>NC_083364.1:29705000-31105000 GCF_030254825.1 Meriones unguiculatus
GACAGCCCCTACTCCACTTACTAGGGAACCCACATGGAGACAGCTGCCATGGGCTACATCTGAGCAAGGATTCTAGATTATCTCAATGCATAGTTTTTGGTTGGAGTATCAGTCTCTGTAAAGAACCCTGGACCCAGATATTTTCAGTTCTGTTGCTCTCCTTGTGGTATTCCTGTCCCCTCCAGGTCTTTCTGTTTCTCCCTTCTTTCATAAGATTCCCTGCACTCTGCACATATTTTGCCTATGAGTCTTGGTGTCTGCTTTGATACCCTGCTGGGTAGAGTCTTTCAGAGGCCTTCTGTGGTAGGCTCCTGTCCTTTTCCATATTTTCTCCTGCTTCCAAAGTCTATCCCATTTGCCTTTCTGAATGAGGAATGAGTATCTTTCCTAGGGTCCTTTTTCCTTAGCTTCTTTAGGTGTACAGATTACAGTGTGTTTATCCTATATTATATGTCTAATATCCACATATAAGTGAGTATATACCATGTGTGTCTTTCTGCTTCTGGGACAACACAGGCTGGAGAAGATGGGGACAAAGGGGAACCCTCCTCTATTGCTGGTGGTGTGGAATGTAAACTTGTACAACCACTTTGGAAATCAATCTGGTGCTTTCTTAGACAATTAGGAATAGTGTTTCCTTAAGATCCAGCTATACCACTCTTAGGTATATATCCAAAATATGCTCAAGTATACAAGGACATTTGCTCAGCCATGTTCATAGCAGCTTCACTTGTAATAGCCTGAATCTGGAAACAATCCAGACATCCCTCAGTTGAGGAATGGATACAGAAATTGTGGTACATTTACACAATGGAATACTACTCAGCAATTAAAAACAATGGAATCATGAAATTTGCAGGTAACTGGATGGAACTAGAAAAGATCATCCTGAGTGAGGTAATCCAGAAGCAGTGACATTTTTTAATATGTTTTTATTTTTATTTTTTATATTAATTACAGTTTATTTACTTTATATCCCAGCTATAGCCCCTTCCCCCATTCCCTCCCCATCCCACCCTCCCTCCCTCATCTCCTCCCTGCCCCTCTCTAAGTCCACTGATAGGGAGGTCCTCCTCCCCTTCCATCTGACCTTCGCTTACCAGGTCTCACCAGGACTGGCTGCAATGTCCTCCTCTGTGGCCTATCTAGGCTGCTCCTCCCACAAGGCGTGGGGAGGTCAAAGAGCTAGCCACTGAGTTCATGACAGAGACAGTCCCTGTTCCCCTTACTAGAGTACCCACTTGGATACTGAGCTGCCATGGGCTACATCTGAGCAAGGGTTCTAATTATATCCATGCATGGTCCCTGTTTGGAGAATCAGTCTGAGACAAGCCCCTGTGCCCAGATATACTTGGTCCTTGTGGAGCTTCTGTTCTCTCCAGGTCTTACTATCTCTTCTTTCATATGATTCCCTGCACTCTGCCCAAAGTTTGGCCATGAGTTTCAGCATCTGCTATGATACACTGCTATGTAGAGTATTTCAGAGGCCCTCTATGGTAAGCTCCTATCCTGCTTCTTGTTTTCTGCTACTTACAATGTCTATCCCATTTGTCTTTCTAAGTGAGGGTTGATCATCTTACCCTGGGTCCTCCTTCTTTTTTAACTTCTTTAGGTGTACAGATTTTAGTATGTTTATCCTGTTTTATAGGTCTAGTATCCACTTCTAAGTGAGTATATACTATGTGTATTTCGGCTTCTGAGATACCTCACTCAGGATGATCTTTTCTAGGTCCCACCATTTGCCTGCAAATTTTATTTCCTTGTTTTTAGTTGCTGAGTAGTATTCCATTGTGTAAATGTACCACAATTTCTGTATCCGTTCCTCCATTAAGGGATATCTGGGTTGTTTCCTAATTCTGGGTATTACAAATAAAGCTGCTACAAACATGGTTGAACAAATGTCCTTGTGTGCTTGAGCATATTTTGGATATATGCCTAGGAGTGGTATAGCTGGATCTTGAGGAAGCACTATTCCTAATTGTCTGAGATAGTGCCGGATTGATTTTCAAAGTGGTTATACAAGTTTACATTCCCACCAGCAATGGAGGAGGGTTCCCCTTTCTCCACAACCTCTTCAGCATGGGTTGTCACTTGAGTTTTTGATCTTAGCCATTCTGATGGGTGTAAGGTGAAATCTCAGGGTCGTTTTCATTTGCATCTCTCTGATGAGAAAGGAAGTTGAGCACTTCTTTAAGTGTTTTTCTGCCATTCTACATTCCTCTACAAAGAGTTCTCTATTTACCTCTGTACCCCAATTTTTTTAATTGGATTACTTGATTTGTTGGTGTTTATCTTCTTGAGTTCTTTATATATACTGGATATTAGCCCTCTGTCAGGTATAGGGTTGGTGAAGATCCTTTCCCAGTCTGTAGGCTGTCATTTTGTTTTGATGACAGTGTTTTATGCTTTACAGAAGCTTTTCTGTTTCATGAGGTCCCATTTATTGATTGTTGATCTTAGAGCCTGTGCTGTTGGTGTTCTGTTCAGGAAGTTGTCTCCTGTGCCAATGAGTTCTACGGTCTTCCCCACTTTTTTTCTAACCAATTTAATGTATCTGGTTTTATGTTGAGATCTTTGATCCACTTGGACTTTTGTTTTGTGCAAGATGGTAAGTATGAATCTATTTTCATTTTTCTGCATGTAGACATCCACTTGGACCAGCACCATTTGTTGAAGATGCTATCTTTTTTCCATTGAATGGTTTTGGTTTCTTAGTCAAAAATCAAGTATCCTTAGGTGTGTGGGTTTATTTCTGGGTCTTCTATTTGGTTCCATTGATCCACTATTCTGTTTCTATGCCAATACCATGAAGTTTTTATTACTATTTCTCTGTAGTACAGCTTGAGATCAGGGATGGAGATACCTCCAAATATTCTGTTGTTGTATAGGATCATTTTAGAAATTCTGGATATTTTGTTTCTCTATAATAAGTTGAGAATTTTTCCTTCAAGGTCTGTAAAAAAATTGTGTTGGCATTTTGATGGGAATGGCACTGAATCTGTAGATTGCTTTTGGCAGTATGGCCATTTTCACTTTGTTAATCCTACCAATTCATGAGCACGGGAGATCTTTCCATCTTCTGATATCTTCTTCAATTTCTTTCTTCAGAGACTTGAAATTTTTCTCAATCAGGTTTTTCACTTGCTTAGTTAGAGTCACACCAAGGTACTTTATGTTATTAGTGGCTATTGTGAAGGGTGCTGTTTCCCTAATTTCTTTCTCGGTCCTTTTGTCTTTGGTAAACAGGAGGGCTTCTGATTTTTTTTGAGTTGATTTTGTATCCAGCCACTTTGATGAAGGTGTTTATTAGCTGTAGAAGTTCTCTGGTTGATTTTTTGGGGTCACTCATGTATATTAACATATCATCTACAAATAGTGAAACTTTTACTTCCTCCTTTCTGATTTGTATCCCCTTGATCTCCTTTAGTTGTCTTATTGCTCTTGCTAGGACTTCAAGTACTATGTTGAAGAGATATGGAGACAATGGGCAGCCTTGCCTTGTCCCTGATTTCAGTGGGATTGATTCAAGTTTCTCTCCATTAAGTTTGATGTTGGCTATAGGCTTCCTGTGTATTGCCTTTACTATGTTTAGGTATGTACCTTGTATCCCTGATCTCTCCAAGACTTTAAACATGAATGGGTGTTAGATTTTGTGGAATGCTTTTTCCACATCTAAGGAAATGATCATGTGGTTTTTCTCCTTCAGTTTGTTTATATGGTAGATTACATTGATAAATTTCCGTATATTGAACCACCCTTGCATGCCTGGGATGAAGCCTACTTGGTCATGGTGAATGATATCTTTGATGTGTTCTTGGATTCAGTTTGCAAGTATTTTATTGAATATTTTTGCATCAATGTTCATAAGAGAGATAGTCTGAAGTTTGTTGTTGTTGTTGTTGGGTCTTTGTGAGGTTTAGGTATCAAGGTGACTGTGGCTTCATAGAATGAGTTTGGTAATAGTCCTTCTGTTTCCATTTTGTGGAATAGTTTGAAGATAATTGGAGTTAGCTCTTCTCTGAAGGTTTGATAGAATCGCTGAAACCATCTGGCCCAGTGCTTTCTTTGGAAGGGAGACTTTTGATAACTGCTTCTAATTCCTTGGGGGTTATGGGACTATTCACTCTTTCTATGTGATCTTGACTTAATTTTGATACATGGAATCTATCAAGAAAATTGTCCATTTCCTTTAGATTTTCAAATTTTCTGGCATATAGGCTTTTGTAGTAAGACCTAATGATTGTTTGGATTTCCTCAGTGTCTGTAGTTATATCCTCCTTTAAATTTTTGATTTTGCTGATTTGGATAGTTTCTCTCTGCCTTTTAGTTAGTTTGGCTAAGGGATTGTCTATCTTGTTGATTTTCTCAAAGAACCAGCTCTTGGTTTCATTGATTCTTTGAATTGTTTTATTTGTTTCTAATTTATTGATTTCTGCTCTGAGATTAAATATTTCCAGCCATCTATTCCTCTTGGGTGTGTCTGCTTCCTTTTTTTTTTTTATTCTAGGGCTTTTAGGTGAGCTATTAAGTTTTTTGTATGTGATGTTTCAAATTTCTTCTTGAAAGCACTTAGTGCTGTGAGCTTTCCTCTTAACACTGCTTTCATTGTGTCCCATAAGTTTGGGTATGTTGTGACTTCATTTTCATTGAATTCTAGGAAGTCTTTGATTTCTTTCTTTATTTCTTCCCTAAACCAGGTGTCATTGAGTAGCGAGTTGTTCAGTTTCCATGTATGTGTAGGCTTTTTGCTGTTTCTGTTGTTTTTGAGGTCTAGCTTTAGACCATGATGTTCAGATAGGAAACAAGGGATTATTTCAATCTTCTTGTTTCTGCTGAGGCTTGCTTTGTGACCAACTATATGGTCTATTTTGGAGAAGGTTCCATGAGGTGCTGAAAAGAAGGTATACTCTTTTAATTTTGGATGAGAAATTCTATAGACATCTATTAGGTCCATTTGATTTAGGGCCTTTGTAAGTGCCCTTATTTCCTTGTTTTGCTTCTGACTGGATGATCTGTCCCTTGGTGAGAGTGGAGTGTTGAAGTCTCCCACTGTTAAGGTGTTGGGATCAATGTGTGATTTCAGCTTTAATAATGTTTAATTTACAAATATAGATGGTCTTGTATTTGGGACAGAAATGTTCAAAATTGTGATAACCTCCTGTTGGAATTTTCCTTTGATGAGAAGGAAGTACCCCTCCTCATGTTTTTTTATTAATTTTGGTGGAAAGTCTATTTTATTAGATATTAAGATCCCTACCTCTGCTTGTTTTCTGGATCCATTTGCTTGAAAAAAAATATTTTCCAGCCCTTTACTCTGAGGTAGTGTTTATCTTTATTGCAGAGGTGTGTTTCTTGGATGCAGCAGAAAGTTGGATCCTGTCTCTTCAGCCATTCTGTGTCTTTTTATTGGAGAGTTGAGTCCATTGATGTGATATATAATAGTGACCAATGACTGTTATTTCTTTTTATTGTGGAGTTGGTGGTCTTACTGTGATTCATTGCTTGTTTTCTTTTAATTTTGTTGGGAAATTATCTGTATCCTATATTTTGTTTGGTGTAGTTGTTTTCATTGGATTGGAGTTTTCCTTCTAGTATCTTCTGTAGAGCTGGGTTGCTGTGTAGATATTGCTTAAATTTAGTTTTGTCATGGAATATTTTGTTTTCTCCATCTATGTTGATTGAAAGCTTTGCTGGATATAGTAGTCTGGGTTGGCATCTGTGTTCCTGTAAAGTCTGCATGACATCTGCCTAGGCCCTTCTGGCTTTCATAGTTTCTGATGAGAAGACTGGTGTGATTCTGATTGGTCTACCTTCATATGTTACTTGACCTTTTTCCCTTGCTGCCTTTAATATTTTTTCTTTGTTTTGTAGGTTTAGTGTTTTGACTATGATGTGACGTGAAGAATTTCTTTTCTGGTCTACTCTATTTGGTGTTCTGTAGGCTTCTTGTATGTTTATGGAAATCTCTTTCTTTAAGTTTGGAAATTTTTCTTCTATGATTTTCTTAAAGATATTTTCAGAACCTTGGAGTCTGGAATCTTCTTTTTCATCTATTCCTATTATTCATAGGTTTTGTCTTTTCATGGCGTCCTTGATTTCTTGGATGTTTTGTGTTTGGGACTTTTCTGATTTTACTTTTTCTTTGAGAGAAGTATCAATTTCAGTTGTATCTTCAGCACCTGAGATTCTCTCTTTTATTTCTTGTATTCTATTGGGGATGCTTACCTTTGTGGTTCCTGATCTTTTCTCTAAGTTCTCCAGCTCCAAAGTATTCTGTGCTTGTGTTTTCTTTATAGATTCTAATTCTGTTCTCATGTTCACCATTTCCTTCATCTGTTTGAATTTGGATTCTTCTCTTTCTATAATGGATCCTATTTTTTTTTGTTTGTTTCCTCTCTATATGCCACAATTGTTCCTCTACTTGGGCAGTTATATTTTTCTGTGTTTCTTTGAGAGCTCTGTTCATTTACACTTTTTGTTCCTCTAATAACTGCATAAGCATAGCTTTAAAGTCATTTTCCTAGGTTTCTGCTGATTTTGGAGGTTGCTGGTGGAGCCATGATGTCCTGATTTTTGTTGGGTGTGTTCTTACGCTGACCTCTGGCCATTTACTTATCTGTAACCTTCACTGTTTGTTCTTGGAGTCTGTACTTCATACTGGAATCGTCTTTCTCTGGTGTCTGTAATATTCTGTAGGAAGATCAGAGAGGTCCAGTGGGTTAGAGAACGTGAGTTGTTGCTTCAGCTGTACACACTGAGAGAGGAAAAGCTGCTGGCATAGAATCGTTATTGTGGGGGAGTAAGCATGTGTGTTGAGGGGGTGCATGGGTGCGTGGAAGTGTGTCTTGGAGGAGAGAGTGCTAGAGAGTGTAGGTGCTTGGGATATGGTGGTTGGGAGCAAGCACAGGAGATGTGACTGCTAGCGCTGTTCACATTTGCAGATTGCGAGCGCAAAGTGCCTGCACAGGTTTCCTGAATACCCAGTGGTCTACAGTCTGTGGCAGGCTCTACAGGCTGGACTCTGAGGTCTGTGGTTGACGCTGCAGGTGGGACACAGACACTGTTGTGGGCTCTGAGTGCCTGGCCCTGTGCTCTGTGCTAGAAGCTTTGAGCACAGGAGGCTGGGCTCTGCTCTCTGAGTTGTACAGCGCTGTGTGCTTCCTCTACCATCTCCCCCTCAGGCAAGGACGGAGATTGGAGGTCATGGTGGAAATGCCTAGGGTTTGAGTGTTCTCAGTCTCAAATCTCAAGAAGGGAGATCTGTGCTTGGAACAGGCACCACTGTGCTCTTTGCAAGTTGCTGTTTGCACTTGGGCAGCCTCCTCTGCCTCCACTGCTGAGTGCGGTACCTTTGCTGCTGCTTCTGCCCATAACGGGGAAGTGCCCGGGAATTGATTCCCCATGAGACGTTCACCGAGATGTCTGCGGTTGACCTGTGCCCTATTGGACTCAGACGAGGGTTTGTCCCCCTTCTTCCCGGAAGCCTCAGTGACGTTGTTTTGGTATCTACTGACCCTCCACTCACCAATTTGCAGTTTCAGCTCCTCTGCCCCTCAAATATGGTGTGTGCTGGTCGCAGCCATCTTGGATCCCCCTGCAGTGACAATTTTTAAAGCCAGAAATCAGAAAGAATGCCTTTTAAGTCCTAAAAGACCACAACTGTCAATCTAGACTAATTTACCCAGCAAAACTCTTTGCCATATCTGAAGGCAAAATAAAAAACTTTTTATGATATAAATAGCCTTGGAAATTTGCGTCTAACAGACTGAAACTAAAGAAAATACAGGAAGCAAAAATTCAGGCTGAAGAGATGTGTGAACATACTCAAGAAATGGCAGAAAAAAAAAAGAAATAAAACTGTAATTACGGAAACACAAAAGACCACTTAAAACACAACAACACAAGAGCACAATAAGCACACACCTTTCAATAATAACTTTAAATACTGCTGGTCTCAATTATCTAGGTAAAAGACAGACTGGTTGGATGAATCAAGAAATAGCAAACAAAAGGACTCGAGTCAAACAAGACCAGAAAGCAAACAAGCCTTGATATGTGAAGATCTAGCAAAATAGACTTCAAGCTCAAAGAAATCACAATTAATTTTTTAAAAATGAAAACATTACTATTCTAAATATATATGCACTCCCATTATGGTGCATATATAAATTTTTATACTGTATTTCTTGAACTACGGACACAGATTTACATCAACCAATAACCTACTTTCTCCAATATACACATTGTATGTTCAAAAATAAATTAGAAACATCAGCAATAAATGATTTCATACATCAAATGGATTTAACAGAATATTCCAGGCAAACACTAAGGATTACATACTCAGAAGCCCATGATACATTCTCTAAAATAGATGATATCTCCTAGTATACAAAACAAATCTTTACAAACTTAAAAAGATTGAAATAATTTCATGAATCTTATCTGACCTTTGGAGAAATCCTCAAAACTGACAGCAAAGAAACCTCTAGTAACTATACAAACTCATGGAGAATTAATAACTTATCACTGAATGATAAATGTGTCAAAAAAGAAATCAAGAAAGAATTTTTTTAAAAAATCCTGAAACTGAATAAAAATTAAAACACAGTATAAAAAACCCTTGGGATACAACAAAAATAGTAGTTCTACAAAAAAATTTACAGCACTAAGTGTTTTTTATTAACATGGGAAAGAACACAAATAAATGATTTAAAGATGCAACTCAAAATTTGGAAAAACAGCTGGGAGTGGTGGCACATGCCTGTAATTCCAACACTTGGGGAGGCAGAAGCAGAGGCAGAGGCAGAGGCAAAGGCAGAGGCAGAGGCAGAGGCAGAGGCAGAGGCAGAGGCAGAGGCAGAGGCAGAGGCAGAGGCAGAGGCAGAGGCAGAGGCAGAGGCAGGTAAATCTCTGTGAATTCGAGGCCAGCCAGGTCTACAAAGTGAGTCCAAGACAACCAAGGCTGACAGAGAAACCCTGTCTTGAACAAACAAAAAACCAAAACCCAAAACCAAAAAACCAAAGAGAAAAAAAAAGCAAAACCAAAAAAAAAAAACAAAACCAAAAACCAAAAACAAAAACAAAAACAAAAAAACAGAGAAATGAAAAGAAAACCAAATCCAAATCTACTACATGGCAAGAAAAAAAAAATCAAAGTTCAAATTAACTGATATTTCATTCACCAATGTACCTGATTTTTTAAAGCCAGTATGCTGCTGTTTATCATCATCATCAGCATCATTATTATTATTAGTCTGCTGAATAAGTGAAAATCAGGAATGGTGATACCTTCAACAGTTCTTTTATTGTTCAGAATTGTTTTTAGCCACCCTGGATTTTTTGTAGTTCAATATAAAATTAAAGGTTTTTTTTTTTTCTTCTGTGAAGAATGGCATTGGAATTTTGAGAGGGATTAAATTAAATCTGTAAATTGCTTTTGGCAGAATGGCAAAATTCATTTTCACAATATGAATCCTACCAATCTATGACCATAGGTGGTCCTTCCATCTTCTGTAATCTTTTTTAGTTTCCTTGATATCTTAAAGCTTTTACTACATGGGTTTTTTTGTTGTTGTTTTGTTTTTGTTTTTTAGAATTATTTCAAGATACTTTGTTAATTTAGTGTTTTGTAAGGCTAAGTGGATTAAAAAAAAAAATCAGTGTTTCCACCAAAATCAGAATGTGACAAAGTATCTACTGTTCCTTTTCCTCTCTCTCAAAACATCTGAATGGGATTGTTTCCTTGGTTTCCTCCTTGGCACTCTTGACATTTGTGTTTCAGAAGGCTACTAATTTTTATATGTTCTTTTTGTCTATTGATATTTTGCAGAATTTATTTACCAGTTGTAGTCTTTTCTTAAATAAAAATTTATATCATTTGCATATAAGAATTCTTTGCCATCCTGTCATACTTGTATCCCTTATCCCCTTTATTGTCTTACTGCTTTAGCTAAGACTTCAAGCACTATGTTGGATAGGAATGAAGAGAGAGAGGACATTTTGTCTTGCTCCTGATTTTATTAGAGACACTGATTATCTTTTGAAATCACGTATTTTCATGAGAAATAGTCATATGTAAATAATTCCTATGTTTTATTGCAAAACAACAACAACAACAAAAACCTTTTTCAGTCATTAATTCAGTGAGCATAACTACTTGTTTGACCAGCACTGTGTTAGCACAAAGACAGTCTTCAGAACTGGACAGGAGTGTTTTGGGAGGAGGAGGTAGTAATGGAGCAAGACCCTGAGGAATGTAGGAGGGTGGAGTTTTCATAGGACAGGACAGGGCATTCCTGGTTGAAGTGAAAACTATTGCAGATTCTTTTCCGTTCACGTGGGCAGTGAAGGTATTTTAGAGTCACGTGAGAATGTGTAGATAACACGGTCCACACTAGGAATATTATCCTGGCCCTAAAGGCCCTAAAATGAGGTTAGAGGTGGGAGGTTCACGGCACGTAGGTAGAACTATGAGGCCCAGAGGGCAGTGACTTACAGAGCCAAAGGAGAGGTCAATGTCTTTCGCTGTCACTAACAGATGCAGCAGTGCTATTTCACAGATGTGAAGCAACTTTCCACCAAGATTCTACGTTAATTTACCCTATTTAAAGACAACTGCAGGTCCTGTAGAACTGAGGCCCCAACTGCTGTGGTAGACATTGAGACACTTGCTTTCTTTCTAACGGAAATTGTCAAGTTTGACTCAACCTGGGAGTCTCATTGTGTGACTGTGATAATGCACCCCTCCAAAGCCATATATTGGGCCCTTTGCTGGCACTTTTATGGCTGTTATCTTTGAGTAATGAACTGAGAATGCAACAATTATTTGAAGTCCACACAGCCTTCTTCTTAGCCAGGAATCATTTAAAGAAACAACCCGCCCTGTACCTACAGAAAAATGGAGACTTGCTTTTACTTATTTTATTTCAACGTTAGTAACAGACTACTGCTCAAGAAGCATAGGGGGAAAATCTCTATTTTTAACCACAATCCCATTTGGGGGAAAATTTTAGTCTTTTACACGAAAATGTTTGCAGTTTATTTTAGAAGCAATTCATTTTGTTACGAGTAGTATAATGTTTCTAGGCACAAATTGGTTATTTTTGAAGTCTGAGCTGTGCTCTTTTGTGAGTTTCTTTCTGTGCCAGCTTCCACGACTATGGAATATTTAGTGGTTGCATTTTATCCTTTTCTGTGAGCTCTAAGGTCCAAAGTAAGCATAATAAAGATAAAATAAAGTATTAGATTTACATATTTAGTCATTCTAAGAGATAGTTAATGTGCACCTAGGACATCTGTGGCATTGCACTAAGAGCGAGGTATGTATTTACAGTTCTGGAGAAGTCTCAGGCATGCAACATAATTATTTCTATTATAACAGTCAGGACAGTATTAATTTCACTAACAGAAGTGTTGGGGCCAGGAAGATGGTTTGATGGATATGTATTGGGGGTAGGACTGGTGTTCTGTGTATTCAGATGCTAAATTCTGCCCCCCCAAGAACTGGTGGCAGCCCAGAAGAATGCGTTCTCACACATACCAAATAATGTCATGTAAACCCTGCTCCCCAATTATCTCTGATTGATAAATAAAAAAGGTTGGACAGCCTGTAACTGGGCATGAAAGAGTTAGGAGAGGTTTCGGTTTCCAGACTTGAGGTCTCAGGTAGAGACCAGGAGCCTGGGGTTGGGGGTGGAGGGAGGAAGAAGATGGAGAGAAAGCATGTAGCCTGATGGAGCAGATCCAGTCCGGAAAGGATGAATGCTGACAAATAACTTGAGGAGTGTGACTGGGAAGTAACAGACTAGCATAGAAAATCAATATAAATCATACCTGCCCAGTGATTATGCTTCAAGCTGTCTAAATGAATCAATAGGTCTATTTCTCAATTATTTGGGAGTTAGCTGGTTTAGAAGAGCCCTCAAAAATTAATAAATATCACAATTAATGCAGTGGGTAGTTTTCGTTCTCTTGACCCAAACCAACGTCACCAGGGAAGAGGGAACCTCAGCTGAGAAATTGCCTCCAACAGGTCCCCTATGGATGAGTTTATCCCCTATGGATGGGGAATTTTCTGGATTAGTGGTTGATATGGGTGTACCCAGCCCTTTGCAGGTGTTCCCACACGGCATGAGAAAAGCAGCTGAGAAGTAAGGAAGAACAAGATGGTGGATAGCACTACGTCAAGGCCTCTGCTTCAGTTTCTGCCTCCAGGCCCTGCCTTGAGCTCTTGCCCTGGCTTCTCTTGATGATGGACTGTAAGCTGTAAGGTGAAAGAAAGCCTTTTCTTTATCAAGTTGCTTCTGGTCATGAGGTTTAGGACAACAACAGAGAAGCAAACAAGCAAACAGTGGATACAGAAAAGAACTTGCTCCTCAGTCATGATGATCTGAGTTCAAATCCCCACATCTCATGCAAAGCAAGGAGTGGTAACACAGGCCTGTAATCTCAGGATCCTAAAATAAAACAGTGCTGAGATTAAAGATCTTCACCACTATCAGCCACCAAAACTGGTTCCAACAAAACAAGGGTAGAGTTGGGAGAACCCCAAAAGCTTGTGGGCTACCAGCTTACCAGACACAGTGACAAACAAGGACCCTAGCTCAAACAAAGGGAAAACTGAGGATCAACATGACATGTGAGTTTGTCCTCTGACCTCCACACATGCATGCTTACGCTCACACATGGACACAAAATAGAACAAAAAATTAATTCATAGAAAAAGTAACATTTTGATGGTAAGAGAAACAAATGAAAAACATGAAATTTTCAAATGCTGGAATGAAAAGAATATTCTAGAGAGCGGAGCCAGCATGTGTAAGAACCTGAAAATAGGTTCCCTGTAGGCAGCATGGGGGAGTAGAAACAGTACAAGGGCATGGGCCTGTGTTGAGGTCTGCTCCACTCTTGTTTATAAAGAGCATTAGGGCAGATACTCAACTTCTCCTGAAAACCCACATTGACTCCTTGAAATACTATTTTCTGATTAAATGAATGATGTGTGTGAGAAGTCCTGACCCAGTGAGAATTTTTCACTGAACACCGTCTAATTTTCTAGACAAACACACTTATGAAAGCTGATTTGAAAGTGGTGGCTCAGGAACTGAGAAGGCTAGGCCAAACCACGCAAAAGGGAAGCAATTTATCAGGAAGGTGAACTAGAAGCTGTTGATCTTTAAAGTAGGTTTTGGCTATGGCCTGATAATGTGTGCTAGAGAACTTCACCTGGACAACAGAGGAAAATGGATTGAAAGAACACAAAGCTACCCATGGACTGGAAGACTGTTGTGACAACCCAGAACAGAAAAATTGATCAGAGGGACACTGGCTGTGCCCAGCAGGAGATGCCCCATTAAAATTAACAATCCACATGGAAAGATGGAATTAGCAGTGTCTGGGGTCCATGAGAATGTGAGAGTGAAAAACCTCCAAGTTATCTCTCAGTGAAACACTGCTTCCTTAATTACACACAACTTCATGTTCCTCTGCAGTCCCAGATGCATCTGCCTGTCCACCCAGCTGCTTGGCATTGGAGAAGGCTATGTCTACAGAGAGGAGCATAGCTCTTTTCTGCAGTTAAGTCATCCCTCAGCTCCTGTGGGTGTAGAGAAATTTATGTGTGCCACTTCCTAAACCTTTCGGTGTTTGTTAATGGATCTTAGAATTCTTCGTTATGTGAATCGTCTATTCAATTCCATCCCTATTTTACAGATCATGGAACTGAACCCAGAACAGATAAACCCTGATCTAACTAATCAGTGGGCACACAAAGCTACCACGTTATCAGGATTTTAGCTTATGGGTTCTTCAATCTCTCTCTCATTCTCTGTACAGTAATGTAATTAAATAGGACTAGCAGCTAAGAAGAAAACACTTATTTTGACCACCTTCCTCTACAGTGAAAAAAAAATACATGGTTTTGCACTTTCTTTAACGTTGAACTTCCGGTCATAGTTGAAGTAAATGTATGAAAACCATCCTGAATCGTGTATGTAAATCCATAGAAACACAGCTCATTTATGAAAGAGCACATTGCTAAAGCAAGGCAAGGCAAAATTGTGTTCAGCTTGGGTAATTTTGATAGCATATTCATTAGAATTTATTTACAAAATATGAACACTTACTGGACATAGTCCCGGGATCACTCTACTGAAGAGCAAATGTGAATTCCTCACAGTTAGAAGTATAATTAGCAGCAAAATTATTATTTGTAAAAAAAAACCTGTAAGCTTATAATCCTTTGTTTGTTTCCAGAGACTCAGGCTTTATCGTTTTGTGTTGGAACAAAATTCTCCTGTTTCAGCCTCTCCAGTGCTAGGATTACAAGTCCTGGCATACTTCTAAATTATTGATGCTTATCTTTTCTGGTTATTAAAGATGGCATTCTGGGTCCTAATTGCTTATGTACTTCCCTAGAATTTTTTGTTTGTTTGTTTGTTTTTAAGAGTTAAAGCTGTATCTTTCCTTAAAACACTAATTTACAAAGTTAGCATTTCCACTCACTCTGGGAGCAGAGATCTTTACAGGCTTCTTTTTTTATTATTATTTTTATTTTTACTTGTTGTTTAGGTGCAGTCTTTGTGAGGGCCTTGGTAGTATAGCCATTGCTGTCTTCTTTGATGCCTACTTAACCTTTCTTTCTTTCTTTCTTTCTTTCTTTCTTTCTTTCTTTCTTTCTTTCTTTCTTTCTTTCTTTCTTTCTTTCTTTCTTCCTTCCTTCCTTCCTTCCTTCCTTCCTTTCTTTCTTTCTTTCTTTCTTTCTTTCTTCCTTCCTTCCTTCCTTCCTTCCTTCCTTCCTTCCTTTCTTTCTTTCTTTCTTTCTTTCTTTCTTTCTTTCTCTGTTTCTCTCTGTCTCTTTCTTTCTCTCTGTCTCTTTCTTTCTTCTCTCTTTCTCTCTCTCTCTCCCTTCCTTCCCTCCTTCCTTCCTTCCTTCCTTCTTTCCTCTCTCCTTCTCTCTCTGTCTCTTTATCTTTGTCTCTCTTAATCTTCTTCTTCTTCTTCTTCTTCTTCTTCTTCTTCTTCTTCTTCTTCTTCTTCTTCCTCTTCTTCTTCTTCTTCTTCTCTTCTTTGGCAGCCATGATAACCTACTACTGCCTTTAAGCTTTGCTATCTTCTGGTTTGTAATTTCCAGTGAACTGCTGCAATTGAGTGCTCTGTGGTTTCTTTTCTTTCGAATTTCTTTCTACTGTCCTTTTTGTGTGTGTGTTTTCTTCTATAATGGGCAATCAGTTTATCTGCTGATGAACAATCCCGTTTATCTGCAGAAGATTCCTTTCAGATAGGAATACAGGTTCATACTTCCCTTTGGTCCATTGTCCATGTCATGTCTGCGGTAGATCTTGCACCTGCTGAAATTGCACAGCTCCACCTTCATGGTGAGGATAGAAGCTTTAACAATATGTTTTGGTTCTATTCAAGGATATCTAAATGGAGATCATTTCTTTTATGAAGAAAAAGTAATACAGCTTTAGACCCTGAGAGGTCCTTAGATATATTCTACTTGTTTTTGACTCCCTGTGGAATAAAATACATATGAACTGTCCTCTTCCAGTAAAATAGGAAAAACTATTCAAAGCTGCTTGAACTACTAAATTGAAAAGAGAACCCAGTTTTCTTTTTATAATAATTATTTTATTTATTGTTTGAGAGTTTTATACATGTGCTGTCTATTGTCCAGCTCCTCCTGGACACCCCTTCCCATGACCCCTCTCAGCATCATGCTTTCTTTCCTTGTTTTTGTAAACTCACTGAGTCCAGTTAATACTGCCATTATGCACATGGCCCTAGGGCCATCCACTGGAGCACTGGCAATCTACCAGAAAACATATCCCTGCAGAGAACTGACTGTCCTACTTCCAGAGTCCATCAGCTGATGATAGCTACAAAGGCAGAGGTGCGGTCTCGTGAATTCCCTTCTATCCATGCTAGAATGCTAACTGGCTTAATCTTGGGTAGGCAACCACAGATGCTGCATATGTTCATGAAAAAGAAAATCACAGCCATGTCATAGCCACAAGAGATTGTGTAGCATCGTCCCCCCGCCCAACCTCTTGTTCTCACAGTCTTTCCACACCTGTTCCTGAGCATTGAGGGGAGGAAGTGTGATAAAGATGTCCCACTTACAGCTAAACACAAGTCCCGGATGTCTGCATTAAACACTGACCACTGCAAATACAAAGCTTTTCTCAGATTCAGGGTTAGGAGCCTTATCAATTGAGCTATCCAGGCCTTCTAAAAAGCTTTTCTAATGAGAACTGAGAGGTACATTTACATATATAAAGGTAAGTATTTAGAAAGAAGTTTGGTACATTTAGGAAAATAATAGTAGTAAGTTCTCACCTAAGTCCAATGACCCCCCTGAGCTATGGATTCTTGGCCAGGGTTACAGACCCAGGCATGAGTTCTATCTGCTGCAAATAGGATTTAAATCTGACCAGAAATCTGTGGCTTACTCCCATAATGTTCATACCACTGTAGCACTAAAGGGCATGTGAGGCTGGTGATTATTATGGCTCACAGGTTTAAGGCTTTGTAAGACTGTTGATGACTTGTCTTTCCTAGAAGCTTAAGTAGCACTTTTTGGACAGTGAAAGCTACCACCATGGAGGGTCAGCACCAGCTTTATTTTCCTTTGTCCTGTGACCTGTGACCAAACTACATACTGTCTTTAGCAATAGGATATTACTTTCAAGGTTTATTGGGCAACCAAGAGCTATTACAATAGTCTAAATTGTTTTGGGGTTTTTTGAGACTGTTTTCTAACCAACAGCTCAACGGGGAGATATCCTACTGGGTTTTATGGCTTCTGGAGGAGTATTATTTCCTGAATAGTTTTTCCTTTGTTTTACTCTTTTGTTTTGTTTTGTTTCAAGACAGGATTTCTTTGTGTAGCCTTGGGCACCTTGGACTTGCTTGTAGACCAGACTTGTCTCAGACTCACAGATATCCCCCTGCCTCTGCCTTCCAAAGTGCTGGGTTACAGGAATGTGTCACCATACCTGCCTTGTTCTCTCTCTCTCTCTCTCTCTCTCTCTCTCTCTCTCTCTCTCCTAGGATTGTACAATGTGCACAGGAAATGTTTTTAAATAAGCCAGCACATGGGAGCTGGGAAGACAGGTGACAGAGGAGAAGTTGGATATCTATACAATAGGCAAGTTCTAGATCTATACAACACACTGCATGGGTTGTAGCTGATGATTTAATTTGATTAGCGTGATCATTAACGATGCACACAGATATCACACCAACACATTGTGTACCTTTGGTAGATTTGGTCTTTTAAATGAACCTAATGTAAAGCCCTAATGTAAAGAGTATTATTTTGAGGTAGAGAAGAAAGAAAAAGACTAGAAAAGAAGGAAAAGATCTGGGCTCCTTTCTTTTTCCTTTAAGGCAGAGTCTCATACAGCATAGGTGTGGAATGTGTTCCGTAGCTGGAAATGTCTGTCCTTGAACTTCTGATCCTCCTACCCCTACCAATGAGTGCAGAGATTTCAAGAGAGCCCTATCATGACAGCCAGAAGATCTCGTGTTCTAATTCCACTCAGTCTTTCCTCTGGGCCAGGTCTCACCATCTGTTGCTTTTTGTTTATCTGGGGCTTCAGTTGTTTCCTTTTAACTCAAGGATGACTTTCAGCATCCCTACCAGGTTCAGCCTCTGCTGAGGTTGTGGTTCTTACATTAAAAGACGGTGTGGTGTTACTGTGCACACTATCCAGGAAAGCCTGTGTGCTGAGCAGCCTCGGAAAGTTAAAAATTCAGATTCTCTCTCATTTCAATTAAAATGAGGTAAAATTAAAATTAAAAACAAGATGAAAACAAACTAAGGATAAAAAGCAAAATTTAAATTGAGATTTAAAAAGATTTAAATGGGACATTTAACAAATGTTGCTGAGTCCCTGTGCCCATTGCAGAGCGTGTTAAGTGCATTTACGCATTAAATCTTTCAACTCTCAGAGGTAGTTACTGTTTGGTCTTAGCAGCTTCTTCACATCATGGGATATTTTTGTCATGTATCTAATAGGAAATTCAAGCAGCCTTGCTAGTATTACTGTAAGCAGGATGTGAATCCAAGGCAGCCATCTGAGCATCCCTGTTCACTAGAGAGAGCTCATTGGCCCCACACATGCCTTCTGTGACCAATGATGTAGCCTCCTGCTCAGATTTACCAGTATCGCTAGGCTGGCAACAGGTCTTAGGAAGTTTACATCATCTCTGTATTTTTGATGTTTCTAAATGTGAAAAATACCATGACCTCAGTGTTCCCTTGCTGAGCCAGGTTCGCAGCATCACCACCACCTGCTTGACCGAAGGTTTCCACTGAATGCAGGTTTAAAAATAAGGACGCTGCCCTCTCCTCTTGCCTTCTTTAGCTAAAAGGTGTAAGTCTGTCTGGAGTGTCTAAGAAATTCCCCGGGTGATGTAGTGGAAAGAGCAAGTGTGAGTTCTCCTCCTGACCTTGAACAAACCAACTTCACTGGCCCTTCGGTTCTCTGTCTCTAAGACAGAGAGAGGCCGGTCGGACAGTTTGTAGCAGGAAAGGGTAGGTGGAGTGGATCTTGCATCTGTCTACTGAGCCTTAAATTCCTTTCATGGTAGAGTGCTTCCGTAGAATGAGGGGAGCCGCAGACCCCGTTGTCTAACTATAAAACACGGACAAACAGCAAACATCCTAAAACTGTCTGAAATCAGTGTTTCTCCACGTGTTGGCCTCAATTCCTTTTCAGGGGGTTGGCGGTGTCCCTTATTGGATATTGTGCATATCAGATACTTATATTACAATTCATAACAGTGGCAAAACTACAATTATGCAGTAGCAATGAAAACAACTTTACGGTTGAAAGCCACCGTAACATCAGGGTTGTATGTAGCGCTAGGAAGGAACCGCTGGTCTTACTGCAACCTTGGATTGGCAACACATGCAGCTTCTGAGCCACCTTTCCCAACAAATGAACTGCTTAAAATAAATACGTAAAACTTCATCTCTTCCTTTTTCTGCCCCTCCTGTCTCTTTCTTCTTTACACCCAAATATCTCCCAGTTACTAACATTACAACTGGGAATGAAATAATTAAGGCATTTTTTTTTCTTTTGAGCATACATACTGGTGAGTGGAAAGACCTTTGAGCAAATGAACGTTGATGGAGTTCATGAAAAGAATACAGTTCATGTGATGTGCGTTGGGGTGCACGGATGGTTGTGAGCCAGAATTTTGTCATCACGTGGAGGTCGCATTACCAACCTTTTCTATGGAGAAAATGTTTTGCTGACATCTGGATGATGAGAGGAGCCCAGCATTTTTCAGAGGTGAGAGCGTAGCAGCAGGTGCAAAGGTGCTGAGGAGACCTCGCCCGCTGCCTGTCCTCAGAAACAAGGGAAGGGCTTGGTGTCCGTGCAGGCGTGGAGACCAGCAGAACTGCCACTTCTACCAGTGATTCAGCTGCTATTCCAAGCATGTTCTAAAGTTATTAAAATATTTTCAGTGATAGAATACGTTTATTTTATTTTATTTTTTCTTTGTGGTGTTAAGGGTTGACTAGAGTCTTTCATGTGCTCAGAACATGCTGGATCTTCATATTGCTACTGTGACTAAAGGGAATTTCAAGAGTCAAGGCTGGAAACAGAAAGATGAGATAGAGAAATAAAGTTAGGGACGACAGGTTGAGAACAGCAGTGACCAGAAAGCTTGTTGGAAGAAGTGAAGGTTGAACACAAATCAGTGCAGCTGTATGCAGCAATAGTCTGTTATCTTTTACGGCAGCTCTATTTTTAGATAACTCTCTCTCAGAAGCTTCAAGTTCTAGTCTTTCCCTGTAGACAATGGCTGTTTAGTAAACATTATTTCCACTCCTTATACTTTGTAATGTTTAGGTCTGGGTATCACATTCATTCCTGGGACCACACAAGGTGATCCAAAGACCCTGCATGAAACCCACTGAGTACAGAGACTGTTTTCCCAATTATTTTTTTCCATCAGTCAAGTTGTTTCCTGCTTCTTACTCAATGGTTGAACATCACTATGGCTCCTCCCTCATAGCCTAATTACTAGGTAGAAAATTCATGTAACCTAATAGTGTTGTTTGCCTTTGCTATCTACATACGCAGTGTAAACATGGGATGCGAGTTGGGTTTTTTTTTTTTTTCAATGCAGTTTATTCAGGGAACATTGAACAATCCTCGGACCCTGGGGAAAGCCAGCCCACAGCTTAAATAGCCTCTGGGTAGCCAACCCAGGCGTGCCACGGGGGCAATGCAGATAGGTCCACATACATGGAAGCAAGCCAGATCCTCAGCCTTAGCCAAATGTGGAATTGTTAATGACAGAGAGCACTCACCATCGGGAAGGTGGAAGGCGGAAACCAGCTCCATCTTTAAGGCATAGCATTCCGCAGCTCTCTACAGTTCCCCCTTTTTGTTTTAGACGCATCAGGCAAGAGTAGAGGTCTGATCTCTGATATTAGAAATAAATTGGGACTTTGTACAGATGTTCATTTAGGTGTCATCCACCCAAAGAGCATCAGACCCGTCCGATACCTTTTTCTCAGAGGCGGGACCTGGGGCATCAACCCGCATGCAATCAGACATGCTCTCCTCTGGGTCCAAAGCGGCTGACCCTGAGTGCAGTGCTTAGCCTCACATCCTGAGCGTATCATTTTAGCTTTTTATGGTATCCAACCATGCGTGGGGAGAATGTCCTGCTTCAATGGCTGTAAAGGCCTGAATGATCATGGCTGCATCACACTGTTGTGAGACTCTAATCTTGCTTAAAACACTGAATGAAATGATAGAAACGAGTTAGGTTTTTTAACAGAGTCAATTTTTTTTTGAATCAGTCAATGAGTACTCCTTGCTCTTTATAGTAGTAATTTTTCCATCAAGCTAAACCACGGGTTTTTGCCTTAAGTAGCTTATGTCATATGATAAAAAAATAAAACAAAATAAAACAACATCAACATGAAAGGAGCATGGTTTTAGCTATAGAAAAAAAATCTAAGAAACAAAAAAAAATCTAAATAATAAACTAAACAAGTTGTTTAGGGTCACATGATTGCATCTTCTAAGACAGGGTGTTCCATGGATCAGACCTATGATTTTCTGGAGATGAATAAATTAATGGAATTGTTACATATGCATGTTACCTAATTTAGACTTTCCTGCTTACTCTTTGTTTTCTTCCAACTCAGTTTTAGTGTTAATAGCATGATTTAGAATAATTCTCTTATCTCAGATGCACCCAAATAATTGAGATGGAAAAGAGTAACATCTGACTTAGAACATTAAATGGAAGTCCTTTTATCTCAAAACTGTGGCTTTAGCAAGAAAAGCATCATTCAAAAGTCCCCAAAGATTTATTTCCGCTCGAGGACAGAATCCATTAATAAATTCTTTCCCATTTTTTCTAGACAAAAGTTCCATTTTTTTTCTCTGTTTGTTTGTTTGCCTAGTATTTTGAATTACTGCATTCTAACATCCCAGTCCATTTTCTAAGAAAAAAAGTAACTCTTAGACCTAAAGTATTGTCACATCATGGGATTGCTAGAGACCCAATTTCTTGGACTCCAAGGGGAAATCTCAACTTTGGGTGGAGACCCAAGCAACTTAAATTTAGCAAGTTCCCTCTCCACTGATGACTCTGATGCACATTCAAGTGGAAAACATCTAGACAGATCCATCATTACATGAATGTGTGACCTATACTTGACCTGTGCATAGAGCGAGATTTTCCTCTGTTTGAGGAAGCCACAGGTAGAGAGAGACAGTGAAGTCAGTATTGAGTCCCAGGTCACAATTGTTTCCATCACACATTCAGTGAGCCTCAGTCCTTGTAAGGAACCACGACCCTAACAATAATGTATTATTAGCTTCTCTCAAGCTGCAGAAGTCTATCAGAGTGAATAACGTTAGAAGAATCCTCACATTAACAAGCTAATAAGGTAAGCAGAGATTGATCATTTATGAGAGAAGATTTTTTTTAATTTTTTATTTAACTTTTATTAATTACACTTTATTCATTTTGTATCTCCCCATAAGCCCCTCTCTCCTCCCCTCCCGGTCCCACCCTCCCCCTCTTTCTGCATGCATGCCCCTCCCCAAGTCCACTGATAGGGGAGGTCCTGAGAGAAGATTTTAAAACAAACAAATGGTCACTAAAGAACTGAAAGACATTGAGTAAGAATTTTATGAAACGAACAGGACAGGAGCCTTCCACGGAAGACCTCTGAAAGACTCTACCCTCCAGGGTATCGAAGGAGATACTGAGACAGGGAGAAGGAGATACTTTGGGCAGAGTGCAGGAAACCTTATGGAAGAAGAGGGAAACTGAAAGATCTGGAGGGGACAGGAACTCCACAAGGAGACCAACAGAGACAAAAAACCTGGGTCCAGAGGGTGCCTGCATAGACAGATACTCCAAGCAAGGACTATGTATGGAGAGGACCTAGACCCCCTGTTCAGAGAAAGCCCATAGTGCTGTTCAGTTTCCAAGTGGCTTCCCTAGTAAGGGGGGGAGGGGCTGTTCTGACATGAACTAAGTGGCCAGCTCTTGAATAAACCTCTCTCTGGGGGTTGCAGCCTTGCCAGGCCACAGAGGAAGATGATGCAGGCAGCCTTGATGAGACCTGATGGGCTAAGGTCAGATAGACTGGGAGGAGGTCCTCCCCTATCAGGGGACTAGGGAAAGCTCATGGGGAGCATTGGGAGGGTGGATGGGACTGAGAGGAGAGGAGAGAGGGATGCAGCAGGGATGCAAAGTGAATAAAGTGTAATAAACAAAGAAATATGAACCCTATCATATATGTAGATAGAAAATAAACAGAAGAGCCAAAAAAAAGGGAAAGGAAAGGAAAGGAAAGGAAAGGAAAGGAAAGGAAAGGAAAGGAAAGGAAAGAAAAGAAAAGAAAAGAAAAGAAAAGAAAAGAAAAGAAAAGAAAAGGAAAAGAAAAGAAAAGGGACAATAGTATTCTGTAGCTGGGGAAACCAATCCCAAGACTTTACTTACACAGATTAACTACATGGTATGAATAGGGTCCTCTAGAGCTACCTGTACAGCGAGCAATCAAAACACCTTTTCTAAACTATAGAAAATAAAATAACACTAATTACCTGGAATGTAAATGTGATTTCTCACAATTTTGTTTTCCTAAAAGCCACGAGACTGAATCTTTCAATTTACCAAGTACAGTTTCTGTTTTCCCTTATTAATAAATTATAAATTGCAAAGCAAAAAAAAAAAAAGAATTTCATGATATACACAAATATTAAGTATTTATACAGCCATTGAAAAGTATTTGTTCTGGTGACTCATGTTAATATAGAGAAATATATGCCATAAAGCTACAAACGTGAATATAAAGCCATACATTTATAATTATAAGTAGGCCTACTGGACATAGTAATAAATATATGAGAACTAAGTAATGGAAGGGAATGTAATATTTTAACCTATTTATCACTGAGTAATAGTTTATAAAAAGCTTTCTTCTTCTTTTTTTTTTCTTCCTTATTCAATAGTTGTTCAATGAACTCATTTCTTGAAATTTCTTTTCAGTAGGTAGCAGTTCTGATATACACGAGTATGTTTCTTGCTCCAACATTAGGACTCATCTGCTGGTTAAAGTCAGCCAACCCCACCTCTCTGAATTCTTAAAACCTTCCTTGCCATCTGGGATCATTAGTCATAAATGCAAATACGAAGATTCCTTATGATATTAAAAAGAATTATTGATGTGATTATCAACTGTGAAGTTTCTTTTTTCTCTTTTTTGTTTCGATGATATTAAGCATTATGAGAATGGAGGTTGGAATTTTACTTTTAATGAAAGAAATCCCAAGTTTTTTTGTGCTTTTAAATACTTATTTTCCATTTCTATGACAGTGACCAACAACTGTTTTAGAGATTGGCAAAATTTTGTTTTCTTGTCAGTCTCTTTCTCTGATCAATCTTTTTACTTTTTTGTCAGCATTGTTTAGCCAGTTAAGAACAATATTCACCTTTATGAATTTCAAATAATACTAAATAAAAAGTGTGTTTGGTATGAAACGAATTATAAGAAAGAAATAATATGGAGATAGAATAAGAGACATGGTGGTAGGCTATCAACATTAGATTTATTTACTAGTTTCAAAATTATTTATTGAACATAAAGCGTTACATTAAATAGCACTATGAAAACTTTTCCATTCAAGTTATAGTGTAATAGAGTTTATAAAGCATTATTAGATATTGAACTCAAATCAAATTAAAACAGAAAACAAGAGGTGAGACAACAGCTGTAGGTGTTCAGATGGGAACTGCATATCACCACTGAAATTACAAGTGTTTGGGGAGATGACAGAAAGAATGTCCTTCCCAACGAAGTAAAGGCGAGAACTTTAAGATGGGAACATTAATAAATTCCTTACACTGAGAATGTCTGTCCTTACATTGTCATTATGAGAGATACCCACCTAATGAGTATATACCAAGCCCTCAGTAAATAGTACCTCCTTTCATTACTATCCTTGGAACAGATCCGTCTTGGAGAGAGGGGAAATATAAGATTTCTACCCTGAGAATGTATTTTGCTCAACCACACATCTCCTAAAGCCTAAAATGAACCAACCAAACCAAAATTCCAACTTAAACAAACAAGCAAAAACAAAACAAAACAAAACAAACAAACAAACAAAAAACCCTTCAGGATTCTGGTTAAAGTAACAGGTAGGCTAACTTCAGATCTTTACCTCTTCTAAATTCAGTCCCCCAGTTTTATCTCAGGTCTGCTTCAGAAGACCTGTTGGGGCCTTTGTTCTTCCTCTGCCCCCATATCTAGTGGATCACATTTACTTTCCCCTCCTAACTTCCATCTCCTCACTCATTATTTAATTCCAGCCCCCAAATCCTGCAGGCACTCCCAGGAAACTCCCAGGAGGCTCCAACCAGGGCAATAGGTATGCTAACTGCAGCTCTTCACCTCTCCCTCCATCCCTCTAGGTGTAGTTCCCCCGCATCCTTCCTAGCTCTGTAGCAGACCATCTGATCTCCTAATTCTCTCCCCAATTCCCAGGGTACTAAGAAAATCCTGATGAAACAGCCTGCCTTTAACCCTTCTCCGGACACCCCCTCAGTACTTCTCCCTCCTAGCCTATCAGCATTTCTAAGTGCCAGCTCTCAATAATTAGAAACACAGTTTACTTGAAACCTTCATTGACCACACCTCTCAGGATCCTAGAAGTTTCTTAAAGGTGGCACTCAATCACCACTTTCTTCTATGAAACAGCGAGGGCAACAAGAACCAATGAACAAAACATCTACCAAACAAAATATCAAAGACAAGACTGCATATGAGCACCTAGAATTACAATCTTCTTAAACCCTGATGCCTCGATGCCTGTATGAAAACAGCATCAATAACAGCTAAGACAAGATGTCTCCACTAGAGCCCAGCAACTGTACCACAGCAAGCCCTGAGCATTGCAACATAGTGGAAGAACAAAACAAAGACATTAAAGTAGTCTTTATGACTATGATAGAGGTCCTTAAGGAGGAAATAAATTAACTCCTTAAAGAATTATATGAGGAGGGTTCCCCTTTCTCCACAGCCTCTCCAGCATGTGTTGTCACTTGAGTTTTTCATTTTGGCCATTCTGATGGGTGTAATGTGAAATCTCAGGGTCGTTTTGATTTGCATTTCCCTAATGGCTAATGACGTTGAGCATTTCTTTAAGTGTTTCTCTGCCATTCTATATTCCTCTACAGAGAATTCTGTTTAGCTCTGTTCCCCATTTTTTTAATTGGATTACTTGGTTTGCTGCTTTTCAGCTTCTTTAGTTCTTTATATATACTGGATATTAGCCCTCTGTCAGAAAAAAAGGGTTGGTGAAGATTCTTTCCCAATCTGTAGGCAGTCGTTTTGTTTTGATGATAGTGTCCTTTACTTTACAGAAGCTTTTCAGTTTCATGAGGTCCCATTTGTTGATTGTTGCTCTTAGAGCCCGTGCTGTTGGTGTTTGGTTCAGGAAGTTGTCTCCTCCACTCCTGGTGGGAATGTAAACTTGTACAACCACCTTGGAAATCAATCTGGTGCTTTCTCAGACAACTAGGAATAGTGCTTCCTCAAGAGCCAGCCATACCACTCCTAGGCATATATCCAAAAGAGGCTCAAGTACACAATAAGGACATTTGCTCAACCATGTTTGTAGCAGCTGTATTTGTAATAGCCAGAAGCTGGAAACAGCCCAGATGCCCCTCAAGTGAAGAATGGATGCATAAATTGTGGTACATCTACACAATGGAGTATTATTCAGCAATGAAAAATACGGAAATCATGAAATTTGCAGGTAAATGGTGGGACCTGGAAAGGATCATCCTGAGTGAGCTGTCCCAGAAGCAGAAAGACACGCATGGTATATACTCACTCATATAGACATGTAATATAGGATAAACCTACTAAAATCTGTACATCTAAAGAAACTAATCAAGAGAAAGGACCCTGACTAAAATGCTCAATTCCCATCCCAAAAAGCAAAGAGGAAGGATATCAGAAGAAGAAGAAAGCAGGAAACAAGCTAGAAACCCACCATGGAGGGCGTCTGAAAGGATTTGCCCTGCAGACCATCAAAGCAGACGCTGAGACTTATGGCCAACTGTTGGGCAATGTGCATGGAATTTTATGTAAGAAGTGGGAAATAGTAAGATCTGGAGAGGACAGGAACTCCACAAGGAGAGCAACAGAACCAGAAAATTTGAACACAGGGGTTTCCCAGAGATTCATACTCCAACCAAGTAACCATGCATGGAGATAACCTAGAACAGATAACCTCTGCCCATGGCAGTTCAGTGTCCAAGTGGGTTCCATAGTAATGGGAAGAGGGACTGCCTCTGACATAAACTGATTGGCCTGCTCTTTGATCACCTCCCCCTGAGAGGGGAGCAGTCTTACCAGGCCACAGAAGATGACAATGCAGCCATTCCTGATGAGATCTGATAGACTAAGATCAGAAGGAAGGATAGGAGGACCTCCCCTATCAGTAGACTTAGGGAGGGGCATGTGTGAAGAAAGGGGTAGGAGGTTGGGATTGGAAGGGGAGGAGAGTGGGGCTTATGGGGGGGACACAAAGTGAATAAAGTTTAATTAATAAAAAAGGAATTATATGGAAACACAAGCAAACAGTAGAAGGAAGTGAACAAAACAATTCAATACCTAAAAGTAGGACTAGAATAAATAAAGAAAAAACAAGGTGAGGGAAAAATGAAAAGCAATTCTTAGGAACTCGGAGAATCTAAGAGGCAAGTTGCCCTTTATTAACAGAAGAGATGGAAGAAAAAAATCTAAGGTTTTGAAAACATGATAGAAGAAATGGAAACCTTGGTAAAGAAAGTGTTAAACCTATAAAAAGTCTCAAAAATACATGTAGGAAATTTGGGGCACTAAGAAAAGACCAAATCTAAGAATAATAGAAATAGAGGAAAAGGAAGAAACCCAGGCCAGAGTCATAGAAATATTTTCAAAGAAATCATAGGAGAAAATTATGCCAATCAAAGTACAGGAGCAGCAAGCAAAAAGAACACCTAAAAGATTGGACCAGAAAAAAAAAGTCTTCTGGACACATAATAATCAAAACAGTAAAAATACAGAACAGAGAAAGAATAATAAAAGTTGCAAAGGAAAACAAAACAAAACAAAATAAAAAAACAACCACGTAAAAAGGCAGACCTATGAGAATAACATCTGATTTCTCAGTGGAGACTCTTTAAGCCAGAAGGGCCTGGACAGAGTTCTACAGATTTTAGAAGACCACATGTGCCAGCCTAGATTACTATACCCAGCAAAAGTTTCAATCACAATAGTTGGAGAAAATAAGACATTTCTCATTAAAAAAGCAAATTTAAGTATTATCTACTTACAAATCTAGCCTTCACAGAAGGTGCTAGAAGAAAATCCCCAACCTTAACAAGGTTAACGAAACTCAAGAACAAACAAGAAATAATCCCAGACCAGCAAATCAAAAGAGGTGAATCACATACCCACCACCACCACCACTGCTGCCACAGCCACCTCCACTACTACCACCATCACTAAGACAACAAAACAACAGAAATTAACTGTTCATTGATATCTGTCAACGTCAATGGTATTGATTTCAAAATAAAAAGACACGGAGTAAGATAATGGTTGTGAAAACAGCATCCATTCTTCTGCTGCATCCAAGAAACACATCTTAACAATCAAGGAAAGACATCACCTCAGGGTGAAAGGATGGAAAAAGAAATTCCAAGCAAATGGACCTAAAAAGTGAGCTGCTGTAGCCATTTTAACATATTACAAAATAGACTTCAAACCAAACTAAGCAGAAAAGATAGAGAAGGACACTACATAGTCATCAAAGGGAAATCTCACCAATAAGACATTAAATTTTTGTCAAGATTAACATCAAGATATTTTAGTTAAGTTTATTTATTTATTCATTTTGCACCCTGACCGCATTCCCCCTCCTCCTAGTCCCCTCTCATGCATTCCTCACCCTATTCTCCCCTTTCCCTTGTCTCACAGAAGGAGGTCTCCCATGGGTACCAACCCACCCAGGGATATTAAGTCGCCCTAGGACTAGGAGCATCCTCTCCCACTGATGTCAGTCAAGGCAAACCAGTTAAGAGAATGGGATCCAGAGGGAGACATCAGAGTCAGAGAGGGCTCCCACTCCAGTTGTTGAGGGACCCACATGAAGACCAATCTGCACATCTGCTCCATATGTGCAGGAGGCTTAGGACCAGGCCATGTAAACTCTTTGGTTGGTGGTTTAGTTGGTGGTTAAGGCTCCATGCCCAGGTTAATTGACTCTGTAGGTCTTCTTGTGGAGTCCTTAACCTCTCTGGCTCCCTCAACCATTCCCCCAACTCTTCCATAGGATTTCCTGAGCTCTGTCTAATGTTTGACTGTGGGTCTTTGCATCTGTTTCCATCAGCTGCTGGATGATGCATCTCAAGATATGCTAGGACAATTGTGAGACAAAGCCTGTGGGAGTAACCAGACAATATCTGATTGGACTTAAGGTCCATTCCAGGAGATGCAACCCATACCCAATACTGGCTGGGTGACTAAGAATCTAAGACGAGATAGCTCAGGGACCTAGAGTAAAGCCAAACACTACTGTTCAGAAAAAGGAAGAGCAACAATATGAGTCCTAATGACATTCTGCTATACTCATAGACCAGTTTCGTGCTCAGCGATCATCAGAGAAGCTTCCTCCTGCAGCAGATGGGAAAAATACATAGACCTACAGCCAGACATGCAGAGAGTGACAGATCATAGAATGCTCTACCTTAAATGGGATGTCTCTATCAAGTTCCTCTCCTCAGGGCTCAGGAATCCCTATAGAAGAGGAGGCAGGAAAAAAAAAAAAAAGGGTGTAGAGGATATCTAGAAAACAAGACTCTCTAAATCAACATGATCAAAAGTCACATGAACCCACAGATACTGAAGCAGCAGGCACAGGCCTCCGGGGGTCTCTACAAGGTTCCTTGTTCATATGTTATGGCTTCCAGTTCGATGTTTTCGTGTAATTCCTGGGTGTGAGAATGAGTAGGTTCTTATACCTACTTTAAGGTCTTTAATGTCTGTTCATTTGTTTTGCCCAGTTCTGATGTGTTTTTATTTTATCTCATCTTATTATATTTTTTACTAACTTGTAATTATGTCTTAAAGCAGATTTTTGGAAGGGCCATGGAGGGACTGCTGCAGCCTGGCACAAACATGTTTTCAGACCCTTCCTCATTCTCACCCTCTTTCTTGCATTTCCCAAGTTTGTGATACAGTTTACTGAGTGTGTAGCTTCTTTCTCTGGATCAAGGATTTTTCCATAGGGGTTATCCCTGGGACAAACTGGCAAATAAAAATATTTATCTTCTGTAGAAAAAGGAGTAAGGGAGAGAAATGAAAGTGAGTAATAATTGTTCCCTGAAGATGCCCTAAGCTGCACACGCAGTTCTCATATTCACTGCTCATACACCTGCCTTGAATCTGCCCACCTGGGAAATGGTAGGGATGAGAACCAAACCCCTTCCCATCTTATTCTAGAACAGCTTATAAATTTCCTTTTGCATGAGTGATCTGCCCAGAGTATCAAGTTAGTGCCAAAAGACATTTATGAGGAACAAGAATCTGAGGGCAGAAATTTAACAATAACAAAAGTATTATCAAGAGACAAAATACCATGGTGGTATATGTGTGTGTGTGTGTGTGTGTGTGTGTGTGTGTGTGTGTGTGTGATAGGTGCTAATTTGTGTCTTTTTTGAAGAATGGTGCTGACAGAGGAAAGGCGTTATATAAAATGTGCCAAGGAGCTGAAGCCTGTCCTCCTGAGGGACAGCAGAGCCGAGGGAGAACAACTGTAGCTGCTGTGTTGGACAAAAGCTAAGCTGAGGAGAGAAGCCAGTCCCTCTGAAACAGTGGTGTCCACCCTGTGTGCAGGCTAGAGTAATCTTGGGGAAACCGGAGGCACCACATACCCAACTTCCCTAGATCACCCTCAGTTGTTCTTTTGTTTGTGAGAATTCAGTTGATTCTGACCTGAACTTAGGATTCAGAATGCTACTTGAAAGGAGCAGGATGAAGCAAAAGTACATGAGAACATTAAAATATCAGTAGTTGTCCACTGATGTTCTTGTAGGCAATTTCATAAATAACAAATATGCTTGTGTGATCCAGAAATACTTGCTCTTATTTTTATGCCAGTAGTATTCCTGGTGTTAATGTTTGCTTAAAGAGGACTGTGAGAAAAGAACAGATGCCGTTGGGTAACTACATATAGGTAACGTGTGTATGTGTGTGTTTTCTTGCACCTATATATATATATATATATATATATATTTTTTGCTTCGTTCAAAAACAGATTTAGAATGTGTTAATTTTATAACCAGAAGATATAAAAATAAATAGAATCTGAATATTGACTATTGTATAGAAATATATGTTCATGATTAGATGATAATCAAAAAAACTATTCAGATAAAATCTATTTTAACATAATAAAATAACAAAACTAAAATTTTCATTATTTGTTTTATATATAATTTACATTATATATATAAATATACATTATATATTTATATTTTTAGGTGTATGACTATTTTGCCAGCATGTGTGATATGCAGTATGGTTCCTAAGGGTATCAGGAGAAGGAATTGGATCTTCTGGAAATGAAACTACAGAAGGTATGTGAACAGCTATTTGAATGTTGGGAATTTAACTAAGATTTTCTACAAGTGTAACAAGTACCTTTTTTTTTTTTTTTGAATAGTCTGGCTCACAATACTTTTATTTATTTTATTTACTACAATTTATTCACTTTGTATCGCAGCTGTAGCCCCCTCCCTTCTATCCTCCTAATCCTACCTTTCCTCCCTCTTCTCTCATGTCCCTCCCCTAGTCCACTGAGAGGGGAGGCCCTCCTCCCCTTCCCTCTGACCCTAGCCTATCAGGTCTCATCAGGACTGTCTACACTGTCTTCTTCTGCAGCCCAGTAAGGCTGCCCACTCTTAAGGGCTGACCCATCTCTCTAGCCCTGTACTATTGATTTTAAATGTGAATAAATGAAGTAATCAGTAACAGTTACAAAACTCAATTTATATGTTCACCAAACACTGCCCATAAAGTCTTTTATCTTCATTCTTCCTAAGCAAGTACTTTCATGAGCTTCATCTGGCAAATGAGAAGACAACAGACATAAGTGGGCTAGGTTAATGTGTCTATGATCAAGAAGCTCCAAGATGATGGAAGTCAAATCTGAGCTGCCCACCCTTCTGCCTAACACTACCTGCTGTTCATAGGCTCACTAGTGCTTAGAAGACTTAGGAACATGCCCAAGGGTCAACTCCATTTCATGCCAACTTAAGCTATTGGCAAAGCAGTCCCCAAGCTAAGCTTGTTGCCATGTCTACAGCAAAACCTTCCCTCACAAGCATCATAAAAAGAACCCCAACTCTTCAATAGTTAATACACTTTAAACCACTAGCATACTGAAGATTCAGTGCAGAGAGTTAGGGGTTATTTTCCACTTAAATAGTAACAGTCAGGAGGTGCTGGTTATCAGTCTTCATTAGTCCTCACTTTACTTTAATAGCCATTAGTGACAACAGAGATAATTTTTATAGGTGCTAATTGACCCTGCAGGAAGCCTTTGAGGCTTTCCTAATAGCCTGGGATTCTTTTGAAGTTCTGTTTTAGCTAGAGTGCTCTAGCAATGATCTGGGGAAAATGTGCATTAGAGAAATAAATGCAGGTTCCAAGCCTGCACTCTACAAGAGACTGTAAAACTGTGGTTTAGTTACAGGGACCAAAATGAACTTGGACCATACTTGACCATGAAAGTAGTCTAAATTGCGCTACAACTGTTCTGAGGGTGTGCGTAGGAATGCTTTGAAAATGTTCTTACTCTCCTCCCGAGACATTAGAAGCAGGAGAGAGCAGTCTGCCTATCTGTGCTGCAGCTTGCACATTTTCTTTGATCCTTACCAAATACCATTAAAAAACGTGGAACTCAGAAATGCGAAATGAATTGCTGAAAGCCTAAGGATGGCACTCAGTGGCACAGTGTTTGCTTAGCATGCACGAGGTCCTACCCTCACCCCTCTGTACCCTGAAATGATAACAAGATGATAAATTAAGAACATTTAATCCACCAATGAATGGAACTCAGTCAGTAGAGTTCAGAACACTTCTCATTGCAATACAGCTATTTTATGCACTTGCTCTATTGCTGAATCAGAGTGGCCGCATGAAAAGAAGTAGGGTTAAGGCCTATAGGACCAGCCACGATCATGCAGGAAATGGGTGGAGAATTAAAAATGGGGAAAGTACATCATTAGTCTCAAGAGTTGACATCCTGGTTCAGTTTGAACAGATTAACAGCCAATCAAAACCCAGATATTATAGGAACAGAATAAAAGCACACACAAGACTTTAGAACTCAGTAGGAGAGTCATTCCTAGCTTTCTCTCAATTAATTTTCTCCATCCAAGACACTCCTTAGACTCTATGTAATTTAGAAGGTGTGAATCCGAGAGACAGCAAATGGAGTCTGTGTAAGGAAGGCTGGAATGCTAAGCAAATTGCAAATAAGATAAGCCAGACATAGAAGTTCAGTCAGAGGTGCTGGCTGAACAGGTGACTGGCTGTCAAAGATGACAAGTGGAGTTGTTAACATGAGGTCATAATGTCAAGATTAGACTGGCAATAAGCATCACCTGGAACATTGAGCTAGATCCAAATTACCTTTCATGCCATAGATCTCTGAGCAAGACTGAATCTGTACACTACAGCTCACGCTGTCTACCATCTTAACTGTTGATAGGAGAGGCAGATGGATAAATTTAACATTCAGGCAGTCTTCACATTGCAGGACACTTACCTTCTTCCAAATGTCCTTCTCATTTACACAAAGGAACAATTGTTTACTAGATGGAACAGCATGGTGCTTCTAAAACTTGCACGTGGTCCAAATTTGATCTTACACTTTAGCGTTGCATTAGGAAAGTGAAAAAAACTGCTTGAGGGGAAAAAAGTGGGGAGAACTAAGAGTGGTTGTGCCTTTCTGGCTGTGAGCAATGACCAGCTGGCTGTCCCTCATTTCCACTGAGCGCAGAGCAAGGTCATATAGGCTCAAAAGCAACTTTCAGAAATATAGTGTAGGCATAGAAATATTTTTAACTCTCAAGGCTATCTAGATTTTGACAGCTTTCCAAATCTCAAAGAATTTTATTTTCTATATGTATATAATGAGTTTATCCTCTAGTGTAGGAAGAGGTATTTCTGATAAAAGTGGGTGGGAGAGAATTCAGAGAAACATGGGCAGCTTAATACAGAAACTTAATACAGAAACTTCAGTGAACACACTGAAGTTTCCAGGTTCCAGTGCTATAAACATGAGAACTTACATCCTGTCCTGTCATTGATAATCCACAAGGAGGAGGTTTCCTATTGAAAATATGGACTGTGCTGAGTGGAAGATTGTAGTTGATATGGTATAGAATTGACTTTGCAAGAGGAAGAAAGAAAAATGTTAGCTTCACCACAGTCTCGCCAGAAGTCAGAAACATGGGTTAGATGACCCCTTGCTACTACTTCCGCTTGTCTATTTTATTTGTAAGATCCCTCCCGATTTGATCCCGCTGGATATTGGAAAGTTTTCAATAGACAATTAATCTTAGCACATTCTGTGTCTTTTGGGAATGATGGATGAAAGGCACACATAAATTTTTGTTATTATTGCTTCTGTGTAGTCAATTTAGTTGGATTTTCCTGACACACCTCCTTTGTAATACTGTGTGTGTGTGTGTGTGTGTGTGTGTGTGTGTGTGTGTGTGTGTGTGGTTTCTAAGTGGCTTTGACCCTAGGGCTCGCTTTGATTTATAGGCAGCTCTTTAAGTTGTGCTGGGGTGGTTTCAGAGCCTGTTTGTTCTGGCATCCCAATAAAGCATTGCTTCCCAGGGCAACTCCAGCCTACGAAGCAAAGCCTGAGGGAAAACACAGTTTTTGTTGCCAGAATGAAGCAGTAGCACCTTGGGGGTGCTCCTCTGTTAGGTGGTATGTTTTTTTTTCCTAAAGTAACCCCACTTATGGAAGGCTATAGGAGCTTTAGGACCTGACTATCACCCCAAGAGGCAGAAATCTCAGGTTTTCTCAAACAAGTTGAATGATGTCACTGGACTTTAGTTTGGGATCTTTTCTGTTTGACCGTTACATAAGGGCTATTTGTGGAAGCAGGACCAGCAAATAGGAACAACGTGTGCACGTTTCCTTACTAATCAATCAATTCTTTCTTATCAATATTCCAGTGATCACACATTAAATTTAAGGTCAGTTCCCTATTCTCAGTGACACCCTTCACACTTGCTTCTGGACAGAGCCTGTGTGTCTAAGTCTTAGATGCATATCAGAAGCACCCAGCAACTTTAAAAATGACCAGTGCCCATATCCCACAGCAAAGACTAGTGTGAGGCCATGTGTAAGCACCAATGGTTGCCAAAGATCCCCAAGGTATTTTAATGTGCAACAAAATCAAACACTATTGATTTACTTCCATCCTTGGACACCCTGAGAAAGAAACTCCTTCTAAAAGTGGCAACCACATAGTTGATGTTTCTGCCACACATCTTGAAGTTGATTCAAACTTGTATGCTCATTTAATTTTGCCTGTTATTATCCAAATCATCTTCATGATAGTCACTGAGCAAATCACATAAACTATGACATATGATTCCAACTACCGTTGATTTTGACACACTCCAGGAAACATCCAGGTCACAATAAGGAATGGAACTATCTCTGTGGGAGGAGTCAGACTACATTTCTGCCTTATGACATATGACAGCTTTATATCTTCCTTAAACTGGAAAGATTATTTGTTCAAATGATGGAGAATATCGTAGGCATTTTAATTGGCATGGTGAAGAAAATTCTCTCTTGCTCATTTGTGGTCCTGCCCTCATTTTCTGACTGTCCAGGCAAGTGCCTGTGTGTGTGTGTGTGTGTGTGTGAAAAAGTGGGAGACATTGTCTTCTTAATGCTGTCCTTTTGTTTAGAGAACTTATCTCTATGTGGTTGTGTGGTAAGTCCAGAAACAAGGACACATTTGATTCTGTTTGTCATGGTTTATCTATGAACTTCACTGAGAGATAACACATTTTGGGTAATGACTTTGACTTTGCCAATAGTATATCTTAATGACTTCTCTACCATGATATTTCTTTCAACACTCTCTAAGTCATAACTCAGTATCTAAATGGAAGTTCTTTCATTTTCTCTTTTTTCTTCCCCCCCCCTTTTTTTGGGGGGGACAGGGTTTCCCTGTGTAGACTTGGCTGTCCTGGACTCACTTTGAAGACCAGGCTGGCCTCAAAGTCACAACAATCCACCTGTCTCTGCCTACCTCAGTGTTGGGATTAAAGGGACGCTCCACCACACCCAGCTCATTTTCATATATATATATGAGGATATATATATATATATATATCCTCAACATTTAGGCAGTTACTATTAATGTAATAGGAATAAATTTAGTTGAAATTATTTTGGTTGAAATGAAAAGTTTATACAATGGATTGGATCTACACATGCGTCTAAGACCTAGATCTTGGGCTGGAGAGATGGCTCAGTTCAAGAGCACTATCTGCTCTACCAGAGGTCCTGAGTTCAATTCCCAGCAACCACATGGTGGTTCACAACCATCTATACAGAGATATGATGCCCTCTTCTGGCATGCAGGTGTACATGCAGAGGAGCACTCATGTACATAAAACATATAAATAAAACAAATATTTTTAAAAAGACCTAGATTCCTGTTGCCTTCATCTATACTGTTTCTTCTCCTCTGAGACACCTCACCTATAAATCAGAGAACCTACTAGAACTTCATTTCTTATAGCTATTGGCTCTACCAATTGAAATAATAATGTAAAATTATTTGAATGATAAGGCAAGAAAATCCCAGTAAGTTTTTAAGGACTGGTTTTAATTTCTAATACATGAATACAAATCCTATGTTCATAAGAATACTTCTTTTTAAACTCTTGAGCATTGAATTAATAAAGGTAGTCATGCTGTGAATCATCAGCCATTGACAATAGAACAAAGAACATTTGAGCTTGAATGCAATTCAATAGCAATACTTCAACATTCTCTGAATGTTGAAAATAGACTCTTGGAGAACATAGGCCTCCAAGAGTCAAGTGAATCACTCAGATGGTAAGCAGGGTTCAATGCTGTGAGTATTTAATCTTTTTTTTTTTAATTTCAACATATTTTCAGAATTCCATGATAAACATGGTTAACACTGTAAATAGTAAATGGGACATAAGAGACAGAAGGGAAAAAAAAAAAAACTCTTTAAAGGCAGTTGAAAAAGAATGACTTGAACTCTTCGTTACTTCAGATAAATGCCTTCCTTTGTAAGATTGCCAGCCAGCTCTCAATTGGTATACAAAAAGCAGAAGACTGTCGAACCACTTTATTTTTTTGGAAAGCCATTTAGTCACAATAGCCTTGAGTGACCATTTAAGGAAAATTGCTGCCTCCTAGCCAGTATTATGAAATCTTCCTCTGGATAGACACATGTCTGTTCCCTTAAAAGTTAATAAAGGTGAAAATAAAGTTGATATAGTTAACATAAGAGTTAATAAAGATAGTCAAAGGACCATCTTTTAGGAAGGCAGATTCACCTTAAACCATGCTAAAGAGATAGAAGAAACAATTAATTAGCCCTTTAATGAGCTAATATAATCTTCCTTTCTAGAATTCCCAACCCCTAGCTTATACCCTGAGAGCTGTCATGGAGCTCTACTAGGCTTACCTGGCTTTGGAGTCCTGACTCAGAAAGGCAGGTTTCTACTTTTTGTTTCTCTTCTGTCTTTTTCTTTTAGATTCTGGATAGACCCACTTACACTTTTTCTCATACTCTAGACCTCCTTTCTCTTTTTCTGGATCTCCTCTTCCTATCACGTAATTGCCTATTGCCATACGGCTGACATCCACACTGGTTTAACTGAAAAGTCATGTCTCACTTTATCTCTCTTTAAGCTCTCACCTATGAGTCTGTAGTAAATTTCTCTCTAAAACTCATACTCTCTTTTCTGTGTAATTTATTCTTTGAATGTGCAAGACAAGAACCTAAAAGCGATTGGTTCTGGTGGCTTTGGTGGACCAGAGTTTTCTGGGATCCTGGATCTTCAAGCAGAGAAGGGTTATATAGTGAAGACAACTCGATAGTCTAACCTAGAACCCCTGCACAGATGTAGCCCATGGCAGTTCAGTGTCCAAGTGGGTTCCATAGTAATGGGAACAGGGACTGTCTCTGACATGATCTGATTGGCCTGCTCCTTGATCACCTCTCCCTGAAGGGAAACAGCCTTACCAGGATACAAAGGAAGACAATGTAGCCACTCCTGATGAGACCTGATAGACTAGGATCAGAAGGAAGGGGAGGAAGACCTCTCCTATCAGTGGACTGGAGGAGGGACATGGGTGGAGAAGGGGAGGGAGGATGGGATTTGGAGGGAAGGAGGATGGGAGCTACAGGGGAGGTACAAAGTGAATAAACTGTAATTAAGTAAAATTGTATAAAACACTCCATTCCTGCTTCTTAGAGAAGGGATGATGACACTGAAAGTGAAGAAAGAAACCTCTCAAAGCAAAGGGGACCTTTTATTTCAAAGCTAAGTGAAGGCCATTGCAATCCAGAAAGGCAGGGCTTGAAAAGCATCCACAGCCCACTACCCACCTCTTCACAGCTCAAGACACTGCCATTACAGAAGCATCCCAAATTTCTCCAAAAAAAAAAAAGTGTCCCTCGAAGATACAAGCTTGGCCATTATGCTATCATCATGCTCCCACTGAGCTCTAAGAAGAAGAGAGAAGAGGACACATTTATGTTTAGTATGGATGTCAAGGCCAACAAACACCAAATGGGACAGGATGTGAAGAAACTCTATGCCATTGATACGGTCAAACACAATCTGCTCAAGCCTGATGGAGAAAGGAGGCTGTATTTCAACTGACTCCTGATTATGATGCTCTGGATGTTGGCAACAAATTTGTGACTATCTAAACTGAGTCCAGCTGCCTATTTCTAAATATATAACCTTCACTCTAAAAACAGAACCAATGAAACAAAAAAAGTATAAGGAATTGAAACAGTGAAAAGGTGAAGCTACCAACGTTTAAAAACTGTACAAAGCAACTTATGGTCAATCTTATTTTTCTAAAGATCAGCTTCTATCCCAAGAGAAGCATCTGTGTAAATGGCCCTTTTGGAGGAAAAAAGCTACACGCACTGTTCCTGATTATAAATAACCTGTAGAGTATGTTTTCCAAACCCTGATAATCAGGCACAATAAGGAGAGCTCTCAGACTTCACTTCAGTGGTAACTTGGACTCAGTGTTCTTGAGAAAACAAAGATGTCTCCTAGCTTGTGTAACTGTTCTTCCTGTGTTTAACATGGCTCCAGGGAGCAAGTGCAGATGTGAACTGCCCCATTCAGAGTAGAGCAGCGGGCTCCCTCAGCGCTCACACATGGTGAGGAATGCTTTGGAAGGAAATCCTTCAGGTGATCTTCAGAGCAGATCTGGGTCCATATATTCCTACTAAGCTTCTGGCTGTTCTTTTGGGCACAGATGAAAATGTGCTCTCACAATACAAAGAAGATTCCGGGCATCGGTCCTTGAAATTAAAGCCAACCAACACATTTGATTTGAAAAATTACACACACACACACACACACACACACACACACATACACACACACACACAACTTATTTGGCATATTGAACACTGCCGTTTTGAAATATAGGTGTTTTGAGCCCTGTGAACTGGAAAGGCTTTCAACTGGAGACAGCAAACTCATCCTCTCATTGTACCTGGGAGCGTGAGTGTAGGTGTTTGCTTTGCCTTAGGATGACAAGCTGTGCATACCTCTCTGAGGCGAGGTCTGGGTGTAATGGGGTGTGTCCCAGAGGAAGTCAACGTTCAGAGATTTATTTTTTGTGTGTGAGCTATTCACTTTAATTATAGCCGTGCTGTTCACTTGCTTCTTTATTATTACTCTTATTCACTTTAATATCCCCTTCCCTTGGCTAAGCATTCAGAAAAGATTCCCTTATTATTTGAAGAGACTCAAATTTATGGTGCCCTATTAGTTTGCAGGGAGGCTGGAGACTCCATTGTGAAGGCATTGTGAAGATTCCCAGGGAAGGTGGGCTCTAGTCCTGCCTCCCGCACTGGGAGAAGGCACCAAAGCAATGTTCGGGCATTGAGTGGTGGGGGATAAAAGAGGGCAGAGGAGGAGAGCTGGAGGGAGGCGCAAGATCACAGGAAGGAGACTAGCAGTGCATATGTCTCTGTTCAGTTTTAAATTGTTAAGCAGAATGACAGAACATGCACTGACATCCTGAGAACAGCAGCTGTCAAAACTGTCAGTCAGCATGAGATTGATTCCTTTCAATTACTTGTTGAACCAAGAAGTTAGAGAGATGGGAAAGCTCCATGTTTTTCTGCTTGGAAAAACTGCTTTGTTAAAAATCAAGGTGTGAAGGCAAAATAAAAGCTTATTATTGTTTTGTCCTGCCGTGTCATAAAAGATATGGAGGAACAGTATTCATCCATTCATTCCATCATTTTACTCAGTTATCAACAGTCTTCCTAGGCCGCACTCACTTTGCTTGTGTCCTTAGGATACAAAGATGCGGCAAGTAGATATCATAGATGCAGTCTCTGGGAAGCTGTTTGTCAGGGCCTGATTGAAGCGACTGAAATTATCACTTCTCACAGGGTTAAAAGTACACCCTACTCCCAAAGTTAAAGCTGCTGCATTTTGGAGGAAAAGCAAGGGGAAGCTTTGAGTTCCTTTCTCAAATAATCATAGTCTTCTCATCGCCTACAAACCAAATGTGCGAAATGACCAGCATCTTGCTCTCATTGTCTCGGAGATAGAATAGCCCCAGAAAGTAATCTAGCTTTGGCACAGCCACGTAAGAAACCTGAAGAATAAAACATTTCAAACATCTTCACTCTTACTAAGTCTAGTGAGAGTCATATAATCTGTAATTGTAGTCAATTAGTGAAATGATTCTCACATTATCATTGATAGGAATTACTGTCACATACTTATTCTCTGAAAGAGGTTCCCAGACCAGTGACTGACCATCACTGGGAACTGTGTCTGAAAGACACAGTTTTTCACAGTTTTCCATCTTCATTTTAGATTCAAGGAATCAGAAGTAACTTGGACTTCAGCAAAGCTTGAAGATTAGATTGCAGATTAGAGTTTGGAAGCCACTTTGATAAGGCAACCAACCAGTTAGTCACAGATGGAAGTCCACTTGATACTAACAAGAGCTTTTACAACAGCCTACCTGTATAGGTGTGGACAATGTCAGGAGGACAAGCATGGACTCAAGAGCCAACCAACCTTAGCAACATAGACCCAGAAAGGCATCAGGAAGAAATGATGGAAGATGCTTTTGGAAGAATTGGGATTTAGGAGAGGACTCTATAACAGAAGTTGGAGCTCCTTTTTTCTCACAAACACAGGAGACAATGATAGGGGTTGAATTGATGAGACTAGGCTTATTCCACTCCCTAAACCCAATCAAAAACAAGAGCACAAAATCATCTAGGTGGTGAAATCAGAACAACTTCCGGGGCACAAAACCGGGGAAGGAAGGTTATAAGAACTTATTGGGTACATAAGACTACCCAAGAGAGAGGGTACATGACACTGTGTAAAGACTATATGAACAGCTTCCCCCAGCCAACCACCAGACTTTCCTTTTAACATTTTGTCCCTTCTATCATGTCTGCTTCCCAAATCTAGTCAACCTGCCCAGACCTTGTGCTAGAATGCGTTGCTGGAAAAGCCTGCCATGTAAGCTTCTGACTTCATCTGTGCCCTCCGCTGCACATTCCTCTTCTCTTTCTCAATGGGCAGAAGCTCACCCGGTCTTCTGCCATCTGAAGATGCCCAGCATGTTTCACCCATTTCACTTGTAACTTTGATTAAACATTTGCCATGGGTTTCATTAGTCTTCCTCTGTATTTGAATTATGTTCATGTTTGGTTGTCCATATTATCTTCTGTCTTCTAGTTATGAAAGATCTTACACCCCACACAGAAATCCAAATAGAGCAACTGGAGCCAACAAGAACTCACCACTTACTTGTTAAATTTTCAGGCTATGTGTTTTAACAAGCAAGGGATCTATAGAAGTCCTGACTTCAGACATCACACAGCAAGGTCGGCACCAACTTTTATCTTGGTTTTTGAAGAACCGTAAAACCTTTGACTTGTATTATTTAGCACATGCTTAAAATATTCTGTGTATGTAGAACACAGTGAATCATATTTTATGTTAGGGTTGTGGGGCACAACTTCCTACAAAGACAGTAAAGAGGTGGAAAAATAGCCCAGAGTTCTGTTCTTTCCTGCTCTCTCAGTCTTTCTCTCTTCTTTTTTCTCTCTCTCTTTAACTCTCTTCTCTCCTCACTGTGTGTGTGTTTGCAAAACATGACCCACAAAAAAGAAAGAATACACGCATTTTGTGTATTGTATCTTATATAGCATGTCATTTCTCAATTCCTATAGCTTCTTTAAACCTTTACCTCAACTTCTTTGGCAGTAAAAGGCAGTAAAATAGGGAAGATTGGTAACTGCTTTCTTCACAAAGCATTAAAATTAGCTAATATTAGTCCTGTATCCCAACATTGCTTTAAATTTATCTGAAAAGGCAGAAGTCATCTTGCAGTGCCACGAAAGTCTCAGAAGCTCAGGGACAATTTGCCGCTAGCACCTTCTGGCCAAAGGTTCCCAGATTTCACCTTGTATCAAAACCAACAGAAAGGCTTTAAGAAACTGGTTTCAGGCCCCACCCTGAGCGGTGGTGAGTATTTGTCTCCACAGCCTGGCAATTTGTATTTCTATCAAGATGCTGCTGCTGCTGGCCCAGGAAGTGGCCTTTGAGAAGTGTCACTAAATCAGTGGTTCTCAACCTGTGGCTCATGACCCTATGTATGTGGGGGAGGGGGCGTGGTGTTAAGGACTCTTTCACAGGGATGACATATGAAATGTCCAGTATATCAGATATTAACATTATGATTCATAACAGTAGCAAAATTGCAGTTATGATGTAGCAGTGAAGAGTTTATGGTTGGGGATAAGGAACTGTATTAAGGGGTCACAGAATTAGAAAGGGCGAGATCCACTGCACTAAATGATTGAATCTCTGAGAAGAAGAAAAGCTGCCTAACAAATCAGGAGGTACGCAGGCTTCCCCACAGGGCCCTCTCATTTCACGACTGCTTTGTACTCCTCAAATGGCAACTTTGTTCAGCCTATCAATACCAGTTTGGTCTACGGCCATCCTGTCCATCCTACCCTACAGAAACATATACTCCCAAACCCGTGGGTTTTCTGAACAATGGCCCCAACACTTTCTCTATTCTTCTAACCAGCTCTGAGCCAGTAACGATCACTTGGAAAGCAAAACTGAAAACCAATGCAGTTTCGCTTTTCAACTTCCTAACGGTGTGGCTTAACTGAGTTCCCTCCTGCCCACGGCAGATGTCTGAAAACCGACTGGAAACTTTGAGAAGTTCATTTACTCTCTGTGTTTCTATTCTCTCCATCTGTAAAACGGGGTCAGCTGTATTGTGCCTCATGTGCGAATCTGTGTGTGGTGAGGTTTAGCGGGTAACTGCAAAACATGTTGCAGATGGATGTGTTATGGAGGGATGCTCAGTATCAAAGCGAGATGTCATTTTTCTTTCAGTCTGCATCTGTAGTTTGTAAAACAAATGCTTCTAAATTCACAGTATTTTTCTCACATGTACTATTTTTTTCCAGGGTGATATTTTTCCAAAGACTCATGCTGACTTCAGCTTCTGGAACCTTGTGGGTGGATCTGCTAAATTAAAGACTTGTATTTAAATTTTCTGCATAACACTGGTGGGCTGAATGCACCAAAGCAACTGCACAAAGCAGAGACAATTTCTAGTGCAGGAGGGCATGGGTTGGGTTCTCGGTTCAGGGGCCATGAATTCAGCGAAACTGTGAAGCATTGCTCTACCAATAATAAATAGAAGCATCACACACACTTTAAAATGATCTTAAACCAAGTGAAATATAGAGCTAACCAAGTAGAGCTAGATAGATGGATTTGGGTAGATAGATGCAAACAAAGGAACAGACAGGTAGAATCTCTCTCTCTCTTTCTCTCTCTCTCTCTCTCTCTCTCTCTCTCTCTGTGTGTGTGTGTGTGTGTGTGTGTGTGTGAAAATATGATTTTCAAAGAAAATGCTGATTTTAGAGGGCAATCACTTGGACTCTGGTTCTATTGCAGGCACCTCACATGTCACGTGCTATACATTTCTACTGCTTATCAATAAACTCTTCAAGAATAAGGTAATGAAAAAGGATACTTGTTTTAACATACTATCCATGGGTAAGGTATTTGGGTTATCAGTCATTCTCCATTCTTTAACCAATCTGCAACTTTTGCATAGAAGGTTCGGTTGTTTTCTTTTTGTTTTTGTTTTTGTTTCATTTTAAATATCCTATGACCATATGCTTAAACTACCTTTAAATGAATAAAGGTAATTGTCACTAAGACCTGAACTAAATGTACATGTAATACGAATGTGTGCATATCTTCATATGGTTATAGTCTAAAAGTCTCCAGGGGCCGAACACACAGGTTCTAATCTCAGCACCCACATATCAGTTCACAACTGTCTGTAACTACAGTTTAAGTGGATCTAATGCTCTCTTCTGGTCTTCACTGGCACTGCACACACATTGTAAACATACATACAAGCAGACAAAACAACCATACAAATACATTAAAAAGAAAAAGAGACAAAAAGTAATCTCCAGCAATACCTCAAAATCCTATCTGGAAAACAAGGAAAGGAATAAATGCTCTGCCTGGGGATACACTTAACCTGGTAAGTTTATTCAAACATTTGGGCTTTGCCTACAGCACAAGCCTGGTCATTTTGTCCTTCAGACCCTGTGCATGCTTCCTGTAATTCAAGATTCAAAGCTTCCACAGCCACACTGTAAGCAGGAAGACACTTCTGTGGAGGTCCTGGAATGTGTTTTTGATATCTTTTAGCCAGCCATTCTAAGCAAATGCCTTGGTCATTTATCTAACCCCAGAATCGATTTTGCTTTAATTATCATGAATATGCTTTAGACCAAGAACTCTGTCAGCCAAAAACACACACTTTCACAAAAAAATATACAGTGAAAAGGGAGCCGAAATACTGCTGCATGGATGAGAAGCTGCTGGTGACCTTGAATGTGTTTATATTTCTTTATAGCTGGTTTATAATTGCGAACATGGGATATAAGCTAAAGAAAAGCAGTGTCTCATGGGAAGATATCCTGTGAATACTCCTTCAGGGAGTTCAGTCGGAAACATTCTAGCTCCACCTGGAAGATTCTTTTCACTCAAAGTATTGAGACCCTGGGGAAGTCAGATAGAAACCTGCTGTTTCATCATGTGAGATGAATGGAATTGCATAGCTAGTGGGTGACAAAAAAAACAAAAAATACATTTCTGCCAGAAGAACAGCTATGGACTCTTTCCTTACTCTCTTCTTCCCCACCCCCTTTGGAAGGTTTTAGTGCCAGAAAAGGGAATATTAAAGTCTTTACCAGGGACCCTGGCTTTCAAAAAAGTCAACCTCTTGCTTTAGAGTTTTCAGATTTTTCTCAGGGAGCAAGACTTTGGTATAAGGATCTCCTGGGACCCCAAATGAGCAATAAACAAATGCATTGTGCAAATTCTCTACCCAGTATTCTAAATTCATTGGTGTGTCCCTATACCTAAGAGGGGTCTGAGACTTTTATAGCACAACTTAAAGGTCAAATTGTTTACAAAGAGAGGAACCCATTAACTCGACTGCACATGTGCATGCCTGTGTGTGTGTATATATTAGAGAAAGAGAGAGAAAATTATTGATTATAATTGTACACTCCAGATGACAACTACATATCAAACTTTTAACTTTTAATTGTTACTTGTTTTAGCTCAGATATGACAATCTTTTTAAAAATTTATTTATTAGTATTATTTATTATAATTTAATCACTTTGTATCCCATACGTGGCCTCCTCTCTCATTTCCTCCTGGTCCCACTCTCTTTCTTTCTTCCTCCCCTGTCCCTCCTCTAGTCCACTGATAGAGGAGGTCCTCCTCCCCTACTATCTGACCCTAACCTATCAGGTCTCATCAAGACTGTCTGGATCCTCTTTCTCTGTGGCCTAGTAAGGCCACCTCACCAGGGGGAGGTGATCAAAGAGCAAGCAAGAGGGAAGAGGCTTAACCCTTATTCAGAAGGGCAAACAGAATAGACATCTGAAGTAGGAGAGGACAGGGAAAAGGACAGGAGCCTTCCACGGGGGACGTCTGAAAGACTCTACTGATCAGGATATTGAAGCAGATGCTAAGACTCACTCATTTGGGGCAGAGTGCAAGGAATCTTATGGAAGAAGGAGGAGATAGAAAGATCTGGAGGGGACAAGAGCTCTACAAGGAAGCCAACATAGCCAAAAAATCTGAGCTCAGGGGGTCTTGCAGAGATTGATGAATAAACCAAGGACGGTGCATGAAGAGGACCTAGATGACCTGCTCAGATGTAGCCCATGGGCAGCTCAGTCTCCATGTGGGTTCCCCAGTGAGGGGAGCAGGGGCAGAATTTTAAAACCACTTGCTTGAGGTAGAGCAATCCTAAGCCTGTTGAGAATGCCAGTAACCCCACTTGGTGCTATCATGGGTCTCAAACAGCCTATCATTAGAACTCAGTGTAACAGAAAGAAAATTCCATGTCCTAGGGTCCCTGGTGTCCTTGATATAAATGCTTACTATGGTTTTTATGTTGACACTTCAAGGCCTATGTAGTGTGAGGTTGGTCCAGTGTGATCATGCTCAGAGGTAGTAGGACTTTTAAGAAGTGGATTTCATAGGAGGCTCTTAGGACAACTGTCCTTGAAATGGATTAAGTGCTTAACATGGGATCCTTGATCAGTTCTCAAGAGAGGGCTGATATAAAAGAACAGCTGGGTTATTTCTTGACTTCCTTTGTGCAGCCCATGTAGACCATTTAGAGTACCGCTTTCAGGTCACTGGACTCAGTGTATGAGACGACAGGGTATTTTAAGTCACTGAAGTTTGGCATTGTTTATACAGTAGCACAACTTAGCTTGTTTGAATAGGCAACCTTTAGTTTTTCACTCTATGATGGCAGCTGAGTTATCCATTTGTTACCAAATGTGTTGGGCTCCCAACAAGCTCATTCTGATCAGTCATGATTAATGCCGGTAGATTAAAAAGAAGAGGAGGAGGAGGAGGAGGAGAAGGAAGAAGAAGAAGAAGAAGAAGAAGAAGAAGAAGAAGAAGAAGAAGAAGAAGAAGAAGAAGAAGAAGAAGAAGAAATGTCTTGTGCCCTCAAGGCCGTTCAGATGAGGCAGGGCATGTATCAAAAACCACAAAACAAGACAACATGAATCAAAATCCTCAGTGCAGTGACACCAGAGAGAGGCAAGGACTTTCAAACAATAATTACTTCCTTTTGGAAAGAGACAGAATTTTCTAAGACCATGTGACAACAAGGCTTGTTTAAAAGGTGGTTACAATTAGTATGCCAGTGGTGGCAGGGATACAGAATAGCCAGGATTGGTGTTTGGTAAATGTTACCCAAAGAAAGCTATTAGCCATACTTCAGAAAGGTGAGTGTAGGGACCTAGTCTGACAATAGCTGGGTAGAAACCCCTTGTTCTAGATTCTCAAGATAGTAGCCAGTGTCATGGCTGGGACATGGTCTTTGTTATAGATTGTGCTCTCCTCCTTAGTGACAGAGGTACCCAAGCCTGTGTACCTATCTCCAACTTGTAGGACACTGTAGTGTTTTACTCAATGGAACATAGAACCAAAAAAAAAAAATTTTTTTTAGACCAATTAGTAATATATTTAATTCTTTAAAGAGTTCCCAGGCTCATTTAGTTTTATTTCAATTAGTTCAGGGATCTATATATTTTTATTTTTGTCAGTATAAGTTTTCTGACATTTCTCCTTCTAAAGCCAAACATAGCTCTTTCAAATTGTTTTGGCTGGAGGTTAGTGTGTGTGCCTGTGCTCTAAGGTTTTGGGCCCAACTGAGCATTCTGGAGGTTGTCACACATGCCAAGACTTCAGTCCTAACTCTTGCCTTGCTGTCCTTTAGCCAAAACGAGATCACCTCAGCCTACCCCAACCAATAAGCAGCATCCATGGTTTCCATGGTGACACATCATTCAGTTATATATCCAGGAATCCCCGGAAGACTGGAAAACAGTATAGACTGGAACAGGGCTATCATCTGTTTTTGTTTGTTTGTTTGTTTTGTTTTATGTATTGTTGTTTTGGTTGGTATGTATGTTTTCATTCTGTCTTTATAAAATATGCAATTGTGTATTGTTTTTGTCTTTGTTTCTTTTTTTTCTGTAACATTTCATTAATTTAGTTTCTACTGTTTTTTTAACCCATTGTGTTTCAAACCCCATCTAACCAGAAAAGAACTTCATTACTGTCCCTCATTTTTCTATACCCATTAAAAATCTAATTTTTCATTATTATGTCTGAAACTCAGTCTAATGTACCCTTCTTTCTTCATTCCTTATTTCTTATTCACTTCACTACTTAAATGCTGATATGTTGTGGATGTAAACATGTTTTTATTTTGGTCCCAGGTGTGGCATGTGGGACTGATTCGGAAAGTCCTCAGCAGTAAATTATTTTCCCCCTGTGGGCTCTGAGAGGAGCTCTCTGCCAGCTACAGACAGTTTAAATCTGAGGACTCTAGAGAAAGAACAATGCTGATCCTGCTTTCCCCTTGCTGCTCCCGGTTGCTGTTGTGAAACAAGAAGTTGGAGATCTCCTGAAATCAGGCCTGGATTGGCTCCAAAGAATGGCCCTAACCAGCAGGAAGCAGCTAAAAGAACTGTGTCCCCTCTCCCACTAACCCTTTCTCTCTCCTACGTGGTGTTGCAGTGATGGAAGGGATTGGGGTTGAGTAGGGAGAAAAGATATAGAAAATGTACATAAAAGTTTTTAAAAACACGCTAACACTGACATAGTTCTCTTTGAAAAGAATGTGATCCGACTGCACCTCCAAACAGTTCCCCAACACTGGTGTCACTGAGTCATAATGATAATGAATACACAGGTGTCATGCAAATAGGTCTCCTGCAGTTAGCAAAACCAAGACTAACAATAAATACATAAATGAGAGATAGCAACATGTCTTCTTTCTTACCTGCCACAATTCCTAATGAAGATACTCCTTAAGGAGGGCTCACAGAAAACAAAACCAACAAGCAAATAGTAGGGAAAGGTGAAGTTAAAAGTGGAAGAAAAATCTGTTCCAACAGATGCTCAAAAATAAGAAACAACAATTCACCCCGACCAATGCCCAAATTGTTATTCCCCTTTAATGGAATCAGAATCACTGAGACACCAAAATGTCTGAGAAAGAATTCAGCGTCCCACATTTTTTTAAAGTGAATGAACATAAGCTGATGAATTAATGAAGAAAATCTGTCAAGAAGGTCTTCTCCAAAATGAACAAAAATTAGTAATTGTGGGAGAAAAATCCAAATTGTCAATGAAAAATTTCAGCAAGAAAATTGCAAAACTGAAAAAATAAAACAAAACAGAAATTCTGGAAAAAACACACACACCACCACCACTACCACCATTACAACCACCATGAATCAAATAAACACCACCCCAGAAATAGAAGTAATCAATAAACACACACACACACACACACACACACACACACACACAGACACACACACAAATGAATTGCAGGTGTGGAGGGAAAAGTTGAAACAATATATGTATGTTCTTATTTCTCCATCAATTTTAGAAGATGACATTGCTGGGTGTGTGTTCTTGGTTGACAGTTGTTTCCTTAAACTTTACACTCTATAATTTTCTGACTTTTAGTGTTGCTGATGAAAGATCCAAAGTTATTCTGAATCCCCACCTGTGTTTGTGTGTGTGTGTGTGTGTGTGTGTGTGTGTGTGTGTGTGAGGGAGAGAGAGAAAAAGAGAGAGAATTGGAGGTTTCCTTTTGTAACTTTTAGTACTATTCCTTCACTTTGTATTTCATTTGTCTTGGTGATGGATATGTACTCAGTACTATATAAGGAGAAAAATAAACACAAGTAACATTTTCATAATGTCTGGGTCACCAAGAACCCAACCTTGAGATTTCATGAAGTAGAAGATGGAGCTGACTTAAAATGAAAAGGAAGAGGCAGGTTATTTAATAACAATACAGCAAAAGACTTCCCTAACACAGTGAACAGAGTAGATATCCACACACATAAGACACACACTGAAGCCTCAAAAAGCGAGATCAAAGAAGAACCTCTATAGGGGTGGAGGAAGAACCAAGAGAGTGAAATTCTGAATGGATATCTATTTTAACATGGCCAAGAACTTTGAACCTGTGGGACAGCTTGGCAAAGCCATTACCCATTTATGCCAGTCCCAAGAGTGGTGGTAAAGCTCTTCCTAGCTAGTCTGAGTAGGACTGAGTATTAAGAATTCTTGTGTGTGTGTGTGTGTGTGTGTGTGTGTGTGTGTGTGTATGGAAGGACATAGAAGGACTAACAACTGCTGCTTGCTCCCTTCAGGTGTTCACAGCTCGAGCCTAAGACTGCTACAGAAACCTCCTACAGAAAGTAACTACCCTGCCCCATGCTGTACCTAATAAGCAAGTTGAGATTCTGGGTAGCAAGAGCAGAACCTCATCAGATCTCAGTTTCACTGCTCTTTTGTTCTTTGCCACCCTTAGTCATGGTTCCAAGACCTGAGCTATGTGCATACCACAAACTTTCTCATAGTACATTTATCTTCACGATATCTGAAATATGAAGTGAAGAAATAGCACTAAAATTTGCAAGAGAAAACTTAGAATCCAGAAAAAAGGCAGGGACATCAGAGTAACTTAGGATCTTTCAGCAGCAACACTAAATGCTAGGAAATAATGGAATGAAAAATTTCAAGGAAACAACTTTCAACCAAGAACATATTCCCAGCAACATCATCCTCTACAGTTGATGGAGAAATAAGAATATTTCAAGACAAAAAAATAGTTAAGGCGATTCATGACAATCAAGCCAGGATTTCAGAAACTTTTACAAAGAACACCATTATGCAAAAAGGAAGAAGAAAGACCACTTCATTCAACAGACTAAATGAAAGAACGAACTCCATAAAAGGAACAGACCATCAAAGGAGAGACAAGAATCATTCATGTCCAATGCAGCAAAACAAAAACACTCTGAAACTAACAGGGGAGTGAGGTAGAACTATCAGAAACTCAGCTAACTAGAGAATTGCCTGATAAAGTCACAGGAAATACCAAGTCACATTAAACAATGACCTCAAGTACAAACAGCCTTAACTGACCAACAAAAAGACCCAGACTAACTGATTGAATTAAAAAGGAAGAAGCTATCAGTTGTCTCCAAGAAGCATATGTAACCAGAAGTAACCAGCAAATATGCGTGAAACCTAAGTGTCAAAAGAGGGAAACCAACCTATGTAGAAAATAGAAACAATTAAGGTGGTGTAGATATTTAACATTGGCTAAAGTAGAAGAGATCTAGAGGCCCACTAATATTAACCCTAGGAACAATCTATCAAGAAGGTTAACAATTGGACCCACTTGTGCACTGAATCTTGAGCCTCCTATTTCATAAAGTACACTAAGGACAGACAAAGTCCTCACACAAACAGTGGGAGAATTTACCATCCCACTTTCACATTTGGAAAGATCAGACAAACAAAATGAGCAAATGAAGGTCGGAGCTAATCATACCATCAGATTAACTTGATTTAACCAACAACAACAGAGTTTCCATCCATGAGAAATTAATGAAGTTGAAACTGTAGAATAATACAGAAACTCAACCAAAGAGTGAGGTTCTTGAAAAAGTTGTTACAATAAAATTCGATGAAATTCAAAAAAACTATTAGGGAATATTTGAAATGATTATATTCCCCAAAGCTGGAAAACAAAGAAGAAATGGAAATGTATGACTGAGGATGTTGAAATAAATTCTTTAAAAAAAAAAAGAATTTTTTAAAATTCTTTTAAAAAAAGAATTTATTTCAACATCCTTAGTCATGAGGCAAATAAAAATTAAAACTACCTTGACATTCCATATCTCAGGAAGTCAGAATGATAATCATTTTATTTTTTTTTTAAGAAAAACAGGGGAGAAACAATAACAAACACTGGTGAGGATGAGAGGAAGAGAAATCCTTCCTTATCCCTGCTGATAAAAGAGTCAGCTAGTAAAGTCTTTATGGAAATCAATGTTGAAGTTCCTGAAACAATTGATAGAACCACCTTGTGACCCAGCTATACTGCTCTTGGCCTTGTAACCAGCGGATTCTGTATCCACTCACAAGAGATGCCTGCACATCTGTGCTTATTTCTGCCTTATTCACAAGAGCAAGAAAATGGAACAGTCTAGATATCCATCAGGAGATTAACAAAGGGGAGTGTGGCATGTATGCTCAATGGAATTGTACTTATCGGTAAAGAAAAATGAAATCAGGAAATTTGTAAGAAAGTGGGTGGAGGCCGGGGAGGGGCAAGATGGCGGCGCCGGGAGGACTCTCATTCTGAGCAGCAGCACAGCAGGATCAGCACAGTGAACAGCAATCAGAACTCTCGGCCATAAAACACAGTCATTGTGTTTCCCAGGTGAGAGGATACCCCACGGTGGGGGATTCAATCAGCTTTTAACTCACCCAGCTAAACCGCGGAAGAGATCCCAGTTCCGCCAGACGCTTGGCTGCCTGCCGCCAGCCCCAGCCCCAGCCCAGAGCCACAAGCCAGTGTCTCTGGTCACGGTCCCAGACTGAACCTTGGGCACCACACTATCAGAGACTGGAATTATCAGTCGAGAGATAACCCCAGGGTACAGGAAACGATTGGGACCGGCCTTAGGTCACCCAGACATCCCCTGGAAAAGACTCGGGCGGGTTCCACGGGCACCCCAGGAGCCAGCCCGGAGCCAGAGCCGGGGACCCAGGTTCCGGCACAGAGCCCTGCCTGCCTGCGCGCCTGATTTGCCGCCAGAGATAGAAACGGCGGGTCTGATCTCAGAGCACTCAGCTCACCCCCAACCTGAAAAGGTCCCCGGAAAATTACCCAGCTTAGGGAGCCACTCAGACTCCCAAAAGCCACAAAGGCAGACACAGGCAATTTCTGCGCACCAGACAGCTGGCAGAGACTGAGCCGCCATCACATAGCTGTGCTCCAGGCACAGGCAAATTTCTGTGGCCAGCCAGCTGGCGGACACTGAGCAGTGTGCACCAGGGCAAAAAAAGACACTAGGAGTCCGTGTCTCCAGAGAATCCACGGGGAAGGAAGGAAACTGTACTGATCTAAATCACCCAATCCTTCCCTAGAAAAAGTCTAGCAGTCTAGTGGGGCCGAGGCACCAGCACTCAGCTGTGCTCCAGACACAAGCACAAACAGTTGAGGCGCGCCTGATGTCCAACTGGGTCACAGCAGCTGATCATTAAATTTGCAACAAGAAACCCAGAAACAGGGCAGCTGCCCTCAGGACTTCCCTGGGTGAGAGGAGAACCCTCTCGACTAACAAAGACCACAGTTACCACTCAGGTCTATATCCCTGAGGTGAGCAACTCCTGAAAAAACACCAGCCATCCAGGGACTATACCCAAAAAGCTGAGAAGACATCCCTTCAGGAAAATCCAGCTTTCTGCAAAGGGGATTCTCTCCACCACAGGATCCCCAGGAACCACCAGAAAATAACCCCAAACTCCTAAGATAACACAATGGGTAGAGGCCAGCGTAAAAGCTCAAGCAACAAAAGACAGAGCAATATGGCATCTCCAGAACCCAGTTACCCAGGGGCAAGTAGCCCTGGACACCCCACCATAACTGAAATCCAAGAAGATGACCTAACAAGTATGCTCATGAAGATGATAACAGAGGAAACAAATAAGATTCGTAAAGACATAGAGGAAGATAAACTCAAACAGAATATTGCCATCCGTAAAGAAATAGAGGAAGCTGCAGCCAAACAGTTTATGGCCTTTAGAAAGGAAATGCTTAAAACACTGAATGAAATGAAAGAAACAGAGTTGAAGGAACTAAAAGAAAAACAGGAAAGTACAATCAGACAGGTGAAGGAAGTAAACAAAACAACTCAAGACCTGAAGATAGAATTGGAAAAATTAAAGAAAACACAAATGGAAGAAATAATGGAAAGGAAGAATCTAGGGAAGAAAACAGGAACTACAGAGGTAAGCATAACCAACAGACTACAAGAGATGGAAGAAAGAATCTCAGGTGTAGAAGATACAATGGAAGAAATCGATGTATCTGTCAAAGAAAATGTTAAATCTGAAAAATTCCTGACACAGACCGTCCAAGAAATGCAAGACAATATGAAAAGACAAAACCTAAGAATAATAGGTATAGAGGAAAAAGAAGACTCCCTTCTCCAAGGCCCAGAAAATATTTTCAACAAAATCATTGAAGAAAATTTCCCCAAGCTAAAGGAGAGGCCAATTAGAATACATGAGGCCTACAGAACACCCAGCAAATTTGACCAGAAAAGAAAATCCTCCCGCCACATAATAATCAAAACAGTAAGTATACAGAACAAAGAAAAAATACTAAAAGCTGCAAGGGAAAAAGGCCAAGTAACATATAATGGCAAACCCATTAGAATCACACCTGACTTTTCAACAGAGACTATGAAAGCCAGAAGGGCCTGGACAGATATCATGCAGACCCTAAGAGAACACAGATGTCAGCCCAGGCTACTATACCCAGCAAAACTCTCAGTCCTCATAGATGGAGAAAACAAGATATTCAATGACAAAAACAAATTTCAACAATACCTACAAACAAATCCAGCATTACAGAAGACACTGGAAGGGAAAATACAACCCAAGAAAGCTAGCTACATTCAAGAAAACACAGGAAATAAATAACCTCACTTCAGTAAAACAAAAAGCAACCAAGCACACAACCTGATGACCACAGCCAACATCAAAATCAAGAGATCTAACAGCCACTGGTCATTAATCTCTCTCAACATCAATGGACTCAACTCTCCAATAAAAAGACACAGATTAACAGAATGGATACGTAAACAAAACCCAGCAATCTGTTGCATACAAGAAACACACCTAAGACACAAAGATAGACATTACCTGAGGGTAAAGGGTTGGAAGATGACTTTTCAAGCAAACGGACCCAAGAAGCAAGCAGTAGTAGCCATTCTAATATCTGATAAAATAGACTTTCAACCAAAATTAATCAAAAGAGATGGGGAAGGACACTTCATACTCATCAAGGGAAAATTCCACCAGGAAGACATCACAATCCTGAACATCTATGCCCCAAATACAAGGGCACCCACATTTGTGAAAGAAACATTGATAAAATTTAAAGCACATATAGATCCACACACATTAATAGTGGGAGACTTCAACACCCCACTCTCAACAAAGGACAGGTCAACCAAACAGAAATTAAACAAAGAAACAATGTCTCTGACAGAGGTCATGAATCAAATGGACCTAACAGACATTTACAGAACTTTACACCCAAACACAAAAGAATTTACCTTCTTCTCAGCACCTCATGGAACCTTCTCCAAAATAGACCACATAGTGGGTCACAAAGCGAGCCTCAACAGATACAAGAAGATTGAAATAATCCCATGTATCTTGTCTGATCACCATGGAATAAAGCTGGACCTCAACAATAACAGAAATAACAAAAAGCCTACACACACATGGAAACTGAACAACTTGTTACTAAATGACAGCTGGGTCAGGGAAGAAATAAAGAAAGAAATTAAAGTCTTTCTAGAAATCAATGAAAATGAAGACACAACATACCCGAACTTGTGGGACACAATGAAAGCAGTGCTAAGAGGAAAGTTCATAGCACTAAGTGCCTTCAAGAAGAAATTCGAGACAGCTCATTCAAGCACCCTAATGGCTCACTTAAAAACCCTAGAAAAAGAAGAAGCAGACACACCAAGAAGGAGTAGACGGCTGGAAATAATCAAACTCAGGGCTGAAATCAATCAATTGGAAACAAATAAAACAATTCAAAGAATCAATGAAACCAAGAGCTGGTTCTTTGAGAAAATCAACAAGATCGACAAACCCTTAGCCAGGCTAACTAAAAGGCAGAGAGACACCACGCAAATCAACAAAATCAGAAATGAAAAGGGAGATATAACTACAGACACTGAGGAAATCCAAACAATCATTAGGACTTACTTCAAAAGTCTATATGCCACAAAATTTGAAAATCTAAATGAAATGGACAATTTTCTTGATCGATTTGACTTACCAAAGCTGAACCAGGACCAGGTAAATCAACTAAATAGACCTATATCCCCCAAAGAAATAGAAGCGGTCATCAAAAGTCTCCCATCCAAAAAAAGCCCAGGACCAGATGGCTTCAGCGCAGAATTCTACCAGACCTTCAAAGAAGAGCTAACACCAATTCTCTTCAAACTATTCCACAAAATAGAAACAGAAGGAATATTACCAAATTCATTCTATGAAGCCACAGTCACCTTGGTACCTAAACCTCACAAAGACTCAACAAAGAAAGAGAATTTCCGGCCAATCTCCCTTATGAACATTGATGCAAAAATACTTAATAAAATACTTGCAAACCGAATCCAAGAACACATCAAAGATATTATCCACTATGACCAAGTAGGCTTCATCCCAGGTATGCAGGGGTGGTTCAATATACGGAAATCCATCAATGTGATCCACCATATTAACAAACTGAAAGAAAAAAATCACATGATAATCTCCCTAGATGCTGAAAAAGCCTTTGACAAAATCCAACATCCATTCATGTTCAAAGTATTGGAGAGATCAGGGATACAAGGCACATATCTAAACATAGTAAAGGCGATATACAGCAAGCCTATAGCCAACATCAAACTGAATGGAGAGAAACTTAAAGCAATCCCACTGAAATCAGGGACAAGACAAGGCTGCCCACTCTCTCCATATCTCTTCAACATAGTGTTGGAAGTCCTTGCTAGAGCAATAAGACAGTTGAAGGAGATCAAGGGGATACAAATTGGAAAGGAAGAAGTCAAATTATCACTATTTGCAGATGATATGATAGTATACGTGAGTGACCCCAAAAACTCTACCAGGGAACTCCTACAGCTGATAAACACCTTCAGCAAAGTGGCAGGATACAAAATTAACTCAAAAAAATCAGTAGCCCTCCTGTATACAAAAGACAAAAGGGCAGAGAAAGAAATTAAGGAAACAACACCCTTCACAATAGCCACAAATGACATAAGGTACCTTGGAGTAACCCTAACCAAGGAAGTCAAAGACTTGTATGAAAAAAATTTCAAATCTCTGAAGAAAGAATTAGAAGAAGATATGAGAAGATGGAAAGATCTCCCATGCTCATGGCTTGGTAGGATTAACATAGTAAAAATGGCCATCTTACCAAAAGCAATCTACAGATTCAATGCAATGCCCATCAAATTACCAACACAATTCTTTACAGACCTGGAAAGGAAAATTCTCAACTTCATATGGAATAACAAGAAACCCAGAATTGCTAAAACAATCCTCTACAATAAAAGATCTTCCGGAGGTATCTCCATCCCTGATCTTAAGTTGTACTATAGAGCAACAGTTTTAAAAACTGCATGGTACTGGCATAGAAACAGAATGGTGGATCAATGGAACCGAACAGAGGACCCAGAAATAAACCCACACACTTATGGACACCTGATCTTTGACAAAGACGCCAAAACCATACAATGGAAAAACGATAGCATCTTCAACAAATGGTGCTGGTCTAACTGGATGTCTACATGTAGAAAAATGAAAATAGATCCATACTTGTCACCCTGCACAAAACTGAAGTCCAAGTGGATCAAAGACCTCAACATAAAACCAGACACATTAAATCGGCTTGAAAAAAAAGTGGGAAATACCCTAGAACTCATTGGTACAGGGGGAAACTTCCTGAACAGAACACCAACAGCACAGGCTCTAAGAGCAACAACCAATAAATGGGACCTCATGAAACTGAAAAGCTTCTGTAAAGCAAAGGACACCGTCATCAAAACAAAGCGACCACCTACAGATTGGGAAAGAATCTTCACCAACCCTTTATCTGACAGAGGACTCATATCCAGTATATATAAAGAACTAAAGAAGCTGAAAAGCAGCAAACCAAGTAATCCACTTAAAAAATGGGGAACAGAGCTAAACAGAGAATTCTCTGTAGAGGAATACCGAATGGCAGAGAAGCACTTAAAGAAATGCTCAACCTCATTAGCCATTAGGGAAATGCAAATCAAAACAACCCTGAGATTTCACCTTACACCCATGAGAATGGCCAAGATCAAAAACTCAAGTGACAACACATGCTGGAGAGGTTGTGGAGAAAGGGGAACCCTTCTCCACTGCTGGTGGGAATGTAAACTTGTACAACCACTCTGGAAATCAATCTGGCGCTTTCTCAGACAACTAGGAATAGCACTTCCTCAAGATCCAGCCATACCACTACTGGGCATATATCCAAAAGAGGCTCAAGTACACAAAAAGGACATTTGCTCAACCATGTTTGTAGCAGCTTTATTTGTAATAGCCAGAAGCTGGAAACAACCGAGATGCCCCTCAATTGAAGAATGGATGCAGAAATTGTGGTACATCTACACAATGGAATATTACTCAGCAATGAAAAATAAGGAAATCATGAAATTTGCAGGTAAATGGTGGGATCTGGAAAGGATCATCCTGAGTGAGTTGTCTCAGAAGCAAAAAGACACACATGGTATATACTCACTCATATAGACATACAACATAGGACAAACCCACTAAAACCTGTGCATCTAAAGAAACTAAGCAAGAGAGAGGACCCTAACTAAAACGTCCAATCCCCATCCAGAAAGGCAAAGAGGATGGACATCAGAAGAAGAAGAAAACAGGAAATAACCTAGGAACCTACCACAGAGGGCCTCTGAAAGCCTCTGCCCTTCAGACTATCAAAGCAGATGCTGAGCCTGATGGGCAACTGTTGGGCAGAGTGAATGGAATTTTAGGTAAGAACTGGGAAATAGTAAGAGCTGGAGAGGACAGGGTCTCCACAAGGAGAGCAACAGAACAAGAAAATTTGAACATAGGGAACTTCCCAGAGACTCATACTCCAACCAAGGACTATTCATGGAGATAACCTAGAACCCCTGCACAGATGTAGCCCAGGGCAGTTCAGAGTCCAATTGGGTTACATAGTAATGTGAAGAGGGACTGCCTCTGACATACTCTGATTGGCCTGCTCTTTGATCACCTCCCTCTGGGGGGGAGCAGCCTTACCAGGCCACAGTAGAGGACAATACAGCCACTTTTGATGTGAACTGACAGACTAAGATCAGAAAGGAGAGGAGAACCTCCCCTATTAGTGGACTTGGGGAGTGGCATGCAAGCAGAGGGAGGAGGGAGGTGGGATTGGGATGGGAGGAGGGAGGGGCTTATGGGGGGATGCAGAATGAATAAAGTGTAATTGATGAAAAATTTAAGAAAAAAGGGAAAAAATAATTTAAGAACCTTAAATGACTTTCAAAATTGGAGGAAAACATGGAGTTAGTCAATTGGCATGGAGCACGTCTCGCCCCTGGGGGCAATGGTCTCCTGAACCTACTCAGACCTCGGACACCACCACTGCTAGTTCTAGAACTGACGCAGGATGTTCCAACGAGGGGTTAAGGCTTCTCATAATATTTCCTATAAGCCCACACCTGTTTGTCTATATCCCCCATTTTTATTCATTATTAGCCAGAAAGAGCCAAGTAATTGTGGTAATGATACTTGCTTTTTTGCCCAATGCTGGAATGCTAGTAAAGTTAGGTATGCCCTGGTTACTCGCATGCCTCACTGGGTGCCTATGCCCATTGATGCCCCTCACGCTATGACTCTCTTCAGACAGAAAAGGGATCTTGGAACTACAGCCACCATTGTTACTGCCATCTCATTGACGGCTGTTGGAGCTACTACCAGGGCATTAGCCATGAGTCATACTGGGCAGACTGCTCAGACCCTGAATAATCATTTAGCCAATGTAGCTCATGCCTTAGTTGTACATAAAAGAATTAATGCTCAACTAAAAGGAAGCTTGATGGTGTTCAATCAGAGGATTGACCTCTTGCAGGAGCAAATTGATACCCTATGGCAAATCGCTCAACCTGGCTGTCAATGAAAGTATGCTGGACTTTGTGTCACTAGCATACAACATGAGAATTTTTCCTGCGCTGCAAATCTGTCTAAACAATTGTCGAGCTATATTTTAGGTAATTGGACTGGAGAATTCGATACTACGATGGAGCAGCTGAGAGTGGCCATTGTCACAGTAAATTCTACCGGAGTGGACGCAGGACTAGCCACAGGATTATCAACATGGATTGCTGCAGCCATGAATCACCTGAAGGAATGGGCGGGCATGGGAGTGTTAGCAGGCCTTCTGGTGTTGGTCTCCTTGGTTTGCCTGTGGTATATATGCAAGATTAGAGTCTCACAACAGTGTGATGCAGCCATGATCATTCAGGCCTTTACAGCCATTGAAGCAGGACATTCTCCCCAAGCATGGTTGGATACCATAAAAAGCTAAAATGATACGCTCAGGATGCGAGGCTAAGCACTGCACTCAGGGTCAGCCGCTTTGGACCCAGAGAAGAGCATGTCTGATTGCATGCGGGTTGATGCCCCAGGTCCCGCCTCTGAGAAAAAGGTATTGGACGGGTCTGATGCTCTTTGGGTGGATGACACCTAAATGAACATCTGTACAAAGTCCCAATTTATTTCTAATATCAGAGATCAGACCTCTACTCTTGCCTGATGCGTCTAAAACAAAAAGGGGGAACTGTAGAGAGCTGCGGAATGCTATGCTGGTTTCTGCCTTCCACCTTCCAGATGGTGAGTGCTCTCTGTCACGAACAACTCCACATTTGGCTAAGGCCGAGGATCTGGCTTGCTTCCATGTATGTGGACCTATCTGCATTGCCCCCGTGGCACGCCTGGGTTGGCTACCCAGAGGCTATTTAAGCTGTGGGCTGGTTTTCCCCGGGGTCCGAGGATTGTTCAATGTTCCTGAATAAACTGCATTGAAAAAAAAAAAAAAAAAAAAAAAAGAAAGTGGGTGGAACTGGGAAGTAAGGGGAAGTGTCAAGACTCACAAAGGCAGAGATTGCTGTTCTCTTTCATAAGCAGGTTCTTGTTTTTAAAATTTGTATGCATGGATATAAGTAAGATGAGTGTGTGTAAGTTATAGAACTGGAAAGAAGACTAAGAGAGCCAGAAAAAAATGTTAAAGAAGGGGTGGGCAAGAGGACACAAATGACATGAAACTGGAAAAGAGGCTATGGAGAGTTGAAGAGTACAAGGAAAAAGGAGAATCAATATTTTTAAATGCTTATAAATATTAAAAAGAAAATACTGTATATGATGATAATTTTAAAATAAGAAAATAACAGAAATATTTTGGTTATACATGGACTTTAGCTAATGTATCTATGAGGTACAACATGATTATTTGATAATCATATTGCACAAAATACAATGATATACAATAATACAAAAATACAATAAAGAAATCCAGGTAATTTGTATTTCCTGATCCTTCTACTTGTCCTGCCTTAGCACTGAGAAGCTGAACTGTATCTAGTTCCTGATTAATATAACATATTGTTAGAAACTAGTTACCCTGTAATCCTGTAGGACTTTAGTACTTGCTCCTACTGTATGGTTGTAGTATTGCCTCATTTCCCTCCAAACTCTTATTCTCTCCACTCAGTACTGGTTACTCTTCTCCACGAAATCAAGCTTTCAGTCCATCACCTACCTGAGGACATCTGCTCTTTGTCTGGAGAACGAAGCAGTTTTCATTTGCCCTACTTTCTTTTTTCTTTCTCCCTTTCTCCTTTCTTTCCTTTAAAACAACAATTCAATCTGGTGTGTGTGTGTGTGTGTGTGTGTGTGTGTGTGTATGTGTATGTGTGTGTGTGTGATGTGTATGGGGGTACACACACATGCTTGTGGTGGTCAGAGGATAGCATTGCAGAGACAGTTATCTCCTTCCCTCCTTGGGTTCTGGAGCTTGAACTCAGACTTTGAGCTTGTGTGCCAATCACTTTTATCCACTAAACCATCTGGCCAATCCCCTTCCTTTCCTTTGAGGTAAATGCACTGGTAGTCCACGGATGTCCAACTATTTTTTTTCCTATTTCATAGAGTATAGACTTTATTTGATGTTATATATAGCAAGCAGTTTCCATTCTGTGTTACAGCCAGTCTCGAAGGAAACACTCATTGTTTATTCATCTTCTATTTTTGTCTCATTTCTTATACTTTCCTAACCCAGAAATTCGCAGTGGATGCTAGATATTTCACCAAATAAACTTTCTCCACTTCTCTCTCTTTTACTGATGAGACATGAAACACCCAGTGTATATGGGAAGGCAGGTGTGGACATATTTGACCCTGCCAGGCAGCCATCCATCATAGTCTCTTTTCTTCCTTGAACTAACCAGGGGACCCACATCCCATTTCAATTGTGTAAACTAAAGTTAAAGCCCATGGCTGCCAGAATATTTGTGGTTAAACCACTCGACCACCTCTGGATTGTGTTAACTCTCTTGGGTTTGAGGGAGTGTGTGTGGGTTGTGAATTGATTCAACTTACCAGTGACTTCTCTTTTATAGTTGCAGCTGGATCGCATGCTTCTTACTCACTTTGGTAAAATAAACCCACCAGCTATGATGACTGGTCTCTGCCAGTGTATAATACAAAACTGCTGCTGAACACAGTGGCACACTTGATGAGGCAGAAACTTCCTGACTGATCATAATATGAAGTCATGCTCCCACTGGATGTGACAATTTCTTGTCAGAGAAGTCCCTGGGTCTGGGTGTAATGCCACACTAACTGTCTTCCTGGACCCAGCTACACTCAACACATTCTCATTTCTTAAGAATCTTTAGTTTGATGAGCTTAAAACTGAGTCTATGTGTTATTGAACAGAACTCTCTCACTGCTGTGGGCATTGCTTCTCTAAGCTGAGAAATGGTCAAAATGTGTGCTACTGTACTTTTGAGATGAGACTATTGGTCCACTCTCCTGGTGTTTGCAGACACACACATAACAGTTTAAAGGTTCTTACACTGAAGCAAGAATCTCTAAATTCACACAAAGAAACAGTTACTGGGACAGAGTAAAACCTGTAAAAACAAATTCTAAAAAATTTAAAGATAGGGTTTTGTAAGTCATCAGGTTCAGCGCTTTTGCAAATTAAGAAAAAAAAATGTTGAGGACAAAGAAACCTTTCCCATTAACAGCTGCATAGCTAGTCAGGGACAATGTTGTGTCATGTGTTTCAAAAGTGCCAAGATGAGAAGAGTGAAAGAGGGGCTGGAAAACTGCTTCTGATTAAGAGGCATGAGAATGTCAGTGAAGGCACCATAAACTGTTATCTATCATTTTAAAACTAGGGACACTTGGGACCTGAACTATAAACTCACTCCAAGGTATCAGATGGTGGTAATGAATGAACAGCTCTTTCTTCATTTTGGTAACTATATTATTATTAACTATATTAAATGTCTTTGCCAGTGTGTGTGTGTGTGTGTGTGTGTGTGTACATTGCTATATAAGAATAGGTTACATACAAGCACAAATATATAACAATAAATAGATAGATGATAAATAGATGATAGATAGATAGATAGATAGATAGATAGATAGATAGATAGATAGACAGAGAGATGGAAGATAGAGAGATGGATAATAAAGATGTGTGATAAGATGTCATAGGTGTTTAATCAGGATTTCCTGATAATTTATTCAAGAATGGTGTGAACATCTTCCGTAATTGTTCAGGAAAAATATTCATTGTACCACTCTTGAGACATTTTAAAGCTCAGAATTACAGTTTTAGACAATGAGCAAAAGAGAAAAAAGAAGATATTATTTCTAAGATGAGCCTCACAGAAAGGTCTTCTTGAATGTTAAATTTGTGGCAAAAGCTTGCTTGGCATTATTAGAATTCTACAAGCAACTCCCCCTTCCCAGCAGGTAGAAAACGAGAATCCTTCCCTAGAAAGTCATCTTGGATTGAGACATTTCTCTCTTTGTTCCCTTGGCTTCCTTCAACCAACACGGAAAAACAGCGCATTGTAACACACATTTGCACAGTGCTTGTAGATAGCAATGTCTCTTATCTCTGGTTGATGTATTTGCTACTTCCTTCAGACCGTCTGCATCAGGGCTCCTGTAGAAGGTACTTCGTGTTGAACTTGGTTATGGGTTCCATGTGGCATCACTTAACATTTCCTCCACCTGTTATGCTTCCCCGTGAAGACTGGAGGGATCTGATAGACTGCAAATGGTATAAATCTTATTCACGAACTCCAGCATGATGAAGCAGTATGAGGCATTTTCTAGCTCTGCCTTGAATCAAGTGCAGAGCAGTTTGTCTTCTCCAACCTAGTCTTGTAAAAAAGAATATAACTGATTATTCAGAATTCCTTAAATTCCTTAAAGCACTTAAGATTCATGTGGCTATGGAAAGACAATAACAATATCATCATTTTCCAGTGATATGAACCCTCATGTAAAATTACAGCAGCTGGAGGATAATAGAAGACAATGAAGCCAAGAACAACATATACAATTAAGTCAGATGACAAAGAGATGTCCTGCTGCCAAAATGCATTACTCTTAGTATGATATCAACCAGTAGAAGAATAGACAGGGAGTCTATCTGCCTAAAAAGAGGGACATACTTACATCAACAATGGGTATTCACTGTAAAACATATTAGGTCAACTGCTGCAACTGGAGGATCTGCCCAGACTGAGGTATGTTCCTCTAAGTAGGATGAGAATGGGCTTAAGCAATGGTCTGCCTGTAAATGCATGGTGCATAAACTCAGCATTCCCTCCCAAAAGGGCCTTATGCAGAGAAGAACAGACAACCAAAACTGAACAAAAATCTGTGTAGATTAAGGGACTATAAGAGACAGGGAAATTGGAGCAGATAATCAGAATCAAGAAGACTTATGAAGCCAGATATTTTTTGAGCATTACAAGAACACAGCAGGCTATCTGATCAGTATCAAGCTATTTTGACAGTATTCCTTTGTGCCAAAAAGTGGGACAGCATGCTAATGCTTCTCACTAAAATATAAGCTGAGAATTTTCTATGCACTTAGAGTGTTTTTCATTAGACAAGGCAAGCATAAAGTTAGCAGAATGAAGGAACTTGAGGAGTATTTTACACTTGAGTTGTCATGCTAGAACAATTTTTAGTCATAATTATTAGTGAGACATCATCATCAGGTCTGGGATGAATAAGAAACAGTGGGAGATCCCAGATGGTGATAATTTTGATGCATGCTTGGATTATGAGGAAGCTATCCCCATCAATGGGTAAATTTATTGATGAATTCATAGATGGATAAACCATTAAGAGGTGAGGGTTGGCTGGAGGAAGTACGTGGTTAAGGGTTTTGACATTAAAGTGTTGTAAGTCTTGGTACAGAGGACTTTCTTCACCTTCTTCTGGATACCATAAGGTGAGCAACTTTGAACCTTATTTTTTAGTCATAATATACAGAGCCAGCAGCTAAGGACTGAAATCTCTGAAAATGTGAGCGAAACCAAAGTGTTCCTCATTTTAAATTACTTACCTCACTTGTTTTGTCATAGTGATAGAAAGTGACTAATACAAAGAACTAAGAATAAAGTAAAAAGTGAGAGTATTCTAAGTCATGGTCATATATTCAGGTAACAAATACAGCACAACCATCAAAACATGAATGAACGAGGAGAACCTAATTATGTGGATGACAGAAGGCTCAAGGTTGCTAGGTGTGTAATAAGTCATAAAGGAAATGAACAACTGAGGGGGTCCAATGCCTCAGACAGGTCAGTGCCATGAAAGACTATCTTCCTACTTTCATGTAATAAAGAAAGAATAGATATAATACAGGTGGAGGTGAATAAGAATCTGAATCATCTTCAAAAGAATTGGAAGTATCGGCATGCCATTGGGAGGGAAGTACCATTAGATGGAAGTTTATATATGTTTTTCAGTACTTTCTCTTGAAGGAACAGAAACAGTGTACAGAAACAATATTGAGTGTGGCTGACACGTGGGTTGTGGTGCTGAAAGTATGCTTGCCTCCAAAAGTCCACAGCATCTCTAGAAATAGGTGACTTCAGAGTCACAAGACCAAATGTTGAAGAAAGCCCTAAAATAATTTATCATAATGACAACAGGACAGCGTGAGAAAATTTTATTTAGAATTTTAGACTTCCTTCAGTCTTCCTACCATTTTCCATGCACTTTCTATAGCTGTGGCACACTGAAGACCACACACTTCCTGCATAAGATGTCTGGATTACATACAACCCTTTGTTGCAGCTCTTTCTGAGCCTAATCCATCTGGTTCATAGTTATGGGGAATTTCATGACAAGAGCATCTGTTCCTTGGGATCTAGACCTTAATCCATTGTGAGCTCCCTTCATATTGGCAGCAGTGACTTCCACCCTTTATCTACTTGGGATGAATTCAAACAGGTGCCTCAGAAGCAAAAGTCCCCTCATTGAATTACAGAGTGCCTTGGCAAAAGGCAGTGTCCATTAATGAGATCCTTCTTGAACTGATGCTGTGTAGATGCCAAGAGATCTCTCTCGATAGAAGCCTTGAAAGAATGCCCTCATGTCGTGTGCTCTTTTGCTTCAAGCATTAATTAATTGCTTTATGAAATGTGATTTAGCACCTTCTGAAGCCAGAAGCTCCCTGAAAAGGAAGAACAAGCTAAGTCATGGTTGACTGTTTCTCTGTCTGAGTGTGAGGAGGACGTTTGTAAGGTCTGTGCATGAAGCCGGTGGAAATGCTCAATAAAGAGGGAGATGCATTATGAGTCTCAAAGGAACATGACTCCAGTATCAGAAGGGAAAAGCAGTGGTGTTCTCCTCTGAAGAGGTGAGATGCTCTCTACAGTGCCAGGATCCTTCACATGGCCTCTCCAGAAAAAAAAAAAAGTATGAAATGAGATCAGTAACTCTCTGAATTTGACTGCTGTCCCAGGTCATAAACCCAATCTATTCAGGAGTTTTCATTCTGGGCATTTGTCTTTGCCCACTTCTATAACCTGCTTGTAAACACCAGTTCACTTCCCTTCAACAAGATTTGCCCATCAAAACATCACAGACCAAGTTAAAGTGCTAAAGTGCTAAAGACAAACTAGAGAAACAGTGGAATGGAATGAATAGTTCAAGGAGCTTGTAGTAATTTGTAAAGAGCATTTGCACAACTGTAGGAAACAGATAACATGACAACAACAAAATCCAGCCAAAAGTGAAGAGCAATTTCTCAAGGAAGGCCAATGTCCAGTTAAATATGGTAATATTCCCAACAGAAACCACCATTAAAATTTAAAAAGACAACAAGTTTACTTTTAAATATTAAGATTTTTAAAGTGGCAATCATGGACAAGATATTAGAAAGTAAAGGGACACTCGAGCCCTTCTAGAGCGAGTGAAGTGGCACTTACCCTATGGAGTAGTCTTTGGAGGTTCCTGACTTGTCTCTTGACCTCACCGTTCCACTTCAAGCAATTCAGCTTATAATAGTACTTAAGGGTGTGTGGAAGGACATAGCTAAGTAGATGCTTGCTATAACTTTCTTTGTAATAACAAGTCATTTAAATACAATGTATACCTAACAAGACTGAATTGGGTAGCGTACTGGCTTATATACAGAATACTAAGCAATCACAAAAAAAAAAATGATTAAGTATTCTAAACCATCAGGAAATGACTTGTGGTGTGGAAAATGGTAGAATAGAAACTACATTATCTCATCGGACAGGTGTGTGTGTGTGTGTGTGTGTGTGTGTGTGTGTGTGTGTGTGTGTGTGTATGCATGGATAATGGATAATGGATAAGACCTTGAAGAATGCAATGCTAACAGAACTATTGACTTGAGCATTTTAAAATGCTTTTGCTTATTTGTATCTCATTGTTCCACCGTAAGTGCTCATTAACTTGTACAACAGAATTTGAAAACACAGCGTAAGTATTTCAGTGCTTTGTGAGTTCCACAGTCAGGTGAGTCAAGGATTGGTGAGTACTAGGATTTTTGGAAATTGCAGTCGTTTTTTCTTAGAGGAGATTTGGAACCAGTGCAATAGGATCAGAGGAGGGAGGTGAATTCTTGTGTTTGCATTTTTTCTTGCCAATTCCAAGGCTGACTCCAGCAGCTTACAGGTGGCTGCTCTCCTCTGCCTCCATGTGAAAATGTGGAAGGGACTGACTCATTTTACTGGTGCTGTGACTGGTGCTGGGGTTTGATTACCCATGGGTGTCTCTGTTGTGACTGGTACCTCTGTGGAAGCTATAGTTAAAATATAATCATAGGCTTTGTCAGCCTAAGGAAATGGTTACCTTGAATTTCAGAAGGCTTGGGGCATCCTGGCCACTAGGATTTTTTTTTCAATCTCTTACTGAAAGGCCTGAAGCTTCTGACTTCCAAGTTGGCATTTTTGACTTTGACAGTGTCTCATTTTTCATCATGTCATGCTTCTACCTCTAAGAACTTTCTTAAGGAAACTTCCAGCCTTCCGCCTTTGAAGCGACTGCCACAACATGGGCTGCTTCAGGGGTCCAGGGACTGAATTTTGCTGCTTGACACAATGGGAGGCTTCTTTCACGTTCAGTTCGAGGGGTAAAGTCAGACCGTGCTCTCTACTAGGAGCAGCACCACCACTCTTCCTTCAGGTGACCCTCCTGACAGAGGCACCATGCAAGGCAATCCCCCTAAATCTCAATCTGACGACTGTACCCAACTCGAAAATCAGCTAAGCACTGTGCTGAGAATACAGAAAGGAACTATATTGTTGATAAGATCGTCCACAAATGATCTGGTCTGGATAAAAATGAGTGATTGTAAAGTCGGGAAATGTGGGTATATGTGCATAATAACACCAGCAATGAATCCAATTTAGAGCAATATCATCCAAGTGTCCAGACACCTACATATACCCTATTTCATATAAAATGATAAGTACTATAGTGATAGTACCTCATATCCCAGTGAACACATAGTTATGCCTAGTGGGAAGGTTCAAAGAAAGAGACAGATTTCATACATTGAAAGACTTTTTTTGGAGGGTATAACACAAAAGCAAATCTACAGTGGAAAAGAGAATTGACTCCAATTTTGTTTGAGGCTAGAAATCATAAGAAATTTCCAGGAAGCCAAGATGAATAATATTATTTATTGGGGTTTGGGGCCTGGGAAACTCTTAGCAAGAGAGACCATGGCACCATTTGTGTTAGTCACCAAACACATCAGAGCACAACCAGTATTCAAGCACATACCTTGGCAGTTAGTGGGTCCCAGCATATATTTAGAAATAAAAGAGAAGAACAACTGCAGTGGGATACCATTTCTTTTGCCTGGCCCCACTTTCTTATCTGTAAAATGTAAAGTAAAATAATAATACTTGACTCAGTTATTTGATGGGAGATGAAGATACTGAAATATTTTCTATTTTGTATATATTTTATATGTAACATATAACATACAGTATAGACTATAGAATATAGAATAATTATATATCATACAGAATAAGTGTAGTTCTTGACAATTACATTTCTCTCTTTACTGTGGAAAACCTCTAAGCCAAGAGTCAAGTAAAAGCTGGGGACTGTGTTTTAGAAGCTCCTCTAAAGTGGCAGAACCAGCCAGGAAGTCATCTCATCGGCTGACACTGTTCATCAAATGCTCAAATGAAAATATATTGTGGCTTCAGTGTTAGAAGTCATTCTTGACTTTAGCTCCTACACCTCAATTCCCCTTAAAATTCCATCCCATTCATCCAAGAGCATCACGCTAATGGGAAATTCCCACAAATTCCCTGAATGGTTTAAAAACAAGTCTTAAGAGACTTCCATTGCTTCTCTCACTTCCTTTTTTGATTTTGTACACATAAACATGGAGTGATAACTCATAATCTCTGACTTTATGGCAGATATCATCCATTTCCTCATCTTTATTGTCTGCCCTTACTTGGTAGACCATATCAACATGTTCTCTGTTTTCCATATCTGCTTGGTACTAACAGGAAGTAAGAATCTGGTGAAAGAGGAGTAAGGTTTTCAAATCTTTGGTTCTTAGATCTTTCCAGTACATTTCCCGCAAGGTCATCTGCTCATCTTTAAAGCAGCTGCTCTGAAAGTTTCAACTTTTCCAGCTTCATCCCATCTCTTGTCCCTTGGGATGGGGCATTGGTATGGTTCTTGTTTCTTTCTCTTAATCTATAGCTCATATATATATAATATATTATATATATAATATATATATTACACATGTAATATGTATAAATACATATATAAATACATTACCATGTCTTTATATTCTTTCTATATATATACATAAACTATGTTTGAACTAAACTAAATTATCCTCATTTCAAAGGGACATCTGTATCTTGTTGGGACATTGCTTAAATAGTGGCATTATATAAAAGAAAAGAAAACAAACAAACAAAAAACAGCCTGGATTTGTGTAATGCAAATATTCATGTTTCTGTCCATACAGTGACACAGTCCCTATTAACACTTCCATCTTCCATACCTGAAATAAAGTGGAAGTTTTTGATTGAGGTCCCTTCTTCAACAACCATCTAAAGGACACAATAACAAAAGGTCCCAAGAATTGCTGTAGAAACGAGGTTTTGCCACGATGATCATTTGCTACAATTTGCATACCTGTACTTGTCACTGTCATTTCAACAACTGGGACTTAGGCATCTGTGCAGGTGGGAAGGCTTCTGATGTTTGAATTACTGTGTGATTCCTAGTGGGTGGTGGGTGGTTTTGATCACTGCTCATTTATTTGGAAATGGCATTCACATTAAATTTAGAAATGCCTGATTATTGGCCTCTGTTGTCCAAATTTGCATGGTTTCAAAAAGGAAACAACAGCTTTCTGTTTTTTTCAGACAACATCCACCGTCGTCCATCAATCAATCAACCAGCTGTCTTGGAACACTTACTGTCACTCATGCTGATGCCAGCTTCTCAGTTACCATTGTTTTGACTCTTGGTAGGCAAAGAAAAGCACTCTGTGAAAAGGCAATGACAGGGAATGCTTGCCCATGGCAGCATTGACTGGGAGGCAGCAGTGCTGCTGTCGGCTGCCTTCAACGCAGGGCTGGTAGCTTGTCATGTTGCAATCCTGAGTAAACTTTCCCTGCAGAAGCCTGAAGCAGAAAACTTGTGTTTTAGTCTGTGAAAGTATTGACTGAGCTCATGGGTAACCTGTCAAGACATATTCAAGACCCCAAAATCCTTTCATTCCTCACAATCAAACCTAGTGTTGTTATTTTTTATTCTGTCAAAATACCTATGTTGCTTGCTAAAGAAAAAGTTAAATAGGCCATAAAGGTTACTAATAGGTATTCAGGATGCCACAACCTTCCACGTCCTTTCAATTCCTGCTATCTCTTTTCACTTTAACCATCACCATGTCAGTCTGTCGTAGTGCCATTTGGCACTACTACACAGCCATGATTCCTAGTGCACAAGCGGTCATCCTGATATTCTGTAGATGCTTGTCTGTGCTCTAGAGAGTGGTCCATGCACAGCGTGTGCACTAGCACTCTTCCCTGAATCCCCGGACAGGTAGAGGACACAAAGATGCTGGAGATGTGAGACAGAGATAAAATGAGAAGGATTTCTCAGTCCCCTCTAAAGACATACATCTCCTCACTCCAAAAGAAAAGCAAAGTGGAGTTGGATTCAAACTCCAACTTGGCCATCTCTACACATGAGAAACCCTGGCACTTGTCAGTAAGAAGCCCTGTGTATTGATCCACAGTACCACTGGCATTTAGTTTCTTCTTCCTCGTGTAAGCTCCAATAGTTGTTTTTTTTTTTTCTGACTTTGAATGAATATCAGTTCTCTGTGGCAACCAGATCCACTTTCACACTGATAGTAGATCAGCCTTCTGGAGATCATGGAAGAACCTTGACAAAGGTTTGCTTGAGTGACCTGTGCTGAAGAAGTTGGTCCCAAAATATAATAAAAACAATGAAGAAATAGTACAGAAAAAATTACAGTACACTGTCCTCTTGTGTATGACATGGCTGTTATTATCTTGGGGTTAGAGGAAACCATCATAAAAAAACGTGTCTCCATCCCATACATTCTTCCTTGAATTTGCTGTCTGCACTGTGACACTGTCTCCTCTTACATCAGAAAAGAATCTCTACCCCTATTTCCTATTATGCAAGACCCTAAGCTACCAAATTCTTTTTAAAAAAAATCAGAGAATGAGAGCAAAAAAGTAAAAATCAACAGCTTCCTTCTTCCATGTCCTCTACATGGGTTGCTACCAGAAGGTGTGGCCCAGATTTAAGATAGTCTTCCATTGTGGCAGCCCATTTGGAGTTAATGGCCATTCCCTCCCAATCCCACCCTCTCTCCCTCATCTCCTCCCTGTCCCTTTCCAAGTCCTCTGCTAGGGGAAATCCTCCTCCTCTTCCATCTGACCCTAGCTTATCAGGTATCTCTCTTCAGGACTGGCTGCAATGTCCTATTCTGTGACCTCGCAAGGCTGTTCCTCCCTGGGTGGGGGGGGAAGGTAAAGAAGCCAGTCATTGAGTTCATGTCAGAAATAGTTCCTGTTTCCCTTACTGGGAAACCCACTTGGATACTGAGTTACCATGGGCTACATCCGAGCAGGGCTTCTAGGTTATATCCATACATGGTCATTGGTTGGAAAAACAGTTTCACAGAGGTATGATATCCAGAATATATAAAGAACTAAAGAAATTAAAAAGCAATAAACCAAGCAATCCAATTAAAAAATGGGGGTACCGAGCTAAACGGAGAATTCTCTGTAGAGGAATATAAAATGGCAGAGAAACACTTAAAGAGATGCTCAACATCCTTAGCCATTGGAGAGATGTAAATCAAAATGAGCCTGAGATTTCACCTTACACCTGTCAGAATGTCAAAGGTTAAAAGCTCAAGTGACAACACATGCTTGAGAGGTTGTGGAGAAAGGGGTACCCTACTCCATTGCTGGTGGGAATGTAAACTTGTACAACCACTTTGGAAATCAATCTGGCACTTTCTCAGACAATTAGGAATGGCGCTTCCTCAAGACCCAGTGATATCACTCTTAGGCATATATCCAAAAGATGCTCAAGTACACAAGGACATTTGCTCAACCATATTTGTAGCAGCTTTATTCGTAATAGCCAGAACCTGGAAACAACCCAGATATCCTTCTTAATGCTCAAAAGGAACCAATGATCTTCAGAAGCTGTTTTCAAGATTTAATTTGCTTAATCACTTATACATAAAAGCATATAACATATATTTATTAATGGCATACTACATGATGATTCAATTTGTGTCTACATTACACCATGTTGAATTTAGGGTATATAAGTGTTGATCCTCGGGCAATTGTCACCTTGTTACAGTGAAAACTGTCTTTGTTCAGACCGTTATAACAAGATGTTATGAACTGAGTAGCTTATGCACAGGAAGTTTATTTCTCACAAGTTTGGAAAATAGGAAGACTATGGTGGGAATACTGACAAAATTGTTGTCTTGTGAGTACCCATTATTGGCTACAGAGATGGCATCTTCTTCTTTTGTACCCACACATTGCCACAACCCAAGAAAGCTCTCTTAGTACCATTCCCTAAGTTCACCAGTTCAACCCTTGTGCTATCTGCTCTCATGACTTAGTAATTGTTAGAAAGGACTCGTGTTCTAATGCTGTAGTCCGCTGAGTCGGGGTTTTAACATTTGTACATGTAGAAGACACAGAGCTTCTGCACATGGTGAGGCTCTAAAGCACTAACACAAAGGAAGGTTTCAGGATGGAGCTGAGTTTGCTGGTGTTGGTTGGTTGTTTGGTAAAGTGCCTAGTTTGCAAATATGAAACACTGAGTTTAATTCCCAGAACCCACCCGCAAAGCTGGAGTGGCTCAGTCCATTTGTAATCCCAGGGTAGAGACAAGGTCTGGAGCTTGCTAGGTAGACAGCCTAGCCTAACTCGTCACCAAAACGCCTATGTGAGACCCTGTATCATGAAGCAAAGTGCTACTAAAGAATGACACCTAAGGTTACACTAGGGCCTCCAGATGTATTTGTATTCATGAACCCACCTCCATAAACTCACCAAACAAACACTCTTTATTAAATGTATTTATTAAGTCGAAGTAATATGACATTATAGTATCAGATAGAAAGCACTTACACCCATGAAAATAAAAGTTGATGTGACAATGATCACTGACACGGAGTAATTTTAAACAAAAGTCAAGTTCAGTCAAAACAAAAACTGAATCTGGGGCAGCTGCAGGTGAATTGTCATTTAGCTTTTCAGTGTCATGTCTCAGGTGGTCTGGAATGTACCGGGTGTTATTAGACTAACGTTCAGAAGTCAAGAGATCTCTTCCTTCCAGAAGTGACTGGAATTTGGGGAACGTTGGGTAAAGCGGCTGTGGGAAGTCCATCTCCAAACCCCAGAACTGTTATTAAACTTCCCTCTGTGCCTTTAATGTTAACAACAAGAGTTGCAGAAGAACCAGATGAAGAAAGCTAAGGTATGCAAGATTTCATCAGAGAGGGCTGCGCCCAGAGCCTCTGGGAATTTTCTCTCTGTGTTTCCAAACCCGGGTGCCTATCTGGAAATCAGGAGCCCCCGAGCCGCAGAACCCCAGAGCCCCAGTCACCCACCCAACTCTGCACAGCAAATGGGGCTGTTTCCTGTACTAACTATACTTTGCTACAGCAAATTGACTCAGATGTGGTATTATAATTGGTATTAAACAGAATTACTACTTAATTAAAGCAAAGGCTAATTAATTTTCTGAGTCACTGTTTGTGCAAAAGATGCTAAATTCCAGTCAAGACCAATTTAACTGAATAATATCAAATATTCAATTTGGTGCCTGTAGGAGGTCTCTTTTATTTTCTTATCTAAAGAGATAGTTTTACTAGAAATAACCTAAGATAGAATGTTTAGATTCATTAAATGCCATTCTGGAAAGAGAGTTTGGAGAACTCATCCACGCTTGTTCATTTTGTAAGTGAGAAATTGAAACCCAGACAAGCAAAAGCAGTTACCCAGGATCACACATACCGTTTCTGTGCTCATTCTTCTATTCTTAGAAACAGGAGCTCTCTGTGGGTCCTATAGCAAGAACAACAGAAGGAACAGAGAACCAATAAAGCAAATAGTTGCCAGTGCCAAAGTCACAGATCTGGGCCAGGATAAGGACCTCAAGTTTTACCCTACAATACAGCACTTACATTAAGTCCCAACAGCTGTGTGAGGCTTTTGTGTTGAAAAGTCATGATGTTTCTGGAACACCATTTCATTGATGTTAAATACTGGAAAGATTTTTTGTGGTTTTTTGTTTGTTTGTTTGTTTTGCTTCTGTTGGGGGAAGGTTGACTATGGCATAAATCTGACCTTCAACTCTTCCGGTGACTAGATTCTGTTCTAAGTTAACTGCACCATTTCATAAGCCTTAAGTGAAGACTGCCTAGAGTGTGAGCTCATCCTTCTCTGAGTATCTTCTTTTCACTTATATCTGCTCTGTCCCTACCCACACAGTTTTGATCGCTCAACATCCTTCATGCATGCACTTCACTGTAGTTTGGAAACATGCCAAGAACAGCAGCTCAACCATTTTCTATGAAATCTATTCAGGTACTAAGTGCTCCAATATAAATGACCATTGTGATGCCCAAAACGTCCTGGAATTTGACAGATTCACAAGGCTTGAAGATCTCGAATTTAAATGAAGCTCCTCAAGCAATAAAGAGTCACAGATGCTCTGTAGTTAGAGGAAACACGGTAAGACATTCTAGTTTCCACGTTGCCTTAGCGTACAGAGACAAAAATTCAGCACAGCCTTCTGTTTTACTAAAGGACCATGGTCTAGGCAACCCTGAAGATTATTTTAGGTTCTTCAAGTTACTGAAGTGAAGATGTTGGACAGGTAGAAAGAACCATGCTTGGTAATTCTGTTTTAAATGCTCTTTTTCTGAAATGTTTTATTACTACATATTTTCAGAACTTGTTTTGTTTTGCTTCTGGCTTGTTCTGTTAGGATAGAGTGGTTCTGACTACTTTTACAAATTTTTCTGAATTCTAAATTAGATTGTCAGTCTTTGGTTTCTAAACTAAGACACTTGGAGAAACCAAGGGCAGGCTGCTGTTAAAAGCTTCTAGTTATATCTCTATTAATCCACAGAGGAAGGAAGGCCAGTGTGTTCCTGTTGAGGCTAGCAAGGAGCCAGCATTCTGTTCTCTTGTCATGAACTCAGCCAAGGTGAAGAAACCAGCCCTCTCTTGAAATGGCTGTCTCAGTGCAATGCATCCTCAACAGTGAATTATAGGTTGTGCACAAACCCTGCCATGCCCTGGGGAATGAAAGGTTAGTGCCAAATTTTCCCTTCAGTACATGTGTGACTCCAAAATGAAGTCAGAATGAGTTTTGGGCAACTGGCATGTGGAAAATAAAGGTGGGTGAAATGTGTTGATAATAGTTGCATCAAAAGTTTTATGGGTTTTCCTATACCAGGCCTCCCCTATTGGTGATTTGCTGGGACTTATTTCAATAATCTTGAATGTGGGAGTCTTAGCCAAAAGCTCGGGACTCTCTAGCTGCTCTGCCAGTGGAAACAGACTTTGATAAATTTCAGGGACAGCCCCAGGAGGAAGTATGACTCCTCAAAAGATCCAAGGGTGATTGATTGCAAAATCCAGGGTGGGAGGCAGAGGGTGAGCCCTGGGTCTGCCTTTAGACAAGCAGGGGCAAGGCTTGGAAGGAAAGAACAGTCCTAGGGAGGAGCTTTGCCTCAGAACGACACAGGTTTTGAGAGAGAGTGAGGAACAAACTTATTCCCGTGGAATGAGGCTATGAAGCTGGTGTTTCTGAGCAAATATATCAGCAAATGTATCCATGAAATGAGGCAAAGGCATATCACACAGTTTCCTGTAGGAACAGGGAAGCCTTAACTTTTCTTTGACTTCTCTGAAGTAGAATGAGTTGTGTTCCCTCCTGTTTCTCAGTCCCCAGGCCCAAATAAAATTCTCTTATATGCCAAGATCAGCGGGGCCTATTTAAACTGGAGCACTAAGTAGGAAAGTCTCAGGTTCTCCAATAGGAAGAAGAACCTATTTGGAATCTCAGTCCCTTTCCTTTAAAGGAGCACATCAGTTTGAGTCACTCAACTTTGAACCTTAGTTCTTTCCTTTATAAACAAAAGTCACTGGTCCAACTTCAGGGTGTTGCTCAGATATGTAAACACGTTATAAGGCAGAGGTTCTCAAACCCTGGGGAGTTTCTATATAAGATTATGGACTGATTGGCCTGCTCTTGAATTACCTCCCCCTGAGGGGGAAGCAGCAATACCAGGCCACAGAAGAGGACAACGCAGCCACTCCTGATGAGACCTAATTGACTAGGATCAGAAGGAAGGAAAAGAAGACCTCCCCTATCAGTGGACTTGGGAGGAACATGCATGCAGGAGGAAGGGAGGGATTGGGAGGGGAGGAGGGAGGGAACCACAGGGGGGGATACAAAGTGAATAAAGTGTAATTAATAAATTAATTAATAAAGATTTTTTAAAAAGATTATAACAGTAGAAAAATTACATTTATGAAGTAGCAACAAAAGTAATTGTATGGTTGGGGAGCTCACCACAGCATGAGGAACATATTAAAGGGTCACAGCATTGGGAAGATTGAGAATCACTGCTAAGGACTATTCATGAAAGAACTCTTTATTAATTTATTCTCTCACACTCTGCAGTTTCCCCTCTGTCCCTCTGCACTCTACCTCCTCCCTTTCCATCTAGTCCTCCTCCCTTTAATATCAACTAAACATGGCATATCAAGATACAATAAGATTAGGCACCTCCCTTTTATTTAATCTGGACAAAGCAACTCAGTAAAAGGACAGGGGTCCCAAAAGCAGGCAAAAGTGTAAGAAACAGCCCCTGCGCCCTCTGTTAGGAGTCCCACAAAAACACCAAGCCAAAGAACTTTAACACACATACAGAAAGCCTAGGTTAGAGCCATACAGGTTCCCTGATTGTCAGTTCAGTTTCAGTGAGCCCCTATGAGGCCAGGTTTGTTGATTGTGTGGGTTTTCTTGAGGTGGATCCTCCTGGCTCCTATGATCCTTCTTCCCACTCTTTAGCAGTATGCTGTGAACTTTGCCTAATGTTTGGCTGTAGGTCTCTGCATCTGTAGCCATCAGTTGCTGGATGAAGCCTCTGATGACATCTGGGTTAGGCACCAACCTATGAGTAAAGCAGAAAATCACTAGGCTTCATTTCATTGACTTTTTTTTTTCTGGTCAGTCATGTTTTGTTCTATCCTAGGTCTCTACGTGACCTCTGGTTTCAAACATACTACAGTGGAAATTCCCAGGAAACAATTAAGGTAACCCTAGCAAAGACTCCTAATAATAGGGGGATGTGGAGCCTGAACTGGCCATCTCCTACAACCAGGCAAGTCATCTAGTGGAGGGCTCGGGACACGAACATACTCACGAAACCTTTGACCTACAATTTGTCCTGTTAGCATGTGCTGGGGTAAAGGTGGAGCAGAAATTGTGGGAGTGGCCATCCAATGACTGTTCCAGCTTGAGACCCATGCCACAAGAGGAAAGCCACCCCTGACACTGCATGAAAGACTCTTAATTTCCTTCATTATCCGGCTTGTTTTATCATTTCAGTATTTTCTGACATGAAATGGTGACTGATGTCAAAGGAAAGAAGACAGCAGTTCCACCCTCCCCCATAGGAAGAACTCATAGAAATGCTTAAATCTCCTTTCCTCTGGGACAAGGCCAATACTGATGGACTTAATGACCAATCACACTCCTCCTTAGCACATGTGTTTTTCATGAATTATCCAATTTGGTCTCCCATAGACCCCTGTTGAATGGCATAATCGTTCACAAGCAAAGAAACCCAGACTCAGCACTTACTTACCAGGTGGACACCATTAACAGGTGAGAAAAGCTATCATTCTTAACAACACACACTTCTCAATGTGTAAGTAAAACAGTTCAGAGATTCCTAGGATGGAATGCTCAGGAGTTTGCAAAGAGTGGGAAGTGAGGGCTGGTTTAGGAAGTCTTCGGGGAGGAAATTTGAGCTTGATTCTGAACTATGTGGAATTTGAGCCCATGTGAAAATATGGGAAGATATTCCAGACTTAAGAAACAGAACTGGCAAAGTTTCACCGAGATCTAGAGCATGTTCAGGGAACAGTGTCTTATAATAGGTGGTAAATGTCCCCGTGTATGGGGCAGGTGTAATGTGGTACCTGTGTTTAGTATGTTTTCTTGTTAGTGTGCCTGAACATGTGTGTGCACATGTGTGCATGGAGGTGTGTAAGAGCATCTGTGGAAATGGGTGTGGGAGCCAAAGGTGTAAGGCAGTACCTTTCCTAGATCATTCTTCACAGAGCAATCCCAGAAAGATCCTCCTCCTGAATCTGCAGGCCACTGAGAAGGCTATGGAGGCTGGTCAGTGAGCTTTAAGGACCTGACTGCTTCCACCAAGTTCACTCCTGTTTCTCTTCATATTTTGGTGTTTCCCTTCTGACTTTATGAAATAGAAAGTGCTGGATGACACATACATTAAAGCCTGAGCTCCCACATACCACAGGCAAAGTTCTACACAACTCAAACTACATAGACACATGCAATGAATGGGAATAGGCCTGTTAGTGGCTGCTTTGGAATGTCTTGGAAGGAGATCTCACTTGCTCTTCATACCCCTTCAGATGCCCTGCTTGCTGATTCCCCCCACCCCCAGGGAGCCCTTTTGTTTTTATGATACATATCTTAGTCCCATTCCTTCTCTTTTTAAAACTATCTTCCTCTTTTCTCATAGTCCCCTTTCTACATACTAACATTATATACTTAAACCTATATTGCACATAAGAAAGAAAACATAATATATTGTTACATGTATTTATTTTTGAGCTTGCATGTGTGTGTGTGTGTGTGTGTGTGTGTGTATTACAGGATACATGTGCAGGAGCTAGTTCTCTTCTTCTACCATGCAGGTCAAAGTGAAACTGTCAGGCTTGGTGGCAAGTGCTTTTACTTGCTGAACCATATTTCTTCTGGTCACCAGAATTGTAGTGTGTGTGTGTATGTATTCGTGTGTATATTTTCCTCCCTTCCTCATCCTTTTCCCACTGACATACTTTAAGTTTCCTTCCTTCTTATTTTTGTGTCTTCCTTTTGGGTGTGGTCTATTGAGCCTGAGAAAAGATGAGAGGTGATTCTATGGGTTGAGTGCAACTTCTCTGTGGATACACCAATGAAGAAAAAGCAAATCAAAAGACACTTCCTTGTCCAAGAAACTTTAACTGCCAATACTTCCTCTGGGAGGGGTGGGGCCCCTTCATGATAAAATTGGAATGGCCCAATCTTGTGAGAGTTTTGTACTGACAACCACAGCAGTACTGAGTTCATGAGAGCGTCAGTTCTGCCATGTCCAGAAGACAGCTTTTTGCCGCATACGTGTCTAACCTTGCTCCTTTGGTTTTTGTTTTGTTTTGTTTTATTCCGCTCCCTCTTCTGCCATGATCCAAAGGCCTTGGAGGAGATAACAGGCCAGTCCCATGAGGAGACTGGCACTCCTTAGTTAATTTATTTATTAATTTTGTGTATAAATAAAATTTCACATTTTGAAAACCTCTGATCTAAGGATAAACCCCTGACTTTTTTTTTTAAAGGAGACAAAATTTAGCAACACTATTTTGTTTCGAAAACCAGTCCCTGATGTTCCCAATCTGTATTGTGTTCCTTATCCTCTCACTTTGCCATTCTGTGTTTCTAATTGATGAAATGTGTATGAGTTTAGTCGCCCATTGCCACATTGGAAGTATTCCATATGGGGTTTTTTCCTACCTGGAAAAGGATACAGTGGGCTCAGAGTTTAGCATCCTCTTTGAGTCTCTGTCACTGTCCCTAGTAATTTCACCAGTTGACCTCCCATTAATCAGTAATCAGTGAGGGTGTAACACACTTTTATTTTAGATAATTAACATCAAAAGGAACCAGAGAAGAAGTAGAAAAATGGGGTCCATGAAACTGAGCTTCCCTGCTTCAAAACAGCTGTCGGCATTTACATTTTGTTCATGCTGTTATTGGTAAGTCAGCCTGATTCATTGGCCCACTGGAGCTACTAAGACTTGAAGGTTTTGCTGTTTTCCTGCCATCTAATTTTCACTCCATCAGCACTAGAAACACTAATAAGAATAATAAGGCCACCTGGGAATCATGTAATGTACCAACAATTATCACTTCTCTAAACTAATTTTGTGCCTCATGTTCCTCCTCTGAAAGGGGAAAAATTGGAGAAAATTTTAAGAAAGACTGTGCCAGCCTTCCTCAAATGTTTCAAGGGATCTCAAAGGCTGAAAGAATGAATCTGTAGTTAGCCATCAGAGTTAGAGGGGGCAATCAGGTTAGGAGAAATTACAGTGGAGTTCAATTACGCATGAGACAGAGGATTCCGGTTTTGCATGGGCCATCTTGTGAGGAAGTGTGTTCCTATACAGTGGCAGATGACAGACAGAAGTTGGATATCACGTAAAGTGAGAATGAGAGCAAATAGCAACTATGTTGGCTGATATGCCCCTCCAACGTTCTCATTAATTTGAGATTACAGAATAACAGGAAAAGAAAAAAATCTTTACATGTTTTTGGCACCAGTGAACATGAAATTAAGCCTCTCAAGATCACAGTAGCAAAATCCCAAGTTTGGAAAGAGTCCCTGGTAACTTTCCTCCAAGGAGTCATGGGCAAAATGCCCAGGGTTGTTTAACCAATTCGGCAAACTTCAGCACTACCAAATTCTATGTGCTGAATTCTTGTTCATTTCACCCCGCAAATGCCTGGGGCAGGTGATTCCCAGTTGCAGGAAGCTGGGCAGACAATGTGTGATGCTGAAGGTTCATCTTGTTCTTTTCTTTTTTGGTTGCTTAATACTGTGTTTCCTCTCTCATTCGGCATATATCCACAGTGAAACAATAGAGAGCTACACTCACCACAGAAACCCCAGCATAAAGGTTGATGTAGTTACCTTTTGATATGTATGGCTCTGAATGCAGAGGACAAGTGCACAATGAATCATATCTTCTTTCAAGATTCAGGGGAATTACAGCAGTATTGCTCATTAATCTCTTTTGCAGTTCTCCAATTCTCCACATTTTCCCCCTAAAGGAATTACTAACAATGCCACTAATGACAGTATATTATCAAGTTAATTTGTCTTCTTTCGTGAATCAGATCACAAAATAGATCAGCCACCATTTACTTATATCTTTCATTCCCCTAAGTCAAGAAGAGGGAAAAAGAGAGAAACAGAGAAAGAATCCCCCCCTTTTTTTTCCTGTCTCCAGTTTTCAACTTTTAATTCCATCCAGGAAACTTAGATCTGAAAAGGTTCATAAGTCATCCAGCTAAGAAGAAAGAATGTTTGAAAATTTGCTGTGATTCAGCAATGCATCTGTTATGATGCAAATCATGCAAATCCTTTCCAGTTTTCTTGCTAAAATGTTTGTTTTCCATTCCTGGTATGACTAACAGCTGCAGTTTTACATTGAGTACAACCAAGTACATAAATGAGTGCCTCAGAATTAACTTGGTCATCTGGGCAAGCCACAAATATGAACAGCTAGCCACAGAAAGGCTTTTTAAGGTTTTTCAGAACAGAGGCCATCAGAAACTCCAGTTGAAGGGTATGACCACTGGTTGTAAAACAGAGATCAGAAGAAAAAAGCAAGAGGAAAGAAAAAAAGAAAACAAACTTGTTTCCTCTGTCGGTATTACAAGACTGGTCTCACTTATTGCACATGCCAGCCGTAGTTGTGTTTCCTTGTAGTTGGCCATGGGCATTCATACAGCTTAATTGGAACCTTGTCACCAAATGGAATGCCACGTTGGTAGCACGTTTTTCATGTTTATGAGCTAGTGTCAGTGCAACCAATTGGATTATAAAGGTGCTTTGTTCCAAAGACTGCTAATCGAGGTATCACTGCAATGTTGCAGATGGCTTATAAAAAAATACTGATAGGGGAGGTTCTCCTCTCCTTTCTGATCTTAGTTTATCAGTTCACATCAAAAGTGGCTGCATTGTCCTCTACTGTGGCCTGGTAAGGCTGCTCCCCCCTCAGGGGGAGGTGATCAAAGAGCAGGCCAATCAGATTATGTCAGAGGCAGTCCCTCTTCCCATTACTATGTAACCATCTTGGACACTGAACTGCCATGGGCTACATCTGTGCAGGGGTTCTAGGTTATCTCCATGAATAGTCCTTGGTTGGAGTATGAGTCTCTGGGAAGTTTCCTGTGTTCAAATTTTCTTGTTCTGTTGCTCTCCTTGTGGAGACCCTGTCCTCTCCAGCTCTTACTATTTCCCACTTCTTACATAAAATTCCATTTACTCTGCCCAACAGTTGCCCATCAGGCTCAGCATCTGCTTTGATAGTCTGTAGGGCAGAGGCTTTCAGAGGCCCTCTGTGGTAGGTTCCTAGTTTGTTTCCTGTTTTCTTCTTCTGGCTTTCAGAAGCCCTCTGTAGAAGGTTCCTAGGTTGTTTCCTGTTTTCTTCTTCTTCTGATGTCCATTCTCTTTGCCTTTCAGGGTGGGGATTGACCATTTTAGTTAGGGTCCTCTCTCTTGCTTAGCTTCTTTAGATGCAGATTTTAGTGGGTTTGTCCTATGTTGTATGTCTATATGAGTGAGTATATACCGTGTGTGTCTTTTTGCTTCTGGGACAACTCACTCAGGATGATCCTTTCCAGGTCCCACCATTTACCTGCAAATTTCATGATTTCCTTATTTTTCATTGCTGAGTAATACTCCATTGTATAGATATACCACAGTTTCTGCATCCATTCTTCAGTTGAGGGGCATCTGGGCTGTTTCCAGCTTCTGGCTATTACAAAAAAAGCTGCTACAAACATAGTTGAGCTTGGGGAGTGGCATGCATGCAGAAAGGGGAGGGAGGGTGGGATTGGGAGGGGAGGAGGGAAGGGCTTATGGGGGGATACAAAATGAATAAAGTGTAATTAATAAAATAAAAAATTAAATAAAAAAATGCAGCAGATAACTGAAAATCTTCTGCATAAGAAAGGACCACCATCATTCTGAAAATGTAGAAGTGTACAGAAAGCTAAAATACTTTCATCAACTACACACCCAAATAAAGGCTAATATTCAAATGCATAAATAAGTCGAAAGAAAAATTGGGTATCAAGAAAATATACAATACAAAGAAAACACACATATAATTCTAAATAAAGAATTCTTTATTACTGTTATTAAAAAAATACTGATAAAATTAGAAAGTAGATTCTTGTGATATTGGTTCATCATCCATCAAATTCTTCCTGTTTCATGGCTTTTTTTTTTAAGTCTGTTTGTAAAAGGTGTACTATCCTAATGTCTGTGGCTAGAATCCATTAGCTTTTGCTTTGTGTTAGAAAGACAGCTGCATCAACTGATAAGACAGTCTTAGAATAATAAAATAAGGTTGACTAGACCAATTCTACATATAGATGTCACTGTACTCATACCCATCTTTCCATATTTAGCAGACTACTGCTTGATGTATACGAACATATATATATATATACCTTATATATAAGTATATATGTATGTATATGTTGCTATGTACTCAAATATGTATATGAATGAAATTTATATAGTGCCCTCAAATACCAGTAAATATGCAGGCCGGCATGGTGGAACATGCCTGTAATCCCAGCACTCAGGGAGGCAGAGGCAGGTAGATCTCTATGAGTTCAAGGCCAGCTTGGTCTACAAAGCAAGTCCAGGACAATCAGGGCTACACAAAGAAAGAAGAGAGAGAGAGAGAGAGAGAGAGAGAGAGAGAGAGAGAGAGAGAGAATGCTGGTGAAGTCTAATTGATCTTGCAGAGGTCCTGAGTTCAATCCTCTGAACCCTTACGTCATTTCACACTCATGTGTAATTCTAGTTTCTCTGGCCTCTGCAGGCACTAGGCATGCAAATGGTACACATACAAAAACCTAAAAAACAATCAAATGCATAATGAAATGTACATATACAATAAATTATTGTTTTATTTCGTTGATATTTCTAAATATATAAAAAGGAAATACAAACAAGATGCCAATATAGCAGAGATAGGGTTTACATCAACAGAATGATAACGTAAGTGTCAATATACACTTCTCACAGAAACGTTAATTTGAAAGACTTATATCTATGAAAGTAATTTCAGAGAGTGAAAGAACCCAACTGAGAGGTAAAATACAGAAATGAGAGTAGTTTATGGTAGGAATGACAGTTTCCTATAACCCATATCTCTCATCCTTCAAGCTTTTTTCGTATAGTTCAACATAAGATACTTTCAGGCCATCATTTCAATCTGAGGTCTCCTCAAACATCCCTTTGAGCTTGATCTCTAGGGTGGTGTCACTGAGATAGATCTTACAAGAAGTGAAACCTAATAAGAGGTCCTAGGCCACTGAGAGTGTGCCCTTGAAGGAGATACTGGGACACTAATCTCTTGCTCTTTCATTTCTTCACCAGCATGATGTAAGCAGCTTACTCTACCACGTGGTCACAGCATGACAGGCTACCTTTGCCACAGGCACCAACACAGTAGGGCTTTGTTATAGCAGTGAAAAACTGACTTCTACACTGCCATGTAGAGAAAGGAAAGAAAAGTAAGCATCTGACTGTGTCATGGGCCCCAGTGCCTGACTTGCTTTATAACTGGCTACAGACTGACCTCTGCAAACTTAAAGGTCAAATCAGATCTTATACACCCAGTTTCTAGATCCACTCAAAACGCTAAGATAGTTAGTTCGCACAGATCAAGGTAAGTACCATAGCAGCCCTGTGAACTCAGGAAGTAGACTTGCCTATCACTTAATCTAGGTACCATATCTCACCACCTGAGAACACAAGCAGTGAAGTTATGCCTTCAGGAACACACCCCCAGAATCTTTGAATCAGTTAGTCTGTCGAGGGTTTTCCTTTCTTATTACACTTTGGAAATACTAAAGGTACTTACTTTTTCAAACACACAGATATAAATGTAAGAGAGACAAAATAGAAAGAGAAAGGAACAAAAGCATATAACTGTGAAAAATAAATTGCCGAAAAAGAAAGACACATAAACATGTGGAAGATAGAAGAAAAGAAAATGTTGTCAAAAATAATTTTATAAAGCAGAAATAGTAATTCCTTTCTATCGATTACTATTTTAAATGTATCATCAAAGCTATCGTTGGATAAATTGAAATAAAAATAAATTCAAAACACGCAGCTTTCAATAAACTTTAAAGGTGGGATTGAAACAAAGATGCCATACAAACGGTACCCAAAAGTGAACAAGTATGGCTATACTTGTATCATCCGTCACAGAGTTTATGCCTAAACTGTCATTAAACAAAAACATAGACGGTAATTGTACATAAGCACCAATTCATCAAATATTTCTTAAAAATTAAAAATATGTATATAACCAACATTGTAAAACCTAAATACGTACAGGAATGTCAATATAAATGCAGAGAGTAAAAACCAGACCCATACAGTGACTATAAAGGCATCCATTCAGTAGCTTACCTTTTACAGTATTTATTTTTATTTTATGTATGTATTTTCCTGCCTGTACATGCCCCAGGTACATATCTTGCAGTGTAGAGGCCAGGAGAGAGTGTTGGCTCATCTGTAAGCAGAGATAGTGTACCTTCAGATGATTGTGACCTGTTATGTTGGAGCTGGAAACTGAAATCAGGTCCTTGTCAGAGCAGCGATTGCTCTACCTCCATAGGCTCCAATAGCTTACTTTCAGCAATTAGCAAGTCACCCAGAGGGGACAATCAATGACAGGAGATTGGAGCAGTATGTACTACAAACTTATACAACCTGTGTACACTGTAAGAGCTATAACACAGGACATTCCGGCTAACAGCAGAGCTCCTTTCTCCTACATGCTGTCTCCCAGGAGGGTCATATGTAGGCTAGAAAATTAATTTTCACAAACTTGACATTGAAATAATACCACTAGTTTTTCTACTACACCACTATAAAGTAATAAAAAATAATAAAAGAGGACATTATAGAGTTCACAAATAAGTGAAAAACTAAACAACCTATTCCTGAACACTCAGTTGATAAAAGAGGAAAAAATAATGAGAGAAAACTTTCAAAATGGAAGATAAAACAAAATATGGAAATGTCTGAGCTACAACAAAATCTCACCTAAATAGTGAGGTTATAATGAAAAATATCTCCTAGAAGGAAAAATGTTGATGAAGGAACCTAACTTTAAAACCTAAGAAATGAAAAAATGGTTGACAGGGTAATTCCAAAACTAGCACACCTAATACATGTAGATATGAAAATATAAAGATACTATTAGTAGATGCAATGCAACAACCTTTTAAAAGGATAATGCGCCACAAAAGAATAGATTTATCACTGAGAAGCAAGAATTATTCAGCACATAAAGTGCAACACATAGTATTAACATAACGATGAATAAGACAAGATGATCCTCTCAATAGACACAGAAACATTTGACAATACCCAACATTCTTCATGACAACTATCCTCAGCGAGTTTAGCGCAAAAAAAGCCCACATTTAATTCAATGTAATAAAAGCCAAATGTAAAATTCTTAGTTAAGATGGATTAATGCTAAAAGCTTTTGACTTTTGTTCTTGTATCAAGAGTAAAATAAGAATTTTTGTGCTCATCAATCCTTTTCAGTCTAGCACTGAAAATTCTAACCACAGGCACTCATCAGTTAGAGGCAATTGGCAAGAGATGAAAGTATTTCTGTGTAAGGTGATCTAGACATACAAAAAATTAGGACTCTACCAAAAGTATATTAATATTATTCAGTGAGGTTGCAGAATAAATTTTAACATGCAAAATGTTGAGTTTCTGTATGTTAAACTAAGCAATAAGTAATGACAACAGTCCATTCACAATAGTATCAGAAACTCCTTCAAAAAACAAAAATTAGCAAGAAAGCTAAAGAGCTAAATAATAAAACTACAAGCTATCAATAATAAAATTTAATGTAATGTGCATGGCGGAACATGTTCCAAGTAAGCCAGTGATATTGTAAAACATTGTATATAGACAAGTAAATGAATGAATCCATAGATAGATAGATAGATAGATAGATAGATAGATAGATAGATAGATAGAAAGATGGATGGATGCATGGATGGATCGATCGATCGATCGATGGCTGGATGGTAGTGTATCTGTGCTGGTTAGTTTTTGTCGTCTTGACTGACACAAGCTAGAGTCATCTGGGAAGGGGGAACCTTAACTGAGAAAAGGCCTCCATCAGATTGCCCTGTGTGCAAATCTGTGGGACATTTTCTTGATTGAAGATTGATGTGGGAGTGTCCAGCCCATTGTGGGTGGCGCTACCCTTGAGAAGGTGGTTCTTGTATAGGAAATCAGGCTCGGCAAGCCGTGGAGAGCAAGCCCGTAAGCAGCACTTCTCTGTGGTTCTGTTTCATTTCTTGCCTCCAGGTTCCTACTTGAGTTCCTGCCCTTACTTTCTTTAGTGATGGACTTTGATCTGGATGTGTAAGATGAAGTAAATCTTTTTTTTCCCCCAAGCTACTTTTGGTCATGGTATTCTCAAAGAAGTAGAAGTGTTAACATGCTTTTAATGGTGAGAGAAATATCTAGGTTCAACCAAATCCCCATCAAAATCCAATAGCACTTTCACAAAAATATACAACAATCCTTAAAACACATATGAAACCACACTCCTCCAATCAACCAAAGCAAGAACACAATTGAAGACAGTGTGTCACCTGCGTTCAGAATATGCTATAATAATTCAGTAACCAAAATTACATTGTGCTAGACTAATGGAAAAGAACAGCAATATCAGCAATAAATGCATGCATTCATGATCAATGGGTTTTATACAAGGGTTTCGAGAACATATATGTCAAAAAGATTGTCTCTCCATAAAGCGTGATGGAAAAAATAAACACCCACATGCAGATGAAGGGAGCTCCTGTAATATGCACAGCAACAAACAAAATCCTTAACCAATTTTAGAAAACTCAAAATAGGTTAATAGGATATCAAACAATGTTCAATACTGTAAAAAATATTTCAATAAATCAATCCCCAAATGGAAAGTTCATTTTGACTCTGGTTTTGGCCATTTCTAGCCATGGCTCATTGGCTTGATGCTTTGGGCTTGAATAATTAGAGTACATCAAGGCAGGAGTATCAGCCAAGGCCTTTTGACCCCATGGCAGGGAACCAAAAGGAAGAGGAAAAGACAGTGTCTCACAATCCCTCTGATAGCAGAGCCTCCTTAAGCTGAGATCATTTATTAGTGCCCGGTTTTAAAATTTGTTTTTTTGATATTTGAGACATTCATACATGTATAAAAATGAAATATAATCACCCCGACTTGCTCCAACTTCCCCCATACAACATATGCTCCTCCCAGCTTCATGATTTCGCTTTTTGATAACCTACTATGTTCAGGTAGTGCCACCACTCGAACCCCTTCCCATGGCTCTAGGACCATCCTTGCTAGAAGAGGAGGTAGAAAGACTGTTATAACTGGACAGTGACGATGGGGAAGAGAGCTGTGAAATGCTGTCTTCTGGACATGACTCCTTGTTGGTGACAGCACACATGAACTCAGGGCAACTTAGTTACCTGCACAGATCGTGTCAGCAAAATCCCTGCATAGGTTGGGGAGGCACTTTTGCAGGCCCACCCATTAACAGGCAATTGACACTGCATAGCCATCCTTTTCTGAGGGTGTTTACACTGGTAAATTTCCTCACTGCACCCCTCTTTTATTAAATAGTTCTTAACATTTTCTTATTTCTCTTTTATTAAAAATAGATTTTTTAATAAAATATTTAATCAAAAAATATTCTGATTTTGTTTTCTGAAGTTTTAAACATGTTCTGGTTATGGTTCCTGCTCTCCCAACTCCTCTGCGACCCTCCCCACTTCCCCGTTTATCTGAACCAACAGCCTTTCTGACTCTTGTTACAAAACGAAGAATTATCTAGAAAATAATAATAAAATAAGATAGGATAAGCTAAAACCAAACAAATCAGAATAGGACAAAACAAACAAATAAATAAACAAAAGAAAGAGTCCCCTGCCCCCCTCCAAAAGCAAACAACACATATAGATTCACACACACACACACACACTCACACACAAGAATCCCACAAACACATAAAACCAGAAGCCATTATATATCTGCAAAAGACCTGTAAGGTTTTTAAAAGTGCCCTGACTTATGTTATTAACCTACAGAGTTGCCTTTGATTTGATTTTGTGTTGTTATCGATTGCTGAACATGGGGCTTTCCCTGAAGAGTGGTTTGTTTCCCCAGTGAGACTTTACTAGAGAGAAATAATTTTTCATTTGCCAGTGGTTATCAATTGGAGATGGCTTCTGGAAAAGAGATGGCGACTTCTGTCCACTTCTTAAATTGGGACTGGGAGCCATCTGTGCTGGACCCATGCAGTCTCTGTGAGTTCATATGTGCATCAATCCTGCTGTGGTTAGAGGGCCTTTCTCCTGACTTCCTCTATCCCATCTGGCTCTTCGAATATTTCTTCCTCCTCTTTCATGAGGTTTCCTGAGTCCTGAGGGAAGCAATTTAATTGAAGTATATCTCACTTAACTGAGTGGTCTAAGGCCTCTCACTCTGTGGACGTTGTCAGGCTGTCGGTCTTGGTATTTGTTTCCATGTACTGAAGAAGGAAGCTTCTCTGGTGATAGCTGATCTATGAGTATAAATGAATGTCATTAGGAGTCATATTATTATGTTTCTTTAGCAGAACAATAGTATTTTACCATAGATTTTACCCTAGGTCCATGATCTACCTAGTGCCAGGTCCTTGGCCACCCTAGTGGTGTCAGAGATAGATTCTATCTCATGGAGTAGGCTTTAAGTCAAATCTGATATGTGTTGGTTACTCCCATAAGCTTTGTCCCACTATGGTACTAGTGAATATTACAGAAAGTCACCATTATAGATTAAAGGGTTTGTAGTTGGGTTGGTGTTTATATTTCTTTTTGGTGGTATGCAGAGTACCAGTGTCATGAACACTAGTCATAAGGTTTGAGGGCTCTAAGTAGCAGCTTGACTTCTTCCTGTTTAATGAGTTACTTATGTAACTGTTTTCTTCATCAGTGAGGCCTATCATTTGTGGAGAGCAACTAATAGCCAGGGAAAAAGACTGTCTAATTTTATTTTTTGTTTTATTTTTTTGTGAGTTTCCATGGGGCTCTTTGGTCAACAACTCAATTAGAAGCAACCCATTTCCAATATTGGAAGCTTTGTTTAATGATGAGATGTCCAGTGGGGCTCCATCTCCCCATTCTTTGGCAATTTCATTTAGTTTGCCTTTAGGCATGTATTTATTTTAGGAAGCTTTTGCTGTATTAGGTTTCCATAAGACCCATCAAATGGCTGTTAGTTTTAGCTCTCCCAGACATAAATCCGCACACCTATAGACCCGGTGATGGAAGTCTAGGTTGCTTCCAATTTCAGGCTACTGTAAATAGAGCAATGATGAACATGGTTTAGCAAGTCACTCAGTAGTAGGATGAAACATCTTTTGGGTTTATACCCAAAAGTGGTAGAGCTGGATCTTGGGGTACATCTATTCTCAACTTCCTGAGGGATTGCAACACTGATTTCCATAGTGTCTGTACAAGTTTACACTCCTACCAGGAATAGATGAGTATTTCCTGTACTCTATATCCTCACCACCATGAGTAGTCATTTATCTTATTTATCTTGGCCATTCTGACTTGTATAACATGAAATATCAAAATAATTTTGATTTGCATTTCCCTGATGGCTAAGTAGGTAGAACATTTCTTTAAGTGCTTCTCAAACATTTGGGTTTCTTCTTTTGAAAATATTTTCTTCAGATGATTCATGGCTGCAGCAATCCATGATGATAATCCTGTGGCTAGTCCTGCGTCTACTCTGGTAGAATTTACTGTGACAATGGCCACTCTCAGCTGCTCCATCGTAGTATCGAATTCTCCAGTCCAATTACCTAAAATATAGCTCGACAATTGTTTAGACAGATTTGCAGCACAGGAAAAATTCTCATGTTATATGCTAGTGACTCAAAGTCCAGCATATTTTCATTGACAGCCAAGTTGAGCGATTTGCCATAGGGTATCAATTTGCTACTGCACGAGGTCAATCCTCTGATTGAACACCATCAAGCTTCCTTTTAGTTGAGCATTAATTCCTTTATGTACAATGGGCGGGCATGGGAGCGTTAGCAGGCCTTCTGGTGTTGGTCTCCTTGGTTTGCCTGTGGTATATATGCAAGATTAGAGTCTCACAACAGTGTGATGCAGCCATGATCATTCAGGCCTTTACAGCCATTGAAGCAGGACATTCGCCCCAAGCATGGTTGGATACCATAAAAAGCTAAAATGTTACGCTCAGGATGCGAGACTAAGTACTGCACTCAGGGTCAGCCGCTTTGGACCCAGAGAAGAGCATGTCTGATTGCATGCGGGTTGATACCCCAGGTCCCGCCTCTGAGAAAAAGGTATTGGACGGGTCTGATGCTCTTTGGGTGGATGACACCTAAATGAACATCGGTACAAAGTCCCAATTTATTTCTAATATCAGAGATCAGACCTCTACTCTTGCCTGATGCGTCTAAAACAAAAAGGGGGAACTGTAGAGAGCTGCGGAATGCTGTGCCTCAAAGATGGAGCTGGTTTCCGCCTTCCACCTTCCCGATGGTGAGTGCTCTCTGTCACGAACAATTCCACATTTGGCTAAGGCTGAGGATCTGGCTTGCTTCCATGTATGTGGACCTATCTGCATTGCCCACGTGGCACGCCTGGGTTGGCTACCCAGAGGCTATTTAAGCTGTGGGCTGGCTTTCCCCAGGGTCAGATGATTGTTCAAGGTTCCTGAATAAACTGCATTGAAAAAAAAAAAAAAGAAAATATTTTCTTTATATTTGTATCCCATTTTTAATTGGATTCTTTCTTTCTTTCAATTTTTTTTTTGAGACAGGGTTTCTCTGTGTAGCCTTGGCTATCCTGTACTTGCTTTGTAGACCAAGCTGCCCTCAACCTCATAGATGAGCTTGCTTCTGCCTCCCTGAATGATGGGATTATAGGTGTGTACCACCACACCTGGCTGGATTATTTTCTTTATGTCAAGTTTTCTGAGTTATTTATATATTTTAGATATTAGCCTCTATCAGATAAGCAGTTGACAAAAAGTTTTTTTTTTTTACATAGACTGTCAATTTGCCCAATTGATGGTGTCTTTTGATATACAGAAACTTTCAGTTTTGTGAGGTCCCATTTATTAATCTTCTCAGTGCCTTTTCTGAGTCCTGTTCAGAACATCTTTTCCTGTGCCAATGAGTTCAAAACTATTCCCTGCTTTCTCTTCTATCAGATTCATTGTTTCTAGCCTTATGTTGAAGTCTTTGATCCATTTGGAATTGAGTTTTATGGAGGATGATATTTGCATTCTTCTATATGCAGCCAACCATTTGACCAGCACCATTTGTTAAAGATGTCTTTTTTTTTCTTCCAATGTGTATTTCTATATTCTTTACCAAAAACCAGATGTCAATAGGTATATGAATTTTTGTCTGGCTCTTCAATTTTATTCCATGAATGGATATGTCTGTTTTGTGACAATACTTTGCTGTTTTTATTATTATAGCCCTAGGGAATAGTGATAACTCCTTCAGAGTCTTTTTTTTTTTAATTTCAGGATTTATTTTTGCTATACTGTGTTTTGTTTGTTTGTTTCTTTATTTGTTTCAACATGAATCTTAAAATTGTTCTTTTTAGACCTGTGAAGAATTGAGGATTGCATTGAATTGCATTTTGGTAAGATGGAGCTTTTTACTATGTTAATCCTATTGATCAAAGAGCACAAGAGCCTTCCGTTTTCTGATATCTTCTTTAATTTCTTTCTACAGTGTCTTAAAGTTTTATCATACAAGTCTTTCAATTATTTTGTTACGGTTATCCCACAACTGTTTTAAGATAGAGTGAAAGATATTATTCCCTGATTTCTTTCTTGGTCCATTTGTTAATTTGTCTATAAAAAGGCTACTGATATGCATTAAATTTGTATGTTGCTACTTCACTTCTATCAACTGTAGAAGTTTTCTGGTGGAATTTTTAGGTCACTTAACCATATAATCACATCATCTGCAAATAAAGACACTTTGATTTCTTCCTTTCCAAACTTATTACTTTCTTATTGCGCTAAGACTTCAAGTACTATAGTGAATAGATCTATAGAAAGTAGACAACCTTGTCTTGTTCCTGATTTTAGTGGAAAAGCTTTGAGTTTCTCTCCATTTAGACTGATGTAGGCTATAGGTTTGTATAAATTGTCTTTATTATTCTGAGGTATATCCCTTTTACTCTTAGTTTTTTTATACTTTTGTCATGAGGGAGGATTAGATTTTTGTCAAAGATTTTTTCTGTGTCCAATTAAATGATTATGTTTCTTTTTTTTTCTTTCATTTTATTTATATGGTAGATTACTGTATTGATTTTAATATGTTGCACCATCCCTACATTTCTGGCAGGGAGCCTACCTGATTTTTCGGGATGATCTTTTTAATGTGTTCTTGGCTTCAGTTGAGAATTTTTATACCTATGTTCATAAAGGAAATTGGTCTGTAATTCTCTTTCTTTGTTGGGTCTTTATTTGGTTTAAGTATCAGAGTAATTGTGGCATCATTAAAATAAATTAGGCAATATTTCTCCTATTTCTATTGTGTGTAATAATTTGAGGACAATTGGTGCTAGTTCTTTGAATTTCTACTAGAATTCTGCACTAAAACCATATGGCCCTGAGCTTTTTGTTGTTGCTGTTGGGAGAATTCTAGTTACTGCTTCTATTTTACTATAGGTTTCAGTTCTCTTTAAATTGCTTATCTAGTCTTGATTTTAGTTTGGTAGGTAGTATATATCAAAAGAATTACTTTTTTTTTTCCAACTTGGTAAAGTATAGCTTTTAGCTACTCTGCCACAATGCTGCTGGCTGGAAACAAAGAACAAACACATTTTTTTTTTTGTCAAAATTGCTTGGACCATGAGGAGATAGTCCAAATCCAAACAACAGCAGAAAGTTAGACATAAAATGTGAAACTGTAAAACTGTGAGAAGAAAACTTACTAACTTTTCTTTATGGCTTATATAATAGGTTTTTGGATAAGACTTCAAAGACTCATCCAACAGAAATAAAAGTAAATGTGGGATAGAAAATTTTGCATAATAAAGGAGATAAAAGAAGATCATGCATGGTCCTTGGTTGGTGCATCAGTTTCTGCAGTCCACCTGGGCCCATATTTTTTAGCTTTGTTCATCTCCTTGTGGGGCTACTGTCCCCTCCATATCCTTCTATCCCCTCCTGCTTCCATAAGATTCCCTGCCCTCTGCCCAAAGTTTGGCTGTGATTCTCAGCATCTGCTTTGATCCCCTGTTGGATGGAGTTCCTGTCCTGTTCCCTCTCATCCACCATTTCTGATGTCTATCCTGTTTGCCATTCTGAATGAGACTTAAGCATCCTTTCTAGGGTCCTCCTTGTTTTTTAGCCTCTTTAGGTCTGTAGATTTTAGTATGGTGATTCGGCCTTAACTAGGCCACAGAGGAAGAGGATTCAGGCGGTCCTGATGAGACTTGATAAGCTATGGAGAGATGACTGGGTAGGAGAACTTCCCCTTTCAGTGGACTAGGGGAAGGGAGTAGAGAAGAAGAGAAAGGGAGAGTGGAACTGGGAAGAGTTGAGGGAAGAAGCTACATTTGAGATTGTAACAAAAATAAAAAATACAAATAAAAAGCCTGAAGATCATTTACATGACAAAAAACACACTCCCAAGACACATATTTAATAAAAGATACTTACCCCAAATGCATAAAGAACACAAACAACTTTATAGTAAGACAACAAGTACTCTGAGTATAATAGGCTCTGAATAGATATTTTCAAGCAAAAGGAAAACAATAGATTAATAAATACATTAAATAGTATAACTGCATCACCAATAACAAGAAAAATGTAATGTGACACTGTAATGAGATGGTGCTTCTAGCTGGTAGATAGAATAGTCATTATCAAAATGTAAATGCTAATAAGTGTTGGTGATATTGTGAAGAAGATGGTATCTTTTTGTATTTCAAAAGAAAATTTAATTGTGGAGTGTTCTAAAAATTAAGTCTAATAAAACCAGACATGCAGCCAAGTCTGGTATACAGCAATAGAAAATGAAGTTGGTGATTTGAAGCAATGTCTGCACATTCATACTCATGGTGACATTTACAATAGCAATAACTATATGGACTCAACCTATTTCTTTCGGTAGATAAATGTATACAGAAAAATTGGTATATACAGATAGAAAGATACTCTAGTTATACTTAAGATATAATGAAGATGAACCTGGAGGAAATGATGCCAAATAAAGTAAGCCAAGCACAAAACGACAAACACTTCACAATCTCATATGTATGAGGAGTCTAAATTTTCATAGCTGAATTCATAGAGGCAGAGAGGATAATGTTGGTTGCCAAGGCCAGTGTGGTGGTGACAGGGGAAACTGAGACACACTGGAGAAAGGGGTCAAAAGTTTAGTCATAAAAAAATGAAGATATTCTGGACCTACTGTGTACAGCGTATGCTGACTTCAGTTTATAACAATATGCTCTATGCCTAGAGTTTGCTGAATACAGAGACTCAGGATATGAAGTTATTTAGGGAAGTTGGAAAACAAAATGAGTAAATCGACAATTATGATCATTTTACAACATGTATGTTAACCAGAACATTATGTTATATATTTTAAATGCTTGCACAACTTGTACTTGTTAATTATGACTTACTGGGCTGGAAGGAATAGGTAGCCACTTAAACTATCTTTAAGTAAATATTTGGCCGTTGTAATATTTACCAGTAAAAATAGTGTATACATATTGTCCTGTTCCATGGTAGTAATTTAGTTGTCAAGGTACAGAAAATTGCTTTAGAATTTTATGTTTAGTACTCTACCTAAAGTGTCATACAAGAATCAGGCACAGGACACCTCTGTAGAAGCTGTTGAGCAGGAGAATAGAGTTTTCTTGGTAAGAGTAATTGCTGCTTATGAGGGGCTAGAGGATAAGATGTTCTTGTTAAAAAACATTATACACCTTGATTGTAAGCTATAGAGAAAGCAGTCTGGTGGGAGGAGGGTGATAGGAGAGAGATAACAGGGTAATTTGTAGACACTATATACATGTGTAAAATTGTCAAATTTAACTAAGAAAAAGAAAATTCCTTTCATTTGAAATTATATAGTATATCTATTTATCGTCTATAACTGGCGCATACTTTTGCTTCTTTTTTGATAATGGAATTTATCCATTGAACAATATATACCTAGGTTGCTTAAAAACTCAGACACAAATATGAAGACATGAAACGGTAGACCTCTGGCAAAGTCAATTAAAAAAAATTTGATGACCAAAAGTTGAAGCAAGTTCATGGTACAGAAGATTATTTCAGCAGAAGGAAATCTTATTGCAACCCTTGAGATGGAATGAATACCTCCTGGCTAATAAACAGTTGCAGCAATACCAGAGCAACTTCTCATAAGCTGCCAAATCATGTCTGTGGAGAGCCTAGACTGGGTCTGATTGCAATACCAAAGCCAGTATGGTGTACCCATTCTGCCTCGTCTACAGTACCTGGCATGTAACAGTGGCGATTTGAAACACTGGACTCAGCGCTGTTGCATTTATTTGGATTTTATGATTGAAAGCCAAAACCAAAAGCATGGAGTCTCTTGCATCTAGGAGATGAAACTTTGAGACGCAGGTAATTAGCTCTTGCAGAATTCCAAGAAAAAAAAAAAGCTACTCTTAGCGGGGCATACTGAGGCACAACTTTAATCCCAGCACTTGGGAAACAGAGCCAGGTAAATCTCTACTAGTTGAGGCCAGCCTGGTCTACATAGTGAGTGCTTGAGCAGCCAGAGCTACATCATGAGATCTGGACTTTAAAATAAACAAACAAAACACATATAAAAAGACCGCTCTTACAGAGCTTCACCATGGCATCCATGTATAACTTATAAAGGATTGTTCTGGGTTATGAGCCTGACTACTGCAGAGTAGGACTGAAGACTAAAACAGGTTAGACAATATCCACACTTACCCGTGAGTCCATCCAGTTCTCAGATCCTTGTTTTGGTTTGTTTATATATTTTTTTTAAGATTTGTTGATTCTTATTTAAGTGTATTGGCTTTCTGCCTGCGTACATGTCTGTGCACCACGTGCATTCTGGGAATAAGGATGTCATATACTCTGGAATTGGAGTTATAGACAATTGATAGCTGTCATATGAGTGCTGGAAATTGAACACAGCTCCAGTTCCAGTGACTACACCCTGATTTCTCAGAAACCTCCCTATTCTCAATGACTATCTCCCTCCTTTTGAAGCCAAAGGATCTTCAGAAATACACAAATGGATACACTTCCTGTGAGAGTGGGATAGATACAAAGTGAACAGATGTGTGAATTGTAAGAGGGTCAGCTACTGTCACAGTGGTGCTTCAGGAGGGCAGACAGGCAGTTTGTCCCCAAGAAGATATTTTTGGTAGTTAACAGATTAAGGACTTTATCAAGAAACAAACCATAGGCAGATTCTACTGCGCTAATTCAGACTTTGGAGTTGTTGGCTTGCTCAGAAAGGTTTTCTAGTCCAGGGACAAAGTACTAAATCCAATATCAATTTCTTTGCCGGCTTCATCTCCTTGTGGTTTGAAAGTATTTCATTTCCCCAACAATAGTTCAATAAGCTGTGCAACTTCCTCTCTCCCTCCCACTCTCTCTCTCTCTCTCTCTCTCTCTCTCTCTCTCTCTGTGTGTGTGTGTGTGTTTGTGTGTGTATGTGTATATACACTATAGCAGGACATCTGGTCTTCTATTCTATCACTTTGTGTTATTCTCTTGAGAAAGGTTTTGTTTTGTTTTCTCCCTGAACCTAGAACCTAGAGCTTGCCAGTTTTCAGCCAGGCCAACTGGTCAACCAGCCCCAGTGGTCCTCCTGACTTCTCCCTGATACACATTTCTCATGTCTGAGTTTACAGGAGTTCTGCCTTTTCTTTCCTGTCCTTTGTTTCGTGGGTGCTGTGTGTCCAAACTCAGTTCCTTATGAGTGTATAGTAAGTGATCCTAGTCACTGAGCCACCTCCACAGCCCCAGTTCAAGCACATTCATACTATTCTCTCGGTCTTTTCTTTTGTTATATCAGTTTTTTCCTTCTCAAAAATGAATGCCCATCTCTTCAGAAAACATAACTGATCAGGTTGTAGATCTGTTTAGTTTATGAGTAGTTTAAAGATCCTGTTTGAAAATTGAACCTATCACTTGACAGGAAAAAAAAAGGTTTCTTGAGGTCTGTCAGCAAGTACACAGTATGAAGTCAAAGCAGGCAACCCACTGCCAATTCCATGGAGTCACCACAATACCTGTCTCTTTAAACTGTTCCCTACAGTTTTAGGTGGTTTGATTAATATTAGATCTAGCAATACTACAGCTCCCAAATACAAGCTAATGGACCCTTAAATGAATTTGTTTTTAGGGACTTCCTAAAAGTAGACTCAATAAAGGGAAAAATTTTATCTGTAGAATCTGGTAATTTGATATTGATATTTATCAGCTTTGATACGTTTGATATCACCAAAAATTTGTTTCAGCATGCATACAAATTTGAATGTACATTAGGAATCAAACATATTCAACATACCATGTAATGAAGCTGTCATTGCTCTACAGGGAATCTGACTGAATCTTCAAACAGCATAACATGTGCTAGAATTTAAGATGTCTTGTTTCTGTCACCTTCTGAATTTATTTTTTCACTAGATATTTTTAATAAAAAGCTTATGCTTCATTTTCTGCCTGGAAAGTCAAGGCATATTTTTTTATTTTACAGTTGATGACATAAGTCTTTTGTGACCAAAAAACTTTGCTGTTGTTCTTGAACAGTAATCTCATGAATAACTAGAATTTGTATTTAATATAAAGCCCAAGGATTTGAAGGAAGAACGAATTTTGACATTTATAAAGCATTTACCTTTTGCCCCATGGGAATGGCCACATAGCCTCATCCATTCTTTAGAATCTCCAAATGTGGCTTCAGAAAGGCATCAAGTCACATACCAGAATGGGATGTTCTCAAAAACCTGTCCTCCTCCAGTGTCATGATTTGGGACTACAGTAAATCACCTGCAGCTTCCCTAAAAATACACATTTGGAATTTACAGATTGCTTTAGAAACCATGGAGAAATATCAAAGCTAAAAGACTCATCAGAAGATCTTGAATTTATCACTTGCAGAAGGTTAAGGTTTAAGGTTATCATCTTATCCTTCAACTTTGCTAGAGCAACTTGTACAGTTGTGTAATTCTGCTTTTCCTATTGCAAATTAGTGAATGCTCAGTGAACATTCACTATTACAAATTATTGAATGTTCAGAAGTGAAGAGGTTATCCTGCTCAAAATATTTAATTTGATCTCTTCTTTGGTAGCATAGTATAAATGATGAGCAGGCACATGGGAGGGAAGAAAGAAGAACTTGTGATTGCTCTGTGTGAATCTTTCATAGTCCCATCATGATCTATCATGATCCCATTCAATCTACCGTGTAAATCATTGAGCATGGGGTAGTAAAGGGGTACCCCTGTGAAACACTGTGAGCTGACCCCAGTTACAGCTCTGGCACCATAGAGGGGATTTCAGATGGCAACACAAATGCAGTGACTGGGGAAGTGAGAGACAGTATCTGCAGCTGTGGATTTCTACCCATGAGCCCATGCTGAAGGCCTGGAAGAGACACACTTGTGGCCCCATTTCAGTTATATTTTCCCTCATAAAATTAATATAGCTAACCAGCATTCAGGAAACTTAACTAAAACTAAGCTCAAAAACAAACAAACAAAAAACCCAACAGAACAAAACAAAAACCTACAAATGTCTTTACACTCTACACCTGTCAGAGGAATGGCTTTAGGGACAAAGAACTCTGCCAGACAGAAACAGGTGGAAATCTCACATCACACAATAATCTGATTTTTTCAACAATGGGGGATCTTTAACAATCCATTTTCCTAGCTGTGTACTTGAACAACAACAACAAAAAAAATGTTCTGTATAACAATGACCTATAACAATAAAATGGTCTCTATAACAAAGACCAGGCCGAGATCCCCTTTGTCCCAGAGAAGGACTGGTTCTATAGCCAAAGGTGTATATGCTCTAGCCTTTGTCTCCTGGATTTCTATACACTGTAAAATGGCTATAGGAAATTAAACTGTTCCCCAGGTTTGACCTAACCAACTTCTCTTGCTTGTTTGTTTTTTTCATTTTTAAGTTTACTTAGGTTTTTTTATTGATTACAGTTTGTTCACTTTGTATCCCAGCTGTTCTTAACTTGATTTCTATTTAGATTAAGAAAAAGTAGATTGGTGCGATTACAGTCCTAAATCCACAGCGACATCTTCAAGTCTACCAACGGTTTCACCTCAAAGTAAACTATGAAACTCTGAAAATCCTTTCTTTCCTTTGAAAACTCAGGACACAAAACTCTCTGGAGTTGGAGAGCTGCTTAGAGGGATGCTAGGGTAAATGACAGAAGTACCTTAAAATTGTGGGACAGACAACACATGCAGAAAGGTAATTGCACAGGAAGTTGCATGTGACCACTGCACAGGAAAGGCTGGCTGACATGTATACAATAATAGAAGAGGGAAATCTCAGATGGATGGAAGAAGCTCAGACAGCCAAGGTTCTAGACAGTGACCACCGTATCCCAATTGTCGACTTTGTCTGTTTAGGTGTACCGTTGAAGGAAACATCCACAGGCCAAAAGAGGCGGGAGGTACTCAGAGCAAGCCTGCCATGAAATCCCTCAGATCTTTTTTTATGGGTGGGAGTTGTGAAATGCTTTTTGCATCTATAATTAGGGAATGGAGTGGAGCAGATGGCTATGGCGCAGTTATAATTAAAGTATAATGCACAGTAAAATCACCTTGTGCAGCCAGTGATGCATCCAAGCCAGAAATATTAACTCTCTTTGAAAGTGCTTTTAAGCTGTTTCTTTGGGCTGCAGGGAAGAGCTATTGCATCATGACAACAACTTCACACACTCTCTTTTGTACCTCAAGTTCTTTCTGCAAAATTGGGATTGTCCTATACTAAATTAAATGGTTCACGGAGTCTCCTTCTGTAAGGAGCACTACTGTTAAAGGAGAGGCATGTGCTTTTCTTTAACAGTACAGAGTTGGTGTGCTGCAATAGATACCCACCTGGGCTACCAATTCATGTACAACTTGTCAGCTGCACTAGCAAACAAGCTCAAAGGCTAAATACCAAATGCAAAGAATCGAGGGGTCAGTTGTTAGGCTGAAAACCAGCTATGTAGTGTCTCAGACCCACATGATGGCTTCTAAAATGGCAACGGTCCACTTTTTTATTTATTTTTTTTCTAGTTAAGAAATAATAAGACAATGCTATCAGCACCATGCTCTGAAAGAATGGCTATGTCTTATGCCCACCACCATCCTTTTCTGGACCTGTCTTTTTTGACATTTAAAGGGAGAACATGGGGCTACAAGATAGATCTGTCCTTATCACTCATACTCTTGGAATCCTCCTCTTCTTCCTCCTTCTCCTCCTCTCCATCCTCTTCCTTCGACTCCTGCCTCTCCTGTCCCTCCTTCTTTGCAGTTTGTATTTGATTGGTTTCCATAATTGTAATTATTAAGATGATCATGAATGGCACAGGACATTTTCTCATTTTTTTTCAGGGACAAAATGAGTCTACTCTGTTAAAAGGGGAGAATAGGTACATGATATGTGATAAATCAGAAACGTAGGATCTTTGACTAGAAAACTATGAGCAGCTTAGCATATCTGAGTATCAGTTAAGCATCTGTTCTATTGATTTGTCAAGAGAGATGAAAAATAAGTGCCTTATATGAGTTCTGCTTTCCTTCCACAGAAGCTTTTGGACTCCTAACACATGCAACATGTGCTTTTGCTTTCTTGCAATTTTATTGTCCTTGAAGCTGTCATAGACACAAACAATCATGTTTCTCCAGTCACAGATCTTATTTTTCTGACCTATCACATTATATACACCAATTTTTCTCCCTTTCAAAACTAGACTCACTTTGTTCCTGAAAGGAAATTATCCACACCAACACTCAAAGTCCCTGTTTACTTTTGGAAAAGAAGTGGTTTCTTTCCTATTATTCCATAGAAAAAATAACACAAATAAATGTTCTTTGGATTGCAAAGATCAGCCGCCAATGTTAGCACTGGCATAGCATCTATTGACGACTCATCTTAAAAGGCTGACAGCTGGAAAATAGAGTAAGGGAATCCTAGTAAGAAAAAAGCCCATTTTCCTCCCAGAAAGAACTCCTACTGAAGCCGAACTGCTTTGCTATTTTGAGGAAGTTCTGGGTGACGTCAAACAGTTCAGAGGCTGAAATTGAGATCTCTGCCTCTCTCGGCTGTCCTTGGATAAGTCAACTTACCTCTCTGAATGTTTACTTCCTCATCTGTAAAATAATGAACAAGACTAAAACCTAGTTGCCACGGTGGGTAGAATTCCTTTACTAAGTCCACCCCCCCCCTTTAGCTCTACTGATCTAATTATTGTCTGTCCATTCTAATAGCCCCTCATGTTCTTCCTCTACCATCTCCACCTACACCCTTACATATCCACTACAGCCGAAACTCTTCTTGGTCCAAATTATAAAATAAAATGAGACCTGGCAATTTCCCACACAAGTTCTAATGGATAAGGGACAAACTCTTTAAACTTTGCTTAGATTCTTACCTGACAATGATCTCTAGGAAAGATGCAAACAAGATCTTGACATTTGCATCTCAAGCTTTAAGTGTCAAAGTGAATAAGTGACTGACTAACAAAAATCCAAAACAAATGACAAAAAGCATCCAAAACAGGAAGAAAACAGTTTCCAAAATATACTAGGATGGATAGATAAAGAGCATCTAGCGATGTCTAGGCTACTTTGGAGACTTTTTGTAAGTCAAAACTACTTCAAAGATCTTTGAAAGTCTACTTTTGAGAAGTTAACTGAACACAAAAAGTGTATGTATGAGTTATTGTACATGTGTAACCTATATGTTGCCACAAATAATATTTCAATTATGAGAACTCATGAAATGCCTGATGATAGAACTTAACGGGAGGCTAGCAAATACAACCCAGAACTTTATCTGACTTCAAAGAAAAGACAATATATTTGGGACAGTCGGCACTTAGATGCAAACAGGATATCAAGTTGTTCAATACATAAAATTCTTAGGTTATGATGTCAACTGCAATCACATAACTTATTAAATGAAACCACTTATGGATCTCATCAGATCTTAGTCACTAACTAACAGAGTTTAAGATGTTCTTTTTCTGTGGGGGGTGGGGGGTGGGCCATATGTATGTGCCTTAGAGAGGGATCAGGTGGGCTCTCTTCAGAGACCCTGGGCAATCTTCCGGCTGGACTTCATAAAATCACATCAGGCTGAAGAGGTTTCTGAGGCCTGTGACACCTGGATAGGGTCTTCAGCTCACCGCCTTCATCCTCCAAGTCCACCTGCCACTGGAGTAACAGAAAACACTTTTCTGTATGGAGTTTTGAGCTCATGATAAACTGGGGTCTCTGAGGCCAGAATATCTTTTTCAGTCAGAATCAGAGTAGGGCAAGGCCATGGCCAGATTGGATCACAATGAATCCAAATTTAACCAAGCATACTGACATAAAATTTGTATATATTTATGGCTTGGGCTTTTGATGAATTTGATTTAGTTCATTTTGTTCCTGGTTTCCAAACACAACAGTAGCTTAGATACATTATCAATTATTGGCATAAATTATAGTTCCTGAGTTGTTTTATGCTATGTTTTTCAAACTAAAACCTTTGGTCTAACCAAAATTGTTTTTAATTTGTTAGCCAAACCACAAATCTTCATTAACCTCTCATAACTGTCTAAAAGATATTACAATATCTTTACAAAGAAAAGCAGTTTCAGCCCATCTATGATAAAGTCAAAAGGAGCAGTTCCCATTGGAGGAGCCCTTACCTATGACTTTTCTTCTGAGTGTGTCTTTTCTCCTACCCCTTATGCTTAAACCTATATTGAAATACCATAAATAAAATCTCCAACTGGAATCAAACTGTGCATTTTGAAGACACCATAAGTTTACTGTCTCTTGGTCTGTTGAATAGTCTTCCTTCTGAGGCTTGGAACATCAGTATAAAGTTTTCATGCATTTCTTCATATTTGCTGGTTAAGTGAGCCCTCTATGGCTGACCTACATCCTTAGCCCAGGAAGTATATATTCAATATATATGTACAAGAAACTATAGTTCAGGGAACTAGCTTGATGGTTTTATAAAACTACTTTTTTTTTTTTTGCTCCTTTAAAAAAAAAAAGTCGGTCCTCTAGTTGAGATCCTGCTGTGCTGGTTTATATCACTGAGTTATATATTCTGATTTAATAACTGCTGAAAAAATCTGACAAAAAAATGCTAGCTATAAGTGAGAAGTTTCATCTTTCTGTATTTCAATTATTGTTCTAAAACTCCCTTTAGATGTCTTTTCATAGATAAATGACAAAAAAAAATCTTTTAGGTAGCATGGAACAAAGAGTGACGCAAGTATACATAATTAAATGCCTTCACTTTTCTCTTTAGGGAAACAGTAATGTTTAATATCTTGGCAGCTTAATAAAGCACAAGAAAATCAAGTTAAAATGTCACCAATAGGATGAACATGCTTTGTGTAGCTAAGTCTTCCAAAATGAAAATCCTTTCCTCCCCACTGCAAATAAAAAAGTGGGGCCTCAAGAAGGGCTCAGAAAGTAAAACAAAGTTCCAAAATAAGGGAAGTTTACGAGAGTTACAGGCTCCTGAAGATTCACATCCCCCCGACGCACACCGCCATTATGGTCATATAAATTATAACTGTTGATGAGGCAAGACTCTGATTGGTGAAGCTGCCTACAAGCTGCCTATTCACTGCCTGCAAACTATGCTAGAAACCCCCTCACACACCTTCCCTGAGCAGCCACCCAAGTGGAGTGACTTTTTCTCTATCTCAGATGCCGATGAGACCTTTAGACTCCTTTAAGCAACCCCAGGAAATTCAGTGTTTCACTAAGCCAGATTTGGATGACATCATTTCTTTGGTCCGTCATAGGTGCCATATCTGGGATGCATAGATGTTTGTTCACATCTCCCCAAGAAAAGTCACTTAATAAATTGTAATAAATACTTTACCACCCACTGATGGCTTTTAAGGTAGAAATATGATGGACTGTGATGCTCACAAGTGTTCTTGAGGACTCTGTGTTTCTTTGGCATACATTATCCTGTGCTAATAGCACATGGGCAACTCTACTGGTCAAGGGTAACTGAAGACTTCACTCTTTTCTTTCCCTTTGTTTCATCCAGGTCATAGGTTGCATGCAAATGTACAGATCTGTTCCCTGTTCCTTGCTTTGATCTCTTGCTTTTTACTTTACTGTCAGATTAGGAACAAAAATCAGTTGCTAGAATTTGGCTTTCAAAAGCTGTGATGTTCAAGGCTCTTCCTCATTTTTTCTTCTAAGAGGTTTAGTGTATCTGGTTTTATGTTGAGGTCTTTGATCCACTTGGACTTTAGTTTTGTGCAGGGGGATAAATATGGATCCAATTGCATTTTCTACATGTAGACATCCAGTTAGACCAGTACCATTTGTTGAAGATGCTGTCTTTTTTCCATTGCATGGTTTTGGCTTCTTAGTAAAAAATCAAGTATCTATAGGTATGTGGATTTATTTCTGGGATTTCTATTCAATTCCATCGATCCACCATTCTGTTTCTATGTCAGTACCATACAGTTTTTATTACTATTGCTTTGTAGTATAGCTTGAGATCAAGGATGAAGACACCTCCAGACAATCTGTTGTTGTACAACTTCCTGAACAAGCTCTAAGATCAACAATCAATAAATGGGACTTCATGAAACTGAAAAGCTTCTGTAAAGCAAAGGACACTGTCGTCAGAACAAAATGATAGTCTACAGATTGGGAAAGGATTTTTACCAACCCTATATCTGACAGAGGACTAATATCCAGAATATATAAAGAATTCAAGAAGTTAAATAGCAACACATCAAGTAACCCAATAAAAAAAAATGGTACAGAGCTTAACAGAGAATTTCAAGAGAGGAATATCTAATGGCAGAGAAACACTTAAAGAAATGCTCAACATCCTTAGTCATCAGGGAAATGCAAATCAAAACAACCCTGAGATTTACACCCATCAGAATGGCTACTATCAAAAACTCAAGAGAGAACACACGCTGGAGAGGATGTGGAGAAAGGGGAACGCTCCTCCACTGCTGGTGGAAATGTAAACTTGAACAACCACTTTGAAAATCAATCTGGCACTTTCTCAGACAATTAGAAACAGTGCTTCCTCAAGATCCAGCTATACCACTGCTAGGCATATATCCAAATATGCTCAAGTATACAACAAGGACATTTGCTCAACTACCTTCATAGCAGCTTTATTTGTTATAACAAGAATCTGGAAACAACACAGATGTCCCTCAACTGAGGAATGGATACAGAAATATGGTTCATTTACACAGTGGAATACTACTCAGCAATTAAAAACAAGGAAATCATGAAATTTGTAGGCAAATGGTGGTAACTGGAAAAGATCATGCAGATTGAGTTATCCCAGTAGAAGAAAAACACACATGGTATATACTCACTTATAAGTGGATATTAGACATATATTATAGGATAAACATACTAAAATCTGTACATCTATAGAAGCTAGCAAGAAGGAGGAGCCAGGGTAAGATGATCAATCCTCATGCAGAAAGGCAAAGGGGATGGACATCAGAAGAGGGAGAAAGGAGAAAGTTGGCAACAGGACAGGAGCCTACTACATAGGGCTTCTGAAAGACTCTACCCAGAAAGGTAGAGAAGCAGATGCTGAGACTCATAGCCCAACTTTGGGCAGAGTGAAGGAAATCTTATGAAAGAAGGTGGAGATAGGAAGACCTGGAGGGGACTGGAACTCTACCAGGAGAGCAACAGATATAAAAATTCTGGGCACAGGGGTCTTTTTTGAGACTGTTACTCCAAAAAAATGATCATGCATGGAGATAACCTAGAACCCCTAGAACCCCTGCACACATGTAGCTCATGGCAGCTCAGTCTCCAAGAGGGTTCCCTAGTAATGGGAACAGGAAGTGTCTCTGACATGAACTCAGTGGCTAGCTCTTTGATCGCCCCTTCCTGATGGGGGAGCAACCTTCCCAGTCCACGGAGGAAAACAATGCAGCCAGTCCTGATGAGACCTGATAGGATAAGGTCAGAGAGAAGGGGAAGAGAACCTCCCCTATCAGTGGACTTGGGTAGGTGCATGGGAGGAGATGAGGGCAGGAGGGTAAAATTGGGAGGGGATGAGGGAGGGGGCAACAGCAGGGATACAAAGTGAATAAACCATTATTTATAAAAATATAAACAGATTTTTTAAAAAGTCATGATAGGAGTGCAGATATTGGCATGTCGGCACAGGCGTAGTCTAATAACTTTACCCCCGCGCTGATCTTACTGAACCAGAAGCATTCTAAGCCACATATGTTTTCTAGAATGAGAAGGTCACACAGTGTCAGACGCTGCAATGCCAGCTGTGAGAGAAAGGATGTGTCATCCACCTCCTCAACTGCTACCTACACACAGACACACAATGTAACCCATTCACAAGGCAGGTAAGGTCTTGTATGTTTTGGACGGCTACCTAAACAGGAGCTTCCTAACTGATCCTCCTACCCTGTTCCTGACTTATAGGTAAGCCAGAATCTTTATTAAAAAAATACTTTAATCGAATCATGTCATATATGTGATGAAAGTATCTTTTTTTAATTTTTTCATTAATCTCTGATTATGATCCTGGCTTGGGGAGTCCAGCCTCCTGAAGAAATTCTTCCCCTTGTACCATCTCCCTTCAGTCGTCCTGGCCCACATGGACTCTTGGCTTTCAACCCATTGACCCAGCCCTGCCCTGCTCCCGACTCCATTCTCCCATCATGCTCTTTCTTCTACTCTTCAGATGAATGTCTCTTTCTCATTCTGAAAATTATCTCTCCAAAAAGGATTTCCCCCAGGGCTGGAGAGAGGGCTCAGTGGTTAAGAGCGCTGGGTGCTCTTCCAGAAGATGTGGGTTCATTTTGAGCACCTACATGGCTGCTCATAATTGTCTGTAACTATAATTCCAGGGAAGCCAACATCCTCTGGCCTTCCTGGATGCTGGGTACGCATGTGGCACACAGACAAAATACTAATACTCATAAAAATGAAAAATAAAATAAAGTTATAAAAAGGCTTTTCTAAGCTATTTGATCTGAATTTCTCACACCATTTCTTCTCTTCCCTCTCATTTCATGTCATTTCTGTCTCTCTCCAGGTTCTGAGAATGTCATGCTGGCATAATTGTATGTGTTTACTTTAGCTGTTTCTTTTTGGGTTCTGACAAGAATGCATGCATGGCACTAAAATCTTCACATTGAATTCCTGTGTTCGTATATCTAGTTCCTGGATTGTATTGTTTCCACCACCTTCACTCTTTCCTCTCTGTCTTGGCCACTGACAATATATCCAGGCAACTGCTTGCTGTCAGAACTCTGTTTATTTTAGTAATTTGGGTTTTCTTTCTTTCTTTCGAAGTGGATTAATGGGTGTGCTATTCACAGCTTCCAGAATTTTTTTTTTCTGTTGTGTCTTCCAAATCCATCCTGAAATTTTGCAAAAAGTTGCTGCTGGACAGGACACTTTACACCTCTATGTACATATACTATGGTAGCCCAAGCATACGACAGTCTGACCTTCAAAGGGATAAAAAAAAACAGCTCCTGATAGCTGTAGTGCTCTGTGCTTGCAGCTGAGTCCAGTGTTGTAGGAACTAGCCTGGGACTCACAGACAGGCCTTCCTGTCATTCCAATGAACTTAAGTACAATGTGACAATTGACATGAGCCAAGGCCCTCCAGCCCTCAGATGGCTGGAGACAAAATAAGGTCAGTTCATAACTACTTATAAATAGTCAAAAGGTAAATGCTATTTCAATCCCACATCTCAGTTGAGGGCATTTCTGGTCCTCCTTTATCCCAGAATAATGCAATGTTTACTTTTTTGTTTCAGTTTAGTTTTGTTTTGTTTTGCTTGCTTGCTTCTTGAGTCAGGGTCTGCTGTTTCTCAGTTTAGCTTCAAATACGCTTTGCAGCTGAGGATGACCTTGAGTATCTGGTCCTCTTGCCTCTGCCTCCCAAGTACTGGGATGATAGGCATGCCCTGCCGCACCTGGTTTATGGGGTCCAGGAGATCAAACTCAGGGCTTCGTGTACACGAAATAAACACTTTCCACACTGAACTACGTCCTTCGTCCACAGTTTGAGCTTTGATTCCTGTTCTGTATTATAATTTAGATTACGATACACAGTCATGGAGCAGCCTCACTTTGGAGAGGATAACAAAATATTCATGAGGAACTGTATTAAAGGATTGCAGTGCTAGGAAGGTTGAGAACCACTGCTCTGTCTCATGGAGAATATGAACCTGCAGCTGTCTAATTAAAAGTTCTTGCATAAAAACCATCTATTGTTTGTCCTGCCTGATCAGCATGCTATTGATATAAGGTGACATCAGTACATACTGTGTGATGTCTTGTGGGTTGAATAAGCAATCCAGATATTTTCTGTGTACAATGTAACAAAGAACAGAAGAGTTCCTTTAACCCAGAGGTAAAACTATAAATAAATTTTGTTATACATCCCACATGAGTATGAACTATTGCTGATCCTCCTCTGTTATCAGATTAAACAAAAATGCATTTATCAAGTCAATGGCTACATAAACCTGAAAACTTGTCAGTCTTCTTTGTAAAGAAAAAAAAAAATCCCTCCTCACAGTACTCAGGTATTATTCGACTGTTGAATTGAGATTATAAAACCCTATAATAAGGTCTCTGAGATCCATCTGGATTATTTCAATGCCATATTGAGACATCTAACAGAGATTTGATAAGGGCACTTTCTGTATACCTCATTTACCTTCTTCAGGCATAACAAAGGAGGAACTAATATCTATCATCTTTAGAATATGATATTGCTTTTCAACTTCAACTCTAGATGAATATGGATAGAGCAAATAAGAAAGGTTTCTGTGCCTGCTGGTTCCTGGGGTGGGGAGAATTCCATTGGCAGGGTTCTGTAACCTAGAACCCCTGCACAGATGTAGCCCATGGCAGTTCAGTGTCCAACTGGGTTCCATTGTGATGAGAACAAGGACTGTCTCTGACATGAACTCAGTGGCTGGCTCTTTGATCACCTCCCCCTGAAGGGGGAACAGCCTTACCAGGCCACAGAGGAAGACAATGCAGCCACTCCTGATGAGACCTGATAGACTAGGATCAGAAGAAAGAAGAGGAAGACCACCCCTATCAATGGACTTGGGGAGAGGCATGCATGGAGAAGGGGGAGGGAAAGTCGAATTGGGAAGGGAGGAGGGAGGGAGCTACAGGGGGATACAAAGTGAATAAAGTGTAATTAATAAAATTTCAAATGAAAATATTTTTTAAAAAAGGTTTCTGTGTGGCTTTTCCAGGCTGAAAACTCTAATTTTGTCTCCTAATCATTAGGCCTGAGCTAAAGAGAAGAGACATTGAAAATCTCAGTTATATTGCAACCCCACCTTCCACATTCCTGGTAGCTTTGATGCTCTATCCTTCTATCATCTCCCCATGCTCATTGGATTTCTTGGCTTCCCAGTTCAATTTTAGCATGTTGCATTTGCCTAGTTGTTTTTGTTTTCATTCTCTCCCTCTCATTTTTTTTCTATCTTCTAGGGAAACTCATGTAACTCATCTTTATTCAGCACCGGTTACCATCTCTTTTAGACTTCTAAGAGCAAGCTACCTGAACAGTAGGCTTTCCCTATCCATGGGAGCTCTTACAAGGGTGCTAAAGCCCATGAGAAAATGAACCCATTTAGTGAATACTGAACTTGTTTTACTTGTTTTGTTTTGTTTTTTGAGACAGTGTTTCTCTGTGTAGGCCTGGGTATCCTGAACTTTTTTTTCTAGACCAGTCTGGCCTCGAATTCACAGAGATCCTCCTGCCTCTGCCTCACTGAGTGCTGGGATTAAAGGCACATGCCACCAGACCCAGCTGGTCAGCCAGCTGAACTCTTATGCCTTATTTTTCATTCTACTCAGTGAAGTGCCCCCAGGATTCAACTTTGGGGATGTCGAGGATGTCCTTATCTTCAGCTGGGGCACGATACTAAATTCCGGCAACTTCTTTGGTTGCTGTGCTTACCTTTATTACAATTAGAATATCTCCTTGCTCTTTTGAAATCTAACCTTGGGTAGGAGGCTGGGACTCAAAAGAGGAAATAAAGGAACCAATTTATGTAGAGATCCACCTACAGCACCTATCAGCATGAAGAAGTCTTAGCTCCTACAAGAGAAGGGCAGTCTACCTCTAACAGTCTCTGAGTTAGGAGATTCTGACCAGATGGCTTATCACTGTCTACTCAAGGTCTGTTCCTTTAGCTCAGGGCAACAGGTGTTTCCACGCTGAGCTCAAATATTCCTTAGGCTCAGTGACTCTAACCACTAGGTTCTCAGTGTGCAGCTTTGTTTTGTTTGGTTTTGTGAAGAGGCTCTTGACTCTCTGTAAGCGATGAAGAGACCATTTGTCTCTCATACTCAACCTTTAATTGCGTGTTAGGAGCACGCGGTTTCTCCACCTCTCTGTGGTGTCACTACAGCTTAGTAATAACCACACAACCCTACTGTTTTATCCCTGTCTAGCAAAAACCTGAACTTAGCACCCCTCAGAGTCTCCTTTTCCAATAGATGTCCTCCCTGGCCAATGTCAGTGAAATATACAGAAACTAACCTTTCCTCTTCAACCAGAACTGCACATTTTCTACATAGCTCAAAAAAAAAAAATCCTACATTTTTGTTTTGAGACAGAGTCTTACCATGCAGCCTTTAGTAGCCTGTGGAGACCTGGGCAGCCAGAGTGGGTATTTTTGCGGGGGGGAGGAGTGGGGGAGTGGGGAGAGTCCATATTTGGACACAGGCTCATGGCCTTGGACTGCTACAACCCTAAGGGTTTCAATTGAGAAGATAAAACAAAAAGTACAAAGCTTATTGTTTGGCTTGAACACCAGAAAATCATATACTATAAGACTGAAGAGAGAGGTACCTCAAGAAATGTCCAGAGCAGTGACAGGCCCAAGTTCTTCCAATCTCAGAGATGTTAACTGTTTTTTCAAGATGAAGGATGGACAAGAAACAATTGCCTAGCTTCTTGTTTTAGCTGTTAGACTTGAATATAAAGATAATGCTAAAAAAAAACACAAGAAGTTAGTACCCGATAACAGGAAAAACACTGAAAGTGCTGCTAGAAGTACAGAATCATTAATCAGCCTGAACATAAATAATCGGAATTTTAAGGCTGGCGCAATGGCTCTAGTTAACTTCACACTCAGATTCAGTGTCATGATGATTACTCGGTAATGTTTAAGGCAATTCACAGTTTGGATGAGGGGATGCTAACACAGGGTGCAGTTGCTACAGCAAGTCGAACAAAAGAGGGCTTACCTGTTGCTTTAGACAAACATATTCTTGGCTTGGACACTGAGGATGCAATTCTTAAACGAAGCTGTTCAGATTCTGCGGTTCCTGCGTATAGAAGAGCTCAGAGAGCTACAGGCAAAAAAAAAAAAAATAATGAAGCCATAGTAGTCATCAGGCAATTATTGCTGATCCAAAGACAGACCACAAACTGGGGGAGGTTGGAAGATGAACACATCAGGGTTTCAGCTTCTCACCTGCTTAGCATGATGGGAGCAGTGTGTACTGGTGTGTGTTTGGAAATCAAATGGTTCATTATTAAGGGAGGAATCCAAGGAGATTGACCATACTGTAAACAAGACCCAATCAGGAGTTGTTGCAAGGGATATCCCTTGTAATGATGCCCTGAGATTCATTGTCATCCCACAGAAGTGTTTTATCAGGCCTTCCACCTCCACATGTTTAAACAGTGTGCACAAGCCAACTTCAAAATAAGCAGAGTTAGCATTCTTGACTCTCGGCCCAAATGTGGGTGCTCACTATGAGCTCATGCCTTCATTTGGAGGCTGGTATTTGTGGGGCTTAGAGAATTCTGGGGCCCCTGGATCAGAAAATAAAAGGCCAAGGGATATGTGCTAGAACCATTTATTAAGACTCTAAGATGTAAAATGTATGTGGAAGCATTCTGAACCTTGCCAGAGGTATGGTGGTGATGTCAGGGAAACAGCTGTACCAGAGTACAGATTCTCAGTCTATTATTTTTTTAGAGAGCAGAGTAATTGGTGCACACTCCCCAGGTTTTATTTACCACTTCTAGAGTAAAAGGTATCACCAGGAGTTTATAGCATTTATATAAACAGGCAATAAAAATATGTTTAATTTACCTTCATTTTGCCAAAGCCCTGTATATTATCAAGAACAGCATGAGCACTTAATTTGTTTTCCTGAGTGAATGGTCTCAATCCTGGGTCAGGATTACTGTTGCTTACTGGAGGATATGATTTTGATATTGATTCCTATACTGATTCTTGGTTTTCTCATTGTGAAAGGAAGGTGATGATGATCCCAGTTGTCTGAAAGGTTGGAAGCCTAAAATGAGGTAATATCCCAGAGGGGATGCTATCAAGCCTAAACTACCATAGAACGCTTTGTTATTTGGAGATCACTCTGCCTGCTGAACTTTTTTTCTTTTACTTACTGATCTCTAAACATGGTTAATTTTCAAAACTGGACATTCATAATTTTTTCTGCCCTTCTTTTGACAGTTGTGCTCTATAGATACACATTGTTTTTCAGGACTCCATATACCAAAGAGACGTAATGTTGCCATAGGCTTTAGGATATGCAGATCTTAGCTCATACCTACATTTCTTCTGGGCAGAAATCAAGGCCTTTATGATTTCCCCAGAAATAATATTTTGTTCTGAAGCAACAAGGTACAAATGAAAGTCTATCTTGAATGAGGACCCACAACCTAACTGTTGCAGAAAGACAATTAGGAATTCTACATTCCCTTCCTACCAACACCTGAGCTTCGTGGATGCTACCAAACATCTTGCCTCATCACTACCAATCAGGTACCATTTGCCCCAGACCAAACTCCTAGGAGACAAATTGGCCATCATTAACTCAGGAGCTGTGCTATATTCATTCCTTTTTATTCAGGTATTTTTAATGATTTATTTATTTTTATTTTTATGCACATTGGCGTTTTGCCTTCATATATGTCTGTATGAAGGTGTTGGATTCCCTAGAACTAGAGTTACAGACAGTTGTGAGCTGCGATGTGGTTGCTGAAAACTGAACCCAGGGCCTCTGGAAGAGCAGTGAAGTTCTCTTTATTAGGATAAAATTTTGTGAGGGAGATATAACAAAAATGCAGTGGCAAGAAAAAGGAACAATGCAAAATTTGGATAGTTATCTGTATGCAAATGGCCATGGTCGACACAAACTTCTTAGGGTCCTTCATTTTAGTCCTTTGTCTACAAAGCTTATACAGAAAGGGGAAGAAAGTCATTCTCAAGTGCTCTGGGGGGCACTTAGACACAAGGGTTGGCTCTTATTGATCTGGCTGCTATCAACAATTTCCAGCACACTGATGCATAGATAAAGGAGACCTTCTAGAAATACTTTGCTGATTGTATGAATTGGTTGTTAAATAAATGAGCCTGTAGCTCACCTAGGAGACTGGGCTGGCTGGCAGTGAGCCCCACAGATCATCTTGTCTCCAGCTCCCTATCATTGAGGTTACAAATGTCTATGTCCATGCTCAGCCTTTGCCCTGGATACTGAGGATCCAAGTGAGGCCTGCAAAACTGCTAAGTAAGCACTTCACTGCCAAACCGAGACAATGCCCCAGCCTGCAGTCACAGCTTTTTATGCCTAGAATATGTTATACACAGCAAAATCTAATCCATTACTTTGATAGAGCCTACTCTGAAGGTCACAAATTTGTGACTCTTCGTGATACATATGGACACTCATGCTGCATATTTCCTAAGATACGCTTTCTGATTTTTTTTATTCATCTCATCTTCAATGTTTATGCTACTGATTTAATCATTTACCTACAACTATCTTTAATTTTTAAAACTTCAGTCTGCAAAATTACACACACTGTTTACTGCCTTAATAATTTTTACATGTACAGTTCAGTGGAGCCAAATATAGCCACACTATCCTGTAACTGATCTCAAGGTTTTCGTCTTGCAAAACTGAAACTCAATACCTGCTAAACAACCACTTCCAACCCTCCCCTCCCCCTAGACTCTGATAACTCCACGAATGCATTTTGTAAACTGTAAGCATTTTAAAAACTCCACTTTGGAAGAAAATAGACTTTATCTAGCCAGATACACAGATGGATTAAACATCTAAATAAATTTTCTAGAAGTTAATAGCCATAAAGTTTTGGGGTTCTGGAGTGGGAAAGGAACTTTCATAGGCTTTTCTTCTATTGTGCCAAACTTGAAACTTGACAGATAACCTTACGATTTGTGGCTCCTCACAGGTTTGAGTGCCTATGTAAATCAAAATGAAGATAATCTCTGTTTCACATATTCTTCTCAAAACAACTATATCATGTCCACTATGTGTACAATGATATATCACATATTTTATACATACATCATATATACTAAATATATGTAGTCATACTAAATGTATTTAAATGTAATAACAAAACAAGTTGAGTTTTAGGTTCCTGATTTTCCTGTACCATTTTGCATTCCTGGTAACGGAGCCCTGTCCCTTCTCAGGACCATATGACGCAAAAGGTGATGGAATGGAAACGAAGCAGAAAGGGACACCATGTAAAAAGACTAGAATTTAAATATTTAATCTCATACGAATAGATGATACTATGAACAAACTATAGAGGAATTTTCTGAGGTCTTGGAAGTTACTATGAAAGTTTCAAATGACCCACTTTGCAGAGCTTTAAATTGGGGGAAATAGCTGGTGGATTTTAAAAGCCACACGACTCTGAATTTGGTGTATTGAGCCTCACTAGCATGCTATTTCTGCCAAAAACAGGTAACTGAACCTACTCAGGAGAAGATACCCACCAAAACCTAAACTCAGCAACTGGTCTGTCATCTTTCAAAAAAAACGTGTCCTAAGACGGCTGGAGGACCTGTTCCCAGTGAGAAAAGACTAAACAGGACGATGCACGATTCAGGATTTTCTGTCACTGTACAGGCATGAATGGCACAACGGGCAACTCTAAATGGACAGAGTAGATATTTTATGGATGTACATTTTGTGGTTGAACTGTGATTACGCAAGCAATTTCCTCATTTAGGAAACACACACTGAAACGTGTAGAGGAAAGGCACATTGTGTCTTGCATCTAACAGATGCTTCCGGAAAAACAAATCTGGGCAGTACCAAATAAGGACTTCCTGTGTTTCCTTATTTATCTCCCACTCACATGGACTTTGAGTGAAGGACTGGTGGGAGTGGGGCGCATCCCCCACACAGCTGTTGGAGTGTGTCTGGAAAAGAAGCCCACCCACATTGCTTTTGGACACTGGGTGTGACTCGAGGGTATCAGGTTTGTCTGTGAGGGAGCCTGCCAAGCTCTTTCCGTGCCTTTCCAATTGGCTCTGTGTTTCCTTGCGGGCCCCCTGAATCAAAACTTCCCATTCACTGGAACAACCCCCCTGAAGCCTTTTCTCTCTTCTGAATAGACTCTAGTCATTAGTTTAGCTATAAAAATTTCCATTTGATGAATTGCAGGGCCTTCAAGAAGCTGAAGGACAAATCAAAAGACCAGAATTGAGTCTACAATGAATGTGTTTCTTTATTGAATTAACATTTTATCAACATCAGTACACATGAATTCTGGTTTTACCTTTACTCTACCTAGAGGTCAGACCATAACAATTGTAAAAAAACAATTGAAGCTTAAAGTGGGAGGGTTAGTAAGATCTTCTTCCCAGGGCAAGTTCCCCTCAGTGAACAGAGATTGTGGTCGAATTTAGGTTAGATGCTAAAAAACGTATTCTGGAATGTTTTCTTTTTGTTCCCATAGTCTGAAGTGATATAGGCCATGCTGAGCTCAACAAGATAGGGCCTAAGGTCCAGTCTCTCTGAATTCAGATTCTCCGATAAACAGTGGCCACAGTCACACACAGCCGTGGCTGGGGGAGCATACAAAGCCATCTGCTCTAAGCTGTTCATGGCAACATCTGTTCCCCAGCACCCAGCACTTACTGTTCTCTCCTCAAGTGGCAGAATTCTTTTCCTTTTCTTGATGAGAATCACAATGAAGATTCAAAGGCATGGTAGTGAGAAGTCCCTAAACTGTGGGTTACAAATCTTATTTATTTATATTTGGTTTTTCAAGACAGGGTTTCTCTTTGTAGCCTTGGCTGTCCTGGACTCACTTTGTAGACCAGGCTGGCCTCGAATTCACAGAGATCTGCCTGTGTCTGCTGGGATTAAAGGTCTGAGTCACCATGCCAGGTTTAGGTTACAAGTCTTAAAGCCAATGGCCAGGAGAATCATTCCCTTCCACTAGACCCCACCTCTCAAAGGTCTTGAAACCTCTCAAAATGTGTGTTCCAATACCCAAGCCTATGAGGGACATTTCATTCACAAACCTCGGCAGTTGAGTTTAATGATTCGGCATGTGAGAGATAAAGTCAGTTCCTCTATCTGAAGGGCAAGGGGGTCATTTCGTTTTCAATGGTTATACAGATGAGGTTTGAGAACACCTCTGGTGGAAAACAAAACGCAATACAAAGCAGGAGAGTAACTATTAAAGTTTGCAGCCTAGACCAGAAAGTGCACAAATGAGAAAGCAATTGTGAGATAAATGTCACAAACTCGAGAGAGAGTTTGTGTGCTGAATACCCAAGTCAAGCTGGACACTTTCTTGTCTGTTAGAAGCAGAGAAGGAAGACATTTTTTTTTTCTGGGACATTATGTCAAGAGCTCCACAACCTGAACCATCACTGTTTCCGTGAAGTCTTTATTTCTGCTTTTTACAAATCAAGGATATTCACTAGCGTCTTTCAAGCATGGAAGCTGGAAAGGCCATTTCTTTCTTCTACGTGTCCATGTAAGTTATGCTACTACACTTTCTGACTAAAAGAATTCATTCAAATTCTCAGAAAACTATCTATCTCATATCTCAAAGAAATCATTCACACATTTGGGTAGTGACTTGAGTGTCTGAGGAAGTTGTGGAATCCAGATATGAAACAGGTGTAGTAATTTCAGGGTAATTGTCCCTTATTTTCCCAGGTTGTGGATGTTTGTATTCGTTAATGTGCTGGTGAGTCCGAGGGCCTTGCTTTTCTCCTCTAAATCAAGAGAATAGTGTTTATGTTCATTAAGCAGTAGGAACCAATATCCTTCATAAGTACTTCTATATAATTTGTTGCCACCTAATAATCTGCCTTTTTTACCTAGACAAATACACTATTTTTTAATAACATCTGTGGAGTGATGGCATATACTCTAAATTATTTTAAGCTTTAATCTTTTAAATTAAGTTATAAATCTTGTAAATGAAAATGTGCATGAAGAATGCTTGAAAATTGATTATGTGGAAGTTTATGATATTGAACGGTGATGTGAAATATGTTGACAAGTTTTGTCTTATTTTCAGTGAGCACTTAATTATAAATACCAGAGGAACAGTGAGTATAGATCCTACCACTTCAGATTTGGTCCTAGGGCAGCTACCTTGGCATAATCATCCCAGGGTTAGAAATACAATCTCAAACCCTAGGCTGGAATTAAAGAACCAGATTCTGCATATGTGAGAATTCCAAATGACTCATAGGTTTATTAAAATTTAAGAAACTCTACACTTGAAATCATACTCCTACTCTTTCTTGCTTTTCATGGCTGAGGACTGAACCCAGGGCCTTTTTCACACTAGACCCGTGCCTTTGCCACTGAGCTATACCCCACTTCTTGTATTTTGAGGGACAGCCTAGGCTGTTTGCCTCCAAAGGCTCTCTTAGCCTCTGCCTCTGAAGACCTTAGGGAAGATGCTTAATTCTCATTCAGAAAGGAAAACAGGATAGACACCGGAAGTGGTAGAAGAGAGGGAACAGGACAGGAGCCTACCAGAGATGTCCTCTAAAAGACTCCTCCCAGCAGGGGATAGAAGCAGATTGTGAGACTCATAGCCAAACTTTGGACAGAGCGCAGGGAGTCTTATGGAAGAAGAGGGATATGAAAGGACACAAAGGGGACAGGAGCCACACAAGGAGACCAACAATGCTAAGAAAGCTGGTTCCAGGGGGGACTGCAGAGACTGATGCACCATCCAAAGATCTTGCATAAGGAGCATCTAGAGCCCCCTGCTCAGATGTAGCCCATAGACATCTCAGTCTTCATTCTGGTCCTCTAGAAAGGTGAGAAGAGACAGTGTCTGACATGAACTCGATTGCCTGCTCCTTGATCACTTCTCCCTGGTGGGGTGGCCTAGCCAGCCCACAAAGGAAGAGGATCCTCCAAGCAGTCCTGATGGGACATAATAGGCTAGCCTCAGACAGTAGGGGAGGACTTCCCCTATCAGTGGACTAGGAGAGAGGGATAGGGGAGGAGGAGAAGGGAAGGTGCGAGCAAGAGGAGATGAGGAAGGTGCTACCAACTGGAATACAAAGTGAACTAATTGGAACTAATAATAATAATAATAATAGTCTAAAAGAAAGACTCATCTTACAATGAGGAACAGATAGATCCTGTGTGATGGAACTCCCCCATGGCCCTGGCCACAGGAAATTGATTATTCTCAATTTAAGAACTTTGCAATTAGGTCATCTGTATTTGCTGAGAGGAAGCAAGCCAAACACTTCAATTCCCCTGAACAAATCTATAATTAATTAGTGGAATGATCTTTGCTTCAAGCTTCACAGTTTTTAGAGCAAGCTGTCTGATGTGGCTGGGGCTCGAGGCCAGCATGTGTGTGAGTTTCACAATTCGCAGATGTTAGACCCTCTCAGTCTGAGTAAAGGAAGAGAATGTCAAGTTTTAAATAGCGTCTCCCTGGCTGGAGCAACAAATGAAACATCTTTACGAACACGTTTTGAACCAGAATTTCTTACAGGAAAATGTCAGATTTCTCTTTAGCTTGTCTCACAACTTTGACATTTTCTGATGTCACCAGTTTGCAGGTGTCTGTGACTGTGGCATGAATGGAAATGTGTTCCTGCCATGTCAGTGACACTTGGGCACACAGCTTTTATTTCCTTTTTGGACTCTATTCTTATTTAGCTTCTGAATCATATTTCATTCAATTTCTAAACCCACAGTCCTAGGATAGGTTTACGGCCAACATTCAGAAAGGAAACAAATTAATCATCCTGGAGACTTTGATAATATATTAATTCTTGACTGCATAAGTTAGATCTTCGAGTAAGTCAAAAGAGACTAAAAGCAGCAAAATGAGACATAAGAGAATGAGACAGAATGATAGAGTTTGAAATAAGACACTTTTCCCATTGACAGGCAGTTTGAAATAATTCTGAATAGGTATCTAAATAACAAAATAACTAGAAAATATTGTAAAAGAAAGTCTCCTTTCCTAGCTTAATGTCACGTTAAAATTCTATTACTTATATCTATATGGATAAAAGAAATCAGTACAAGCTATTTCCTTTTATTTGGCCAAGAAAAATTTCTAAGGACATAGGTATGATAACTCTCTCCCTAGTTGAAACCAAGAGTGAGTTCTAGGTTAAATATAATCAAGGAATTTCCCTGTCTTTGCTATTTGAGATTGTGACCACAACAGGCGGTTGGCTGAAAGGGAGGCTGAAGGGGGGCAGGGAAGAAGACCGGGAGGGGAAAAAAAAAGTCCCCTAAGCGTCTCTGCAAAACATTCTAGCCCCAGCAGCAGTGACAGAGCTCTCAAATCAAATCAGGATCCAGACACAAGTAGATGTTATTCAGCTGGAGAATGGGGAACATTTATTAGCTCAAGTGACAAAAGTTCTGGCTCCTGTGATTAACCTCTGATTGCCATTCATGCCAGCACCCAATCACGAGCAAGCTCAGAAGTTCAGAGATGCCTACGAATTGCCAACAAGTGTGGCCACTCTCCATCAAGGGCTCTAAAACGGTGGCAGAGAGGAAGAACAGCTTTACAGAGGATGCCCAGCTGGTAAGAAGCGACTGTTTATGATGCTCAGGTCACTTGAAGATTCTCATTGGCTGAAAGGAAGAAATGCCCCTCCTCTTTGCAAATCTGTGTGAAGGGGGGCAAGTGTCTAAACTACTATGTCTGATGGCATTTGACCCTATTGCCTTTAGCCTTCTGGCTATCTACCTAGATATTCTCAGGTGTGTGTGTGCATTTCATAAAGTTGCTCCCCATCTGTTGGTATCAAAGAGAGTTGAAGGAAATGAATTTTGAAACCTCCAGATGCGCTACCCTACAGTACTGCCCCGATCCTTACATCCAGCGGTGAGTTTAAATATGACGTGACTTCTGTCAAAACTGAAGTGCTGTGTCTGTGTATGCTGAGTGTTTCTGCTGTGTACTAAAGAACCCCTCCTTGCTTAGTGAGAACAATGATACCTACTTTGGACTTAGTATGGACTTACAGTGGTCTGTAGGCATTTTTTTCCTACAGTTCTCTCCTACTTTATTTCTTGAGTTACTGAGTGAAGAAGTTTGAAGACGTCCATTTTTTTTTATCCCTTGTACACTACTGGATTTAAGGAGAGAGAGAGAGAGAATGTAGCTATGTAGCATGGGTAGGAGGGAGGATCTGAGAAATGTTGAAGAAGGGAGGTAAGTGAGCTCATTCTCAGAGAGCTAATCAAAACATTATTTAAACATTGTCACACCATTTTAAAATGTTTCAAATATTGAAAGGAATTAGTTGCCATGCTCAGTCCCCACCCACCCAAGAAAAAGAAATTTCATTGGGTGGGGATATAATAATCTATTGGGCAATCTTCGAGTCAAAATAAACAGGTGAAATTTTGATTTATATCTTAAAAACAGATAGCCATTGTTATATGAAACAGATTGTGGCTTGTCATTTTAGCTCTACAGAATATTTTCTTTTTGATTTGTTTCAAAACAAACATCATCTTTTGACAAATGTGACTTCTGAAACCTGTGATTAAACTGAATTTTATTTGTGTTTGTAGAAAAATATTTACCTAGCACTGAGAAGGAATATTTGTGAGAGTTCACAATAGTATGCCTGTGTCGGGGGAATAGACTGTTTCAAATTAGAGTTTGCTATTTTTAAACGGGTAAATGAAATCTGAAGAGTGTTTCCTGTGTAGAGTTATGGAGACATTGACACCACACAAAGCAGTGTGATGTTGTTAATTTAACGGCATGAGATTTGAGGTTGGAATTTGGTTCTTTGTAAGACTAATGAGAGAGGTCCTGAGTGTTGAAAACGGCAGGGTTAGAAAGGGGTTAAACTGACACTTGCCACCTGTGCCTGCTGGAGGCTCACACCAGAATATGAGTCAGGAGCTCTGGGCAGGACTCCGTTACCATAGCATTGCCTTGGATTGTGAAAGACTATTTCTGTTTTCATCCATGTAATTTGCTCCTATGTCAGGCTGACTCTTTCTCTTCCTGTGAGGTTTCTGGTGGGAAAAGCAGAAGAGGAAAGATAAATGGAATGGGAAATACAAAAAGAAGAGAGAGACTCAAAGGAAATGGAGAAAGACCAAGGCAGAGACAGAAAAGACTGTTATTATCTCCCGGGTTGAAATGGGAAATGTGAATAGTCTCTTAACTCCTCTCTTACTGTTTGTACAAGCAACAGTTTTAGTAAAAAGAAATGGATCCAGATTCTTTCTTCTTGAATGACCTAAAAATTAAATTTAGCTGTATCTGGGTATAAGAATGATGACAAAGCAGTATACCCAGCATTTTTGAGTTCTCAAAGACCTTTCACTAATCTCAAAAATTAGCCATTCATTCCCCAGCTTTTGGTCCAACACTTCTAAGAACACAACTGTGACTCAGCAGCAACTCTTACAATGTTCCCTCCTGAGCCTGTCCTGAAGACTGCATTGGATTCACAGCAGCGCCCCAAATTTCTAGCTTGTGGAATGGGCCCCTTCCCTCCTACACACATCCTTCTGCAGGCATTTCTAGTAGTGGATCAGAAAACTCTGTAAAGACAAGCAAAGAAATTCTTTTTCTTGTAGTTCTGATGGCCTGTTAGGTCCCGGACAGACTGAACCTAAGTTCTCAACACAGTGAAAAAATCCAGTCTTTTCAAATGGCTTTAAATTTTAGAGTGCCTTGATTTCAGTAGCTTTCCCAACTTGGGAGAAGACATAAAATAAGTGCAGAGCTGTGAGACTGTGATTCAACATGGTCCGGAAAGATTTCTAAAAACAGTTTTCTTAAGATAAAATATCTCCTCATTTATAATGAAAATATAACCATTAAATAACATAGAAAGAAATATAGATACTAAGCCTCCTTTTGTAAAGGCACATGTGTACAAAAGTTCATGACAACATGGAGTGTGGTAGCTCACGCTCATAATCCCAGAACCCAGGAGGCTGAGGCAGAAGGATTGCAAATTGTATGACAGCTAAGGAAATCCTGTCTGGAAAAAAAAAAGCCATGAGGTTCATTATTGACATCTGATTAACTAGACAGAATTACATATTTGATATTCAGTGTCTCCTTAAACATTTAAACTTATTACATAGATTAATTTCCTGTAGATTAATCCCTCCTTAGTGAATAAATAATGAAGTGAAAATATTACTGGGGAGAGAGAAACTAGGGGAGAGGAAACCATAATCAAAATGTATGGAATGAAAAAAATTTGTTCAATAGAGAAAAGAAAATATATATCAACACAAGAATCCAGCACTGTCCTTTTTGATGTCCTATGGGTGAAGAGAGTGAGTTGATTTTTCTAAGCAGACAACCCTGGTAGTTCTCAGTTTACAAAATCTATTTTAAGAAGGACCAAATTTAATCATTCCATAATCATAGTCATCTACATACTTAAACTTGCCTTTCTCGACCTTGTCTTTGAGAGACTCTCAAAGAAGCGTTTTGTTGTTATTATTGTTGTATTAAAGAAGGACAGGACAGGCTGATATTTTTAGCTCCAAGCTACTGTGATTCATGAATTTCTTTGTTTATATAGAATAGAATGAACAGTGTGCTATTATTGTTAATTGATAAATATTAATGCCAGTCCAAAAAAAATCTGACGGTTTAAATGCGCATTTCAAAGAACTATGATCTATTAGAGATTTCACCTTGTTGTCTTTCTTTCTTTCTTTCTTTCTTTCTTTCTTTCTTTCTTTCTTTCTACCTGAACTTATTGACATGGTATGGATTTGGCTGTGTTCTAAATCAATACTAATTTACTTCAGTCTTTGCAAAAACTTTTCTGAAAACAAAAAAGGCATTTACATCTATGGAGCTTATTATATTTGTATTTGACAATATTGGCAATTACACAAAATAAGGAAAGATGGTTAAAAGTCACAAAGTCTGTCATTTGATTACCAACCCAATTTTAACAAGAGCATCAATTAATGGTGCAAAATCGGCAAATAAGTCAGTGAGTTAACTTCCTAATAAACATAACATACGCACAGTAACTTTATTTGCTGTTTTTAGCCTGATGAATATTCAACGTGAATGTAAAAGTCATTTCTTTAGAATCAAAACCTCTGCTTGTTTGTGGTATAAATTGTGTCATTTTCTTTTTAGAATTATGGTCTAATTTGCTGAATACACCTTGAATCCATTCTGTGAGGCATTCAATTCTTTCAAAATACTTTTCAAAATATAAGCCTGTTAAAAAAATAAGTCAAGATTACATTCTGAAATAAGGTGATAATTGAAGTAAAAAAGGAAACAATATTACAATGTAATACATTTATAAAATATATTCTTTTCCAGTTAATGTTTATTCAAAACCAGCTCATGCTGCTAATACATAGTAAAAATATTTCTAGTATGAATTAGTCTTTTTGTGTGAATTTAGTTTTACTTGCTTAAAGGTCAACTTTATTAACTGTGCTTTCTAAATATATCCTAAGTGGAAGGGTGGTGACAAAACGCTTACAGCGGAAGACCATTTCTTTGGTGTGATAAAACTCACATAAAGGCAGGAGCATGTCTACCGTGGCGCAGTCATTTGCCCTCTTCTCCCAGTGGCTTCCTTCTTACTCTGTTACCAGGCGAGCTGGCTTCCAATGATGGCACTGACAGTTCATCTGCCTTAGGATTTTTTATTGACATCAAATAATAGGAACAACAGTAAAAGAGTCAGCATGAAGGGAGTGAACTTAGGAAACCCTTACTCTGGCACACTGCTTGTTGAGTTTCCTACGGAAGCAGATAGGCCTTGGGAGCAGAGTTTCCCACAGGCTCACAGTTCGAAGCAATCACTACCTCCTTTTTCTTTAATGTTTCATGTAATGAACACTTCCAGCCACTGCTAATTCCAGGGAGCCACAACATAGCCATTGCTTCTAATTACAGTTAGAATTTTAAAAAGAACAAAGATTAAAAACTCTGTGTTTTTAGGATGACTGCCTAAATAAATAATACATTGTATAATTTCTAGTGTTGGATAAAGAACTCATCTGTATCTTTCAATAAGGAAATCAGATTCAGGCTTCTCTAATGATTAGGTAGATTAGCTGACAGTCTGTAAGAAGTACAGCAAAGTGCAATTTGCTTTTATTGTCTAAATTCAGTTCTTAAATGAAGCAAGGCCTTGGACAGGAACAAATAGATGAAAGGAATATTGACTTGTAATTTACCTACAAGGCCTAATATATACATCAGGTGCAATCATGAAGGAGTACTTCAAATTCTTACCACAATGCTATTATAATTCTTTCTGTTGCTTCTGAGATCTTGACACATTTGAATGTTCTGTGGACAGGGAAATTTGTCAGCCAAGTGTGTATACCATGTGTCAAAGATCTGTTCTCTAGCTCCACCTTTAATATCACCTTATTAAATGATTGTCATGCGTTCCTTAACTTGTCTACATTAGAGCCCATGGGGGTTGAGATTAAGACCTCCAATCTGCAGTTGAGAAGGACTTTGGAAACTAACCATAAGCCAGTTCAACCCTAATATCCACCTTGAACCTCAAGTGCCCACATCTATGAGTCTGGTTGTAGTCAGCTAGTAGGCTTCCGCTCCCTTTCCACAGACACATGGGTCTTCACCAAGGATGCAAGTCAATAGACAGTGACAATTAAGGACATTATACTTTAAGTGCATCTTCCTCGTTATCAAATGTAACAATTTTTCTCTCTGGACTTTTGCACCTTAGAATAAAGTAATATAGACCTAAGAGGGGCTGAGTTGCCTGTGCACAACACAATACTAGCAAAGACAAGATGAAAATTTAAAGCTCTTGGTCAAATTCAAAACTCCCAGGTCAAAATCATGTCTACCAATGACAATATCATTTCATTAGATCTATGTAAGATCTTACAGTTAAAGGACTTCTCAGTGTATCTGATCCACTCAGAAGGTGGCAGGATACTGCACCCCCACAAGAAGGTACATCCCCATCTCTAAACTATATTAGTCAATTATATTAGATGGCCAAAGGGACTAAGCTGGATACTAACTAAGGATTCCAAATAGCCGACTTGGAAAGTTAGATTTGTTTGGAATACCTATGTGCATACAGTGTTTATAGTGTTATCACAAGAGTCTTCAAAGGTCGAAGAATCAAAGTGATAGAATATGAAAAAAGCAGAGCCCTGCCAACACTTTGCTAGATCTTGGCCATTATGTAAGGCTTTTGACCCACCAAACAGTTACACAATAAATTTGTATTGGTTTCCATTACTAAGTTTGGAGTAACTTGTTACAGAAGATTTAAGGAATGTACTGTAAATAAAGAAACTGTGCCTTGCTTTAGTTTCTTTAACTAACATAGTCTCTTTATGACAGTATTTATGATGCAGAGTCAGGAGGGGAGAAGATAAATGAGATGCATTCCTAGATTGCAAGGTACCTCAAGTAGAGTAACCTGTGTGGAAACAACACAGCATGATACAAGAATTGCATGTGTTTAAGGGTACTGGAATAGCTATCTAAGGGCTGAGTTGGAAGCAGCCATGTGAAAGAGAGCAAACTGCAGTAGTGATTTTTGTTAACAGTGTTTGTTAACATGTCCCAAACTGTTTTACGTGAAGTTGCACTAGACTTTTTGAGAGTATCCATAAAACTCTGAAGGCCAAATGTAGATTTGGTGAACCAGGGGATGTATGTGTTTACTTCCGATTTTTCCCAACTATGGAGAGAAATGTCCTGTCCACGCTTGGAGGCTGTGATAGGTAGGTTTGGCAAGAGTCCTGAAACTGTGTAATAAACAAAAACGATTTGATTTGCACAGTTATCGGGTCACACTTGAAGAAACAGCCCCAGAACTTCCTGTGCTGTGAGGCTCCTCATTCATTTGAGATTTGAGATAGAGAAATTAAGCATGCCCTAAAGGAAGGCAGAACCAGCGTTTCTATCCAGTACTTCAGATGCTTCACTTGTTTGTATACCTATGTGAAAGAAACTGAGACCCAAATTCCCTAAAAGAAACCAAAAAAATATGTAGCCTGGGTAGTGTCTTCCCAGGGAAAGACTTCATGGTCTCAGTTTACTTAAAAGGCAAAAATGGATTGTAAGATTAAAGTGACAATTTGAATCTGTGATTCAGGACAAGAAAGCAAAGTTTCTGATTAGCTGGCTTGAAGCTCAAATTTGTCTCGACAGGGCTTCCAGCTCCTTTAAAGGGTTCACAAGGACTAGTCCTCCAGCAACAAGTGATGGATGGATAAAGCACTGTAATTACGATCAAAGGCCACCAACTCCTGCCTGTGTAATTATGCATTTCCCGGCTTCTGAAAGTCACTTTGTTCCATTCAAAAGAAGATGAGAAACGGACACGAGTGATGTGTGCTTATTGGTTAGTCAAGGTTTTGGAAATGACAGTTATTAGATTTTTTTTTTACCTTAAGCCATAAGAATTGGGAGAATAATTTAGACTGGGAAAATTAATGATGACTCCACTCTAATGGTTATTGGTCTTATTTACCTTCTCCATTCTCGCTCACCTCTCCTTCTAATTATAAATTCAACTTTCTGAAAATTAGATTGAAATCACTATGGCTGAGAAACAAGAATCTCAGGATTCTCCTGCTTCTGTTTCTTTCAAATTTCTATTACCTGTTGTCATTTTCCTTTTAAATGAGCAAACGTAATTTGCCAGGTTCAACAGCAAACTCCATTCTCAAATTCCATTAACTTACGGTGTCTCACATAATTAAAGGTAAAATTAGTGGCATAAAAATAGCCTGAGAAAGTCTTTTGATCCAAGAAACACAAAATGGAAACAAGTGTGATAATTTAATCAGCCACATACCTATCTAGAGGAGGTTTCTTTAATGGAAATTTTTATTAGATGTTTAATAGCATGAGGTATAATAAATATTAGAATAATACAAATTTATCATGGAATAACAGTGTGATAGAGACATTAGCTTTTAATACTACAAAGCATGTTGCACTTACATAATGTTGATGGTTCTTAATTTGACCACCCATCATTGCCTGGAGCTTTACCAATGTGGTCAAGTTTCGGACCATCTCTTAAAACAGCAAATGTGAAATATTTTATTTTAAAACAGGCATTCTCTTTTCTTTCCTCCCATCTTATCCTAGTTCACTGATACTTCTGTTTCAATGACTAAATTGAATAATGTCATATTCTTCTTAATTACAAGTGAGAATATATGAATAAGTTTTCGGAGAAAGGCCCTTCTCCCTTTCCAGTTTTTCTATGGCATTATGCCCATCTCTCGATATGAACAATAAGAGGTATGTTTCTTTTTATCACTTGTTTTTCTTCAGACAATGAATGAAAGTGCTCTTTTTGATGGGATTTCTTTTTTCAAACTAAGTTGTTAGCAATCACAAGATTTCTAGTAAAAACAAAGAATTTTTCATCCAACATCATGACTGCTGAATCTAGTTGGATGAATCTTTTCTCTTGTATCCCATAGAGGCTGTTGTGAACTCTGTTGTGGTTTCTCCACTACACTGGGATATGAATGGATAACTTACTGTCAGTTGATGCTGAGACATGCACAGAGATACTGACCCCAGTTTCACATATTCAGTGTGAAAAACCTCCCATGTTTCTCTGTCTGTTCAAGTGCACTCCTAGTCCTTTTATTCGGTAGATGAAGTCTCACTTAGGTCTTACATATATTCACATACATTTTGACATTAAATTCTTCAAAAGAGTGGAATAAAATCTTTTCTATTTGTCCTCATTTCTCCTTTATGCCTTTCACTTACACTATTTTTTTTTCAAGCTTGGTAATACAATAAATTTACCTTAAGTAGCTTAAAATGTCAGAATACTTTTTAATCAGTTCAAGCTCTACTTTACAAGAGTAAAACTGTATCCATCCTTAAACTTAAAAAAGAAATTATAAAGACATGTGAAAACTAAATACATAAATAAAATTAAGAGAATTATATGCTCTTTAAACTTTATAGAGGTATTGTGTGTTTTTAGGATCTGGGTTGTAAACTGTGTTTTAAGGGAGATTTATATAAAATGATTTTAAATAAACTATAAAAGTGTGTGGTTGGAAGAAAGGGAACAATAGTTAAAGGGACACAAAAACGCCAGGAACACCTCAATTTCATTACAAAGTACAAAGTATTTAATAATATTTAACAAGTATTTATTAAGTGCTAGATTCATAAACTATGACAAAGAATTTAAGATTTTGCAATCTCATCGCTTATTGATCAGCGATATTGCGAGCCCTTTCTAGGTGTCTGGTAACTCTACATTTCTAATGTAAGACCCTGCATCAGGATCCTTCTTGGCAAAGCAGCTTTCCACTTTCATTGTTATTATTTTATAACATTATATAAAAATTAAAGTTTAAAGCTTAAACTTTATTATATATTTGTACTTTACACAACTATATAACCTGGGCAAGGTAGACCAGTTGGACACACATGTGTAGTTCCCTGTTCTCTCTTGCCCTTGCCTAACTTTTCCTCTAGACTCCATTCATCCATCACCTGGAAGAGTCCCAGCCTAAAAGATGGCAGTGTTCTTTTTGTTCTTTTTTTTTTTTTTTTTTTTTTTAGTTTGCTGGTCACAACTGGATCTGTTAGTAACAGGAATGGAGTAGAAATAAGATCCGAAGCTGAAGAAGTAGGATAGCTGTTTTTTAAAGTATTTAAGAAGGTCATCAAAAGAAAAACGTAGTCCCAAGGAGTTGGAAGAAGGCCCTGTGAAAACAGAAAGAGCTAAGTAGAGATGATCTGTATATGTAAACTTAAGGCAGAGACTCTAAAATCTAATAGTTATTCTAACTTTTGAGAGGACGTGGACTTTTGAAATTATTTTGCACAGTGATGGGGACTGAAAGCAGGGCCCTGTGCACGCTAGACAAGCACTCTAACACTGAGTGGCATCCTCAGCCCTAGAGGACACAATTTCTAAGGAATCATTTTCACTTAATAGAACACCACAGAGCCACAATTGAGGGAAATTATTTCTGCCTAGAGAATAAGAGTGTTCATCTGAGTAACAGAGACCTCCCACACAGGGATTCAACTTTCAAAGCCAGGAATTACTCAGTTTGGAAACTTGGGGCTGATTATTTCAGAGCCCTCACCTCCTTTAATTGATTTTTAATGCAATAATTTTGTTCCCTGTCAATGCACAAATCCCATTTGCTAACTTCAGCTTTTAAAATTTGCTGAGTTCTACACACTGTAAACCCTATCAGATTGATTTCACTTCCCTCATTTTCTCATTGTCAATGTGCAGTTTTCCCCTAGTGTAATAATTTAACTGAGTCCACCTATCTGAACAGGTTTCTTCCAGAAAAACACCATATTTTCTGGAACCACATGGATCACATTGGCTTACTGAAGCTCATGGCAAAATATGGACCTTTATAAAGCATCGTTCTCTGACAGGGCTTCTTTCCCTTTTCATGGGGGCTTTTTTTGGTTTTGTTTTGTTTTACATTCTGGACTAATTTTTTTATTATTGTTGTTGTTGTTGTTATTACATTGATTTATTTATTGAAGGGCACACATGCATGCTCTTGCAAGTGTGTGGAGTTCAGAAGACAATTTGTGGAATAGGTTCTCTCTTTCCACTATGTGGAACTCAGGAATCCAACTCAGGCCGTTAGCCTTAGTGTTGAACACCTTTATCTTTTGAACTGTCTCACCTGTCCTGCATTCAGATCTTACTGCCTTGTTGATACAACTATAATTTTAAAGGCTTGTGAAGCACAATAACAAAAACTGAGTCCATGACTTCGCTTTTCCTCTCTGCAGTCATATTTGTTCTATTCTCTTTCTTCCTTTCTTTCAGTAGGGTCTCACTAAGAAAGCCTGGCTAGCCTGTAACTCGATGTGTAGACTAGGCTGGCCTAAAACGGAAAGAGAACTCAAAGAGATCCATGTGCCTCTGCCCTCTGCCCTCTGCCCTCTGTCCTCTACCCTCTGCTTCTGCACAGTGATAAAGGAGAATATCACCATGACTGGCCATGATCTTCTTTAAAATTTTTCTCTCCTAGTGATTGTTGAAAGTCATACACAGCTCAGTCATCTTTGAAATCTCTCTTCACTGTGGTTTGCAAGCCATTACTAGATTCTGACTTTTTAAACTCCTGATAGGCTAGGGTCAGATGAAAGGGGAGGAGGACCTCGCCATCAGTGCACTGGGTGGGGCAGGGGAGGAGAAGAGGGAGGGAGGAAAGGATTGGGAGGGGATGAAGGAGGTGGCTACACCTGGGATACAAAGTGAATATATTGCAATAAATTTAAAAAAAAAAAAACACTAAAAATGCTAGGGGAAAAAAAAGAAAAGATAAAAGTAGAAATGAAAACAAACAAAATGGATCAAAGATAAATTTAGGGGTGTAAAATGTCAGAATCTGGTAATGGCTCACAGGAGCTTTTTGCAACTCCTTGGAACTACATTTTTTTAAATGACCTTCCCACAATGCTTCTTTAGTTCCAAGATATTTCATTCCTCCTCCATTCCTGTTGCCACCAGATTCAGCTGTGACCTGTAAACTGGAAAACCCCCCTCCATCTTTAATTAAACAGATGAGGCTGGGATTCCTCCTCAGGCAGTGGATGAATAGAGCGTAGAGGAAAAGTTAGCCACGCTTTCAATCAAGTAAAATAATAAGGATGGTGTGTGTGCCTTGCAGGAAAAGAACCTGTTGCCCTGACACTTGAGATCTGTATAGTTTCTCCTGACAATTAAGGTACAGCCATGCTGACATGAGCCTTTAGAGACAAAAGTGGATTGCTTTCTAACACTCTTGCATACACACTGAACCTTGGTGTTATTATGGCGGGGAGGTCACATAGCTGAATTGTGTGGCTTGTGAGGCTGAAGCCATATGAGAAGACCCTTTTACCCATAAAGGTCTAGCACCTCTCGTGGGAGATCATCTAATTGTTACTAGAACTGATTTCGTTAGTGGTTAGACCACCTAACATCCCCACCAGTGCTGTATAAGGGTTCCCTTTTATTTACATCTGTTGATTATTTACATTTGTTGATTTTTTTTTATGGTCACTCATCTAACCGGGGTGACACAATCACAATTTCCATTTAATTTACATTTCTTTCATGCATAGTGAGTTGAACATTTTTTTCATGGAGTTATTGGCAATCTGTGTTTCATCTTTCAAGATGTGTCTATTTCATCATTCTATTTGGGGTGTGTTGTTTGATTTCTTGTTACTTAGTTATTTCAGTTCTTTATACATGCAAGATATTAATCTTCTGATAGATATACGGATACCAAAGATTTCCTCATATTCTATAGACTAACTCTTCACTAGATTACCTGCTTGTTATGAAGAAGCTTAATTGCATAAAATCCCATTTGTCAACAGCTGCCATTACTTTCTAAGCAACTAGAGCTCTATTCAGGAAGTGCCTGCCTATAGCTGTATAATGAAGTGTTTCCCCTTCTTTTTCCCTATAACAGATTTTAGATTTAGATTTTTATATTGTTTTTGAACCACTTGGAGTTGAGTCTTGTACAAAGTTGAAGATAAAAATATGGTTTTATTCTTGTACACATAGATATGTGCTTTTTATGGCACACTTGTTAAAGAGGCTATCTTCTCTCTAATGTATATTTTCAGGATCTATGGTGGTTAATACAGATTGTCAACTTGACAAGATAAAGAGTCACTTAGGGGATAAACTTCTGGGAATGTCTATGAAGGATTTTCCAGATTGGGTTACCTGAGGTAGGAAGACCCACCTAAATACGTGTGACACAATTCCATGGCTGTGTTTCTGGACTAGAGACACAGAAGAAAGAGCTAAATACCACAATTCATCTCTCTCTTTTTCTTTATTCTTTTGACTTGGATACAATGTGATAAGGCACCGCATGCATACGCTGCCACTTCTCTACTGCCACACTGGACTGAACCTTTGAACTATGAGCCCAAATAAAGCTTTCTTAGTTTAGGTAGCTTTGGTGAGATAATTTGTCACAGAAACAAGAAAGGTCATAATGTCTTTGCCAAATACAGTGGTTACAGTTGTGTGGATTCTTATCTGGATTCCTTGTTAGGTCCCATTGATTTGATGTCTATTGTGTGCCAGTACTGAGTTGTTTTTGTTTATACGGCTTGGTAGCATAGCTTCTAAACAGGTATGATTCTACCTCCAACATTCTTTTTGCTCAGATTTGCTTTGGGTTTCTGAGTTTCCACATGAATGTTAAGGTTGTTTTTTGTTTTGTTTTGTTTTGTTTTGTTTTCATTTTGAAAACAATGGAAAGTTTCTGGGGAATGCATTGAATCTACAGATTATAATTTTTGCAGTACAGCAATTCATACAATGTTAATTATTCCAATCAATAAGTTTGAGATCATTCTACCTTCAACAATTTTGTCAAATATCTTCGGTGTTTTAAAGTTTTTATGGTAGAGTTCTTGAACATTTTTGTTAAAGTTCATTCCAAGGTAATTTTCTTTGGGTAAGAAATTAGGAACAAGGCTGTGCTTTTTATTTCTTTCTCCACATAGTTTTTTATTGGTCTACAGGTGTGCATGTTACTTTAGTATCATGTCACTTTCCTGAAAATGTTTATCAGATATGCAAGTTTTCTAATCTTTGGCGTCATCTCTTATGTACCAAATCATATCAATTTCAAATAAGGTCACTCTGTCTATGCTCGTTCTTATTTGTATCCTTTTTGTTTCCCTCTCAGAAGAGATTGCTTTAGCTAAGACTCCAGGCACTATACTGATTAGAAGTAGAGAAAGTAGACACCCACATTTTAGTGGAAATATTCTGAGATATCCTCCTTTTTTTTTTTTTAATTTTGGTTAGAGTTATGTTGGATAAAGCCTTTATGGTGAGGCACAATGTCCCTCTTGCTAGTTTCTGTAGTGCTCCTTCCATGAAGGGCCATTGATTTTGTCAAAAGCCTTTTTGAAGTCTACTGAGATATCACCTGATTGCTGTCTTTTATTCCATTTATATAATGGGTTATATTTTCTGATTTACATAAGTTGAACTATGCCAACATTTTTAGAATGAAGACCGTTTTGTCAGGTGAATCATTTTTTTTATGTGTTCTTGAATTCAGTTTAAAAGGATTTTATTAAGCATTTTGCTTTTCTAGTCATATAGGAAATTATTCTGTAAATTTTAATTTTTGTGTGACTTTATCTGTTTTTGGCACCAAGGCTTCATGAAAGGAGTTCAGTAGTGTCCCATTGTCTTTATTTTATGCAATACTCTGAGAAGACTTCATGTTGGGTCCTCTTTACAAGTTTGGGAGATTTTAGCAATAATTGCATCTGGGCTTGAGCATTTTTAGTTGGCACATTACTTTTTATCACTGCTTCAAGCACGTTGCTTGTTTAAGATCTGTTTAAGTTATGTATCTCCTGTTGGTTTAATTTTGATATGCATCTAGAAACTCAATCATTTTTTTTAGATTTTCCATTTTAGTGAAATCAAAGATTTTAAGGTATGTCTTAAGGATTTTCTGAATACCACTGGTATGTGATAATAATGTTTCCTTTTCTGGCACTAATTTGGTTGAAACTTCTCTTTCCCTTAGTTTGTCTAAGGGCTTGACAGTCTTATCAAAACAGCAGCAACAACAAAGCAGTTTTTTGTTTGTTTTCCTGCTGCTTTGTATTGTTTTATTGTTGTTGTTTGTTTGCTTGTATGTTTCTATTTCATTAACTTTTGCCCTGACCTTAATTATTTCTTCTGTCTACTGATACGGGATTTGGTTTGTTCTTGTTTTTCCAAGACCCTAAGGTATGTAGTTATTATTTGAAATCTCTCAGATTTTTTAATACAGGTATTTTTGGCTGCAACATCCCTCTCAGATATATTTTCTTTGAATTTTATGTTTTGGTGTATTGCCTTTTTATTGAACTGTAGCGATCTGTTGTTTTACTTTTGATTTCTTTGACTTTTCATCAACTAGTAGTGTGTTGCTTATTCCCCATCACTTCCTATATGTTCTGTACTTAATCTTGCTATTGATTTATAGTTTCACTCCACTGTGGTCATGTAGAACACAGAAATGATTTCAGTTTTCCTGTATTTGTTAAGATTTGTTCTGTCAATGGTAATATGATCTGTTTTACAAAATATTGCATGAGTTGCTGAGAAGAATGTGTTTCTTCAGTGTTTGGATGTAATGTCCTATAGATGTCTGGTAGGTCCATGTGATCTATGATATAGTTTAACTCAAACATGTGTCACTATTTTTCTTCTGTGTTTTTAATTTAATTTAATTTGTTGTTATTGTTCTTGGTGGTAGTTGGGAAAGCCTGTGAATTGGTAAAATCAGGACACTGAGGTCAGTTAATATTGTTATGGTGGATTAATTGGTTCTCTTTGATATATAGTGGTGTTTATTTTAGGAAGTTAACACACTCATGTTCAGTGTTTATGTGCTTAAAATTATAATATCTTCTTGCTGTATTGTTCTGTCAATAATTAGCTTTACTAATTGGTACAAAATGAAGTTTTCCAGATACTGGAAGAAGACATCTGCTGGTTTCCTGGTTCCATGTGCTTGTAATTCCTTTTGTATCCTTTACTCTAAGCTTATATTTGTCATCGATGATATGGTCTATTTCTTAGTGACAACACATGGATGCCCTTTATTTTTTTAAATCTGATCTGCTAGTCTAGGTCTACTGATTGGTACATTAAGATCATTAATATTCAGGGTTATTAATGAAAAATATGTTGGTTTTTATTATTTTCCTAATTGTGTAGTGCTTGTCATTTTATAGTATACTATACATAATAGATGTTCTCTTCATACTTTCTTAGCAACTTTTGTATTGTCTAAATATCCTAACTCTTCTGCTTTGTCTCTGTCTTATCTTCCCTTTGATTCAGTTTGTGTTCAAAGCGTCCCAGAAGCCCATTGTTTGACACATTGAACTTTCTTTTTTCGGGATATTTTTTTAAAGGCAGGGTTTCTTTGTGTAGCCCTGGCTGTCCTGGACTCACCTTGTAGACTAGGCTGTTCTCAAGCTCACAGAGATCCTCCAGCTTCTGCCTCCCCAATTGCTAGAATTACAGGTATGCGCTACCATACCTGGCTCTTTTTTCAGGATTTTCAGTTTGTTTGTTTTTTAAGTCAGTGTTTCTTTCTCTTTATTGAATTCCACTTTTTGATCCTTAATTGACTTCATTCTTAAAGCTCCTTCCTGCAGCCAGAACTGCTTCATTGTCTATCCCTAGTGGACCCCATTATTTACTACCCTATTCTTGCTCTATTAATCAAGCACAGTTCATCAGTCTTACTCTGACTTTTCTTTTTCCATTCATTCCAACATTAGCTTGTGTCGGGGTGCACATACTGTTGTCATTATCTTTTTATCACCTGAAGTAATAGCACTAAAATAGGTGGTTCTTAAAAATTATTGCTAGATTTTTATAGTGGGTTTACACTTTGATAACAATTGCTTTTGTAGATAGTATTCTACTCTCAAGGGAGTAATGGGGACCAAACCTGGTGGATCTAACTCTTTAGATAGATGCTTAATCTAGTAGAGAAAAACATCACCTCAGCTGTACTAGAGCCTAATCTCTCTTAAGCATTGCAAATACTTTCGCTGAAGTATTGTTTTAAAACTCAACCAATGACCATGTACAAACAAAGATGCATAAGTCTTAAAGCAAGGACGTAAGAAACATGGAAACCAAGACAACATGACTCCTTCAAAATCTACTGCACAAAATCTATTGTAGTTCAAAATCATTGACTTTTGAACCATTCAAAGAAATCAAAGATGATACAAACACCAACATATCAATCAAGAAAATCCAAGCAAATAGCCAATTACTATTCAGTTCTAATTTGTTTCTCTCCCAGTCTAGAGGTATCCTTCTGAGTGGGTTTCACCATAGCATCCTGCCACATTTACTGTTTGTTTCCTGAGAGTGTGGTCCACATAGGCCCTGGAAATACAGACCACTATCTTCCCACTCATCAGGGGTCCTTTAAAAGGACATCTCCCCCACGCTGCTGCTGCAATGCTAAAAGGCTTTCCTGGTTCCCACCCTGCTTCAATGTTGTCTACCACAATGTACTTTTCTCTCTCCTTTTCTTTCCCTCCTTCCCTTCCTCCCTCCCTTCCTCCCTCCTTCCCTCCCTCCCTCCCTCCCTCCCTCCTTTCTTTCTTTCTTTCTTTCTTTCTGAACCCTCATCTATTGGGATTTGTTTCTTCATAGCAAGAGAAATAAATCTTATGAAATGATGTTTAACATGAAAGCTGGGAAAGGTGAACGAATCTTTCTTTGGCTGTTTTTGGCATTTAATTTTTTGGTATGGTTAAGTTGTCATATCAAAATAGGTAATAGGAATGCAGTACAGATGTTGGATACTGGGGACAGCTTGAGCTTTAAATGGGCTTCTCCAGTCACAAGGGAGTGGTATGGTTGTCACTGCTTTAGAAAGAAAGAAAGAAAGAAAGAAAGAAAGAAAGAAAGAAAGAAAGAAAGAAAGAAAAGACAAAAAGAGAATTGCTTAAATGATACCAATGATAAGCTTGAAATAAAACTGCCAGGCTAAATAACTAATGTGACTTTTGGAAGCATCATCCCGTAGATCCCTTTGTTGAATAGTTATGGCTTTAAATAATAGTTTTTGTCAAACGCTTTCTCACCTTCAAGAACTCAAAGAGTTCTGACAAATAGATCCCGATTTCCTTGCCAACCCGCAGATGGGCAGAGTCTCAGACAAAATGGGGATGACTATGACCCAGGCACTAACACAGTGTTTGAGTCCTGCAGTCTAAGATATTAGGCTGACAATGACTGTCCTGTCATCCTGCTCTTTTCTTTATTGAGTCAAGGCTTAAAAATGTAGGCTTCACTGAAAACCAGAAATTTCTAAAATTGTGAAAACCTATGTGAAGGCAATACCTCTTTTAAATATCTGATTTTGAGGTTGAGCAGTTTGCTAAGGTTACTAATAAGAGCCATACCTTAGCAACTTTGTCTGGAGATGGCCCAGCTCTGCAGGCCTTCCTCTGGTACACAACAGTGTTTTCTTGAAAAACCTTTGAAAATTCTATATCCCTTGTTCTTAAGAACATGGGAGGTGTCTTTCTAGAATTCCAACATCTTCCTTTTCATTTACTTCATCTTTCAAGCTACCTGGTCATTTTATATTATGAAGCCTTTCTAAGAAAGCCTCTTGTAGCTAATAGGAACATTTTTGTAGAAAAAAAAATTTGATTCCAAATATTACTTGTTGACTATGGCACAATGCAAAGATGAGTGACAGCTGATTTGATCTTGTGTATTGGGTCTACCTATAGCTGATACTCTAAAAGGAACCATAGCCATACATGTCATACAAGCCAAGGATGCAGTAGAGACCCTGTGATATAAATTCATATTCTTCTTACCATTGCTTTTTCTTGACTGATTATCAAGACCACTTCCAATAATCCAGCTAGCTTTTTCTTTTTCTTTGATGGATTAATATATTTGACAGACTTGACTCTCGATGTGGGCTATATATAATCTGTCTCCTTGGTTACTTAGTCAGATCCACAGAGTTTCAATCATAAAAGACTTACTCTCTTATTTCTGGTTCTAAGTTACCATGATTATATATCATCATTATGAACTAGCTTCTAAAATCCTCATTAAGTTCTAACCCACAGAACTACTAAATTTAAGAATGCTGAAGTCATAGCAATATAAGTTGTTTTTTTCTTTAAAGTCATATCACTTGGGTGTCACTCTAATTTCTCCATTATTGTAGTCTAGTTATCTGAGTATCTCTGTTGACCCTACTTCAAACTATACCTATTTGTGTAGTAGCCAAGCTTTTGTGAGCTATAAAATGAAGCAAAAACTCTTTGCATGTTTAATTCTTTTCATTTTTTTTGTACCAGCATGTTTAGATTCTTGTTTGTTGTTTCAAATCCTTTATATTTTTAAAGGACTAAATATCAATAGTTTCTTATTCTTTGTTACTTTTGTACCAAAATAGTAATTTTAGGGAGAAGCATCTCAAGTTCTTCCTGTAGTTCTTTGTGCTTGGAAGAAAAATTTTTGAATTTCAATGGTTCTCCCAGTAGCGTGGAAGAGATTAAAGAATTAAATGAGTAGGTCCTCTCCTGTATGTTTATGTTATTCATAGTAAATGCTTTCCAACCAATATCCTACTGATTTATGAGCTATTTTCCTATAAGGATCCAGTTGTTACATGTGTGTCAACATACCACCCAAAAAGGAGGACATGAACAAGTATTGATCAGTAAGAGTGACCTACCAAGTCTGCCTTACTTGGATATAAGCATCTTGTATTTATGGTTATGAGGCTGATTTTGTACTAATCAGATCCAAGCTTTGCGTACTTTATGTAAACTCCCAAGTTGGCCGGAGTCTCAATCAATGAAGAGTGAAATTTGTAGCCATTATATATGTATTTTTCAACTAGAGGGCTTTTCTGTGTCTCAAATTCAACATGCTGAGTATGGCGGAAAAGGAAGCTGAGAAAAACCCAGTCTCCTGGTCATGCTATTGAATTAATTAATTCTGAAATCACACTTCAGGCATTTTGTCATATGAAGGATATATTTTAAAGCCACATTTAATTGGGGTGTATAGTACTTGTAGCTGAAGTTAACCTGACTAATATACCAATTACCCTTTTTATAGATAAAAGTCAGATAATTTCTACAGCCAGAACAGTTAGGAAAGTTCACGTAAGGTCTTATTAGGACTTCTATTTTCAAAGCTTGTCTTTTCATTTTTAATCTTAAGTACAACTTTGAATTAATTATAGCTTCCAGTATATGAAAGTGTTATTTGAACTTAAGTCCTTTATGTGCAATGCAACCAGAAGGAACTGTTTAAAGAGGATGAGCATTCTGACTGTACATTCATATAATTATGAGCACTGACGACCATGATGAGTACTTAATACGGAACATAAAGTAAATAGAATTCTCTTCAGCAGAGGAAGTTACATCACAAGCCTGCCTTGCAAATGTGTGTGGAGTCCATTAATTTTGGAAGTTGTTAATACCGTATTTATCAAATATATTATCAGTGGGCATGTATCCAGTTAGAAACAGATGAGACATTTAATTAAACATGATCACTATAATTCCTTGGAAATTCTAGAGGTTATAGCAACAACACAAAATGTCTTAATATGTTATTAAGCACATAATCCTTTAGCAGAGAGACACCATGCTGTTGAAGAGGAGTCAATGACTGCAACTCCGTAACCCTGAAGCTCACAGCAACTAGTACAAAAACAATGACTGCAGGTGCTATTCTTGAGGAACTGAGAATCATGAGGGAGATTTTTGTAGTGAACATGAGGTTGTACATTCTAGCAAAACCCACAACATTTGAAATGTTCAAAGTCAACCTCCATCCTGAATTCAACTACTATTCCAATGAAAGGAGACAGGAAAATAAAGGTGAGACAGATATATAAGTGTGTGTGTGTGTGTGTGTGTGTGTGTGTGTACATGTGTGTGTTGTTCTGTGATTGAATAAAGCAATATATAACAAATAGTGTGATCTTGACTGAGGTGTTGACTCTGTTGCCTGATGAGATGCTAGCTCACAAGTGAAAAGCAACCCTTGAAGCTTCTTGGGAGAACTGAATGATGAATTTTCCTAAGTTAATGAAACCCAAATGGCTATCTTTCCAGTCACATGAACATAATGCCATCTTTGGTTCATTGTCTACGTAAAGAGTTCTCATGTATCAACACCTTTACAAAGTCATGTACATTTACCAAGGGGAGGATTTAATGCTTTCAAAGGACCATATACAAGCCATCTAATATTGGACAAAATTATTTTAGAAACTAGGTTTACATCTTGGAGAAGTTTCTGCTTCCTAAAAATAAGGCATGCCAATGGATAAACCTCACAATTGCTCCCAACAATCTGGCTAAGTTGCGTAAGTTGTGAGAGAGGAAGTTGCAATACAGCAGTCCCATAACATTCTCAGAGGTGAAAACTCAGAGCTGCTAAAGGAAGCAAAACCTGTGTAAAATCAATAGAAAGGATCTAGTGAGGTGATTAAGGCTCCCAGAGTTTGTACTAAGAGCTAAAGTGATTCGAGTCAAGAGTCTTTGTAAGAGTTGGACTTGCTAAACTCAGGAAAAGAACTAGAGGAGGCAAATAGTAAGCATATATTCCAAGCTTGAGAAAATAGAGACAAGATTCCATGGTTCTGAGAGACAGTGACAGTCCAATGCAGCCAGAGTGGAAAAATTTTCATATACCCAAGCATTCAGCTAAGACTTGAGAAAGACCTGGGCCTTGTGGTTGAGCAGAAGTCAGCATGTTGTTTGTTTGTTTCTCTAAAGAGCCAGAAAGACAATATTTTAGATTCTCCTTCCCATACATGTGTTTTGCATCCTCCTGCTCCGCCTTTACAGTGCCAAAGCCTCTGTAGACAATCCATAAATGAATGGGCATGAGTTGCTCTAATAAAGCTTTAATTAACAAACCACCAGCTGTCTGTCTAGCTTTGACCCACAGGCCATAGTTTGCTGACTCTGGTTCTAGAGTGAGGCCCATGCTACACCTACTCATTAAAGCTTAAAGCTCGGCTTTGATAACCTCCACAGGAGGAGTTTGTGTTCATCATGTTAGAGATAGCTGAGAATACTTTACACCCTGTACTAATGTGCCCTAAGGAAGAAAAACTAAGCCAATGTAAGTATCAGGTAAACGTTAATTCTGCTGTAGTCTTTGACAAAATCTGTATTTTATTTCCAAAAGCAATATCAAAATATAATATATTTAAATTGCATCAATAAACATCTTAAACAATAACTGCACAAAAGAAAAAAAAACGATATTAATAAAAACAGACGTTAATGAACCTAAAGTTGTACTTAGAAAACAAAAATTTGGGGGAGTTATTAATAATCTTAATATATAAAAGAATAATACCACAGGTGAGATATCAAAAAAGATAAATGAAAAATATGAAACAAAACATATAACAGAAATACAGTACCTGAATATTATATTTCAAAGGTCATTACCAGATATAAAATGTCAGTTCAATGGGATTTAAAAAAATATTTATCTTGAAATAATATAAATCTAGTTAGGGAGTATGTTGGTTTAGTAAATTAATGGTTGTAGGTTGTAACGTAAAATCCAAGTTTTTACTATCCCTGGGTAGATAGATAGTTGCTAATACTAGGCATGATTTCCCTCTTGTTGAACAGGTCTTAAGTTCAGTTATGGAGCTGTTGGCTGCTACCAAAATGTGCAGACTACTACTGCACTCTTAGGGTTATCATGCCATGCTGGTTATGCATATGGTTATGTATATGGTTCATGGCCATCACAGCATTGATTCCATCTCTTGGGAGTTTGCATGGTGCTTTCTGGTAAAATGAAAGCTATTTCTCAGGAAGTTGGCATTCAGGTCAGCTCCAGCTCAAAGGTGTCTGGTCGCTGCACCTAAAGTGAATGGTATCTTTATGAACAGGGACTTACGTTCTATATCTGGAGGCCAACCAATGGCAAAAGCAATAGGATGTAATGTTTTGGGGAAGTTTTAGATAATCTTGACCAACAACTCAATAGCCATCCCAGAAACCAAGCAACAGTATACAGACTGGGTAATTTGTATTTAGAAATATTTATGTATATACATATACCTAAATGCATGTAACGGCAATTAATGAAAGAGGATGCCATGAATTCAAAAGGCAGCCAGAAGTGGCATATAGGAAAGTTTAAAGGGAGGACATGAAAGGGAAAATGGTATAACTATATTATAACCTCAAAAAATAAAAAAATTATAAAAGATTTATCTATTTCTATTTTTATGTGTATGAATGTCTGCTACACATATCAATGTGAACCATATACATTCATTAAACACATGGAAGCCAAAAGAGATGACTGGATCCCCTAGAACTGGATTTGTAGGTGGTTGTGATGTACCATGCTTGGAATGGAACCAGGGTCCTCTGGGGGAGCAGCAAGTATTCTTGACTGTGGAGCCATCTATCCAACAACTCAATGGAATCTTTCCGTGTTAACTTTCAGTTTTCTGTTTAAAACATGTCATTCTGTTGTGTTTATTTTTCTTTTTCTTTTTTTCTAATTAGAAGCCATTCTTCATTTATATTTCCTGGATAAAAACTTTTACTGTTTTTAGTGACTTTCAAGGTTTTCTGCTATCTTGTACATTTTAGAAATGTATTTGTGTTGTGTTTGGGTACAATTTTGTTTGTTGGGTTGGTTTATCTGATTGCTATTTTCTGAAGCTTTAGGGATCCATTAGAAATTGTTTTCCATAAATTTCATGACATCTCAACTACTACTAATGTACTGATTTCCTGCCCCACCATTCTTTCTTCACCTTGGATTTCAGTTGAACAGTCCTAAGATCTCTTGACATTGTCTTATGAGGTAATGTTTCTTCAGTTTTTTTTCCTTAATATTGAAAAATGTCTATTCATTTGATTAAGGTCCATCCAATTTTATTTTATATCTAGTTATCTATGAAGATCATAATTTAAATATTTGAAATTTTTTATAATTGTAGATTCAAAGTTAGTTCGGATCTACACACCCACAAACTAGAAGAGAACTTAGTTTTACTGGAGTTAGAATTACAAGCTATGGTGATCCACTCTAAATAGGTTCTGGGAATTAAAATCTGGCGGTAGAAGAGCAGTAAGTACTCTTAACTGTTGAGCCATCTTTTCAGCCTTAAGTTTTAAACGCTAACATGCAAAAAAACATGTTGTCAAATATTCTTTGAGTGCTAACCACAATTTATTATTTTCTGGGCCACAAAGGGCCTAGTGCACTTTAAAATACTGAAATCATAAAAATTATGTTATTTGGCAAAATGACATAGATTATAAAGCAATAAAATGTGATTTTTTAAAGCTCCCCAAATATCTGGAATTTAACAATAATTTTATAAATAGCTCCTGGGTAAGAAAAAGTCATGAAGGAAAATATATTGAATTAACAGATGATGAAAAAGGATGGAAATTCGATGATAAAGTCCATGCAGAATTGAGGGGAATATCATTTTAAATATATATACAAGAAAAAAAAAAGCTTAAAATAAATCATTCGAATTCTGACATTAAAATACTGGTGAGAACAAACTAAAGATTCAGTAAGCAAACAAGTAAAATAAAATTATAAGGAGAAATAGATTTTAGAGAAATTAAACAAAAAATAGTGTTAGAGTTTTTCAGTAGAGTTAAGAAAATTGGTTAAATCCCTAAATTAAAATTACAAAAGTGACATTAGACTAAGGGTGATGCTAAGATGAATTACAAATGATACTGACATAGAATGTATAAACAAAGTGATAATTCTATGATACTATGAAAACCTTTATGTCATAAAGTGAACAATCTACATAAAATTGGCAGACTCATAAAAAATAACTTACCAAAAGTAACATGGAGAAATAAAAAAACTGAAAGCTCTACATTTGTTAAATACATGGTTACAAAATTTTTCAACATAGAAAACATCAGGCCCAAGTAGATTAGTACCTCTAATCAAAATGTTAATCAGATTTGAATATCAAATTTATGTGAATTATTTCAAAATATACAAGAAATAATACTTGCCAACTCATTTTCATAAGCCAATATGGTTCTGATTCCAAAAGTAGTATGTTAGTCCTTCTTGCTTTCTTTATTTTTCTCTTGATCTCTTTTTATATTTTTTAAGTTATTTTTTATTTATTATAATTTAATCACTTTGTATCCCAGCTGTAGACCCCTCCTTTTTGTTCCCTCCCAATCTCTCTTCCTCTTCTCCTCCCATGCCCCTCCCCCAGTCCACTAATAGGGGAGGTCCTCCTCCCCTTCCCTCTCACCCTACCCTATCAGGTCTCATCAGGACTGGCTGCATTGTCTTCCTCTGTGGCCTGGTAGGGCTGTTCCACTCTCAGGGGGAGGTGATCAAAGAACAGGCCACTGAGTTCACATCAGAGACAGTTCCTGTTCACTTTTCTAGGGCACACACTTGGACACTGAGCTGCCATGGGCTACATCTGTGCAGGTGTTCTAGGTTACCTCCATGGATGGTCCTTGGTTGGAGTATCACTCTCAGAAAAGACCCCTGAGCCCAGATTTATTAGTTCTGTTGTTCTCCTTGTGGAGCTCCTGTCCCCTTCAGGTCTTTCTACCTCCCCCTTCTTTCATAAGATTCCCTGCACCCTGCCCAAAGTTTGGCTATGAGTCTCAGCATCTGCTTTGATACTATGCTGGGTAGAGTTTTTCGGAGGCCCTCTGTGGTAGACTCCTGTCCTGTTCCCTGTTATTTCCCTCTTCTGGTGTCTATCCTGTTTGCCTTTCTGAATGAGGATTGAGCATCTTACCCAGGGTCCAACGCAGACTAACAGAATGGATGCAAAAACAAGACCCAGTGGTGCAGTGGTATTACACCTGCATATATGACTCTGTGAGGGTGTTGGATGCCCTGGAACTGGAGTTACAAATATTTGTGAGCTGCCATGTGGATACTGGGAAATGAACTCAGATCCTTTGGAAAAGAAGCTAGCAATCTTAACTGGTGAGCCATTACTCTAGCTACAAACTATCCTGTCTTTAAATAAAATATTATTTTTATTTTGCTTTTGTCTTAGTTTTTTAGGATTTATGCCCTTGCAGTATCTCAGCTTTTATTATGTTGAAAACTTTTCTCTCCAAAACAAATTTGATGATGTTTTTATCATCAGAAGATGGAATATTGCTAAATGCTGTTTCTTCTTCTGGTCATCTCTAGTATTTCTTTTAATGTGCTCTTTATTTACCTTGTTAAAGACTTTATTGAGATTTTTTAATTCTTTTTAGGCAGTACGTATTTTATGTCCACTTTCCTCCTCCCTCTCTGTCTGTTTCTCTGTCTTTCTGTCTCCATCTTTGTCTCCATCTCCCTCCTTTTCTCCCTCCCTTTCTTTCTTGATCCAGTGCTGGTATTTTGTTTTATTTCTCATGTGGTATCAGGTCTTGTGATTGTCTATGATCCTTGGAATCTTTATTGGCGGCTACGCTATTGCATAAGTAAGCCCTTCATGTATAAAGTCCGTTTATAGCTTATCTTTAGCAATTAAGTCTCTTTAACATTTATTTCATCCAGAGAGTATACACATAGATCTGTGTTGGGCTTGTTCCTGGAATCTTCAGTGGATGCTTTTGATGCTTGCATGAGAAAATGGCCAGGCTTGTTACTGAGTCCACATGCATTTTCCTAGTGCCCAATTATTCAGTGACAGGTATAGAGGCTTAGTCCCCATAGTGAGATGTCTATCTTAGTTCTGTACTGACTGGTCTGGAGCTTTGGTCTACTGGAGGGGAACGATGATAATGTCTGTGAAAGTGGTCCAATGGCCTATGTGCTGGTGCTATACTGAAGCATGAGTCCAAGGCAATCAGCCTGTAGTTGGTTCTTTAGCATATTTTGTATTGTCAATATAGTACCGACTTAATGTTGGAGCCTCTCTTTCAAGAGCCTGTGTTCTAAGGATGAGGGGCTGTGCAGTGCTAGGCTGTACTAGGGCAGGCCTGGTACTTGGGTCTACAACAAAGCTGAGGACTTAGCATACTCCCTTTCCCATATATAAATGGCGTGACTTCCCACAGTGCCCTGCCTTTGCCTGGGGAATGGATGACACTGATATTGTGAAACTCCTCTTCTGAACCTTTCAAATGTATCTTTCTAACATTTATGTTGCATTAAGTTGCTGCACTCTCTCACCTGGATCTTCTTAGCTCCTGAAAAGTGTTTTTCTCTGTGAAGAACTATTCAAATTTGTGATGAAATGAGACCGGACTCCCCTGTTTTGTCACTTTGCTGACATTACGCTCGTTAATATGAACTTTAAAGTTTATAATTAGGTAGGAAAATGCTAAATATCCAGACATTAATAGTATTCACAGGTAGTAACAAAAGTACATGAAATAATTTGTGGGAAATATCTCGGTTAGAGAAACAACAAGAATATGAATTAGCAAGAATTAAAACCACAGTTCAGATCTCTGCGGTGTTTCTAGTAACATGGAAGTCTAGAGACATCTTTGGGGGAGTTTATTTTATTCCTAGAATTTGGGGTATAAAAGATATCCAGAGAAATGTCCAAATAAACAACTGAAAGGCGAAAGTTAGATTTTCTTGATCAGATATTAAAACATTTTACATGTTATGATAATAAAATGTAGGACGAATACAAGAATAGACACCTCCACCGCAATCAGTGAACCATCATAGGAATTCCAAGGATGAATTTTAATGTTTTGTGCTGAAATCAGAGTGCTAAGGAAAGATAGTGATCAGTGCCAGTGAGAATTAAAAAATAAAAGAAAAGAAAGAAAGAAAATGAAGCCTGATAGCTATATGTTTACTTTCATCAAACTTGAATTGTTTGCTAAGCACAAACACAAAGGGGAAAGCCATAGAAATGAGACCAGTTGACTTGGTTTGCAAAATTCTGTCTGCCTAGAAAATGAAATAATTCTATCGCATAGAAATTAAAAAGCAGACTGGGGAAATATTTAAGTCTAAGCCACAGGGTCGATATATTCTAATATGCACCTATACACACCGCCGCAAAGCGCAAGACCTCGGGTCCCAAGAAAGTTCACAAAGACCATTAATAAATAATCCCTCAAAGGAAAAAAATGCTTGTGCCAACATATCCAAAACAGTCATTTTATCAGCAACTGAAGAGAGCACAATTAAAAGCAACCTGTCATTTCTTGATACATAAATTGGTACCTTTATTTTCTTTTCTAACTGTTAATACTAACTGCTGTATAAAGTTGCATACTTTAAAGTTGTTGTAGCATCCTAAAAGAAAACAGGGTCATGTTTTGCAAAAGGAAAAAAAAGAAAAGGTTTTTTTTTTTTTTCCTCCGTCAGGGGAAGTGAGCTTTCTTGACACATAGTAGGCCTCGAGTTGCTCCTCCCCCAAAATTGATTGTTTAGAGGTTGTATTTCCTGGAATCTGCCTTAAAGATGGAAAGCGGGTATAAACTATTTACAGTGTTGTTCGTGAAAGTATTATTTATAAAGGCAAAGATGACCCAAGAAAATCAATGATAAAGTATCCTCTGTGGCTTTTAGCTGATCTATTCTCCACTTCTGCTCTGAAATCTCCTCTTCAAAAGACACAAATAGACACCATCCCCACCTCTGACTTTATGGTCCTCTCTACTTCCTGAAGGTCCTTTACTACCTCAAAACCAAGACCCTGAATCTATAACCTGCCCTTGGCCAAGAGTCTTAAAAGGAGTGAGTCTGAATCCTAGCAAGCCTGGTGACAGAGTGTCTCAAGGAGCAAATGATACGACGGCACATTTAAATTCATCACATTAGGCCCTTTTGGTGTACTGTATTACATTTTAGCTTCACAGAAATATTATTTGATGCTTCTATAGTCTCTATTGTCCAGATGAGAAAACAGAATTAGATTTTACATTGCCTAGCTAGTAAATAGTAAATGTTAGGTATTAGCCCAGATTTATATTAGTCAATGAGTAAAACTCTTAAAGATAACAAGGACAATACCTTGTTATCTTGGACAACCATGTGCTAGACCTAGCAGTATGTGCTTTCTATACGTCTCCTCATGTAAGCTTAGCAACAGCTCTAGGAGAGAGACCGTATCGCTATCCCCATGCTCAGAAAGAAAACAGGTACGGGCTCCTATACAAGATACCCAAAGTCTGTGCTGTAGGTGTTAGAGGACAAATGAAGCTGCATCCATTACTCTCTCCTGCCATCCCACTACAGATGTGATGGCTTTAGAGTGGGTTATGGCATGTGCCTCGTTTATTCATGCCCTCTTGGGAACAAACCTTTGTCAGCCCAGTTGCTGAAGTACAAGATACCAGAGCAGCAGATACTGAGTAGTCAGCGGGAAAAAATGTCATTTCTAAAACACAAGCACAGTATTTCTTTCTTAGCTTCCGGTGAATCAGTCCCAGCCCCTCTCATATTCAGCATATTGAATGTCCCACTATAGACCCGAACAATTTGAGTTTCCTAACAAAGCCAAGATGATGACTTCACCTGCTGTTCCTTTGTTGGGAACTCAGCCTCCTCTTTATGCTTGCACATGACATCATTGTGGTAGCCTGCCAGTCCTACCCCCTGCTCACTGCTTCTGAATTTGTAGAATTTCTGTCTTGAATGACCTGAAGTAACAACAACCCGGCACCTGTTCTCAATGTGTCAAAGTGTGCAGTGTTCTCACCAGAAGAGTATCCACAGAATTCAGACATGTCACCTAGGATGAAAAATGGGCCTGTGCAATGTTTTACATTCAAAATCGGAAGATTTGATTACATCCTAGCCATTTGCAGCTTCAGCAAATGGCTTGTGAAATGGTTTGCAAAAGAAAGCATCGTTTCCACTGGGCGGATAGGCATAGAACTAGCAAACAAAAACTTCCACAACATGATGTAGTAAATTTCATGGCACTGGACTTCCCAGAAGGAATTTTTCTTACATCCTTTATTGTTTCCTGCAATATCTATTTGAGAGCTCTAGTAGGTCAGGCATTATGCTATGTGCTGGTGAGCTTAGCCTGATATATTCACTGTATTAAAATACTTAGGATCCTATCTGGAGGATCCTATCAATTCCAATATATGTAACAAATGTAGTGACCAGATGGACAGAGTACTCTGACAGTAGAACTCATAGCAACTGATTCTACATTGCAGAGACTGAACAGGCTTAGAAAGGAAATATTAGATCTTGGGAAACTTCATGCAAATGTAGCAATGTGAACAAAAGTAGAAGTTTTTAGAACTGTGGATCAACTAATGTATCTGAAAGTGATGGTAAAAAGTGAACATAGATGAAGAAACTGATATGGATGGCATGAAGAAGTATAGAATTAAGCTATCCATTTCCAGGTATTCACTATTATCGACTTTCAGGAAATAGAAGTATAAGGCATATATAAAAAATTAATGATGCTAATTCTGAGAAGTATGGATAAAATTGTAACTCATGTCTCACTGTAATTTTTGAGTTTTATATTTTTATAGTGGGAGAATTTATACATGTGTGTGTATATAACATATATATTGTGTGCAAGTGTGTGTGTGAGAGAAAGAGAGAGAATAACTAAGCAAATAAATGTGACTAGCAAATACATTAGAATGACAACAGAGTGTGACAGATCCCAGAAACACTAGAAACAGGAAGGCCCAAATGGGCTCTGGTGAAATTTCCCCAAACACGTGGTATATTTTAGATGTGGCCAATAAAGAATGACCGAATATCCATCCAGCGGGTTGGTTATCCCAGTTCTTAGGGACCTTATTAAAGGTGAGTTGATTGCGAGGAAGAGGGTGGAGGAAAGGTTAGATAGGAGCTGTTCATGTTCAGGAGAGGTGAAAGACCCAGTCAATGAGCTGGAGACACTGATTTTAGCCTCTTCATAGGTCTAACTTCTGTTTGTGCTTCAGTCTGTTTTGAAAAGATCCAGCATTTTCCTTCTTAGTCATCAGGCCCCTTTGTTCCTGCCCCAGCTTCTGTCCCCTCAGGCCTGGCTTCAAGGTTTCCTGGCTCTGCAGCATTCCTGTAGCACTCACTGTCCCTAAAGCTAGGCTTGATAATTTCTTAGTTCTTTGGCAAGCCCTCGGGACTTGCTCTCATCTTCATGGAGTGCCTCACTTCCTATGCCCTCCAGTGAGGCGTGGATGCCTTAAATACTTCCACAACTGGCTCAGTCAGGCCTCCATAAATATGTGCCCAGAGGAAGAAAGGATGAAAAGTAGGAAGGAGAATAAAGGGAAAGAAATTGTTTTCTCAGGTGACTTTTCTACAGAATAGGAAGTAGGGTGCAAATGTTTAAAACTTTTCATTTTAAATGTTTCACTCTTTAAAATGTTTCTTTTCATTCATACCACTCATAAAGAGCAGAACGCAGAATCAAGCATCAGTAGTATTTCAGTGGTTCTCAATCTTTCTAATGCTGAGAACCCTTAATTCAGCTTTTTATGTTGTAGTGTCCTTCAACCATAAAATTATTTTTGCTGCTGCTTCAAAACTGTAATTTTGCCTCTATTATGAATCATAATGTAAATATATCTGACATGCAAATGGTCTTAGGCAAATCCTGTGAAAGGGTGGTCATTCGACCTCAAACGGGTCACAACCCACAGGTTGAGAACTGAGGAAATATTTGTTCTTCACAACACAGCAAGCTTTATAGTATATAAACTTGCAGGGAGGCCAATGAACAATGATAAGGACAGAGCAGCATAATCAGTGCCCCGACTCTGCCCTGAGCAGTGTTGGCACCATCCCTGAGTCGGCAAGTGACAGTTTCTGTTCCTGCAAAATAAGCTGGAAAAGAAGTTTTCTGAGTTGTATGATTATTGTGAGGAAGGGGCAAGGAAATAGCTATGACTCATTGTTTAAGGAAAGGAAAGGAAGGCGAGGAGAAGTGTGCTCTGAGTTCAAGACCCGGCTCCAACTCCACAGTCCTCATGTGTTTGATAAACATATCTTAAATATGTATTTAAAAATAAATAATATACTTTATGTATTTTAAATACATAATGTAATATATCTAACAAGACACAAATATTAAATATATACAATGTAATAAATTCTAAAAAGAAATACTGTATAATAAAATAGATAATGAATATATCTTATATTCAAATGTATATATGTATAAAACCAACCTGTAACTTCTCCTGGAACTGAGCTGGAATTTGGAGACAGTGGGTACATTCTGCATGAAAGTGGCTAGGAAAAGAACTGTCCCAGGTAGCATGGGCAATGTTACAAGAACTCAAGTGTGAGATAGCAAATATTCCTCATTTTAGGTCTAACACCTTAGTATTCTGCCCCTAACAGATGGAGAGATGGTAGACGTTTTCTGTGGCTTCATTTATTCCTGAACTAAGGTTTCCAAGACAAAATTAAAAAAGCAAAACAAACAAACGAACAAACACCAAGGGTAAACCCTGACACATAGGTTTACTGATTTTTCCAGAGAAGAGGACATAACATAAATGAAAAACATTGCTGAGAAGTTTGCTCAGGGGGAGAGTTGAATCAACGTTTTAAATGATGAAAAGAGGAATTTCCTGGTCAATGGACAGCAAAGAACTGAAATTAGTCTTTGGATGTGAGCACAGCTGAGCTCTGTCTCCTGCTCTTGGTCAGGAAGGCAATAGGCTCAGTGGAGTGTGGAGTATTAGGATCTGGCAGAGGGGGTGCTGGTCCTTTCTTAGTGTAGTTTACCTTGACTCAGTCATGACGAAGCGTGACATCCATTTTGTATTTCCAAGGCTAGTGTCCACACAAAAGCAAAGCTTTCCTTTGATCTAATCCAACCACTTTCTCTCAGAGATGAGAAAGCCAAACAATGATGATATAAGCACTTGCCTGGTCTGAAAAATCTAATTCTTGTATCAGAAATCTACTACTAGTTTACTTCTGACTTCATCCTGCTGCAAGTGTCATCATCTCTGAACTTTCTGCTGATGTTCGATGCTTGTGATAGGAGTAAACCATGAAAAGTATGACAACTCACTCAAGATTGTCAGCAATCTTCCTGTACCACCAACTGCTTAGCCCCACTGGACAAGGTCATCAAGGACAACTTTGGCATTGTGGAAGGACTCATGACCACAGTCCATGCCGTCACTGCCACCCAGAAGACTATGGATGGCCCCTCTGAAAAGCTGTAGCATGATGCCCATGGGACAAGCCAGGATATTTCCTCTGCATTCACTGGTCTGTCCCAGGCTGTAGGCAAGGTCGTCTCTGAGCTGAACAGAAAGCTCTCTGGCATGACCTTTAATGTTCCTACCCCTAATGTGTCTGTCATGGATCTGACATGCCACCTGAAGAAAAGTGCCAAGCATAATGACATCAAGAAGGTGGTAAAGCAGGCTTCACAGGGCCCACTACAGTGCATCCTGGGATACACTGTGAGGCAAGTTACCAGGTTTTTCTCCTTTCTTGGACAGCATTGTATCAAGGGTTTCTTTGAAATGAAAAGCTAATAAGGAACCCCAGCACAATCTTCTCTTGATTTTGACCCTTCATAGCAGGCATCCAATTATTCTCGTTCAGTTTTTAGACTTGTGTTTATTGGCTGTCTGTTATGTTTCTAAGCATTGTGGGTCACACAGATTGTCTACTGCAACTTTAACAGTGACGACCACTCTTCTACCTTTGATGCTGGGGCTGGCATTGCTTTCTATGACAACTTTGTAAAACTCATTTCCTGGTATGACAATGAATATAGCTACAGCAACTGGATGGTGGACCTTATGACATTCTTGGCCTCCAAGAAGTAAGAAACCCTGAAACACCCACCCTAGCAAAAGCAAGAAAGCAAGAGAGGAGCTCTAGGCTACTTAGGATTACCTGTCCCAACTCAGCCTAGACACTGAGCACCTACCTTGAAGTTTCCATCCTAGACCCTCAGAATAAAGAAAGGGGCTTAAGAAGCCATAATCTCTTGTGTATCATCAATAAATTTCACTGTACCCCCCGAAAAAGAAAAGTAAAGATAAGGAGAGTGATATTTCAAGAGGTACTTTAGATTTAAGAAGAATGCACTAGAAGTTAAGTCTTCAAAGTCTAAAACACATCCCCCAGCCGAGCCTGTCCGTCTCCCCTCTCTCATACACACATGTTGGTGATGAGTAACTTGAGACCTAAAAGAGGATATAATTCAACCCAGTCTCCTGCTGTCAGGTCACAAACTTTAAAATTGCTATGGGCGAATGTGAGTAGAGGGTGTGATCTTGCCTAAAATCTGGCAGATTTATTCCAGTGCCTTTGCGCCTGGGGAAAGGTCCTCCAGCACAAACAGATGCTTCTTGCTTAAGAGGATGCAGTTCACCAGCACTCCTGACACTAACAGCATTGGCCACCCCGCCCCTGGGCCTGAAAACAGCTGTTCTGTATCCCCTGGCCCAGAAACTACTTCCTGCCTCATTCTCTTTCAAAACCCACTGAGACCTTATCTCCGAAGAGATGTGGCTGCTGATAGGGTTTAAGTCTTCAAAGGTTTATGGCCACCGGCCTTGGAAAGGAAACTGATGGAAAACCTGATAGCCAGAGAGAGCATTATAGTGTGTCCATCCTCACCTGCCATGCCCTGGGACTTAGCCAGGAGCACTTTGTTCTCCAGTCTATGTACGTGTGTTGGGAGAGATCCTGGGGAGACTTCCGTTTCAGAGAAGGGGAGTGCGCTTCTGCTTGCTTATTAGGAAGGAAGATACTGCCTTAGACACCGAACTCTCCCTTGAATCCTCAAGCACCAGGGCTAACAAGTGCCCACCGATCATCTTCTCTTTCTCTTTCACTTTAAATTGCAGAAACTAAGTGTCAAAGAATGGAAATAGACTCTTTAGACCACAGCACCAGGCATCTAACTTGATCAAGGCTGTCCGTGGGGGTAATGCCAGCCTGTTCTGAAAAAAAAAAGTCTTTATCTGAAAATTTTGTGGTTCTATCAATATTTTCTAGGGTGTTTGTGAATAGTATGTATGTGGCGATATAAGTTGTATGCCAGTATGTACATCCAGGGACCTGAGTTAAATTATATCCTCATTCTAGGTCTCAGATAATTCTCCTTTGACATAGGCGAGTGGGTGTGGGTGATACCTTCATGGAATTCTGCGGCTTAAATTTTCCTAAAACAAAACACTCCTCTAGTGAAATTTTCATGTGCTGTGTTAAGCAGAAATACAGCCACACATTTCCGAATGTGTTTTAAATGGTGGTTTCCTCACACTTCTTGCTCACCATCTGTAAAAGGAAAGCAAGCTTCCCATTGAGGGGGCTGAATATCCTTGCTGCTGCCCCGGTATGTAGAACAACAGCCATTCCTGGGTCAGGACATTTTTCATTGCCGTTAATTGCCCTGCTGCTGTTGTCCACTGGAACTTTATTGCCATTTACTGTATAAACAAGCCAACTTTGTAATTAGCTGCCTGACAAAACTATGTAACATTGCACTGAGACCTGAACCATTTTAATAGGTCATTAGATCGCCTGGGCAGAGACGCTTGTATTCACGGTATCACAGAGTGTGGGTTATTCAGGGCCACACTGGATAATGATGAGATTAAAGCTGCGGGTCTCCAATGCCTGCTCCTCTGCTCTAATTCTCACACTTTGCGTTGTTCATTTTTGTTTTGAAAGCAGCTGTGGCCTCACTTTGGACTCATCATCTCGTGGGCACACAGCAGCTGTGAGCCAGTATTACTGCGATTCCCTAACAGGGTACTTTCTGCAGGAACACCATCCTGTAAATTTTCCTTTGGGACCTCCACTAAGACGTAGTGTTTTTGAAACATGGATTTTGCTTTTATTGAATGCTCATGTGTTTTCCTTTGCACGTTTGAATCCCCTTTCTTCTGGTTTTTGTTGTTCTTCTTTTCTTTTCCTGCCTTGTACTTGTACTTCCTCCCTTGTCATCTTTCCTTTTCTCCTCTTCTCATTCTCGCTTTCTATTTCCATAAAGGTTTCACTTTGGAAAGGAATGAAATCTGAACTAGAGGGGTAGGCATGGCAGGCCACCCTGAACTCTCAGGTCACTAGAGGCAGTCAGGAAGATAGTTGGAAGAGTATGTACTGAGACCTCATCTCAGAATAGAATGACTTCTTCAGAGGGACTGGACCATGAGTCAGTCATGGAGCCGCACCCCCTTCATTTTAAATAAATATATATTGAAATATCTCAGACTTCAATGGCCCATTCTTTGCTCTTTTCATCCTCTTATTTCCTTTACTTTGTTTCACCTCAGTTGAAGGGAACAGTCCTCTTTCCTTTAAGACAGAGGTTATGGGTTAATCCTCCAAAAACGATATTCAGAGAGTAGCTATTAATGTCTGTTTATTTACTTGCATGTATACAGTGTGTGTGTGTGTGTGTGTGTGTGTGTGTGTGTGTGTGATTGTTTGTGTGTATACCAGGTATGTGTATGCCTCTTCATATACATGGATATCAACAGAGGCATGCCAAAGTACATGTTGTGATGTCAGAAGGCAACCTTCAGGGTCTTTTTGCTGCTACATAACCCAAGCTAGCTGATCCATGAGCTTCTAGACATTCTTCTGTCTTTTCACTCCTCTTCTCATAAGGAGGTGCTGGGCCTTCCACTGTCCCCAGCTTTTATGGGAGTTCTGGCCATCCAAACTCAGGTCTTCCAACTTGCAGAGCAAGCACGTTTATACACTGAATCATCTCACCAGCTATAACGTTACATTTTTGTTACAAGTTTGATATGGCTGACTTTCAAGCCATCTATATGAGCCATGAGACTATATGATGATTTCTCTTTCATTTTCTGTATCTATAAAAACGTTAATAATAGAGTGTGATTTTTGAGGACTAAGTATGTTAATGTATGTTAAAAGAGTATCAGCATGTAGTAAATTAAATACATAGTATAGCTCCATATTTCTTTGTACTTTATTTGTTACAGTGTGATAAAGGTCTACGATGTTATTGAAATCACCACATAAAGCAGTTTTTAAGAAATATTTGAATAATTGAGATTTCCATTTTTCACTTAGAGGAGCATCATATTGTGGAATGAAAAGCAGTAGCTATTATGCACGTCTCACATAAATTGTACCAGGATAAAAAGGAATGACTGATACACACTGTGATGACTTTGTCTTGATTGCCAAGTCGACTGGAATGGGAAACAGCTCAACTAAGAAAGCTCACCTCTGGGTATGCCTGCAAGGGCGTTTCTGAGAGAAGTCATGCTTGCTGGGCAGCAGCGTCTCGCAGGCAAACTTCCCAGACACAGTAGAGGACAAAGCTCACCAGCCCCATCGTTCTTACTCTGCTTCCTGGACATAGCGATGTGAGCCTCCTTGCTTCGGGATGCCACGCCCACCCTTAGGCACTCTGACGGTGTGAGCCCAAACCAATCTTTCCTTCCTTCAGTGGGTTCTGTCAGGTATTTTGTCGTAGCCAGGAGAAGTCGGGCTAAAACAAACACCGAATGCGAGCGTATTAAGTTCACCATGTGGCTGTGTGGTTGGCTGTAGACACACAATGATTCAATAGACAGCATGGTCTCTGCTTACACAGAACTTCCTTTTGCGTGAGGCCAGTTTTCCCGTCACTCTTGGTGTGACATAATAAGCATCTCCTCTGGCCAGAGTGTACACAGTTACTGCCTCATTTTAAGACCATGGAAACCCTGTGGAGCTGCCCCTAATCCTTTCATTTTGCTGGTGAACAGCCTAAGAACATTTTAAATTTGCTCCATATCACAAAATCAACCAGTCACCTGCTTCGTGTTAGTGTGTCATCTGGTAAAACATGTTATTAGCTTTTGTGTGCAATTTTAATTAAACATCCAAATAAAAAGTTCATACATGTTGCTGGGTAGATAGCTGACTGTCTGAACATTTGTTTGGTATGTGTTAGGCTCTGGGTTCGACGACAAGCTTAAAGAAGGTAGACGGAGCCTTGCGTTGGACTTGGAGACGCACCAAGAGGCAGGACTCAAATGACTATAAGCATCGGGTTTGAATGCGAGTGCCATCTGTTCATTGCCAGGGGTCAAATATCTTCTCCAAGTAAAGATGTAAAATGTTTAGAATGAGTAAACATTAAGAAAGCAAGACGGACCTGCACTCTGTGGACGCAAATTTGATAACTCTGAGACAAAACAAGAGCACTAGTGTTTATGTAAAAAAGATCCCAGCATTTGTAAAATTATGAACATGGGTATTCTGATATCGCTTTTTTCATAAATAGCTTTGATTTTTTTTGAAAGTCATTTCTGTATTATAGATGATTTGAATTAATTTTTCCTTTGACTTAAAAAAAGTATAAAGTTGTAGCTGGACGTGGTGGTACTGGTGGTAATACAGCACTCGGGGAGTCTGTGAGCTCGAGGCCAGCCTAGTCTACAAAGCGAAAACAGGGCAGAGAAACCCTGTCTCAAAACCAAAACACAAACAAACAAAAAAGCATAAAGCAAGCCTTCATATTTAAATCCTACATGGCAGAGCTAGTTAAACATCAGTTGTAATTATTTACAGAAACGTTTACCTTCTCAGACTTTTCGATATTGAAGATAATCTTTGTTAGCTCAACTGTCTGTTTTGCTTGCAAAGCAAGGATTTACGTGTAGTGAGGAAGTTGCTTGTCTGATTATAGGGCCAGGTAGGTAAATTGGCCTGCTCATTTCAGAGGACATTTGAAGTGTCTGCGGAGAGCTTGATAATTGGTGGATCAACAGGTTGTGCAATAGCTGGAGATGAAATACCTTCCCAGAGGTTCCTAAATATGACCCTTTTGATTTTTTTTTAATTGAGGTTGTTAAATCGCATCAGAAAGGCAGCCTGTGCTGAGCATTTGAAGAGCAGAAGGATGTTTTTTTTTTTTTTAATATGGCCTCATATAGGGTAACTCAAGTATTATGAAAACATGGTGCCTTTCTTTAGAGATGCAGTTTAATGGGCCTTTCCTGAGTAACCCTCTGTAAGGAAGGTTGATGCAGCGCCTCCTTGGGCACTCACTTAGCACTGCCTCTTAATCAGTAACTGTTGTCCCAGACTGTGGGTTAAGAAACAGAAAAGCAGAAGACACTGCCAAAGATAAAACAGCACAGAGCCGAGGGCTAGCTGAGATGCAGTAACTCCATCATCAGACAGGTAGGCAAGCAGATGCTATACAAGAATGGAACACTAATACTCAGGACCATAGACTCCTGGGCCTGAGCAGCTACGGTACGATAAGATGTCAATGCTTCCTTATGTGTTCCACTGAAATCTTCCATTGTCACCTGGGTAATGATGTCTTCTTCTAGAGAGAGGTGACATACAGAACTAGAATAAATGAGCTAGATGTACACACCCTCACTTCTTAAAGCTGAGATTGTGAGTTCCTTTATCTTCTCTGAATTCTGCAAGGGTAAACTTAGGGATAATTAAGATGAGGGAAAAATCGCAATATTCTCTTTTGGGACCATAAGAAGCCTTGAGTTATGTTAACATCTTTCAAATCTTGAAAATGAATAGATCACAAAAATGTTGTCAGTATATTAGCTTAAGCAGATTATTAAGACCTACCCAAACCAGAAATTCTGTGACATGTGACGAGCTTCCAAGTTTCCCTAACACAAAATGTTTTAAGAATAGAGATGAGAATTATGTTTAATAGCAAGATGAACTTGGGGACTGTTACCTTTTCACATCTGATGGCGGAGATCAGATAAGAAAGCTCTTGCTGTTAATTACTTTAAATCTAACTTCTGTTCTCTTCTGCTACCAGCTTGTTGCTCCAGCAAGTGTTTGCACGCTCTAGGACTCGGCTTCTTCTAGAGGAAAAGGGGACAACAAATTATATGCATCTTATAGTTAATGTCAGTAGTAGATGATAAATTATTTATGAAGCATTTTGAGGGGAGCACAGTTCAAGTCTTACTCAATGATGGCGCTAGACATTCTTACTAGCCATTATTATTTTTACAGTTCTTCCTATATCACATTGACTTCAGAGTTGTCTGTCCAGTTTGTGCTCTTTAGCATTTATATATGCCCAAAAGGGTTTGAAAAATATTCTGTTGGTGTCAGGCTATGTACAGTATGGAAGTTCCTCTGCTATGATTCTGGAGGGTTACAATAAATGGAAAGAAATTAAAATGGAAATGGAAGTGAGACATATGCAACATGAGAAAGAGACCAGAGAGGAAAGTCTAACTGAGTATTCTAAACCTTCTTCCAAGAGCCTAGAGGTGAGGATGTATTAGAACATGAGGATGTTTCAAGAACATGAAGGTTAGATGTCTATTTTTAAAATTTTTTAACTTTATTTTTGGTTTTGCAAGACAGGGTTTTCCTGTGTAGCCTTGGCTGTCCTAGACTCACTGTGTAGATCAGGCTAGTCTTGAACTCACATCGATCCACCTGCCTCTGAATCCCTGGGTGCTGGGATTAAAAGCAGGTGCCACCATGCCCAGCTAGATGTCTTTTTAAAGCTGAGTAGACATTACAAAGGGATGTAGAACTAATTCAGAAGAGCAGTGAAGGAGGTCAAACCTGCAGTTGCCCATGTGGAACTCAATCTTCTATTTCCGGGCTTATGTAGCTTTGGATCTGGACCTTTTGTTTTGTGCCCTGCTTCATACAAGGAAGGGTGATAATGCATGTCCCATGTTGGTTCTGGGAAAGCTGGTTGAATGTTCTACTGAATCTGAGGTAACGCTTCTTTGATTTTTTTTTCCTAGATTTTTTTCTTTTACTTCTTTGCCTAGGTAAATAAAGATCCCCGTGGTCAGTTTAATCTTAGCAAGTAGGGGTTTGTAGCTTTTCCACAAGTCTGGAATTTCTGAAGGGGGAAGGGGTGTAGACGATCTCCAGTAGTCCAGAACATCCTTTAGAACACTGGGTTGTCTCTGGAGGTTGTTTTGACTGCTGGAGCAGATGAATGGGTTCTTGGTTCTTGAGTGAGCTGTATCAGTGAGTTGATGACTAAGCTTTTCTGTGTCTTTTGTTGCTTTGAAAGTTCCTCAGTTCAGGAGAGTTTTAAATGAATGTGAAACATAAGACAGAAACTGCAGGGGATATTTATTGAATTAATCTCAACTTTCCAAGATTAATTTGAAACCAACTTCCTTAAACCCAAATGATTCAGATTTGAAATTCTGGGGGGTGGGGCGGAGGGAGTGCTCTCTGCAACTTTAGGGCTTTAAGGAGACTCTTACTTGCTGTCATAGATTATCTCTCCATTGTCTCTTGACTTGTTGTGGGGTAATTGGTAAGTCACCTCTTCCCTGAGGCCTGAAATTCTTTTCTCATTCAGAAACTAAGTGAAATTCTCATTGCGTTCCATTAAGTGTTCCCCTCTGCCTGGGTCTCAAGGCTACCAGCCAAGGATATGATGAGAAGGGCAGGTGCCACAGGAAAGAAGAGTGAGCCTTTTGATGGGCTGAGCTCTGCAGCAGGTTGCTATGGCTGCTGTACTGTTGGTTTTTTGTTTGTTTTTTACATTTTCAAAAATGTGTACTTTAATTATTATATAAACATGAATAGTAATTGTATCATTTTTCTATGAAAGTGAATTTTTTTTTTCATCTATTACAATTTATTCATTTTGTATTTCAGCTGTGGTCCCTTCCCTTGTCCACTTCCAATTCCACCCTCCCTCCCTCTTCTCCTCCTATGCTCCTCTCCCAGTACACTGATGGGAGCTATGATCATATCCTATCATAGCCTATCAGTTCTCATCAGGACTGGCTGCATTGTCTTCCTCTGTGGGCTACTAAGGCTTCCCACCCCTTCAGGGGGAGGTGATCAAAGAGCCAGCCACTGAGTTCATGTCAGAGACAGCTCCTATTACCCTTACTAGGAAACCCACTTGGACACTGAGCTGCCATGGGCTACATCTATGCAGGGGCTCTAGGTTATCTCCATGAATGGTCCTTGGTTGGAGTGTGAGTCTCAGTAAAGAGCCCTGGGCTCTGATTTTTTTTTTGGGGGGGGGGGGGTTCGGTTGCTCTCCTTGTGGAGCTCCTGTCCCCTCCAGGTCTTTCTATCTCCCCTTTCTTTCATAAGATTCCCTGCACTCTGCCCAAAGTTTAGCTATGAGTCTCAGCATCTGCTTCAATACCCGCTGAGTAGAGTCTTTCAGATGCCCTCTGTGGTAGGCTCCTGTCCTGTTTCCTGTTTTCTTCCTCTTCTGAACTCAGTCCTCATGTGAATAGATGAGCTGGGGTGTCTGGGTAGTGGGGATTCTGCTATTCTGAAGAATAGGGGAAAGGGGTTGCAGGAGGGAGGGTAGAACTGGGAGGAGAGGAAAGATGTAAATTGAATCAATTATGTAGAATGAGGAGAAGAGATGGAAGCAGAGATCTTTAGGATTTTCAACAAAAGTAATTCTTAAACTGCAGGATATTTGAACTAATTCAGAGAATGGCCAAGAGGCATGCTAATATTCAGTATGTGTGCCAGGGCTCCATGAAGAAATTTAGAACATTCCCATCATATTCTTCCTAGAAAGAAAAGGAACCAGTAGCTCAGAAGGTGGCCCTGACTGACTTAGCCATAGTCATGTGACAAGTTCTTAGAAGAGCTGAGGCCAAATCTTACACACTGGCCAACTGCTTTTGCATACCCTCTTTGACTTCTGAGAGGGCCTAACTGTGCTTAATTACAGAACGTCAAGATCTCTACGAACACTGGACAGTACCTGGCAGCATCTTACATATGAATTAAAGGACTCCGTTTGTGTACGTCCCCAGAGAACAGCATGTTCACATATGGACCACCAACCTATAGGGAGACTCATTCTGCTCATTAACCACAGTTCATGTTCATGTCAGCCTTGTTGTCTGTATACTAGGAGTGATAAAAACTAAGTGTAGGCAAACCATATGTATTAGAAAACATACATATATGGCCAGTACTTGTCTGAAGACATTTATCTAGGTAAATATAATCTAAAGTGGAATATTGGTATGTGATGCATGTGTGTGTGTGTGTGTGTGTGTGTGTGTGTGTGATTATGAGAGTCTTTGTGTGTGTGTGTGTGTGCGTGCATGAATGTGTGTGTGTGTGTGTGTATCCTTATGAGAGTATGTGTGTGTGTTCTGCTCAGACTTAAAAAGGTGTTACAGGAATATTGATCCACGCTATTTTTCGTCCAAGAATGTTCTTTTTATTCCCGTTCTCCACAGAATATTGAATTACCTTTTCAACCTCCAATTTCCCTTGTGAAGCCACCCATAGCTTACAAAGAGGCTCCCCAGCTTTCTAGACAGCCTAACACTCAGATAACATCTGCTTATTGTTCAGAGCTCAGTTTAAACATCACCATCTCAGGGCAACATACTTTGATACGAGGTTTGGGCCCCTAGTACACGTTGTCATTGTCCCTTCTATTCTTTCCTTCATGCCCTTGTCACAGTTCCATGATGGTAATTGCTGAGCTTGACTGAGGTGAAATCCGTCTCCCTGAAAGTGAAGAAAAGACGAGACTCTTTGTCGATCTTTCCTCACTCAGGGCCTGGAGGAGGGCTCTGCACAAAGCTGGCCTCGGGTAGATTCTTGCACGGAATGAGCAGCTGTCACTGTGTGCTGTGTATAGCTCTCACACTGCCGAAATGTCTGATGAATTCTGTTCTTTCGGAGTTTAGCAAACTGTTGGCAACTTGGAAGTGCTAAAAGAAAGTTCAGATGAGCAAAAAGTGTAAAATCTCTCACCTGTGGACGTTTTGTAAATTCTAATAAATCCAGTCAGCCAGCTAGAAAGATTTGTATTTTCTCATCACTTCTTTCCTCCTCAAGAGGCAGAATATAAATTCCCAGAAATGTGGTGTTCCATATTCATAAAATGTTGTGACTTTAAAATTATGTCTACTCAGTTGTATGACTTCCCTCAAGTGTTGTCCAGATAGACACAATGTTCCTCTGGATACTATCTCGTTCATTCAGTTTTTGGCGACAGATATTCCAATGCCCGAGCATTCTTGGAAGCTGTGAGGTACAGACATGAAGGGTTGGAACTCCGTGAGAATGACTTACACTTTCAGCATCTTTCAGTAGAAAGAAATTTAAGGGGCTGCTTCCCTGTATGTTAAAGGGTTATAACAATAAAGCCTACCCCACAGGATTGACAGAAATGTTAAATAAAGTAACACACAGTATTTAGTCTAGAGTATGTGTTACATTTGAGCAGAAATAAAGAACAAAGAAGATTTTTGTTATCTTAGCTTTTCAATAAAATGTTCCCCCAATAGCGTATTAATGAAAGTGTTTAGGGCTAGGATATTATCGCTCAGGAGAAGACCATGTCCACAGAAAGTATGAGGCTCTAGGTTCAATTTCCAACACCAATGACTAACCAAATGAACAAATGAGGTAAAATAATACTGTGGGCTCTTTCTTGGTTTGGGGAAAGAAAAGCAGAAACTATGGCATTAAGTCTTTTTTTTTTTTTTTAAGTCTTGACAGGTAGCAAGGCATTACTTTTTGTGTGCACTAATTAAAATTATGCTAAATACTACATTTCCCATGAATCAGTTGCATGCCATGAAATCCTCATTTTTAAGCTAGGAATGGAGACTACAGGAACGGCATGATCACTTCTAGCTGGATCTGCATTTCTGGAAACAGCCGTGTCCGCACAGCTGAGAGCGGGGCAAACAGGCTAAAGTAAACAAAGACTTCCTTTTATTACTGACACTAGATCCTTGGACATGGCAGTGGGCCTCAGTCTTCTTGCAGAGGAATGGAGACAGTTATCTAGGCTGTGACATGCTACAGAAACATGGGTGAATTAGACAAGGCACACGCTGAAGGCCCTTTGACCTCCAGCAACCTGAGGACCTGGAGATCTGATTCTTGGCAAAATATTTGAATTGTGTAGCACAGTTTGTGAAAAATCGTCATGTTCCAACCTGAATCATACACATTCTGATTCAATGTGCCTGAGGTACATAGGGCCTTTGCACTGGTAATAGTTGCTATGTCTTTGCAGGTGATTCTAATGGAAGCATTAAATAATTACACTTGGAAGAGTTAAATAATTATGTCATTTCTCCAACATGGCCCTTCTTTCAGCTGTACCAGGACAATTTCAAGGTTGACAGTTTAAGTGCCTAGTGTAGTTGGTGGAAATAATTAGAAATATTTAAGTATACTTGTAGATTTAAAAGAAATTGATATGACAAATTATTAGGTTTCATAAAAATGGTTGCCTGGATGTTTCTTCTTTTTCCAATTAAAAAGAAAAATCGGAATTTATCTTTTTTAGTCTGTATGGTTGGTGATAGCTAACAGGTGCCATTTTGGTACAAGGAATTATATCTCCGTTCATAGCTTTACCTCACAACAACCATGGGCTTGACTCTCTACTGAAGGAGGTAGAGAAAGATGTGGAGTCTGCAAAAACGTGTTCTTTGTATGATACCATTTGTATGATGAGTTCACTATGCTCAGAAGAAACATTCTCTTGTGGGTATGCTAGAGATCCAAGGTATGTAGCTTCTTTTTATTTCTCAAGTTATAGCAGAGACCACCAGTTCATCCCTAAAAGGGGATTGCCTGTTCTTGGAAACTGGTCATGTTGGGAGGAACATAGTTGTCCACGGTGGACTGGAATGCAGTCCTCTAACAGAAGCTGGTACCGTTCAGGATGGAGTATCCCAAAGAAAGGCAGGGACTGGCTGGCATTTGATCCAGACAGCTTCTGCAAAGGCACCGTCCTCTTCTGCCTCACCCACACTATGTCTTAGCTATTGAGAAAGTCTCCATGCCAACTTGTAATATGCCATGAAAGCTCTTTCTTTCCTCTCAGCCCCTCCATATTTCTCCCACACATAACATGCACAGAGGAAGACTATTAATGAAATGCATGAATTTTGCATAACACAAAAGACATCAGAACATCAGGGGACAAAGCTTGTCCTTCTGACCTTAGTCCGTCATTATAGTTTTCTGTTTTGTTGTTGTTGTTGTTATCTGTTGTTTGTTTTGTTCTGAAGAGGAGTTCTGTCTTTTGCCTGTAGATTGTCTGTCTCCACAGATCAGTAGCTACTAATCAGTCCCTATTTTAGCCAGATCCTACATACCTAGCTAGGTATAAAGCCAAGCTCTAAAGCTGGAAAACCAGAAGCCATCACCACCTTTGCTAGATAACGGCCAGAAAGATAACTTGGAATATCCCTTAATTCAAGAGCAGTTCTGACTCCAAACTCCAATTTACACATGAAAAACACAAACCATCGCACATCTGGAAGGAAAGAACCTCATTGCCCTGCCTAATTTCCTGTCTGTGCACAGGGCCCTATACATAATCTTACTTTCGTGCTTTTAAGTTACAATTCTTTGAAATGGCTCTCTTGCTAGCTCTTTCATAGGACAGTAGCCGTATATATTCAGATTAAACATTTTAACTTTGCTGATAATTATTATCAAAATGGATTGCATTTTAAAATCATGTAATCATATTTAATAGCTATATCATATTAACTAAAAAGGTAGCTTTTAAAAAATTGTTTTATCATTCAGGCATATTAAACATTTCTATTTTTTCTCCTCCCAAGTCTAGCTAGACACCAGCATCCATGCATATATGTGATCAGAGCACAGATAAAAGTACATTGCTTAAATGTATCACATACACATTTTCTCAATTTACCACTGTGATAATTTTAATATATTTAATATCATCTTGAATAGTTTTATCTGAATACACTAAGCCAGTATAACAAAATCAATATTTAACATGCAATTTAGAAGAGTTAAATCCATTTTGTTGTTGTTAATACATCTATAATTATCTATTTACAAATGTATACTTTGTGCTTTATAAAAATTTGCCTTTGTAGATAATCCCAGATAGGTTTGCTATGTCAGAGGATAAGAATATATTTGAAGCTATAGAATGATGAAATTTTTGCTCTTTTACATATTTCAGAACATTTCATTAAGCAAAAATTAGATCATTATCCTAGAAAATTATTGCCTTTAAAACATCATAAATATTAATGTTAATACCTTAAATACTAAAATTATTACCATAATAAAATTTAAATCAGGTAGGAAAATTTAGAACCTATATTTAAAACTTTTTAATGGGCTATGTCAAAGGAAAGGAGTGAAGTCAATTGACTCAGCCATGTTTATAGGAAAAAGAGTGGATTCCAGCAATAGCTTATCCTACAAACTCTAAGTTGACAGTTAAATCATAATATTTTCATGTGTCCCATGTTTTCAGTTGTAAAATCAGCATAGCAATGTGCATTTGTGTCCCAGAAGGTCCATTCAATGGAAAACCAAGAAAGTCTTTCCGTAGGCCTTTTATTCTTAAAGAAGTAGCTCTAAAAGACATCAAACAATGGCCAGCAAACAATGTTATGCTGTTTTCTCTGATAATGCTGTGTGAATTTTGCATCACTTTGCTTTATAGTTAGCCCTGTATATTGTCTCTGGTGCTTAGCATAGAATATGCCTTGTTAAAATGTTTAATAGTAAACTAACAATGGCAATATTTATCTGTAGGTTGTTCTGCATTAGGCGATAGGGTTGGTAGTTTGTTTTGATTTTCCTTCTCTTTACATCCCGATTGTAGTTCCATTCCTTCTCTCCTCCAGGTCCCACTCTTCCTTCCTTTTCCTCCATCCCTCTTCCCCTGTCCCTTACCCCAGCTCATTAGGTCATCAGCACTGAGTGCATCCTCTTCCCCTGTGACCTGGCAAGGCTGCCCCACTAGGGGCAGTGATCAGAAAGCAGTTAACAGAGTCCATTTCAGAAATAGCCCATTACTAGGGAAACCTCATGAATCCTGAGCTGCCTAGCTGGTGCACCTGTGTAGGGGGCCTAGGTCCAGTCTATTAACTGTCCTGGTTGGTGCTTCCAGCCTCTGCAAGCCCCCCTGAGCCCTGGTTAGTTGGCTCTGTCGGCCTGGCACCTCCAGGTGATAGGGTTTTTATGTGTATTATTTTGTTTATTCCTAAGAGCCATTGCAAAACAATCTGCCAAGCTGATACTACAGTCTCTAGTTTTATGGATTTAAAATAAAGTGGTTTTGAGGACCTGCTTTTTATCAAGCAGTCTGTCATATATATATATATAATTATAACTACAGCAAACAAATACAACTACTAGTATCTTTCATTCTCATCAATGACAATGACAATGTGTCTACCCTGTAAACTCAGCACTGATCTGAAGAAAGCTTTGAAGCAAAGTTGACACTAGCTCTTCTCTGTGTTACCTCAGTACATCTAGCTATCAAACCTTCTCCTCATCCTTCCTGTCATTGACAATTCCTTGTTTAGTAAATATTCACACCATTCATCTCTGTGGAGCATTGTTGATTATGTGATCTAGTTTAGCCAATGAGATGTTATGAAACAGGAAAGAAGAAGAAATGTGTTTCCATACAAGCTTAGCCTCCCTTGACCTTGAAATCCCACTCTAGAAGAAATGTATGGTAAACTAAACTGAGCACATCCTGGTGGGAGTCCAGCTTGCTTCAGCCCTCTTAGAACAGACTCTTAGACTTGCAAAGTCAATTTTTGTTCCTCTATGTTATTTATATTTGAGATGGATATTGCTTTTTATTTGGAAGCAATATTGTTTTTTCAATAAATGATGGATATACTATCATTTTATCCTGTTACATCAATCTACATGTAATATTTGGGTCAGTTTGTATAACTAACATTTCCTTCCATATATTTTGTTTGTTTTGGGAAGAATTCCATGTTGAGCCTCCCCTCAACAGTTTCTATATCATGGAGATTAATTTGAAGATTCATTAAATGTTTCATGGTCAAAAATAAACAAATTAATACGGGCTTGTGTAAGCTTACTCTCAATTCAAAATAAATTTTAACTGTTCTTTTATTCAGGTTTCTAATATTTTTAGCATTAGCTATAATAAAGATGCTGTCTGCATAGCTTATTGCATTTTCTAGACAAGCAGAAAAACACACACACACACACACAAATGCCTAGATCTCCAAATAAACCCCAAAATTTCATAAGGTAATAAACACCTATACTGTATTTACTAGGCTCTGGTTTAGACATTCTGTTGCATTGGGTTGTATCCTATATCAGAGGCATCCATTGCTGGTTTCATTTTCTTTCCTCTTTATTTTCTGAGCTGCCAAGTTGATTTCTTGATCTGTATCAACAGATTGAAAAATAAACTTAAAGCAGCCTTGACAATATCTAGTGCTTGGAAAGTGTTTACCAACATTGACTTCAAATGACTATGTACTATCTTTTAACTTCACAGTTGGAGAAAACATTTTTTTTCCTGCCAGTTGTAGTTGTCATGAGAAATATATCCACTTACGGAAAACAACCTGTTGTTTTGAATAAAAATATACAAGAAAGTACAATCTATCTTTTTAATTTTTTTTCCTTTGTCGGTTAAAGCTTGATTTTTCTCTCCTGTTCTGTCATCCATATGCTTTATTCCAAAATGTAAACTCAATGGCATACAACAGCATTCAGTTTAAATAATGAATTTCACCTCTGGCTCAAATAACTCTAACTTTAGAGGTAAAGTCCAAACAGGGTGGCATGCCAGTGTTTCTAGCAATGCTTGTAAGAAACCCAGAAAATGTGTTGGCTTTTCATAGTAAACAAGTCATAGATGGAGGCATGTGTAAGTGCAGTTTCTAATATGTTAATTAGAGTGAGTTATTCTATGTATGTGGCAGGGATGCACATGTCATGGCATAAATGAGGTAGCCAGAGGAAAACCTGGGGAAATTGGTTCTCTTCTTCTTCCATGTGGGACCTGAGGATTGAACTCAGGGAATGAGGCTTGGTGCCAAGAGCCTTTGCCTGCGAAGCCATCTTTACAGCTTGAAGAGAAGAACCACAGCCTTAACTTCCCCAGGAACCTGACACTCAGAAAAGCAGGGGTCACTAACTGAAACCTTCATTATTTGCTATTTCATTAGGCTCCATATTCTAGAAAGTAATAGGCAATGGAAGGAGAGCTTTCTATTTTCATAATTCTTTTTTTTAACAAAGCATAGTATAATTTATTTGATTTTTCAAAAGTCTGTTCATATAAAAACCTAGGCAATGTTGTAAACTTAAATATTATTATTATTGATTATTTCCCATTAAACTTTCTGAGTAAAATTAAGACTGCAGTTATTGTCTAGTGAATTTCAATAACAACATTAATATTTCATTTTGTAATATAATCTAGTTATTTTCACAATATTTGAAAAAATGCTTTTAGGACTTGAGAGCAACAGAATAAGGAACTAATAAACACCTATATTGGTTTAAAGACATTAAATTTTGAGTTTAACACCAGGATATAAAATATGTTAAAGAGGCAAAAATACACACAATATGATTTAGCCATAAATAATTTCAACACGTCTACATAAACACAGGTGTTGTGGGATCTGGAAACAACCTAAATGTCCCTCAACTGAAAATGGATACAGAAATTTACACAATGGAATACTACTCAGCTATTAAAAAAATGGAAATCATGAAATTTGCAGACAAATGGTGGGAACTAGAAAAGATCATCCTGAGGTATCCCGGAAGCAGAAAGACACACATAGTATATACTCACTTATAAGTGGATATTAGACATATAATATAGGATAGACATACTAAAACCTATACACTTAAAGAAGCTAAGCAAGAAGGAGGACCCTGGGTAATATGAACAAGCCTCACTCAGAAAGGCAAACAGGATGGAAATTGAAAGAGGGAGAAAACAGGAAACAGGACAGGAGCCTACCACAGAGGGAGGGCCTCTGAAAGACTCTGCCCAGAGTGTATCAAAGCAGATGCTGAAATTCATAACCAAACTTTGGGCAGAGTACAGGGAATCTTATCAAAGAAGGGGAGATAGAAAGACCTGGAGGGGACAGGAGCTCCACAAGGAGAGCAACAGAACCAAAAATATCTGAGCCCAGTAGTCTTTTGTGAGACTGATATTCCAACCAAAGACCATGCATGGAGATAACCTAGAGCCCCTGCGCAGATGAAGCCCATGGCAGCTCAGTGTCCAAGTGGCTTCCCTAGTAAAGAGAACAGGAGCTGTCTCTGACATGAACTCAGTGCCTGGCTCTTTGATCACCTCCCCCTAATGGGGGAGCAGCCTTACCAGGCCACAGAGGAAGACAATACAGCCAGTCCTGATGAGACCTGATAGGCTAGGGTCAGAGGGAAGGGGAGCAGGACCTCCTCTATCAGTGGGCTTGATGAGGGGCACGGGAGGAGATGAGGGAGGGAAGGCAGGATTGGGAGGGGATGAGGGAAGGGGCTACAGCTGGGACACAAAGTGAATAATCTGTGATTAATATAAAAAAATAAAAAATAAAACAATGCTAAAAAAAAAATAAAAAAGCAGATACAACCCAAGTACTGTAGTTCTCTCTCTAGAAACCAGCCTTAAAATTTAGTGTTGTTCCCAGTTTCTTTGTTCATAGACAGAAAGTGTTTACTATGTACATTTCAAAGGGATATCATATCAATGAAGAAATACATATATCTATAAATGTGTTGAATCATTGGAAACAAAGACAAAATAAGATGGACCCTTAGTAATTTAAAAAAAAAAAAAAGATGATGTGTTGTACGACACTCAGCTTTCAAATATTTATCTATTTTTCAAAGGCAAGCTTTTATTTCTCTCTTTTTCTACTTCTTCTTTTAAAACTAGATTTAGAATATAAACTCCTGTTATGGAGATCTGTTCATGAGTTAGGGGAAAGTCTGCCAAGAAGAGAAAATATACCCTGAGTGCCCTTTGGGAATAGTTGGTGAGGTCATTCTCTTTTCTTTGGTGTGGGTACTATCTCCATGTCGTCAAAGGAACCTGTTTGAATCCTGGGATCAATTCATCTAGGATTTGAATGAAGCTACAAACCTCAGCTCCACAGAACCCCAGAAAAGTTTCTCAGCTTTTCATCTGCTGCTGTGGAAACTTCTGTTCTCAGCTAAAATAGGAAAGGGTGGAGCTAATTTAATTAAAATAAATGATTTATAACATTAACCAAAGAGCTTTCTTTTTAGCTCCTCTCAATGTTTCCATTTCACTTTTAGCTCCGGTTTGTATCATTTCTTATTTTGTCTTCCTGATTTATCCAACTCTAGTTCCCGGACTTACGAAAATATACTTGCTAAAGATGAGTTAAAGGGCAAGACGTACTTCAGCCTCTACGCAATTATTTCTGCTATTGAAATGTTCAACTCAGAGAGTGCCTGGTTTTCCTTGGGCTGGAGGAAGGCAGGTGAAGGAAGGTGGGTGGCTTGACTGAGTTAGGGAAATTCCAGAGGATGGGGGCTGCCAGATTGCTTGCTGGCTCTTAATTGCCAAACTCCACTTTGCACAGCTGTGTGCTTCATTAAATAGTGATGTCTACAAATCAGATCAGCGTTAAAATTCAGAGCAGGGGGGAATTCCTGAGCACAGGCGCTGCCAAGTTCCTAGAGTTTTAACAGCACTCTCATCAGTCTGCCCCTCTCTGCTCTGCAACTATAAATAAGTTCAATATTGAGAGTGTTTTCATCCATTGTAATGCCTACTTGTTCACTTGGAGTGGTGGAAAGATGTATGAATACCAGTGATGGTGCCCATGCTGTGGGCCATTTGTTGTGAGATGGTAGAATGGATAGAGCTAATGATCTTTCTGTTGGATGAAGAACATCATTTCATCCTAGAAGCACAGATTTCTTCTATTTTTTTCCCATACCAATTTTATTTTCAAAAACCACTTTGTAGATTTTAGGATTAAGGGCCTAGTGCTGTCTCTGCTCTGGCAGGCTAAGATGTTCATTTTATTCATCTTATGGAGGGTTTGTATATGCAAGGTCCCATGCTGAGTGAATAGTGACAGAATAAGTAAGACAAGGTTAATGGACACAAACTCAGGCAGGGAGATGTGAGATATGAGAAGGTTATACATGAGTTGTTAGAAAGATACAAGGAGAGTGCATATAAAGACTCACAAAGTCCATAAGGAGTAAGGGAAAAGTTCAAGAAAGAAATAACCTTAATAGGATTTGAAAGATGGGTAGTTAAAAAGAGATATGTGTGAGCACTGTGGGAGAAGGGAAAAGTGAAAGAGAGGTACCAAGGATAAAAAAGTTCTACGGAGCACCAGAAATATTCATCCCTTATGTTGAAATTGTGCTATAATAACTGGAAATCCAGGATCTCTTTACTTCTGGCAATTAAAACAATAATATAGCTTGCTTACCTTCCATTGGGTATGCCTTCAGTGACACTAGTTAGAGTCTCACACCGATGTTGTGGGCCTTGTCTGATCTGAGGAAATAATAAAGGGAGAGCTGAATGGATGGATGAGGTGTCCATGTGGGACCCTATCCTGGTGGTGTTGATGAGTGGACACAGGAAGAGTAAGTGTTGAAAGAACCAAATAAAAGAGGGCCTGTAGGCATTGGAAGAATCGAAGAAGAGAGAGTCTGGAGAGTCTGCCCCCCTCTGAAGAGTCTTAGTAGCTAATCTGGAAAAGAAAAACAGAACAGTTCAAACTGGCATGTCTTATTAAATACATACCCTAAACAAACACCACCATAGGCAATGGCTGTTACTTGAATACAACATGATTCCCCTGTTCTAAGCTACGAGGAAGGGAGGCCAGCACATAAATCCACAACTCCTACATAAGATAAAATCCAGTAAGACCTGGCAATTCATCACAGCAGTGTGGAGAAAGCCAGATCTATTTTTAATTGGTGAGGGACAAGAAATAGTCTTAAAACATTCACTCTAAACTTAGATAAGATATAATCAGCTTGTCGATACTTATCTCAGCCATTCAGGGCACTGTCACAAAATACAATAAACTGAGTTGGTGAAACAGGAAAATTTTATTCTCACAGTTTTGGAACATGGGAAGACTGAGGTCAAAGCCACAGAATAGCCTGGTTAGGTATATTCTATTTCTAGGTGGTGGATTTTTGCTTTTTCCTTTTCCCACTGTGGTGGGACAAGACAGCTCTCTTCAACCTCTTTTTATAAGATTATATCTCCCACCTCAACAGGGCTCTGTCCTCATGATTTCATTACATCTCCCAAAGCCCATCATCGTGAATGTGAAAAGCTGATTTTGATTGAAGGAAAGAGTAGGCAAAGAGAAAAGCCCCATCAGGCAACTACTATTTCCAAAATGACAATGAAAACAGGAGATATAGTTTGTGATGAGCTGGGGCTAGGATGAGATCTTCCAGTGTCCACAGAGTCATGCAGGGTTTGGATATCCAACTTGATAAAAAGCCATCTCAAACACAGCATGACTCCCAATGGCCCATCTGTAAACTCTGGGGGTGAGGTTGAAGTTGGGGAGGGTCTCTTCCATTGCTGAATCTTTAAGGTCCAATAAATGGATAACTTTACTTGGGACTTTCTTCAGCCTTTGACAGAATAGAGGGATGTCAGGATTGGATATCCTAATCATTGAACTCAAGGATTAGCTATGAACTGAGATGAGCAAAGCAAGACTTATGGGTTTCTCTAGCAATCTTTATCTCCATTTCTACTTTTGGCCACTTAGAGAGTCTCTGTATTTCTGATACTTAACACACTGCCTTGCAAGTAACAAGCACTCAGTAAATGCTTTGCTGAATGATCAGACAAAAAGCTGAGTTGTTTCAATAGGTGAGAAGAGCCTGGTTTAGGGCTTGAGTAAATAATCCACGCTTATGCCTCTGGAGCAGGAAAGAAGCCAACCTTTGATGGCTTCACTTTATCATATAATTTTTTTATAATGAGTTGCCTTCATGATCTTCTTACCCAATCTAAGGAACAGTGTTAAATATATTTCACCTAATTGTTCTGATCTGGGTTTCACTTCAGAAAGTGAATCTTCACACCTCTCTGATTTATTTGCTTTTGAGATAAAAATAAAATAAAATAAAATTCAGTGAGGGAAAGCTTTGGGGGAATAATAGTTTTCACACAGTTTTTTTTCCAAAATCCATTTTGAATAATACCACAGTTGAGTAATCAAATCACAAATTTACATTTATAACTAGTAGTCTGAAGCAATTATGCCAACATTTTACTGAATATACATTTCCCTGGGACTTTTTATACTTCTTTTCATAATTGTAATTGATGTGAAATGTGTGTAATTGTTGTATAAAATATTAGGTATATACAGCTGTATATATTAACAAGCCAGCCAATAATGTAATTATCAAACAAATTATTTTGTTTGTACACGTGTGTGCATGTGCCCAAGTGTCCGGGAGGTTGCATGTACACACTTTTGTGCACGTGTGTGGAGGCCAGATTTAACCTTGGGTGCTGTTCCTCAGTTGCTTTCCATCTTCTTTCTTGATAGAGAATCTCTCACTGGCCTGAAGCTTGCCAAGTCAGCTATGCCGGCTGGCCATGATGCGCCATGATTCACATACCTCTACCTCTCATAAATCTGAGATTAGTCCTGTGTGCCTCCACGCCCAGATTTTTTATGTAGCTGCTGGGTATCAAATAGAGATATCACTCAAGGTTTCATATTGACTCCAAATTCTTTTTATTACACTTTGAAAATGAGGGTTTAGGAAACATTTTATCAAATAGATATCTTTTTTTTTTCCTATGGTGATAAAGGCAATCAGAGTTTGGTTTTCATGTTCTCTATGGTATATTTTTCATATATTAGTAGTCCTCAGTAGTTATTATAAACACATATGAAAGCTAACAGCATTTTTGATAAATCTGGGCTTCCAAATCTGCAAAATGGTATGCTGTATTCACAGACACTCAGTGCGGCTTTGTTGTTATCTGAAGGTGAATTAAAGGCAAATGGGATGGACATTGGAAGAAGGTGAACACAGGAACAAGACAGGAGCCTACCACAGAGGGCTCTGAAAGACTCTTCCCAGCCGGGTATTAAAACAGATGCTGAGACTCATAGCCAAACTTTGGGCAGAGTGCAGGGAAGCTTATGAAAGAAGGGGGAGACAGAAAACCCTGGAAGGGTCTGGAGCTCCACAAGGAGAAAAACAACCAGAAAATCTGGGCCAAGGGGTCTTTTCTGAGACTGATACTCCAACCAAGGACCATGCATGGAGATAACCAAGAACCCCTGAACAGATGTAGCCCATGGCATCTCAGTCTCCAAGTGGGTACCCTAGTAAGGGGAACAGGGGCTGACTCTGACATGAACTCAGTGGCTGGCTCTTTGATCACCTCCCCCTGAGGAGGGCACAGCCTTACCAGCCCACAGAGGAAGACTATGAAAGACAGTCATGATGACACCAGATAGGCTAGGGTCAGATGGGAGGGGAAGAGGTCCTTCCCTCACAGTGGACTAGGGAAGGAGCATGGGAGGAGAGGAAGGGAGGGATTTGGAGGGGGCAAGGGTGAGGGCTACAGCTGGGATACAAAGTGAATAAATTGTAATAAATAAAAAATATACTAAAAAAACTAACAAATAAACAAAAATAAGACAGAGAGATACAGAATAAAATGCCTAAAGTCAAATACCTACAGACAAGTGTACCACCTACACATAAACTCAGACAGATAGGCAGACAGGCATGCACACACACACACACACACACACACACACACACAATAAAACAAAAACAAAAGAAATAAACACCCCTCAAAACTAGAACAAGACTCAACAATTCTCCCACTCATTGGCAAGGTCATTATAAGACAATGTGTGTGCTTTGTTTTGATTTGATTTTTTTTTTTCCAGCACAGCTATCATCCTATAGCTTCCCTTGAATTCAGGCATGGCCAAATGAATCATGGGCAGGAGTGCTTCGTGTTCCTGCCAGACTTGATCCTAAAAGTACCTAAGATCCCTCCCTTGATCTCCAGATTGTTTTTCTTACTCCCCCTCTTCCCCGTCCTTCCCCCTCCTTATCTTTTTGCTTATAGGCCGGATAGGAAAAAAACAAAACAACAAAAACAAAACAAAAGAGGACATCATTAAGGCTTTAAGTGCAGCAGAGCAGTTGTTGAAAGGATTCTGAGAGCTGTGAGACACATGGGACAAGACTGCACAAAAAAGCCACCTGTAGGGAAATTTCCTCACGAGACTTGATGTACGTGAGGAAGTATGATGGTGGGACAGCATTAGAGTCACAGCATCATGCTTTCTTGTGGTCCAGTTTTACACTTGCTCTTAGCCAAAATACTGAGAAGTAACTGGGTATGGTTCCATCTGAGTATGAAAGACTGACAGCTGTGAAAACTTTCTGGATGAAGCTCTTGGGAACGGTTCGCCTGTTTCTCTAGAAATGGACTATTTTTGTTCTTATGTTTTCATAAACACAAGACTCCTTGGGTGTATCCATGTCATCAAATTGTGATTATAATTATGGACTGATCTTAATGTCAAATGCCTCTAACGAGTTAGTACCAGGCCACAGCTACTGAGTCTGAGACCATACCTGCAGAGGTTTGTGGGAGAGCCACTGTGGGATATAAATCTGATATTAAAAAAACAAAACAACAACAACAACAAAAAACTTAGAGCAGCTAGTCCTGTGAAGAATGTAGATAGCTTGTGGAAGACATATGGAGCTCACTAAGGAAGAGACAAGATTTATCACTGCAAACATTTCTATGCACTGATTTCTTTTTCTTTTGCAAAATACATAAATAAATAAATCAAGCAAGCAAGCAAGCAAGAAATAACCACGGGCTTGTGGTGCAGACTTGTGAGGCAGAGACTTTGTTTGAGGCCAGCCTGCTCTACAGAGCAAGTTCCAGAACAGCCAAAGCTGCACAGAGGAACCATGTCTCAAAAAACCTCAAACAAGCAAGCAAACACACACACACACACACACACACACCACAAAAAAATACAAACTACAATAAGCTATAAAATTGAGAAATTAGCCTAAAAGCCTGAGTATACATACATCCTGAGGCTCCCAAACATTGACTTGTGCTCCTCCTCATGACCCTCATGACTTGTGATTCTCAGAAGATTGGGTATTTAACTCAGTAGCACAGTTTATATCAGAATACTATAACCTACTGTGTGGGCACCTGTGTGGGCATCTAAGGATTTGGGCTAGGATCTACAAATAGGAGAACACATGCAGTGTTTCTCTTTCTTGGTCACATCAGTCAGTATAATATCCTCTAGCTCCAGCCATTTGGCCCCAAATTTCACTATTTTGTTTTCATTTGTCCAAGCGTCTCCCAAGCAGTGTAAGCTGTGATGCTATTGCTGAAGACATCACACCCTCAGACACAGAACCTGGGGGAATATGAGCACACACATGGGTGCATGTGAGTGTGCAAGCACACACACGTGTATGCACTTAACCGACAGTGAACAATTCAGTAATTTTAAAGGATGTGGGGAGACATAGGAGAAGTGATAAGGAAGGGAAGGATGTAAACACAGAATTCATGAATAAAATTCTCAATTTTAAAATCTTTAATGAATAAAAAAAAGACTTTGCAATCTTCGTATCACTGAGCATAGTGGCGATGCATGAACTTCACAGCTTGTGCTACGACAGCGTGGAGGGAATTTTGGGATGTCTGAGTTTTCCAGCCCAATCTTTCTAAAGCATCCCAAAAGAACTGAAAAAATGTCACCCTCTTCCTTTTCCACTACGACACTTTCTTTGTTCTTGTAAAATGTTTTCAGTCCATCTGCCCATTCTACCACCAGGCCCCACCTGGGAAGGGTTGTTGAAAGCTGTGTCCTTCCACTTAAGCCATGCTCCTCATTGTGTTGATGGGAAGAAGAAAATGTTCTGTGAAATATGCCATAGAACACATGGCCTGCAAGGAGGTAACAGTGAACACGAATGAGCAAGGCAGGAAGCTTTGGTGCAGGGAGTGGATGGATTACTGGAAAAATACAGAAGCCAAATATTAACAAGAGTCAACCACAAGGCTCCTTCATAAGCAACCAGATGGGATGGGCTATGGTTCCTTATGTGTTCGGAAGGAGTCCTCATGAGCAACCTGCCCGTCATGAGAAAATCAGAGGACCGAGGATTCTGGGTTAGAGGACCTGTTGTGATTAGCCAGCTCTTTATATATGACTTCTTAAAGGAAAATATAACCCAGATGATCTGTATAACCACCACTACACAGGCTGAAAGTCAATCTCTGTTTGGAACCTATTAATAAATGTAATAGTTACAACGGATGATAGCCCTGTAAAAGAGATGCATAAGCATGTAGCAGATTTACATACCCAACAGCATAGGAACCCAAGTTTCCATGGGGCCAGAGACATCACGTGATTATGTGTGGGATATGGGTAGGAATAATTTTAAAGTTTACTATGGAGTCATTTATCTGTAGAAAAGGGGAAAAAAACACAAAGCAAACTATTCCTGGAAAGACAGGTGACAGGTTTTGTTTTTAATTTTGGCGCTGCAGATCGAAGACCTGGACCTGCACAGGTTCTAAGCTATAGCTCAATGGATAGGAGATTCAAATGGAGAGAAGTGACAAAACCAAGTGTATCAACAGCACAGAGCTTAGACACACACACACACACACACACACACACACACACACAAACATTACTGAAGCGGTCTATTGAAAAGCCTCCTCTCTCAGCCAGAGTGACTGAGTGGAAACATCACAAAAATTTCACTCTTCCCAAGTGGTAGCAAGAAAAGTGCGGCGAAGAAAGCTCCTTAACAGGAGAGGGAATGGCCCACCCACAGAAACAGGAGTCAGGGCTATTTTTGTAGAAGTGAGTGAACTTGTTCCTCAGGAATCCAGGTTGCTTCTGGCCAGCACAGCTTCATTTCATTTGTTTACAGGCTGACCTGCAGCCATCTGAGAAGATGAACTTTGTCCTCAGAGACAGGCTTTCAGGTCTCCCCTATAACCCCAGGATGTCATGGACCTGCCCTTTGTAACTCTCACTGCTGCCTTTATGTTCGTGTATCAGAGATCCTTTTTGTACTATGAAGTCATCCTTATAAGCATTCTAGCACACCAACCAGTGCACTTATCCAATCTCTCCTTTATACTTTAAACTGTCCTGTGTATTTTTTAATCAGAGTTGATAAATTTCCCAAGAAGTCTGAAGACAAATATGTTTAGTGGTATAGGTAGGTTGGTTGATGTCACGGCTTCTAACCTATGGCCAGGTAGAGCAAAAGCCCCAGGTTGTCTAAGCAATGAGTGGTTTCTGGGGCTAGGAGTTCGTGGGTCCCTGATGAACACAGCCTTCCATTCTTCCAGTGAATTTGCTTTGACAACCTTTTTATGGAATTATGCCTCTGTTTCACTCCATAACATAAAACAAACAACAACAAGAACAAAACACCTTTCTTGAAATGTAGATAAATGTCTTTAACACTGAAGCACTTTGTATAGTTTGGAATCCTTGGCTGGAATGAGTTTGTCCTATAACACTATTGCATTTATGCAGTACAGGAAAAACAAAAAACCTTCTGAGATGTTTACATGTTCTCTAACTGGAGACTACTAAAGACTCATAAAGTGCCTTTCTTTCCTTGTATTTGTTCTTTCTGCTTTCCAAACACCACGATCCATTCATTAATCCTCCAGAAAGTCCTGATCCAAATCACCACCGTAAGCACCCAAACTCCATAAATTTTCCTTATTATTACCGCTGGTTCTCTCAGAGCCCTTATTTTAGTCGAAAAGCATTAAGCTTAACCTTCCTTGCTTTATGTGTCCTTCATCTTGTCTCTCTTCTGTTCTCCAATACAAAAGCCAGAGACTCTTGCCCCTGGAAGACTCTCCAACCTCATAAATACTCCTGCCTTTAACTTTTTGTACCATCAAATATTGTCTTCATTCTCGGTTAGCTTTTGTTAATTTATTTGCATAAAGCATTTACATGCAGATTACTCGGCTGAGAGGTCACACTGTTTAAGGCCAAACAACAGGTCAGAGGGGAGAGGCCCAGTCTTGTAGACCTCCCCACCTGAACCTCTCAGGGAGATGAGCAAAGGGAAAGTTCCCTGCAGCTCAGGTGTGCGTAGCAATTACCCAGGGTGCCTCAGTGGGCAGCAGAAAGAAGGGAATGGAGTCTACAACCTTGGCTCCTTGTGCCACATTCATAAAGCCGTCCACAAGAGGTGAGAAGCTGCTGAGAGAGGGACCACCGTTAGATGGAATTGCCGTCGCTGCACCCTGGAAGGTGTTGGTGCAGACTCAGGTTTTGTTCAAAAAACAGCAGCGATAGCTCTCAGTGGAGCAAAGAAGCGGGAGGGGTGCGGGCCGGGCTGCAGGCTAACCAGGCTTTCTTAGGCAGGTGTCATGAATTGCTTAACTGGACGAATTGCCTGTTGTCAGCTGGGCCAGACATAACCGCGGCTGCCTTTCTAATAGTGAGGGACAATGGGTTGCAGTCCTTCAAATATCAGAATAATGGAATAAGGGAAGAAATGGCAGTTTTTAGTAATCCAGGAACCTTTACACCTCGAAATGAAGCGAAAAGAGAGACAGGGTAATCTCGCCAGCTGGAGCACAGGTAAACAAGGATAATGCCGCTGCTCTTCGGATTAGATATGAATTTGGGGAAGTACACAGCAAACAGCCTGAGGTTGGTGGGAGAAGGCGGGTGACAGGATAGTACGGTGCTGTGCAGGACCTTAGAAATTCAAGTCTTCGTTCCCTCGGGCTGCTTCTGAGGGCCTGAGACGCGCTGGCTTATTTACTTCACATGCCCAGACTCCCCTCTCTGGAGTAAGGTTGGTGCACCTGCCAGAGTGATTTTTGTCTGATTCGAGCAATGCTTCTTAGCCGTCTCCACCTGCTAACACTTCTTGGGGGAGCTACGAACTTCTAAATAATACCTTTTCCCATATTACACTCTTGCTTCGAACTGTTGGCTTACGTGGATCAGGATCAGACTCTGCCACCTGTATTTTAAGCTCCCCAAGTGTCCTAAGGTGTTGCCAGGCGTGAGAAATCAGGGTTAAAGGGAAGTCTGAGAGGGTCAGCTTAGAGTGGGACAATGGCAAAAAGACAGGAGGTGAGAAGCACGCACAGAAGAGGGTGCTGGGGAGGTGGGATTGGTTCTGAAAAGAGCCACAGCCAGAGGCTGGGGAACTCCAGGCAGAGTGGTGGTTCCAATAGGCTCAGGTGAAAGCACTGTGGGAGGCAGATTAAGCCAGCAGGAGTTAGAATGAAGGCTATGAAGATAATCAATCCTCCCTCTAGGCTGCTGGTACAGACATCTGTTTTTCTCAGCAAGAAAGGATGACAAGGTGAAGTGACTCCAAAGGGAGTACTTTGAACTGACAGATAAAAATAGCAACAGTTTTAGTAGGACAGTACTGGAAAGGGTGTGTGGTTTTTGATTTTGGGTTTTTTTGTTTGTTTGTTTAGTTTTTTTTTTTTTTTTTCTGTCAGAAATCATTGGGTGTCAGTCCATTTTGTAGCACAGTAAAATGAACACTAGAGTGTCTGGAACCAGAGGTCTCAGAACTTATCCTACGCCACCCTCCCACTTTCACTAGACATGAGCTTGAGCCCCAGAGGACAGAGACTTGCCCACGAGCTCAGCCAGTTGAAAGCCCCCATCAGGGCTGTAAGGTAGGCAAAGCTCTAGCCTGTGTCCAAGGCTCTACATGGCCCATGACTGGAAGAGTCAGCATAGTGGGAGAGTTAGGGACATTGGCAATGCAGCTGCCTTCCTCGGCTTGGATCTGTTCAAGTTATGATCCAGAAGTCCTTCTTTTATGGAAGTTGCCTAGCTGAGCTTGCTAATATTTCTCTACCTTAAGGTGCATATCAGATTAGCAAAATGTTACCAGAGGGTATTGAAAGGATCAAGCAAGTTTATATCCGAAAGTATTTCGAAAATGCTCAGCCTGGAGCATGTATTATACAGTATTGTAATTGTTAGTCTGCCATTTTGTTTGGTACTGAAATGGTATCTGAGTGCTGGGGTGGGGAAGCCTAGCGGTAGAGCACTTGCTTACCATGCTCAGGGACCAGTGTTCAATCCCTGATGCTGTCAGAGACATTTGGAAAGTGCTGACTGAATGAACATGGCTGTGACATATTGCCCACCTGGAGACGGATATTTAGAGAACATTGAACTTTCATCAAGGCATTCTGAACTCTGGACAGACTGCAATTTAGCTGAATCCTCAAGCTGTGGGTGTTTACACAATTGCCTTTTAAGTGCAGATTTCTAAGTCTTTTTTTTTTTTTTCAATGCAGTTTATTCAAGGAACCTTGAACATTCCTCGGACCCTGGGGAAAGCCAGCCCACAGCTTAAATAGCCTCTGGGTAGCCAACCCAGGCGTGCCACGTGGGCAATGCAGATAGGTCCACATACATGGAAGCAAGCCAGATCCTCAGCCTTAGCCAAATGTGGGATTGTTCATGACAGAGAGCACTCACCATCAGGAAGGTGGAAGGCGGAAACCAGCTCCATCTTTAAGGCATAGCATTCCGCAGCTCTCTACAGTTCCCCCTTTTTGTTTTAGACGCATCAGGCAAGAGTAGAGGTCTGATCTCTGATATTAGAAATAAATTGGGACTTTGTACCGATGTTCATTTAGGTGTCATCCACCCAAAGAGCATCAGACCCGTCCGATACCTTTTTCTCAGAGGCGGGACCTGGGGCATCAACCCGCATGCAACCAGACATGCTCTTCTCTGGGTCCAAACCTGCTGACCCTGAGTGCAGTGCTTAGCCTCGCATCCTGAGCGTAACATTTTAGCTTTTTATGGTATCCAACCATGCTTGGGGAGAATGTCCTGCTTCAATGGCTGTAAAGGCCTTCTAAGTCTTATGCCACATAAGACTTAGAGTGTTTGCTTATCTACTGGTGCAAGACCTTGCAGGATTGAGCTATATTCCTGCGACAGCCTTCGTTCGTTCCCTTTCTGCATTTTATTTACAAAAAAAGAGAAAAAAAAAGAAAAAAAAAAGGTGTTGCTAAATTGTTCAGGAAGCTCTTGAACTTGAGATCCTCCTGCCTTCAACCTGCCTGGCAGGCCTGTGCACCAAGTTAGGCTTATGTCATATCATTGGAATCAGAATGCTATAGGGGTAAGAATAAGACTTTGGCATTTCCCCCAAAAAATTATTTCCAGTGATTACCTTTGTAATGTGAAGCTTCCTGCTTCTTAACTAGAGTGTAAATGGCCTCTTAGCTTAGGCTTGAGGTCTGTCTTCTTCCTGAAGATCACACTCCTCCTTGTTGATACAGTTAAGGAAGTTGAGGTTTCGATTAGCCATTGGAATGGCAATCTAGGAACTCTGAAGCTGTGTCCTTGAAAACAGCATCCTCATTCTCTGTATCCACATATGACTTGAGTATCTACTTGTCGGTACCTACCTCGGTAGATGTTTGGAAATTAAACAAGGCTTCTTGGGTACATGGCAGGGTACCTCCCTAATGGGAGCACTGAAATGCTGGCTGCTGTTTTAGCTCTAGCTACTGGTACCAATGCCCGTGGTCCACTGTTCTAAAGGTTTTCTTCAACAAGTATTTGCTGTACTCCTATTCTCTGCCAACTACTGTGCTTAAAAGTCCAGTCAGAAAGACAGAGACGAAAATGAGTTTCTTGTCTCCAAGAGCCAATCTCTAGATATTATTAAAACTTCTCCGACATGACAAGATATGATTCTAATCAGGAAATTTAAAAGGCTCCACAATAACACAGTGACAATGAAGTAGAATATTCACACACACCACAAAAGGAGTGAGGGCAAAGAGGGAACTAAGTGGAGTGCAAGTTCTGAGGTGGGAAAGGCTGATCAAGTAACAGGCCCATAGTTTGAGAGAGAATAACAACAAGTGAAATGAAATCAGAAAGAAGCTTTAATGGACCAAAGGTGATGAGCAAAAGGAGCTACAGACAGAAATAGTCATCATATTTAAGGTAGAATCATCTATGACAGAAAGTGAAGCCAAAACGTGAAAGTTAGAGGATCTGACATGGGAGAAGAAAATGATGCTCTCTCATAATTAACAGTATTGGAGTTGTCCTTTGATGTACAGAACTAAATAAATGTAGGGATGGAGTACATAGGAAAGGGTCCTAGGAGAATAGGGTGAAAAGAAATGGATCTAAAGGAAGGTATGGTGATAAAAAAATTTTTCTTCTAAAAGGAAAAAAAAAAAAACAGCTACTAACTATGATGAATGGCTGGAGAGAGGAGAGAGGGGCATATGCAAGATTCTTCCTAATATTAATCCCTTCAGTGATATGTAGGAAGGAGCCATTTGATCGTGATGCTCTGCAAATCAGGATAACTTGAAATAAACTAAGGCACAGGCTATTCTCCAGATCCATTTTGTTCTAAATTGTGTTCGCTAAGAGCAAAGCTAATGTGTGTATTTGGATCAGAGTAGATGATGTGTTAAATACTCATCTTTTTCTGAACAGACACCTGACATAGACAAGAAAGAGAAGGTTTATTTTGGCTCATAGGCTCAGATTCTGAATCAGAATCCTAAGGAATAAGGACATAAAGTTAACATTTTCTCCACAGCTACTTGATATTTTAGGCTGACAACAGGAGCATGTGGGGCTGCCTGTTCATACTGTTTGGTGGGAAGGGCTAGGGAGATAGGCAGGGAGATGACTCAGCAATTGCCATGCCTGGGTGTGCAAGTAGCACACATGAGCGCTAATAGATGCCCAGAACTCACATGCCAGGTGAAGATAGAAACCTGCCTACCCGTAATTCCAACACCTGGATGGCAGGGAAGAGAGATCTGGCTGGACTAGTTACATCTCTGTACTCCAGACTCATAGAGAAAAACCTGTCTTAAGTCATAATGTGAAGAACTACTGGGGAAGACTGCCAGCATCAGACTTGGGCCTCCATATATATATATATATATATATATATATATATATATATATATATATACATGTGGACACATGTACAAATATACCACACACACATATGAACCGACATACATGTATATGTATTACACACACACAAATTAAAGAAGAGAATATGGAAAAAATACACAGAACAAGATGTAGCTCCAGGACACATCAAAGTACCTACTCCCTTCATCTAATGTCCCACGTCATGCTTTTCATTGACTCTCAATAAAGCAATTACATTATGAACCTAGACAATATTAACCTGCTGAATTGATCAGAGCCCTCCTGGAGACTGTCTTTGGAAATGCTATCCCAGGCGTTTTTGGAGGCATCTTTCATTCATTCCCTAAGTATTTATTTAGCCAGTCAAGTGCCAATCAAAAGTAACCATGACAAATGGAGAGAGAAGAAGCACAGTGATCATTTTTCAACATGATGATGGGGAAAAATTACCATCTAAGGAAGGAAATACGTCAATGGGCCTAAGTGATAGTTAATGGGTGAGAGATTGTCGAGGAGGTTGATTTTGTGCAGTCCTAGGATAAATCCATTCCTTGGGGTCTTTAGAGGCTGGTGGGTACAATAAAGAGACAATGCAAGAAAAAGCTTCAAGATGTTCTTTAGTTTCCTTAGAGCTAAACAGTAATCACTGATATCAGTAATACTAAGGACCATAGCAGAGCAACTCAAAGATTTTTCAGGGTTACTGAATTATGTGATTTCAAGTGCTTCAGAGACTAACCTGAAGACCATCTTATGGAAGATCTAGAGAAGCTGGTAAGAAACTGACTAGATAGATATTATTAGAAGGGGAAGCCAGCTGGAGAGCTTTGATCTTTCACCTGAGAGTTGGAGAGACTCACCCAGCGTTTGAGCACTTCCCTCTTGAGCACTAGGAAAGTTACCTGTGTTTTACTCTGCATTTGTAGACATCTTTCCCCCACTATCCTTCCTTCCACTGGAATGAGGCTGAGGATTGAGCCCAAGGCTTTTTTAAATGCTCACATGGCTGAGCTACATCCAGAGCCCCTCTCCAGGCATTTGAAAGTCAGCTCCTGCTGGTGATGTTCCCAGCTTAGTAAACTTGGCTTCAAGAATTTAGGAACCAAACTGGCAATGGAGAGAGGACTTATTTACAATGGAGCCAAACCAGGGAGAGAAAGGCTAGTGATTTCTCTGCTTCTTGATGTATTTCAGCTTTGTGTAGAAGATGAAATAAGGCCAGAAAACGCAAAGCTAATGGCTTCTTCCCTGGGGAAAGAGGACCTAAGCTCAAAGTTCTCCCAGTTCTCTGTTGCAGAATCAGTTGCCTTTTGTTCTGTTTTGCTTAAATACAAGCTGAGAAAATGTAGTGAAAGCCCTGACCTCAACCATTTAGAAAGAGAAAAGATTCAGACTTTGTTGAGATGTGGAATTGCTACCCACTTCAGGCCTGGCAGAGTTCTTTATCTCTAGGTCCATTTCTCTGAAATGGTCTTATCATTTCTTTATAGGTCAGCTTCAACTCAGACTCCTCTGTGCCTATTAAACACACTTGTTTTGCAAGTAAAAAGTGATGGTAGTCTGATAGATTGGAAAGAGATCGCCCTTCCACCAGGACTTCTGCATAGGCTCTTAGATGGCAGCTACAGTGACACTGAGAAACTACAAAAGGACCAAATGATCTGGAAATATTGTTCACTTATCAACACTAGTTTTTAATGCCATTTCATGCTCAGCTTGTTAACAAGGGATGCTTATTGTGATAAAATAGATTCAGTAGTTGTTTTTTAACATTAAAAAAAATCTCCTAAATATTAAAATTCCATGGTTCCAAAATTTTATGGGGAATGAGAACTAGGCATTATATATGTAATTTAATAAAGCATAACTTTGAAGCAACACAATCTTGCCGCAAGTCCCCTCTTTATCATGTACTGCCTGAGTGAACTTGAATAACCTGCTTCTCCTCTCTGAGGCCAGAGGGCCTCTGCATAACTGGAAAAGCAGGCCCCCAGACAGTTCGCACCTTAATTCACAGCAAAGCTGGACTGCCAAGCACCAGACAAGCAGCATGCAAACCAGAGGGACTGTACTGAGATGGCATTTCTGCCCCTCAGAAGGTCAGAAGCCAATTTCTAATGGGAAATTAGAAACTGGTGTGCAAAAAGCTCTGATAAAGAGAAAAAATTAAGAGAATGTTAAAAGCACTCTATTAATAACATCTATGAAAAAAATATTTTTCAAAAAGCCACACGCCCTATTCATTTGCTAACCCCTTGATATGGCCTCCCACATATTGGAGTCTCAGCAGATGGTTGAGTCACCTGCACAGGACTCCAGTGTGTTATGTGCTTTCTTTCAGAGAGATGGCCCAGAATTTACAGAAAATTTTATGTCTTAGATAAGCCATTCTACCATATTTCTTTTGAAAATGGCTTTCAGGAACACTGACGATAGCAAAAATTTTAAGAAGAGATGGCTTTTAAATATTAATTTTCATGTATTTAGAATTTTAGTGTAATTTTCTTTAAAACTTATTTCATAACTATGAGTTCAAAGAAGAGCTGTGATTAACCATCACTTGGAAAGTCCCATGCAATTTAACCTGCTTTCCAAGAGCCAACATAGCAGCACAGAGATGGATCTCAAGGAAGTTCATGCTATAGGGACCTCAGTTGTGCTGTGACATTAGCAAGGATGGATGAACTAGACATGGCCACACATCCTTCATAGCCGGGACTAATGTGTAAACACGTCCGTGTCACTTCCAGTGTGATCCCAGCTGCAGAGGAAGCGTCTAGAAAAGCAGCTTTTCCCTCCATCACAGTTGCTGAGAACTGTCATGAGCTCTTTGAGTCAAGAAATCAAGTAGCAGCAATATGTTTCCAGGTTGCTTTGTAGCTAAGTTAGGGATGCTTACGTAGACTCAAGTGAATTTCTAGGTTTAGCTATTAATATCCGTGTGTTCTGAAGGGAAATATGGTGGCTTTATTTTTAAAATGATATCCCAATATTTGGAAAACAGTGCTGCTAAAAAGCCATAGGTTAGCCCAGGAATGGTAAGACTTAGCATCTCATGTCCTAATTTATTTTTCAATACTAAGAGGAAAGAGCCAAGTCAAAGCACAACCAAGCTGGCCTGATTGTTCTTGTTTGGTGTAGTGTTTTAGTTCAGCTTTTCCATATGGTAAATGAGCATACTCAAGCTGGAATTGATGCTTTTTGTGGGAAAGGGAAGGCAAATGGAGATGCCAACTGTTGACTCCTTGTTGTTTTCCAGTAATTTGTACAAAGAAAAGTGTTTCTTTCTGAATTAATAGAAAGAGTGAAGGATAGTCTGTTTAGGAAAAAGAAGCAAGCAAAACAAACAAATAGGTAAAAACAAACAAACAAAAACAATAACATAAAACAACTTCTTATTTCTAGTGTTTGGGTGTGACTGGTTTGACAAAGACCTCTGAAGAGAGCCATTGTTGCATGAGTTCTTGATACAGAGATTCACCCATAGGCAAAGACTTGAAAGCTGGGCAATGCTTACTTCACCCTTCTTGCCCTATGGCACTGGGTGACCTCTCTATTCCCCTCTTCTGCAGTGTTTTGCATGCTGGTCTACAGAACAAGAATTAACTCTCAGGGAGATACTTGGACATATCCTAATACAGAACCTTGACCTTCTTTCCCTTCCTCTGCCATCCCTTCATTTCTCTTCACCACTCCCTTCTTTTTCCTGCCCTTCATCTGCCTTTCCCTCTCATTTCTTCCTGTCCCTTTGGATGTCAATATTTAACCAAATGTGCATTTCTAATTTTTTTTTGTCTTCTTGGAAGAAAAAATCCACACAGTTTAAGCAGAACTTTACTCAGCAAAGTAAAGCAAAGGATAGCATACTCTGGAAACAATGACTGTAGCCACTCACCAGAAGGGAGAAGTTATATGTCAGAGGATGCAGGCACTAGCCCATTGGGTTCTGCACTGTATAATTTAAAAAAACGTTTATGAATATGTATGAGATAGGTAATACGCTACTGATGGAAAGTAACACTTTTCCCCTCTGAAATTATGGAGGACAAGAGGACTGGATATTCCTTTTAAGTTTTGTCTTTTTCTTTTTTAAAAATGGTGTGTGTGTGTGTGTGTGTGTGTCTCCATGTCCGTGTGTGTCCATCAAGTGTGGGAAGGCTTCCATAGAGCCCAGAAGAGGGCTTCAAACCCACCAGAACTGGAGTTACAGGTGGTTGTATTCCACCAGACAGGCGTGTTGGGACGCGATCTTGAGTCCTCCGGAAGAGCACCAACTGTTCTTAAACGCTGAGCCATATCTGCGGTCCCATTTTAGGGGACTCATGTCCAGGTTCTCTTAGAAAGTTCACAAGAGAATGGTGGGGGACTAGGAAGTGCCTACATTTCACTATGATATCAGAGTTTTTTTTGTTTCTTTTGTTTTGTTTTAATTAGGTTCTTTATTTTTGTACATGTGTGGCATTTGGGGGAATTCTCCTTGGTGTCTTAGTTTCTGATGCAATTGGAAGACCCTAACTACAGCTTCAGATGTGTTTAACAACAATGAAGAGTTCTTAACATTGGAAGGAATGGCTCTTAGGACAGTGGTTCTTGGTTTCCTTACATCTGTCTCCTGATCTACCCAGTCTCACATATACAACACTAGTCCTATAGAGTTTGAATTGTATGAATAGTTTATCCTCTTCCTTTTGTCTTATCTAGAATAAATAAAAAATGAGATAAACGATTACTTTAAGTCCGTCTGCATTCAATATCCAGACAGATGAGTAATATATATATATGTATGTATATTATATTCTGATTGCATCCATCCCATGCTTCAAATCCTTTAGCCTTGTGGAGAGAGATACACTGCCTTAGCAGAGAAAAACATGTAAATATGTAGAATACATACCACTCCACTCACACATATGCACGCACTTGCACATGTACACACACCAGTGTGACAATGAGGATTTTTGGAAAAGATTTGTGATTCTCATTCAAATCAGTGTCCTGGCTGTGATCGTGCAGCACATGATGTGTTTTGTAAAATACTTCCATTGGACAAAACCGGGTAGAAGATATGTGAGATCTCCCTATAATATTTATTTTAATTATTTATGAATCTATAACTATCTTCAAGTAAAAGAGCACATTTAAAATGGTTTATAAAGGGGCTATTGAAATGGCTCAGTGGTCTAGAGATGTACCACTGAGTTTGCATCCTGGAAGCTCATACCCGGAAGCTCATGACCACCTGTCACTCCCTCTCCAAGATATCCAATTCACTCTTCCTTCCGGGTTCCACCGAAACCTGCACTCCTGCACATATACCTGCACAGACACACATGCGTACACATGATTAAAATTAAATATAAATGTTTAAAGAATAGCTTACAGAAGCAGATTTCAACATATGTCCTATGTGTCTTTTGACACAACCTATAAGTTCCACATCCTCGCCAACTGCATATCTCCACATTTCTGTGTCCAAAATAATATACAACCTTAACATAGTTTCGTCAAATTGTTTAGCAGGCACCAAGTTATTTCCCGCCTTAGCATTTCATCTCTGACAGTAGCCCAAAGTGGAAGAGACAGGTAACTCGTAGATTTCCTTGCTATTCTATCTACTCTGCACACTAGCTCTTTTGCTCTTGCCAACTCTCCCTAGGCCACTTGTCTCTTCAAAAATTATCTATCATGATTTTATGTAGATGTTTTTACTCATCACATTTATTATGGATTTGTTTTGCTCTTTTCTCCACTATGACCACTATCAATGAGACAGTCATACTCACTTTTTATTTCCACTACTCATATGCTTCTTTGGTGAATAATGTGTCTTTTATTCATTATTTTTATATATTTAACCTGATCAAGTGAGTGTGCTGCTGCAGTAGCTCGGCAAGCATTTGTTGATAAGCTCAGGGCTGTTATTTCCTACCATGTAAATAGAATACAGAATAAACACTGAAATGGTAGAGAGAAGATTGAATGCCCTTACACACTATTAATTTAACTTTTTTTTTTTTTTAATATGAAGAGCAGTGATTTAAGGGCAGAACTAATTTCATTGTGAGGTAAAATTAGCCCACTGATCATTATAGCAAATCACTACGCAGATTATCTGGGCAGATAATGTTCCGACTTGGAAAATATATCAACTAAGAGAGCTGGAGTTTCACTCTAGATAAACAAAGATCAAAGGTGAATTTAAAAAAAAAAAAGTGTACTCGAGGATCTAGCAGCAAAATGAACCAACTGAAATGACACTAATTGGCACAGAGTCCCGGTGTTTGTTTATCCCTCAGTTAACCTTGGATCCTAACTCTAATTAAGGAGCACCTCCACACGCTCCATGGTCAGCAACTAGTGATTAAACAAATAAAATCTTCGGTCCCAAAGCTTATGGTTATTGTCCTGGAGTGTTATGCTAAAGTTGTGATTACAAGAGAAGTTATTAATCTGAAGGTGAAACTTAAGTTCTCTGAAATCACTTCTATTTTTCAACTCTACTTCTTACCAGCTGGAGGCAGAAAGGGCAGAGAGTCAGTTGAGGCACCTATAAAATAGGTCTAATGATAGGTTGGCCTTGCCTTCAGACTTAATGAAGGGGTGTTTATTTTCTTTTTGAAATCTACACTGTGTTGGAAAGTGTAAGTACAGCATACAATAACAGTGCTATTAATTAAGAGAAATGAATTTGATGAAAAAAGACTCGATTGTCTAGCAGGGGAAATTCTGTCTGATTTATGGCGGAATGTGGCTCATGATGCTTTCGAAAGAAACAGCAATTGTGAAACTTAGGAACTGTGCTAAGTATGTCTGTAAGACTTTATAGATTCATTGGTGTTTTCCAGGTAGTTTGTATTTTTATTTCATTGACCAGTTTCTTGAATACAGAAACTATAATCTTAGCTTCATTTTTTTTTTTTTTTGTCCTTTTAAGTTTCGTAGAAACCCCAGCTCATTTCTCTTGGAAAGAAAGTTATTACCGATCCGCCATGTCACAGAGTACCCAGACAAGTGAGTTCCTCAGCCCAGAGGTGTTCCAGCATATTTGGGATTTTCTGGAACAGTAAGTATCAAATCATCAAGAAGTATACCTAAACTGTTTAAAAAAAAATAAACACAAATGGCTGAAAATTCAGTTACTACAGATCATATATAGAATCAGTTCAAAAAGTTATATTTTTGGAAATTTATTATATACCTGCATTTAAAATAAAGTAGTTTCCTTTTTCTAGTTTCCAAAACCAAAAGCTCATCAATACAGCAAATTAATATCCCTGTAGACATTCTTAAAGTGCCCCCACCCCAAACTCTCCAAAACATCTTCCCCAGTCTCAAAATGGATTCTTTCCTGAAGACTCATTCTCTAAGAGAGTGAATCACTCCATTTCATTAGTTGCGTATATACTTCTATGAAAACCGTTCATTATTATTTTAATCAGAAACAGGTTTTAGTAAGTACCTATGAAGATGAAAAAAGGAACACCAGAAGGATTGTTGCTCACCACTGACCTTCCAGGACCTGCAGGAAGCACAGCCCCTGATCTATCCTTGTTAGCCCACAGTTCATCCAGCAGAGATCACGGGGCCTACTTGAGCAGGAGGACTTAGGTTGACTTTCTCAGATTACACATATAGTAAATGGTTGAGATTCAAACCTCAGCTTCCTGACTCTAAGCAAGGACTTGACAACATTGAAGTAAAAAAATATTCATTGTCACTAGTCCATTGAATGTTGTGGTCTCTCCCAGTGGGTAATACACACCTTCTTCCCTTCTTGTGCTAGGCCTATATGTTCAGTGCAGCCCATCGACTTGAACTTTGTGGATGAACCGTCAGAAAATGGCGCAACAAACAAGATTGAGATTAGCATGGATTGCATTCGAATGCAAGACTCAGACCTCAGTGACCCCATGTGGGTGAGTGCCATGAGCTATCCTCTTCAGTGTGTGGGCCAGGCTGTCTGCAAATCAAAGTATATGGCTCTGAACAGACCAGACTACCGAAAGAGAGCAAATAAATTCACCTGGGAAACGATTAGCTGGGTTTGCTTTTGTTTCTGTTTATATTCTGTGTCCTTCTCGGCCTCTGCAGTGGGTGGGGACGGAGGTGCGCGAAATGACTTGTTACATTTTGGTTGCTGTTGTTGTTTTTTCTGAGTTGCTCTTCAAGTTAAGCCCACATTAGAGAGGATGATGTTGACAGAGTTTCCATGGTTCTAGAGAAGCAGAAAGTGGACCTGACTCTCCACTTTTGTACCAGAAAGTGACTTCCATGCAGATGCTCAGAAAGTAAGGTTAGAAGGAACATGCATGAGGTATAAGCTGTATTTTCCAGGCTTTTCCACTGTTTTATTCATGCTGGTAGGACCATAGGTCTGTTACCTTTTCATTAAGTGGTGAAACCATACCAGCGACTTCTGCCTCTGGCTAGGTCAGGAGTATTCCTGTTAATTTGAAACTCATCCTGTACAAGGAAAAACAGTCAGATGATTCCAAGCAAAGGGGTACCTGCCTTAAAGAAGTTATGAGTTCTTGTGCTCAAGAGATTTTCTATTCTTGGCTACACAGGAATAGCGAAAGTTAGAAAGTTTAAAATCACAAGCTTTTAAATTCCCACTCACAGTCACTATTGTAGTTTGTACACCGAGACACTTGGTTTCCTAATGTTCCACACTGTCCTGTTATTTCCTTTTATTATTGAAAACATTCTCTTTCAAAATATCATTTTTATGGTTTTTATCTCTCTCTCTCCAATTCTTATCTCTCTCAGTTCCCTGTTTGCTCTGCTTTCTCTTGGAACCTTTTCTCTGTCAAAGTTCCACCCACTGGAATGAAATGCCATCCCTCTGAAACAACCATCGGAAAAACTTTCATTGTTTGGTATTACACAACACTATACTTGTTTATTGCTCTGTCTTTTCAGGAATCAGGAGCCATGTTTTTGTCATTTGAGTGCTCAAGAGCACATAGTAGGGCTTCAGAAAGAATGCAGTGGGGTCTTGCCAGAGAGGCAAAAAAGCAATAAGGTGCTTTGACGCTGGTGTATTGAAATGTGCAAGGAAGAAGAGAAAGAATGAATTTGATTGAACAAACAAGCTTATCTTTCTCTGGATGCCCTGTTTCTAACTCAAAGAATCTACAGTTGTCACAGATTACAGCTGAATATGAATTGTAAACTTCCAATACTTTCTTATCTTGATCTCTATGTAAACATCTAGGTATGAATAGCAGTTACATAGACAGGGCCAAATTACAACAGGCCTTAGCAGCAGGCATGTCAAATACAGTGAATTTGTGCAGGATGCCAGTAGTTAGTGTTCCGCTGTGGGTATTAGAAAAGCAGAGACTTTTAGATTTCTAGTCCTTCTCAACTGCTGTGGGGCTGTGTGGGGCTTGCTTTCCCACTGCTTTGTAGCAGACTTTCTCATTTCCATTACACGTTAATTGCTGAACACTTTCTAAAGTCTACACATAAACTGCTTTCCCCATCAATATAGTATTTTAATAAGTTGGGAATTCAGCCAATTCTTTTCTCACTGCACAAGAAATGCAACTTTATAATGGGCATGAGAAGGCATGTAAGATTGTTAAGGACAGAAATTGAGAAATTCATTCTATGTTTTATTGATTTTTTTTTTGATAGGGCCAAGAAATGGAATCATGATGTTTTGATCGGGTTCTTTTTGTTTTATTTTGTTTTTGTTGTTTTGTTTTGTTTTCTGAGACAGAGTTTCCCTGTGTAACCTGGCTGCTCTAAGTTTGCTTTGTAGATAAGGCTAGCCTCCAACTCATAGAGATATGCCTACCTCTGTTTCCCCAAGTGCTGGAGTTACAGGTGTATGCCACCATGCTTAGCTTTGGCTTCATTCTTAACAAAGGAAATGAAAGTGTAGATGTTAAATTAGGTTGTATTAAATTGTACATGTGTCTTTTAAATTAAAATCTGTTTTATGCCACTAAAAATTAGTTCTGTTTGGTTAGTGAATGAGTATGAGTAAAATGTCTCAAAAGAAATCCCACTTTGGATGCCACTTGCTGGGGACCAGCCTTAGTCAATTGTGGGTCTTGAGATTGGGGAGAATGGATGGGTGCGAGAGAAAAATCACTTCACACACAGAGGCAGTTACAAGCGGACAGATGACTTATTTCAAGAGGCTTCTCAGGAGGTGTCTTTCTGGTGTCTGCTCATTTTTTTCTCCTCCTCCTCCTCCTTTTTCTTCTTCTTTTTCAGTCTATTTTTTAAGTTCCTTAATGGTTCATGATTCTGCTGTTTGATATATTACTGTATTTCTCAGATTTATATTACTTTGGATCTGTGCAAACATGCTTCTAATATGTTCATAATATGGATTAAGTATTAACACTTAAACATTCTCTTCAGTGATGAATACTGGACAAATGACTCCTTTACACTATTTATTCTTTATCCTTCATGCTAAATTAGGTTTTTCTTTAAGAAAATTGACTAGTAATTGCCTAAAATGCTCTGTGTTTGTAAATCCTTGCTGACTCTTCGAAGATATATATATGAAAAATCTTCAGCTCTACATAACTAAAAGACTAATATCTAGGGTGTGTGTGCATGCGTGTGTGCATGTGTGAATGTGTGTGTATGTGTGTGTGTAGGCACAGTACCTATCAGGGCACTCTACTTATATAATCCATATTTACCTAATATTTCCACCATGTGTGCAAGTCTAACCACACTTATTATTTAGCAACTGCTTATGTCTTGTTTCTTATGATACAGACTAGGAAATAATTGTTTCTTCCCTTGAGAAGATCATGAGATACCACTAAAGGCAAATCAGTATAAAATTGTCTAGGAAATTTACTTGGAAGCATGAATATTCTTTTAAAAAAAAAGTTACAAAGTAATGATTGAGTCAGATTGTTACAGAAAGAGTGATTTGGAATTAGGCTTTGAAATTTGAATAAGATTGACTAAAATGGGAGGAGGGAAAAAAGTAGTCCACATTTGGGAAACTGTTATCATCAAAGCATAGCTTAAAGGAACTCAGAAATTTGAGGAGGTAAGGCTAAAATTTTCAACTAAAGACAATTTATGTAAGAAAAATTTGAGCATTAAAAATTAGCGTGTTGGGCTGGAGAAATGGATGACTTGACCATCAGAAGCACTGGCTGCTCTTTCAAACGGGAGCGAGATTCTATTCCTAGCACAGGAACTGACTGAAAAGGAAAGACTCCTTAGTAGGGCATTCTCAACCTGTGGGTTTCGACCGCTTCGGGAGTTGCATGTTAGCTATCCTGCATGTCAAATATTTACATGAAGATTCATAACAGTAGCAAAATTACAGTTATGAAGTAGCGGCAGAATAATTTTGTGGTTGGAGGTCACAGTAACATGACAATACACAAAAGAAAAGTCCTGACGGGACTTGATTATCAGACAAGGTGCTGGTGAGTTCATTTTCCATTGGTCAGTTTACTGCTGGGCATGCAGCCTGCCCTTAATAGTAGCCTATCTCTCTAGTGATACTCCCTTAGAGCAAATTATATCTTCATTTACAAGCCGGTATCAACTGGAGATTGCTTCTGCATACTTGGTTAGGTATGGAGGTGTGACACTTCTGTCATCTCTAGGACTTAGATCTGTTCAGGCCACTTGCTTGAAGCCTCAGTTTCTGTGTTCATATGTGTGTCAATCCTGTTGACTGAAAGGGTGTTGTTTTCTTGATTACCTCCATCTCTGGATCTTATATCCTTTCTGCAGGATTTGCTGAACTCTGAAGGGAAGGATTTAATAGAGACATCCCATTCAGGGCTGAGTGTTCCAAGGACTGTCGTTCTCTTTCAATGGGTCTCTGTATATGTTCCCATCCTTGCCAGGAAGAGGCTTCTCTGATAATGGTTGAGCAAAGCAGTGAAGAACAAGTGTAGCAGAATACCATTAGCATTCATTTTACTGACTCTTCAGTTTGATTCCATTGATTAACATGACGGTTTTTATGACAATGCCATGCTGTTTTTTATAACTGTAGCTTTGTAGTACAATGTGAAATCAAGAATAGTGATATGTCCAACAGTTCTTTTACTGTTCAGGACTGTTTTAGCTATCCTGATTTTGCTTGTTTGGTTTTTTTCCATATGAAGCTGAAAATTGTCTTTTCAAGATATGTGAAAATGTGTTGGAATTTGGTAGGGATTGCATTGAATTTATAGATTGCTTTTGGTAGGATGGCCATTTTTACCATGTTAAATCCACCAACCCATGAGAAAGGGAGATCTTTCGATCTTCCAATGCTATCTTCAATTTCTTTCTTCAGTGTCTTAAAGTTTTTATCGTGAAACTCTTCTACAAGCTTGGTTAGAGTTATCACAAAATGTTTTATAATATTTGAGGCTATTTTGAAAGGTGCTGTTTCTTTGATATTTTTTTCCTCTGTCTGATTGCCATTTGAGTACAGGAGGGCTGCTGATTTTTGTGAGTTTGTTTTTTTTATCCAGCTACTTTGCTAAAAGTGTTTCTTATCTGAGGAGTTTCCTGGTGAACATTTTGGATTCAGTTATGTATACTGCCATATAATCTATGAAACAAAACCATATTTTGACATCCTCATTTTCAATTAATATTGCCTTCAGTTGACATATTGCTCTAGCCAGGACTTCAAGTACTGTATTGAAGAACGGACAAACTTATTTTGTTTCTGATTCTGCTAGAATTGTTATGAGTTTCTGTCCATTAAAGTTGAATTTAGCTGTGGGCTAGCAGTAAACTGCCCTTATTATATTAAGGCATGTCCCTTGTAGCCTTAATCTCTCCAGGACTTTTATAATGAAGGGATCTTGGATTTTGTCAAAGTCCATTTCTACATCTAATGAGATGATCATGAGATTTTTTTTTTCTTTTAGTTTATTTGGTGAATTGTGTTTATTGATTTTTGTATATTGAACCATACCTACATCTCTAGGATGAAGTCTATTTGATCATGGTGGATAATCTTTTTGATATATGTTCTTTAATTCAGTCTGAAGTTCTTTAACTCAGTTTCTATTGAGTATTTTTGCGTCTATGTTCATAAAGGAAGTTGTTATGTAATTCTCTTTCTTTGTTGAGTCATTATGTGATTTAGGTATCAAGGTAACTGTGGCCTCATAAAACAAATCGGGTAGTAGTTCTTCAGTTTTTGTGTTGTACAATGATTAGAGGAGTACTGGTTTTAACTCTTCTCTGAAAGTCTGCTTAGTATTTTATGCTAAAACCATCCAGCCTTGTTTTGTTTTTTTCTTTTTTCTTTTTTAATTGTTGTTGTTCTGAGACTTTTACTTGCTGCCTCTATCTCACTACGGATTATGTGTCCGTTAAAAATACTTATCTGGACTTGATTTAACTTAACTAAATAGTGTGTATTGAGAAATTATTTCTTTTAGATTTCCCAATTTGGTGGAATACAGATTTTTAAAGTATATCCTTATGATTCTCTGAATTTTCTTAGTGTCTGTTATGTTCCCTTCTCACTTTCTGATTTTGTTTATTTGCATATAGTCTTTCTCTTTCTCTGCCTTTGAATTAGTTTGGAATATGATTATTCAATCTTATTTATTTTCTCAAAGTACAATTCTTTGTTTTATTGATTCTTTGTATTGTTTGATTATTTCTATTTTATTTCTGTTTATTATATAGCCCTGAGTCTGTTGTTTCCCATCTACTCCTTTTAGGTGTGATTTCTTCTTTTCATCCTAGAGTTTTCAGGTGTGCACTTAAATTGAGATCTCTCCAATTCTTTTTATGTAGCACTTAGTGCTATGAACTTGACACTTAGAATAATCTTCATTGTGTTCTGGAAATTGAATATGTTGTATATTAAATTTTGTTAAATTCTAAAAAGTCTTTAATTTCTGTCTTGACTTTTGTTTGCTTAAGTAATGAGTTATTGAGTTATGTGTTTGTAAGCTTGTCTGCTTTAAGCCATGATGGTCAGATAGGATTCAAGGAGCTATTGCAATGTTCTGTATCTTTTAAGATTTACTTCATGTCTCTGTGTGTGGTCAGTTTGGGAGAAGGTTCCACAAGGTACTAAGAAGAAGGTGTATTCTATTGTATTTGGGTGAAATGTTTTGTATATAACTATTAGCGCCATATACTTTATAATATCAGTAAGCACCAAGATTCTTCTGTTTAGTTCTTGTCCAAATGACCTGTCTATTGGCAAGAGTGGGATACTGAAGTGTTCCACTATCAGTATGTGAGGATCGATGTGTGTTTTAAACTATACGGGTGTTTCCTTTATTAACTTGGGTGCCCTTTTGTTTGGTTCTTATTATGTTACCAATTGCAAAATCCTCTTGGCGTATTTTTCCCCCCTTCGGTGAGTATCTCAGTGTCTTTCCCTATCTCTTGGCTTAGTTTTAAAGTCTATTTTGTCAGATAGTAATATGACTACAACATCTTGTTTCTTAGTGCATTTGCTTGAAATATCTTTTTCATGCTTGTACCCTACTCTGATATATATTCTTGATGTTAAGACGTGTTTCTTGAATATAGAAAAAGGATGAATCCTGTTTTCACATCCATTCTATTAGTCTCTTTCTTTTTATTGAGGGAAATTGAGACTGTTGATTTGAGAATTATCAATGAGCAATGTTTGTTGATTGCTGTTATTTTGTAATTGTGTTGTGTGTGTGTGCGTTCCCTCTTTCAATTTGCTAGTCTGAAATTATTTGTATTATTTGTTTTTCCTTGTGTATAGTTAATTTCTTTAGGTTGAACTTTTCATCTAGGGCCTTCTAGAGGGCTGGATACGTAGATAGATATTGCTTATATTTGGTTTTATCATGGAATGTCTTATTTTCTTGATCTAGTATGACTAAAAATTTTGCTTGTATAGTAGCCTGAGCTGCTATCTGTGGTCTCCTAGAGTGTGAAAATCATTTTTCCAGGCCCTTCTGTCTTTTTAGAGTCTCCATTGAGAATTCAGGGATTATTGTAATAAGTATGTCTTTATGCATTGCTTGATCTCTTTCCCTTGCAGATTTTAAAATTCTTTGTTTATAATATGATGTGCTAAAGGGATTTATTTTCCTGTCCAGCCTATTTGTGTTTTATATGAGTTTTGTACCTTAATAGGCATCTCCTTCTTTAGGTTAAGGAAATTTCTTTCTATGATTTTTTTCAACAATATTTTCTGTGCCTTTGACATGTGTTTCTTCTTCTTCCTCTATTCCTCATATTCTTAGATTTTTTTTTATGGTGTCTTGAATTTCCTGAATGTTTTGTGCCAGAATTTTTTTAGATTTTAGCATTTTCTTGAATCAAAATATCAAATTCTTCTATCATGTCTTCAATGCCTAAAATTTTTTCTTCTGTGTCTTGTATTGTCTTTGTGAGACTGAGATACCAGTTCAAGTTCCTTGATTTTTCATCTCCAGCTTTCCCTCATTTTGGGTTTTCCTTATTGACTGTATTTCTACTTTCAAGTTTTGATCAGTTTTCTTTATTGTTTTCCTTCCATTGTTGGTGTTATCATTGATTTTTTTTCAAGGATTTACTCATTTCATCTTTAAGGACCTGTATCATATTCATAAAGGCTATTTTTAAGGTCTTTTTCTTGTGCTTTAGCTGCATTGCAATTTTCAGGACCTACTACGTTGGGATTGTTGGACTCTAATGAAAACATGTTGTCCTGGCAGTTATTGATTGTATTATTATGTTGGCATGTAGGCATCAGGGTTTGGAAAATTTGTAATTTTTGCTGATATCTGGTCTTGTCTTTGTTGAGTGGGTGTTTTGTTGTTTGTTTTCTGTTGTTCTTTTTGATTTGTAGGAGAGAGCTGTGTTTGTGTTGCCTGGTTGAAAATTCTTCTAGGATTCTGGTAGGTGTCATCGCTGGGGATTATAGATAAAATGTATTCCTGCTTTCCTAGCTGGAGGATCGTAAATACATTTCATGAAATGATGTTTTATATTTCTGTCATAAAATTTATTTGCTAATTTTCACAAAACCACCTTTAATTGCTATAATATAGTTGTTGAGATTTACTATAGTTTAACTTTTCTATTGGTAGGAATTTTTAGAAAAAAATTTAGAAACTAATGTTCGCTTATGACAGATACTTAAATGCATAATTATTTGATAAAATTGTGTACAAAATGGTCATATGTCCATGATTTTTTTTTCTTTTATGATTGTTGCTGTCTGTTTACATATCCATTAGCTGGGCTGGAGTGCTTACAAATGAAATCATTTTGGCCATACATTATTTTCTGGGAAAAATGCAGTATCTTTTGGAGACTGAAGTGTCTAGTGATTTTCATGCCATGCTGTGCAAATTCCTCCTTTAATGACACCTTTCATTTCAGTCAGGTTATCTGAAGGGTTCATGAGGATAGGTATTTAAGTCCTCTTGGAAACCGGAGCAGCCATTCAATGCATGGGAAGACTGTCGGTGATGAGAACAGTATGAGAAAGACATGATAGAAAAACAGTGTGTATCTATAGCATCTAGAATTCATCCTGGGCATCACTTCTTCCTTTTTCTCTAGCACTTCTTACCTCTGCCGTAAAAGCTCTAGTAATTTACTCAGTTGTTGGACTGTAGAGTTAATTCTATGAATACAATTAAAACACAACTGCAAGAAAACATTTCACTAAACAAACAAACAAAAAAATGCTCCAGCAATTCCTATGGAATCCGTGTGTTATTACCTATGCTGCTTGCGGGAAGGTTCACTCTACACTTAGTTTAGACTGAGTTTAGATGTCTCCGACAGCAGACTGTTTTTCTATTTTCTTCTTTGTATGGCCTAGCCAATAGGAAGACATCACTTTGTTCAGGAGTGCCAACAGAGGGACTTTACCTTAAACACACATATGCATTTCAACCTTGAACAAACAGACTCCTTAATAAAATGAGGCCAAGGGTTTTCTTTTCTTTCTTTCTTCTCTAGAAATTCACAAATATCCCTTGACAGCTGACAGCTCTTCCTTTACAAAAGTGGCTGTTTGCTTTTTGCTTTGGTGTTCGGGTAAACTGCAGCCCACACTGGCAGAGAATGTACTGCCTGGGGGAAGGTGTTTGCAGTCCCTCTGTTTAATCTGAAAAGAAACCCTTTCCCTTCTCTCTCCCTCTCCTTCTACAGAGGGAGAGTTCAAAATGATAGCCCCAGGGGAATAGTTTCCTTTAACACCTGTCTCTGGTGTAACTTCAGCAAAGTTACTTAAGACACTGTGCTCAGTGTGTAAGCATTCACAATGAAGAAGTTGAAAAGGACAGATAAACAGACAGGGATTTCAGCAGCCACGGGGACAGCTGATGGTGACCTTGTGTCCTCTCAAAACCTTCACAGGTTGACATCCTAGCATGCTAACTTTCAAAGAAAGAACACAAGCTTTCCTTCAGCCAGGGATATGGTTTGAACCTGAAAAGCTTGGAAAACTCTTAGAGAATTATGGGGACTTGGGAAAAGCACTAGTGACTGTCACACCTTTCTATAGTGATGAGACAACTGAGATCCAAGTGACCTTTGGGACATTTCTGATACCCATGAGCTGGGGCGGGGGCTGGGGATTTACCCGAGCTTTGTGAGCTCTTAGCCTGTTCCCCTGGCTGCTATGAGAGGCAATCTAAAGGGTTCGGCCTGTAGAGGCAAAGAGCCAGCTAAAAGCTGTCTGCCATTAGTCCAACTCTATCATTCACTATTTTGGTCAGCTTGGAAAAGGTACAGAATGTCTCTGAGCCTCTGCCTCCCAGACTGCATGAGGAAGTAGCAGATACTGACTACTCAAAAGAAACAAGCATTTTCTAGATGTAAATTTTGCACATAAAGAGGTTGGGACAATACTTTTCATGGCTCTGATCCTCTGTGATAATGTTTGTATGGTTAAAATGTGATCTCTTTAGAAACTGTGGGTTTTTAATCCCAAACACAGGAATTATCAATGAAGAAAGAAAAAAAAATGAAATTTCTATTATATAGGCATTCCCTCTAAAACCATGTGTTGCTTGCTGTGAAGTGGGATTACAGTTTTCTCCTCCAGTAGAATGATGAAGAATATGAACTTTGGTGGCTTAACACACAGATACATCTGGGTTTAACTCTCAGCAGAAGAGTGAAGTCAGATCTGCATAGATCCAAGACTTCATTTAATCCGTAAAACATTCTCTCAGGACCAAGAGCATCAAGATTACAATTTGTTAAGAGCTGGGAATTCTTGGGTATCACTCTAGATACAGTGTCAGAAATTTTTCTACACACTACGTGGACACTTCTGATGGACAAAACTGCCAGGACAAACATTAAATACACGTTTTTTATAGGGACAAAACTCATTCTGTGTGTGTGTGTGTGTATGTGTGACTGTGCGATGATATAAAACTGTAAAGATAGAGAAGAAACTCCTAGACCAGTGTACATTCCAAAGTAGGCAAAGATTTACTACACTATGGAGTTTAGAAAATTAGAAGGCAAATCCAGGCATGGTACTTGGGAAGCACGTGTGTGTAGTAATTGCTAGGTGGGAAGATGAGGCATGAGAATCACTTGAACTCATGAGTCTGAGACTAGCCTGGGCACCCTAGGAAGACCATATTAACAACAAAACAAAGGTTAACTGTAACACAATGCATAAGATATATCCACTGAATGTTTGACTACGTATGTTTTATCAGAAAGAAGTAGATGAAATTACATTACCCTAAATTTTACCAAAAACACTTTTCACTTTTTTTCAAATCTTCGAGGATTTCATACATGTTGGTCATACTCTCTTTGACTGACCCAGCTTGTACTTTCTTGATCATAGGGGTCGCTCCTTCAAATGTCTTTCTTGGAAAAGATTCAAAATGTCAGTTTAAGTTCTTAACTGAGCAAGCATGCAATGATAATCTACAAAGTACATGGCACTCTGTTGGGGGTACTCAGAACAATGCTTCCAGATTGAATGTTGAGAGACAAATAGAAGAGATGAAAAATATGCACTTATTCTAGAATAATAGGCCAGGGTCCAGCCATTTACAATGTCTGCTGTGGCCCCAGGGACAATCTTCATAAGATACTATATATATATATATATATATATATATATGTTAACAGTGCTTCCTGGCAGTGAGCATTTTAGTGGTCCCCTCATCCAGCTGACACCTGCAGCTATATTTAGATTGTCCACAAAATAAGTTAATACATGGAAAAAAAATCTTCTTCCAAGTCCTGATGGAAGGAGCTTGTCCAAACAACCCTTCTGGAGGTGAAAAGGGCTCAGTACAGTATTACAAGTTGACGCCAGCCGGAATTCTGATGAGCTCATTTTTATTGGAAATCTGAAGGAATAATAATGTGATTAAAAAAAAAAATCCCAGAGACAGGGAGTGACTGAAAGAACAGGATTTAGCTTAAATACATGAAACACGGAATGTAAGATAATGAATGGTGGTACTTAGAAAGAATGGAAAGATACATGAATCACCTGGTGACTCACATGGCAGTTTGGAACCTTTCCTGGAAAGGGGTGGGACGTAGTTCAGTTGGTAGGACCCTTGTGTAGAATGCACAGCCCCAGGTTTGAGCCCCAGCACTTCATAAAGCAGGCACAGTGATATATGCCTATAATGTCAGTACTCTGGAGGAGGAACTAGGAAGATCAGAAACTCCAAAGCCACCCTCAGAGGCCTTCTGTGGTAGGCTCCTGTCTTGTTCCCTGTCTTCTCCTGCTTCCAATGGCCTATAGTGTTTGTCCTTCTGAGTGAAAACTGAGCATCTTCCCAAGGGTCTTTCTTGTTGCTTAGCTTCTTTAGATGTACAGATTTTAGTATTTTGTCCTATATTATATGACTAATGTCCACTTATAAGTGAGTATATACCATGTGTGTCTTTCTGCTTCTGTGTCACCTCACTCAGGATGATCTTTTCTAGTTTCCATCATTTGCCAGCAAATTTCATGATTTCCTTGTTTTTAATTACTGAGTACTATTCCATTGTGTAAATGTACCACAATTTCTGTATCCATTGCTCAACTGAGGAGCATCTAGGTTGTTTCCAGATTCTGGCTATTATAAACAGAGCTGCTACAAACATGGTTGAGCAAATGTCCTTGTTGTATAGTTGAGCATACTTTGGATATATGTCTAGGAGTGGTATAGCTGGATCTTGAGGTAGCACTATTCGTAATTTTCTGAGAAAGTGCCATATTGATTTCCAAAGTAGTTGTACAAGTTTACATTCCCACCAGCAATGGAGGAGGGTTCCCCTTTCTCCACATCCTCTCCAGCATGCGTTGTCACTTGAGTTTTTTATCTTAGCCATTCTGATGGGTGTAAGCTGAAATCTTAGGGTCGTTTTGATTTGCATTTCCTGGATGCCTAAGGATGTTGAACATCTTAAAGTCTTTCTCTGCCATTTGATATTCCTCTATTGAGAATTCTCTGTTTAGCTCAGTACCCCATTTTTTTTAATTGGATTGCTTGGTTTGTTGATGTTTAATTTCTTAAGTTCTTTATATATTCTGGATTTTAGCCTTTGATCAGATAAAGGGTTGGTGAAGATCCTTTCCCAAGCTGTAGGCTATTGTTTTGTTCTGATGACAGACTCTACTGATCAAGGTATGGAAACAGAGGCTGAGGCCAAACTTTGGGCAGAGGGCACAGAATTTTATGAAAGAGGGAGACAGAAAGACCTGGAAGGGACAGAAGCTCCAAAAGAAGACCAAAAAACCAAAACCAAAAACAAACAAACAAACAAACAAAAAAACCTAAGCCCCTGGGATCCCTGCTTCGACTGATACCCCAACCAAGGACAATGTGTGGAGAGGACATAAAACCCTGGCTCAGATGTAGCAAATACATTCTATACTCAAGTGGGTTCACTAGTAAGGGACTTTCTCTGGCACGAACTCAGTGGCTGGCTCTCTGACCACCTCCCCCTGGAGGGTGCAGCCTTGCCAGGCCACAGAGGAAGAAAAAGCAACCAGTCCTGATGAGGCCTGATAGGCTAGGGTCAAATAGAAGGGGAGGAGGACCTCCCCTGTCAGTGGATTAGGGGAGGGGCATATGGGGAGAAGAGGGAGGGAGGGTGGGATTGGAAGGAGATGAGGGAGGGGGCCACAGCCAGGATACAAATTAAATAAGTTGTAATAAATGATAATAACAATAATAAAAACACAAAAAACCATTCTCAGCTGCACAGCCAGTATGAAGCCAATATGGGATTCATGAGAGCCCATCTCTGAAACAAGTAACTAAAATCCCCAAACAAAACAAAACAAAAGAAGCACAACATACCCAAGCACCATCGATTTGAAGCCCCTTTTATGTAAATCTGAGAAACTGATTAATGTCACCCGAAAATCCTCATGCAAAGAAAGGAATGTGAGAATGGGCAAATAGCTGAGATGGGTCACTGTAAGAAAAGAATTATACCTGTAAGCCATGTCCTTGCTTACCTGGGCATCAGCAGCTCCAAGAGGGCTGGGGAGATGTAAGCGGGGCTAACATGCCTGTGTCTCACTTTCTAGCTCGTTGTGAGGAAAAGCAGGTGCTCGAGGCTAACGATCCAGTCTGCCTTTCCAATCAAGCCCTATTACAGCAAAAGAGATGACAAAAAAATGTCTTCTCTTAGTTTCAATATCATAAGATTATATTCAATATCATAAGATAAGCAATTATGCATTCCACAAACTAGGTTACAAGAACCATGCTGGTGAGTGCTGGGCACGAGGTGCAAAACAAAGCTAATAAAACCCAACAACCGTGTGTATTATTTCTGATTGGAAGGGTCACAGGGACCTCTCCAGGGTGAAAGAAGATGTGCAGGACATTCATACCTTCAGTGCACACTGAACACACCTCTTTGGGGGCCAGGCTAGAGCCCTCCATTTCCTCGACTCTCCACTTCATTTGCGGACTCCAGGCATCCACTAGAAGCATCCTGCCTACAACCCCATGAGTTTAATTGTTGCCACTTTTGTCTGTTAAGCTTATTGTGTATAGAAGAGATATATGGTTCTTTTCCGTATTTATAAAAATGAAACAGTAACAAAGAGGAACAGGTCCAGCTCCTTTGCGTTCACTTACCATCCTGCCAAGAAGCCCAGAGCTCTTAATGGATATTGCTTAAGTCATTTCTTGCCACACCTTCTAAAGCCCTGAAAAGTGAGCAGGTATTTTTCATGTGTGACTGTTCTACCTCTGTGGCACAGGATAATGAAATAGAAACCACCTTAGGACTAAAATCGTGATTTGTCCTCCTGAGCTTGCTTCTCTTCAAATCAGAGCTAGATGGTCTTGTAAAACGCGGCTCCGTAAAGCGGCCTCTCCTTTAGATGTCTGGGTGGGGTATCTGACTATTTGGGGACAGAAGGAGCTTTCTTAGGGTGATCCAGTCTGAGTGATGCCGGCGGCTCCAGATGAAAGGAATGAGAGCAAATCGTCTCAGGCATTGCATTATAAGGCTTTCAGCCAGCTCTCTGTGAACTATCCAGGTCCTTGAATTTGACCCAATAGGAAAAAAAAAAAAAACTAAGGAGAGTTTGGAGAAGGAAAACAAATAATTTTGTGGATAGTCGATAAAGGAAGCAAGTATCCCAATAACTCCATCACCGTTTCCTCAAAATAAACAACACGTCATATGTTAAGACCAACATCTTCAGTGATTGCATGCCATGGGAAGGGTTTTCAGTTCGAGGCTCTGTAAAATATAAAGCATGTTTCAAGGCAAACAAACTTGTGCAGTAGTCAAATTTGGCTACGACAGAATACGACACTTTGGCCTGAGAGTTAAGAGTCTTGGGTTCTGGTCTCCACTCTGCTGGCACTCATGGTTTTCCATTGATAGATACCCATCACTTCTCCCTCTGGACTCAGTTTCCTTAGGAGTATGTAAGAGCATAGGTCCCTGCTGGGTGACACTTTCTCTCATGCTTGGTAATGGCTACATTTGTCAGTCCCTTGCTTCTGATTTCCATCTTCCTAGGACTCCACAAGTGAGGTGGCACAAGGATGACAGAACCTGGACAAACCACTGTTAAAACAAAACCCCTTCTAAATAAGACCTGCATGGCCTAAAAAAAAACCAAGAGATTTTGGAATAACAGCTCTCTTTTCTTGCTACTTTTAGAGGTATATGTAGGTCTGGGGAGAGGAGGTATTAGGGGTGTTAGTATTGCAAAAACATAACACAAAAGTCACTTTTTTTTTTCTATCTGAGAAAATGCCTGGTTCCCAGTCTGCCTTCTGTGAAGGTACAGTGGGTGGCAACAGATGGCCTTAATAACGATTAGTCATAACTGTGAGCCCTGTCTGGAGTGGTGAAAGGAGAAGTAGGCACCTTCTGTAGCTCTCCACGCCCTCACGTAAAGCTGCCTCTATCTCCCTGGCCAGCCCCAGGCAGTGTTCCTTCCAAACAGGGACCTGCCTAACCAGTTCATTGGAATGTCTTTCCACAGACTATCTCCTCATTCAGATTTCTTCTGAAATTGAAACACACTGAAGGCATAAATCACGGTGCTGTTTTAAGTAGTAAATGTTGCTCACAAAAATCTGCTGCTATTGTTTCTCCTCTGAGTACACAGACCTATCCACCACTTTGAATCAACAAAAGCAAAAGTAATTAAGCTATCGGCTGCCTTCTTCCCTTTAGAGGCAACTTTTTTTTTTTTCTAGGTTGCGTTTGTTCTTGGGGTGACAGAGATTAAGCTTTCTTGATGTAATCTTTTCTCCTATTGCACACCTCTTTCTGTCCTTCCCCCCTGCAGCCTACGGCTGGTTTTATGAAGCTATTTAGTGTGTGTTCTCTTTTCTGCTTGGTGCTTTGGGATCAGCAAATTATACAGTGCGGCGTAGCAAGAGATCTAAATTACAATCACGCACCAAGCCATGGAAAAGTATATAAAAAGATTTCATGCTGATAAATTTAGTACCCATTAGCACCACACTTCAATATTTTAATGCAGTGTCGTTGCTTACTACCAATGACATCTGAAGCCACAGTTGAGGGCTTGGTGTAGTTTTCTCCTCTATTTATAATAGGCCGGGATCTTTATTCAGTTCTACAAAGAAATTTAAAAATAAAGTAATAAAAGAGAAACATCTTGAGAAGTACTGGCCCAGATCACTGTATTGGCCTGACTATGTATAGTTTCTAACCAAGCAGAAATAGTTTGTGTTTTATATATTCAATGAAGGAAAACAAACAAACAAACAAACAAACAAGAATTGGAGAGAGAGGGAGAGGGAGTTAGAGAGAGAGAAGCAGTTACTATCACTTACTGTTCTTGCAGGGGACCTAGATCGGTTCCTGTTACCCATGAGTTCATAAACATCCATAACTCTATTCCAGGGAATCCAGTGTCACATTCTAGCCTTCATGGGATCCAAGCATCTACAGTATATAAACCAACATGCAAGCAAAACACTTATACACATAAAATGAAATGAATAACTCCCCCCCAGAAGAGGAGAAACCATACCCATTTCTTGGTTTGTGCAGTGGAAATGGTAGTTCAGTCTGATATAAGCTGAATTCATTAATTTCCCCTATCAAAGCCTGCACATGGAAGAACAAAAGGCACTTTTCTTTGCCAAATTTTGCTTTTCCAAAATACCTTGAGAGTCTCTTGAGCTGATGTGAAGTTTGGTCTTGATTCTAACATCCCTCTTGGTACAGAGTCACAATGTGAGCTGCACCTTGGAAGCCAGTTGCTGCACATTTGGCTGCAGAGGAACCCGCAGAACCTACAGTCTGCTCACAATACCTCTTAACATTTAACCGTGTGAGCTGTGAGGCCCATGAATTGACATGCGTCACGAACCCGTTCTGGCTTTGCTTTATCACTTGAGAATTGATTTTCAAATCCAGATGAGAGGTTGAGAGGTCTTTTTTTTTTTTTTTTTTTTTTTAGAAATGTGAAATTATATAGTATGTTGATACCTTAAGTGAATTCCATACTATTTCAATATTAGGTATCGATTTTAAAGATTAAGTAGTTTGGCTCCATGTTCCAATACCCTGAGTATAGCAGTAATGAAGTTTGAGCTTTAGGATTTTACTTTCCTTCCTAAGATTGTTCCATACATTCGGTACGTGTGTGCGTGTGCATACGTGGCCGTGCACATGACAGCAACAGATGTAGCAGTCAAGAAACAAGTTGCAGGGGTCAGTCCTTTCCTTCTGCCATGTGGGTCTGAGGGATTGGATGTACAGGTATGTTCACAGGGTTAGATGGAGGAATTCCATCGTAAAGTCAGCCCCAAAGCCAGCACATGTGGCTGCAGGAAACCAGCCTAGTCCTGGCCCTCCGCTTACAAGTGATAGGGCATCAGACAAATTACAGCATTGCCCCACGTGGCTTTCTCAGGTGCAAAATGGGGATCACAACAGTGCTACCTCTTGGGCTGATACATTACATCTGAATATGCCTAGAAAGCGCTCAGGATTGTGACTTACTTAAGTGTCTAACAAATGTTCACTGTTTCCATCCTGTGATTACTGGGGCAGATAGGTCCTTGTATGTGTGTATCACATACATGTGTATATTGTATGCATATGAGTTGGTGTGTGTCTTGAGTGTCTGGGTGCAGAGGCCGGAGGAAGACAGAGTGCTTTTTTATCATTAAGCACCATATTGCATTGAAACGAGTTCTCTTGCTAGCTAAACCTGGCTTTTCTTAGACAGGTCAGCCAGTAAGCTTTTAGGATCCACCTCTCCCCACTTCTCAACACTGAATGACAGGCCTGTGCTATGCCAGGGTGCTACGGATTTGAACTCAGGTCCTCCTGCTTGCACAGAAAGTTCCCTCACCCACTGAGTCATCTCCCTACCTTCACAGATATGTATTATTTAAGGTATCTGGTGTTAATATTTAATAAGTTCCATTATCTTTCAAATCTTTGATTCTGTGTAATGATAGAGTTGGCTGACACCGTAGAAAGTTATTTTTGGCTAAAAGGAAAGTAAAATATTTTTCATTAAGTTTATCGCTAATTAGTCTGTTTGGGAATACTGGACGGTAAGATGATGCTCTAGAAGTCATTTGTACACTTTTGGGTGTGTTTTACTCATGATGAGGCAGAGCCCTGCCATCAGTTCAGATGAGAGGTTGTGGGCCTTGAGAATGCAAGTGCTTCTTTGTTCTTGTCTTTCTTGCTCTTGATTGAAAGTTTCTTCAGAAAAAATTATTCTTTGACCAGGTGGCAGTGGTGGGGCCTTTAAATCCCAGGACTTGGGGGTTGGGGGAGTGGCTGTCACGTCTCTTTAAATTTGAGACCAGGCTGCTACAGAGCAAGTTTCTGGACAGCCAGGGCTACACACAGAGAAACTCTGCCTCAAAAAAAAAAAAAAAAAAAAAAACCCAAAATACTAATACTAATACTAATAATGTTCTTTGGCTGTAATTGACCCAATATATAATATTAATAATGTCTTCGATTAATAACAGGGTTGTAATAGATAGTCACATACAATAGCTTCTATTCATTGCAAAAGAACCATCAAAAGAATTCAACGTTTTTTTGTTTTTGTTTTTTTGTTTTTTTTTTGTTTTTTTTTTTTTTTTGGTTTTTCAAGACAGGGTTTCTCTGTATAGCTCTGGCTGTCCTGGACTTGATTGTAGACCAGGCTGGCCTCAAATTCCTGCGTCTGCCTCCCTGAATACTGGGATTGCAGGGATGTACAACTGAACACAGCTAAGAATGGGACTTAAATGACTATGCACATTTAGAACTTCAGAGGGGTCCTTAAAGGGCTAATTAAGGCAGTTACATTGCTTCAAAGTCTGTCTAGGCCTTACATTCCAGCACAAATATATTAGGAACATGAAGAGTCCTTATTTTTGTTACTTTTTTTTTTTTTTTTAAGGATGAAAGTTTGTCCTCATTGATGGTATCCCAGTAATGAGTCACAGACTGATTCATGATTTTCAGCAGCTTGCTCAAAGCTCCAGAATGCAGAAACATTGCAAAGCTTGGCACCTGGCAGTGTTCAGCAAATGTCTGACGAATGGTGAGGGTTAGAGGGCTCATCTCCAGCAACAATTTTTAACTCTTTTACTGAAGTGGTACAGTTCAAGTCTTCAGGACATCTCACATTGCTTGGAGTTTTTTTTTCTGGTGTTTCATTTTGTTCCCAATATTTACTGTTGAGGCCTGAACCCCAGGGCTTCCCACAGCTCAAAGCGTGTACTGTTCGACTGAACTGAGCTCCTCCTAGCCCACATTCTCCTAATGTAAGTCTTAATGAGCACATGCAATTTCAGAAAGATTTCTTTTTTTTTTTTGTCCATCTCAGTGGATGCGATGCCATGCACATATGCCAGCCACTGCTTTTCTGCTAAGGCGGAATGTGGAGACACACTTAAAATGCTTCTTGGACAGCTATTCAGCCATTTGTAATATTATCAGACAGCAGAAGAGTAGGCATTTGAGGGCTTAGCAAAAGGCATTGTGCCTAGAAGGCTGTTCTTTTTTTCTTTTTGAAGAACATTTTTCTCTAAATTTATGCAAATTTAAGGAGTCCAGTCCAAGTCACCGTTTGCCACAGACTGTTAGGCAAGATGAAATGTTTAATGTTGCAGATTTTTTTTTTCTTGAAATTAGTGAGTCACTTCCAGGGAACAAATTATGTAAGATATCAGAAGTTTTCATTGGAATTAAGTAAAGTTAACTGCAGTAAAGATATAGATGATATGTATTCATAAAAACAAACAAATATCTTATATTTTTATAACTCTGTATTTTAAAATCTTATTTTATATATAATCATCTTTGATATAATGTTTAGTCTAAGTACATAGCAACTCTTTCTCTGTTTCTTTATTTTTTTTGTTGTTTGTTTGTTAGTTTGTGGCACCAGGCATCAAACCTAGGGCCCAAGGCAAGCTAAACAAACGGTCTAACATTCAGTCACATTCACAGTCATTTATTCACTTTTATTTTGAGGAAGAATCTGGATAACTTTCCCAGACTGCTCTTAAATTTGGGTTCATGGTTCCTCTACTTTCCTCTTTGTTACAGGCTTGTGCCTCAAAGCCCCGACTATCTTAGATTTTTTTGTTCAAGTAAATGTTGCCAAAAGTTACTTAATGCCATGAAGTTTATATTTTAGTATTTATGACTAAAGGAAAGGCGTTCATAGTATTTTGTACCTGTGCTATCAGTGGAAATACAGGTGTTTTTCTGGAGCCCCCAACTTAAAATATTAAGATATCAAAAACACAATTTTGTATATCATGCCATCCTATATTACATACTGTCCATGTTAATTATAAAACAGAGAAAGAAAACAGGGCAAAAGGCTTTTGATATTGATCAGCGGGTTGGTCGTGAAACTTTCACCTTTGTAAATACTGATCTGATTGTTTTGTTTTGTTTTTTCCTTAATAACGTTACATATTTACATGAGACTCCTCCGTGAAAGAGCTGGGTGTATTTGACAGGACCAGCACCGTCAAGGACTGCATAAAGGTTTGCTTGCCTAATCTCTCGCTTATCTGCAAAGCCCAGGCTTGCCCTTGCTCATGGTGGAGAGGCCTAGGCATTGTCTGTGCTGTAAAGCAAGTCAGCTGCCATCAACCTTCAGGAAGCTTGTGAATTCACTAATTTCTTTCTATGGCTAACTCCCTATTTAACGTTTGTCTGCTTGCCTAAAATTCTAGCGGGGCTATCATCCTTAGTAGGATTGATAGCATATCAGGCACCCTGCTTATTTGAGTATGGTGGTGATAGACATTGCTTTTGTTTGCATGTCTAATTGTAAGGGTTTGGAAACATTCCTTTGATGTAGTAAGAACAGCTAATGAAGACAGTTAAGTAAACAAACTGTTATGAGTCTAGAAGTTCATGGAGACGTTCAGCTAATTTGCTACTTCTCCCTGACCCAAACTTTTACCTTCCCCCTATTTTGAATTTACTGGAAAGTCAGGTCACGTAAGCTAACACTCTCACTCAGGGTGCCAGGATAGATGGTGAAAATCGCCTGGCATCGGAGGCCTTTTACTAATAAGGAAACAGAAGCACAGCAAAGAAAGGGTTCAGCCCAAGATCACACAGCCAATTAATGAAAGAGTCAGTCGGAAGCCCAGGTCCCTGACTATTGAATGGATGCTTTAGAATTATGTGTCTATATATTATTTTTTGAAGCTAACACTAAGCAATAATACCAATTAAATACTACCAATGTTTTGAGGATAATATTGGATAGCTGCTCTCAGACTGTCATCTTGTAAGACTTTTCCTCTCACGTATTTAGTGTTTACTCAGTGCCAAGTCTGGTGCCTAGACTGTTGTGCTTCGTGGCAATGTAGACTGAATTTCTGCTCTGTTTTCAAGACTTGGACTGTCATAGCCCGATTCTATACCCAGCCCCCAAACTACCTCAGCCCACGGCGTTGGTGGTAAAATGAATTAGTTCTGCACAAGTCTGCTTCTTCTAGGAGGCTAAGCAGTGCATCAAATCCTCCCTTTGTAGTAAGACAAGCTGCCAGGGAAGTGATTGATACTGCAGACAGAAGTGGACTTCAAGGGGAGAATAAGCAGATAAGTGGGCCATGAGTGGATACTACTTTGGGTTTGCACTCAGCGACTTCATATTAGCAAACGTCAAACATCAAGGCTCCTCACGGAAGGGGAGTTTGATCCCTGCTTATACCCTGTTTTCCCTGCTTGATAAATGAGGATGAAATGTTTCAAGAACTACCAATGGTGATTTTTTTTCCCCCTTCTCTGGGAAGCTAAGTCAGTAGGATGTGAAGCAATACCTCTGAATGTTATCTTGATCTTGATGCAATGTTTTTCTGTATGCACTTTCCTCCACAATGTTGGACTTTGAAAAAAAGGCAAAATCAAAAAGACAAAAACGACAACTAAACCCTTAGTGTTAGCAAGTAAGGCATCCCGTGTTTTACGTAATCCCTGTTGGTTGTGTCAGAATCATTCCTTCTCAGTAATTGTCATCCTTGCGTTTATTTTTCACTCCTTAAATTTTTTTTTCCTCATAGACCTTTTTTTTGGATCCTTAGATAGTAAATCTGTCAGAGTGCTTCAAGCTGCTGGGGAAAGAAGCCGTGGTAGGTAAAGCTGTGTCGGCAAGGCTGACGGACCCTGAGTGCGATGCCTCCCTTAATTCTGTGCACATCTAGGAAATTCAGACAATCTGAATACATTGCCAAACCAACAATGAGTACACTAGGACTCACAAATCAGAGGTTTATTCCCTGGAGAGTAAGAGAACCCTACCAGCCCCACATGCTCTTGGGTAGTATAGTAAGTTTTCTCCTTATTTAACAGGGAAAATGATTGTCTGGATGTTAAGACACTGAACATAAAAAAAAAGAGGCACTGACATTTAAAAATGCTGTCTAGTTATCATGTCCATTTGTGGCATTTTTTCTGTTGTTTCTTTAACCCTTGTGAGTACATGAGACTGTCTGTGTCTGAGTAATTATATAAATATTTGTGTTAAAGAAGACCTCAAAGGTCACCAGATTTAACCTCCCCAGCAGCCTGGCCTTTAACACCATAATTACTATATGGAAGCTTCTACCTTCTAATTCTCTGAGAAGGATGTAGAAAAATGTCATCTGGTTCATCCTCTGATCATAGAAAAAAATGCTGGACTGGGGAAGTAGTTTAGTAAATCATATGTTGGTCCCAGAAACATGAAGACCTGAGTTTGATCCCTAGAACCCACCTTAAAAACTGGGGTTGGTGGCATGTGCTAGTCATCCGTGCTGAGACAATGAAGACAGGAGGATCCATGGGGCTTGTCACACGGCCAGCATAGCTTAATTGGTGAGGCCCAGGCCAGTGAGAGACTTTTCTCAAGCAAAAAGTGTGTGGTGCCTAAGAATAAACGATATCAGAGGTTGTCTTCTAGTCTCCAAATACATATGCACACATAGACACGTACATTACACCCACCAAACATGACTATGCATACATGTGTACACACAGAGAAAATAAAATACATCACTAGGTCTAGATGAGCAAAGACACAAAAGCAACACGATAAAAAAAATAAAATAAAATAAAATAAAATAAAAAATAAATAAAAAAAAACCACCCTCTCCTATGTGGCTAGATGCTCAGGCTTGGTTTTAAGGCAAACTGTTGACTTTTAATAAATGTTTTTCTTAAAGCCTGAATGAGAGGCAAACCTTTGTGGTTTAGGTGGAGAGCAGGTACGAACCACTGTGCCCGCCCCTAGAACTGCAAATTCAAAAACAAACAAACAAACAAACAAACCCCAAAACCAAAGCCCAAAACAAAACAAAAACTCACAAAAAACACAAATACAGCACATGATTTCATACTTGACATAATATTTAATAATTATGGACATTAAATCATAAACAGTGTCTCTTCAAGTTGTCTTTCATTAGAGGCATTTTAGTTTTGTTTTGCTTTGTTGGAAGAGGGTCCTCTATAGCCCAGGCTCATCACAAGCATGTTGTGTAGTTGAGGATGACCTTGAATCTCTGAACCCCCTGCTCCACATCCCAGCCCCTGGGATTACAGCATGCCCCTCGATATCCGGTTTATGCAGTGCTGGGTATCAAACTCAGGTACGCTTGAGTATTAACCGGTATTAACTCTGCCTCTTGAGCTACATCTTCAGCCTTTTGGTTTCCTTGGAAGGCAATTGTTCTCCAGGAGAATACAGGAAAATATAAAAGAAACTGTGACTGATGTGTATTGCAGACAAGAATGCAGCAAGGATGGAGCAAAGCCTCTGCATTGCTGTTTCTGAAAACCTTTAATATGGGATTGCTAATTCAATCTCCCTTGGCAACACCGACATTGATATTGTAAGTGAAGTGATTTGGGTGGTGATATCCCTTCTAAATAAATAAATAAATACATAAATACATAAATAAATACAAATTTCCCACAGCCCCAACACATTTCTGAACTCAGATTTCAAGGAGGCTCTTTAAGGCGTAATAGATGTGTTTCAATACAGAAGCAGAGTACATTGAGTCCTAATGTGCCACCCTGTTCCTCTATTGCTTTTTTGTCATTCTGTCTTTTTATTTCATAGTGCTCTTTGATTCTAGGTTTTTTTCTCTTTTCTCCATTTTAATTTTTTGAAACGAATGTTAATTCTTTGGTGATTTTACACATGAATTCAATGTATTCAGCTCATATCCAGACTCAACTTCCCTTCCCAAGACTTCCCCACAGTGCTCTCCTGCTTCCTTGGCTTTTTCCTCTTTCTTCCTTATTATTTTTAATAAATGCTTTCAATACATCTGAGCACTCCTTTGCATCTCTGAATGTTCTTGTCATCATTTTTTTACTGCTATCTACTTCTCCATCTCTTCATTCCCACACTTACTGTCTCTTTTAAAAGGGCCATGCTTAAAACAGAAAAACATCTCATCAAAGCCAAACAAAAGTGTCTTGTCCATTAGCGGACTTAGTAGAAACCTGTCCTGGGCTCTAAATCTTAATCAATTTTACAGCAGACTCCAAAGCAGCTAAATCGGGTGTATGAGGAGGAACTGTCATAGATAGTATTTTAATTATAGAGAACTCCATATATGGGAATGCTTGTATTCCTTTATAGTTGATGTCATAGGCGATGCGATTCTTTAGATGTGGAATATGATACTCAAACAGGCCGTTTGATATTATCACACGGTTGCAAACCATCCCAGTACCGCACAGTTGCAATCACTTTCCATCTCCAGTCGGTACTGTTCACCTGTAAACACAGTAGCTTGGTTGTGCTGTGTAGAGTCCTCCCTCCCATGACATCCTCTACTTACTGCTTTGCTGTAACTTGGGGGTCACTGTAGTCATCACTACCAGCCATTTCTTCTCCCATTTTCCCTCATCTTTTGTCTTTGGAATTGCACATTTCCTCTGAGAAACAATCAGTGTCAGAGTCCTTCCTCGGCTTGCCATAAATCTTGGAGGAAAAGAAGATATCACGGGCGCTGAACTCTGATGGTGAGTATATCCCTTTAAAGTCCCAGAGAAGATTGAGAAAGAGCATTGGTGAGTGCGCATTTATTTGATGGACTACTAACTGTTCACCCCCCTGATTCCACAGCTGAGTATAAGAAACAGATCCTTGTTTAGATTTTGAAACTTACTTTGAAAAGAAAATCTCACTCACTCTATACTGGAGTAGTCTCCTCCAAGGCCGCATACCTGTCAGGGGCTGGCCTAAATGTTTCCCTTGGGTCTACGGGATGAAGTTGTACTCTGTAATTGGCCACACAGTTCAGTCTTTACAAGGCAAAGCATCCAGCAGTGCAGAAAGGCATCCTGTACACTTGTTTGCTGAGGGTCAGAGGGTAAATGCTGTTGTGACAGTTGGGTGGGCTTGGCCCACTTCTCTGTGGACAGTGAGAAGGAAATGAGGAATTGCTGTTGATCCTGATGATAGCAGTGGCAGAAGATAAGCCCTCAGATCATATAGTCTTTTTGATATATTTTCAGTTCACATGAAGAGTTTTCTATTCAAACAAGGAGTTAGACAAGTTGTCATAGGATATAAAAGGTGATCTCTAGCCCATGCAAATCTCTGCAGGGATTTTAAGCCACAAAGTTTCTGTGAGCTTAAAGTTACTTCGTGTGTCACATATGGCGAATTCAAATCCACCAGTCTTTCTGCAATACTGCCTCTCTATACAATCATCTCTGTCCCATGAGTCCCCAGGCTCAATAACTCCACCTTCGTGTTTTGATGTACATTTGATGCTTTGATTTAATTAAGGATGTCTTCTTCCTCTCCCGCCCAAGTCCTTCTCAGTCTTTAATTCTCTTATCTCCCCACAGGGAATCAGCCACCCTTCCGTCTGGGTTCCCGAGAACTGTGGCTTAGGACTTACTTAACACTAACATTTACTTTAGCCATCATTTTACATGTTTAGCATCCTGACCTTGTGGCTCTGTGTTTATGGAGAGATCTCTACTAGATGAGGAAGTTTTAGGACCAACATTGGATCATATTGTTGCTTTCGTCTTTTCATAGACTGTATGCAATAAAATGTGCAGGCATCGTTTGAAAGGCAAAGCACCGTGCATGTGTGCAAATCTATGTTTCCTATTAACAAGGGCAAGAAAGATGAAGAAAGCTGGCAGTTTTCCCCATTAAAAGAACCAATGCATTTGACATTTGTCATTCTGGAATGACAGTGGACATCAAACATGATCTCTAGTTAGATAGTCTGTAATACATCTTTAAGACTTACTATCTTCCGTGGATGTATGGTTTGATGTTAAGATCTAATTAACTCAACTAACTTTCTTCTTATTATTATTATTACAATTTATTCACTTTGTATACCAGTTGTAGCCCACTTCCTCATCTCCCCATGGCCCGACTCTCCTTCTCTCTCTATTTTTTCCCTATCCTTCTTTCGTAGTCCACTGATAATGGAAGTGGACTTCTCCCCTACTGTCTGACCCTAGCTTATCAGGTCCCATCAGGACTGCCTGCATCCTCTTCCTCTGTGGGCTGCCTAGGCCACTCCACCATAGAGAAGTGATCAAGGCGCTGTCAACCGAGTTCATGTCAGAGACTGTCTCTTCTCCCCTTACTAAAGAACCCCTATGGAGACTGAGCTGTCTATGGGCTACATCTGAGCAGTGGGTCTACATCCTCTCTACACATGGTCTTCGGTTGATGCATCAGTTTCTGCAGTCCCTGCTGTGTCCAGCTTTTTTTATTTGGCTTTGTTGATCTCCTGTGGGGCTCTTGTCTGCTCCAAGTCCTTCTATCTCCTTTCCTCCATAAGACTCCCTGTGCTCTGTCCAAAGTTTGGCTCTAACTTTAAACCTTGACTTTTATTTTTTGTCTATGTTTTCTATTAACAAGGGTAAGAAAGTTAAAGCTGGTAGTTTTCCGCATTAGAAGAACCAATGCATTTGGCTTGTTCTGTAGTGACAGTGGAGCTCCACAGGGAGCCTGGCTTGTGTGGTGCTTGAGGATCACGCACAAGTAACAGTTCACTGGCTTGAGCGCCAAGCTATTGGCTCTGACTAACAACCACTGTAGCTGCGAAATAAGAGTATAAAAATAACCTTTTGAGGGCTACGTCAGGGGAGAAAATGCTGAATGTGTTGTCTTCTAAATGGATGCTTTGACTGAAGTATCCGTGACCTGATTTTGGCATAACCCCCGCAAGCCCAGGCTGCAGCACCTATCCTGTTAAGTCCACCTGGGACACTAACGCTTACGTTAGATTCTACATAGAATCTGTCTGAACAGCAATCCACAGGAGTGAAAAGCAATGATTAGAACATGAACAGTGCTGCCACTGCATAGGTTTAGCAACTGAATAACTGAATTAGAAATCGTGGCCAACAGTAATCTTTCCTATTCTCTCTGTGGCTCTCTATGTATCTTTTCTCTCTCTTAGACACACACACACACACACACACACACACACCTATCCTTTCCTGTCCTTTCTCTGTGTGGTACTAAGAATTACAGCCAGGGTCTTGCATGCTAGGCAAGTACCAAATCATACACCATAGACCATAGTTTTTTGTTTTTTTTTTAATTTGTCATTTAATTAGATCAACTGTTCCACAGTCTATATGTGTGGAGGATTGAATTGTGTGTTTGCATGCATGTATAGGTATGGGTATTTGTGTGTACATGTATGTACATGCATGTGTATGTATTTGTGCATGTATACATGTATGAACACACACATCCACACCCATATGGGTTTTTAGTTCACAAACGCTGAAGCCTGCCTTTGTCACTTATTTCCTTCTGTGATTTGAATATAACTGGACTATTTAAACTATTTTCATTTAAAGAAATTACTTCATCATTCTTACAATTACTCTATAATGTTAATTTCATTTATTTATGTTTCGGTTTGGGAAGATCTCTGTTTGTTTGCTTGGCTGGTTGATCAGATTTGGCATGCTAGGGATTGAACATGGAGCCTTACATATTAAGCATGAACAACTCTCCTCTTGCTGTCTGGTTAAGAGTGAGCCTGAAAGAAAGTTCAGTCCTTGCTGGAAACCGCACATATTTTTCAAATGCATCCCTCGTCTTGTTGACTTTTAAAATCTCTTTCTGACAGAATTTTCCAGCTAGTGATGAATAAAGATAATGTTTTCTTACAAAATCAAAACAGCGTCCTCCACAGGCTGGAAGATCTGGCTCAGCCACCCCATCGTGGAGGCACACCTACTCGGTTGCACCAGTTTTTAATCAAGTTGTGAATCAAGGTTGGGAAGCTGGAAATAAGTCAATTTACTGTGTTTATAACAGTAGAGAGCAATGTTTAGCAGGGGGCACATTGCTTAAAGGAGCTGACAGTCCTGGAATCCATTGTGTGCACTGGACCTCTCCTTTTCCTTTGTAGACCATGCAAACAAAAAGTTACTTTTTCTGTGGCTGCATTTCTGCACATTGTTGGCACATGTGCAAGACAGTAATCTCTTTGGTAATGAGCACTTGGTACCACACAGAGTGAGTACATGGGGATGGAGCCAGCAAATCTGAGCTCTGAGCTCAGCTATAAGCGTAATTTATGTGTGAACTTCATTATATATTTAATCCCTTTGTAAGCGTATTTCCTTATTTGAGAACTGAAGCTCAGGTAGACCAGCTGGCTTCCAAGCCAGAGCTCTCCTCAGCAGGGTTTGTGCTGACGGCACACTCCTCCAGCAGCAGGGAATACAGAACTGAAGGAGGCATGGCCGCTGCTCCCCAGTGCCTCTTTATTCTGGCGTTCATAAAGACATGTATGCACGGTTCTGAGATGAGATGAGCAATAGCAAGAATTCAGTGAGAAATTAGCAACTGGCTATATAGAGGAAATAAGGAAACAAAAATAAATGAGGAAATACACCAGAATGCAGCAGAGAGCAAGTTTTGAATGCAGTGGGACTGACATGTTATGAGAGTGCTGATTCATCTGAATTTTCCTTTTGGAGAAAATTGTAGAAATAGCTGAAAGATTGTGAAACAGTATGTGTGTGTTGTAAGGCACAATGTTAAAAAAAATTCTTAGGCAATTATTACATAGCTCTAAGCTTCTATGTCCCTCTTTGTCAGTTAAAGCAACTTTTCCCATAAACACTCAATTGAGACTATCCTAGAGCAAGAATTGACCACAAGATTATTATTAAATGGAATACTATTCAGCCATTAAAAACAAGAAAATCATGAAATTTGCAGGCAAATGGATGGAACTAAAAAAAAAAAATCATCCTGAGTGAGGTAAGCCAAACCCAGAAAGACACACTTGGTATGTACTCACTTATAAGGATATTTTAGTCATATAACACAGGATAGACATACTATGATGCACAGACCCCAAGAATGTAAGTCCTATGGGCATCTTAGGCTTCATGTGGGTCCACTAGTTAGAGGAGTGGGGGATATCTCTGACATGGATTATGTTGCCTGCTTTTTGATCACTTCCTCCTGATGGGACTTCCCTACCAGGCCACAGGGAAGGAAGATGAACTCAGTCCTCATGTGAATAGATGAGCTGGGGTATCTGGGTAGGAGGGGGCTCCTGTATTATAGGAATAGTGGAGAGAGGATTCAGGAGGGAGGGTGGGACATATGACTGAAATGTAAATTGAATTAATTAATTTTAAAAAACTCTTCCTATGTAACAATTTGGTCTTCTTTAATGAAAACAATGCCAGTAGCTGCTTTCACATCTAATGTTATCTAATGTTGGTCTGTAGTGGATATAACAAATGCCTCACTGGGTTCCACATCTGGAAAAGATGACCTTATACTATGAAGTCAGTTTGTATTTATTTATCATGAGACCGTGGCTTTTCCTCCCATGCTCTACTGTCACAAACAGAACATGAGGCAGCCTAATGCCATCTGTTCCTGGAAGGATACCTACCATATGCTGGTCCTCAGTTCTAAAAGGGGCCATGGTTTGGCGTGCCTAAATTACCCCAGTCTCCTGACCCAGTTAGGAGGGGCGTGAATCATCTTGTCTTCACCTATGCCTTTGGTTGTCTGAATACTTCAATTCTCTTCTTTTTAATATGGAGCTGACTTTGTCTTGGTATGCATTTTCTAATGAAAGGCTGATTCAAGCCTCAACATCCATGACTATACAGTTAAATACTAAAGAAGGAAAGCAGCCAGGAGAGTACAGAGAATTACTGACTGCAGAAATAGCTGAAGACTTAGCCATTCAGTCATACAAAGAGCATCAGGGAGCTAAGAGGCAATGCCAAGGGTGAGCAGGTTTATCAAGCACATTTATGTGCACCAGCATTTAGTGCTTAGCATCTTGAGGTGGCGCATCCTTGAACAGCCATCGCAGAGCACAGGTGGTAACAAGGTGGCAGGGGCTGTGAGTCAAAGGTGCTGCATGAGAGAGTCAGGAAGGATTTTTCGATTTTCCTCAAAGGCCACTGTAACTGCCCCTCCCCCTTACCTGGAGCTAAGGAGAGACAATGAGAGGAAATAAAAGCAAAGCCTGAAATCACCAGGCCTTAAGCTGGACAGAAACCGACTGCCTCACAGGTTCCTTAAGAGAGAAAATCTGGAAGGAACAACTGACTCACATTGGATGTTGTCTGTTTCCATCAATGATAAAGTTCAGGTTGTGGTCAAACAGACAAATGCAAGTTTGCAAAACTTGAGAGTCGTAGTCACATCAAGGGCCAAACCAGGACAACAGAGTCCACAGAGCAGATTGAAGACTGAGGTGTGCATTGGGAAGGCTTGTACTTGGCATAGTCACAAAACCCAGAACCATATCCTGTGTTCCTGGTTCTGGGGACAAAGATCTTTGTGCACAACAGTTACAGGCAAGAGGGAATCGCCTTTTCCATGGTTTTGGAGAGAAGGAAGCACAAAGATCCGGTACTGCATTGAGGTAAAGGTCAGTGGTCTAGAAAGCCACATGGTGCTTTATAATCGTCTTGAATGAACATCTGTTCAGTGTCTATTCACTAATAGGAACTAACCTAAAACTGGGTAGGACTCAGGCCTGGCTCTGATTCTGACCATAGAATACTTTCCCTCCCTGCCTGTTGGCAGTTTTGTTGCATAGAGAGCGTAAAATGGTGGCATACATGCAGACACTGTGGCATCAAATCAGAAGGCTAAGGACAGAGATACGGTTATTAATCAGACTATTGAAATGTAAGACATTGTCATGCTTTGCAAGTAAGAATTCGTGAATGGTGTTTAGTAGCAAATAATGGAACGGTGCATGCAAATAAAAGTTAGTTATATTTTGTAGAGTCTATCATGTAGGCTACTAATGTGAAGCTAGTTAGCAAAGTTAAATATAATATAGGATGAAATTTTGATTTTTAAGAGGGAGGTGTTAAAAACTATTAAGTAAACATAACCAGTATTGAATGAAAACTGGTTTGATTTGAAGACCTGCTATTTGTAAATCAAGCCAGTGGGTGTGGAGATGAGCCTGTCTAGTACAAAAAGGAGGAAGTTACTCAAATAATGGAGTTGTATACTAAAATATCAAGACATATTTTAAGTAATACTAGGTATTAGTGTTAATGTTGCAGCTTTTCTATTGTGGGATTGCATTAGATTTCTGCAAAATTTCCAAGCTGAACAACTTAAAAAAAAAAGTGGAAATGCTTACATGGCGTCAGAGGTTCCAGTCCACTGTTAGCTGACCCTGTGTTTTTTTTGTCCTGTGTTGAGACAAACCATCATAGCTTGAACAAGTGCCAGAGGAAATATCAGATTCTCACTACACCCTTTAAAACCTCTTCCATCTAAGTCCTGCTGCTAAAGCTTTAGGCCCTGAACAGCACCATCAGCCGGAGAAATAAACCTCCAACATGTGAGCTTTGGGGGAACATGTGAGATAAAAACATAGTATGGTCTAAACAAGAGCTGTAATGTCTAGAGAACAGGGGAACAACAGGTATAGCTATCAGCTTTTGGAAGTGTGTGTGTATCTGTGTGTGTATGTCTGTTCTCTCTTTGTATGTCTCTGTGTATGCACGTCTCTCTCTCCTCTCTCTGTGTATGTCTGTGTGTGTGTTTCTGTATGTCTCTCTCTGAGTGATTCTCTCTTTGTGTATGTCTCTATCTCTTTCTCTCTCTGTATGTCTGTGTATGCAGGTGTGCGTTTACCACAGTGAGTATATTGAGGTCAGAGGATAACCTTGGCTATCAGCCCTCGCTTTCTAACTTGTTTGAGAAAGAATCCCTTTGTTATTCACTGCTTTGTGTGTCTGGATAACTGGCCCAAAAGATATTTCAAGGATTCCTTAGTCAGTGCCTCCCATGTCACTGTAAGAAAACTGTGATCATAGACACATCCCAGGGCACTTGCCCTTTTTGTGCATTCTGGGGATTAAAAATCAGCTTGTTCTGCTTACATACCAAGCACTTTACCCCGGCCCATGTTTCTATTATGCAATGTTTTCTGTTAATTGAGTTATTGAAAGTGTGTTGCTGTATTTTACTTAATAGCATATTACATTGCTTTAAGATATGAAAAATATCTTCTTAATATTTAATATTACATGGGCAGTTTATGAATCATATAAACTATTATGTAAATTTGTTTTTCTGTCTACATATATATCAAAATTTTAATAATGTCTATGTCTAGGTTCTAGAATACATGATTACATTTTATTCTGTGTAATCTATATATTTTAAAATAACTTGTTCATACTAAAACATGTAGCATGAGTATTAACTCCTAAAGGAGTCACTTTCTTTATAAGTGACCAGAATTCTTATGTCCCTATCTAACTAAGAGAGAAGTAGCTTATTATTTGATCAAATTGTCAGTGTTAAGCATCATTATAGATAATGAAAGCTTACAAATCCAATAGGGCAGAAGTCAGTGGGCAAGCATAGGCTATTAACAGACGACTTGAAGGTAAAACCCTTGGTGGGCTCAGAGGCTCAGGCCTATATTCCCACCTACCCTGAAGCCTAGAGGACTCTTGTTAAGTTCACCACCAATTGTGCACATTGCCCTCACCTCAGTCCTCGCTTCAAATAGACAGATAAACAGTGAGATGCAAAGAGCTAGTGAATATTGAAACACAGTCTCACCAGCAAGCAAATAATCTAGATTAAAATTAGAATTTCCCTTTTCATTGTTAAAGTTAGAAAGGATGTTTCACAGTACTTTCATGGGTAGAATCTTCTGAATATGTTTTGGTGCTACTATGTTCTTAGAAAATAGGTAGCTACTATATTCATCTAGTCACTTAGACCATAAAATTTGGCCAAGTGCTTCCATGTGACTGTACCAAGAGAATGGCCATAATACTATAATAATTAACAAACATAATATTGAGTATTATGTTATTTCTTTGCTATACATAAGCATGGGAGAATGGCACTTTTAACAATAATTATAAGTGATGTGTTTATAGTTGGCTTTTAAATTTTAGAGTTTTCAGTTTTGCTTCTAATTATCAGATTAGTTTTAAATCTAATTTTCCATCATAATGAAAAACTTATATCGAAGATGATTGTATCTCTACATCCTATTGAGTTGGATTGTTTTGGAGACATGCAAAACCCAAGCATTATCTAAAAGCAGGGATGTGATGTGGTTAAAACTGCTGCTATTATTATAATCACAGAGTGGGCTACCTGCTGAATGAGCTGCAGGCTGCTGCGGACATGGCAGGGAATGAAGGGAAACAGGATGAGAGGAAGGCTGAAGCTGTGCCCCAGTCATACGTTACAGTTGTGTGCAGATGTTAGGCTCAGAATGTACAGACTCTCACTGTCATCCTGTCATACTGTGCCGCGATGTCGGTGTTTGTGGAGCAGCACCAATGTACTTCTAAGTCACCACTTTTCGTGAGAATTAATTTAGCTTTACATACGTAAAATGCTTGAGGCTGTGCGTGGTGCATCAAAAGTTCAGACAGACAGACAGTGAGAGAGAGAGAGAGACTGAATGTTGTCTACTATTTTACCTTTTACAATAGCATTTATATAATTTTTTTGTTTTCTTTTTTCAAGACAGGGTTTCTCTGTGTAGCCTTGGCTGTCCTGGACTCACTTCGTAGACCAGGCTGGCTGCCCTTGAACTCACAGAGATCTGCCTGCCAGTGCCTCCCAGAGTGCTGGGATTACAGGCATGTGCCACCATGTCTGCCTGCAAAATCTTCTATCTTGAATACAACTCTAGGATTTGGATAGAGCACCCCTCCCCTCCTTTGGTTAGAAGGCATCCCCATTGTTCAGACCCTAAAATGGGTGTGATTTAATATCTTGATTTTGAATGCAGCTTTAGCCTAAAGAGGAAGTTGATCTGGCAACTCCAGCAGTTTCTGAAAATGTTCATATTTGTCACCTGTGTAGGACACACCGGGAAAAGAAATCACTTAGCTGAGGGAAGATCAGACTTGGAAGAGTTATTCAGCATGCTTGGAAGGTTACCCTTTAATTTGGATGGCAGCTGACATTTAAAGATGTAGCTGATTTCATTTGCAGCAACTTGGAAAGTACCCACAACTCTTAGCTTTCCCCGTGCTCTAAAAAACCCAACCTTTTTTGGACTCTTCCAGGTTTATCAAGCTGGCCAGTTTCCCTCTCCACAAACGATTATTAAGGATTTGCGATGTTAAGCTTAGATTGGAGTCATTATTTTTCTTCTCTATTTTAATTAAGTACTGTGCTTTGATTTTTATGGGGATAGTATTCCTTGAAATAAGTGTTTGTTTCATAATAAGCTTTGGGAAAGAGTCTCTGTTCAATTCTCTTGTTCTCCTACAAGGAAAAAGAAACACTAACTTTTTAGACACTAAATGTGATAGAAATGGAAAAAAACATTCTAACTTCAAGACTATATAGTTTAATGGAGGAGTATACAGTGTTTTTATTGAAAGGTAGAATTTCACAACTGCTTTAATTGGCATCATAAACTGTAAGATTTTACTTCAACTAGGAGATTAGAGAAGTCCCCTGAAGACAGTGTTAAAAGGATACCAAAACAAACATTTGCATGAGGTGAACACAGAACACAGGTTAACAGGGATTGGGTAAAGAGATAAGGGGATACTTAATGAAGAAGCTGATGAAGGAGGAGGCAGAGTGACCGGATAGAGCCTTTGTGCAATGGGCACAGTGGAATGAAGGGAAATGAACGCAGACAGCGGATGAAGCTGGGACCAGATTTTGATGGGTTGAACTTCTTTCTTCTTCTTTTTTTAATTTAATTTTTTTACAGTTTATTCATTTTTACCCCAATATACCCCCCTCTCACATCTCCTCCCAGTGCCACAGTCCCTTCCTTCCTCTTACCCACTATCTCCTTCCCCCAGTCCACTGAAAGGTCGGGTCCTCCTCCCCTGCCATCTGACCCTAGCTTATTAAGTTTCACCAGGACTGCCTGGATCCTCTTCCTTTGTGGCCTGGCAAGAACCCAAAGCCAAGGGGAAATGATCAAAGAGCAGGCAACCAAATTCATGAAAAAGGCAGCCCCTGCTCCCCTTGCTCAGAAACCCTAAATGGAGACTGAGCTGTCTATGGGCTACATCAGGGCAGGGGTCTAGGTCCTCTCCATGCATGGAACTTGGTTAGTGTATCAGTCTCTGCAGGAACCCCTGAGACCAGAATTTTAGCTTTGTTGGTCTCCTTGTGGAGCTCCTGTCCCCTCTGGGTCCTTCTCCTCCTCACCCCCCTCCCCCGCACTCTGCCAAAAGTTTGGCTGTGATTTTAGCATCTGCTTTGATCCCCTGTTTGGTGGAGCCTTTCAGAGTACCTTTGTGCTAGGCATCAGTCCTGTTCCCTCTGTTCCACTGCTTCTGGCATCTATCCTGTTTGCCATTCTGAATGCGATTTAAGCATCCTTCCTAGGGTCCTCCTTGTTGTTTCGTGTCTTTTGGTCTGTAGATTTTAGTATGGTTATATTATATGGCTAATATCTGCCTAAAAGTGGGTCTATACCATGCGTGTCTTTCTGCTTCTTTCTTAATAGTTGTCTATCTTAATAGCATTGGGGCACCTTATGAATGCCCCATCATCTCCTCTAAGAAAAGTAAAGAAATGAAGATGACTCTGGGTGCCAGGAGAGACAAGAGGTTGCAATTTGTTCCTTTTGTTGCCTCACTGGGATAGCTACCTTTCGGTTAAGACATAGAAAGATTACTAAACGTAGAACTAGATATACATTCTTTCTTAGAGTTTTAAGCATTGCTTAAGAAAAAGAAAAGAAAAAAGTCAGTTTTCCATTGGCAAATAAGTAATCCCAAGTATTTGTAGTCTTGGCTTCTGGTCTCTCTTCTCTTTCAAGTCAAGAAAATGAATTTCTTCATGAGGCCCTCTTCCTCATGAAGAAATGAATGCCTAAACTCCAAAAAGCCTATCCTTTTCCCTTCTATTGCACTAACCCTCACCCATAGCTCAAAGTTATTGTTTAAACACAACAGATACATATGTGTCTCATTTTCTAGAGGTCATTATGTGCCATGCTGTTCTGTAGCCAACTCTCTGTCATCTGGGTTAGAATCTTCTGGAACCGTTGAGCATCCCGGGAAAGCAGAGTTCAGCGAACTGTTACTTCTCTGTAACCTCCAGCTTGATTGAGTGCATGGTTCTTAACATCCAGGATGCTAATTTTGAAACCAAACATCATCAGATACACTTTAATTAACACCCTTATGAATATGTTTATGTTAAGTTCAAATTGATATGGACAATTAGCTAATTTTTCTTCATGGGAATGTCCTAAAGCAAAAATAAATAAACAACATGCATTTTGGTTCCCAATACATTGCTGCTGCTTCTTTTTTTTTTTTTTTTTTTTCCTATGCTCTTTAGGTATCTAAGTATCTGTGTGGCTTAACCTCATCATTTGTATAATACAGAGATGAACAAATTGAGGGACACTTATCAAAGCAAAATGAGAGAAATCTGTGTAGCACTTCTCTTAATCCTGAGCAAAGACACAGACTTCCCTCTTTGTAAAGGTCTTTAGGAATCCTGAGCTATGCCACTCTGTCATTTCCCAAAAGAGGAATCTGAATCAAGGCTGGTTGAGTAACTTGCCCCCGGGGCATGGAGCTGGCTAAAGCCAGAACTGCCAGCCCAGCTCTCGTCTCCCAATTCCCTATCCAGGCTCCTTTCCTCAACCACTCAAAGTTCGCCAACAGACGGGGCACATTGCTCTTAGATTTTTGTCTAAAATCTTGGTCCATGTCTGACTCTCCATGTCGGTCTGTTCTGTTTGTGTGATTGACACATAGAAAGAATGAATAAGACTTTTCATCCTCCAAATCCTGCCAGGAATCTTTTAACTTTGTTAAGGAAGTTTGTGAACCCTTTGACTATATGTAATTAATAGCTCAGCTAAGGAATTCAAATGACTATACTGTCAAGTTAGTATAAAATTATTGTAGTAACAGATTTCATTTGAAACAGTGATTCTCGAGGAAAATTCATTCAGGATTAAATGAATAAAATTCCTTTGTTGAACCTGAAGCTTTTGAGGGATTACAGCTAGGGTTTATTACCTGCTTTTTAAAACATACCTGGACTCATCTAACTTTTATGCTGACCCTGGACAGGTCAGTGGGAGTAAAATGGAAAGACATGGAACAAATGATACTACTATATTTTTAAAGTACCCGCATTCTGTTTCTGTTTAGTTAACTGAAGGTGGTAAGAACAGGAATTCCTCCTACTATTTAAGTGAGGAAATGAATGTTTTGTGAGAGATAATTTTGTAGTATTTAAAAATCTCATAAATGCTTGAGATCAAATTATAATATAAAATAATATAAATTTTTTTCCTAAGGAAAAAAAAAAAGCCTTCATTATTGACAACCATTCATGGCCCTTATAATAACCACTTCATCTTTTTTCCTAATCAAGTTTTGGAAATGCAAAATCAACATAAACAGAAAGCAAATGCAAACTTATGAACATATTGCAAACTTTGATTCTGGTATTTTTATTATAATCTATTATGATTTTATATTTTTTTTAATCTTCTAAATTTTAAAAGAATCTGACATTCACTCTTAATAATCTTAACCCAGTATAACTTAAGGTACAGTAGAGAGCTGTGTTTTTGACTTACGGGCAGTGAATGTGCAGATTTAAGGCAAGCTGGATTTCAAGCCACAGGTAACAATGAGAGAGAGTGTTAGAAACCACGTCAGAACGTGGGCACATCTTCCATCTTCACTAAATCTGAAGCCAGAGTGGATAAGAATATTCTTAATGCATGTATGCAAATCCATTTTATTGTGATAAAAGATATACTCTTTTAGTCATTTAAGTGGAAATATCACAGAAAATAATCAATAGTCTATTTTAAAATAAAAAAAAATCACTGAATATAATAGAGAAAAGAAATATGCAAACAGAGGACGGCGTGGTGGGGGGCATAGGAACACTTCCCAGGGCTTCTACTCAACTGTAGCTAACATGGATGCTTGCTTGTATAAGTTTAGCAAGACTGACGGTTTGAATTGCTTCTGAAAGACTTTCTGAAAAATCAAGTGGCTTATGTTGGCTCATCTGAAGCCAGCGGTATATGTAGGATAAGAATGTATTGAGCACTTGGGCTAACAGGCCGTATCTTTTGGAGTTTTATATTGAGGAAAATCAATAAGTAACTTTCCCTGATGTCTCACTCTGTGTAATCGTTCTTAAAAAAAAAAAAAGAAAAATCCCAAATGCGAAAAAAAAAAAAAAAAAGAAAGTCTTCCAAAACTTTCCCAGAACCTCTCCCTCTCAACTTGAAAGTGTAGCAACAACTTTGTGCACCGCCTTCCTTTTTCGTGTCGTGGTGGGGGTGGTAGGTTTGTTTGGGGGAGGTTTTGTTTTGTTTTTAGGACAGAGTGCACTTTCTTATGAAAGGGACAGGGAAAGTTCTACCTGTCTGTGTCCTGCTCTCTCTCTTTTTTTTTCCCCCCCTTTCTTTTAAAGATTGGTGATAAGAAATTCTAACTACTTAATGAGATGGGAGAGGCCTCACTCCATTGGCGTGCAGGAGGCCAGGTGGAAGTTGATGGATTGGACAGGTGAAGTGAAGAATCCCGCCCCCTCATGCCTATAGTTGGGTATATATTAGGGAATGTTAGAGTTATGTACAGAGAGAGAGAGAGAGAGAGAGAGAGAGAGAGAGAGAGGCACCTGAGTCCTGTTATCTTCTTAGAAGATTTGTAGCAAAGGGCTCTCAGAGGGGGTGGGGGGGCTGGCAAAACCCTGGAAGCAGAAGAGAGAAGAGCAGCCTTGACCAGTCTCACTGCTAACATGTTGTACCTGGAAAACAATGCCCAGACTCAATTTAGTGAGGTAAGGCTTTAAGATTTTAGCACTCTGCGTAGAGATGCTTTTCTCCTCTTCTTTTCACTGAAAACTTTCAGAGCTGTGGTTCTGGGGAGCCAATGTAATGTGTCTGCTAGCTGTGTGTAGGAATCTTCTTTTCTGAGTTAATGTTTTCTGTAGTGGCTGTAAGACTTTCTTTTATTTTCTTTGAGTGTCAGGTGAAACAGTAGGAGCAAAAGGGAAAACAAAAATTCCTGGGTGACATTATGTTTTTGAAGAAACACAATATTCCGGACTTTATAAAATCACTTAAAAAAAAAAAAAAAAAAAAAAAAAAAAAAAAAAAAAAAAAAAAAAACAAGAACAGACAGTGGAAATAGAGCAGATTCTGCTAGGCACATTGATGGGTGTGAATGTACCAGTGAGGCAAAGTAATTGAAGTGTGTATTAGCTGTTTGGCTCGGTTCTCCAGGCTTCCTATTAAAAGAAAATGAATTTGTTTTCTTAAATAGTGAAGTAGGTTTGTTAAAAGCGATCACTTTGTTTTGATGGCATCAGTTTGGGAGCTCATTTACATTTGAAGATCCTCGAGGACTGTCCACACTGTCTGGTGACTGAGTTAGTTTACTGTGGAAGGACAGATAAGTTAGTTCAGAGCAGTGTGCTATTAACCATTTATGTTTGTGTACACAAAAGTGAGCAGGAGAGCACTTGAGATTTGGAGGTGATTCTCTGCTCTCTTCTTAGCAAGTTTGATTTAGGGATTTAAATCACTGGGCACAGGGATGAGGGGGAAGTAAACCACTGATGAGCCTGGAAGAAGGCACTGAGGAAGTTTCCTGAGGTCGGCGAGACCCAACAACACTATTCGTTTACATTCCTAGGAAGAGGCAGCTGTGTTGACACTGATCAGGTTGTGTGTGTGTGTGTGTGTGTGTGTGTGTGTGTGTGTGTGTGTTGGGGGGCAGGTGTTCAGGGGCTGGCTGTCGAGAAAGAGAGTTCAGTGTTTCCAATGAGGACACTCGCGGCTGAATGCTTGGGAAAAGAGGCTGGGGTACAGGGATTCAAGTGCCTCCACCGTCAAAACAAATTCATAGTACCCAGCGCAGACCGCAAGCAGAAGAAAAGCAAAGGGCAGCAAAGCAGGGCTAGTGCTGTGTTATTGACCACACTATTGTCTAGACAGCTGAACTGTGCAAATATAACAGGGGAAATATCAAGTTATCTCAAGGAGGAAAAGGAAGTGCCTGCTTTCCTTTAAAACAGACAGGCAGTCTTGCTTGTCCTCGCCAGAGAAACTTGAGTTTCTTGTTTTGCTTTACTATTGAAGGCCAGCTTACAATGTTAGCAAACAATTTGAAAATGCTATAACTTGTATGCCTGCCTTGCTGTTTCCATTGCTCTCAGTGTTGCTCAGTTTCAATAATTAAAAAAGGAGCAGTCCGTCAATCCGATTCCGTCTTTATCTGTGAGCTAATTTGCGTAGTGTTTTTCAAGTGTCTGGGGCCTAGCCTACATTGTGAATAAATGTAAAAGAAGAGAGTAAAGTTGGTTCTGAGATATGGGTCGAGTGAGAGAACAAGCCTGGTGTCAAAGTAAAATGGAATGAGTGTTTTAAAGAAAATAATAGTTTCAGAAAAAAAAAAAGACAGTTATTAAAAACCCATGATGATACCATATATCTATGGGAAGACTGCCTTTTGTGGAAACAGTCATTCTGTGTGTGAGAATACGGCAGCTTCATCATAAAGGAGGGAATACCTCTGCACAGGCAGAAGAACGATAAAGTTTCCCCAGGCAGCTGTGCCTGCTGGAACGTTACTGCTGCATAGAAAACAGCTACGAGAGAACATGGCCGAACTTCCTATCTTCTGAGTTTTGCACTCCTGCTTCAAAGCTCTCATAGTCTTCCACCAGCGTGTGTGGTAACTTCACAGCCACGATCTGTTAAGACTGGCTCAGTTGTATGCGCAGGCTTCTCTTCACTCTCTAGCACTCAAGCGCACAATAAGTATATGGAATATGGATGCACAAGTGTCTGAGAATACAAAGGTTTAATACAGAAGATGATGGTGTTTTGGTATTTATGTTTATCTGTAGCCATCGATATAGAAATATCAAGAAGCATTAAAACTGGACAGATTGGAGAAATGAAAGGAATAGACTATTATTTAATAACTAGAGTGTACTCTCTGCCTTACAATAATTTTTTTTTTTTTAGTTTAACTTAATGACAACTTGAGTCGATAACTCAAAAGTTAGTAAGAGAGCGTTTGCTCCCTCTCTACCCTGTTTTAACTTTCCACTTATTTCCCTTCAGCTGGGCTGGATTGGGTGGATGTCCTAGAGAACAGGAATGAGTCCTGGAGGGAGGAGGATACGGGCAAGATGTGACAGGCAGGACTTAAATCTCTGCCCCTGTGTGACAATGGAGAAGTGACAAGCAAGCACTGGAACCCAGTGCCACGCTTGAAACAACCTCAGACGCAGATACAGAGTATCACAAGAAAGACGTTTCCTCACAGAGTAAACTCTGCTTTCCAAAACAACAACGCAACAAAAAACAACGAATAAACACAAACACTAGACTGGCAGCACACTCTGCCTCACCGTATTGCTATCTCTGTGCGTGCATCTAAGTGTGTGTGTGTGTGTGTGTGTGTGTGTGTGTGTGTGTACATGAGTACATGCATATGTGTGCTGGGGGGAAGAGAGGAGAAGAAAAGAGAGAAACTCCATTTTAGAAAGCTCTCAACTAAAACATCCCTAGTCTGGTGAGGGAAAAGGATCCATTTGTGGATTGATACTAAACAGAATCTAAGATCCAAAACTTTGATTTTACTACTCAGTTGATTGTTTCCCGAGTGCTCTATGTCTATGATTGTGTACCATTTACTTGTATTTTATCTGGAGCTCCGTGGAGCAGTTGCGTATACTCCAAAGGGCACTATTGTAACTCACTGTAGCTACCCGGAGGTTTCCATGAAAAATGTACGCTAAGCTTTGGGGGAAATGCCGTGGCAGCAGTGACGGCTCCCGGAGGCCAGGTCATTGCTCACTCAGTTGACCTCAGGGCCTGCATGCATGGTCTGGGGATGTGTCTTTTATCTCTGTCCTGTTTCTACTGGCTGTGTTTTAAACAGGGGGAGAATGTCCTTCTTCTTCATTAAGAAAATGATGGTTTTAAGGATTCCCATGGTGGGCTTGTGATGGTGAATGTTCTCAGAAAAACAAAACAAAACAGCAAAAAAATAAAATAAAATAAAATAAAATAAAATAAAAACAGTGTCAAGCATCAGCTGCAGATCAAATTCGGGTGTCAGCCATGCTATAGTCACTCTCCACGCGGCAGCCTTGCCCTACCTGTTTTCCGATTGGGTGCCCTCAAGCCCAGAAGGGACTGGGCGAAAGAGATCTCAGATGGCAGATCAGACCTTCCTCACTACTATTGGAAAAGAGATGGGCTGATAATGAAACACTTATCCTTTATCTAGATAAGGGAAAGCATGTTTGGTTTGGTTGTTTTTTAGAAGAGCAGTGATCCTCAACGGGTGTGTGTGGGGGGGGGGGGTGAAAGTATGAATGGATGTTATCCACAGCAGCCAAATAGTACTGGCTGTTCCTTTCATCAGAGAGCAGTCATTTTCTTGAACACAAAACTGCTACAAATGTTCTTAGAGTTGAACCTAGGGAATTGAGAATGAATTCTGTACTCTGCCCTGTTGAGGAAGTTCACATCTGTGGCCATCAGATTTTGTTTGTCGAGGAGAATTTGAACGAAATGCTTAAGAAGTGCATTGCCACAAACACTGTAGGTTTCTTTGATGTGCATTTGGTTACTTAGGAAAGAGAAACATAGGTTAAAAATACCTTCTCTCATGGCTGCAAAATTAAGATTTTTTTCTTTGTTGTTGAGTATTTTTGACTTTCTATTTTATATAAGTAAAAAAGATACAGCACCAATAATCAAAAGAAAAAGTCTTTTCATAATTTCCAGAGATTTACTTATTTTCAAAGATGGCAATGTCTTCCAAACCTAGTGGACTATTCATTCTCCTTTGATATGTGATGAGCAAAAGGTCAGGTGATGGGCACAGTGTTATCTGCCATCTGATGCTAATTTTAATGGTACTTATAGAGGGTATACAGCAGGGGATTTTAGGTTTAGAACACAGTGGCTTGAAATGTCAAACAAAAGGCAGTTCATCCAGAAGTTCATCTTATTCACTGTAGAGGTCTTCAGTGTTCTGTGAAAGTGTGAGCCATATGCAAACTATCACAGCAGAATAAAAGCCCCTGATAGGAGCAGCAGGAAGATACAAATGTACATGAAAGATGCAGCTGAACATGGAAGGACAGATAGAACTTTCTGAGTTCTAGATTTACAGGAAGAAAGGTTTTTAGAGAATGTGATAAAACACAGAAGGCACAAGAGGTGGGTGCTGGCTGACATGCTCAGAAACGTTACATTGTTGAATGTAATAAAGTATGGAGTGATTAGGATATACAGTTAGAAATATCAGAGTTGCTAAGCAAGGTCCATGTTACTGAGAGGGGAGAGTGTTGAACATGGTCATGAAGATCTGGGATGGGCTCTGAGGGGAGAAGTGTGTAATTAGAACTGTATATAAGAGATTTGGGGGAGGGTGAATGGCTTAGCTGTGGATGCATAGAAGTAGAAAAATGCATTCCTTGCACTATACATCAGCTGCCATTTCTGCACAGTTCTATTGTACTTTGCTGCAGCAGTTGGGATAATACAAATGAACTGTTTCTCAGGTCTCATTCAACTCATGTACTCTCTGCCTGTAGCTCTCTTCAATGTCTATAGTTTGTGCCATAGAAAGATCTGGAATATTTAGTCTTCTTTTTCTCTGTTCATATATGCTATTCTAGCAAAATTATTAATAGCAACCCCTTTCATTTGCAAAAACATTCCAGTTAGTGCACAAATTATTTGGTTGCTCTAAAAATGAACTCTATTCTTCTTTTCACTCTTCTCCCTAAATAAACTGCTTTCAAATGAGAAGTAATATGTATTTGCCTGTAGATCAGACACCAGCCAGAAACCATATAGATTATTTTCCCATTAAAATTAAAATTCACATATGACCTACTATGCCCTGAAAACTAAGTTTAGACACACAGACTGCCCTTGAAAGGAAGGCAGAAGTGAGTAAGCAGTAGCCTCACACCTCAGAGAATTTGCCAGCCTAGGAAGGACAGAATGTGCTCATACATGACTCCAACATAAAGCAAGCTTGATAGCCAAACTGTAGATTCCGGGAGACAGACCGATAGACAGACAGAGAGAGCATAAATTGTGATGAGGGAAATATCTCACATGGTTAGGGGGTCCATAATTCATCAAAGAACAGAGTGGAGGAAGATCAGTGTGCAAAGGATGTAGAGATAAAATTAATAAAATGCAAGAGAGAACTAAAACAGGTCAAGACATAATGATTTGAAAAGAGAATATGTTTATTTGAATACTGATGTGCATTAAGACTGGAAGGCTCTCATAGGAGCAGCAAGAGAGAATTGGAAGGGCCTGTACACTCTGGCAAGGAGAGCAGTGTCCACAAATTTGAGATTCATAATTTTGACAGCATGCTCTGGAGATGATATACTATGGTGGCACACTACAGTGAGAGAGAAGAATTAGCCAATTGCTTGGGCTGGGAGGCATTGCGCATGCCATCTTCAGTTCCATAGACTTCAGTGGAGACAGATGTAGTGTCTTCTGTGTATACGGAAATCAGAATTAGGAACAAAATCCAGATGATTCTCTCAGTTATTAATTGATTACATTTACAAGTCATCATAGGTCCAGGATAAGAAACCTTCTATTATGGCCACAATTGCAATTCTGGAGATAAATATGGAAGCCCAGTCACACCTGTGAGAATTCCAGTTGGAAGGTATTAGAACAGATAGGTGTAAAAATGGCATGTTTAAAATCAGTGCCACCTCCACCAACAAATTAAGAAAAATAAAAGTGACAAATTTAGGCTTTAGTTTCTCACATAAAGTATCTGGCCTATGAAATTTAAATTTTTGATTTGGGGGCAATAGCGTCTAGAGAAACATGTTGGGAAGAGACCTATCTTTATCTATAATAATATCCTTTTCTTCCACAATCTCCCTCATCACTTCTGTTTCTCCCAGGAAGTGATGCAGACAACTCAAGAGAGCAAAGTATAGAATGGCAAGACTGATAGGACAGGACATCAGTGGCTAGATGGTGATGGAGAAGTCGATGACTTGATTTAAAGGCAAAAAACCAAAATGCCTGGTGTGGTGCAAACCTGTAATCGGGCACACAGAGGCAGGAAGATTTCGGCAAGTTTGAGCATACCAAGTTCCAGCAAGTTCAAGCTAGAGTCTGTCACAAAAAAAAAAAAAAAAAAAAAAAAAAAAAAAAAAAAAAAAAGTGAAATAGAAATAAAGACAAATGGAGTAGTTGGGGAGAAAAAAGGGTTAAGTTCCATGATCAGTGGAGAGGTGCCCAAGCTTGTTTCTCTTGTTTCTTTTCCTTCCCAGTTTAGAATTCCATTGAACCAACATCTTCTGAAAGTGTACAACCTTAACATCCTTTCAGCTTAGCATACTTTAGGGCAAACAGAAGAGTTCCACAAAATGGCACCTGCTGTCCTGTCTCCATTGAAGAAATTATTGAACGAAATGTCTATAAGATCTTTACAAAGACAATCCTTTATATTGAATGTCTGATTTCCTTACTCAATCTGGAAGTATTCTATTCAAAGTTATATTCCTCTCCATTTTCTGGTAAAAAAAAAAAAAAAGCAAGAAAAAGAAAAGACATAGGACTTGTTTGTTTGTTTGTTTGTTTTTCAAGACAGGGATTCTCTGTGTAGCTTTGGCTGCTCTGGAACTCACTCTGTTGTCCTGGAATCCAGAGATCCACCTGCCTCTACCTCTTGAATGCTGGGATTAAAGCATGTGCTGCCACCACCACCTATCTGCCATGGAGATTTTTATTTATAAACTTATTGATATTGTACTATGACTAATTTCTACACCCTAAGTTTTAAATAAAGTAGTTCAAGTTTCTTCTTTGAAGACCAAGTGAGGTTGGACAACCATAGATTTGAGTTGAGGTGGCTTCCCCAGATAATATCCATTTGTCAATTTACAATTGAGCAACTAGTATTCAGATGAAGCACACCTTGATTCTGGGAAGGGGAATAGCTATGATTTGTTGTTGTTTTTTTGGTTTTTGTTTTGTTTTGTTTTGTTTTGTTTTGTTTTTGGAAAGAATTGATATTTCATTCAGAACTTGTAACCTGAACTTCATTTTTTAAGAGACAAAAAAAAAAAAAAAAAAAAAAAGGAAATGTTTATAAAAGCTGTGGTGGGTGGTCAGAGGAAGAAATTCATGAACCGCTCTTGTCAACTGCTCTGGAAACACTACAAAGGAAACAGGTCTCCGTTATTATTGGTACAGAAGCCACTAATAGGTGCAGTTAGCATAATACCCCTGTGAGAATTACCGCCCCCAAAGAGAGCTTGCTTTAGATGAGGACTCTGCAGGCCTTTTCTTTCTTCCTTTCAAGCTTGCACAAAACCCCCACAGGGGCCATTTCCAACCCAAGCAGTGATCTTTCTCAAGTTGATTCTTTCTCAGATCACAGAGACAATGGGGGAATATACTCTGTTTACTCAAATCAGTCTGGATTAGTGTCACTCTATTGATGGAATCAGAATTAAAAGGAAAACCATTACCCCTCACAAAGGGCAACATCAGATGCTTGGGGAATGGCTTGGCTACTTTTAAACATGGGAGACACTTAGCAGACTGAGGTGGAGGATCCATCAGGCACCTACACAGAGACACATGACAATGCCAGGTGAGGTCAAGGAAATTCTTCTAAACATTGTGCATGTGAAATTATCTCAGCGGGCAGTGTCCATGTACTTTAAAGGCCAAAAATCTGACTGAGGAAGTGGAGGAAGAGACTTGTTTGCCTTCTTTCTTTGTCTACCCCAACATATGAAGTCCTTTGGGCTCCGGGGAAACTACTCTACCCATGAAGTCCCTGGCAGCCGACATCCTCTGAAAACCTGTGTCCACCATCAGCCTTTGCTCTGTCTTGAGCCTGACATTCCCCAAAGGATAGAGAATGGCATGTTTACTTGGGAGCCCTCTACATGGCTACTAAATAGTGATCTCTGATTGGTTTGGAGAGCCATCTGCTGCTCTGGCTTTAACTGGTATCTTCAGATAGAAATGTGGTTTCTGGTACCTCCTTATATATATAAAAAAGACTATTTCTAAATGATGTGCCTAGTAATAAAAATATGCAAGCCTTGTCATTGGTATGTTATACAGGTAACAGAAACACATGGTTTTTCTTGATATCTGCCAGGTTATTTGGATAATTTTGGGTTCCTTGCAGGAAAATAAGTTCTACTCATTTCTATTCAATTTCATGTTTTGTTTAGTTTTTAAATGGGGCAGTTTCCTAATTTAAAAAAAAAAAGGCTTGTACTCTAGCAAGTAAATAGGGCAGAGTAAATGCTACTTTCATATAATTGAAATTGATTGCCCATGAGGGCAGAGAATGTGTGTGGTTTAAAGAGAGAGATTAGATTTTTATCTTGTGTTGTACTTGCTTCTACACTGTTTCCTTGATTCAGTCTGTCCCCTGTGTGTCCATGGGTCATCACCAGAGATGTGGACAGTTTAATCTGGGTGAGTGAGCCTGATGACTGGCAAACACACTGCTCTGATTATTTTCCTTGTTCTGAGAAACCAAAAGTTGCTTTTGCTTAAACATGGCATCTAAGCCTTTTCCCTCTCAGACAGCCTCAGTTGAGCAGGCTGATAGGGTGCCACTTTTTGACTGAGGTAAATAAAGTGAGATGAGGAAATAAGTGCCTTTCAGACGAAGGTATGCCTTCACCATAGCTGCTAACCTCAGTTTTGTTTTGCAGTTACAAGTGACAGGTTAAAGGAATATCCCAAATACTGGGTACGTCACGACATCTAATTACAAAGTGTAGTAAAGCATCGAAAGCTTTACCTCAGATGAAATGAAATATGTAGCCATCAGCCGGGAAGCTGACAAGCAAAAGTAAATTAGAGGGCAGAGCGGCAGAACATTCGCCTCACATAGGAGAGACCCCCCATCTGATCGCTGGAACTGCGCAGACAGGGAAACAAAAATAAAATGGGAGCACGTGAACTTGCAGTAAGGCTCGGGAGTACACTCCTCGCCTCACGCTTCAGTGTATGCCTTGCGCATAAACGCTGCCCTGCAGGACTCTAGGTGCATGTTATGTAAAGTCTGGAATGAAGTCATGCATTTAGATCATTTCCAAGAAGCAGTTTATAAGTTTGATAAACCAAAGACTTGGCTCCTCAAAACATACATACACGTGTAATTAGTTAATGATGTCATTATTTTGAACAGCATTCTGGCTAACTGGGTGGAAATTTGGGTAAGTGACATGGCGAGGCCAAGTCAGTGACCAGTCTATAAGAAACTAAAGGCCACTCTAAGTTTTTTTTTTTTCCTCATGTGGTTTCTTTCTAAAGGAAGCTATGCTTGCCCATAATTGTCTTTAGCAGGAAGTAAATAATAACTTGGCTGTCAAGAGGTAGACTCTTATGGCTGACCTACATGCACTGAAGAAAAAGTCTAGACCATCAAGTGGGAAAAAAAATCTCTGCCTTGGCACAAAAGTGAGTATGTGTTCATTTTCAGGAAGTAGAAGCTCATTAATAAGCTCCCCAGCTAGGTATGAACCACCAGCTATTATTACTCACTGCACCATGAGTGACAATTCTGGCTATTCTGCTATGGGTTCCCACCAACGCTGAAGCTTGCAGCACCATTCCCATCTACCGAGAGCATGAAAAACACAAAGCAAAGGTCACGGAGATTATAGGAGATGCCCTATATCGCTCAGTTCTTGACAGACGGGCGCTGAGATGAATGCAGTTTTTACGCAGAGCTGCCTTGAGCTAAACCACCGTTACTTTGTTGTATTAGAAAAAAAGGAAGGTTTAGCAACTACATCTCAGGTCAGTTTGCAGATGGGGCCATTTTTAAGACAAAGGAATCTTCTCAAGTGGCCCACCCTTCAGAGCATAAAAGTGTCACAAAGAGATCTGCGCAGTGTTTCCTTCTATGGGGCTCTTTTCTGGTTGGGGGTTAAACTCTGAGGACAGGTAATGGCTTATTGTGCAGGGTGAAAGCTATTCAAAAAGACCACTCTCCTTGAATGCAACGTTCAGATGAAAATTCCAGGCAGACCTTTCTGTCCCCTTTACCGAATCTTGGAATGGAGACCAATGGAGATGGAGATGATTCACTTTGCTAGCATCACAATGTGGCTCCAAGTATTACTTTGAGCAAGTTGTTTAATCCCATGAGCCCCAGTTTCCTCATCTTTAAAATAAATGTACTGTGTGGCTATCTATCAGGACATATGGGACAGAAAGCATTAAGCAGTTCAGGCTCAAGCTGAAGACTCAGTAGGAGTATTAACATCAAAAATAGGTAGAATCTTTCCAAAGAGCAGCTTGCATATGTATGCTAAACATATATTACATTCTTAACCAATTTTGGACATTCATCATTATTTTATTGACATCAATGTCTTCTGCATCATGTCCTCATGAGCTATGCATCTACTACAATGTAATTGCCTGACTGTTCCTTGTCATGACATTGACACAGATTAAGCAGATGAACTGAAAGTTGCTGATGAGCTCTTCAGTCACTGGATTATATTTTCCATGTAGACGGCCTAACTCTCACTGCACATCTTCGTTAGCATGCACTGCCTTTCCCCAACATTACCACAGGCATGAACAGAGCAAGCAAAACAGATGATTACTCTAGACTGATGATGCCCTCAGAGAGCAAAACAGAAGAAAATGGCCATAAACATACTTTGTCCTGCATGTTAATGAGTAGCTGCCAGGTTGAACAAACTAAGCTCTGGGTGTCTTTCTCTAATATATGTCAGGAATTATAAAATTCATTAAAAGGGTGGTATGTTTCTACTTTCCATTGAGCCTACACTTTCTTGGTGTATACTGGTGGCAGAATTGAGAGTCCTCGTGATTTACCCTTGTCTGTCTTGATTACCAGGGTGGGTACTTGCTAAAGTCCTTGAGTTAAGCTTTCATTCTCCTTAGCCGAACTATAAACTTAATTTACCTAAATTAAGGTCAAGTTTTATCTTCAATGTACACCCCATTTTCTGCCTTTGAAAACTCTCTGTGCAGTTTTTGTTGGCATCTTTGTTTCCTTGACCAGCAAACTGAATCCGTTTGTCTCGCCTGCTCATGGAATTGTTAAGGTCATCTCTCATACATCATAGACTCTTGGTTCTCCAAGACTTGAAACTTTGTGATAAGATATTCTAGTTAATATTCTGCCTATACACTTGGTTTGTTTTCACTTAAGACAGTTTACTCTTTACATTTTGTTCATTATATAAATGGATACTTTTTATTTCCAGCCACTCACTTTTTATGATTATGTATCAAACAAAACATGTATTATTACATTTAATAAAATATGGTTTTCAGAAAAGATGAGAGTACCGACATGTTTAAGGTAGAAAGATGTTGATCTAACTCAATGTTCTACTATAAATATCTTCTTGACCTCAAACAGAAAGCCGTAAGTTAATTATACTCAATTCTAGCATAAAACAAACCATCATTTTCTGGAGTGGGACAGGTGGTGGAAGACTTAAAAATGGCAAGAATTTCTCCCTGAGGCAGTGTTTGTTGAAAAGCACTATCCTACTGATATTACTGGATGAAAATGTAGTGCTGATGTGTAAGGGAGGGAATGAATACTTTAAGAAGCCAAGGTCATGAAGAAACTGTTTTCTTTTCCCAGGAAAGCTACAGAAGGCTCATAAAGACTCCTCCATTATGCCTGAGGCAAAAGGTTATACTGACTGAGGAAACTAGCTATGCCACTGAGATAGGTTATTTTCTTTTCTTTTTCTTTTAATTTTTTAAGAGTTTGACCAGGTAAATCTTAACCAAGACAAAATGATGATTTCATGGAACCTGTTTTGAAAGTAGTATCATAACATTATTTTAAAATAGTTTCACAGGGGGACAGACGGGCGACTAGAATGGAAGAGCTGGTGGTTCCTTTCCATTGTCTTCATGGTTTTATGCACATTCTTAGCCCATAGGAAGCTGGTGTCAAGTTTGCTCACCTTCATTGCCCAGAAGAAGGGCACACTGCTGGTAGTGTCAGGACTTAAGCCCAGGCCACCAGGTCTGAGAGATCTGTTACACTTCTAAAATCCAAACAGAAATATGAGAAGTGGTGAAGATGTCTAATCCCCTGGCCTTACCTAACAGTCATTCAAGAGGAAAGAAAAAAAAATATTTTTTTTCCGAATGAAATCTACTACTTTTATTTTTTTCAACATTATCTCAAAGTACCTAGTGTAGTACAGACCAGCAGTATCCAAGAAAGAGCGATTAGGATATTTGCTTTATACAGGTAAATTTGGGGAAAAGATTTGTTTATGTTTTTGTTTTTGTTTTCTTACAAGTTTTTCTTAAGCCCCACTTGCAAGGTAGTATTCAAATAGTTTGATTAGATACTTTATTGGTGTTAATTTTTTATAGGGAGGTCATAAAGTTTTGAACTTCAAGTGGCCATAAATTCAGGGGTATCTTTGTTTACAGCAACATATCAAACATTACTGAGCATCATGTGAAGGAAATTCAGATCCATAACATGTTCAAAATCCAAAATGGTCACCAAGGAAAGGAAAAGAAAACCAAGCTAGAGGAGTCATATTCATAAGACAGTTTGGAAGTTCGTACAGAGAAAAACCTAGTCTTCTATGATGCTGTCTTAATTCTGGACATCCAAGTGGAACTATTGTATATTGTATGACATGGATCAGAGTCAGTTGACAGTTGTAGAAGGCAAAACTGAGGCCAAGGGAGGAGAAAGAGGAAATGCTCTTTCTTTTATTTGGTAACTGACAGTTGTACATGTTCTTTACTCATGATCAAAGCCAACGGATTTTCAGCCACGGGGATCCCTTTCTGTCCCAACCATATTTGTGTTCCTCAGCACTCTAAGGGTGTTCTGTGACATCCAAGAGTATACTGTATACTCTTGAGAGTGTCCTGTGTTCCATCCTTTCAGTATGAAGATCAGCTAATCTGTGATGAATGTGGATATGCTTCAGGGAAAAGCACAGGTGATATTTTGAATCCAGTCAAGGAGTATTCTATTTTGTAGTAACTTTTACAGAAAAAAAAAAAAAATAGTAACTGCCTAACGTCAGAAGACATCAACTCTTCTATTATATGAGGATTATAACAGCAGACAAATTGTGCCTATTTTGGGATATTCATATTTTTTGGTTCATATTTTCTGAAAAGAAGGCTGCCTGTTCTCTCGGATGTGACAGGATAGGCACATAACATTGATATCCATTCTGTGTAAATGTGAAGATCATCTTAGGGACGTTCTGAGATCAAGACACTTTGTCATTAGAAAGAGAGAGTGTCCTCTCTATTTCACTTCCAATACCATGACACTCTTCGTTTCATAAGAAACACAAATGCCCAGTAGGGTTCTTCCCAGGCCAGTGTTTGTGCCTGCTGTACAAAAGAACCACTCTAGTCTCTGATAGTCTTCCTTGTCATCATCAATAATCAATTAACATTCCAGCACCACTCATTTCTCCTGTGTGTGTTCACGGAATCAGCAAGAGTAAAGAAGGGGTCAGTGCTTTCCTCCTCTACACCAGCTTCACTTTACTGGGAAACAATTCTTCTATCACCTGCCCAGCTTCAAAGAATGATGGTTTATTCTAGGATTAAACAAGTTAACTTAATTACTGAGCTACCCTGGGCTATATCCGAACAGGTGTTCTAGGTTATATCCTTACATGGTCCTTGGTTGGAGAAGCAGTCTCATAGAGGGCCCCCGTGCTCTGATTTATTTTGTCCTGTGGAACTCCGTCCTCTCTAGGCCATACTAACTCCCTCTTCTTCCATATGATTCCCTGCATTCTGCCAAAGGTTTGGTTGTAAGTCTCTGCATCTGCTTTGATACACATCCTAAAGAGACCTGATAAGCTAGGGTCAGATGGAAGGGAAGGAGGACCTCCCCTAGCAGTGGACTTGGAAAGTGGCAGGGAGGAGATGAGGGTGGAATTGGGAGGGAAAGAAGGAGGGGTCTATGGCTGGGATACAAAGTAAATAACCTGTAATTAATATAAAAAAATAAAATAAAAAACCAAGTTAACTTAAGATACATCATTTAAGATCTACATAGAGCATCTTCAGAATGTCACTGGGCATCCCTGACCTTTCTGATACCAGACATTAAAAATGCTTAACAATGGATGAAGAGGCCCTGAATTTTCATCTTGCAACAAGCACTAAAATTTGTTTTACTGTCCTGTCCGGGAAACACTTGCAATTCTGAACAATTGCCCTTGTTCAGTCAGTGTGCACAGGCACTCCTCCAATTAAAGAAATAAGCAAGCGAGAACCTTTTAAGTAGTGGGTATTTCAAAATCAACTTTTATAGAGCTCTTTCTCCAACAAACTAAGAAATTAAGACTTCCACATACATGTTTTTACTGTGGTAATTATTTGATCATATCTATGTATAAACACCAGAAACAAAATCAAAGATGTGATTCTTCGTTATCATCTAAGCCCACAGTTAGAAGTGTTGAATTGAAAATTATTGAAAAATTTAGTATACTATTTCTATCTGAATTTTTAAAGCATGATTTGGGAAGAATTTAAATTGAAACAACTTTTCTACTGTTTATCGCTGGATAACAAATAAAGTTTATGCACTATCGAATACTCCAGGTGTATATATAGCAGGTGGAGGGCTTAGTAGAAACAATGCTGTTTCTAGTCTAGGATTTTACTGAACTGCACAGAACTTAAGAACTTAGCATTAGAAGTAGACCCGTCAGCAGCCACTGCACTCTTCGTGAGCTTTGGAAGGCAGCTTCTCCTTCTTTGGTGTCAAGTATGTTCAGCCTTGCAGAAAGAGCGGAGGCCTGCCTTTGAGATGCCTCAGCAAATGGGATTTTACTTTTTCCTCAGTTCTCGGAGAATTGATGTGTTTGCTTACTGGCTTTTAAAAGTTGGCCCCCAACTTTTTTTCTTTACATGTATGGTGGGGGAAAGGATTCAAAGAGCCGGTGTTTCTTTGTTCTCATCCAAGCCCACAATTAGTTGCTGTTTCTGCTGCTTAGCTGGACGGGCAGGGAGGAGTGGGTCAGCAGTCATTTTACTGCCTGCGAGAAAGTGTTCAGCTAACTTCTTTGTCCTTTCTGTCAGGGACCACTGCCTGCCTAATTGTCCTGCTATAGGGAAGCACGTGTCCTTGCCAGCATTATCTGATTCCTACAGGACTTTCAAGAGTGCCTTGTATGCTGACCCTTAGCTAAACACAAATAAGATTTCTTAAATCCCCTTTCCAAACTGTGGCCTCCGGCTTGATACCTAAGAGCTTTTTAATTCATCAGGGTGTAGACACATTTGTACCTGCCTCGGTTTTGGGGGGTTTTTTGTTTGTTTTCTTTTTCTCCCCAGGGTGTCTACCTGTAGTTTGGCCGCACCTGTCTGGAAGGGAGGTCGAGGATGAAGGGTAGACTGGAGAGGAGCAGGAACTTTAGAAGTCAGAAGGGAGAGGAGACAAACAGCTGCTCTTGTCAGCATGGGGATAAGTGTAAATAGATTAATAGTTATTTACAGAGCAAATGGGGGGTGGCATTCCGCAGTGGAATGTGAAGGCATGAGTGTAATGGAAAGGGTGTGCTGCTCTGGGCATTCGGGCAGATGCTCTCTGGGCTGAATGGAATGACTGAGTCCATTTATCTCCTCCTGTGACAGAATTAAGTTGGATAAAATCATGTTAGTAAACTTGAAGTTTAAAATGAGATGTAAAATTCAAGTCTTTCTTTCTTTCTTTCTTTCTTTCTTTCTTTCTTTCTTTCTTTCTTTCTTTCTTTCTATTTTCTTTTTAAATCCTTTTTGGTTCTTCATGATTTTCCATACCCTGGTTCTTCTTGGGATCATATTTCTATTAAAAACAAAACAAAACAGAACAGAACAACAGCCTCCTTTCCTCCTTTTTAAAATATGCACCAGCAGGGGTGGTTCTCTTCCCTTTATCACCCGGAAGAGAGAGCAAGACTTCCATTTGTCAAAAAGCTTCATCCCAGAGAAAGCAAACCGTAACCTGGTGATTTGGGTTGAGGGAAGTCTTGTTTCTGTCAGCTGACTTAAGGCAGTTTCAGAATTTCTACTCTGCCTGGTGGGTAGTGCCTGGGTAAATCACATCCTCATCTCTGGTAGTGAGAAAGCTGATCTGCAGGGAAATGGGAAGATTTTGATTAATTCCATAAACATCTCACTGAAAACTAGCTCTGAGCGTGGTCTCACAGGAGACAGTATCTGTCAGTTGGAGCTACAGGAGATAAAGTACTTCTAAATTATGTCCACCATTATTTTGTTTTTGTTTTTAGAGAAAGGGTTTCTCTGAGTAGCCCTGGCTGTCCTGGCACTTTCTTTATAGATCAGGCTGGCCTCCAACTCAGAGATCTACCTGCCTCTGCCTCCCAAGCGCTGAGAGAAGACAAAATTGCTACAGAGAACATGAATGGCACAGATTCTTAAAAGTTAGACCTTGATGGAAAAAACTCAGCCTGCCAGCAGGCTCCCTTTCCGTCCACGTGGTAAAGCTGATGATGGTGTGAACCCAGCTAATCAGGAGGATAAGGCAGAACGGGGGGCTTAAGCCAAGACTTTGAGTCTAGTCTGAGAAACATAGCAAAATCCCATCTCAGAAAATAAGGTGTGTAGTGAGTCTCCCGGACAATGCTGCCCATTCCACCCTAGTCATCAAACTGTCCCCCGAGTAGAGGGCTGTCAGGTAAATCTAGATTTGATGCTAAAAAAATTTTATGTCCCATATGTACAACAATTTGATTCTCAGTTGGTCTCTGGTCTCTTTCCTTGTAAATATTGTAGCAAAATGAGAGCTGGGTGTGTGTGTGTGTGTGTGTGTGTGTGTGTGTGTGTGTGTGTGTATGTGTGTAAGCAATAATACAGGCAGCATGTATTTAAAATAATCTCTCAGCAACCTTGCCCGGGGCACCCTGTGCCTTTTTTGAGTAACCATCTATTCTGTTTTCCAATACTCAAATAGCAGCAACGCGTGTTGCCTCGTACCACAGATAACAGACTTTACTTAGTACATGAAATTTTTGGGACCTCATGACCAATTTTGCACAAAGCACACCAAATAATGCCTTTTATTACTTAATTAGTTAATTAAATTATTTTTATTAAGCAATGAGTTATAGAGTACATGACTAACATCGGGGTATCTGGGTATCTTTGTAGCCACAGTACACAAACCTGGGGCTCCTGAACAGCATGGACCAGCAGATTCAGAACGGCTCCTCGTCCACCAGCCCCTACAACACAGACCACGCACAGAACAGCGTGACGGCGCCCTCGCCCTATGCGCAGCCCAGCTCCACCTTCGACGCCCTCTCTCCGTCCCCCGCCATTCCCTCCAACACAGATTACCCAGGCCCACACAGCTTTGATGTGTCCTTCCAGCAGTCAAGCACCGCCAAGTCGGCCACCTGGACGGTAAGAGTCTCGCCCTCAGCCCCAGGGTGGTCTTCACCACGTCCCAGATTTTTTTTCTCTTTTCCAAGTCCGTATATCATTTATCCAACGTTGAACAATCATCCTAAAATATTTAACTCTTATCCAGCGTATAGATGATAACTCAATGCAAAAGCATGGCATTGAGTCAGGCAACCAAACATACAGATTTTGGCCAAGGCGTAGTGATTTCAGCCCGTTTGTTCCCGACTGCTGCACACTACTGGGCGATGCTTTGTATTCAGTTTCAGGAAAGTGAAAAGTGCTACGACCATAAGTACCATAACCCCAGGAGATACAGACAGTTCCAGGACGTTTTACAACAGATAAAAACGTGTTAAGAAATGATTAACAAAAGGCGATGCAACAATTTAAGGCAATAAATATCATTTCCTAAGGCCAATGTGTTTATGCATAGAGAGTCGATAGCATGGATAATAACTTGCTGATCATATACACATTGTGATATATGTAATATCTTAATTTTCAATGCTTTTTTTTCCCCCATCAAAAAGTCAGGACTCAGAGTTTGTGCAAAGGGATTCTGATTTCAAATGTTGGGGAAGCCAACTTTCCATGTGTTCTAGCCACAACTTTCCTAAGGCTTGTGCATCCATCCCTGCCCACCCCCCAATTGAAAAATTAAAGAAAAAGACGGGGGAGTGGTGGCATGAGCCTGTAATCACAGCTGCTCATGAGGCTCAAGCAGGAGTTGCAGTTCAATCCGTTTCCTGAGCTACAGAGGGAGCATGAGGCCACTCTGAGCAAGTTAGTGAGACCTGGACTCAAAGGAAAAGAATAGCTGAAGGCATAGCCCACTGTAAGGACTGGTCATGTATGTGAGTCCCTGCAATAAAAATAGGATATTTATCTCAGTACTCAGTTTACAGTACACTGAAGAATAACATGAAATAATAGTTGTGTATACAGGAAGAAACAAACAGAGCTGGTTTTAACCAAAGGATGCCAACTATAGTGGTGTGCATATTTATCAAATAATTTCCTGCGTGTGGAAATCCTTCTCAATAGCATTATTTTACTGAAAAGTAGTGTTAGAACTTGGTGAGTCCTTTGCCACTTGAGCAAGTCTGACACTCGAGAAAGTACCTCTACCTTTATGTCATAGAGCAGTGGTGCTCAATCTGTGGTGTGCAACCCCTTCAGAGGCCAAGTGACTTTTTCACAGGGGTTGCATATCAGATATTTATATTATGATTCATAATAGTAATAAAATGACAGATATAAAGTAGCAACAGGAATAATTCTATGGTCAGGGGTCATCACAACATGAGGAACTGTATTAAAAGGTCACAGGAGTAGGAAGGTTGAGGACCACTGTTATCGATGGTACTGCATTGTCTATCGGTTTTCATCCAGGTGAATAGAGTTTATGGGTAGCCTACATTTATCACGCATTCTACCATCATCTTACATCTGCTCCTTCCCTTTCCCCTCTCATTTGTATAGCCAATAGCATGATTTTGTAACCTCTTCCCTCTGTGAGGAAAGCTTGGAGAACATGCAGATTAACCCAAGTGATAGTCTTAAAGTTTACGGGACTGAGGTGTTTTCTAATTTCTGCTTCACTTGATGGAGTATGCCTTTTGCTTTTTCTGGCTTTTCAATCAGGAAGTCCCTAAATTGTCTAAAATTTAATCTCCCTTCAGAGTTCTCCTTTCATGGTTTGAGAAGCTACTCTGTCATAGCTCATATTTCAACCATGACTGAAACCAGCTTAAAACTTGATCTTTTCTCCATGTCCTGCTTGTCAATTGTGTCATAACCCTTCATCTCATTTGCATTTACAATCCTGGAGATGGATGCTGCAGGTGAGTAAAGTTCAGAAGACAAGAGAGTTCCTCAGTAATGTTCTGCCATCCACCATGACAGTGGCCTCTTACGTGAAGACATGGGAACCTAGAGTGGGACGTGGAGGATGGCATTGACAATTCCCAGGATCAACAGTTACTTGATTGGTTATTGAATCCTGGGTCCACTTGTCTGAGGAGAGAAAAGGGTTCCAGAGACCACCAAAGGAACATCACTTCCCTTCTAAAGTCATGTAAGAATCATGGAAACATTTAGTCCGGGTGCAGTCTTCCTCATGTACCCTTGCCTCACTGCCCCTTCCCCAAAAGCTCTGGACCCACTTGTACATTCAGCACAAACACAACACACCCACAATCAAGGACCTCCCCTCAAGCAAATCATCTAACAAAAAAAGCATTAGGGTCCACTGCTTAAAGCATGTTTCAGGCAGGAAGAAAGTAATTTGTTCATATAGGCTGATAAAATCTTCTTGATCCTAGAGCAATACAGAAGCCCAGGAGGTGGAAGATGGTTGAATCACAAGAAGTTAGGTTTCAGAATTCTGGGTAAGAGCCAGAAAGCTAGGATGGTGGTATGATTGTCAGTATGGTCTTTGCCAAGTCACATTAGCCATCTGGAGTTTCGTCTGGAGTTGGTGAGGACGAAGAGGGTAGCAATCACTGTTGTCAGGGGTGAGCTAACAGGACAGAAACCTTTAGGAATGATGACGCTCTCATCAGACGCCCTGCCCGCCGTGCACAAGTTGAGCTTGTCAGGCAGTTTGATATCTGTTTGGTGGCTGTACAGTTGTCTATAATCCCTAAAGCATAAGGGTTCCACTAGTATATAACAACTATGTATAGTTTTATTACATTTATTTATTTATTTAAATTATTTATTTATTTGGTGTCAAGCAGCCTTATTTCAAGCAGCACTTCTTCAAAATCTAGATCACTGGAGTCCTTATCCAGGTTCCTGTGGCAGTCGCCGAGGAAGACAGTATTTCTTAATTAGGAATATCTATGCTCTGTACAGAGCAGCATCGAATTATTTGGGCCACGTTTACATATCCTTGCATTCAAACACAGGTTTTGCATTTTAAAGAAGAGTTACTTAAGTATTTATCTTATCTGTGCCTCATGACTAATTCAAGTCATTACAATGAGAAGCCTCAACAAATAAGTCACAAGATGAGTCACGCCCAAGGGTCCTCATTCCAGACAGTTCCTGTCCTAGGCTCTCTAGACTGTCATGCTTTCTAACTGACAGATGGTAGAGGCAAGCAGGAGTAGGCCTGCGCCCACAGAGCTGGTCTCTAATATCTCGGTCCTCCTGTTTTCTATAGAGTTTGCCTCTGATATGCTGATGGCCAATTGGAAGAGGGTATTTTGTGCTGTATTACACAGCATTTGCTCTCTAGGCATCTTTGCCTTTAAAAGAATTTATTCTAAATAAGATTCTAGATGAAGCAGCTGCCATTAGGGGAGGGCACACTTTCAGCCTAGTCCATCCAGGGATTCTCTAATAAGAAGTTTTTAGCTTTGTTTCTGAGCCTCTGGGTTGTCTGACATCTCTTCGTGATGTTCTTTCTCCCGTCTGGTTTCACTCTCAGCGATACTAGCAGCATATAAGTGGGATGCTGGGAGCACGGGGACACGCACCTTCAGCTCTTCTGCTCTAACTCAGCAGGGCGACTTATGCTTCTAATTCTGGAAAGGTAGATATCGTAAATTTTTCCCAACGAAACAAAGCCAAGGGTGACAACAGGTTCCTCTACTCTGCTTCACTCACACGCCTCTCAACGAGAAGTTTAGGGTTTTGTGTCAGACCGTCTTCTTTCCATAGTTAGATCAGCACTAGTTAGAGAGGCCTGCTACTTAAGAAATGTATGAACGGTCCACTGTTGCACTGGAGACTCACCAGCCACAGGGCATTGGAAACAATGGTATGTAGAAGACATCAAGATGCAAGCACAGATTTCATCTCTGTGCCGTCCTGGTACAGCATGGACTTGCCCTCAGATGCACCCTGTCGGAACGTCGCTTTCTTCGCATATGTATATGGATGTCAGTACTTTGCTGTAAACAGTACAATGTGGGTGAATGTACCTATTAGTGCTAGGCTAGTCAGAGGCACACACGTGTTCTTTGAGCCTAACCTTCCTGAGTCTGAATTTGTGAATTGAATTTGAGTCTTTTTGAATCCCTAGCTCATTGTAGTTTTGTGGAGGGTACAACTACATAACAGGTAATAATTTTTAAAAGAAGAAAAGTAAAGTCTCCATTAATGATTTTGGGATATTAACAAGCATGCTTCAGTCCCTTGGGATTGAATCTCTATATTATTATCCCCTCTTCAAATACACAGGGAAACAACATAGCATGATAACTGGCTTTCCTGAATGCAAGCTGCTATTGGCTGTCTTGTTTCTTGTACCTACCGAAGCTGATGCAGGCTTGTCATGCCAGCACAGGTGTGGGTCCTTTCCAGTCATAAAACATAATGATTGAACACGCTTATTCATCAGTTTTAATTCAGCTTCATTTATTAGAATACTGTTTTTTTTCCCCTCTGGTATGTGGGCTGGGAACCAATGCATGTTACTTATTGACTTAGAGTCAATGATTACTGGGTATCACTGCAACACTCAGTGACAAGACACTAATTCAGTAAAACGAGGCAAATATGCAGGTCAGAATGCTAGATGGATGTTAAATAGCATCCTAAGTACTAGTGTGGAGGGTTTCGGTGGTATCAAGAGGAAAGCTTACCACAAGAACTGAGAATAAGGGCAAAGAAGACAGAGGTTTTCTTTGCTACCGTACTAGAGCAATGAGGTTGCCATTCACAGACCCAGGCTGCCTCTGATTATTGGCTATTGTCACACACTTTTACTAGCTGTGACATTATTTATTTATTCATAGTGGCTCATGACATAGCAGTTCTCTGTGAACACCCTCAGGTTAGGTTTTCTCCGTTTTTGTTTTTCTGAACTATATGCAGACTTAGGTCATGACTTATCTCTTGGGATAAAGAATCATTTGCGTGCTTGTGTCTTTCTCTCTTTATAGATTTCAAAGATTTGTTAGGTGGAAACCCTAACCTAGACACAGAACACCATTGGACATATGGTGGGTCCTTAATAAATATAAGGAGACTTAGTTTGTATCCGTTAGCCCTACCACGAACTGTCTATGGACATGGACCTTCCACCTTGGGCCCTGGTTTGTAGACAGCATTCTTCCTTTGCTTTTCTTAATCATCCAAGGTTCCAGTTCTGTTGAGAGCTTTGAAGAATCTGCCTGGGGCAAGTGGAGAGATTAGGGAGGTGTAGTTTGAAAAGGGAACAGCTCGTTCCCTGGAGAGTTCTATTGATCCTAGCAGTTTGGGTCCCAGCCTCAGAGACAGCCAGGCGGGCTATGATGCTTGCGTGCCTGTAGCCCTCTCCCTGTCATCAGGTTACCTGTAATGTAAGACATTCAAGGACAGGCTGCCAGTTCCGCAGAAATCAAATGCAAGCCAGTCTATTGCATGGCCCTCTGGAATGCAGACTCTTATGGACACGATAAGCTTCTCCATGTTGTCTATGATTTGCAGATTCTTCTCACAGAGAAAATATTTCTAGCCTCAAGCTTTTGCTCAGTGAAAGAGTATAAGGTTAGTGTACACACAGGGTTCTGGGTTCAATTTCTAACATGTTCTCTCTCTCTCTCTCTGTTTCTCACTGTCTGTCTCTTTCTCTCTGCCTCTCTCGGTCTTTCTGTTTCTCTTTTTGACTCTTTGTCTCTCTCTTTCTCTCTGTCTCTCTCACACACACCCTCCCTCAAAATGTAAGCCTTCATTTGGCCTTACTATAGTCTCACAGTTGAAGTGACAGTTAGATTTTATTGCTGAAGGACAGGTGAGAAGTTGGTAGCCCTTAACAAGGTTATTTTCAGCTCTTGGCATAGCTGTTATGTAAATTATACAAGATACATATAAGCGCATCTTTCTGTACATCAAACACACTAAGAGTTACCCAAGCTATTTCTTAGAACACAGACTACTAAGTAATAATGTCTCAAATAACATATTTGGTGATTCTCAGTAATGTTTAATGTGACTGCCTTTGGGGTTTGAATTTATACACATCCCTGGTCAGACGTGATACAGAAGGGATGTTGCTCAGTCCAGAGCATAATTACTCAATCATACATCTAAATCCTAGTTCATCTGATCTGATGTTTATCACCCCCCCACTTTCTTCTGAGTGATTTGTAGATTGAAGCATGGCGTTTCTTTTAAAAATAATTAATATTGATTTACCGCATATGAGCAGAATCAGGTCCATTGATCCAACAGGAATAAATTTTATATTATTGCTTTTACTGCTTCAGAAAGAACCCATGTTTTCCTCTTTCCCTCTTATTCTTTCTTTTTCTCCTGTTGCTAGATCCCCATTTATTTTTCCTGTCTTCCCTATGCCTCAACTTCCCATCTTTCTCCCCCTTTGTTAGTTATCACCAGCACTGGCCAACTGGGTACTGTAGGTATCACCAGCCACTTAGTGCATTGTTTCCTGAAATGGTGGGCTAATGTGGAGAAAATCTGAATGATGCTGTCACTGTAGGCATTTTCACTCTCAGGTGTCACACTCTGGAAACTTCACATTCAGCAGGTGGCTCAGCTGGCTAACAGTGGCTCACAGCAGCATAGAGAGCATGCAGAGCTGTTGGTGCCAGGAGGCCCAGGGTAAACACTGCCTGGGTTGAGCCACCATGCCTGCAGGGTCCCCCACCTTACAGTCCCAGCCTACTGTCAGGAGAAGCGAGGCCTGTCATTAAACAGGTGAGGAGAAACTAGAGACTGGTTTGCATAGAACACCTCCAGATCTATAAATGGTAGTAATATCTTCCTCAAAAGTAGTAAAAATACTATAATCCAAACAAAAGAGTAGACAGACTAAATTTTCATCCTGTTCAATGTGTTGACCAAGACAAGAAAAGTTATTTGAAGTTTGAATGAAATAACCTCTAAGGTAGAAACTCTCAGTGACTCTCAGCAACGTTTCATCAAGAAATAATACACTGTCCCTTTCAAAGGAAACAAAGATTGATTTCTTGCCACATGTAACCAAGCAGTATATTGGCAGTGTATGTATTTTTTTCTTATAGAATCTATCCTTCCTACCTTCTCATGTCTATAAAATTTTATCTTAGAAAAAAACCCTAGTTTTATACAGTGCTCTGTACTTGCATAAAGTGTTTTATGTGTTTCTGTTCTTATCATTAGAGAATTTATGGAATTTTGTAACTTAACTCTAAAATTAGCCAAAGCTATAATCAGAAGTGGGCAGTGAGGTTTAACAGGCTTCAAATCAATTTTCTCAGCTTACTAACTGATAGTTTATTTTTAATTGGCACATACAGCATCTTCTGGAAGAAAGATCACCCGAAAATTGATGCATAAACAGAGAATAATACCAGAAGAATTTTTTAATGACTCAAGAAAAACATACTATATCATTAAGGTCACTAGAAATCCCTTAAAATGAATGTGTATTCAAAATCAACCCGAAGGATGTGCTTTTTACTGTGGGATATTTGCTGTTGGTACCTTCCCATATATGAGCTCTACGCACTGTCATTCCTGTCACCTCCTGGTGAACCATTTCCACCGTGTCCACAGTCTGTCCCAAACACCTCAAGACAGGTATGTGCGCATTTTTCTTGATTTTCACCAGCCACTTGTCACTGGGTGAGTTAATGCAACTGTATTTTACAAAGTCCTCATGAATCTATACCAAGAACAATCACTATATTTACGTAGACTGCTCCTAGTTTTTCATCCCATCTTTGCTCTTTGCTTTCTTCCCCCTTCATTTAATGGTATTAGAAGCTGCCAATTGAGTTTTGCAGATGTTACAAGCCACTGGATTTCCTGGGGTGGCGGATACAGAGAGACTGGCATAATGTAACTTTTCTGTTACATTATGTAATAACGTAACCAGCACCTTCTATTCTTTCTACATCACAGGAGACATTCTTGTAGAATAGGGTGGTGAGTCTTAAATTCTTTAAGCCTTATGATGTGTCCTAGACATGGAGTGGTTTTAGATGGTGGGGTCCTGTAATTAGGAGCAAGGACACCCAATGAGAATAATTTTAGTTGGTGTCTTTCCTGTGGTTTTTAATAATATTCTTAACCCTATCATCAAACTTAAATTCAAAATAAAATGTAAAGTTGCCCGAGAACCTATACTTAATGTTTTGAAAGATCAAGCTGAAATCTTTATATATTTACTTTCATGTGTGTCGGTGTGTGGGCACACAACAGTGTACCTGTTGACGTTAGGAGACAACTTGTGAGTGTTGCTACTCTCCTTCTACCATGGGGTCTTGGAGATGGAACCCAGGTCGTCAGGGGTGGTGGCAAGCACCTTTACCTGCTGAGACGACTTGCAGGTCTCCCTAAATTTTATTTACTGTGTGATAAAATTAAGGAGGTGTTCTTCCTTTACAAACAGAGCGAGCCGTCTCAGTTTGAATTTATACTGAAGGTTCACGTGGACAAGCATAATATTTGCCATTAAGTTGTGTCAGGAGGAACTGAGTTCCAATATGATTTCTTCAAACTTAATGCTGAAAATGCTTAATTTTAAGTCTCCTAGTCAAACAGGATCTTCCTTTGGCACCTTCTAAAGTTTATCGGTTTTTGTTGGGCCTTTGTATGTTCTCAGGAAAATTTTAATTAATACATCAAGGAGACTGTTTTAGAAAACTCTCCTTGCTTTTCTTTGACTAGCTTCCTTATTGAAACAAATAAGGAGACCATGGATAACTTGAAGGCTCTCCTTTGCTTTGTGAAGTCATGTGACAGGCCCTGAGGAACAAGGCACACTGAATGAAGCAGGGCGCTCAGCAGGCCACTGTGGGGGACTAATAAGCAGGAGGAACTGGGGCAGGAGGTTGTCTCTGCCCATCTGTTAAATGGGTATGATAATATTTCCTTGGCAAGATGGCTTTGAGGTATAATTAAGGTTTATGAAGTACTCCAAGAGCCTGGGAGATTCTGTTCTCAAAACAGAGCTTGTTATTACCTCATCCTGGATCTTCATTGCTGAGATTTATCTTCTTGAACTATATTATTCCCATGTTTCTAATTCAGGTAGTTTTCTGAAGTTTTCCAACTCAGTTACAAAGACACAACATGACACACCGTCCATGTGTAAGTCCTTGGGTATAAATATTAAATGAAAAATATATAGTTAAAAAAATTTTTTATATGCATATTGATGTTGGCCTGGATGATGTCTGTACATCATATACATGCCTTAGCCCGTGGAGGCAAGAAAAGGGTACCAGTTCCTCTGGAACTAGAGATGCTAAATCGTGTAAGACACCATGAGGGTGCTGAGAACTGAACCTGGATCGTCTGGAAGAGCAGGTAGCACTCTTAACCACTGAGCAATCTCTCCAGCCCTGTATATACTCAAAACTTTCTTTTTGAAATGTATTTAGTTGAATCCAACTCTGTGTAACAGTAGGATGAACTCATTTTGATTATGCTTTGATAGCTTGAGATACAAATATAACTTGCCCTTTGATTCTCCTATATTTACTTTTCTTATATCTTGTGTATTAATTTGAGATTTTTATATTTGTGAATATAAAGCCCTAAAGTGAATGTAAATTGCCTCTATTCTGTTGCATATTTTGTATTCTTGAGAAAAATCACATTTTCCCATTCAAACAATGTCATAATTATGGATTACAGTTCTGACCACATAATCACCATCAAAAAAAATCATACATGTGATTAACCATATGTAATAAAATCAAAGTAATTACTGCTATAAACACCTATACTCATATGAAATAGAAAAATAATTCTCACAGTCCTATAGTTTGTTTAACTATGCTATATTCCTTGACAAATGTGTTACTTTTTACTTGTAACAAAATTAGAAGTTATTTTTAATGAATATGACTTCCCTAAAGCTTAACCTATCATAACAAGTATTTCAATTAATATTTTGATGGCTTGGAATTTTTATGAACTCATTACAGAAACTTAAAAAGCCTACCTTTCTCAAAATTATCTTCAAAAAGTTGCAGTTTTTACAAAGTATGTAGCGTGACTTTGGTGTTGAACATATTAGTAAGAGTTTTATGTGTAAGGAAAGAACACTTCTTTATTGAATCTGAAAATACTAGTATGTGTCTTTACTATCGCTACCAGACACCCTATGTCCCAAATTAAGAGTGGGTCTTGAAAAGAAACCCCCAATGTTTGTAGATATGAGAAAGGCTTGGAATTCCCAACAGGGAGACTTCTAGCCCTTTGCCTTCTAATCCCCTCGACAGGAGATAAGGTCAAGGGCTAGAGAATGTACTAGACTTCAGGCTTATTTCTAGACATTAAGTTTATTGCCGAAACTTGCTCTTTCGGCCTTCTCTACAAACTCTGAAACTAAAAGAGAATGCCTTTGGGAAATGTTGGAAATAGTTTATAACTAGGTAAAACAGATTAACCAACAGAGTACTTTTTTCATTAATAAAATTCTGGGAGAATTGTTTCTCCCAGAAACAACTGAAATTAATGCTTAGTAAAGTGTTTTTGGTTTTTTTTTTGTTTTTTCAATTTTATTTTATGTGCATTAGTGTGAAGGTGTCAGCTCCCTTGGAATTGGGGTTACAGACAGTTGTGAGCTGCCATGTGGGTGCTGGGAATTGAACCTGGGTCCATTTGGAAGAGCAGACAGTGCTCTTAACCTCTGAGCCATCTCTCCAGCCCCAGATTGCCAGCTTCTAAGCATTATCATAAGATAACTTCGCTCTTCCTCAATCTCCTATTCTTCTACCTCTTCCATCTTAACAGATTATATCTAACTTTCACCAATCTTCAAAGCCAAAAGTTTACTTATTCATATGAAAATGCAATAAAAGCACATTTCAGAGATGTTTATATTCTGTGCCTGAGAATCATCATATAATTCAATGAATATTCACTCATCATTTTCTTTTGTTAAAAAGCTATCACAAAAGACACAGATGTACACCAAGGTCTAGTTACATGGAATCAACTCACTGTACTACAGCCAGCACGAATTATAGGCTCCTCATTTAATTTTCTACTCAAGAAGCAAATGGGTAGCTATTTGTTTAAGCATCTACAATGTACTGATAGTCCAGGAGGTATGCCTTATACAACAATCATGGTTTTAAGCTATAATGCCTTTTTTTCTATACAAGTGTGGAAACATAGATGCTAATCTTTAACATAGGAATGCATGTGGGACCCTAATCTTTCTTATAAGGCTCCCTTGATACAACCTACTCTGTACCATCTGGACAGTCTGGGCTATGATGAAAGCATAAAGAAGTGTAAGTAGGACTGGTTTTGTAAAGGACGGTGTGGTGGCCAAACCAGATTGTCATTATTTGTGATGGCAAATAACTCACAAAACAAAACAAACAACAACAGCAGCAGCAGAAGGCAGATAGTACTTTGAAGACCTCAAGGCTCTGACATTAGCAAAAGCAACTATAGATGGCAATTAAAAAAAAAACCCAAAAACAAAAACAAAAAACAAAACAAAACAAAAAAACCCAGACTGTCTGAAAGCTGCAGAGGGTTCCGTATTCAACAGTGAGAATAGGAGAAGACAGAAATCACAAAATGTGAAAACTGAAAGATGTGAAGTCAGCGGTAGACAGTAATTGGAGCCATGCCACCCATGCATAGGTCTGTGGGAAAAGTGGAAGAAAAGTTCTACTGTCCACTTCGGATAACAAAGAGCTGTGAGAACGAACACACTTATTTCGTTGGATAAGTCTTTCTGATGTCTTTCTCATCAGTGTGTTCCCTGATCATTACCAAAGACATTTTACGTTTAACTGTTTCAAAGCTTGCTTTAACTTGTTATCATCCCTTTGGGTAGTAAATAAATGTGTTTCTGCTAACACAAACAAGTTTTACTAGCAGTAGTGTCCCAGGTTTTAATATCCCTCTTTTCCCGAACCTCCTCCCAAGAGTAGCTATTATCTAGGCACTGGGGTTAGCAGTATGACTGGGACAGGGGAAGTCGAATGTCTCAGTAGAAACCTGTAAGTAGAGCCTTTTTACAAAAGTATTAAAAACACACATTGCATTTGTAAGCTGATGTTCTCTAAGACACACTGCTAGCTTTAATGGTATATGTTTATGATATGCACTTCTAATTTGGGGAAAAAGACCCAAAGGAATTCAAATGGAATGTGCAAAATCAACCTAATTGCTTTTCATCTTTAATTACTGCATTTGATAGTCTATTATGTGTTTTTGCATTCAGATATGAGAACATGCTTTTTATTTCTTTCACTTTTCTTCCAAGGAAAGTTGATTGAGCTATTTTGGGAGATGGAAAAAAAAAAAGCTAGGGATGAGAGAGGGTATATCCTACGTTTTCCCCCTAGCAAGTCTGTTCTGTTTTGAAAACAGAATTTCTTTCAAATATAGTTCAGGTAGTCTTAATGAAGAAATATGTGATTCTGTCTGCTTTTCTAATTTAACTATATACTTTCTCAGTTTGTCTTAAAATTTCAAAGAAAAAGGTCTCAGTCAATATCAGCTTGAATTCAGAGAAAGCAGAAAAGCAATCAGACTTCTCAGATTTTTTTGTTCATAAGAAGCCCCAAGGTTTATTTTTGGCCATTAGTACAGCGCTATCTACAAACCATTGGGATGAATCGTGATGGGAGAGTGTCTTAATATGCTAGGTAGGCTGGCCACAAGCTCCCATGCTCCAGGTGGTCCTTCTGCTTCAGCCTCCTGCTTAGCTGAGATCATAGGTGGGAGGCACCTCAAGCACAGAAGGCTGGATATTTTTCCAATAATTCGAATACACCCTGATTTGATGGGATCTTGACCTGATGCTGGCATTCATGCTGCTTGCCTTTGAATGGTTAAAGACTGCTGTGGTCTCTCCATTCTACAGCCAGTGAGCGTACACATCAGGAAGAGATGGCCAGAGCCACCTTGTTGTCTGTCACTGGTATCTGACGGAATAGGGGTACTCATCCTACAAACGAAGCTTTGGAACAAAGTAAGCTAGGAAAGGGGGAATTAGAATGAGTGTATTTTTCCTACGTCCTGCCCACACTGTAATACGAGCAGACAGGAGAGTTTATATCCTGCTAAAGCTTGCTTAGAAGCATTCCCAAGCTAACAGATTTTCTTTTAAGAAATGGCTTAAGAATTTGTTTTGAAGTTGTCAGTTGAGCATATGGCTGTAGGGCATGGGCTCAGTCCTAATTTGTTGCTTTCATAATGTGTTTGACATTGGAATTTAGACTGCAGAAACTGAAAATGGAATGCTTTGAATGAAGTGCTTTTCATAAACTCTTGATTTAAAAAAATGTTCCCTGGTAAATTAAAATGAGACACCATAAAGCAAACAACACACCGCTTGAAACTATGAAGGCTTGTTTTCGTATTATCTGTGTCTTTTAAGACTACAAATTTAACATTTTGTGTTTGGTATACCCTTTCCTCTTCTTGAAAGCAAGAACTTTGGTGTTTGACTAAAGGGTGAAAGAGTTTCTAAGAAGACAAGGAAGCAAAATAGCAGAATTCAGCTTGCTGGTTAGGCGAAGCTATTCTTCTATGCAAGGCTCTGTCTCTCCAGCGTCATCTTCCCTAATATGAGGATGATAGTATCACTAGATTTTAATAGAATGAATATAAAGCACGTGCTGCAGCTTCTGGGGAGTGCTGAGTTTTGTTGGGACAGATTATAGATTCAGAGTTAGAATTTAGGTTCGACTTGCCCGGCTCTAGTGATTGTTGGGATCTGTATTAGGGAGATAGCTCTGCGGAACAGTTCTTGCTTCTGTCATGAAGCCTTCTGTCATACAGTAGTGGAAGGAATAAGCACTTGGGTTATGATGCAAACAGAGTGTGGGCCTTCCAACAGCCAGAGTAAGACCACAGGGAAGCCTGTGTGCTCACCTCCAGATACTGCCGTTTCACTGGAAGCTGTGCTCAAGCAGGGAAAACCTCATAAATGATAGTCAAACGGCACTACCTGTGTAGGTCAAAGCCTCTGAAATACAGTCACAGGCAGTGTGCTGAGCATCACAGATAAAATATTCCGTGGATTAACCATGCTCAGATCATATGAAAAGCAGATTAATCCAGTCCTGTGTGGATGCCTGCCATGGGAAGGGACTGAAGATGAAATGTGACAGTTGAGCAAGTGTGTGGCAGTAGGGCACAGCATTCGCTTGTGATGTAGCTCACTCTTTATGGTGGGGAGAGGTGAAAGAAGACAGCAACAAGATGCTGGGGTCACTGTTTCTAGGGCTGCACTGAAAAGAAACAAAGAATTATAGAGAACCAGAGAAGGTGCCAAAATGATAGCTGACACCCCCCTCCCCCCTTGGACCTGCTGTCAGCAATGGTGAGCTGGCCTTCTCCAGCAAGGATCCGGTCCAATTGCTTTGCCCTATGAGTGTCTCAGTTTCCACATCTTTAAAATTAGTATAATAATAATTACTCCCCAGGGTTTTCCCGAGGATCGCATGAGATAATGAGGCATAAGTGGTTTATAAACTGGGAAGTTGCTGTGTGAACTGTTGCCTCTGCCTTGAGAGAAGGGAGGCCATGGGTCAACCTCACGACTTCCTAACTTGTGCTTCCACGTGGGGTGCAAGCATGAGGTGCTGCCTGAATGAGGTGAATCTTCCCTAACGTATTTTAAAACGTCCTAAAATATTTTCTTTCACTCCTGCTTTTAAGAAAGAGAAAATCTGGCTAGGTACCGCAAACTCGACGCCCACCCTTCCGCCCTGCCCTTTCTTTCTTCTGAGGAGAACCCAAGCAGTCTAGAGGGTAGTGTTGGCTTTTCTCCTGGAATCACTGGGCTATCTGATTATGGAAGACAGGAGCCTTCCTATAGGACTCACCTAACCGGAGTGTCATGTGGCTATCCTTAATCTGTCGGTTTCTTCACACACACAGCAGTTCTCATTGCCAATTTGTTCACAGTATTTGATCATGGACACGTTAACAGCAGTGCCTAGGTCTCAAGCCATATCTGCTAGAGACCATCCATCCATCCTCCAGAGCTCCAGAGAAGGGAGAGGCTCCGCAGAACTCTCACAACTGAATCACGGCCATGAGCTAATGTCTCTGGTTTTATGAGTCAGTGCTGGCCCAGGCATTGGTTTTTGTAGGTATTTAAAAAGAAAAGCACAAAGGACACTGGCTAGACTCCTCTATTGTCATTTGCTTGTGGGGAGCTAAAGAAAACTTCCCTGTCACTAGAGAGTAACATTCTAAAGGTTAAATATTTAGTTCTCATTTCCTGTTAAAGTACAGAAAAATTAGAGTTTCTTTAGGAGTCAATAATAGTAAGAATAAACCCTGTGATTTGCGTGTGTGTGTGTGTGTGTGTGTGTGTGTGTGTGTGTGTGTCTTGAGGCAAAGTAGGTGAAATGATGTATTTGGGAGACGAATGTTCTTGTACTAGGCAAGACATAGCTTGCAGGAGAACATCTGGAGCCGACCCATTCTGCATGGGATGGGGCCAAGGCGTGTTTATGCCTTAGCGCCTGTTAGAACACGTCTAATCTTAAAATGATTTATAAGGTTTTAGAGGATTCCCCTCCACATATTATTTCCTTATATAACCAGCATAATGCACTGACAGCTTCATTAAAACAAATAGCTGCAATGGTTGTCCATATGAAATAGAATGAAAGTGTTTAGAATCAGGCTATTAAATATTAGAGAGGCATCCCATTGAATTGACAGTACCGGGATGAAGTTATGAATTATCAATATGAAGTGAATGCCTACTTCATAAATATATTAGTCAGCATGATGCAAAGATGTGCTGTACTTTCCTAGTATTAAAATGTTGGTGAGAGATAATCTGTAGAATGAAAATACTACCTGGATCTTTTGCTCTTGAATACACTGAATTGTTGCTGAAAACTTGATTTAAATATATATATATATATATACACACATATATGTCAGGATGGGAGACAGAAATTACTGAGAGGAGGTGTGCTTTTATTATGCCCAAAATCAATTAAGCAGTTGTCGTTTTAATTGTTTCCACCTCCCTGTCTCTTTCTTTGTTACCTCCAGATAAGGAAATTCCTTGTGGGAATGTAAACTGGAGTCTCCTCAGCTTTTTAAATTGACACTTCAATGTGTCTTTTTAGGTGTATGACAGTTCTCCATTTCTCAGCTCACAACCAAGGGGGTGGGACATTGGTGGCAGATGCATAGAGTTCCTGAGGAGGCACACTTTTCTCCATTGCTTCTGCTGTTCTCTCTCTGCCCTTCCCATGATCTCCAGCTTGCTTCTGGCTCCTATCAGTCAAGAGGAAAATAAGCTAACAAGGGAAAACAAAAGGAAGGAAGAAAAGAGAGAAAAATAGTAAAGGTGAAGAAAATACTAAGGAATCTTGAAATTCGGTAGTTCTGGAACAACTCATCCAAACTTCCTCCCGGCAAGTTAACATAATTATCCTTTCCTAGCTGGTAAACCCCAGTCGTTCTGTACTGTCTGAGTCACCGGCAGGCGTTACAAGCACCAATGGCAAATGTTGTCCCCTAACTTGGGAATGTTGGAAGTATTACATCACTTAATTGAAGCTGAGTTTATTATATTTGGTTAACTTCCTAGAAAAGATTGTACCCAGAAATTGAATTATCTTTTATTCATATCCACGTTAAAGGCAATTCCACAAATACCAAACTATTAAAGAATGGGTCACTCTAGAAAGTCAGCAGCCTGCACATATTTTTCATGTTTTTCTTAGCATTCTAAAAACATATGCAGTTTTATTTGAAGAAAATGAATAAAATTCACTATGAATAGATGTGAAGTCCAGATAAAACTGAAGTACTCTAATAAAAAGACAAAAATCACTTTTTATCAGCAGTTTTTTTTTAAAAAAAGCACTATATTCAGAACTCTATAAATAATATGAGAAGACCTGTAAACGTTGTATTTTATTGTCTTTAAAGTTGTATCTTCTTAGAAACTTCAAAATTACTAGCCCTCAGATTGGTCTTCCAAGTTCACATATAAATTGTCCTCACAGGATTCACCAGGATAACGGCCTTATTCATGACCTGAGCACATGAACCAGTTGGATGTCCCACACTACTCTTAATTGATATTACTCGCTGAACAGCACTCTTGGTTTAAGGAACATTTCCTGAGGGCCAGAAGGTATGCTTGAAAATGAAAACCCATACGGAGAGACTCTCACAAGTCACAAGTGACCAGACCATGCTGCAGTTCCATTTGCATTCCCATCAGATAGAAGTCATCTCTTAGGAAGGTTGTTCGAGAGTTCACAGTACGAAGCCCACAGTCCTCGGCCTGCCCGCCAAGCGTGTCCTGGACAAATCAACTAGTGACTTGTCGATTTGAGGGCTAGACACTGCAGGGTAATCATATTAGTAGATGAGTTAGCCCTTCCTTCTTCAAAGGGCTCACAGTCAATCATAGAGAACTGATAAAGCTAGCTATAATTCAGTGTGACAGGGCCTGTAATCTGTCTGGAATGTCCTTCGCACTACCACCTTGGTCTTACAGGCAGACTCCTGCTTATTTATTTAAACTCACTAGAAGTATTAACTTTAGATGAAGGTTTCCCACTCCACTCCCCACCATGCATATTCAGAAGGTCGGAAGGAATAGCTCTATCTGGTCATCACATCTTGGTACTGCTGTACTCAATGAATCTCAATATATGTTTGTTCACTATTTCTTGTCTGAACAAACAATGCTACAAAACAGAAAATACTGATTTATCTAGTTTCCCAGAGAATCCAGTATTTACTGTTGGAGCTTGATGAGGTATACGGGTGATTAAAATGGGTAAAAAGAAAAAAAAAAGGCATTCCAGTTAGGGGTGAATAAAGGCATGGCGACATTGACGCATCGTGTACACCCAGGAATAGGGAAAGTTGAGTATACTTGGACTGCAAGGTTTTTGGACAAAAAAATATGAAGCTGAGAAGTCCCTAGAACTAAAATGAGAAGGAATTACCACCCTGGAATACAAACAAAGAACCAAGCTCTACCTTGTACCTTGCAAGCCTGGAGAAATCAATAAATAATTGGTGAAGACATCACATCCTGTCAGAGAAAGATGACTAAGGGTAGTTACTTGGAGGTTGGAAGACTGAGAGCAAAGAGACGAACTGGAGTGGATGTTACAAGAATTCAGACCATGACCAGAGCAAGAAGTGGTGAGTGTAGGTGAGGGTAGAATTGCAGTTTGTATTTCAGAGACAGAGGGCCTCTTCCCTAAGGGGAATTGTTTTGATTCTTAACAGTGTAGTGTTTCTTAGACATATTTTAGAACTATTTCCTGCCAGGACCACGTTAGCAAATGAGCAGAATGGTAGATTCTTCAAATGTTTGCATTTCTTGCTTTAGGAGTAGCCATGGACATTTATGCTATCAGTTTGTACACACAGGGCCCAAAAGTGTATACAGTTGGCTGAATAGAGATACACGGTAAACTTGTGGTTTCACTGCCACTGGAATTGCTTGAGAGGAAGTAGGGTGAATGGATGAAGAAGGAAGAAGCTTGTGAAGAGGAGCGAGGCCTATGATTCCAGCTTGATCTTCAGTGTTATTCTCTTTGAAAGGAATACATTCAACTAAATCTTTTAGCATTTTTTCTGGTTTCTACCCTAGTTAGAATGAGCGCTGTCCATAAAAAGACTGTCTCCAACTCAATTTTTTAAAAGATGGAAGCAACTTTTTCTTGGTTTTAGGCTTCATGAAAACAAGTCACATTCTATCACGTAGCCATGCCATTTTCAAAATCAGCAACAGGAAATGCATTCATTCTTGGCCTGTCATCTTCAATGGTTGTTCAGTTCACTGAATTATAAAATCGCCTTTCCTTTGTGCTGAAAAAAAAAAAGTTGCCTGTGTTAGAAAGAATATTTGTTATTTTCACTGTTATTTCTGCTCCAAAAAGGATTCAGAATACTTGTCAGGTCCTATGCTACTAAACTAAGTTATAGAGTTGGACCCAGAGAGAGTGCCATGATAGGGAACCAAGAACCAAAAAAGGAGATTCAAGAATGGACACAGAAACTGTGGAGCATTTACACAATAGAATACTACTCAGCAATTAAAAACAAGGAAATCATAAAATTTGCAGGCAAATGGATGGAACTAGAAAAGATCATCCTGAGTGAGGTAACACAGAAGCAGAAAGACACACATGATATATACTCATAAGTGGCTATTAGCTGGATAATATAGGATAAACTTACTTAATTCTGTAGTCCTGGAGAGGCTGGACCACAAGGAGGACCCTAGGGAAGATGCTTAATAGTCATTCAGAAGAGCAAAACAGGAAGTGGGAGTGGGTGAGAAGCAGGAGAAGACAGGAACAGGATAGGAGCCTACCACAGAGGGCCTCAGAAAGACTCTACCTAGCAGGATATCAAAGCAGATGCTGAGGCTCATAGCCAAACTTTGGACAGAGTGCAGAGAATCTTATGGAAGAATGGAACGAGAGAAAGACTTGAAGGGGACAGGAGCGCCACAGGAAGACCAACAGAGCCAAAAAAATTTGGGCCGGGGGGGTCTGCAGAGACTAATGAACCAGCCAAGAACCATGCATGGAGAGGATCTAGACCCCCTGCTCAGCCTCCATTGGGGGGAGGTGCCCTAGTGAGGGGAGCATGAGCAGTCTCAGGCATGAACACAGTTGCCTGCTCATTGATCACCTTCCCCTGGCGAGGTGGCTTTACCAGGCCATAGAGAAAGAAGATCCAGACAGTTCTGATAAGACCTGATAGGCTAGGGTCAGATAAAAGGAGAAGAGGACCTCCTGTATCAGTAGACTAGGGGAGGGACAGAGCAGGGAAGGGAGAAAGAGGGAGGGAGGGTGGGACCTGGAGGAGATGAGTGAGGGGCTACAGCTGGGATGCAAAGTGAATAATTTTAATTACTACTACTACTACTACTAATAATAATAATAATAATAAACAAAAAAGTCAAGTGAATGTTTTATCCGGCTGCAGTATCCAGAATGTGCTGTTTTAGAATGGTGGTGACAAAGACCACTGTAATAAGCAACAAATCTAATGCAGTGAGGACTGTAGTTGTATACTCTGCAATCCAGACCACAGATACAAACTAGACTCCAACTGCCAGGACCCAGTTAGGGGAGGGAACATGAGAGCCCAAGAAGGTATTCTCCCCCAAACTCTGGTTACTGTAAAATAAAGTTAAAAGTAAAGACTATTTGGGAAAAATTCTCTGAAAATACTTCCATTTACTTCTAACTAAATTCCTGCCTCATTCTTAGTTTTCCTTGAAATACCTGCCCTTTTAAATTGTAACCTTTATTTCTTACAATAAAGATATACATTATTTTTTTTTTCTGGAGTATATGTGAGCTGCTGTCACAGATGATTTCTCATCTGTCATGTGGTAACATGTCTTATGCACTTAAGGAGGTATTAAAGGTTAGCCCTGCTGTAAACCGTCCTCTCCTGAGGCTCTGAAAGAAGTCAGTTGCCATTTCCTAGGAGTTCAGTTGGATAGGGGGCAGAGGAAGATGGCTGACTAGTTCTTTAACCACTGTTACAGGAGGATGGTGGTAGTGAGGCTGGAGTTTGGAGGACATGGTTGTGAAGAAAGCTAGACCTTTCAAAACTGTAAAGAGCCAGTCTTGTGGTAGTCTCTTATGGTTTGTGATCCACCGCATTGGTAACAAGCGGATCTAGAAAACAACAGAAACTATCAAGTTTATTTATCATGCTATGTGCTTCCATGACGAAGGCTAAGAATACACATTGCTGTACACAGTTAAACACTGGAAGTTGGTTATTAGTATTGTATTATTAGTGTGAAAAATTTAGTAAGAAAAAGTTTAGTAAAATGTGTAAAGGACGTATACAAAGAGAGAGAGAGACATAGAGAGAGAGAACGAGAGAGAGAGGATGACATGCATGGTTTTTGTTGGCTTTGTTTTCGCTCTATGGGATAGGCTCTTCCCATGGAGCTGAGTCTTGCCTAGAACTTGAGGTCCTCTTGTCTTGGCCTCCACGGTACTGAGGAGATAAAGCATCCTGTCTACGAATATGCATGGAATCTTGTTGCTGCTCCTGTTTGTTTGTTTGTTTGTTTGTTTGTTTAGTGTTCCTATCACTTGAGTAAAAGATAAATAAAAAAGATCTCTATGTAGAAATTCAGTGTTTTGTCACAGAAAACAAATGAAAGCCTAGAGGGTGTAATAAAGGAAAATATATATATTTTTAGAAGAAAATGATGAATTCTTTTAGGGCTTTAAAGGTGGAAAGGAGCACGTAGATATTCCATAAATATTGTCTGAGAAAAATAATGGATTTAGAAACATGAAACAAATAACACATATAAAAATCTAGAGTAAGTAAAACATAAAATAACCATGTAGAATTCTGCAAGGTTTAAAATGTGTAAAATTGGCCCTGCATAGTATAGCAGAAAAGAAAAAAAAAAAAAAAACAAAAAACAAAAAACAAAACAAAACAAAACAAAAAACAAAAACAAAGAATAAACCTAAAAGTCCGTGGCAGAGTTTGTGTAGCTCCTGCCTCAGGTTCCAGTGGTGCCCTTCCCCATGCCAGGGGCCCGCTCCCCCAACAGCGAGCGCCACTGGGAACATCACCGTAACAGGGCAAGCCCTGTGCTTTGACTTTATATCTGCGACTGGAGCCTTCTTGGACCCTGGACGCTTCCTGCGCCCATTAAGTACTTGCAATTGAGCTGATCATTTTCTATGCAACTGACTGATGCTAACAGAAGTGTAGATATTAAATACGTAGAAAGTTTCCCCAGATCCTCTTTATTGCATTGCTTTTGAGTAATGGTTTTACTTGTAATGCTTTTTGTTACTTATTTAAAACTTTCACATAATTATTTTGATCATACACAACTTTCCCAGATCTACCCCTACTTCCTTACATATTCAAGTTGTTGAAAGAAAGAAAGAAAGAAAGAAAGAAAGAAAGAAAGAAAGAAAGAAAGAAAGAAAGAAAGAAAGAAAGAAAAAGGTCAAGTTGTGTGCAGTGACTAGTTTGGGGCGTCAAGCCTGCCCTGGAGTATATCATGACATTGTGTTGTATTATTAGTGTGAAAATCTCATTATTAGAGAAAACTAACTCTCCCTTCTAAGCTTTTCCCAAAGACACGGTAGCTGTTCAGCCCATGGTGTGACTCTGCGTCCTCTGCGTCCACTGTCCCATCCTCCGTGCCGGGATTTTGTGTCTTGAGCTTGCTGGGGCCTTCCTCACGCAGGCTGTCACTCTTGTTGCTTTACTCTCAGTCCCACAGCATCATCTGAACCTCACACATTCTGAGCTCAGCATTGTCACTGTCGCTATCACATTGAGAATATGGAGTTTGCAGTGCAGAGGCAGAGTCTCCACCCGATTCTTAGGCTACTGGATTCTGGTTTTCCTGCCTGGCTGGCATGAGGTATGAGTCTGTTCCCAATCAATACTGTTTGAGTCCTCACCCCTTGCTGCCAGTCTTATTTCTTTACTGCAGGAGAGCACGGAACTGAAAAAGCCCTGGGTTTCCATCTACAAAATACTGGCTCTCCGTTATAACCTTTGGTCTGGAACTTGATGAGCTTTGAGAGCTATCATGATGGGAATTTTCTGGTTTCTCTTGTCCCATTGGATTTTCCTGGTAACTGGCTAACAGGGAACAGGAAGGTTATCAGAGACCTTTCTGCTCAGGGCTGAGTTACAGTCAGCTAACCCCAGGCGCTGTAAGATGCATAGTCCTTGAAGTCAAGATCCTGAATCTAAGAAGGTAGCTCAAGACAAGCTCAGCATGCAGTGTTAAAGTGAAATAGCCTCAGTATATCTTGGGTGTAACTGCTGTAGCTCATCGGCCCGAACCAAATTATTTCAGTAGCAGCATAGCAGAAAAGCTAACAGAGTAAGAAAGACCCTTTTCTTCTCCCTTTTCTAATAAGATACGTAATGCATGACTTTGGCTTCTAGCAGTCAACCGTGGTTGTTCCTCTGTGTCTGTTAATTTAGTCAGGAGGATACAGCTAATGGACAACTCTGAAATTTCGATGACGGAGACACAATTGTAATCAGCACATGCTGAGCATGGCGCTGAAGAGTCCACAATGCACTCACATTGCCATGACTGACTCCTGCAAAAATTCTCCAAGATAGGGAAGCAGGGTCACCAGTTCACACTAGAACTTACTTACCTTCTTTGACCTAAAATCACCGGCTAACTGGAGAGCTACGCTGAAATCCAAGGATGAAGTCTCTGCCCTTCTGCTAGCATTCTGACTTCCAGTGTTTTGCATCTATTAACCACTGTGGAGCTCTCTCTCATTTGTGCCTTGGCAGTGTAAGTAATTGTCATAAGATAAAGAGGTGAGGAGTGGAGCATATGCCGGGTCTTCTCAGGGTGCATCTCTTACCGGGATCCTTTACTTAACCTCACAACCCTGGAGTTAGGAAGTCCCAGGAGCTTCCCTGTAATCTAAGCCTGCACACCGTTACTTACTTTCCTTTCAATTTAAACACCCCACCTAAAAGAACTTACGTATGGCAAGGGGGGATCGGAGTCATGACAGTGCTCACGTCAGGAAGAAAACAGAGTAGGAGCAAATACACGCCTCAGATCTACACCAGGCTCATCTCTGGCTTGAAAAAAAAAAAACAAAAAACACAAAAAACATCGTTCCCTCAGCTTGAAAACTGCCTTCCAAATATGTGAGTGTTTTCTGTACTGTGTAAGTGCAGCACCCAAATAGCCTCCTACCTGAGGGGCACAAAGCAGTACCACAGTTTCCATGTACAGCGCCCTGTGTTCTGCAGTGCCTTGCTTATAGGTTGAGAAGCAAAACTCCAGAAGACCCAGAAATCTGTCCACGTTGACAAAATAGACCTAGGACTAAACTCTTAACTCCTACTTCCTCCCCCTCCCACTTAGAGGTAGCTCATACTGCGAGACCAGTCTTCCATCTTAAGTAAGCAATTCTCCTCCCCCATCTCCTGTGGGTCTTTTTCTGACTTAGAAGGAAAACACATAATATAGAGGAGATATATTTGCATAGGGATTGATCATAAAAACTTGTGTTGTTGTTAATAATTATTTCTGTAAAAAATAATTAAGTCAGACCTCTTGACCACGGAATCTGAAAGCAGAAGCATCTATCAGGAAGGAACAGCCGGGCTTTAGCCCTCAGCTGTGTCTTCACGTGAAGAACAAGTGCGGTCAGAGGAGAAATCTTTATTTTGAAAGATGCTCAGCAAAGATAATTGTCACAAGGCAGATTTGTCCCAATGTACCTCGCTATTCAGATGCAGGTAGAATCAAGAGAATCGCGTGTGTGCACGTGTCTGTGCATGGGGCCCTGTGTGCGTGCGAGTGCCTCTGTGTGTCTGTGTGCCTGTGTGTGTGCTGCAGATAAAGCCGAGTCTGAAGGCCGGGAGACATGACGCGGCTTGCTGGGTATGAGCGAGACAAGACCAGAGGCGCCGGGAAGCTTGACTACCGTGGAGTGCTCAGTTGAGACTTGTCTCTGCCCCATGGCCTGCAGCGTTTACGTAGAAATTGGGGATGCTTTTACCTGTTCCAAAGCCTTACCTGATCAGACTTGCCCAGGTTGGAGTTTGGGAAAAAAAAGTGTTTGAAGTAAACACGGAAATTACTCACTGCAGTGATGTGCTTTACTGGCTCTGGCTCAGTTTTTTTAATTTATTTTTTTATTTTTATTTTTTTTATCTTTTCAGTTTTGGGATGAGAGACTTGAGGGGAAGTCATTAAGGCACTGCCTGAAAACAGTTTTGCACTAAGTCTCTGCCATTCAGAAGGAAAGTTGCCTTTAAAACATTTAAATTCATGGGCTTGTCTCTTGTTCTGATAGAGTAACTCTGGAATTTCCTGTGAGGAAGTTCAATTGAAAATCAACCAAAACAAATAGGTGCTTCTACTGTGTAATCTTTTATTTTATTTTATTTTATTTTATTTTATTTTATTTTATTTTATTTTATTTTATTTTATTTTGTGCCATTTGTGTATCCACAGTGCTATCTCTTCCTAGAGCGCTGACCCTCTCCAGCCAGTGGGCGGCAGATTCCTCAGATTGTAGGTCCCTATCTTCTAGGTACTGACCAGGGCCATGAATTTGTACATTTGTACAATTAAAAAGAGAAAGAGAGCTCATTAGATTTGGGGAAAACAGAACACAAGTGATACAAAACTAAGTGAGCAGAGAGTAAAGTAGGAATTCAGAAGGCGTTTTAAAACAGTTTTAGCCAGATCACTCCCCATAGTCTGTGTTTAAGGAATACCTTGGACTATGTTTTTTTTTTCCTGGCATCCTTATTGGAAAGGAATCTGGTGGCTAGGAAGATAACTTGAGTGGAAGAATTACCTGTGGTATGTGTATTCCCAGCTCTGGTGCCTTGGGCATCTTTAAGATAACAATAGCGTGGCAGTCTGGCCTTCCTGTATGTGCAATCCCTTGGTTTCTAGCCTACACTGGCACAAACCTGGATTCAAACCACGATGAGACTTTCTGTACATGCAACTTAAGAAAGGTTCAGATGCCTGAGCTGAGGTTCCTGCCACCAGCTCTGTATTTGAAGCCACTCTGAATGGCTGTCCTTTGGACTGAATAGAGAATTGTCTATTCCCAAGGGTACTCACAACTCTCAAGAAAGTTTGCCCTTCATCTGCCCATATTCCACATTAATGAAATGTCAAAGTAGAGGGAAAAGATCCTTTTTTTCAAGATCTAAGGCAATGGATCAATTGTATATGTACAACTTAGAAAGTCAAGTAGCACCAATTTAAGGAGTAAAAATTTTCTTACAACCATTGGTGTTGTAATCTTACAATCTTAACAATCACACAGTGTTGGAGGAGCATTAGATTCACCAGAATTTCTTTTTTCTTTTTTTGTTGTTTTGTTTTATTTTTATTGTTGTTGTGGTGGTGGTTTTAAAGACAGAGTCTCTCTGGGTAGCCCTGGCTATCCTGGAACTCACTCTAGACAAGGCTCACCTCGAACTCACAGAGATCACCTGCCTCTGCCTTGGGAGTGCTGGGGTTACAGGGGTACCCCATCGTGCCTGGCTTCACCAGTATTTCTTAATGGCACTTTTAATGGAAGAGACAAGAAATTGCCTGGCAGACACCTGGGAGTGCTACACAAAGTTCCCATTTAGAAGACAGAGCACATCCAGCAATGGGAAAGTTTACATTCCTGGTGATGTGTAGAATTTCGGACACTGTTAGCTCTGTGCTCCATTTCTTGTCCCAGGATCTAGACACTTAGTCCCCAGGCTCTCAATGATACAGTTTTCTCACTTTTCCTCATGGTAACTGTTTCACAGCAAGCCCTCCTTAGGATGGCCACCTTTCCAGCTATTGCAAATAGTCCCCATTGCTTCTAGACATTTTCTCCCAACTGTCCATCTTCTGGTCAGGCACAATGATCTATTTTCCAACTGATCCCAGCTGATGAAAGGCCCATTGCTCATGACTGCGCACTGACTACTAAGCCTGCCCCTTTGGTCAGTGTTCCTTCTGGGCTCGATCCTTGTAAAGACAATCCCATTCTGTTTGTAAAATGCCTTAGAGTTTTGAAAGCATGCATGAATACAGCCACGTTGAGTCCTTGTAACAGCCCTGCTGTGCTGGCAGGCATTTCCCTCATTTCTTAAATAAAAAGTTACACAACCTGAGCATCAGAACAGGGCCTGCAGCTCCACCCAGGAGAGTGCCGTGTCCTTCACAGTGCACTGGCCTCTACTTAAGCACTGTGGCCTGCAGCCAGAGGCAGCGTTGCACCACGGTCACAAGATGACCTATGTTTGGCTTTCTTGCCTTACACTACAGTCTTTTGATACCATGATAGGGCCTCTGCCTTATATTTCCCCCTCCTCCCTTTCTTTCCATGAAATAATAAGACATTGTACATGTTTAAATTGGACCAGACTGTGGGTCTATGGAGTTCCTTACATCTCAGTTTTTAAGACAGGTACTAAAAATATAAAGCAATTTCTCTCTACTAGCTAGTGTTGGTAGAGTAGACAAATAAAAATTTCAAATAAAAAGACAAGTACAGCTCTCACATGAATAATGAAAATGTATCTAGCATTAATATGTGGCATGCAGTATATGGTAATTATGCTAAACTAATCATTTCTTGTATTTTTAAGTTAAACTTTAACTGGGTTATGAACCTACCTCATCTCAAATAACAACACTAAGTGGAATTTAATTTCTCCTCCTCCTTCCATTCTCCTGTTCAACACTAATGATCATGTGTCTTTCCCTCCCATGAAGTGCCACATCCATTTTCCAGGGCCCCATAGGCCTCCTTCTGTCCTTCCCTTCAGTCTCCCTTCCTTCTTTCTTTATCCATTAGCTTCCGAATGCTTCCCTTTTCTTCCCCTTCTTTCCTCCTTACCTTTATTCCCTTTTCCCTTTCTCCTTTCCCTATTCCCTTCCAAAATAGGGTCCTGCTATATTTTCAAAGCTGGTCATAAGCAATCCTCTAGCTGCAGACTCTCAAATAGCTGGGATAACAGCCACAGGTCATCACGTCCAAACTTGAGTCTCTCGGCACGGGGTAGCTGCTGTTCACAGGCTGACTTTACTGTTTCCCTTATTGTTTCTGTAGTATTTCAGCAAATACGCTTTCACTCCATGGTGTAGCCAGGATGGTTTTGCTGGAGCTAACTGGAATGTGAAGTTTATAAAGAATGCAGGCCAAGCGGGCAGGATGAAGCATGTTTCCATCTTAGATGAACTGGAAAGGAATAGGAAGTAATGCTATGATAAGCTAGTGAGAGATGTTGTGGGTAAAGGACGGTGTTTGTGTAAGTCTTTCCCCTGCCCCTTCCCCCTGACCCCTCAGATGCATAATTAGCAGCCATGGAAGTAGACACCTCAAACTTGTCTTAGTTCCTAACGCTTTATTATGAAAGACGGGATAGAGTGAAAGTTGTAGAGTTGGCTTCAAGCTGTTGACCAACAAACCTGATCTAATTTATTAGGCACCTTCCTTTTTTTTTGACAACAGCATCTATGATCTTGGTATCTCTGTATGCTGGCTTCCTGAACTTATAGAAATAAGCTCAGCATTTTGCCTGTTTAGTGGTGTAAGGTTGGCAGGAGTGCCTATTTCCATTGTGCAGTCAGAAGCTGAGGGACAGCCATAGTTGAAGGGACTTTAAAGTTTCTTAGACTCAGCACCTGAAGGCGAACTGAAGGAGATCAACAGGCCTGGCCTCTGTTTACAGGTTGTAACCCAACTGCTGCCATCTCCCTCGTCTTCAAACTCTGTTTGTTTATATCCTGATACCTATTTCTTTTCGGCAGAGAATGGTGGATTAAAAAAATAAGATTAATAGCAATCCTCAACTATTATTGCCAATATTCTTTCATGGTGGCATTTAAAATGCTGGTAAGTTGACCTTCTGTTAGAAGGACACTGTGGGAGAATTTCTGCATGTGTCCATATAGGAGCATGAAGGGAGATCTCTTCTCCCCTCAACCTTCAGTGAAACAGTGCATTGAAGGAACTTCAGAGATTAAGTGAAAATGAGCTAAGCTCATTGCACATGTGGTACCTGAACTGACCTACTGGTTTTCCCTTCTTTCTTGTTTTTTTTTTTTTTTTTCCCAAATGTTCGGTTTCGTCACCCTAATCAGAATAGCAGCTAGACCTAAGTCAAAATTAATCTCTAGGCATTTGGTTTAAAAATATTTAGTGTCACTCAAATAATAGTGCTGCTTTCTGACCTGGCTGTCATGATGTGACCACCGTTTGCTGCCCCATTACCACTGTTTGCTCCTATGGCTCGTCCGAAGCCAAACACTGTGTGGTCAGTACGGCAAAGCTCATTCTCCTGTCATACTTGCAGGTGGCCATAGGTAACAGCGTTATCTCTGCCTTAGAGAGAAGGCCCAGGTTCAGCTCTGTATGATGTCAGCTGACGGAAGTCACTCAGGGTAACATGCTATGCTGTGTCTTGGGCAGGTCAGGATCAGAGCTCTGAGGCTGGGGAAAGGAGGTGGACCTTGGTTTTTCTGAAAGTCCGGAGAATTTCACTGAAGTCCAGAGTCTCAGTTCACTTCATTGGCAAAGAAATACATGCATTTCAGAGTTTACTGTGAAGGTTTCTCATAGCCAGTATAGTGCAACTCTGTCCAATAAGTGTTAGCTGTGTGTTTTCTGCACACCAAACGTATCTCCAGTTGTCTAGTCTGCCTTTTGATCCTGTTTCCAGTTTTCAGCAGTTTCAGGTAGGGGTGGGAGTGGGGGTGGCAATAACCATTGTAGTTATTGAAAAGTATGTTTTTTTTTTTTTTTAATGCTCTCACAGCAATCCTCAAATGTGTAGATGTCTATCCCAAGTTCAGGATGGGGATGAAAATCTGAAATTAGCAACTAAATACTAGTCGGAGTTAATCCATTTTTCTTCTGAATTTAGGCAATGACTGTGTGTGTGTGTGTGTGTGTGTGTATGTATGTATGTGTGTGTAATTTACTAAAAACAGCTGAGAGACAAGAAGAAACAATGAGAGAGAGGGAGGAGGGAAGGAAGGAAAGGAGATAATGCAAGGATGAGAACGCACACTTAGGCCTCATAGGTGGTATGTTGGTGTTTTCACAAAGCTACAACCATGAGAAATGTTAACAGCTTCTCAGGTCTTCTCAGTAAACTTCTTAGGTTTTGAACTTTGAAAACACTGTGGGATTCAGGTTGTATCATATTGTGTCGAATCCTAAATTACATTTATATTTTATTTCTGCTCTCTGTCATACCTAAGTAAATATGAGTTGGGGTTTTTTTTTGTTTTTTGTTTTTGTTTTTGTTTTTTTTTGCAAATGAAGGGGAGAGACTTGGTCTCCATGTGTTCTGACATTAACAGGTGGTACAGTGATTGAACACAACAGAGACTCCATAAACAAGTGTGAGGCACTGTCACTGCGCGATTCGCTTGTGTGGTATACAGGTATATACAGTTAATGCCCTGGATTCAAACCTGGATTTCCACCCTTACGTTACCGCAAGACAAGTATCTATTTAAACCTCTACTGCAGGGTTAAATGAATGTAATTGAAAGGGTCTCTAAACTGTCGAGGACTGCACACCCTGGTGGGTGACAGCCATTTCTGCAGACAACAGTTACACCTCCTTAGCTTCCACATCTTTCGTAATAATCAAATAGTTCTTATCTAATAGGCTTATCTAGCTTTCTAATAAAAAGAAATACCCCAAAGATACCAGCCAGTGGCCACGGCTGGGTTTCTTTTAGAGTACGTATATTTGTCAGAAATGCCTGGACTATTACGAGGGAGTAGACGCCTACAGCACCAAACGCTTCTTCAACACGTTCTTATTTGAAAGGATTTCGCTCTCATTAGGAACTAGAGATTCAGGAACAGTTTACCACGAGTCATTTCAGAAAAGAGTGAGTATGCTTGCATAAGCAGTGAGCACCATTAGAGCATCATGGGAGGACAAGGAGGGACTGCCCCAACTTCAAACATGTGTCTTGGAGTAAGGAAAAGACACAGCCCTGTGGCAATGAATGACCTGAGTCCCAGGAAGACCTTAATGAGTAAAAGTGCCCTTCTTGATAAACTAAGGTCAGGCTGAGGAGGGGGTGAAAGGTTTGGCAGTTATTTGAGGTAGCTTGGGGCATTAGAGACTACTGGGAATCTCATACTACCCTGAGGGAGAGGAGGACACTTCCTCCACCTAACAGCAAGGAATGGCTAAGCTCAGAGCACTCTCCCAGATCACTGCTCCTCAACTGTCCTAATACTGTGACCCTTTAATACAGTTCCTCATGTTGTGGTGACCCCTGACCATCAGATTATTTTGTTGCTACGTCATAGCTGTAATTGTCCTACTGTTAGGAATCGTGTTGTAAATATCCGGTGTGCAGGCTTTCTACTGTGAGACCTTTAAGGGGGGCAAGCCCCACAGGTTGAGGACCTGTCCTGGGTGGCTGTGCGGCTTGAGCGTGGGAGAGAGATGGTGTGATTGAGAGAGGCGGTGGGACAGAAGGAGAGGTTTTGAGATGGATAGAGAGGGAAAGAAGGAGAGAGAAGAGAGCAGGACCTGTGTGTCTCCAGTTGCATAAAGTCCTTTAACAGTGGCTCTGCAGATAACATTTTCTTGGAGAGTTAGAGGTGTGTTTCGCACAAAATGATCATAGGGTTGCAGATGAAGAGTCATGGGTCCTAAATTCTAACCTAGCTCCTCATGTGGTGTGTCCTCTGGGCCGCTCAGTCTCTAGGGAATTAAGCTGAATGTGTCCAGCGGAGGTGAGAAGACACGCTTTTCCACCACTCGCCACCGCAGAGTGAAAGAATTTCTCTTCATCTATAGATTCCTGCTTCTCCCCTCAGTCTGTGGTTGTTCTTTTCTGAGGAAAACTGAAAATGTTTGGTCAGCACCAAGAAGACAGTCTATCTAAAGTCTCCTCTGAGCTCTAGGAGTTCTTACAGTGTGTAAACATTTAACTGACCACACCACATGCAAAACAGCTTTCCCCTCTCTTTAGCCTTCTGCCCTGGATGAAAGTGATCTTTGGGACATATATGGGAACAAGCTAATATGTATTGAGCCTCCCAGGGTCAGCTTTAAAAATGGGAAGTATGGCTGTATCCCTGGCCAGGTCTGGTTAAAATGGAGACATTGCCAGTCTGGACTTGCTGGAGACAATTTCATTCTGCAGAGAAGATAAAGTTGCAAAATTACCAATTAAGTATGTCAAATCTTTTAAAACTGGCTTTCCAAACTCATATCCTTAGGCACATAGGAGGCTGGCAGGCCCCAGCCCAGCCCCTGCCCAAGGATGGTGCCAATATGCTTCCCTCAAGCTAGGAAGACAGAGCTGTCCCTCAAATGGTGGGTGCCCCAGACAGCCAGAGTTGGCTGTGACCTTCTGTCAAATCCCAGGGCATACTCCTCTCACCAGACATGCTACTGCAGAATAAGTATCCAGTATCCCCTGGACCCCCACCTGCCAGTCTGGGTGGACCCCCCTCCCCCGGTTGCAGGTTGATCTTCACAGTAGGTAGGGAACAGACAGCCCACCTGCTTGATGTCAGCATCTGCGGGCGAGGCCCTGGGAAGAATGCACCGCTCCCAGCCTCGGCTCAGGTAATTAATCCCCACAACTGACAGGTGGCAACAGGCGGCCCTTTGGCTGGGGCTGTTGGGAAAAGCGCTGGGAGGAAAGATTTTTTTTTTCTTCAAACTATCAAGAGCACAATTCGTACATGTCTGGCAGCTAGACGGCTGTGGCAGGAAGAGAGGTGGGGAGAAGTGAATAACTGCCAGGTGGCTGTGGGGCCAATGTGGGGATCTGCTCCAGCCTGACCTTTGCTGTGTGGAGCCGGTAGATTATGGTGGCCTGAGATCTGCCTATGAGCTCGCTTGCAAAGCCCTTCTTCTTTGCTGTTGATAGAATCTGAAGATACAACAGCTCATACATTAATCGAGAAATTGGACTCTGACTGACGTGATCTTGCCCATATGATTCAGGAAGTCAGTGGGAAGGTAGAGGACTTTGTACTCTTGATTTCCCGTTCCTAATTCCAGAAAGTAGTAGAGAAAAGTATGGCTTGATTTATCAGGAAGCATAAGTAGTTGCTTCTTGATTGATACTTTTGTTTTTTGTTTGTTTGTTTGTTTTGTTTCTGTTTTCTTTTAAGGAGGGTGTTGAGACATGTCAAGCTCAGAGAGATTTACCCTGTCTCTGCCTCTTGAGTGCTGAGATTAGGAGTGTGGGCCACCACTGGCCAATCCCAGCGCTCAGGAGGCAGAGACAGATGGATCTCTGTGAGTCTGAGGCCAGCCTGATCTACAGAATAAGTCCCAGAACAGCCAGGGCTACAGAGATATTTGGGGTTTCAACAAAACTTCTGCATACTCCCTCTGCTACACACCCGAAAGTCACATACTCACTGCCCCCTTTTCCTTTTTCCTTTCTGGTGTTTTGGTAAACTGTCCACCATCTTCAATTTTGTTTAGAACGTAAAAAACAAACAAACACACAAACAAACACACAAGCAAACACACAACAAACACACAACAAACATTATTACAGATTTGAATGTTTTAGTATTTCTCCAATGAGTTTTTAGAGAATACAATTCATAGTTTTATATATATATATATACACATATATATATACACATATATATATATATTAACTCATACAACTTTTTGACTGTTATTCATTATATTTTTCCCCAGATCATGTCTGTTTGGCTCTCTGAGTTCAACTCTTTTGTACGTTAGTAAACCAGATGCTGGGATTAAGTTTCTGAAACTGCTAATGGAAATGTGTAGCTTGTAATGTACGTCCCCTGCCTTCTAGTTCATTCTGCCGCATATCAGTCTCTCCCTTATCCCACCGCTTGCCAACCCTTCATTTTGTCCTCTCTCAACATCACATGTGTAGCATGATTTTTTTTTCAATCAATTCCAATTATGACTTTATCACATTCTTACCATTATAAAGGTCAATTAGATGAGGTCATTTTCAAGGATACAGTTTAGCAAAAGTCAAACAAATTGGTCACTGAATGCTTCAAGATAGCACTAGAATGTTTGAAGATGGATTTTGAACTTGTTTCAGGACTATCTTAAAGCATTTAGTGACCAATTTGGGATGCATGGATGTGGCCTCTTTTGACACTACTTTTTTTGTGTGTTCTTTGTGTTATTGGAGGCGTCACAGAACACATTTGACCTCTTGCATTCTTTTGGGCTCTCTTCAAAGTGGAACTATAAATCAGACATTTATCTTACATTTCCTCTTAGTAAAGGGGCGTTCACCTTTGGGTTATTTGTAAATTCTGACAATTTTCTCTCCTAATTTCGAATCTACTCATAATTCATGGAATAAGATAAGACCAATATGTTTATTGATGTATTTAGATATGTGTGAGTTTTCTTCTCCTCTTCTTCAGACCCAGGCATGTTCCCTTTGTAGGTGAATTGCTCCAAATGTTAATAAGTGGAGGATACATTTTTGTGTAGGTTGCCTCCCGATGGGTAATGACGTTCATGGTGTTACACTCAAAGAGACTATTAGAATATTTCCTTGCAGCAAAATAGCATGGCACATGTAGGTTGGTCTGGGATTAAGGCTGTGTAGGACAGCTCTGACACTGTCTGTGCATTTGTTCCCTTAGGAAGGCTTAACATGATGAGGTGGGCTACACACTTAGTGATTAATCCTTGCACGAAACTTCCTTCCATCCATATTGAATTTAACGTGTTGTATTTTTCCTAGGAAATGATGAAAGAGTTAAGTTGTAATTTGTTTGGTGTTGTTTTGATACAGTGGGGAGGGCAGGTCGTGGTTGTGCCTGTAGGAAAGGAAGCTACTGAAAACATATGCAGGTGCGTGCTGATATTAGCTGGCATTTCTATGCACTGTGGTACTGAATTACCAGTCTAGCAGCCAAAAGTGTGTAATATAGTATGTCACTGAGGCAGGTGGTGGCAGTGGGGTCCTCACCACTGGAATGCTTTTCTGGCCCTCACTTCTATTTGCAACATATTATTAGCAAAGGAGCTGAATCTGCCCTTGTTTCACCAAATCCCTTGGAATAATTTTATTTGAACATGATATTTGGCTTTAAGCAGATCTCAATATGCCAAACCTTTCCCCCTCTTTCCCAAAGCAAAACAAAACTTTAGCAAAGCTTCCTTTTCCATTTGGTCAGGGAGATTGTATAGCATGAGAGAATTTAGCTCAGCCTCCAGCTATCCAGTCCTCCTCTTCCAAGCCGCTGAGAAATAATTTGTTCATGTTGATAATTTAAACTCTAATGCTTGTCTATGGGGAATTTGGTTGAGACCTAAAATGAAATTAGGCTCTTCATTCTTGACCAAGAGCCAGTGCTTTCTTAGCATGGACAGGGATTAGAATTAAATTTGCCTACCCGTGTACCTACATGCATGCTGAAACCTACTCTTTTATGTGTTTCTAAAGAAGGATTATGCCAACATTTTGTCTCATGTGTAAAAGTCCCATGAGCAGTGTGAACCTGAGGACAGCGTTTCTCTGAGATTTATATGCTAAAATCTAACATATGCTAAATTATAACATATTTAAAATAGAATAACCACAATAACCACTGCCAGGCTTGTCCAAACCACCGCCTTCATCCAACCCAACAAAATTTATAAACGTCTTTAAAATACCAGGCTATTACTTTAAGAAATGTTTAGAATCACTTATACAGGTCTCAAGCACGAGCTTTGCACATGATAATATGTAGTCCCAGTGTCAGGACTATCTATGTTTGGGTATGTTAGCTTAGTGGGTAGAGACTCCACCTGTTCAAACTGTGACCTAAGTTCTGTCCCCTATATCCATGCAAATGAGGAAGGACAGAATTGATTCTATGAGGTTATCCTTTGCATGCATACTGTGGCACATACAGGTAGAGTTCCATATAGACATCATAAACAAACAACAAGAACAACAATAGAATGGGCATTTGTGCAATATCATGTCACCAAGTCCCGTTATTTCTCCATGTGGGTGATGAACTCAGGGTCTCTGGCAATCACGTGACTTGCCTGCACCTACTTAATGCACCACATGTTTGTGATTTTCTTGGTGAAGTCAACAGCTTTTGCCTTTGGTGCCAAATTATTTCAAATGTGCTTCCCCACATCTTCTCTCTCACAGCTTTCAATTGTCAGATTTCACGTTGAGTAAGACTCTTATAGAGAGCCTCACCTAAGTATGCCACCAGATCAGTAGAAAGAAGCTTACTCATCTCCAGGTCCCGAAGCTTAGGGGGAGGCTCTTCAGTGAGTGGTAGACATTGTAAGTTGCAGTTACTTCTGAGTCCAGTCTGCAAATATGCTTATATTTAGGGAATAAAAGTGCAGTTCTTAGGGAAAAAAAAAAAAAAAAAAAGGAGCCAAGACACCAATGCTAACAGCACTGTCCTCATAACCCGGCTGAAAGTTGATGATGTTTTTTAAAAATATGATCTCTCAGCAACCTGAGAGTTTCTGTAACCATGTGCTTTTGTACTGTGTGTTTACTTAAATTCATTGTTATCAGATGGAACAGTTCAACCCTGGGCCTCTGCTCTAAAGCCCTATCGTACCCCAGGAAGACCACTGGTCTGCAAGCCAAAGTCTGCCTGCCAAGGTCTCCTCTCTGGAGCGTCCACTTCTCTTCTGTAGACCTAGTAGCTAAACCAAAGAATCTGATGCTGTTGCTCAAAACTTCTTCCCAAGCTGACTTTTTATGAAAACCTTAGCAAAGTTATCTGAAGCTCAAAGTGTCTTGAGGTAGGGTGGCTTAGTGGTAAAAACAGAATCAGAGGCTGGCCTTAAAGGTGCCATGCTGATTTCCCTATGGGAGCTCTATAACTAGCATATATGTTATGAAAGTACTCCCTTATAAAAATGGGGGCATCTGAGTTTACTCCCTGACTGCATGGATTAGCTTTAGAATGCCTTCAATGCCCTCCTGATGGAATGGACCATCATATTTACCTTTGTTCTCTCTGCTCTTTCTTCAGAATTTCTATTAAAGTTGTATAATTAATTTAATACCCATGCTTCCTTTAAACCAATGCTTCCTTTAAACTTCTTGATGGGAAAGGTTATTGCTACAAGACTGAGCCTGGTACAGAGAATGTGCTTAATCCATATTTGTTGAATTAATGAATAAGCTTTCCCTCACTATGACTATTTTATATCTGAAAATTAAAGGGAAAAGAAGGTTTGGACAAAACACTCTGTAATATTTCTGGGCTTTGGCATATTCTGTATTCTGTGGCTTTAGAAATCACAGGTCTGTGGCAGTTTTACAGGTTAGTGATGCTCGTTTGACCTGTACAGAAGGAAAATATAAATTAGGGTCTAGAGACTTACCTCAGAGAAAAGATCAAGTGCCTGGTTTTTATCCTCAGCACAAAAAAATATATAGTGTGTTAGTCATTTTAACTGTTACTGTGACCAAATATCTGACAGGGACATTTTACAGAAGAGAGATTAATTCATAGTTTCAGAGGTTTCCCTCCATCATGGCAGGTAATGCGTAATGGAACCTTCACCCCATAGCGGGCAGGAAACAGCGTATCTGCGATAGGAAAGGGCAGCACAAGATACAGCCAGCCCCCGCAAGGTCACAACCCCAGTGACCTCATTCTTCCAAGCACATCCTACTTTCCACACTACCACATCTCCCAATGGTCTACTCCAATTTCAAATCCCTCAGCTCCTTAAGCCTTCTTTAGATCAGAGCCTTCTTGTTCTAACGATGCTTAGCAATGTTCTCACCAGCAGCTGAGGTGTGCGTTACTAATCTAGGAGTATCTTAATCTAGTCAAATTAACAATTAAAATTAAGCATCATAGTAAGAGGTATTTTTGTTGGCCTGATTTTTGGACAGAGTACTTGTGTGTCTCGGTCTGGCTTAAACTTGCCACCCACCTGCTTCTATCTCCTAAGAGTCAGGAATATAGCTGTGTATCACTTAGCTCATCAGGACACACTTTAAAGATGAAAAGCAGAAAAAGCAAGTGAGTCAAGATATCCTAGTAGTTATCAACCTTTTTGCATTTTATGTTGTTTCACATTTTTTCATTAAGTAAAATATTACAGATAAAGTAAAAATTTCCCCTTCTATAGTATCTCATCTCCCTCTCTCTCTTTTCAGTTGCTAACTGAATAAATTATGTTTGAGAGTAGGAACATGGATGGAGTTGCTTGAATAAGTGGTGGATAGAAAAAAATAGAACTGCATTTCCTGATACATTTAAATCAGCTTGGATGATGTGTTTGCTGGTGGCTTGAATATGGGTAAGAGAGAGAAGAAAATAAATGCAGTCAGTGAAAAGAAAAAATAAAACGTTTGCCGTGGGAGTTACCTTAAAGACACTAAAGAATAAGTTGCCACCCAACAGCAGCTATTCAGGCAGAAAGTCTCAAGAAGCCAAATTAGGGCAGAGAAAAGGGAGTGAAAAAGGTGGGCAGATGGAAGAAAACATTTGGGCTTAATAAAGTACAGTCTTCTTGTCTTCCTCATAAAAGATACGCATAGAGCATCAGGAAATGTTATTATTTAGAACAAACGATGCTAACAGAACAATACCAGTTATTTCTCCCCTTTCTAAAGTCAAACTGAATGCATGATCTGCTTTAACATAGGGCTCCTGATATTCAGTAGGCAACCAAGACCTTGCTCAGTCAATGGGGTTAGCGACAAACAGGTAAAAGCTAGATTTAATGCTAGTTGAATAAAATAAAATAACATAAGGTGACATTGGCATTAAAAAAAGCAGTTTTGTTGTGAAAGAGAAACGGATCCAATTCCAAAGCCAGGAAACAGACTCTTGTCTGGCAAACAATTATGGGCAACAATTACTGGATTAGAAGTCAAAAGACCAGGTTTAAGTCCTGCCTCTTCTGTTTATCCCCTGTGTCTTTATGCTGTCTTGAAAGCTTTCACAAATAGAAAAACATAAAAAGAGACACAACCATTAGCTTTGACTATGTCTTGATTATTCCTGGTTAACAGTGAAAGCAAATTCTGGGTCTGGAGGGTAAAACCAAAGTTAACTAAAGAGAAGCAATTTAAATAGTGAAAGAAAATATATCTTAGGAATTCTTAAGAAAAAAAAATATAGGTACTAAAACATTGAAGGAAAAAAAAAAAAAGCCAGAACAGCAGACTGAGATGGAAGGTGCCAGTTAAAATGGGTGTAAATGGTGTAAGGGATGACATTATTTGAAATGCAGAAGAGTTAGATCAGTATCTGAAGTATAACACCATAAAACTCACCGTGGGAAACCTTAAACACAGTGGCGAACACAGCAGAGAGGCTCTCTCAAAATACAAACAAAAGGAAAAGATGCTCTTATGTCTTGAGATAATACAATGAGCTGTGGATTAAAATAAAAATGGAATGGTAGATGTTAATAAGACGGAATAAAAACAAGACTTATCATGATTTTAAGTTAAAGCAAATGCATAATACATTAAATCAGTGGTTTTTTTTATGTTTCCAGTTTATTTAAATGAATATGTACAAATAAAGAAGATGTCTCAGAGCCTAATGGCAGGTCGCTTTGGCCTAGAGAATTATTCTGTGGAAGAAGCAAGACTATATTTGCAGTTGACATGACTGTCTGTGCAGAAAATTGTGAGCAGCTAGGACCAATAACTAAAATTAGCAAGGTCCCACAGTATTGGTCAACACAGAAAAATCAGTTATCTAAGAAAAGCATAAACTCATGTCTTCACAATAAATTATGTACATAATTTATCTGAGAAAGCTGGAAATGAGGAAATGATAAATAGCAGAATTCCCCTGCTAAAATAAAATAGAATGCTGACCTATGGAAAACGTATGCACGGTTTTTAAAAGTATCATTGCAGGACATTAGGTAGTCTATCTGCCCATTTGTATGGCATTTTACAAAGCTGAAACTATAGAGAGCAAAAAGCAAGCAGATGGTTGCTTGGGGCCAGGTGTTTGGGAGAGGGTAATAGCAGAGTCAAAGATTCTCTGAGAAGAGACAGGAACTATTCTCTATTTGGAATGTGACTGTGATTATGCAACTCTGTACCTTTTTCAAAAGTCACCAACTTAACCACTTTAAAACTGCTACAGTTTACAGAAAATGATATATCTGTAAAGCTGATTGAAACAAAAGAGATCTACATGCACAAATAATTTAAAAAAGCATCAGTTAGACTTTAGAGTTCAAAAACCTCAAGCTAGGGTAGAAGGAAATTTGGAAGGATTTTGGAAATCAGAGGGAAAAAAAGTCATATTGAAAACACTCTAGGTGTCCAAATGGCAGTCTTTGCTGATGTGAGTCACCAAGGTGTTTAAAATTATTGATGTGAATCCACATCCCATTTTTTTCTCTTGTATAAAGCTGGAAGAGACAGCGAGGCTATTTGGTAAGGGATAAAGAGGTGGCCAAGTCTAAGGAATCATTAATACATGATAGGCTAGAGAGACTGAATTTAGATCTGGAAAATCATAGAAAACCAAATGTCATCATAGAGCAAATTTGCCAACAGTGAAGGAAACGGAGTGATGGAGACTTGGCTTTGCAAAGGAGGATCCTGCCATCGCACTTCCTTCCTCCAGTTTCTGTGTCACAGGTCCGGTGGGTTCACCAGAAACCATCAAGAGAATGTATCTGGGCCCTGGTCAAATATTTTGATGTAGTCGAATAGGAAACACTCATTGCCAGCCCTGGAGACCATGGAAAGGTACCGTCCCAGATACAGGGCTATCTGGAGATCTCTAAATTGCCCTGGCAGGACACAGAGAACAAAGGGGAAAACAGAGTGTACCAGATGGTAAATAGCACACTTGAATTGGAGGGATGGATGGATGATATGTTTAGAGAGTTTGTTTTGAAAAGTTTGGATCAGAGGCTGGAGAGATGGCTTGGGGGCTTTGTAGCTAAAAGGACATGTTGCTCTTTCTGAGGACCTAGATTTTGGTTCCTGCAACACACAGGGTAGCTCACAGCCATCTGTAAGTCATTTCAGGGGGATCAAACCGAGGGCCTCTTCTGTTTTCTACAGGCACCAGTCATGAACACGATACACATATGTACGTACAGACAAAACACACTCATACACATAAAAATAAATAAATGTATAAATAAGTTTGAATTCGTAGAACACAGGCTGAGAAAAGTGCAGTAAGGAAAAGCCAGGCTTTAGAAGGACCAGAGGTAGGTAGGCCAGATTACAAAGGCCCTTACAGAATCCTTAGCAAGCCATGTTGGAAAGCAATTGCTTAACCTTGCATTCCTCAGAGCCTTACTGACCAACAATACTGATGAAAAGCCCAGGTCGCCTTCCTCCTAGCCCAGTGTTTTTTGTTCTTTTGTTTTTTTTTTTTTCCAAAACTGTAACTTGCTTTCTTTATGCAAGCACAAGTCAATAAAAAATAAAGAGTAATTTTATGTTTAGCAAAACCCTTTTGAGCTCCATGCTGACCCATCAACAATTGTATAACATTTGAAGTTCATTCTTAAAAGAGCCCCAATGCTGTAAATTAGGAGCACATAAAAGTATAACTTCCCCTTTCACGAGAGACTAGAAAGATGAGCTTCTGTTAAAGGAAAAGGACATGGAGCTATGCAATGCTTCTGTATCCACAGGCAAGGTCTCCCTGTACCTTAATTCTCTTATCTATGAAATAAATGATGATGACGACGATAATAGAGGTGCATTATCTGTTATCTGCAGTTCAGAATTCAGACAGCTCTCAAAACCAAACATGGTTCTCTTCCCTTACGATTTTCTAACAGTCAACTGTTGGCTACGTCCAACCCAAACCAGGAGGCTTAGAAGTCATTTCCTGGTCAGTGCGGATGATCGTGGGTGCTGCAGAAGGGTTGGCATTGGCCATGGAGTACAGGCCTCATCGCTTGTGGCTGGTGTTCATGCTAAATGCCTCATGAACTTTCTTCCCTCTGTAATGCCTCGACGCTCTGGGTACTGAATCGCCTGACCCCAGGGCTCAGATAAGAGACCAGTAATCCCTTCCTCACAGTTTTGAGAGAAGATTCACTTTCTAATAACAGCACTCATTATTTAAAGTCAGCAGCTAGACTGCCCACCTGCCTCCCCAAGGATGAATAAGGATTTATGTTTGATGCGGGCTTCCTCCTTCCTTCCTTCCTTCCTTCCTTCCTTCCTTCCTTCCTTCTTTCTTTCTTTCTTTCTTTCTTTCTTCCTTTCTTTCTATTTCTAACAACTGTTTCCTATATCCTAGGCTGGCCGCAAACTCACTAGGTAGTTAAGGATGACTTTAAAGTCTTCCTCATCTTACCCATGACTCCATATCCAGGTTCTATGGTGCTAGGGAGTTTATCTAGACAAGCTCTGTCACCTGACATGGACCCCAGCCTTGATAACTTTTCTTAGTACATTTTTGGCCACTTTAGTCTTTGCAGCTTGGTTTATAGTATATTAATTACTGCAGTGAATTGCCACTCTTAGGAACTTGTCCTATTCTGAACATTTGCTCTTTCTTCTTTCAGTCCTTACCTGCTTGGAAGGAGACCTTGGTTACTTTCATTTGTTAGCTGACAGAATTGTTTTTCAGTCGTGTGTCCTAAAGCTCTTTTTGTTTCTGAAATGCACTAAATGACGACATAAAGTCTTCTTGCAACCAAAATACAAATAAATACGCTGACTTCTTTTGAGCTCTCCAAAGAAATAAGTTCTTACTGTGCCCAAAAAGGACCTTTCTGTAAAGTCATCATTTAAGAACCCAAGAGCAAAATATATTCATGTACATTTCATTCAGCATTTCCCAAGAAGAAACTTATTTCTGTGGTTGATTTTTGGCAAGCTTCCTTTACTTCAAGCAATGAAAAACCCTTTTGCTGTGTGTAATCCATAGCCTGTGGGCATGAAGGACTGATTTTGCAATACCCTCTTAGCACTAGGAAATTTTAACTGAAAGTTTCATATGCTGAAATACTCAGAATAAATATTGTTTCAAAAGGAAGCAAGACAGCCAGTTTAAATGAGATTTTTTTTTTTTTGTGGGTGTTGTCCTTTGGCTAGATTTTGGGTGGGTCATATAAAAAATGTACTTCTCTGTGATTTTGGCTCTGTCCTTCTGTCTCCTGTCATTCTGGGAGGAGGATGCTGCCAGCTTAGGGCGACAACCCAAGGTGTTTATCCTCTGTTTGGGTATGTGTTACTAGGTACCCACTCTTGGCTATGATTTCTACAGCCTGGGTGATTTTACCTCAGCATTGGAGTGAGCAGGAATGCAACAACAGGGCATCCACATGGGGAGCTAGGCTGATAAGGTTAACATAAACTGAGGATCAGAAAAAAAAGAAAAAAAAAGCAGTTTTGCTCTGATTCAGAGGTAGCAAAAGGCGGCAAGGCAGGATAGGGCATTTCCCCTTAGGCCTTTGGCATTTTTCACCATATTTTGCCAGTTCTAAATCATCTTAACAGGAAGCATATCCTCCCTGAAGAAAAAAAAAATGCATAGGAAGGAAAAACTTACTAGGGGCTGGACAGATCTGCATGTCTGTATCAGCTCTATTTGGAGCTGTGACTAGCTTGCTTACTATTCTGCTGGCCCTCTGGGTCAGAGGACCAAAGGCTTTCTTCAGGTTTCTGTGTGTGGTCTCTCTGCAGAACTAGACAGTAGGTAGTGAACTTAGGAGAGCTCGTGTTTAAAGGCACAGCATTTAGCTCTGGATTCCAGACAAAATCTTTTCAGTCTTTGCCAGACCGCCCCCCCCCCCCCATCTTAAAGACAAGTTCCATAAGCTCTAATTCCTATGAATCTCTTAGAAGGACAAGGGAAATTATAGTCTGCTAACCATAAAGCTTGAAACAGTGTTTCCTGTTTCTGGTAACCTGTGAAGTTGTTTGTGCTGTTATTATGCTCAAAAATATTTTTTTCCCTAGAGTTTCATACAATGTTTTAACCATATTCATTGCCCTGTTCCATCTCCTCCCAGATCTAACCTCTCCTCCTTACCCACCAAATTTCCTGTGCTCTTTCTCACTCCCTTTCTAGCCCATGAAGTCCAACTTGTACAGACCAAGTATACTTGAGTGTGGAGCCTACGAGCCTGGTCCACCTACCAGAGGTCATGCCCTTAAAGAAAACCGACTCCCCCTTTCCCAGAAACTGCCTCTTGCCAACCTTTTGGGCCTTTTGAAAAAGTCAATTATTTTCAAAACCACTATGAACTTAAATTTTCTCATCCTAAAGACAGGGGGGAGAAAAGACCAGGCCTGGTGGTACAGGTCTTTATACCTAGCACTTGGGAGGTAGAGTCAGGCAGATCTCTGTGAGTTCCAAGCTAGCCTGCAAGTGACATATAGTGAGACTTTGTTAAAAACAAATGAACAACAAAAACAAAACACAACACAGAGAGAGAGAGAGAGAGAAAGAGAGAGAGAGAATACTCAGGAAATAACAGTATAAATGCACTATGTTTTGGAAACAAAATTTTAAGGTAGCAAAGATTATCAATTTATAATATTCATATTATATATATAATATATAATTAATAAATACAGCTTTCTATTACAAACTTGCCACATTTGTAGTAGCCAGAACTTAGCGTGTGGCTAGAAAATCTTTCAGGAGTGGTTGTGTTTGTTATTATTGTTATGGTTTGATTTGTAGTAATATTTCATATTGGTTTCTCTCCCTTCTGCCTGTGGGCCCCTCTCTTCTCCTAAGCAGTATTCCACCGAATTGAAGAAGCTGTACTGCCAAATTGCAAAGACATGCCCCATCCAGATCAAGGTGATGACCCCACCCCCACAGGGCGCTGTCATCCGTGCCATGCCTGTCTACAAGAAAGCTGAGCATGTCACTGAGGTTGTGAAACGGTGCCCTAACCATGAGCTGAGCCGCGAGTTCAATGAGGGTAAGAACAGTGGGATTCTGGGATTCTATTACTGTCCAATCAAACTCCTTGATGGTAAAGATGGTGGTTCTGATTCCAGACTAAGAATAATAGTAAATAAATTCATGGCTTTCCCAGTCATTGAACTACTTGTGAATTTACTCTTCCAAATGAGAGGTTATAAGCAGAATAGCACCATATTGTGGCTATCGTATGCTTTGAATTGGGTGCCTTTTCAAATTTAGAGGAATTGAAGGCTGCAAAGACCAAAAGAAGGAACATAAGAGAATTGATGTAATGAACAAACAGAAAAGTAAAAAGAGAAAGGAGAATAAAAATTGAGAAGGCAAACAATCGGTAAGAGGAATAAAAAGATACAGAGCAAATGGATAGTGAAAACAAAAACAACAACAAAAAACGAGTTATCCACAAGGAGTCTTTGGGACTCCTTTTAAGTCCTGTGTCTTTGTATAATCTATACCTCTATTCTGAGTCCCACATCCAACAACAGTGTTATAGAAGAAGTGAGTGTTCCCAAGGGTTCACATGGATCTGGCATTATGGTTTCATGAAGGTAAAGTAAAAAGTACCAGAAGATAGAAAGGGTTCAGAGTTAGAACACTTCACTGAGAATACTGCAAGAGTAAATGTTGGGAGGTAAATGTTGGAATATATGAATAGAAGGCATGGAAGAGTTTGCATGAAAATTTCATGGAAGAAGAAGGAGGATGGATAAAGACTTAGAACACAGTTGGACACTTCATACTGATTCACACATTAATTTTTAGTTTTGCCTACATGGCTGCATTATCCATATTTCTGTGTCTTGCTTTGTGCTTCATATATAACACAAAGAAAATGTCCCATATATACAGGATTCATCCTCAGTTTGCCTAAATGTCTGTGTTCCATCAAAACGACAATATTTTGAAGGTTTTCTTAATTTTTCACACAATGTTGTTCTAATCAAAATAAATAGTGTTGCAGAGACTATGTTGATATTCTTAGCTTTTTACTTTTATTGAATAGTTTTTGTACTGGAACTTCATAGCCAAAGGGTAAAAACAGCTTTATGATCCCTAAGTCTCAGAATACTTTCTTTTGGAGTGTTGCCAAACATCACAGTTTTATGACTGTGCCTGGGCTTTTTGTAAAATCTGCTCCCTTTTCTTGACTCCAACCAGTGACTCTTTCAACATAGTAAAGCCAGAAAGCCAGAGAGGTTCTTATCTTTAAAACTAAATCTAGGTCTAAAGATGGATAGGAGAGAGAAAATTCAAAAAGGAGCTCAGGCTCACCACCTTCTGGTATTCAGTTTTGTTTTGTTTTTTTTTTTTTTTTTTTTTTTTTTTTTTCAGTGTCAGGGCTTGAACCTAGGGCCTTGACTATGGTAGGCATGTGTTCTATCACTGAGCTCCATGCACAGTAATTTTCTTCTATTTCTCATTTAGTACTTTAGCCAAACAGAGTCTTAGACTATACTTTCTTGTTTGTTTGTTTTCTATTGCACAAGGAAACTAGAAAAGTTCTATGTAATGGATGAAGTCAGTGATGTGGCATTGAGTTGCGTGAAAGCTTGGATGCTTACCCTTGAGCTGCAGAGCATAGAACCATAGAGCTCTTTGTGTTCATGTGAAATGTCAGACATCATCTGTGTTAGACACTGGTAACAAGGTCTGTCCTTTTCTCAAGAATGAATGTTTCCTTTAAGACACGGATGGTTTCTTAGGCCACCATCATTCTTTCCATGCTATTTTATGTCATAGTCTTTATGATTAGGGTGAATAAACTATTTTGTCTTTTTTCTGACCCACAGGACAGATTGCCCCTCCTAGTCATTTGATTCGAGTAGAAGGAAACAGCCATGCCCAGTACGTAGAAGACCCTATCACGGGAAGACAGAGTGTGCTGGTCCCTTATGAGCCACCACAGGTAAGCAAACAGGGCAGAGGCAGACCTGCAGCTGGGCTAGCAGGCCGGTGGAGATAGCACACATCCAGCAACATGCGGGACCTAACATTCTGTCGTTGTGTTCACCCTTGTCTCAAATACTTCTGAAACATTCTCTTAATATCTCTTTTTCCCATGTTACCCTTCTAAAGATCCTACATGTGGGCTGGAAAGATGGCTCAGCAGTTAAGAGTCCTTGCTTTTCCAAAGTTCAGTTTCCAACTCCACCCCCAAAACACACATGATTCCTCACAATTGCCTGTAACTCCAGTTCCAGAGGATCTGATGTCCTCTTTGTCCTGTGGGGGCACAACAGGTACATGCCCCGCCATAACACAGACAAAACACCCATATACATTAAAAAAAAAAAAATAGGCCTCTCTTTAAAGTCGTAGCGTGTGTGCTGAGTTAGCTTGGTAACTGGGCTCTACACACACCACCCGGAGAGTGATGCTTGTAAGCCCGTTTGATATGAAGCATGGTTTTTCCCAGATGACAGAGAATTGATAGTACATGTAAACAAATGCTAGGTGTGCTGTGTATTTTTTTTTTATAGTCGACTATAAATGGGAGAAGCTGCAACATTATTTGGCCAAAGTTTGCCTGAACAGACGGAGCATTTGTAAATGTGTCGTGCAAAGCACAATAGAGTCACAGGGAGTATACAGTAGCAGAAAGACTACAGGAGTAACAAAGCCAGTCTACTGGGGCTAACTGGGGCTGACTGGTTATGGGCTCTTTGGCATATAGGTCATCCTCTTCTGGCCTTTACATGCCTTGTGCATAAATGAACGATTTAAGTCGTCTAATTCTGAGGGTGTTTTAGCTCCAAGATATTCCTCACGAAAATGTATGTTCAGACCTATGCAATATTGTTTTATCTTCAGAAGGAAAATATTGCTGGAGAATTGCTGCCCGTTTTGGCATTTTTAAGAAAAAGAAAAGCTCCCCTTTTCTAGAAATATCAGTATGGTATAGACTGAAGTGAGTTATTTGCATCAGCTTGCAAAAGAATGGGGTCAAAAAGCAATGAGCCCAGTGTGACTCACCTCGCCCTTGTTGCTCCAGTGTTGGAAACGTTCGTTTGAAGCTTTCTGTATGTCAAGATAAAGAGGGCTCTCTAGTGGACTTTACGATATCCTTTCCTAGAAGGAAACATGCCCTTAGAAGCTGGGTTCGTGAGGGCAGACCTGAGAACAGAAGCATCAGTTGACACCATCACTGGCCTAAGTTACATCATCTGTGTGTTTCTTTTTCTCCTGGGTCAGGTTGGCACCGAATTCACAACAGTCCTGTACAATTTCATGTGTAACAGCAGCTGTGTTGGAGGAATGAACCGCCGTCCAATTTTAATCATCGTTACCTTGGAAACCAGAGAGTAAGTGGCATGTGCGGAACTGTACTTAAAAGCAACCCCAGGCAGAGAGCGAAATGGAAAATCCATGTGTCCTTTGGATGCGCACTGAGAAGCCCCAGAGTCAGTGCTTTGTGCTGAAAATCCACTGTAAACACTGAAAGATCTGAGAAAGTGGAGACAGAGAAGTGTGGGTCAGAGGAGCTGGCAGGGGGGTTGGGTGTGTGTTGGGGGAGCCAAGGGGGCATGTAAAGTCACTTCATACCTGAATTCTTGACATTTGACTGGAATTGTTTCTGATAGACAGTGTTTGTTTTCATGTGGCCCCAAGGTATTTAACAGTTTGCTTGAGACGTCTGAGCTACCCAAGGGGATTTTATCCAGGGACATGCCCCTGGCTTAACTCAGGTTTCCTTCAAAATATGTAGCTAAATACAGCTGTTCGGCTAATGGCTTGGAGGTTCCTTTGCAGAACAAATGGAATGTTCTTTATTCATGTTGCTTGTGGCACGCAAGCACATTCCTGCTCTGCCAGGTGCTCTCAGTCCTTCCTCTGAGCAGCCATGCTAAAGGGTGGTGAGGGTGCACATAGGATACCCAACATCATTAAAAAATAGCGGGAGAACCCCAGGGGACCTTGACACCTGTAGCGCCAACCTGTTATTCTTCTCGAATTTCCAGTGGGCAAGTCCTGGGCCGACGGTGCTTTGAGGCCCGGATCTGTGCTTGCCCAGGAAGAGACAGGAAGGCAGATGAAGACAGCATCAGAAAGCAGCAAGTGTCGGACAGCGCAAAGAACGGTGATGGTACGAAGCGCCGTAAGTAGATGTAGTGGCCAGATGGGGCAGGGTCAAGACTTCTCCAGATGTAGGAGGGCTCTGCGAGAGCCCTCACAGAGGAAGGCTGTGTGAGGAAAACTATGAGGTTCCGCAGTGAGTGTGAGCAAAGGCCTTAGAGCAAGTAAGACTACGGCTGGTACAAGTAGAGAGATTGCACTGGGCCGCAGAGCACACTAAAGCTTGCCTAAGCTATGTATCCTGGGTAGGAGATCTTAGTATTAGGTTCCTCAGAATCTGAATCCGACACCAGTAGCATCAGCAACATCTGGAAACTTGGCATATTCTCATCCTCTCTCTGGACCTGCTACATCAGAAACATCCAGTATTTCATTTTGTAAGCCCTCTACTTGGGTCAAATGTTCCCCAAAGCTGCAGGCAATAATTTATCTTTCAACTATTCAGCATGAGGCTAAAGCACTGCCAGTTCTCCTCGGGGCTTTGAGGAACAGCGCCATCTGAGAACATGTTTCCTCAGGCACAGTCCAGGGATATAGATTTAGTCTTACTGAACCTTGTCTTCACATGCTGACCGGAATGAAGCCTCAGCTACCTTATCATGCGTTCTTAAACTTGCATTCTAAGTCATTAAAAATTTTAATGGAATATTTCAAGAAACCTAGAGTACACAAGAATGGAAATGGAGATGCTCCCGTTGGAAGGGGTTTGTGTGACCCATGGTATATGACTTGCAGAGAAATATTCTAGAAAGCACTTTGCATCAACATAAGCCTAATGGCACCGAAACGAGTTAGTTTGGGTTTTGAGTGGAAAACAAACAAACAAACAAACAAAAAGGCTCCACTCTGTGCCCTCAACTGACCTGAAAATCTCTGCATGTATCAGGTAGGCATTGAATTCACATCAACTCTCCTCCTTCAGTAGTCCATGTTTGAGAGTTCCAGGCCTAAACTTCCATGCATCATCTTCAACAGATATTTTGAAGCCTATCATGCTACTATCTTTTGTGAGAAGGGCTTAATCTTATTATCTATTAGTGTTCTGATGAATTCAAATTTAATTGTTCTTTAGGGGAGAACAATTGACTTGCAACTGTTGAGCATGATATGTTCTTATTTGTTTGTTTGTTTTTGGATTCTCTCTCCCGGATAACTCCTCATGTAGCTCAAATGTGTCACAGATGCATTTCCTCATTCTAGCTTCACTCTTGCACCTGCAGCTGCTTAGAGCAGTAGCACATCCTATCTTGGGAGTTCTATTACCAACAACTTGGTAATTTAAAGTAAGAACAGGATATCTGAATTTTGGTGAAAAGATCATTTTCACACCCTGGATCCTTTCTGATTAGAGAATCTAATTGAAAAACCTCAGTGATTCTTCACTTGTTAATTTCATTAATTCCCTTATTTTGCTTTTACCAACACAGTCCCTGTACCATGCACTTAACTCCTTAGGAGATGAATGATCTAAAGCATAAAACAGCTTTTCATAGAAAAAAAGCAGGCAGCAGGTATTCCAAATACCCCTCAGCATCCCGGGTTTGCCTTTCTGATTACCTTTTCTAGCTCTCTCCTACCTTTTTATTTTATATAAAAGCAATCAGCATCAATTAGATGGCACTTAGCACAAACGCCCTTCAACTCACAGGTTGCCGGGCTGTTTCTGTTTAGCACTTAAATATCAGATTCGCTACATCAGCAGTGCGGTAATTTCCCGGGATGAAACGTGTATCTTCCTTCCTCCAGCGTTCCGTCAGAATACACACGGCATCCAGATGACCTCCATCAAGAAACGAAGATCGCCAGATGACGAGCTGTTGTACTTACCGGTGAGTCACCCTCGAATTCTCACGGTTGCAGCTGCTTCATTTACCCTTCCCCGGATGTGCATTTATTAGATAGATGGCCATCACCCCGTTACCTGGGGCAAGAGGGAAAGAACTCTCACTCAGCTGTTGTCATTCACAGGATATAAACCTAGACAGCTCTCTGGGTAATCTTTTACAAGGACACTAATCCCGTCTACCAGGGCTCTACTTTCACAACCTCGATAACCTGCCAGTACTTCGGAATTTAGGATTTAAACATACGAAACACAGAGAAGGCAAACACATTCAATCATAGTGGCAGAAAGAGGTGTAAAATAAAGCAAAGAGATTTTTCTTTTTAGATCCTGAAGCTATCCTGAACCTTGAAATATATTCTTACTGTGAGCCCTTCTGTTTACTCCCCCATCCTATCAAAGCTACCCTCATAATAGGACATTGTCAGTCAAACATTTCAAGTCAATTCACATGTCATTACTTGTGAGCAATAAAACTTTTTGACAAGGCTTTGCCATTCCTCAATATTTGTCGAAAATAGTTCACAAAGTTGGTAACACAGCAATTAGCTGTGTTCATCTTTTGGGGTGCATGTGGCTATCTGACACATGTCAGCCCCAGTAACAGTCAACTCAGAGTCCTCACCATGTCCATCTCTTTAAACACTAATCATTTCTGCGAGCAGGAAACACTTGTTTTCTTTTAGGGAGTGTTAAAAAGGAAGCCAAGCAAGGCAGAATCCACAGTTGTGTGTGAAAAGCCAGAAGGCTTGGCCCAGTTCTTATGTAAGACTATCCTTCACCTTCTGCGGGTCACTAATGAGGTCACTTGATTAGGCTATGGTTAGAGTTCACTGAGTTCTTACTACCCTGGGTCTTTGCCGTCTGATCGGCTCCTGCTGTTCTTCTTAGACTTTGTCAAATATTCGTTACCAATGTAACCCTGATGCCATGCAGGCTGATATAGGTGGCAGTGCCAGGAGCACCAGCTGAACAACTGCCCCGTGATTGGAGCTTCTGCTGCTCAGCAGGTTCGGGTGTGCGTGTCTCCTTCCCAGCATTCACAGGCCCCAGAAAAAATATGACGGGAAACCTGCTGAAGTTCTTAGTCTTGTTCCTAAAGCTTGACTTAGAAACTGAATTGTGTCCTTTAGGTAAACATTACACCTGCTATTCTAACATTCCATGAAAATCCAAGTGTACTGCTAGGAGGAGTTGCTGTGCTGAACTGCATCTAAAAGTCATGAAAAGTTAAAGTCGAGCTTATGGGACAAGAAAAAAATGGAATCAATTCATTTTAAGTGACCAATAGGCTGGATCCTGAGTAATTGTAAGGAAGTATGGAACAAGTTTAACTTCTACTGAGGGCATACATACTAGATTGGGTAAGGCTAAGGATTAATCTTGGAGAGCAGAGGCCCTAAATCAGGGTGGGTTTCTTGGACAAAAGAGATGAGAGCAGGGATAACAACAGCAGAGGAGAAACTGGGCACACTCTTCTGTCTTTTGTGCTCAGGCCAATGACTAGGTACAGCAGATAAATGCATAAGATCCAGAATGCCTTGCGCCTTCACTCCCAGGGCCCCAAAAGTTCTCCAAGTACGCTTCTGGCTCCATTCTAGCTCAATCCTTCTCTTCACTTTTAAAATTGCAAGGAAGCTGTCTTAAAAGAAGCATTCCGTTTTCCTCATGAAAATGTCTGTCATTCCAAAAATAATTTCTTTTTCATGGTCGTTATGTTTTATAAAGTTGTAGCTGAAACTGAATCATTGCTGACATGACAAGAAATCAGCTGAGGTTCTTAGTCTTGTTTCTAAAGATCCATATAGAAACTGAATTGTGACCTTTAGGTAAACATTAGGGGAAAGGAAGTATTGGCTTCCTATGAATCTCTGGTTCTACATCTCAATAGATTAATGGAAAGCCTCATTTTATACATGTTTTTGTTTAAAGGGGTCTTACTTAATATATGTTGTAGGCTCATCCACACTGAGTTCATGGTCCATAGCATGGTACTTCACACTTGGATAAGGTTTATCTAACATAAGCATTCTCTCCATATGGCTCGGCACCACCTTTTCACAGTTAGGGATAGTAAGCTGCATTTTAGTTTGGAGCCCATCTTACACAACAACGTCATCAACAGAAAACACAAAAATATGAACTATGTGGCCATAAGCAGACTGGAAAAAGAACATTAGTTCACAGCATGAAAGCCAAAACAAGAGCAGAGCCTCTCTCCTTGTTCCCATTTAGCTGGGAATGCGCACAGATGGATCAACTCATCTGTAACTCACAGAAAAAGTAGCCTCTCTGTTGCTATTCAGGTTACAACTATGTATGCTTGAGTAGGTGCATTTACCAATACTTAATCCTCAGACTATGAGAACTGACTGACTCCTGCCCAGTCTGCAGCTCTTCATCTTCCCGTCTTCTGGCTTTCACTTAGGTGAGAGGTCGCGAGACTTATGAAATGTTGCTGAAGATCAAAGAGTCCCTGGAGCTCATGCAGTACCTTCCCCAGCACACGATCGAAACTTACAGGCAACAGCAGCAGCAGCAGCACCAGCACTTACTTCAGAAACAGTGAGTGTGACCCTGTCCTTTCAGGAGGCATGAATGGGGGTGACTGTTGGCTGTTCATTTTCATCAGCAGTAGGCTAATGGCAGAAGCTGACATCCTGAGACTACATATAGTCCATAACAGTTTGGAAGAGCTGGTTTGGCACTTTTTCAGTATTCACTTTCTGTGTGTCTTGTAACCTTTCTTTGGGGAAATTTCACTTGTGATCTGTTATGAGCCCCATACTCATACTAATACTTACTAATGCTCTATTCTAACAACAATATCTACTTCAAAATCCTTCTCTCATCTCAGAGGATTGGCCTATGTATCTCTTAGATATACACAATTATTTAAATAAAGAATACCAAGGAGGTATGCCTACAAAGAGGTGAATTGCTTCCCTGATGTGCTGACAAGGATTCTGAGACCTAGCTCTGTCTGGTGCAGGACACAGTGATAATCAAGTTTCTGAGTTTTAGTGTCTTTGTTCTAGACTGTCTTCCAGCAATACACTTTCAAATAAAGGGGAAATATTTTACAACCTTATTAGCATATGCATACAATCTATTCATATGTTAAGTTTTGCCTTCCTGCTTGGTGCTTTGATGATGTTAATTGTTTTGTGATGAAGAACAAGAAGAGAATAGTTTCTCTGAAAGGATGGTAGAATGGCAAATCAAAGCCCTGTTTACACTTATCTTTTAGTGCTTAAGTATAATCATTTGGAAGTCTAATGCATTGTATCTTAGTATGGGTGCTGCCTGGGCTACAGTAGGTAATATCTAAACTACAGCTTTGATCCATTTGAAAAATTTCAAGTACTTAACCATTCAAGAAAAAAAAATGAAATGATATCCAAAACTTCCTTGACTGAGAAATTATTTTTAAGTTACAGTGGTAATTTATTATAATAGTCATAAGGTTTGACTAAGAAAATCTTTAAAATGGAAATGCAAGTAAACAATAAATAATGGTTATTTCCTGACACTGTCTGCTATTAAGGAAAGTATAATGAAAGGGGTTCCCACCTCTTTGTTTTTAATCAATATCAATGTTGCTAAAGAGGGTAGACAATACCTTTAATAGTCACAGGCAACTTCTGAGTGGTCAGCAGCAGAAGATTCAGAAATGAGCACAACCCCTTTTCAGCTTGGAGCTATTGAACACGTAAGACCCTTTTGACTAGAAAACTTCTTACCATATCTGACATGAAAGTTTTACAGCTCACAACTGTATCATTTGTATAGAAGATCAATAATAAAATTCAATCAAGTTGTTGCTTGGATACTCAGAGTACTCCAAAGGAAAATCAGAATACACAGAATTCTTACTGACCACAGGGATTCTTTTGTATATCCAACATCAATATATGTTACGATATTTAAGTACAGAGTCAATTTAGTTCACTTAAAAAGCATACAAAAGGGATCAAAGGAATACATAGCAAAACATAGCAGAATGAAGGGGGCTATGGAGGAGTTCCTTCCTTAGAGAAGTTGGTCACAAATTACTTCTGGCTCTTTCTCAAAAACTTTGACTCAGCCAACATGACACCAGTTGGATTACATTAGGCACTAATGTTTTGTGTTGAGCTAGTTCTGAGACTTCAGCTCTGGGCTTTGTTTTTCTGGTTAATGGAAAAGAACTGTGAACACAGGAACTGGTAAGCACTTCATTTTCCAGTAAAGCACAAGAATTAGGCATTTCAGGAATCGCAGATGATCTCTTATAACTCATCAGTTTTATGATTGTATCAGAACAGCAGTAGACACCATAAGTGAATGAGGGTGGCTGACACATGATTACCTTATTATGGAGTCTGAAGCTTGCATTTCATTTCATTTTCTCATGTCATGCTTGCTATCTCTCCCATGTTTAAAAGTGTAAAGCCACTGGGGACTCATGAACCATGCTAGAGAGCTTACCAACCACTCTTGGCAGATAAATCTGCTGCCCACTTTTTGGTGTTCTTTGAAGTGGAGTTTCTGTTTGCTAGGCTCATCAGAAAGCTAATGCGTGTGTTCTGGAGAGTTATGACAAGAGGATAAAAAGTCCTGAAGTCAGTATCTAACTGCAGCCTTCAGTTTATAACTCTTTTGTCCTATGACAAGCGAAGCATTTCTGCTTAGCTGTCAATGCTCTTAGCGCTACCCTCCCTTTATCAAAGCACACTATAGTACTTAACTTTAAAATGGAGATGAGAAGGATGGGGCTCCTGCCTTCCTGTAGTTCGCATCAAGTGGTGACTTCCTAGCCAGAAGCTCCTTTGGAATATTAAGAAAGCTTTGCAACTATCAGGACTGTATAAATTAAGGGACCATTTAAGGAACCTTCTGTAGATTACAAGAGAAAGCGAATAATCTACTATCTTTGTCTTACCGACTTTATGAACAAAGTGGCTTGATTCTGGTCAGGTGCTCATGCTACTTGTGTTTGTTTATGCTCTGTAGATGGAAACACAGGTCTTGTATCTCTGGATGAGTTTTCCACAGGTAGCTGATTGATTGGCTTGAATCGCCCCAAAGGGAGTTTTTATTATCTCTTCTTTATGGAACATACCTATCTATTCCATCTAGAAGAAAATGCATGCTGAAGTTGTGCTAGCAAAAATGGTCTAAATTTTTTTAGGGACTTATTTCCTCTGTTTCACGGGAGTAGCTAAAGATGAGTAGTGAGGGGTTAGCTACAGAGCAACCTGTGTGTTCGTTTGAAACAATCACGTGCATGGTTTTGAGCTGGTATCTCACAGCTGTGAAAGCTTGTGCATGGAAAGCTAACAGACCGCAAAATGAGATCTTTGCAAAATACAGATGTTTGGTCTAATTATGCCTTTACAGCATTACATGTACATGTCTCACTGATGGTTGACATGAATCCATGTAAGTTCTCTAGTTGCTACAGTCTTGAACTGAGTTTTTTTTTCCAGCTCTTTTATTTTCATGCAACACTCCAAGAAAAGGAATGAGTAGACAAAGAAAAAAATAGAAATCTAATTTCCTGGCAATCATTTGAAAAGAACAAATCAACTTATAAAGTGCCTATAATAGCCTGTGATTTCCTTTCTAAAACCTAGTACCAATTCTATGCTGGTACAGAATCAAAAAAACTTTTTTTAGAATAAAATGAAAATTTTAGGGAAAGCAATATACTTTCTACGAGGTGGCAGTAAAATATTTTCAGCTTAATTGCTTCTTTAGTCTCCCAGTCTGTTTTCTCTCTGCTTGCTTTTCACATGTGCATGGGTTTATTTATTTATTTTTGAATCCTTTGTAGTTACCTTCATGATCATAGGCTGTATGGAAGATAGATTGTAAACTGAGTTGCTGTGATTCAAGTTGTTATAGACATATGTGGGCTTTATACTGTTTAAGAAGAAATTATATTTCCATTAGCATGCCCATATTAGTACAACTATAGACAGTTATGTTTATTAAAGCCTGAATCTGTGGAGAGGACAAATTGGATCCATTTTTTTTTCTTACTAAATTCTACTCCCTCACTGTTCCATAGGCATTGATTCTTAATGTTAAGCTGCAGTTATTTGACATCTGTTTTAGCAGTCCTTAAGTTTTAGAATAAAGGCCCATATGACTTGTTTTCTCTTTATAATTCACCCTTGCATCTTCTGACCTCAAGCCAGTGTGATTTTCTTACACTTTTCCCAAACTCTCAGCTTTCTCTGGGAACCTGCATTTTGTTTTCTATGGAGTAGATTCCATTAACTTATAAAACACTCTGTGACACCCTAAGATGCCCTCTCTTAGAATGCCCTGACCATAGCTCTATAGTAACAGGCCAGAGGATGCTGTGTCTGAGTGGTATCTTCAAGACTGGTTCCAGCCCTTCCTACCAAGGCTGGGAAGACCAAGCAAGCCCACAAAACAGCAAAACAGCTAATGCTAAAACCTCTTTAGAACCAGAGCTCTTTGCCAGTCTCCTTCCACTCCATCATTAAGGAGGCAGCAGTAGGAACCAGGAACACTGCAGTCAGTGTCCCTTCCCACATTACCAGCCTCAGCCTAATTGTCTTCATGCCCTTTTCAGATTAAACACACATCTCTTTGCCAAGCATGTCTCCCCACTTCCACTTCATGAATATAAGAAGACAGCATTTCCAAGACTATTAATGAGTTTTTGGAGAGAGTAAAGGATGCAGATATCCGAACTGATATAAATCAGAATCACACTTCTAAATTAGATTGTAAGGTCACCCATTTTCAGAAAATTTGTTGGAAATTGCCAGCTCCATAGATTTGAAAACAATAGCAACAACAAACACTGTGGCAGTCTCATGCTGCTTTTAACCCGACAACTATAACAAAATGTTGAATTTTTGTAGTTGCCCCAGTGCTACTTTGGAACCTCACAGCAACATTACATTTTTCAGGACAGATGTTTACTAGCTCTGTATGAGTGATGGAGAAACACCTCAAAGGTGAATTAATTTTGATTAAATCACTTCTCCAAATACACATATCTCCTTGTAGAACTAGCCTTGCTTCTAGGTCAGAAAGTTTGAACCCATAGGCTGTGTATAATCTTGCCTTCTCTGGAACACCGGTGTAATCAGTACTTGCTGACTGTGCTGGCTTTTCCTATCAGAGACACTCCAAGCAAGGAAGGCTGAAACCTGAACCTTTCTTGGTAATGACTTGCATCCCCCATGATGTATGTTTTTGCATATTTTGTTATGGAGATACCAATCCTCACTGACATATTAGATTCCATATTGAGGGCTAAAAAAAAAATGACTGTGTTCCTTTGAAAACTACTAAACATATAGGATTCAAAGAGCCAGTCTAGAGAACAGTTCCCAAACAGTTCACCAGGTTGCACAACCTTTAGCCAAATAAAAAGGCTTATTCTTGGCATCCCATGGCATAATTGATTTCTTAATTATGCAAAAGTTGCTTTCATGAGCTTGATATATGCATTTATAGGCCAAGTTTGTGACTGAGAGGATTAAGGTATTTACCCACCTCAATCTGGGCACATTTAAAATGCTCATTAACAGTTCTTTCCAGATGCATGATGACGCAGCCCCCACACTGATAAGATCGTATTCCTTTAGACTTCAGAGTTTGGCTAGACAGAACAGTAATGAGGTATAATAATTGGGTATGTGACATTTTTACAGAGGATCAAAGTTTATTCTTGTTTCTCTATTCCCTTTGTCAATTAATTGAGTCCGGCATACCCATGCCAAGCACTATGCTAAGCCCTGGACCTGCCCATCACCATAATCCTCAAGTGAGTCACCTTATGTTAAGAAATGGAGATGACGCGGCCCCAACAAACTCTTTGACAGGACCTGGGAAAATGTATTTTTAAAAATAAGGTTCTGCTGTATACTGCTGATTAGGTGCCCTTGCCTTGTCTCATCTCTTCTTTATATAACATGAGAGCTAGAGCATTCTGGATGGTTTTAAAGGAGGATTCTTTTTTTAAAGGAAAGGAGAGAAATGGCTTTTCAGATGGTCTGTTCCATCTGCACTATGATCATGAAGGTCAGAGAAGGGTGTGTTTCTGTGCTCATTTGATGTGGACACGTGAGTCCTAAGCCTTCATTCTCTTTCTCTGGTTCCTCTCTACAGTTTCCTTTCAGCCTGCTTCAGGAATGAGTTTGTGCAGCCCCGGAGAGAAGCTCCAACACAGCCTGACGTCTTCTTTAGACATTCCAACCCCCAAAACCACTCGGTGTTCCCATAGAGCCCCGTCTCTGTGCTTGAGCATGTGTGTTTGTGTGTGCGTGTGCACGTGTCCATGTATCCAGCCCTCACAAACAGGACTTGAAGACACTTTTGGCTCAGAGACCCCGCTGCTCAAAGGCACACATCCACTAGTGAGAGAATCTTTGAAGGGACTCAAAATTTTACAAAGGAAAGATGCTTTCTGCACATTCTGTATCTTTAGACCCTGCCTTGGTTGGACAGGAACTACAATTGTGCGTGTCTGTGAGGTCTCCATTGTCTTTCCAAGGAGGGAGGGGAAGCTGTTGGGAAAAAGGCACTACCGTGTTCATTGGAGCCTTTTCTGTTACCTTCTGTTGTGTTTCTAAAACTTATAATAAAGCTGTTGAGCAGGTCTCAAACTTAAGATGTATTTTTAAGAAAATAGGAAAAAAAAACTTGTTATTGTCTTTGCCTAAGCATTGTGTTGACTGAGAGATTTGGGCCCTTTGAATGCTGACCATGGAGTAGTAAGACTCAGGTGTCAAGTGTACTGGGCTGGGATTCTTTTGATAAATTGCATTTTTCGTGCACTCTCTTCCTATGTAAGGAGAAAGCTCATTAACGCTTTGCCAGGTCCAATCTCAGCCACTGTACATTAGCATCTGCCATGATAGTTGTCTCTGCAGAGCGACCTACTCCTCAATACTGTTGTTTAGGTGCCAAGGCAGGTAAACTACTTTTCTGATGTTAATAAGAGATGAAACTACCCCAGAAATATTGCCCCAGGTACTTGCTTACCATTATTCAATGCCGGGAGAGTTCAATGTTTCCTCATCACATCTACGATTAATTTGTTTAATTGGAGCTGCTAGTCCTCAATCACTTCCTACCATAAAAGAAGCCAGATTTCTCACTACTGTTCCTATGCATTTCTCTGGAAGAACTACTCTCTGACTAAATGGTGTCTAAGCACACAGTTATTAAAATCAACAGTCCTGGTGTAGAAATTACAGAGAGCTTAACAAAGTCTTTTTCCTTTTAAAACATTTTTCCCAACTCAAAAGAACTGACAGAATCCCTGTTTCTTTCTTCAACCTCCCTGCCCCCTCCCACCTCAACCATGTCACCGGTGCTTTGTTCTATGTCACCAAGACAACAATTTCTTGTGACTGAGGCCGTTGCTTTGTGGATGTGTGGTTTTAATTTTCAATAAACTTTTGCATCTTGGTTTATCTTGTAGTTTTTGTTTCCGTCTCTCTTGTCTTCCCCCAGTACAGCATATTCTCATGTCTTCAGTGCTGCCAGTGCTAGGTGTGGGTCTCAGCACGAGGGGGCAGTCACTGTGGTCCTGTCTCTCTCTTTCTCTTCTTTTTTTAACCTATTTAAGAATGTATATTCAGGTTATCACTCTGAAAGTTAGTGAGAATGTGTAAATGAACAGCAAAGAGATTTTAGTTCTGTAAATGATTACAGCCTAGCCTGCCAAAAGGCATCTGAAGAAGTCTCAAGCTTTGTTTTAAATCGCCAAGTTTACTGAATTAAGTTTAAGCTAAGTCCAAATGTATTAGACAATTAGGTTTATATGCCATATGCTTTAGCAAATATTTGGAAGGAGTTCTAGAGTGGGGCCAACATCCTAATTTTTTTGGTTTAAATTTTGTGTCTTCTGAACTTTGTGTTAGTATAGTTTATATTTCAAAGTAAGTTTTTATAAATGCACCAAAGCAAATAACAGATAAAAACATAAGGCAAAACTATCTGGACATGAGATTAAAGTAAATTAGTAAAAACAAATATCCTTTCCATGTTTCAGTAAGTAACTTTGAGCCATAAATACTTAAAGAATTGGAGAATGTATTTAGATTTTTGACATTTCTTTCAGAAATAATTTTCTCCTTTAGCCTATTGTTATGTACATTTTCATGGACTTACAGTAGCCTTTATATGCATGTATATGTTTAAAATGATGGAATATATTTCTAATTTATGGTTGGCCTTCTAAAGAACTCTTGATGACCTTGGTTTTGGGAAGCAAGATTACCCAACATACATGCCACAGAGAGAGGAGCTCTTAGGAAATACTTAGAAGAGGTATAATTATTTTTCTATGTCTTCCTGTTTTTCTCACCTTCCTTACCTTCAAAGCATCCTTCTTCTCAATTCCTTTCCCATGTCGACATTCAGCATTCTAGAAATGGCTTGGAAAATACATTTGTCCGATGTGTCACCAAATTGCAGTTAAAAGTTGTCATTACTATCATGAAAAGATTTAAAACAAGAAAGAGGAGCAAACACGTGTTTTGAAGGCCAAGGACATAGCTTGTAACTTATCATGAAGATTGTCCTTCACCGCATAGACTTGAGAGGTAGAATCATGTAGCCTAATTTCTAATTCCAGATCATTTAAAGTTAGATCTATCCATGAAGTTCTAAATTTTACTTTTAGCAATGCATACAGAAGTTTATGGATTTAGAGTTAAGAACTAAGAATTGTGGGCTTGGAGCAATGAAATCAGTGGTAGAGAATTTGATAGCATGTGTAAGTCCTAGTTTCAATCACCACTGAAAAACAAGTAAAAGAAAACAACAACAAAAAGCCTATGACTTAACTTTACTAATACTTTCCATCAAGACTAGAACTACAGTTACCTGTCTGTTTCTCTATATTTCAGTCCCTTGCAGACTCTAGTAAGCCTCTGCAGAAATGTCCCCACCTGGGAACCTTATTACATTTTCCTGCAAAGAGTTATTGTCATCACATTATTGGTTGTTTGACCTTTGGTTAGGGTGAGTGATGAGGACAGAGGGGATGAGAAAGAAAATCAATCAACATGGCATAGCTTCTGTTTTCGTTTTAATTTGTCCCCTAAATTTAAAGGACTGTTTACTGAAGGATCATGGTATTGTGCTTTTAAAAGCCAAGGTGTTAACTGCTTTTTATGACCTTTGAATTGGCTGTGATCTGATTCAGGATCACACTTTTTCCTACATGTGTGATGGCTGTCCATTTCAGACACTGTGGATTTATTAATGATCAGTGTCATGACCTTTGCCTTTGTGTCAGTAAAATTCACTTTAGTGTTACTAGTGGTTCCATTCATGACCCCTTTGACATTAAAATCATTTTTTTTAATATTTGCTCAATTAAGAATCTGTGTCAACTCTGGATTACTTCTTCCTATAAATTCATAAGTTGGAACCTTCCATTCCTTGGTCAAATACTAGAACATAAACTGACCATTTGGAACTGTAAGGGAAGAGGAAAGGACCAAGATTCCTGAGTATCTATAAAACACTGGACAATGTCCAGGAGTCTCACTGTCATTCAGACTTCATAGACACTCTTGTAGGGAATGCCTAAGAAAACAAGGCTCAAGAGATAACGTGGATCAATTCCTGTCACTTCATAGGTTCAGTTCATATCTAGAAGAAAACAGACGTTTTGATTGGCTCCAAAATTCTTATTTCTTCTCTGCCTCTCCATTGTTTCTGGTCTCTCTTCCTGAAATTAAGTTGATTATAGTGAAAAAATAGTAGATTAGCTAATAAGGTAATTAAAAATATTAATGACCACAAAGAAAATAAGGTTTTAACAGGATCTAGAAACGAGCAGTGAACTGATTGAAAAGTCTGTGGACAAATGTAAACTTTATGAATGAATTTTCATCTTTCTGACTGTGGTTGTTAATGGTTAAAACTATTCTTATCATGAACTTTGGCTACATATTCAACTGCTTGGGGAGATGGAAACGAAAATGGAGTCTCTTCAAATTAAAGGTTCTATCTGTATCTGGAATCTGAAGGACTAGCTCTTCGTTACCTTCTGGCTTTTCAAGATGGGTACAGAAGCAGTAGCAACTGACACCTCCCCAGTTCCTTGCTTTGGGCTTCCCTGTACTAAGATATGGATTCACAGAGGGTCTGGGTTGACTTGGACATGTTCACCACCCACCATGTTGCTATACATTGGTTCTTTGTAACAGGTGGATTCCCTTTACATAGTCATTGTTCCTTGCCTACCTTGGCCTTTCACATTATCTTAGTACTTCAACAATTTCTTGATTCAGTACCCTTGTCCACCATGATTATATTTCTAGGAGCATGGCCCAAAAATCAAAAGAAACAAAAATCATGGGCTAGGTGCCAGGAGACTCATTTCCATCCTTAACCCATGCATCTCGCAGTGCCTTGGGCATTTGAGCACGTTCATCTCTTAGAGTTTCATATTTACTTCTTTTTCAAATAATAATGGACTTGATCATGGACTTCCATGCTATGGAATGACATGCTCCATTGTAATCACCCAAACATGGATGAAAAGCAGCCAGGTAATCTGAGGTGTTTCATAAGTGAAAGGATTTATTCTGTGGTGACTATTTGTACCACTTAAAAATGCTAAACAGAACAAAAATTAAGCTTTGTTGTAATTGTTCTAATTCAGGTAAATAACTATAGCATGAATTGTTTGCTTTATCCTAGCTGGTACTCTGCACTGATACATAAAGCAGGCTTCATATTTTCAGCAACTATGGGGAATTCTGTACATCTTCAAAAACTGCCTAAAGTACAAATATTTAAAGCCACCATTTAAATTTAAATATTTTTCAATCATTACACTGCATTTGGTTGTAACTTGCATTCAGTTACAAAGCATTTAATATTGATATCTCTCATACACACATATGAAACCACAACTCAGACATAAATTTAAATTTGTCTATTATAACTATGGGAATATGGGTGTCGCAGAAAGAAGGTAAATCAGAACAAAAGAAAACATCTTGTTTGATGAATTCAAAGAAACTTTTTCTTCCATAGGTCAGAAACACACTCAAAACCCAATCCTCAGTATCTAGTTTCTACTCACTGTAAATGGCTATGGTCTCTACAGATGGTCTTCCTTATCTCCTTTCCAGTTTCTGTCTCAGCCATATAAGGAAGAAAGGCTTGCTATCCCTGTTAGATTGTTAGCCTGTGAGACTCTCAAAAAAAAAAAGAAAAGAAAGAAAGAAAGAAAGAAAGAAAGAAAGAAAGAAAGAAAGAAAGGAAGGAAAGAAAGAAAGAAAGAAAGAAAATAAATACATTTTAGGTTTCCTGCTATTAACAGAGTAGCAGTACAGCAAGGGTAAATGGCTATATCTGTAGATTACATAGCTATAGTTTTTACTATAGATAGCTACTATATTTGAGAACATGCACATGCACACACACACACACACACACTCACACACACACATAGAAGACTTGCAGAAAATCATCACCACAGTGGCTTGGGTTCTGAGGTTCTCCTACATAGACTATCTGTTGACATGGACTGGGTCCTCTCTCAGCTCATAATCTCAGCTGCTAAGTGTATGTATGCCTTGGGGTTGCTGTGGGACAGGAGGGTGTGCTGTCAAATGCCTCAGCTGATTGGTTTTTTCAGGTGTTTGCTGGGCATCCCTAATGGCTTGGGAAGCTATAAGTGGAAGGCCTTCGTTGTGAATTCAGTTTAGAGTATTTCTGTGTTTTATCAACCTGTGTGCTTTGCTCAGTTCTTTTCTCTCCATTTTGGTTTTTGAGACTTATTTAAGTTGAAAACCAAAAGCAAGAAAGAAGATGGGGAAAACAATAGAAGAAAAGAAGTATGTAAAATTTCCCTTTCACAAAAGAGATATTAAATACTCTATTGTGTAGAGTCTAGAAAATAGTGATTTTTGTGATATTTTGGGAGTCCCTCCCAGTGAGGAGAGTCTTGCCTGAATGGTAAAGAACTCTAGGCCATTAATTATGAGGAATATCTGGCATGTACGTAGTCTAGGCCATGTCTTACTGTTGGAAGTGATTGGTCCTGCTTGTCAGTGTCCTGTGTTGACCATCATCCCTTGTTTGTGTTCCTAGGACCTCGATGCAGTCTCAGTCTTCATATGGTAACAGCTCCCCACCTCTGAACAAAATGAACAGCATGAACAAGCTGCCTTCCGTGAGCCAGCTTATCAACCCACAGCAGCGCAACGCCCTCACCCCCACCACCATGCCTGAGGGCATGGGAACCAACAGTAAGCACATCTCTCCTCAGCTGCCGAAGATGAGCAGGGCCAGTGAGGGAGAAGAATGTTTTAGGGTAACAGAAACACATCCTTCCCTTAGCTAGGTGCAATAGAGGCCCAGTGGGCTGAGGAGACCACAGCCAGCTGACTTGGCTTTCACAATTAACCTATCATTCTTGAGGTACGGGCTTCATTACAAAATGCCCTGGTAGAGACAGATGTGAGGTGCGGGTGTTCCCTCAGTAGGGATAAGGACCTCTGAGGCAAGAACAGTTCTCTTCCTACCAGCCTGATGGGGGCCTGCCTCTGATCTCCTCTGACACAGTCTAAAAGAAGTGTGTCTGAACTGAGGGTAGTAGCATGGTGTGCTAGACTGAGAGTGTAAAAATCATTAATTCTCAAGAACCTGGATTCTTGCAAAATCAGCTGTGCAGCTGCAGATGAGTCAGTTCTCTGCTATTATCTCTCTCTATCTAAAATGATCACCCCAGACATTTAGCGTTTTATGTACCGCTGGCTTTATAATCTTTCTTTGTTGCATGCATAATAATAAGCAGGAATCGATCTATAAAGTGGTTTCTTCTATAAGCACACAAATCCCTCATTGTAACTAACAGTAGAAATAGAAGGCAGTGCAAAAAGCTGGGTCTACACAAATGGATCAGAATTGGCATGTAGCTTTTCTATGAACAGATTTACCTTATCCGTTTTAAGTAAGTCTAGCAAAAGGGACACAGAGACTTTAAAGAAACAAAGAACAGTAAAAATGAAGGATAAATAACGTCTTCAGTGATGGACAAAATGGAACGCTGTATAGTTCCTAGAATCCCCATTTCATATTCCAATATGAAAAAAACAAAGACTTAACATCTTGTCCTTCAAAAGTCCCTAATCATTGTGACCAAACCTTTTGATTTCTTTTTCTTGGGAATCCCATTCTATCTGACAGAAGCTAAGAGAGCCTGAGATTGTGTCCATGGTCTGGTGGCTCATGTTCCCTCTTCAGTGCAATAGCCCAACAGCCGGGACTTTACAACAGGCTGCTCTCTTAAGGTGATAATGCACCCTGGAGTCTGAAACTGGACAGTGAAAGGAGAAGCCATTGAACTTTATTTCCTTTCTTGGGACATAGTTAACATATCCTAGCTTGTTCTAGGGACAAGATAGTGGCAATGATAACCACATCTCACATTTTTGCAACTTTCAATTCACTTACATTTTATTCATAGTACACAGTTCCCTGAAACCCTCAGGCAAGTCTGAGGGGAGGCCATGAGGATGCCATAAGGTTCTGTTTTGCAGCTGGCTGTCTCATGGCAGGGGTCCTCACCCCCCATCCCTGGCCACTCTTCTAGTTACTAAAGTAGAAACAAATTATATTCTCTCTCTCTCTCTCTCTCTCTCTCTCTCTCTATATATATATATATATATATATATATATATATTTGCATTTTTGACCAGAAAGCTAAGTTTATTTCACAAATTTTATTAGTACTAAGACCTTGAGGAAGGCGGCAGGGGAAGGCATGTCAGTGAATGCTTTGAAGCCCTTGGTTATGAAAATGCCCCAAATATTGGTGATATTGATGAATTCAAGTGGATTATACAATGACATTAGAATGCTGAAGTGTAATTTTTTCTTACTAAGCATAAAGTTCCCAAAGCAATACTGAGGTAAATCCTCCCATTTCCAAGTAGATCTTAGTCACATGTGTTTCTTCACATTTCTCTCAGAATTGGCTTTTGTGCCTTGAGCTGTAGCAGGAAGTTGGCTGTGCTTGTGGGGGATAGAACCATCGAGCTAATCTCCATGCTGTAGGAGATAAGGGCAGTGAGAAAAACCAAAATACAACCCCTTCTGGCCAGTAGAAGGAGAAACCGATCAACTTTGGAGAAAAGAACAATTAGAAGAAAAGAAAGATGGGAAGAGAGTCCTAGGAGAATAAAGGTTCAGAAATCTGACATTAGTTTGGAGTTCTGATTCTATTCTGCTGGAATAAGAATGTGTGAAGGAATACAGAAAAATTAGGTCCCCCCCCCAAAAAAAAAGAAGTAAACAAACAGGCAAACAAAACCCACAGCTGTTTGGTACTACTGAACAAGGCAAGATAGAGCACTTGGGATGCTGGGGCATGATAATCTAGTAACCCGTTCTATTCCTCCTGCTTCTGTTCAGTTCCTATGATGGGCACTCACATGCCAATGGCTGGAGACATGAATGGACTCAGCCCCACCCAAGCCCTCCCTCCTCCACTCTCCATGCCATCCACCTCCCACTGCACCCCCCCACCTCCATACCCCACAGATTGCAGCATTGTCAGGTGAGTGCACAGCCCGTGCTCCTGGGGGCGATCCTACGCATCGGTGGGTGGAGGGCCGACACTGGCAAAGCCGATAAAACAGCTGAGAAGAAAGAAATGTCATGTGATTTAAGGAAGTTGAGTCTGGCATAGCTCTATCGAGAACCCCTACAACCAGTGTGGGGAGAGTGAAATTAGATGCACGCAGGTTTCAGACCTGTTTCTTGGTCTTCACTTACTCCCTTCTCCTCCCTCCTGTTTTTACAGGTCAGTAGTGGCCCATGAATTGGTGCTCAGGGCTGGGGTTCCCCAGAGGGATGTACACTGGCTATCCTGCTCCCTTTCCTGCTCTCTAAGGCCTCACAGCTCTCTGCCACCATGGGACCTAATTTTGGAGTTGGATGTCTATAAAAAGTTTTAATAGTAGCAAAAACTGTGAAATTTAAAGGAGCGTCTGCCACTCTGCTGGGAAGTGGGGATACTCCAGGAAAGGGGGTTTCATATAGGCAGAAGATAACGAAGCCCAAGAGGTGTTTCTCATAGAAGCACATGCAGCTCCACGTTTCATGGCTAACGTTGGTCCTCTGCTTCAAGGGAAGCATCCTTTGTCCCTTTGGCTTCTAGAAGAGTTCATTTTGTCCATGTGCAATTTTAGCCACAGAGACGGTGTAGTATGGAGCTTCGATCAGCAGAAATTGGCCTTGGCAGTCTCAGGCCAACCTTACAAGGAAGAATGTTTATGTTTTAAGGACACAAATCAAGACGTATCGATGATCTTCTGGAGCATTAGCCTACAATATCTTCACGATCTAAAACTGTCTGAGAAACCCCCAAACACAAACTCATAAACGTAGAGATTCTCAATTTGATGTGATCCAGGAGGCAAGAGGAGCGGGAACCTAATCCCTGGGCCCTTCACCTGTATCGCCTGGAGCGGCCCCTCCTGCAACTGTATAAAACCTTAGGATACCTCAATTCTTCCCCCACCCCCATCGAAAAATCACCAGCTTCCAGAAGCTTCTCCTTGATTTCGGTGGCAGTTTCCTGAAAGTCCAAGTTTCTAACTCTCCTCAAAGCTCAGATTCAAGCCTACCCCCCCCCCCCCCGCCACACACTCCAATTGCCCCCATTCTCTTACTCAGGGCATCCAAGGGCAAAATGTTGGGGTTTCCTTTATCTTGCCAATGCAGTTGGGGTGAACTTTCTTTTTCTGTTTCCTCCTTCCTCTTCCCTTCTCCCTCTGCAGCTTCTTAGCAAGGTTGGGCTGTTCATCATGTCTGGACTATTTCACGACCCAGGGGCTGACCACCATCTATCAGATTGAGCATTACTCCATGGATGTAAGTAACTGCTAGATTTTTCTCTCTCGAGTAAAACTTCTTCATTTTCTCCCGCTGGTACATAATGCCTCATAGTTCCATCGACGCTAGTTTTAAACTTTTGTTCAGGTCACACATCTAATCCTCCATTCTGATGGAACCCGTACCCCTGTTAGAAAGACTCTCCAGGTTAGAGGAGCAGCAATCATGTGCCCGATCCTGCACCTGTGGCCTATTGCACTCATGTGCGTGCAAATTGAGAAGTAAAATACTTACTTCAAACCATCAAGGAATTTTAATCTCAAGACACGTGGCTGAGAGCCAAGCAACTGGGAGGCTGAAACGGGAGGATCACTTGGGCTCAGAAGTTTGAACCCTGCTGGGGCAACAGAGCGAGATGCACCCAGAGATGGGTTAGAATGATCTCGTTCAACGGTTTAAATCATCTAGCCCGAGAGCGGAGAGGACATAGTGTGTTTCTCATTTAAGTACACAGAGAAATGACAAAATTGTCATTGGCCATAGTGAGGTGATGGTGGAATCACCAAGAGGGGCCTGGTTGTCAGTCTCTAGCCTGTGACCCTGGTCACTGGCCTTTTCCACTTCCCAAAGTAAGGGCTTTAAGGGTGGGTCAGCCATTCCTTTCTCTATTGTGTGATCCTCCATCCATTTCTAATTCTGTCAGCCCAGCTTGCTGCCCCTATCAGGAGTGATCACTGGCCATGAGTTCAAGTCCTGGGCATGCACTTTCGTAGCAATGAAGTTTGAGGCTGTTACTTTGCCTCTCTGGGCCTCCAGCTAATCCAGTTGAGTTAGAAATTGCTTCCTCCTGACTCTGGCCTTCTGTGAAACAAGCTGCATGTGATGGAATGTTCTCTTGCTTTCAACCTCATGTCTCGAGCTTCTGCTTACATGGGGGCTGCTTTGTTGGCATTTTCAGTGACCTGACCCTCCCCGTTCTTCCTCAGCTGCCCTCTCTACTGCTCTCTTTGGCCTTTGCGGTCCTCTGGTCTAGCTTCCGGATGGTGCTTTGGAGCGATGGGAGCAGACAACCTCTGCCTCTGCTGCTGTTTCTGTACCGGGGACTCCTTCCCCTCCTTGAGCACCGATACTTAGAGATGCCCCTTCAGCATGAGAGTGGCCCAGCCCAGAAGGATGAGTGTATACCATGCTGCCTCGTGCCCATTCCCCTCCACTCCGGAAGTCACCCCTAGTGCTTCCTTGGTAGAGCGTATCACAGGTTAAAAAAGCAACTACAGAGAACACTTTGAGAATAAGTTCTGCAAGGACTTTGATAACTTAAAAATCACTTCTGTCCACTGATAAAAACAGAGTGGCCCCATATTTGAGAAAAGCCTGCAGTGGAGTCCTATGTGGTGGAAGAGGAAGTCTGCCCCTTCCCTCTGTTTTGATGTAATACTTATTACTTGTAGGCTTGTCCCCTGTGGGGAGTGCCGGGATGCTCCTGCAGCCATTAATATGCAGAGGTGCTTTGCACAAATCTTCCTCTGCTGGTGTTGCCTCATAAGTGGTGCTGAGAGCATGGAGTCTGGGGCTCGTTTAGAGTTTCAGAAGTGTAAAGAAGTGCAAAAGCAAAAGAGCACCCTAACTTAATCTATGTGTAGATTGTCTTCTGCAACAGAAGAAATTAGCAGATGAGATGGTTGAAAACCCATTTAATGGGACAACATGACAGCCTATTGCATATTTCCGAGTTGGGAAGCATTGGAAAGCTATTCAGTTTTCTCATCTCCTTCTCCCTTCTCCACATATACCTCCCTCCCTTCCCCCCTCCCCCCGTGTCTTCCTGCTCATTTCTGGAAACAGATACCACATGTGTCTGGGCAGCAGCCAGTTATTTTAGTGTCCCCTTCTGGTAGAGAAATAAGAGTACACTGGCTATCTTCAGCGGTAAAGCTGAGTTCATAATATAAATGATAAACATTATAGTATGTATTTTGTAATTTACACAGTACTATCATACCCACACTTGCCTATGAGCCCATAGTATCTAGAATGCAGAGAAGAAATTGTATCCAATGCATACAAGTAGGAAACTAAGATCAGATTAACATCTGCCAAGCTGCTTTCTGCCTGCTGTGCTCATTGAACTATAAGGTATATGGGAAAAAAAAGAAAAGAAGAAGAAAAACCTAATAGCAATAGATAGAAGACATGTACAAGCACCTACTTAAGACTGACCCTATTGGAAAGGCCTCTTGTCCCTCCCATAGTGCATAGATACAACTGCTGTACACTTTGATGGATTTTATTCAGACACTGTGAGACTTTTTGGTCCACAGGAAAATTTTAGGTTCAAAAACTATCCCCTAGTTCACAGTGTATTCACATTGTTACATAACATCAAGGCTTGATAACCTAACCTTCAGTTTTGCTCTCCACAAAGTAGCTATAATAATATCCAGCACTGATTTCAGGATTACATCAGATTATGAATATAAACTAGTCCGTTTAAGAAACTCAATCCCCATTCTCCCTTCTTCCCCCACTGATAGTGACCTTCCATTAATACCTTTCTTCCGGTGGCTAAAGCCCCACAGGTTTGAATCATGAAGAACCTTACATTTCTTTTTGAGATATTTGCCCTCTTCCATAACTACTATCTAGACTATTTCGCATATGGAGAAATGGAGGCTGGTGGAGAGCAAACAAATTATTGTCCACAGCACAGATGAGACACAGAATAGCAGTCACATAATACACTGAAGACTACCAGAAAGCTAATTTTATTTGCCAAGTTAGTGATAATCAATTAATATAATTTCAGCCAGGAACACCAGAGAATGAAAAACAGCATGCAATAAAAGTCTAGGTGACCACCTTCTAATGCCCGACCTCCTCCCTGTTGCACAGGATTTGGCAAGTCTGAAGATCCCCGAGCAGTTCCGACATGCCATCTGGAAGGGTATCCTGGACCACAGGCAGCTGCATGACTTCTCCTCGCCTCCGCATCTCCTGAGGACCCCAAGTGGTGCCTCCACAGTCAGCGTGGGCTCCAGCGAGACCCGGGGTGAACGCGTGATTGACGCTGTGCGCTTTACCCTCCGCCAGACCATCTCTTTCCCACCCCGTGACGAGTGGAACGACTTCAACTTTGACCTGGATTCTCGACGCAACAAGCAGCAGCGCATCAAAGAGGAAGGGGAATGAGCGCCCTGCCACGTTGCTGGGCTCTTCCTCTGGGCTTCCTCCCGCCCCAGCCCTTGCAGGGCATACCTGCTTGCTCCTCACAGCTTTCTTGCTAGCTCTTCCCCTTCCCCTGCTCAGTCTAGTCTCTAAAGAGACAGAGAAGAGGTTACCTGTTACCTAAAGTCTGACCTGTCATCTGATTCTGATTCTGGCTTTAAGCCTTCAAAACTCTTGCTTGCAGGATGCGCTGACGTTGCTAGATAGAAGTTAGCAAAGAAGCAATGGGTCTCGTTAAGCAGCGGAGATCTCTCATTGACTTTTATAAAGCATTTTCAGCCTTATAGTCTAAGACTATACATATAAATATATAAATATACAATATATATTTTGGGTGGGGTGTTGAGCATTGTTTAAATGTAATTTAATGGAACTTGAGTTGCACTTATCAACCTTCTTTGAAATTTGCTTGTTTTGGATGGCTGATCTGTACCCCTTTCTTAGGGGTATCGTGTATGGTGACAGATTTCTAGAGATGAATGGTCTATGTGAGTAACAATGGTGTATAGGTCCTCTCGGTTCTTCGGATGGTCGGATTTTAGCACATCAAACCTGTGGATTCATCCAGTGTGTTTACCAGGTTTTTTTTGTTTTTGTTTTTTGTTTTTCTCTGTCAGTGTATTTTATGTTAATGGTGTCCACTCCAGTTAGGTTGGTTCACTCTGTGGTTATTACAAACAAGATTTTATGTTCACTGTGTCACACAGGAGAGGAGAGGGCATCATCTCTTGCTTTTGTTTGAAAATGAGGAATGCAGTTGTTTTTTTTTTTAATTCTTAAATGGTCCAAGGCAGCCATTCCAAACATCTGATGAGATGTAGCCAAATATAGCCCCTTGAAATTTAAGGCCCAACCCCCAGTATTTATTGGGAAAACATTTGCTGCCATTAGAGTAACCCTAAAACTAAATTTCACTACTAGACTGACCAAGCAAAATATATATTCTCTGCTGTTGTGAGAATCTGGGCGAACTAGTCACGATGAGTGGAGTTTGTCTAGTTTTTACAGGGAGCTGTAAAGTCTATTAGGAATATTCAGGAAAAACAAGAATGACTCGGTTATACCGAGTGTCCACCGAAAAAAGAAAGCTATCCCACCAGACTCTGAATTTAAATTCCTTTTGAAGCAGGGAGCTGTGCTTGGGAAATGTGTGCCTTTGAAAGTCTTTCCTGTCCGTAAGACACTGCATGCAAAGACTGGCTTATCTCTCTTCAAGGTCTAAAATAAGAGCAGCGGTTTGGAAAGCACAAACCAAGGAGTGCACTGCTTTTACTCTCCTGGATCATCAAAGCTGCACTGCTTTGGAAAGCAGACGTAAAGATTCAGTTTTCCACCTGACTCCCTCCAGGCCATGTGTAGACCAAGAAAAGTCAACATATATCAAGGGCAGACTTTTTCACTGAAGGTGTTTAAACTGCATGGACAAAGACTTGTTTTTAGGCTTTGTGAAGGCACACAGTGACAGTGTTCCCCCCTGGATGTTTTGGAAACATTTTGAGACAAATACATGTTTTCCCAGTCTAAAACATGTGTTGTGTATATGCTAATGAGCTCTAAAATCCTCTCACCCACATGAGCTCCCATTTTTATTTTAAAGTGCAAATGGGCTAATACGCCTTTGAAATGTAATGTCTGGATTTCTCCAGAAAACCATATATAGTGTATATGCATTTGTGTGTGTGTGTGTATGTGATTGTGTGTGATTGCATATCTTGCTGTTTTTGTTTGTTATGGTTTTCTCTTTGGGATAGTTGGGCTTTCCAGAACCACGGATGAAACTTTTTGTTCTTTTTTTATATATTGACAGAAACACCATTTACTGAGAATATGATGTCAAATAAGACAGGATACCTTAATTGTCAGATGGGGGGGGGGAGGAAGTTGTTTGGTTTTTTTTAATTTTTTTAAATTTTGTATGTTAAAGAAATGAGTCCTTAATTTCAACCTTTTGTTGTGTTTAAATAATGATTTTAAGCATTGTTAATTTCTGTAACAAGCTCACAGCTTTGCAAATTCAGTAGGTGGAACACGAAGCTGTGTCTTGGTCATGCTAGGAAGACAAATGGCTTCCTGTGTGTTGTGAATATCCGGGCTGTTTTAGCACTGTCAAGGTGGCACTGGGGAACCTGACGCATTTCAGCACTATTTAGGTAGCACTAGGGACTCTGAAATTCCTGTACTGTATCCAAAGATTTTGGCACTAGCCTTTGCCACAGGTAGGCACAGTTCCTCTCCTCACACCAGGGCTGGGTCTGTGAGCAGTAAGAACTGCAGTGAAAGGGCATGGAGAAGAAGTGCCTGCTCAATGCCTCTCACTGGAGAATGAGGTTTCTTCGTTTGGCAATGAAGTAACCAGGATAGAAAAAGCAGGATTCTCTTATTAATCCAGTTAGCTTTTGCTTTCTTGATATTCCCCCAAATACCGATGGGGGATGTTGACTATGAGAGATATGTGGGTTTTTTATTTTTATAATTGTACAAAATTAAGCAAATGTCAAATGTTTTATATACTTTATTAATGTTTTTTTGAAAGGTACTTTCATATAGACATGATACTTTTTTTTTTTTTTTACAGCTTCAGTTGCTTGTCTTTTGGTATTTTTTTGTGTTATGGGCTCTGGTGAGCCAGAGGCAAATCTATAAGCCACTTTTGTTGCCAGGACATGCAATAAAATTTAAAAATAAATGAAAATACGTTGAGAAATTGTGTTAATGCCTGTTTCTATCTATTTGTTCTTCCTTCAGACATCTTGGCTTTATTTCTCTTGCTGTGGGAGGGGAAGAAATACTTCAACTGAGGTCAAAAAAGAGTTTGCTGTCTAAACAGAGACTAGATTTCAGTGTGTCCTATGTTTTCTATCTTTTAATTGAAAATAAACTTTTGTACAATATATTCTGATCATTATTTTCTCCTCATCTCCTTCCAGATCCCCCCATCCGACTCCACACCTTTCCTTTCTCTCTGTCTTTGGAAAATAGGCAAAAAAAAAAAAGTAAAAAAATAAAATCTCATACAAAGCACTATGAAAAACAATCTCTGAAAATGCCATTGAGTTTGTATTGAGTTTATATTGAGCAGTATTTTGTACCAGTCTACTGCTAGGCATGGGGTCTGTCCTTGAGTGTGGGTTGTAGAGCCAGTGAGACTTCCCTGGAGAAAACTAACTTTTCCTTTGTAAGAGGTTGTCAGCGGGAGATAGCTTCTTGGTTAGGGATGGAAGATCATGGCAGGTGTCCCCTCTTCGTGCTGGGACCCTAGCTGGCTTTTACCTATGCAGTCCTTGTGCATGCCACCAAGGCCTGAGTTCATTCATGCCTTTGTCCTATTGTGTCTAGAAGGCACTGTTTCCTTGCTGTCTTCTATCCACTGGCTCTCACAGTCTTTCTGCCTTCTCATCCCTGAGCTCTGAGAGGAAAGTTTGTGGAGACATCTCATTTAGCACCGGGAATTCTAAGGTCTCTCATTCTCTGAACATTATCCAACATTGACCAGACAAGAATATGTTCTAATTTTGACTGCACGACCATCTCATGTGATGTTTATAAATAGCCTCTTCAACACTGAAGGAACAATGTGCGGAACACCCTAGTTATATAGGGAGACACACTGTAGATAGTGGCCTCTGAGTGAGATAGTCCTGGCAATATCTTGTAAACCAACCTAGGGTGGCATGAAAATACCTAAAATATATCAAGAATTTTGCAGAATATTCATTATATGTGTGAAGGACTTAGATAAAAAGACCTAGAGGGGGCAGAAGCTCCACAAGGAGAGCAACAACCAAGAAATCTGGGTCCAGGGGTCTTTTCAGAGACTGATACTCCAACCAAGGACCATTCATGGAGATAACCTAGAAGCCTTGCACAGATGTAGCCTGTGGCAGCTCAGTGTCCAAGTGGGTTCCCTAGTAAGGGGAACAGGAACTGTCTCTGATATGAACTCAGTGGCTGGCTCTTTGATCACTTTCCCCTGAGTGGGGAGCAGCCTTGCCAGGCCACAGAGGAGGACAATCCAGCTAGTCCTGATGAGACCTGATAGGCTAGGGTCAGAGAGAATGGGAGGACAACCTCCCTTAGCAGGGGACTTGGGGAGGAGCATGGGAGGAGATGAGGGAAGGAAGGAGAAGGCTACAACTGGGATACAAAGTGAATAAACTAGAATTAATAAAATAAACATTTCTTTAAAAAAGAGAAAAAAAAGCTTTAGATATGAAGAGAAAAACGAAATGTGATTTCTTCTTGTGGTCAGAGGATCTCTTAAACATTTCATAGCCTAGAGTAGGTTCTGTAAGGTTAGTGATCTTGTTTCTTCATATCTAGAGAAATTTTCTTTCCTGCTTTGGCATTATAAAAACTGCCCTTTCCTTATTAATCAATTCTAACAAAAACCTTCTTCCTCAAAAAGCCAACACCATATTTCTCTTTCTTTTATATAAGATTATCATATAATCACATCATTCTCTCTTCCCTTTTTTCCCTCCAAAACCTCTGACATATCCCTCCTTCCTCTCTTTCAAACTCATGGCCTCTTATTTCAGTAAGTCTCATCAACACTATGTTTTTAAATAAAAGAAGGAGATCATTAGATATAGTGCCATTTAATGTGATAGCCACTAGTTACATTTGACTACTGAATCTTTAAATAGGGCTCAACACAACTGAGATCATGAGTGCAAAGTACACTTGCACTTTCAGAGATTTAGAATAAAAATTAATGTAAAATAATTTTCAACATTTTGTGTTGATTATGTGCTGAAAGATAAGTTAAATTAATTTTAAAAGTTCCTTTTCTAGATGCCTTCACACATTTAAAATAATATGACACCTAATTGTGGCACTCTCTTATTAACCAGCCTACAAAATAACACAATGAGAACATAGAAAGATGACGATACAAATATACTATTAAATACTTGCATAGTTTTATACAGTCTTATCCATAAATAACACACCACCTTTCAAGAATGTTTGGAGGAATACAAAGTATAATATCTCTGCAGTCAGAATTTCATTTTAGTTTTGCAATGATACAAAGATTAAAATATTTTTAAGGAAGATAGTTCAAGCTTTAAGCTAGAAGACAACAAATGGAAATATGATGGTGAAATTGATCATAAATTAATCCTCAGAGCGACATCCATGATGTTCTAAATTTAATTTCTCAAGAACAAAGTTCAGTGGGTAAACAATTTAAGTCTCTGGATAAAAATGACAACTTCATTCAGAGAGTTATTTGACAGGAAGAATTTAAGCAGATACTATTTTTGTAACAAAAACCTGACCATCCTAGGAGGACATGAGTTAGTATTCTCTTATATCTGATGATTCTCATGGACCAAATATTATGAGATACCTCACAAGTGTACAAATGTTAACCATAGGGCCTATTAAGGGTCACTGGAAATAAGCAGACAATATGAAGCTCAACTCTGAAATGAAAAGTGTAATTAGTTTTTGCAAATCTAATTACAATTTACAAAGTATTTTGAAAGCAAAGGACACAAACACTCTCTTCTAAATAATTAGAATATATAATTTGTTCCTAACTTATTTTGGAATTTTGGATTTCCATGATGTAAAAATAAGATGTACAGTCAGAAACAACAAAAAATAAGAATATGCACAATATATGAGATTTCTGTTTATAAAGCAAATACATTCCACATAACATGCCAACTCACAGGCAGTTTATTTCATTAAGGTCAAGATAACAGAAAAATAACATTTTTTGTTCGTTCTTTAGTATCCCTTTAGTCTTTCTATTTCATTGGTAAAATTACTAAAATGTGTAAGAGCCAGAGGACCAGGAAATCTGTGAGAGTGTGTGTCCTACAAATGACAGGGAAGCTCTCAGATGTGATACCTAAGCTACATGACTGTGTAAATGACATCTGAACAGGGGTAGCATCAATAGAGGTGTTAACTGGGAAGAGGGAGAATCTTTCTAGGTACAGAGTGATGGGCAATTAAAGAATGCAAAGAGCAGGAAAATTAGTCTTCCCCAGTGATGAGTCCCTAATGTGGTTATCCAAAACCAATTGGTCAGACCTGCAATCACATAGCTTCAAGAAACACTAAATGGACTCAGCTGATTGTATTTATTTATCCTCTGTGTATGTGTATAGATATATACAATGACTGTATATGTGTCATATATGTATATATATATATATATATATATACATATATATATGACTATGGATCAATAGCACAAAAAGAAGCCATAAATTTGAGAAGGATCAAGAGGGAATGAGAGGGAGGGGCTGAAGGGAGCAAAGAGAAAGAAGGTAACGGTGTAATTATATTTTAACTTTTAAAAAAATTACTAAAATATGAAAAATAGAGACAGTTAAGGCCAGAAAAATAATGAATGATAAGAGTTCTTGGTATCACTTATTTAACATTAACAGTTATGGAGCCTAATTTGAAATAAATTTGCTAGAGCTATTTAAAATTTTCTTAGGATGTTTGAGATGCAAGGCTATATTTTAACGTTAAGTGCTGTGTTTGCCTTATCTAATATGATAGCACAACAATCCTCGTGGGAGTTCATGCATTCTTGTTAGTAAGGTAAGATGATGCAGCCCTTTACTACATCAGAGTAATGGTATACACTAGATCTGGAGAATATAGGCAGGCTCTGGAGTTGAACGGCCACAAACCAACATATGTAGGGCTCAGCATCTCTTTAAATGTTCTTTCCCATTCGTGTTCACAATTTTCTGAGTAGCTTGTGGTAGGGCACAGGACATGTGAATCCTAAGTATAGAATTCTTAGCGTTTGCTTTGTTCCTATAAAAGATGTAGCACCATCATTTTTCTGAACTTGATTAGCACTGCAATTTTTCCTGGTACTTAAGAGTTATTAAGTTATGCTGATTAGTGGATTTTTTTTACAGATAAATGTAGAGTGGAAGAAACGCTGGACTAAAGACGTCTGGTGACTCAAATGAGATACTTGAAAATTCTAAGATGAGAGCCTTGAACCCCTGAGTTGTCCTTATTTCAGTAATACCTTTTTTTGGAAGTTAGCTAAAGAACAAGGTTTTTAAAAACTCAGCAATGTAGAAAGAAGGTCATACTATCATGGCCAATCAGAGTGCCATGGAGCAAAGTATACTAAGTATAGATTTCAAGCAAATGGAAACTTACTGCTTCTACAGAAAATCCTTCCACAGAAAGTGTGTGTTAACATGGGTACATCTCAGATATGTGCTGTTCACCAGTTTAGAGCAGTGGTTTTAGAGTCATGTTGGGTGTGTCTTTGAAATTTACGGGATTTTTTTTTTTCACTCCCTACACTAAGTCCACATCTGTGTTTGTGCCAAGTGGGTGGCAAGTACCGGCAGGTAAACTTCCCCTGTGTGGTTTTTATCAGAATTCTCAACCTAGGACCTCAGAGGACCAGACTTTTGTAACTCAAATAAAAGTTCAATATAGAGAGACAAGGACCGGGAAGTACTGTTGACTAGAGAGAGCTGAGATCAGAAATCACAGGAAATAGAGATGCAGTAAGCCCACAGTAAGCTCATCTGAGTTTGGCTCTATGACTGGGGAACACAGCTGCCTCATCTATCAGTTAAATTGGGGTGGTTTATGTTACAGGTGAGTATTTCTAAACAGTAGGCATTACCTTCTATTAGTTGATCACTGTGCACTTCTGTTTTTTAACCAAGTTTCCACCAGCTGATCTAATTGTCCTCCAACTTGTTATCGCCTTCCTAATGCTACTCTTATGAATAAGCACTTGAAAGCACTTTCAATACTTAGAATGCCGAGTGCGAGAATTTTAAAAGAATAAAAGGAAGCACAAGAGGCCAACCTATTTGCCAGATTCTGGACTGTGAAATGAATAGAAAAATTCTGTCATGTCACTCCGTGGGGCCTTCTGCCAAAAGATGTTTTGGAAATGATTAGAAAGTTTGTGTTCAGAATTGTGAGAATTAGAGGGACATCGGCACCAACACATGTATTGTATTGGAGCTTGGGCTGACACTTTGTAAATTTCCATGACAGAGATCAGAAAAGATTGCATGTACACAATTTATTCTTCATTACCTTTGGGATTAGGGCAACTCTATGACCCTTTCTCTTTCTTTTCAATTTCCTTGGCCCCTTAAAAGTATTGTCAGCCCAATTAACTCACTCCTAAACATCACAGAGGCAGTAAACATATATATAGAAATTTGCTTTGCACCATTCCATTTTCCTGTTTCCCATCTTTCTTTCTGCAGAAGACACCATGTTATATTCCATTCTCCCCTCAAACCTGATGTCCCCAGCTTTGTAGTGGTGCCTTTTGGTGGATTTGATGGACAGAGCAAAGGCGGTGTTTTCATGTTACCATGTTTCAAACCTGAGCTTATAGTTGCATGTCACCTCATCCTTATGAACGCCCACCCTCAGGCCTATGACACCTTCAAGAGCCGCATGGAAGGCAAGAAGCTGTGTGTAAGACTGGTCTCACCAAAGGCTCACCAAAAGGTACCATGCTGTCTGGTGGTTGTCTAATGTTTGGTCAGCATTGAACAATCAGTGGGAGTTCTGTCTCCTCAGATAGTGCCCGGCTTCTTCCCTGGAATAATATCCTATTCATCTGAGAGTGGTTTGGCTGGCTTTCCTCTCTGTCTTTCATCTCCTTTAGCCTCATTACTTCTTGTCCTGCAGTATAATACCACAGTCTTTGCTCATCATCACAGCCTCTATAACACTTTGACCTCTCTTGGTGAGGGTGGCAGAAGAGTGAATGCCCGGTCTCTCCCATGATTGTAATGCATTCTTTCCTTCCCCAAGGAAAAGAGCTCCTCTGTCTCTTGGCTGAAAGATGATTTTCTTCCAGACTGCCCTCCAATTATTTCCAGTATGCTTGTGTAATACCAGGCTCTCTCTTCCTGTTGAATGGAATGGGTGTATTCATGGTGGGGAAATCAGGGATGATGCATGTAGGTGAGTGTGAGAAAATGATGCATAGATTGATCTAAGCAAAGGTTTGTGCATTCGTGGTGTCACGTGGTGTTTTGATTCTCTTTGCATTTCCTGTCAAAAACATTGCTCAGCTTCCTCTGACACTGTGCAAAGCCTTTTGGGAATTTGACATTGATACAAACACAGCTCTATTATTTTAGAAAGACAAACCTAGGAAGAATTGAGGAATCATTCTCATTGCACGGAGTAGGAAACTGAGCCCTGGGAAGAAGTGGAAAGGTACAGTTTCACAGGAAGGGAATTTTTAAATGGTTCGTCGTAAACCAGCTGACTTGCATCTTCAATTCCATTTTAGTGCAACCCCTCCTGACCTCTCTTTGCCTCAAGGCTCTCTCCAGGCCATAGCGCTTCGCTTATGACTCTCTCTTAGTGGAACTTACCAAGGAAGACTTTGGAGTACAAGTGGTTGTCTGCGGCTCATTCCTTTTCACCTTCAGGCTGGTTTTAGCCATACACACTTGTGACCCGCAGAAGTCTAGAACTCACAGTAGGAACTATTGGGACTACTTGTGAATTTTACACCCTTACATTGCCTCCTGCGGCCCCTGCCAGTTTGGTTTGATTCTTTTTCTTTCTTTGGGTTCTAAATGAAAAGCAGAATGTTCACTTGTGCCTGGATAAATAATGATCAACATTCTAGACTGCACTAGGAGAAAACAAGTAACTGTGTGAGTCAGTGAGTGGTGTTGCCTGTCTACCAATAATTCCCTCTGGAAAACTTTGCCACTCCTTGGCTAAAGACATTCTGTTAGAACACGGGGCAGCCTGTGTTGCACACTATGGAGTAGTCAGTATCAGAGGGAACAGAAAGGAAATATGTGTTGCATGGCAGGGTAACGAGCACTTGCATTCTGTGGGCTGACCCCCTAATTCCATCTCAGTTTTAAAGCTGATAATCTAGAAAAGGTTATTCAAATTCAAATTCTTTTTGACTGACTCGTTACTTGGGTAAATGGAGATAGCTGTGGTATTGTGAAACTTTGTTTGGAAATCTACATTAAAATACCAAAGCATTTAAAATATATCTAAAATAGGCTCAGCACTATTATTATTATTATTATTATTATTATTATTATTATTATTATTATTGTGTGTGTGATATGTAAGTGGGGATATGTGTACAAGTAAGTTCTCTCCTTCTGTCCTTACATATATTCCATGGACCTGGCTGAAGTCTTCAGTCTGGCACAACAAGCTACTTATCTGCTAAGCCATCTCAGTGGCTTATCGCTTCCATTTTTAGTGAGGAAACATCAATATTTCTAACATGGATAACACCTGGCACCCTACCAGGTCAAAGCTAATCTGTGCTTTAAGGTCTTGAGAATGGATTTCTCCAAGAAACACCCTTTTATGAATCATGGTGCTGAAACCAGCCTTTGCTGGCTCGTTTTGGGTTTTGTTTCATTGTTTGTTTGCTTGTTTTTGGTTTTGTTCGCCAAAAAATGTGATTCCATACTTTGGAAGAAAGGCATCACACTAGTGACCTCTCTTTCCCCCTCCTTTCCTTTCTCCTCTTCACTTACCTTTGCTCTTATTTCTTTATTCCATCATTTTCAAACACAACACAGAGTCCAAACCTGGGATATACAGGGACTAACAGGAAGAGAAATTGCGGGAGTATTATACAGAAGTGGAAGGGGCAAAGCCTGGGTTTTTAATTTTACTCTCATACTTAAGAAACTGAACATGGAGATCCTTGTCTCCACATCTCCAAAGACACAGCATGGAAAAGCTGTGACTACTCCTCTCCTTTCAATTTTCTAAAGATTCATGATAATACATGTCTTTTCCCACGATTTGTGGAACACAGTCCATGGTGCCATGAGACAGAAAGAGTGAAAAATGAAACAGAGCCTTTGAGAAATAACATGAATGTCTAAGTCACAAAGCTGGTAGAATCAGGGTCACACCAACCCTTTCTTTTTGAGCCCAGAGCTCCTGTTCATGGTACAAGTGTCCCCAGTCATCACTTGATGGGTCATACCTTTGGGCTAAACATACATACACCTAGGAAACAGGTGATCTTACTTTAGGCAAAGAGAGAATAAAACCTTCTAAAGTCTTCTCAGTTGTAGATTACATCCAGTAATCCCGAATCCCCCAGACTCCACAAAACACGAAGACCCCTCCAGGAGCATCCATGGCCAGCAAGATACCACAGACTAAAATCTACCAACTTTACTATTCAACATCCCTGGCTACAATTCATCCTTCTCAGAGAACTGCTTTTCTGTTGCTCTCTGATGGATGTCAGTCCAACACTCGTTAGACAATCATTTGTAGAATTTAAAAACTCCTTGAATTTTCAGGTTGTTTTTTTGTTTTTTTGTTTTTTTGTTTTCATCTGTTACACCATTTACATCAGCAGGATGTCTGGACCCAATGCCACTCATCTCAGTCAACTCTTTATCTTCATCTTTTAAGAACCCAAACACTTCCACCACACTGAAGCAAACTGATTCCCCATAGGAGACTCCACAGTTCTTAGTTGGGTCCTGTTTCATGAAGAGATGGGATGTGTGTGGCCTGTGCCACTCAGTCTGACCTGTATTTGAATGCTAAGAGGCGTTTTAATTGTTTTGAGGCCGGATATAAACGCACATGCCCATCTGACAGGGAAAAAGAAATGGAAAAAATTACAAGTGTCAGCTACTTCCAACTATCCCAAGTATGTATTAAAAATGCCTTCTGAAAAGCCCTGGTAGGTATCCTGGACACAGATGAGCCTCCCTGGTCAGCATGTATATTCTGGGTGTTCTGTGGCATTCACGTGCATCGTTGAATAGGCTGGACGAACTCTTACCTTTGCAGATGTCACACGGCCTGCTTTATGCGCCTGTCTTGTGGCTGATAGTTTAAAAGCTTCTCCCGCACAGGAGGCATTTCTATATACTTTTCTCTCCGAGCTTCTAAATAAGGTCCTGAAAGTACGCTAAGCATTTAGTGAAGGTTCAGCAATTGTGCGGTAAGCTATTATAAATACTACGCAAGCTGGGAAAATGGGTGATACTTTTTCTGTATCTGAATGGGCTGCGATAGAAGAAAGGGGTCGAGGGAAGAGGTTCAAGTAGAGCATATCCAGCATTGATTTTTCACACATAGGTATGGTGTTTTCCTTGTCAAGCACACTACATGTAGCTTCAGCTGTGATCTGTTGTCTGTCCTTAAATGGATAGTGCTGTATCAATGTTTTTTTTGTTTTGTTTTTGTGGGTTTTTTTTGTTTGTTTGTTTGTTTTTATTTTTTTTTTCAGTTAGGACTGTAGATTTCACCTGCTGTTTTCTCTCTGTTTCTTCCCAGATCCTTGATCATCAACATGGTTCACCATCACTTCTCCTTGAATCTCCATGACCTTACCAAGTGACATGTTTCTTAGGGAAGGAAAAGCGTTCACTGTCTGTAATCATAACTGACGCTCTATGGAAGCTTTTCTCTAATCTACATGCATTTTATACTTTTAAAGATTTAGAAAGTTGTGCTGGAGAGAGGGCTTAGTGATTAAGAACATTTGTTGCCCTTGTAGTGGACGCAGGTTCAACTTCCAGTACCCCTATGATGGCTCACAGCCATCTGTAATTCCAGTTCCAGGAGATCTAATGCCCTCTTCTGACCTCCAAAGGCACCAGGCACTCAGGAAATGTAGTCATACATGCAGACAAAACAATTGTGAACAGACAGTAAAATACATAAATCTAAAAAGGAAAAAAAAAAGATATAGTAAGTTGAAATAGAATCTTATGTGTCCACATATGTACTCCACAGAAATTATGACTGTTAATATCTCTTAGTATTTATTACAAGATATATGTGTTTGTTTTATATAGATCAAACATACCATGTAAAACTTTCTTCATGCCATGGCCACAGACCTACACATCTTTGTTTATTAGTCTATATTATATTGGGCAGGAAACAATGGGCCTCAGAAGTGTAACTCCTCCAATCTAGTTTTGAGCTGATCTTTCTGGTACAGATAGCTAAAATATATGGAACTAGGATAGTAATCATAAATGTATTCATGTGTGGCAGCTCTGGGACATCTTACATCAGATTCCATGTAACCATATCAGCCTGAAAACCAGGTAACTTGATTGATCTCTCACACATGATATCGTCCAGGCTTTGCCAGAGAAACAGAACCAATGGAACAGAGATAACGGGACTTGGCTCGTGGATGCTAGATGAAGAGCAGTCCTAGGATCTGTTTGCAAACTGTAGGACTGTGAAAGCTCTGGTATGATTCTGTGTGAGCCTGAGTCCTGAAAGGTGATGGTATGAGGGGGTTCAACTAGGAAGGCTTCTGCTGGAAAACAGAGGGATCTTCTACCTCTTGGACAAGGCAGATCTGCCTTCTGTTCATGGCTTTGGTGGATGAGGTGCACACACATCGCTGGTGGCCTTCTAGTCCACACAGTCCAGTGATTCAAATGCTAGTCTCTTCTAGAACAATGTCACGGGCACATCAAGAAGAATGTCTTGCTAACTATTAGGGGTTTTCTTAGCCCAGTCAGATTGGCACACTGAACTAGCCATATTACATACAAAGCAGCAAAAGTTCAAACATTTGGAATAACTTACTGAAGACCACTCAGAGATTCAGTAGAAAAAGCAGAACTGAAACTTTTGTTGTTGTTGTTGTTGTTTTTCCCCTTTTTCTTTTTCATTCCAGAGCTTTTTCTCTACTCTCTGCTCTTGGTATCTCTTCTAAAATAATTGAATAACGCACGCGCACACACACACACACACACACACACACACAAATATGGTTGTAAGATGTAGGCCCGCCTTGATGCTTTATCTTTATGGCAATATATCTTGGCTTTTTCTGTTAGGTTCACATTATCTGGAGTCTGGGAAAAAGGCACTTGAAGACATAGACATAGATATACGACCAGTATCAGTGAGACCTTATAATGTAGTATTCCACTATGAATGACTTGGAGAAACATGCTTTGGGAAGGAGATCTGGAGGATGTCAGAGGAGAGCAGGATGTGGACTCCTTCATGTTGAGTCCACAAGAGCAAAACCCTAATGGTATGCCAACATAGGAGGGCTTCCCTAGCTAGAGACATGAACATGAGTTTCAAACATGATTAAAGCTCAGGAAAATGAAACCAGAGCATTTACTTTGGTGACTTTTTACTCTAATATATATTGACAGGGCTAAGTGACTGCATTTCTAGTATTCTACAACCAAACTCAACATCTACAAATTGCTTGTTAGCCAGCCTTCATAATACTAAGATTTTTTGTTGTTGTTATTGAGTTACCTCTAGAGTAGTAGCTTGTTCTTTTTATGCCAAAACATGGGAATTGCAAGGAGGCTAACAATCCTCCATGTGACTGTCACAATGTGTGCACATTGTGCGGAAGAAGCTGATGCCAATCAGTGTTCACAGACTACAATCAGTGCCACACTACGGTTACTGCTATTCCATGTATCATCAAAGTTGATCTCCTAAGATCAGGAAGCCAGTCAGTGATTGAGCTGAGGAACTACTTGACTTTCTTTTTCATATTCCTCTCAATATTCTATCATACTATGGTAGCATAACATTCTTAAGCTCTCCCTGACTTTCTTGGACAAGGCATGTTCAAATTCACCTTTAACTAGTAGCGTATTAGCAAAATCCTATAACTGAATGACTTACCCCGTATGTAACTAACTGAACCTGCATTTGGATTCATTATTCATGTCCTACATAGCATAAAGGCAAGCCTGTTTTTCTCTACATCTCCCTACTGGATTGTTTAGCTTAATGAGAAGAAATAATGCCCATTATGGTTACCTCACATGATTACTGTGTGCCACTTTATCCATATACTGTTGTTTCTAAGACAGTTTAGAGACAGAGCTAGCAAAGGGGAAGTTGATGTATGTGGACCTAGGTGGAGAGCCAGTTTCATTAAACCTAGGGAATGCTTTATTCTTCAAAGACCTTAAGTATTCATGTTGTTCCAGTTTAGCTAAAGCCTGCCTTGAAAAGAGATCCAGGATGCTTTCTGCCACTAACCTAATCCCACTGAAAGCTTCTTCAATTAAATCAAGCTTTAGGGTCCAAGAAATAGACAAGTGATTTAAGCCTCCATGACTCAACTTCTCCTTCCTCATCACTCTTGTCTACCAGCCAGGAATGTGAGGAGGAAATGAGTTGGATCAAGGCTATGCACCAGATCCTTGAAGCAAAGAACCTGGCCCTGAACACACCCAAGATCATTTTCCAACAAAATACCTGTACTTTAGAGTAAGTCTATTCCAGTATGTGGGTCCCGGTGAGTAAGAAACTCACAGTTATGAGTCTGGAAAGAACATGAATGAGAGGAAGGTACGTATATCCATGCAAGGGGTTTTGGGTGTGGCCATCATATTGGCATTAACAAGAACTGGCTAATTCATTACCATAGCCTATACTGATACTACTTCTATCTTTTAGGAAATAAAATCATAATATACAAATGATTTATTTGTACTGTTCCAATGGAAAATAATCTGAGATTGCTGTAACAGAGCTGGAGAGGAGAGGAAGCCACCCAATTAAGGGGTACCATGTGAGGCGAAAGTTCTGAGACAATACCTTTAGCCTGAACTTGAAACTGAACTCTACTGTGTCAAGTTAGGATAAAGGGACTCATCCTGAAGCTGGAGATAGTGGAACTTCACTTACCTCCCATTGATAAAAAAAGCCTCTTTCTGAGATAAGTAAGTTTCCAGGCCCTTCCAACTTTTGGTGTTGCAATAAATCCAAAGACAGCCATGGTTACTGGGTATGGAGAGTGAAACCTGTTAAATAAAGTGAAGATATGTATTCAAGAACGAGATTTCTGAAATGTGTAGAGACGCCAATCCAACAGCATCACATCGGTTATACTGTGTGAAATTTCCTCTTTTTATTAATTAATTCAATATTTCATGTCTTTCTTTTTTCAGAACTCTTTATTTTTTTATTTTTATTAATTGCACTTTATTCACTTTGTATCCCAGCTGTAGCCCCCTCCCCAATTCCCTCCGAATTCCACCCTCCCTCCCTCTTCTCCTCTGCTCTTCCCCCAGTCCAATGATAGGGGAAGTCCTCCTGCCCTTCCATCTGACCATATTCTATCAGGTCTCATCAGGACTGGCTTCTTCGTCTTCCTCTGTGGACTGGTAAGGCTCCTCCCCCCATAGGTGGAGGTGATCCAAGAGTCAGCCCATGAGTTCATGTCAGAGATGGTCCCTGTTCCTATTATTGGAGAACCCTCTTGGACACTGAGCTGCCATGGGCTACTTCTGTGCAGGGGTTAAAGGTAGCTCCATGCATGGTCCTTGTTTGGAGTATCCTTCTCAGAAAAGACCCCTCGGTCCAGAATTTTGGTTCTGTTGCTGTCCTTGTAGAACTCCTGTTCCCTCCAGATCTTTCTATATCCCCCTTCTTTCATAAGATTCCCTGCAATCTGCCCAAAGTTTGGCTATGAATCTCAGCATATGTTTTGAATACCCTGCTGGGCAGTCTTTCAGAAACCCTCTGTGATAGGCTCCTGTCCTATTCCCTGTTTTCTCCCTCTTCCGATGTCTTTCCCATTTGCCTTTCTGAATGAAGATTGAGCATCTTACCCAGGGTCCTCCTTCTTGTTTAGCTTCCTTAGGTGTACAGATTTTAGTATGAGTATCCTGTATTATATGCCTAATATTAATGTACAAGTGAGTATATACTGTGTGTGTCTTTCTGCTTCTGGGATACCTCACTCAGGATGATCTTTTCTAGTTCCCAACATTTGCCTGCAAATTTCATGATTTCCTTGTTTTTAATTGCTAAGTAGTATTCCACTGTGTAAATGTACCATAATTTCTTTAACCATTCCTCAACGGAGGGACATCTGGGTTGTGTACGTTAGGCAGTCACTGTACATAGAACTTCAAGCCCAGCTTGAATGTTTTGATACTTTACATGGTCCAATAGTTTCCCAAGCTGTTCTTGATCTCAGTATTTAAACTTGTCAGACCTAAACTAATATTCTCACATGTACTTCACATGGTGGATTGGGCACCACTTACACTGTATTGTATGTTATGTAGCTCAGCATTCCCACTATATTTATTGGTTCCATGATTTTGCTTAGGTTATTGTAACTGTCTGCAACTCAGAAAGTAGGGAAGTCATTTTGATAAATATATAAAAGAGATCAGTTCAACTTTTAATAATCCGGTAAGAAAGTAAAATATCTCAATAAATATGTATGCTTTTTAACACAGCAACAAATAATATTCCTCATTTATTTATGCAATACACACTATATATGCACACACATGCACAACACCTACATGTGTTGTTTCCTATCTAACAGAAGTTACAGATACATTTAGACATATTTTAACAGGCAAGACAAATTATCAGCCTATGCACACACAAACTGGCAGCGTTATAAGAACAGGAAGAATAATGCCCATAGCTTGCAATGTTTGGGAATCCACATTTACCAACAACTTGAACAGAGATAACTATCCCTGGCTTTGTAGTTTTTCATTTGTTATCCTGTGGTGTCTGGGAAAGGAGTTGTGCCCCCATCATAAGGTAACTGCATTTAAATTCCTTTTATATTATAAGTAAATGTACATGTTTTCATTTTGGGAAGATTCTACAAAAGTGGGTTTCCATAATGCATTGTCAAATGTCATTATTGTTTCTTCACCATACTCTCTCCTTGACCCTGCCCTCCCATTGCCTGACCTATTTAACACTTCCTGTTCCATTAGTCCCTTTTCCCCTTAAAAGCCATCTGTGCTTAACCCTTTCCCCTTGTAATCTCTCCATGATCCTTCATCGATTTCATGACCTCTATGAGTACTTTGATTTTTAAACCCACTTATCTAAAAATTCAAAGCTACCGTTCACTTATGAGAGATAATATTTGGCTTTTGTACTTCTGAGCCTGGGTTACCTCATTCAGAATGATTATTTCCTGACCCATGAATTACTTCTAAATTTCAAAACTTTATTTATTTATTTATTTATTTATTTATTTATTTACAGCTGGATAGTATTCCATTGTATAGATGCCCCATAATTTCATTGTACACTTATGAGTTGAAAGACATTTAGGCTACTTCCATTTACTGGTTATTATGAACAGAGAAACAATGAGCATAAATGAATAAATGTATTTATAGTTGGATATAGATTCCTTTGGATATATGCCCAAGAGTGATATAGCTGTCTCTATGGGGGAGCTGTTTCTGACTTTTTTTGGCAAGCCCCTGATTTCTACAGTGGTACTCTCATCAAAAATACATAAGCATTCCACTTTCTCCACATCTATTAGTTACATTTGTTGTCATTTTTTTTTTATCTTAGCCATCTGACTGAGGTGAGGTGAAAACTCAAAGTAGGTTTAGTTTGAATTTTCTATGGCTGAATACACCACATAGCACTTGGAAACATGGAGAAATCAAACTGGTACTCTGATACCAGCCTGGATGCTTCAGTCCTGTTGGCTACTTTTGTAGTTCTGCAAAGTTATACGCTTGTTACTGGGGGCAAAGGGAAGTAATTAACAGTTTCATCCAGCAGAAATCCTGAGCTTTAGTAATGACTGGCCTGGCAAGGCATACTCATGTGTGTGGTGGTGGCATAGTATGTTATTGAAGTAACCAACTACTTCTGATTAAATTTAAAGTCCACTCTAAAATGATAGAACTCATACCAGTACCAGTAATTAGACCAAAAACCTATGGGTGGCTAGATTGTAGGCCTTAAGCGAGACCAAACTACTACTGTTCTTCTAAATGGTCATAGTGTTAAACCATATTCTACTGAGTTATCTCTAAACACATATGTTAGTGTTGGTTTCCACCATCATAAAGGAAGCTTCTTTTTTCAGTATCTGGCAGTTAGTTCAGAGACTCACAACTGGTCAACATGTAAAGAATAAAGGAGTGTGGAGTGTTCAACCCTAAATGGTACATCTATATCATACTCCTTGCCCCTGAAGCTCAGGGATCATTACGGAAAGGGGGTATAGAACGATTATAAGAGCCAGACTTATTGGATGACTATAGTAGCACAGTGTTTTATGCACATGAAGAGATTTTGCACATGTGAACTTACAGTGCCTGTGTGTTTGTATACAACACCTGAAAAAGATCAAGCCAGGCTAAAATCTCAGCATGGACTAGGAAGCAGTAACTGAGGCCTCATCCCATATTGACATCTGATGGCTTATAGGGTAGGGAGAGTAAGGTTTTTTTAGGGACAGCCCTTGAAAGCCTATCCTTGCTTTAGTAGATGGTCCTACACCCATAGGCTGACAGTGCTAAGTAGAGTCTGTTTTTTTTTTTCTGCATATAAATTTGTGCGAGAAAAGTGGTTTGGGGGGGGCACAGGGGAGGCATTGGATAAAAGATAATAGGGATTAGATTTGAACAAAACACATTATGTGCTTTTGTGAAGTTCTCAGACAATTAAATGTAAAGATATAAAGAAATCAGAAGGCATGAAGGGTGGTAACTTTGTAGTGACAAACCAAGAATAGTAGGCAACAAGGTCAGAGTCAGGGCAAGATACCAGATCAGATCATGTAGAGGCAAAATAATCCATACTATGGCATACAAATTTTATTTAATTTGTCTGGAAAAAAAAAATCACTAAAGAGTTCTGAGTACACAAGGACGGATCTCAATCATGTTTGTAAGAGGCTATTCTCTTTTCTGTATGACTCCATGAGAATATGGTATTTGTATTTATGCCAATCACTTTCTAAAAACATACCCACGTCTCACACATTATTCTAGCTCAGTATGAAAACTTAACAATAATAGTAAGCCCCGTTTTGTAGGCATAAGGTTATTGTATAATTCAAATGCTGGTTTCTATACCCCACCATTTTTGGTTGCAATCCTCATTCTGAGAATCTCCTGTCTCAATGCTGTGTTAACACTGTTCCCCAATTGTCCCCTTGTATACCTATAAAACAGCTTATAGCAGATTGCTGAGGAGGGGAAAGAATAGGGCTAGACTTCCTGCCAGCCAGGGGAGGAGGAATGAGAGGAGGAAGTAAGGAATTCAGCCATTGGCAGATGTCCAAGAGAGATCAGGAGAGACAGCTCAGCAGGGAAAGTTACAAAGTACAAGTATTTCTGGGATGTACCTTGGAAGGAAGCCAGATTAGTTTAGAAGGTTAAGAATAGAGTTAATACTGCTCAAGATTGTGCTGTGAAGCTTGTTAAAATAATATAATAGAGTCTCGATTATCTGTATAATAGCCAGGTTAAGAGAGAAACTAAGGAAAACAAACAGTTTTATAAAATTAAGCTTAACACTGTGTACTCTTTTCCTTTGTGTGATAAAATTGTATTTCAGATACTAGCAACAGTCTAACATTCGTAGAGTAATAAACATAAATGATCTCTAATATAAAGATTAAATTGTGAAAGCACAATCATTTCATTTTTATACTGGTCTCCAGTTTTCGTCCAAGATTTTTGTGTTTTGTTTCATTATTGAATATAGTATCTTTCCTCCATATAGCTACCTTGCAGAAATCTCTGGAGACAAGGCACCTGCTTTGCTCAAAGCAAAACCATACCACTGGAAATATTTTACATATACAATTTCAAATAAACGTCCTCCATTCACATCTATGTTTGCTCACCACTGACTCCAGAGCAAAGTCCGAAGTCTTACCCAATAATAAGGGTCTACACCTCCTCCTCCTCATCTAGCCGACTTCTCTGTACCTTTTCTACAATGGTCTGCAATAACTAGTCCTCATTGTCCCAAAAATTTATACATTATGTACAAATTTTCTGTGTCATTGTTTATTTCTGTTACCAGTCTACATACGATCTCTCTCAGCCAAGTTCAAGTCTCATCTGTGTTGTATTTAGGGACACTCAAGTCTCACTCTGAATGAGTTTTTCACTTGTCGCACTTATTATATCATCCCTGTGATTATTACTGGTATTCTAAAGATGATGTCTTCATGAGACTCTTCAGAGATTCCATTTAGTGATCATATCTTTGTGGTCTAGAAACTTGGTATACAACACCAGACTTTAAAATAGATAATTCAGACATATCACTATTTGATCATTATTGAAACCTCCTCCCTCTCCTGGTAAGCTTTCTCTCTATAGCGTATTTGAGTCTCAATTCACACACTTGAATGTGCAAGAAATTTAATTTTTATTAAATTTTATTTTAATTTACATCTCAATCTCTCAGCCTACCTTTTAATGTGCTGGTCCAAGTTCTGATTGGGGCTTCAAGTCTATTCAGTCTATACATTCAGGTCTACATTAAGGATGCTGGAGTCCTATCTCATCCTCAGGCATCGGTCCATGATCTTTGTTTTTCAGAAGTTTTGTTTCTCTCATGTTCATGAGCAATTCCAGGCCTGCATCATTATGCATATGGGCTCAGAAGCATGTTCATCTCTTTGATGCTGACTAGGTTCTGTCTGCCAGTTCTCATGATTAGTGTTTCCATATAAGGTCTTAGTATGTTCTTGGGTCAGAAAGCATGACTCTTCTCTCCTGTGTCCACATAGGTAAATTCTCATCTCTTTTTAATTATGGTTCTTTCTTTCTCTGTGTGTGGTGGTTAGATTTTTGTTTCTGTTTTGTTTTGTTTCTGTTAACTTGACACAGGCTACAGTCATTTGGAGAGAAAGATCCTCAATGGAGAAGATGCCTACATCATATTTACCTGAAGGCAAGTTTGTCTGGCATTTTCTTGATGAATGATTGATGTGAGAAGGCCCAGAGCTCCATGAGCAGTGTCATCCCTGGGAAAATGGTCCTGAGTTATATAAGAAAACAGGCTGAGTAACCATGGAGTGCAATTAATTTGTGCCTCTAAGTTCCTGACTTGAGTTCCTGAGTGGGCTTCTCTCAACAGATTAAGACCCAGGATATATAAGACAAATAAACCCTTTCCTCCTTCCTCTTCTTCCTCCTCCCTCTTCTACCTTTCCCCCCGTTTCTCTCGAATTCTGGAGAAAGTCACCTATCAATATCACCTTTCAAATGTTTTTTCCCTTTGCACCAATTCTGTAAGTTACAGAATTATATCCAAGTTTACAGAAAGCATTAGCTAATTATTTTCCAACTCTAGTTTGAAACTTCTCTTTTTAAACCAACAGCACTGGAACAACTGTTGTTTTGATGAAGGAGATGTATTTACATTGCCAGAAAAAAAAAAGTGAGCTTAGTATTCTATCCTATCATAAACATTTTGATAAATATAATAAAGTTATTCTCCTGTACATAACCCATAAACTTAGTGTCTATCTTGTTGCACTTCTTGTCCTAAAATTAGGCCTGATTGCAACAGGTATACCTAAAGGATCTCCTTATGAAAAGAATTAATGAACTACTTCAATAATGAAGTAATTGGCGATGAAATATGGATGAAAAGAAACTGCATGCTAGAAGTTCAGGTGAAAAAGAAAACAGATTCTTTTTCTCATCTTTCTGAAAGCACAATTGCTCTAGACATTTGGCACACAATATTTTGTTAAGAATGATAATGTTAACAGTGTTTTTTTAATTTATTTATTTTTTTATATTAATCACAGATTATTTACTTTGTATCCCAGCTGTAGCTCCCTTCCTCATTCCCTCCCAATTCCACCCTCCCTCCCTCATCTTCTCCCTGCCCCTTCCCAAGTCCACTGATAGGGGAGGACCTCCTCCCCTTCCATCTGAGTCTAGCTTATCAAGTCTCTTCAGGACTGGCTGCAATGTCCTCTTCTGTGGCCTGGCAAGGCTGCTCCTCCCTCGAGGGGTAGGGATGGGGTGGTCAAAGAGCTGGCCATTGAGTTCATGTCAGAAATAGTCCCTGTCCCTCTTATTAGAGAACCCATTTGGACACTGAGTTACCATGGGCTATATCTGAGCAGGGGTTCTAGGTTATACCCATTATAGACCAATTATACGTTTCTTTTTCTTCTCAAGGATCACCTACTCTTCAAAGCAGGGATCATGCTTCTTTTCCAAAGGTCACACAATATCTGCCCCATCACTGAGAAAGTCAGGCAGCAACTCAAAGCAGGAACTGAAGCAGAGATCATAGAAGAACAATGCTTACTGGCTTGTTCTCCATGACTTGCACAGTCTGCTGCCCAATCATGGCACTGCCCACCATGAGCTGTGCCTTCCTACATCTGCCTGACAGACTCCCTATTGGTCAATCTTATGTACTCATTTTATCAATTGAGAGTTCCTCTTACCGAGCTCTAGTTTGTGCCAAGGTAACAAAAATCCAACCAGGACAGTTGAGAATTAAAGAAAGGAAAAATTGTAGACCCAGCGGTCTTGTCCTTGCTTTGCACTCATACATTAATTTACAGAAACAAAACAAAACAAACATCGTTTTATATTCCTTCCCAATACAAGACCAGTCCTTACTCTCAGAAATTTTACAAACTGATTTTGGAAAGAAAACAAAATTGTTGGAAATATAAAATATGAGAGCTGAAACTGTTGAAGACCTAAGACATTAAGGAAACACCAAGAAAGGAAGGAGTGACTCCAGCTAAAGGAGAGTGGTTCAGGGAGAAAGCCACATTTGACCTGGAGATTTTGATTTTCCAGGCAAAGAAGGCAAGGAATGCTTCCCAGAAAACTAAATGAAATAAATAAATAAAATATTCATACTTGTATCAGGGAAGGGAATCATTTTGCCACAAAATGTAACTAGGGTTCTCAATTCAAGTGCATAAGGTGTGGGAAAGAGTGATGAAAGATGGATCCGGTAAGGCTGGTTGCATTCTGGCAAGGTCACAGTGTACTTGGCTTGCCAGAACTTCAAACTCTGTTTACATAAATATGGTGCGCCACAATTCAACCATGTGACATAGAAACTCAGGGAAGCACTGAACAGGAGTGAGGCATTCTAGAAACATCACTCTGAGGCAATGGACTGGAGGAAAGCAGAGGGCTAGTGACCATGCAGGGTCAGGTGCTATGAAATAACACCAGCTATTGCTCAGCAGAGCAGCCCTGTAGAACACTGTGGGCTAGCTTCCACCGTCCAGGGAACACTACTCTACTGTCCCTCCTCCAGCCAGAACACCACCCAGCTCACAGTCCTGAGTCCTTTTGTGCAGCTCATTCCGAGATCAAAAAAATAATCGACGTGTTTTTCTTCAGTGCCTTTGTCAGGAGCTCTCTGGGGCGTTTTTCCTCAGTTTGGAAATACTCATTTAGAGGTGAATTACTAACAAATAATCGAGCTTCTTTACCAATATGATCTGAACCGCTGAGAATTGTGTCCGAGTTTGACCCCTTGCAGTCTCTGACATTAACAAAAGTCAGGCCATATACTGGGCAATAAGTAGTTGTTGTATGGAAGATGAAATGAAAATGGGGAGAAAATAGAAGGGAGGCACGGTACTTAGAAACAATGTCTATTCATTTTTTAAATTTATAAACAAAAATTCAGCAGCCGATTTAATTATTGCTATTATTATTATTATTATTATTTTGCCCTTTATATTTACATTTTCTGTCCAACTTATTTTATTCCCTGGATGCAAAATCCCCAAATACAATGCCACCAGCCGCATTTCATTCTTTTTTTTAACCTAGGGCAAACAATTTTTCAATCATGACTTTAAATTTGATGAGGTTCCATTAAGAAACCCCATGTACGTCCTACTTCTAACAGGCAAACACATAAAGAGACCGTCAAAGCACTTCGTTAAAGGCAGGAAGATTAAGGAAGAAGATTGCACAAGCAGCCACCCACACGGGTGTTGCAAGGCTAACAGTCAGCCTGAATCATCACCCTAAAGCAGCCTGTACTCCTTCCAACTCCTGGCTTCAGCTCACCATTCAAGATGCAAGAAAGTAAAATGTTGGTGTTGGTGACCAAGAAAGCAGGTGTGTTTCTTTTTCCTTAGTTACTCTTAGCCCTGGGGCAACAATTGTTTCTTGTTTTTGACTTGGTAAACAAATCTCTTGGGTGGTAATTAAAGAACTTATACAAGTCTTAAGATCACAAAGAATAATATTTGGTCCTGTTTCTAGCAGGAGAGGTACTGGTTTATCGTCTCAGAAACTAGCTTTTGAATAAGCTTTCTCCACCCATAGCTCCATTCAGCAATGGCGCCATGCATTAGTCACCCCTGCCTTCACCAGACTCTTCTCTGAACCCTTATTTTTCTCTTCTTTTATCTCACTTTGTGCTTGCTGTCCCAAACTGCAGTATAGCTCTGAACAGCAATTCCAATGATTCTTGAATATTCAATCAAAAACTGTTTCCACACTCTGTCCCGTCAGTCTTAGCTAACTATAACTATCTGCCTTCCTCCAACACATAATCTGTGCACCTTATACATCATTTTTCTCCACTTTTAGTTTAGTTTAAGTATTATTAAACTAATTTGTTTCTTTATTACCTTGCTTTTGGATTGCTAATCTCCCTTAAGTCAAGAAATTATATATATATATATATATATATATATATATATATATGTATGTATGTATATATATGTTCTATTTGAAACCCAGATTGATGTGCCAGATAATGTAAGCAAGTGAAAGCAGGTAATGAGTAAATTATTATTGAAAACTAACTTAAGAATCTTCACGATAGTAAATATAAATCCAACAGGGCAATAAGATTGCAAATAGAATAAATGATTATGTGAAAAAAAGCAAGATCGTTGTGGTTGTTGTACTTAAGTACTGAATTTCAAATCAAACTCCCAGGAAATCAATGAGAGAAGACAGAAAACCAGCAGATTAAATAACACTTACAATTTAGTTAAAGGTAAGAGAAACTGGGAATTTGTTCTATTAAAGTTTGAAAATCGACATAAGATTCCCATACTGCACTATAGATTTGAGTTGATCTACCAGTAATCTCTGAGCTGCAAGAAATTAAAATGCTTCCCAAAGGGATCAAGGTGGGGGTATGGATGTTAAAATTTTACTTTGCCATTTCAAGCTCTCAATTAAGAATCACTCGTTTTTCAAGGACACTGTAAAACGATCTAGAGATGAAAAAAAATCTCACTAGAAACAGGCTAGTGTGGGCAAATATATACAGTACAAATCAAAACAACATAACAACTCAATTCAAGAAAGTCTTTGTACCTTAGTAAAGATACATATGAAAACATACCCACCCTTGGGAAATTACTTAATAAAACAAAGTTAAGGGCTGGGAAAATGGCTTTGTTGGTAAAGTACTTGCTTTGCAAGTCTGAAGGTGAGTTTGATTCCCTGAGCCAAATGAAAAAGAAGAAGAAGAAGAAGAAGAAGAAGAAGAAGAAGAAGAAGAAGAAGAAGAAGAAGAATCCAACAATAATAACAAAACAAAACAGAAAAAAAATGAATGCATTGACAGGTACCCAGCCCTAGCATATAAAGGAGGCTACCTGAAGTGGTATGCCAGCACACACACACACACACACACACACACACACACACATTTATGTTCCTGTACCCACATGTGCATATGTGCATACATGAACACAAAACACAGACACACACACAGACAAACACACACACACACACACATCCATAAAACAGAGGGCCAATGGATATTTGCAATGCACAAATAAACACAGCGTGTGAGAAGTGGACACAGTCTCCCACCTCTAGCCAATAAGGTATCTACAACTGACAGCTACTTGCAAATGGAAAATTAGTTTCCTCCAATGCAATCCTATTGGGTATATATAACCATAATTAAGGGAAGGCCCCATACCCAACAGTGAGTGGCCAACACAGAACTAACTCATAACTCAAAAGAACTTTTATAGATATTTTGTCTTATACACATTTTTTTTTTCAATGAAGCAACAAAAAGTTTGGTAAGATAGGCTCTTCAGCACACAATGCTGACTGGAGGAAAATAGATAAACTTGAGGTGTTGAAAATAAAATTCACACTCTAAAATTTGGTAGCAATCGAAATTATGTCTCAAAATACATAGAAAATAAAGTAGTGGTCAGAAAAAAAATATTGGCAAAATTCAGTGTTAAGTGAAATTCACTGAAAGATATACTGAACAGTCCCAGATGGTAGCAGGAAGTCAGCCCCAAAGAGTGATATTCCAGAAAGCAGGGGACAGGGTATATCTGTAGACAAATAGAAATGGCTCCAGAAAGCCCAGAAAAGCAAAAGTAATTCAGGGTCCTGTTCACAGTGTGTGAATGTTAGAATATCTGACAGCAAGATGCACAAGGGCCTGAGTGTGAAAAAAATAAAAATAAACATTTCCAGGGGAAACACTAACATTTTACTAAACCAGTCCGTGACCATCAGGTAAGCCCTAAAAAGAGAAAAGCAGTTCTGCTTAATAAACTGTTAGGTTAGTAGAATGGTGGTTAATGAAAAGAAGGAAAGCAAATGAAATGAAAGAACAGATGGGGCAGGCTCAGGGAAAACCAGCAATCTATGGTCATTGATGACCTGAGAGACTTCATTCTTCTCACTGGTAAAAATAAAATGCACATGCAATTCATGAGCCATTCCTCAGACATAAAGATGTAGGAGGTTAAAAACAATGGAAGACAAAAATGAGCAGAAGATTTGAAAAACAAAATGGGTACAATTATAAACATCTTAATCCGATACCAACTTCAATGCATGAAGAAAATTTGACACAATTATCAAGAAAGACACGTAAAACTTTCAGTCGCTGACATTGCTCACTGTTCAGTTCAGCAGAAATGCAGAACGTATGACTCATATAATTAACTGCTTTGCTTTTTATGTTCTTTTTAATTTTTTTAAACTTTATTCACTTTACATCCCGATTGTAGCTCCCACCCTCGTCTCCTCCCGGTGGTCCTTTCCTCCCCAACCCCTGCCAGCTCCCCAAGTCCTTACAAAGAGGCAGCCCTCCTTCCTTACCCAGCTGGCCACAGACTATCAAGTCTCTTCAGGGTTGCCTGTATCTTCTTCTTCTGTGGCGTGGGAAGGCAACCCAAACGGGGTGGGGGGGAGATCAAGGAGCATGCTCCAGAGTCAGAGACACCCCCCACCCCTGCCCAGTCTGTTCTCCTCACTGGAGAACCCACATGGAGACTGAGCTGCCTATGGGCTACATCTGAGCTGGAGGCTTAGGTCCTCTCTATGCTTGGTCCTTGGTTGGTGCATCAGTCTCTGCAGGCCTCACTGCGCCCAGATTTGTTGGATCTGTTGGTCTTCTTTTGGAGATCCTGCCCCCCGCTCCCGCCCGGGTCTTTTTATTCCCCCCACTCTTCCCTGCACTCTGCCCAAAGTTTGGTTCTAAGTCTCTGCATCTGCTTCCATCCCCGATGGGTGGAGTCTTTCAGAGGACATCTATGGTAGGCTCCTGTCCTGTTCACACAAACTGCTTTGCTCTTAACAGTTCCAAGTATAAAATAATGAGAGACCATGTTCACATACATACATACACACACACACACACACACACACACACACACACACAAATACTGTGCAGTGTTTTTAGGAAAGTATTTCAAAATTCTTAAATATTTTCATTTAACTAATATGTTTTTGGGGTAACCCCTCAATAATTGAATAAATAGTAATATAAATTTTAAACTAATTCAGAGTACATACAAGTAAACATATAAGAGAGTAAACTTTGGTATGCAGCTAAAATTGGTAAAACAGTAGCTTTTCCTTTGTGGTTAGGTACTAGTAAAGGAAAAAGCAGTATTACCCAAGGAAAATGTATGCTTTTATGCTAAGACTTAAGTAAAACTGCATCGGTCAGACACCAAGGAAGCAATAGAAAACTAAAATACCACTCAGGTCTATATCCCTGAGGTGAGCAACTCCTGAAAAAAAAACACCAGCCATCCAGGGACTATACCCAAAAAGCTGAGAAGACATCCTTCAGGAAAAACCAGCTTTCTGCAAAGGGGATTCTCTCTACCACAGGATCCCCAGGAACCACCAGAAAATAACCCCAAACACCTAAGATAGCACAATGGGTAGAGGCCAGCGTAAAAGCTCAAGCAACAAAAGACAGCAATATGGCATCTCCAGAACCCAATTACCCAGGGGCAAGTAGCCCTGGACACCCCACCATAACTGAAATCCAAGAAGATGACCTAACAAGTATGCTCATGAAGATGATAACAGAGGAAACAAATAAGATTCGTAAAGACATAGAAGAAGATAAACTCAAACAGAATATTGCCATCCGTAAAGAAATAGAGGAAGCTGCAGCCAAACAGTTTATAGCCTTTAGAAAGGAAATGCTTAAAACACTGAATGAAATGAAAGAAACAGAGTTGAAGGAAGTAAAAGAAAAACAGGAAAGTACAATCAGACAAGTGAAGGAAGTAAACAAAACAACTCAAGACCTGAAGATAGAATTGGAAAAATTAAAGAAAACACAAATGGAAGAAATAATGGAAAGGAAGAATCTAGGGAAGAAAACAGGAACTACAGAGGTAAGCATAACCAACAGACTACAAGAGATGGAAGAAAGAATCTCACGTGTAGAAGATACAATGGAAGAAATCGATGTATCTGTCAAAGAAAATGTTAAATCCGAAAAATTCCTGACACAGACCGTCCAAGAAATGCAAGACAATATGAAAAGACAAAACCTAAGAATAATAAGTATAGAGGAAAAAGAAGACTCCCTTCTCCAAGGCCCAGAAAATATTTTCAACAAAATCATTGAAGAAAATTTCCCCAAGCTAAAGGAGAGGCCAATTAGAATACATGAGGCCTACAGAACACCCAACAAATTTGACCAGAAAAGAAAATCCTCCCGCCACATAATAATCAAAACAGTAAGTATACAGAACAAAGAAAAAATACTAAAAGCTGCAAGGGAAAAGGGCCAAGTAACATATAATGGCAAACCCATTAGAATCACACCTGACTTTTCAACAGAGACTATGAAAGCCAGAAGGGCCTGGATGGATATCATGCAGACCCTAAGGGAACACAGATGTCAGCCCAGGCTACTATACCCCGCAAAACTCTCAGTCCTCATAGATGGAGAAAACAAGATATTCAATGACAAAAACAAATTTCAACAATACCTACAAACAAATCCAGCATTACAGAAGACACTGGAAGGGAAAATACAACCCAAGAAAGCTAGCTACATTCAAGAAAACACAGGAAATAAATAACCTCACTTCAGTAAAACAAAAAGCAACCAAGCACACAACCTGATGACCACAGCCAACATCAAAATCAAGAGATCTAACAGCCACTGGTCATTAATCTCTCTCAACATCAATGGACTCAACTCTCCAATAAAAAGACACAGATTAACAGAATGGATACATAAACAAAACCCAGCAATCTGTTGCATACAAGAAACACACCTAAGACACAAAGATAGACATTACCTGAGGGTAAAGGGTTGGAAGATGACTTTCCAAGCAAACAGATCCAAGAAGCAAGCAGGAGTAGCCATTCTAATATCTGATAAAATAGACTTTCAACCAAAATTAATAAAAAGAGATGGGGAAGGTGTGACACTTCAGACTCATCAAGGGAAAATTCCACCAGGAAGACATCACAATCCTGAACATCTATGCCCCAAATACAAGGGCACCCACATTTGTGAAAGAAACATTGATAAAATTTAAAGCACATATAGATCCTCACACATTAGTAGTGGGAGACTTCAACACCCCACTCTCAACAAAGGACAGGTCAACCAAACAGAAATTAAACAAAGAAACCATGTCTCTGACAGAGGTCATGAATCAAATGGACCTAACAGACATTTACAGAACTTTACACCCAAACACAAAAGAATTTACCTTCTTCTCAGCACCTCATGGAACCTTCTCCAAAATAGACCATATAGTGGGTCACAAAGCAAGCCTCAACAGATACAAGAAGATTGAAATAATCCCATGTATCTTGTCTGATCACCATAGAATAAAGCTGGACCTCAACAATAACAGAAATAACAAAAAGCCTACACACACATGGAAACTGAACAACTTGTTACTAAATGACAGCTGGGTCAGGGAAGAAATAAAGAAAGAAATTAAAGTCTTTCTAGAAATCAATGAAAATGAAGACACAACATACCCGAACTTGTGGGACACAATGAAAGCAGTGCTAAGAGGAAAGTTCATAGCACTAAGTGCCTTCAAGAAGAAATTCGAGACAGCTCATTCAAGCACCCTAATGGCTCACTTAAAAACCCTAGAAAAAGAAGAAGCAGACACACCAAGAAGGAGTAGACGGCTGGAAATAATCAAACTCAGGGCTGAAATCAATCAATTGGAAACAAATAAAACAATTCAAAGAATCAATGAAACCAAGAGCTGGTTCTTTGAGAAAATCAACAAGATCGACAAACCCTTAGCCAGGCTAACTAAAAGGCAGAGAGACACCATCCAAATCAACAAAATCAGAAATGAAAAGGTGGATATAACTACAGACACTGAGGAAATCCAAACAATCATTAGGACTTACTTCAAAAGTCTATATGCCACAAAATTTGAAAATCTAAATGAAATGGACAATTTTCTTGATCGATTTGACTTACCAAAGCTGAATCAGGACCAGGTAAATCAACTAAATAGTCCTATATCCCCCAAAGAAATAGAAGCGGTCATCAAAAGTCTCCCATCCAAAAAAAAGCCCAGGACCAGATGGCTTCAGCGCAGAATTCTACCAGACCTTCAAAGAAGAGCTAACACCAATTCTCTTCAAACTATTCCACAAAATAGAAACAGAAGGAATATTACCAAATTCATTCTATGAAGCCACAGTCACCTTGGTACCTAAACCTCACAAAGACTCAACAAAGAAAGAGAATTTCCAGCCAATCTCCCTTATGAACATTGATGCAAAAATACTTAATAAAATACTTGCAAACCGAATCCAAGAACACATCAAAGATATCATCCACTATGACCAAGTAGGCTTCATCCCAGGTATGCAGGGGTGGTTCAATATACGGAAATCCATCAATGTGATCCACCATATTAACAAACTGAAAGAAAAAAAAAACCACATGATAATCTCCCTAGATGCTGAAAAAGCATTTGACAAAATCCAACATCCATTTATGTTCAAAGTATTGGAGAGATCAGGAATACAAGGCACATATCTAAACATAGTAAAGGCGATATACAGCAAGCCTATAGCCAACATCAAACTGAATGGAGAGAAACTAAAAGCAATCCCACCGAAATCAGGGACAAGACAAGGCTGCCCACTCTCTACATATCTCTTCAACATAGTGCTGGAAGTCCTTGCTAGAGCAATAAGACAGTTGAAGGAGATCAAGGGGATACAAATTGGAAAGGAAGAAGTCAAATTATCACTATTTGCAGATGATATGATAGTATACGTGAGTGACCCCAAAAACTCTACCAGGGAACTCCTACAGCTGATAAACACCTTCAGCAAAGTGGCCGGATACAAAATTAACTCAAAAAAATCAGTAGCCCTCCTGTATACAAAAGACAAAAGGGCTGAGAAAGAAATTAGGGAAACAACACCCTTCACAATAGCCACAAATGACATAAGGTACCTCGGAGTAACCCTAACCAAGGAAGTCAAAGACTTGTATGAAAAAAATTTCAAATCTCTGAAGAAAGAATTAGAAGAAGATATGAGAAGATGGAAAGATCTCCCATGCTCATGGCTTGGCAAGATTAACATAGTAAAAATGGCCATCTTACCAAAAGCAATCTACAGATTCAATGCAATGCCCATCAAATTACCAACACAATTCTTTACAGACCTGGAAAGAAAATTCTCAACTTCATCTGGAATAACAAGAAACCCAGAATTGCTAAAACAATCCTCTACAATAAAAGATCTTCTGGAGGTATCTCCATCCCTGATCTTAAGTTGTACTATAGAGCAACAGTTTTAAAAACTGCATGGTACTGGCATAGAAACAGAATGGTGGATCAATGGAACCGAACAGAAGACCCAGAAATAAACCCACACACTTATGGACACCTGATCTTTGACAAAGATGCCAAAACCATACAATGAAAAAAAAGATAGCATCTTCAACAAATGGTGCTGGTCTAACTGGATGTCTACATGTAGAAAAATGAAAATAGATCCATACTTGTCACCCTGCACAAAACTGAAGTCCAAGTGTATCAAAGACCTCAACATAAAACCAGACACATTAAATCGGCTTGAAAAAAAAGTGGGAAATACCCTAGAACTCATTGGTACAGGGGAAAACTTCCTGAACAGAACACCAACAGCACAGGCTCTAAGAGCAACAATCAATAAATGGGACCTCATGAAACTGAAAAGCTTCTGTAAAGCAAAGGACACCGTCATCAAAACAAAGTGACCGCCTACAGATTGGGAAACAATCTTCACCAACCCTTTATCTGACAGAGGACTCATATCCAGTATATATAAAGAACTAAAGAAGCTGAAAAGCAGCAAACCAAGTAATCCACTTAAAAAATGGGGAACAGAGCTAAACAGAGAATTCTCTGTAGAGGAATACCAAATGGCAGAGAAGCACTTAAAGAAATGCTCAACCTCACTAGCCATTGGGGAAATGCAAATCAAAACAACCCTGAGATTTCACCTTACACCCATGAGAATGGCCAACATCAAAAACTCAAGTGACAACACATGCTGGAGAGGTTGTGGAGAAAGGGGAACCCTTCTGCACTGCTGGTGGGAATGTAAACTTGTACAACCACTCTGGAAATCAATCTGGCGCTTTCTCAGACAACTAGGAATAGCGCTTCCTCAAGATCCAGCCATACCACTACTGGGCATATATCCAAAAGAGGCTCAAGTACACAAAAAGGACATTTGCTCAACCATGTTTGTAGCAGCTTTATTTGTAATAGCCAGAAGCTGGAAACAACCCAGATGCCCCTCAACTGAAGAATGGATGCAGAAATTGTGGTACATCTACACAATGGAATATTACTCAGCAATGAAAAATAAGGAAATCATGAAATTTGCAGGTAAATGGTGGGATCTGGAAAGGATCATCCTGAGTGAGTTGTCCCAGAAGCAAAAAGACACACATGGTATATACTCACTCATATAGACATACAATATAGGACAAACCCACTAAAACCTGTGCATCTAAAGAAACTAAGCAAGAGAGAGGACCCTAAAAAAATGTCCAAACCCCATCCGGAAAGGCAAAGAGGATGGACATCAGAAGAAGAAGAAAACAGGAAACAACCTAGGAACCTACCACAGAGGGCCTCTGAAAACCTCTGCCCTTCAGACTATCAAAGCAGATGCTGAGCCTGATGGGCAACTGTTGGGCAGAGTGGATGGAATTTTAGGTAAGAACTGGGATATAGTAAGAGCTCGAGAGGACAGGTTCTCCACAAGGAGAGCAACAGAACAAGAAAATTTGAACACAGGGGTCTTCCCAGAGACTCATACTCCAACCAAGGACTATTCATGGAGATAACCCAGAACCCCTGCACAGATGTAGCCCAGGGCAGTTCAGAGTCCAATTGGGTTACATAGTAATGGGAAGAGGGACTGCCTCTGACATAATCTGATTGACCTGCTCTTTGATCACCTCCCCCTGGGGGGAGCAGCCTTACCAGGCCATAGTAGAGGAAAATGCAGCCACTTTTGATGTGAACTGATAGACTAAGATCAGAAAGGAGAGGAGAACCTCCCCTATCAGTGGACTTGGGGAGTGGCACCCAGAGGAGGGTGGGTGGGTTTGGGAGGGGAGGAGGGAGGGGCTTATGGGGGAATGCAGAATGAATAAAGTGTAATTGATGAAAAATTTTTAAAAAAAGGGAAAAAAATAATTTAAGAACCTTAAATGACTTTCAAAAGTGGAGGAAAACATGGAGTTAGTCAATTGTCATGGAACACGTCTCGCCCCTGGGGGCAATGGTCTCCTGAACCTACTCAGACCTCAGACACCACCACTGCTAGTTCTAGAACTGATGCAGGATGTTCCAACGAGGGGGTTAAGGCTTCTCATAATATTTCCTATAAGCCCACACCTGTTTGTTTATATCCCCCATTTTTATTCATTATTAGCCAGATAGAGCCAAGTAATTGTGGTAATGATATTTGCTTTTTTGCCCAATGCTGGAATGCTAGTAAATTTAGGTACGCCCTGGTTACTCGCATGCCTCGCTGGGTGCCTGTGCCCGTTGATGCCCCCCACGCTATGACTCTCTTCAGACAGAAAAGGGATCTTGGAACTACAGCCACCATTGTTACTACCATCTCATTGGCGGCTGTTGGAGCTACCACCGGGGCATTAGCCATGCGTCATACTGGGCAGACTGCTCAGACCCTGAATAATCATTTAGCCAATGTAGCTCATGCCTTAGTTGTACAAAAAGGAATTAATGCTCAACTAAAAGGAAGCTTGATGGTGTTCAGTCAGAGGATTGACCTCGTGCAGGAGCAAATTGATACCCTATGGCAAATCACTCAACTTGGCTGTCAATGAAAATATGCTGGACTTTAAGTCACTAGCATATAACATGAGAATTTTTCCTGTGCTGCAAATCTGTCTAAACAATTGTCGAGCTATATTTTAGGTAATTGGACTGGAGAATTCGATACTACGATGGAGCAGCTGAGAGTGGCCATTGTCACAGTAAATTCTACCAGAGTGGACGCAGGACTAGCCACAGGATTATCAACATGGATTGCTGCAGCCATGAATCATCTGAAGGAATGGGCGAGCATGGGAGCGTTAGCAGGCCTTCTGGTGTTGGTCTCCTTGGTTTGCCTGTGGTATATATGCAAGATTAGAGTCTCACAACAGCGTAATGCAGCCATGACCATTCAGGCCTTTACAGCCATTGAAGCAGGACAGTCTCCCCAAGCATGGTTGGCTACCATAAAAAGCTAAAATGTTACGCTCAGGATGCGAGGCTAAGCACTGCACTCAGGGTCAGCCGCTTTGGACCCAGAGCATGTCTGATTGCATGCGGGTTGATGCCCCAGGTCCCGCCTCTGAGAAAAAGGTATCGGTCGGGTCTGATGCTCTTTGGGTGGATGACACCTAAATGAACATCAGTACAAAGTCCCAATTTATTTCTAATATCAGAGATCAGACCTCTACTCTTGCCTGATGCATCTAAAACAAAAATGGGGAACTGTAGAGCTGCAGAATGATATGCCTTAAAGATTGACTGGTTTCCGCCTTCCACCTTCCCGATGGTGAGTGCTCTCTGTCACAAACAATTCCACATTTGGCTAAGGCTGAGGATCTGGCTTGCTTCCATGTATGTGGACCTATCTGCATTGCCCACGTGGCACGCTGGGGTTGGCTACCCAGAGGCTATTTAAGCTGTGGGCTGGCTTTCCCCAGGGTCAGATGATTGTTCATGGTTCCTGAATAAACTGCATTGAAAAAAAAAAAAGAAGAAAACTAAAATACAAAAGAAAAAATTAAAAAACAAGAATTGGTTTCCTATATAATAAAATAAAAGTAAAATAATAAAATAGTCAGCAAGAATGACCAAGGGGGAAAAATGTAAGCCACTGATGTTAGGAAGCAAAACAAAACGTATTAACACAGACAATAGAAGAAAATAAGTGAAAAGTAAGTGAACGTGATAAACACATTTTTTTCTTTTTTATTTATTACAATTTATTCACTTTGTATCCCAGCTGTAGCCCCCTCCCTTATCCTCTCCCTAACCCACCCTCCCTCTCCTATGCCCCTCCCCCAGTCCATTGATAGGGGCGGTCCTTCTCCCCTTCCATCTGACCCTAGCCTATAAGGTCTCATCAGGACTGGCTGCATTATCTTCCTCTGTGGCCTGGTAAGGCTGCTCTTCCCTCAGGGGGGAGAGGGGGCAATCAAAGAGCTGGCCACTGAGTTCATGTCAGAGACAGCCTCTGTTGATAAGCACATTTTTATCAATAAATTTGTAAGTGCACTACAATTAAATTAACAAATTGAACATGAAGCATAACTTATCAAAACAGACACAAGGAAATGAGTAAGCATAAATATTGATATATATAGTCTTTGAAATGAAGTTTTCATTTGAAAATATCTCATAAATAAGTTTTCAGGCACAGATGGCTTAGAAAGTAATTTTCCCCAAAATTCATAAAGGAGAGGAAACAAATAATCCCAGATTGAATGTTTATGTTTCTTTTCGTGATTTCAAAGATAACGTTCAATCAATAATAGTAATACTTATTAGTTCATTGTGACCCGTGGAAAGGTGGCGCCAGCAGTACTGTCAAAGATGGGAGCAACTTCCATCATAAAAGGTCTGTGCCACATGTGTCAATATCACGCTAGTTAGCTGCAATGTTGACCATTTGGAAGAAATATTGCAAATACTATAAAAATGGTAAATTATTTTAATCAGTGTGCTAGGATAAATGTAGCGATGTAATTAATTAAGCGAGACATCCAAAAAGTAGGTGGAGAGACCTATGGATCAAAGAAAACAAACTGAAAACTGAATAAAGCATGTTGGAGAGGTTGTCTGCTGACAAAGAACTTATTTTAAAGACCTTAGGGACTAGAGAGATGGCTCAGCAGTTAGAGGCGTGCACTGTTCTTGCAAAGAACCCCAGTCCATTCCCAGCACCCACATCAGGTAGCTCACAACCACTTGTAACTTCAGTTGCAGAAAATCCTCTTCTGGCTTCCACTGGTACCAGCACTTACATGCGCACACAGGTACACACGCACACACACACTAGCGTACATGGACACGAATACACATGGACACGCACAAACACATGCACACTTTAAAACGATAAATTTAAAATAACAGAAGGAAATATGTAAATCTAAAACCTTTGGTGGAAGTGAAGATACACAATGTTAACCTTAATAAAAAGAGAACTAGGAGAGATGTTTTAATTTCATAACAGGCCTGAGAATGAAGTCCACTAACAGGGATAACGAGGACTAACAGCAGTTGAGGCAGTGATCAACTCTTAGAGAAAGTAACAATAGTTAGTGTATGTGTGTCCCACAGTACAGCATCTAAATATAAAACTTGAAACTGGTAAAACTGAAACAAAACAGCAAACACACAATGACAACAGAAACTAGGTAAACCCACTAGTACATCTGGGAGGATTTCAACATTACTATTTGAGCAACTGATGAAACCACCCAACAAACATTCTATAAGGATGAGAAAATTCCTAAACAACACTGTCAATCAACGTGATCTGGGTGACTTTTAAAGGGTATGCTACCCAACAATGGCACAACGCGCATACTTTACAGGATTGTATAGAATATTCACCAGAAAATATCACATTCTGGGCCACAAAATGAACTTTTACAAATTTAAGTGGAAAAAGTTACATAGAATCTGTTTTTAAACTATAACAGAATTAAAAATTTAAGGATAATAAATTAAAGTAATTTATTATATATTATATTAATATATATTAGTGGCATGTTATATAATAATATATTATTAGAATTTAATAATGATTATTATTAAAAATAATAATTTAGAAAATAGGTAAGTTTGGACATGTGATGGCTCAGGCCTATACTCAGCACTTGGGATGCTGAGGTTAAGAGGATCATGAGTTGAAGGTTGACCAGGACTACATAGTACATTCTAGGCCAGCCTGTTTTATTAAACAGGAAGACCCTCTTTCAGAAAACAATCAAATAAGCCAGGCGTGGTGGTGCATGCCTGTAATCCCAGCATTGGGGGAGGCAAAGGCAGGCAGATGTCTGTGAGTTTGAGTCCAGCCTGGTCTACAAAGTGAGAACAGGACAGCCAAGGCTACACAGAGAAATCCTGTCTCAAAAAAAGAAAGAGAGAGAGAGAAAGAGAGAGAAAGAAAGAAAAGCAAAGAAAGTGGATAAGCTTATAGCTGAGAAGAGTAAAAAGAGACAGAGAATACTTAGAGTGCAATCAAGCCACCAGCATGGGAAATGAAAGAGAAGTCACCACCTTGGAGTTGGACTGACCCCCAGGGCATCAACAGAGTCATCATGAAAAGCTATGATGATTCTGTTAAGAAACTTGCTAACTTTGACTAAACAGACAGATTTCATGAAGTCACTCTACAAAACTCCTATGAAAAGAAGTAAATTCTTTGAATGTGCCTGTCTAGTAAATAAATGGAATCAATAAATAACCTGCAATAAAGTGACAATAGGCCACTATGGCAAAATAAGTTATTTCAATCCTCAATTATTTTCCCCCAAATAAGAATAAACAGAACACCTGTTAATTCATTCTATAAGGCAAATGTGACTCTAATAGCAAAAACCTGATAAAGATAGCATACAGCATGGAAAACTAACTGCAAACCAAAATTTCATATGCTCTTGAAAAAAAAATCAGAGAGTTATGAGCAAACTAAATATAGGTATGTGTAAAAAGTAGTATAGATGCCATCAACCAAATGATATTTATTCCAGGTATGCAATTATTGGTTAGACATTTGAAATTCAATGTAATTCATACATCAAAAGACTGAAGAAAAAATTACATTGTACAAGAAAGGTATTTGATAAAAGCTAACACCCACTCATGAATCAAAAACACCAGCCATCATCAAAATTCAGTCATAATAAACTCTCCAGAGCTAAATATATGAAGAACATTCTCAGCTTATAAAGAAGGCCTGTGCTCATGTTGATGCTTGAACGTCGGAGGCTTTTCTTAAGATCAAGACAAGACGTGGATGTGTGCTGCTACCATTCTATTCAACATTGTGCTGGAAGTTCTGCCCAGTCTGATGAGACAAGGATGGAGAATGCTGTGCACATGGATGGGGGGCGACTATCCAACACTGTTCCCTTTGGGGACATTTGGGTAGAAGTTTTCATGTGCAAGTGATGAGCAACACAGCAAGGGACAAGCTCTCAAGTTATGAGGTCAGAACCTGTCGTTTTTATATATATGAACATTAAAAATTGAAATCACAAAATAATACGTTATTAACACTAGAAAACCAAAACGCTTTTTTTCTACAACTCTAAAAATACCAACTTAATAGAATTATAGAAATCTCAAACTGTGATGACACAAATCAAATATGAAAAATAGAAATATTTCATGCTTGTATTTTAGAAACATCACTGTTGTGTTACTTCTCAACGTGATTTATAGATTCGGTTCCAATCTAATGAAGTCTCAACAAACTATTTTGTAGGTAATGGGAACTCAAAGCCCTAGACTGAATAACATCACAGAGAGAGAGAGAGAATCAATGGAATGAAATAAAAAGTCTGTAAACATTCATGCAAATACAGTCAGCTAAAAAACTTATAAAAAACAGTTCAATGGTTGAAGTATAGCATTAAAAAAAAGTTATGCATATATTACCCCAAAGTAACCTAGACAAACCACATACCTTTCACAAAAAGCCAGTCAAACTGAATGTAAATCACATCATCTTTGAAACAAAAGAGCTGAACAACTATACTTTGCAAAAATTAAACCTTCCTCTCTGATGAAGTTATCCATGAGGGCACTAGTACAAGCTGCAGAATCAGATGGCATGTTTGGAAAATATGTGACCAGTAAAGGCCTTATATCCGAAACGTAAACAATCTCCTAAAAAACCAACCACAAGAAGGGCCAGGACAGCGGCCCAGTGAGCAAAGTGTTTGCTTCAAGACATGAGGACCTAAACTCAAATCCTGAACACTCGTGTCAGAGCCAGGCATGACCATCTATTACCCCAGTGTTTTGAGGCAGAATCAGACTGACTCCAGGGCTTCTTGGACAGCCAGTTTAGACAACAGTGATCTCCGAGTTCAGCGACAGACCCTGTCTCTCAAGATTGAAAACAATAGAGGAAGAACCAACATGAAACCCAGACTCCACATGTGCACTCCTGGGCCAGCATATTTGCACAAACACATGTACATATGCACACTCATGCACACAGGCACACACCAACTCACTAAGAATGAGTAAAGGATATGAACATACCTGTTATCAAAGAAAATGTATGGATGCTAAGTAAATATGAAATGATGTTGGATAGGATTGACTAGTAGAAATTTAAAAGTTAGGTTACAACTCCACATCCTTTTGACAAAATTTAGACAAGTATTGCTGTAGGTTCCAACTCTTCCAACTGTTAGAGCAGAAGAACAATACCAGGGATTTCTATTACTCACTAGCGGTGGCTTCAAAGGGCCTACTCACTCTGATAGATGGTGTGCTGATTCGTATAACTCTAAATTTAGCTGTAGGATACAGCAGTCACACCCAGGTTCAGACCTAATTGATGTAAGAGTCGGAGGTACAATGCAACCTGCACACAAATGTTCATGGCAGCTTTTTCTTTATATTCACCAATTCTGGAAGCAAATAATATGTAACGGGAAGCATGGACTGTGGTATGGAATTGTTACCAGGCAAAGATATAGACAAAGTGTCATACATTGATTTAATTTCCTATTATACAATGGTAAAAGTAAGCAAACTACGAAATGTGTCAGAATATGAAGAAGAGCCTTCAAAGGCAGGACTGCATAAATAGTAAAAACTCAGTGTGGTTTATTCAGTAACCAGTCGGCCCTAGAAGTATACGCAAACATCGACATTGAACTGGCTCAGCAGGTTGTGTTTATATGTTTGTATATTTATATGCATACTTAATAACAATGCTAAAAGAAGAGGAGGCTGGTAAATTTTGGAGAAAGCAGGGTGAAGACAAAAATGGGAAGGGTAGGAGGGAGGAGAAGAATGGGAAATGATATGATTTCATTTAAAACCAATGCCTTAAAAATGTACTAAAAAAAAAACAAACTCAAAGCCGATATTTCTTAGATCCCAGGAAAGGTGGAAGATGAAGGACTAGATTAAGAGCTGGTGAGCTTTGGAGCATGGGAACTATTTGGCATGGTCCATATGATATGCACACCACATTCTGTGTCAATCAAATCTATAGAATCTTACAACCGTTAGCATGAACCTTAATGCATGCAAATATAAACTTCATTTACATAGTTAGAGAACTCCAGGAAAGAATGCAGACTGTGAAAAAAGTAACTGTGCCACACAAATGCAGACAACCTTACTGAAATGGGATGGATGGAATGATCTTTGGACAATACCTGCTGTATAAAGGAAAAGCAAGAGACGCTCCGCACAGTACATCTTAATTTCTACTGTATCCAATGAGAGTGGGGTAGTGCCAGACGTGTGCACTTGAACTGAACAATTACATAAGTCAGTTGTGGGTGTGGAAGCCAGGGTTTTTACTGAAGGAGTAGGAGTTCACAAGCAAGCAATGGAAGGAGGCTTTAATTATCCAAAGGCTAATCAAGTGTGTTTGGAGACACCAGTTTGAAATGTCTAGCTTAAGTTATGGCTGTGGAAATGTTTGTAGACAAAGGTATATGTATCACTTAGTGTATTTCTTTGCTCTGTGAGCTGATGGCATGGACAATGTTCTTAAATGACACAATTGATCAAGACTGACACAAAGGAAACAGACTACCAAAACACATACATCTACTGGAGAAAATGAATTCACAATTAACAACCTTCACCAACAGAAAGATCTGGTCTATGATTCATTAGTGTATTCCTCTTTGTATACATTTTAAAAAGTAAATAAACTCTGTATAAAATTTTGGGTAAGATGTCAGTGGAGACATCCCAACTCATTTAAATGAAGTCTTAGGATTATCTTCATAAGAAATTAAATGGGAATATTATAAGAAAGGAACTGGAAAGCCAAAAAGAAGAAAAAATATGCAAATACTTTATCAGTTTAGCATCTTGAACCCAGAACTATATAAAAGGCTCAAGACACCAATCCAAGTATGTTCAATCCAGGAATGTAAGAATGTTTGTTAATTAAACATTTGGTGAATTAAAATTGTGACAGAAGCAGAATAAATAGGGACTTTTGTCCTTTTGTAAAGTATAGGGGACTGAAAATATTCCTCAATAATCTGAGTATCTACTATTCTTGTAGAGGAGCTGAGCAAGGTTGCTATCACTCAACAGGTTTAATTCCAGCTCTAAAGGGTCTGATAGCTCTAACCTCCATTAATACCTGCTCTCACCTGCTCATACCCACACAGAGACACATATACACAGATAATTTTTAATATAGAAATAATATTTGGCAAAACCAGTACCCACTTATATCAGGATAATTCTGACCTCATCCAAGTAGGAATAGAAAGAATTTTTAATTTGATGAAAAACATTCAACAGAAGCAAAAGCTGACTTTACACACAATAGTGAAAGAGATTCTGACAAAATTATAGACTTGAGGCAGAGATTTGAAGAAATTAAGGCCATTTCTTTGATTAGGGCTCATTAAGCGGCGATAATTATACTCTATTGCATGCCAGATCAATTAAAGATTTTAATAGTTTTCATGGGAATATAAATTGGTGTAATGGTTTAGAAATCAGGCAGACGACAGAGTCAAAGCTCTTTAAAATGGTCATATCCTTTGACCTAGAGCTTTTACGTCCACAAATCTGCTAGGAAATCTTATCAAAGATATAGGCAAATATTTATGTATAAGAAAGTTCACTGGACATTTTGTTTTTGTTTGTTAAACTGTGGATTGGACCTGAACTTTAACATTGTGATAACAAACACTCTTCAAATTTCCTTCTAGAGTGCACAATTTCTTCCTAAACCATTTAGGGACTAAATGTTGTTCTCTACATTTCTCAGAAAGGAAATGCACACAGCTATTGTGTTATTGTCTTTAAAACAGTGAGGGAAATAGTCCAGACCATGTATAATATGCATGTATATTATACTGTACACTCCTTTTCCATACAGACATAAATACACGTGAACGTTTTACAGAATTGTGAGCTGTACTTTCAAAGAACTTGTGAGAGATGCTGTCATTAGGGAGGATTTTGCTGAAATCACAGCAACAGTGATAACAAAATTAGCTACTAATGAGAGGCGGGGCTAATAAATTTTGGTATAAATGTATAATAGGATTTTTATCTAAATAGTTATGGTTATGAGAACAGAGTATTTCACTATTGTGTCCAGTAGGCGCTACATTTTACAAGTTAATTAATATTTCGTGTGTTATTTAATACTGGCATAATATCGTATATGTGCAGGAACTATTAATCATGAAAATGTTGGTTTAACTGTGAAAGTACACTTTAAAAAACTAACAATAGGGGAGGTCCTCCTCCCCTTCCATCTGACTCTAGCTTATCTGGTCTCATCTGAACTGGCTGCATTGTCCTCTTCTGTGGCTTGGCAAGCTGCTCCCCCATCCAAGGGAGGCGGCCAAAGAGCTAGCCACTGAGTTCAGGTCAGAGACAGTCCATGTTCCTCTTACTAGAGAGGCATAGGAGAAGATGAGGAAGGAAGGGTCTGGGAGGGGAGGAGAGAGGGGGCTACAGCTGGGATACAAAGTGAATAACCTGTAATTAATATAAAAAATAAAAATTTAATTAACAAAAGTAACAATCATTTTTATATGTTAAGAAACATATAAGAATTATTTATAAAGAAATGTTTCAAATTTACCTCATGTTATTGCTAAATATCATCATAGGCTGGGCTAGAGAGATGGTTCAGTGGTTATAAGCATGTATTGCTCTTCCAGAAGCCCCTGAGCCTTCTTCTAACTTCCACGGACACCAAGTATTCATGTGCTGCACAGACATACAAGCAGGTAAAACATTCACATTCAGAAAAATAATCTAAAAAAATATTGTTGTAGAAATTATTTCTTAAAAAGTTACACAATGATATCTACAAAAAAAATCTCACTGGGAACAAGCTTTAGCTCTAAGACTAGCAAAGAGAACTCCATAGGATTAACCATAATATTACTGCACTAAATAAATTAGTTTATAATGCCATTTTATCTCAAGTTCAACAAATAAAATAATTCTATTATATTGGATGGTGGGCATTAATCTTATTTACTCTGCAGCAGAATTGACAGAAAGAGACTCATGAATCACCAGAAATGGCTTTTGAACCTTTTGTAAGATTCACAGAAATTCAGACTGATACTTTAAAAGTGGGCAACATAATTTGATGATCTCGTTGTTCCATGGTCTCCAGCTTCAGTGGGCATGTGGGTCATCTTGAAGAGCTTAAAATTATAGACCCATAAGTCCCATGTCTGACTGACCACGCCAAATTCTCTTGAGTTTTCATTTAAAATATACTTTTGGTCCCCATGAACCCCAGAGAGTTTCAGTATGAGCGCTTGTTAAAAAATAAAATCATTTTCTAAAATTCAGTAGATTTTTTTTAAAGTGTAAGTGAAAATGATTCTGTCTTCAGGTATGCCTCATAATATTATCTTTTGTATAATTCTGTGCTTGAACACTTTGGTATAGCCATTTTCCTTCATTTCCTCCAAAGAGGACACAGAGTATTAAATAGAAGAAGCTGCTGAAATTGGAATCAGAACACTGACTGCTGACTTAGTATCTTCAGTAAACAGATGGAAGAATCCCTGCCTGAACTACTGTATGAAGAGTTTATAGAAATTCAAATAAATAATAAGTGTAAAAATGATTTGATAGTTTACATTCCCACCAGCAAAGGAGGAGGGTTCCCCTTTCTCCACATCCTCTCTAGCATGTGTTGTCACTTGAGTTTTTGATCTTAGCTATTCTGACAGGTGTAAGGTGAAATCTCAGGGTCATTTTGATTTGCATTTCCCTAATGACGAAGGACAGTGAACATTTCTTTAAGCGTTTCTCTCCATTCAATATTCCTCTATTGAGAATTCTCTGTTTAGCTCTTTACCCCATTTTTTAATTGGATTACTTGATTTGTTGCTGTTTAACTCCTTGAGTTCTTTATATATTATGGATATTAGCTCTCTGTCAGATATAGGGTTGGTGAAGATTTTTTCCCAATCTGTACTTTGGAAATCAATCTGGTGCTTTCTCAGACAGTCAGGAATAGTGCTTCCTCAAGACCCAGCTACACCACTCCTAGGAATATATCCAAAAGATGCTCAAGTATACAACAAGGATATTTGCTCAGCCATGTTTGTAGCAGCTTTATTTGTAATAGCTAGAAGCAGGAAAGAGCCCAGATGCTCCTCAGTTGAGGAATGGATACAGAAATTGTGGTACATCTACACAATGTAATATTACTCAGCAATAAAAACAAGGAAATCATGAAATTTCCAGGTAAATGGTGGGAACTGAAAAAGATCATCCTTAGTAAGGTATCCCTGAAGCAGAAAGACACATGTGGTATATACTCACTCATAAGTGGGTATTAGACATAGAATATAGGATAAACATACTAAAATCTGTACACCTAAGGGAGCTGATCAAGAAGGAGGACTCTGGCTAAGATGCTCAATCCCAATTCAGAAAGGCAAAGAGGATAGACATCGGAGGAGGGAGAAAACAGGGAACAGGACAGAAACCTACCATAGAGGGCCTCTGAAAGGCTCTACCCTGCAGGGTATCAAGGCAGATGCTGAGACTCATAGCCAAACTTTGGGCAGAGTGCAGGGAATCTTATGAAAAAAAGTGGAAGATAGTAAGACCTGGAGAGGACAGGAACTCCACAAGGACAGCAACAGATCCAAAAGGTCTTGGCATAGGGGTCTTTTCTGATACTGATACTCCAGCCAAGGACCACTCATAGAGATGGCCTGGAATCCCTGCACAGAGGTAGCCCATGGCAGTTCAGTGTCCAAGTGGGTTCCATAGTAATGGGGACAGAGACTGTCTCTGAAGTGAACTGATTGGCCTGCTCTTTGATTACCTCCCCCTCAGGGGAAAGCACACTTACCAGGCCACAGAGAAAGACAATGCAGCCACTCCTCGTGAGACCTGATAGACTAGGATCAGAGGGAAGGGGTAGGGGGGAGAACCTCCCCTATCAGTGGACTAGAGGAGGGACACAGGTGAGAAAGAGGGAGGGAAGGTGTGAATGGGAGGGGAGGAGAGAGGAAGCTACAGGGGGGATACAAAGTGAATAAACTCTAATTAATAAAAATAAAAATAAATTTAAAAAATTATTTGACGGTATAGTTTATTTCTCTGCTTTTTGGCCAAGATCAAGTGGTGAATTCTTTTAAAATCAATCACAAGATTAAGAGACATGTATAAGATCAGTGGGCCTTAAACTGATTTTCAAATTATAATGGAACCTGGGTTTTTTTTAAACGTCTGATGCCTCCATATTAAAATTTTTAATATTCTTCCAAAAGATTCAAATACGCAACCAAGTTCAGGAGCCAGGAGATTAGGTGAATTCTTATATTTCCAGCTTGGTAAAGATCCAGTTTCAGTAGAAATGACCAAGCCTAGATAAAATCCTGCTATAAAGCCAATTCATTAGATTTCTCTGTGATCAACTCCATTCTCACCATAAATCAGCCATGGTTTATGATAGGGTAAGAAACGCTGCCAGGTGTACCATTTTCTTATTATCCTCCGACATGATTTCTCCTGTGTGGCAACTGGCCTTCACTTAAGGAAGTTGGCAACCAAATTAGGGGAGTCTCAGGAAAACAGCTGCCATACTGTACCTTGCCTTGGGGAAAGATCAACCCTTCACTTCTGGGAACAGTTAGTCATCGGACAAGTCATCAGCTTTACCAAGTGTTTAGTTCCTTTTCCCTTGAGGTAAGATTGACTCACTTTTCCAGAATAGCAGCCATAGATGGTAGAGAGACGAGATATGTTACCAATGCACAGACAGCTTATCTCACTTAATTTATTCAACATGCATGCCTTTGGGTTCCATTAGTCCAAAAAACCATTAAGCCATTCATGTACAAGTCTAGATAGTGTCCTTGGCCTCATAAAAGATTCATTTTGGTATAAATGTAATCCCTTATTTCTGATAGCAAGAAGAACAAGCGAAGAAATGCCTTGTGGGGCTGGGGAACCAATTTAGGAGGTGGAGTACCACGTACACAAGCATAGGATCTGGCCTCAGATTCCCAGCATCACATAAAAGTCTGGGAGGTGGCAGTATGTTCCTGTCATTCCAGAGACAGGAAGATGAGACCTTTGATGAATCAATCAATCAGAGACCTTTTCACAAAAGTGAAGAATGTGAGAGGAATAAGCCTAGGTCAGACTTGGGCCTCTAGAGTCAGCATGCTCACATACACACACCTACATGCAAAGTACACACACACACACACACACACAGAGAGAGAGAGAGAGAGAGAGAGAGAGAGAGAGAGAGAGAGAGAGAGAGAGAGAGAGAATGACAGGAAGAAGGGGAAGCATCATGTGGCTGAGGAAGCATTTGAACTGACAGGACTCTGTAGGACTCTTTATCCCCATCAGCCTTCTGACATCTTTAGAAGTGTTTCCCAAGCCCTTCCTTGTTTTCCTTGTGACCTGCACCAGAAGGTTAGTCCTGTTGACTATATCCCCTCATTAGTCTGTCACGAAATGATTTTGTCTCTAGCACACCACTGTAACTCCCAGCCCCACCATTAATTCTCACTAGAACCTCACATCATGGATGCATTCTTTTCTTCATTTTCTTCAAATTCAATCCAACACTATGAACATGAAAAGGGACACTTTCATGTGACCTTTGCCCAGCAATATGTCTGTCAGTTGTTAGTGTGCTGACTTCTCTTTATTTAATCCATAAAGGTGCACTAATAATTTGACTCTCTAAAGAACTAGAAGACATTAAAGAACCATTTTCTAAACCAGTGGTTCTCAACCTGTGGGTCTTGACTCCCTTGGGGTCAAACTACACTTTTGCAAGGGTCACGTATCAGATATCTACATTACCACCCACAACAGCAGCAAAATTATAATTATTAAGTAGCAACAACAAGAATTTTATGGTTGGGTGTCACCACAACATGAGGAACTGCATTGAAGGACTGCAGCATTAGGAAGGTTGAGAACTCCTGTTCTAAACTGAAAAACTGTTACCAGGAGCTTCCATTGCCGGGAGCACTTTTCCATTCAGATAATATGTTAATATCCTGTCTTTTGAGGAGGTCCCAATCTACCAGGACTTATAAAAAAAGAATGTCTTCCATGTTGTGTATGAGTGTGCACACTTCTTAGACTACAAAGCAGGGTGATTCAGGATTCATGAGCCATATGTCACTGATTAAAGTTTCTCTTGTTACTGAACTAAGAGTCTGGCTTTCTCCTTGGCTTTGAAGACAGAGTCCACCTTCTCTATCTTCATTCCTAATCTCTTCTTTTCTCATAATAATTCTGATTCCTGGAAGTAACCTGTACGAAGTTCCCTATGAACACCCTTACACAGTTTTATTAAAGAGAAACTCATCCAATTTTAAAGTTTTGGCTAATGTGAATTTATTAATATAATATAAGCCCAGGGTTCTATGTGTAACTCAATATCTTTAGTGTTTAATTTATCTGCATTTTGGTACCATGATAATTAAATTCTTGTTGGACTTCTCCTAGCATTCCCATTATTACTAAAATGATAATGACTGCAAAACAATTTTATTCATGGTGCCTGAGCTCAAATCTTCTCTGCCTAACTTTCTCACCGACTCTTCTTCCCAGGGCTCATACAGGTTTCCTGGTTCTAAACTCATCTTTGAGGAGTTCCTCTCAAACCCTAACAGTACTTCATTCAGAATATTTCTCAAATGTATTTTTTTCTTTTTCTTTTTTTAAAAATTTCCCTGAAAGAAGCTCAATTGATGCCTTCCTAGCTCTTCCCCAGATGGTTGCCTTAGTATGCCGTTGGATCCCTCTGCATCCAGAAAGGTTCTCTTACATATTACTATCCAGTGAAAAATGTTCTAGACTGCTGTAGAAGATCATAATCTCTTATGGGTTTGATTTCTCAGATTCCATGTGATGTTTGTATTTCTCTCACCTCTATATTTCATATTCCTACTTCCACCTTGCTAGAATTTTTCCCCATCTCTACCTCTGTCTGACTTACAAACTTGACTATTTTGTCTTCAGTAAGTCTTGGTTTAATCATTGACTTCTCCAGGATCCCTTTCAGGTTCCTCTTACCTAGAAATAATCCTAGTATCATTAAGTTGTCAAGGGTTAACTGATTTTATAATATTTAATACCTTCTAGCCTTCAGGCTTTTATGACTGTCGTTTGAGATCTCAGGAAAGAGGATCATGCCTGATGAATCTCTGATTCCCTTAGACATTTTAGTTGTCAGCAAAATGCTCATTGAATGACATTTAATTAAATGGAAACCAGGATATTAGATTATCTCATCTGTAGAGTTAAGACTCCCTCTTTGCCTGAGCAGTCTTACATGCTACAAGATTTTCAACATATTTGCTGTCATTGTCCCCTCCTTCCTACTTCTACTCTCTGCCCAGAAACCATATGTTTTTTTTTTCAATTATTGTTTGATGGCATCTACGATATGACACAATGATTATGATCATTTGCTCTAAGTTCTGCATAAGAAAATCACACAATTAGAAAATTATATTGGTTTAACAAAGTAATAAACATAATTTTTCCATACAGGAGATGTAATTTTGTGTGAAAAACTCCAAAGAAAACATTATTGCTTGCGTCTTATAACTTCTATATGTTTCTCTTATATTTGACTTAGCAAATTATAAAATTCCTTGTTAGTTAATTAAAACTAATGATCAACTATTTTTGGTAGGTTCTGTGTGTCTCTCTTCATATTCACATCCTTTAATTTTTTATTATTGGTATGTTGTACTAGTATTATGTCTGTTACAATTGACCAACTGAAATCAACTGTTGATGAAAGTCTATATATAATTCATGTCAGGGTTCGGTTCTTGTGTTATAAATTGTGTATGCTTTCATGACACATAATGTATGTATAGCTATAATGATGTATAATCACAACTTTCATTACCCTGAGCAGCACGTGGTGGTATTTACCAGTTCCTCTTACCAGCCCTTGACAGCTAGAGCTCTTCCCAGTCTCTCCATGAACTGTTTTAAACTAAACCACCTTTTTCTGTTATGGCATACACCAAGAATGACGCAGGATACTGGGCATTCAGAATGATTGCTTTTATTTCAAATTGCATTTAACATTTATTAATTCTCCTCATAGCTTGATGCCTAATTTTTAAGTGAATAATATTGCCTTGTATAGATCATGTGTGGTTTATTTATCTATCACAGAATGATATCTTTTTAAAGTAAAAAATGATAAATGCTTATGAATGGGTATTTGTGTGGATATTGGATTTCAATTTTAGTAAATACTGTGCCACATGATTTCCAGAGCTCAATGAGAGTGTAATTCTTTCTATAAAACACTGCCCAGCTGTCTGCCAAAGTATCAAGGCATTTGCAGAAATGATGAATGAGACTTTATGCTGCCTTGCATAAATACCAGCAAAGTGTAGTATTAGAGTTTTGATTTTTATGTAGTCCATTATATAGGTGGTGTTTGTTCTTTTGTTCCTTGAACTTTTGATCTTCTTGTATAAGTGATACCTGCCACCTTCCAGTATGACTGTATACCCTCTCAGCTCCTTTGTTGACTAGGTGTCTATTCATAAATGATTTCTATCTTTTTCTTGAGGCTCTTTCTTTTCTTTCCATGGTTGAGTTTTGTGAGTTTTATCTATGGTTTAAGACGCTAGTCTATTCTCTATTTTGTACGAACATTTTCTTCAAGTCTGTGGCTTTTGGTTTCATTCTCTGGACATGACTTTCACAGAGAAAATTTTATTATGATGATGAGCACCTTGTCATTTTATTCTTCCACTGATTACACCTCTGATGAACTTTAAAAACCACAATCAAACTCAAAGTAGATTTTTCTCTTACACTATTTTCCAGGGCTTTTTTTTTTTTTTTTTTTTTTTTTTTTTTTTTTTTTACTTTTTATTTCACATTTAGTCTATGCCCCATTCCAAATCAGTCTTAGGAAAGGGCAAATGACCCGTGTGTAGACATTTAGGAGAAGGTATGTGAAGTCTAGTGTTTTCAGAGACAGTTATTGAAAGAACATTCTTTCTCATCTTACTGCATCTTCTTCACAGCTGAAGGCATATTGACTGTGTGTGTGTGTGTGTGTGTGTGTGTGTGCGTGTGTGAATTCACTTTCTTGTCCCTTTCTCTGTCTCTGTGATGAATTTTCTTTTGATCCACACCAAAGAAAAGGCCATCTTAAAGACTGTAAATGTAATTTTATAGTAAGCCTTGAAGTTGGGTAGCACCAATGTTTCACCTGGGTTATTATCTCCCAATATTGTATTGCTCTCCTAGAACACGTTACTTATGGATTCAAAACTGCAAAGGGAACTATGTGATAGAATCATTCCACGTAATCTATTGTGTACTTGTTTACCCACTAGACTAGTGGCTCTCAACCTTCCTAATGCTATGACCCTTTCATACACTTCCTTATGTTGTGGTGACCCCCAACCATAAAATTATTTTGTTACTACCTTATAACTGTGATTTTGCTACTGATATGAATCATAATGTAAATATTTGTGTTTTTCATTTTTTTTAAATTATACTTTATTTACTTTGTATCTCCCCTCTAGTTCCCTCCCTCTTCCCCTCCCAATCCCTCCCTTTCTCTTCCTTCTCCACACACTCTCCTCCTCAAGTCCACTGATAGGGGAGGGTTTCTTTTTCTTCCTTCTGATCCTAGTCTATTAGGTCTCATCAGGAGTGGCTGCATTGTCATCTTCTGTGGCCTGGTAAGGCTGCTCTCCCCTCAGGGGGAGGTGATCAAAGAGCAGGCCAATCAGTTCATGTCAGAGGCAGTCCCTGTTCCCATTACTATGGAACCCACATGGACACTGAACTGCCATGGGCTACATCTGTGCCGGGCCCAACCACAGAGGTTTTGGTTTGAGTACTAATTCTCTAGAGGTAAAATCAAATTCTTTACTTTATACGCAATGTATTCAAAGATCCCAAGTGAGCTAAACAATGCCTAAGCAATGTTGTACAGACCAAAGGGGAAAGGATCTAGCTGGCTGTAGATGAATACGTGATTTCTCTTGATCACTCAGCATAATTCTCTCCTTCCTAATCCTCCCCCAGAGTCTTCTCTATTTCACTTATCTCATCGCCCTAGGAGTCACTGAAGTCGATGTTTAGAGTGTGAGTGGAGCGGTGACAGCGGTGTGCTTGTAGGTATGTGTTTGTCCATGCAAGTGCAACACAGAACCTCATCGCAAGGATACAGATACGAAGGAGACTAGAAGAAAGGAGGCGGGGTTTTCTGCTCGTTTCCTGGTCCGTTTCTTATGCATGAGTGCATGAGTGCTTGCCTGCCTGTCCCTATGAACACCATGTGCATGCAGTACCTGCAGAGACAGGAGGGACATTGTGGGTCTTGAGAATTAAATATTTTTAGATTTTTTAAAATTTATTTATTACAATTTATTCATTTTATATCCCAGCTGTAACTCCCTCCCTCATACTCTGTCAATCCCGCCCTCCTTCCATCTTCTCCTCCCATGCTCCTTCCTCCCCAGCCTATCAGGTCTCATCAAGACTGGTTGCATTGTCTTCCTCTGTGGCCTGGTAATGCTGCCCCCCTTCAGGGGGAGGTGATTAAAGAGCCAGCCACTGAGTTTATGTCAGAGACAGTCCCTGTTCTCATTACTAGAGAACATACTTGGACACTGAGCTACCATGGGCTACATCTGTGCAGGGGTTCTAGGTTATCACCATGCATGGTCCTTGGTTTGAATATCAGTCTCAGAAAAGACCCCTGTGCCCAGATTTTTTGGTTCTGTTGCTCTCCTTGTGGAGCTCCAGTACTCTCCAGGTCTTTCTATCTCCCCCTTCTTTCATAAGATTCCCTGCACTCTGCCCAAAGTTTGGCTATTTGTCTCAGCATCTGCTTTAATACCCTGCTGGGCAGAGTCTTTCAGAGGCCATCTGTGGGTAGGCTCCTGACTTGTTACTTGTTTTCACCCTGTTCCAATGTCTATCCCATTTGCCTTTCTGAATGAGGATTGAGCATCTTACCCAGGGACCTCCTTCTTGCTTAAGCTTCTTTAGGTGTACAGATTTAAGTATGATTATCCTATTTTATGTGTCTAATATCCACTTATAACTGAATATATACCATGTGTGCCTTTTTGCTTCTGGGATACCTCACTCAGGATGATCTTTTCTAGTTCCCCCCATTTACCTGCAAATTTCATGATTTCCTTGTTTGTAATTGCTGAGTAGTATTCCATTGTGTAAATGTACCACAATTTTTGTACCCATTTCTCAATTAAGGGACATCTGGGTTGTTTCCAGCTTCTGGCTATTAGGAATAAAGCTGCTATAACCATAGTTGAGCAAATGTCCTTGTATACTTGAGCATATTTTGGATATATGCCTAGGAGTGGTATAACTGGATCTTGAGGTAGCACTATTCCTAATTGTCTGAGAAAGTGCCAGATTGATTTCCAAAGTGGTTGTACAAGTTTATATTCCCACCAGCAAAGGAGGAGGGTTCCACTTTCTCCACATCCTCTCCAGCGTGTGTTGTCACTTGAGTTTTTGATCTTAGCCATTCTGATGTGTGTAAGGTGAAATCTCAGTGTCGTTTTGATTTGCATTTCCCTGATGACTAAAGATGTTGAGCATTTCTTTAAGTGTTTCTCTGCCATTTAATATTCCTCTACTGAGAATTCTCTGTTTAGCTCTGTACCCCATTTTTTATTAGATTATTTGATTTGTTGCTGTTTAACTTCTTGAGTTCTTTATGTATTCTCGATACTAGGATTGGTGAAGATCCTTTCCCAGTCTGTAGGCTGTCGTTTTTTTCCGAGGACAATGTCTTTTGCTTTACAGAAGCTTTTCAGTTGCATGCGGTTCCATTTATTGATTATTGATCTTAGAGCCTGTGCTTTGGTGTTTTGTTCAAGAATTTGTCTCCTGTACCAATGTGTTCAAGGCTCTTCCCGACCTTTTCTTCTAACAGCTTTAGTGTGTCTGATTTTATGTTCAAGTCTTTGATCCACTTAGGTTTTAGTTTTGTGCAGGGTCATAAATGTGGATCTATTTGCATTTTTCTAGTTGTAGATATCCAGTTAGACCAGCACCATTTGTTGAAGATGCTATCTTTTTTGCTCATGGCTTGGCAGGATTAACATAGTAAAAATGGCCATCTTACCAAAAGCAATCTACAATTGCAATTCAACACAATTCCCATCAAATTACCAACACAATTCTTTACAGACCTTGAAAGAAAACTTCTCAAATTATATATGGAGTAACAAGAAACCTAGAATTGCTAAAAACAATCTTCTACAATAAAAGTTCTTCTGGAGGTATCTCCATCCTTGCTCTCAAGCTGAACTATAGAGCAACTGTAATAAAAACTGCATGACACTGGCAAAGAAACAGGCTGGTGGATCGATGGAATCAAATAGAAGACCCAGAAATAAACCCATATACCTAAGGACATCTGATTTTTGACAAAGATAATTCAATATTTTTAACTAGTGTGCCATATCACAAGTCTCAGATGACAGTTATATATTAGTTAAGAAGTTACAGGAGTAATTAGTCATTTGTGAAGACAGCCCTGCCCACTTGATGTCCTTTTCTGAATATGTGTTTATAAAGTTCTGAGTGCATTCTGGGCACTATGCTGAGCACAGCAGACCTCAGTTCTTTCAAGGGAAATACAGTCTATGCAGAAAGAAAATTCTTCCAGAGCCTCTAACATGGTGCCATTGTTGGTGGAAATGTATTGAAACACAATCAAGTAATTGATTCCGTAAGTATTTATAGAATTATCAAACACCATTCTAGGTGATTAATGAATACTACTAACCAAGCCCACAAACCTAAGACTCTGCTTTCAAGTTGTTTCTAACACTTTTTTTTATTATTATAATTCATAACAATTTATTCAATTTGTATCCCAGCTGTGGCTCCCTCCCTTATCTCCTCCCAATCCCCCTCCCTTCCTTTTCTCCCCTTCTGCCCCTCCCCTATTCCACTGATAGGGGAGGTCCTCCTTCCCTTCTATTTGACCTTAGCCTATCAGGTCTCATCAGGACTGGTTGTATTACCTTCCTCTATAGCTTGGCAAGGCTGTACCCCTCCCCCAGGAGGAGGTGATCAGAGAGCCCGCCACTGAGTTTATGCCAGAGAAAGCCCCTGCTCCCTTTACTAGGGACCCCACTTGGACACTGAGTCTATGGGCTACATCTGAGCTGGAGTTTTAGGTCTTCTCCTTGCATTGTCCTTGATTGGGGTATCATTATCCTCAGGGGCCCCAGGGCTCAGTTTTTTTTTTGTTCTGTTGGTCTCCTTTTGGAGCTCCTGTCCCCTCCAGGTCTTTCTATCTCTCCCTCCTTTCATAAGATTCCCTGCACTCCACCCTAAGTGGTATATACTCACTCATAAGTAGATATTAGCCATATAACATAAGATAAACATACTAAAATCTATACTCCTAAAGAAGCTAAACAACAAGGAAGACCCTAGGGAAGATGTTCCACCCTCTTTCAGAAGGACAAACACGTCAGACATTCGAGACAGGAGAGGACAGGGAACAGGACAGGAGCCTACACAGACAGCCTCTGAAAGACTCTACTCATCAAAGTATTGAAGCAGAGGCTGAGACTCATAGCCAGAGTTGTTTCTATCTGAAGGGAGAAAAATTCTAATGGTACTGAGAGAGGGAGAAAGGTTCCAAATAGCTTAGTAAGAAACAGGAGTTAATACCTCCTGATGAAGGACAGAGCAGTTAGGTTGGATTATGAAGCACTGAAGGAAGCGTATATTGTATGCTTTTAAATACTAAATGCAATTCAGGAGTGAGAGACAGATGAGTCACTTTCTCCAGTGATGAGGGGGTAAGTATGTAACGCAGCATCCTGAAGTACTTTGCTCTATTTGGGTATGTTGATGTACAGCTGGGGTTTCTAAGGTATGACACTGAAAGTTAGACAGGAGTCTACGGGCTCTTAATACAGAGCTGGAGAACCGTCACTGTGTCTGGAAAACAGAGAGGACTCGGAGAATTAAAAAGGGAAGGATGGCTTCGTCACTATGGATGTTGTAGTATCATGGATACGAGAGGAGGAAATCGGAAACAAAGGCCTCCTTCCCTAGTCCAAGACGACAGATGCCTGTGATCCTGCTGCATCCTGTGGACAGAAGATGAAGCTGGTCCAGTGAATATCCCTCATACCTCATGGCCATGCCATTGGAAGGGCACCAAGGTGTTAGTGAAGAGCGTTCTGTGAAGGCAGGATCTGTCCCTCCACACATGCCTCCTGAGGATGCTCTTCTTAGTCTATAGGATGTTGCAACAGAATATTTTGGGGCTTACACTTCATGGTTCCCACCCATATGTCTATGTAGTCCTGAGCCACAAAAGAAGCCAGCTCAGAACAATGTGTCGACATGGCATCTCTGCTCACAGTTGGCCTCCAGGAAAATGAGGGGCATGATGACTCTCCACATCTAACTTTTTAATCATCTCCATAGTTGGTCCTATGGAGCTGTCCAATCACTGTGTGCCGAAGAAATGAGAGCATGGCAGGGAGGTTATGAGGGGACATTGCAGCCTTGTGAAAGATGGTGATGCTCTTGGGAGGGGAAGGGAAACTGTGAACTCTGGTAGAGTGAAGGCAGCCATGACAAGGTAGAGTCAGGCACGTAACCATCTCCCAGCAATGAACCAGTAAAGGGCAGACTGTTTTGCACACCTGAGGCCAGGGGCATTGAGAAATAGAAAATGTAAAAGCCAAAGAAAAGATGAAGCATGCACTCAGACAGCTGTGGGTGGTTCCCAGACATCCAGTGACGGATTGGTCAAGTGTAATAACTGTGGAGCACAGAGGAAAAGATGCCAGCCTCACAAATTTTCAGTGTAGTATTTGTAGTATCCAGTAGCATTTGTACTGAAATTTTAAAGTGACCTGGATGGGCAAGGGCTGTAGGATACCTAGGAAATAATATGACCTTTGAGAGCTGTGTGGCTTACTCTGATTTCCTTGCTCCTTTGTACTTCCTACAGACACTTGTCCCTCTCATTGACCTGCTTTACACAGCCTAGCATGCTCTTGTTTGCCTGCTGAGACCCCAAACAGAAGCCTTTGACTTTCTTCTCAGTCTTTGCCTTCTTTGTCTTTTACTTATAGCAGTTATAACCATTTTGTACTTTTAGGTCTCCATTGTCTATGACTAGCCCTGACTTCAGGAATGCCTGTTCCTTCCTTGTTTTCCTCACCAAGGGCAAATAATATAGCCCTTGGTGCATTTGAAATGCACAATATACGAAGGAGCAGACAACACACACAATCAAATAAACAAAGCAGCCCATGAGCTGCTCACCCCCTTCTTTGCTCTCCCTGGCTTCCGTGGGTGTAACCAGTGCTTTCCAAAACACTGTGAGGCAGGCTGCTGACTTGCCCTGTCCTTCTGATGTCTCTGTGTGAATTCGCCTTTGCCATGTAGGTCAGCCTCTTGCTGAGTTGGAGAGTGATGCAGCCCGGGTGTTGGGAGACAGCTCCAACCCTGAGTCACAGTGCCTCTGGGTTCTGTGGTTCCAGTCCGTGTGAAAGGTCTTTCTGTAGCATTCTTGCAAGGTGAGTTTTCTAATTAGCTTTCCCTTATAAGGTGCCAGGGGGGACGATTGGTCAGAGTTAAGGGCCATAGATGGGGTAACAGTGGCCAGGAGATTTTGCCTTAGGCTGCTGGGTGGGAAGAATTCTTCCAGTTGACATCTGGTGAGAATTTAATGACTCAGAACTCTATTCTCCACCCCTGGTCTCTCACCCACAGGCTCTCTTCACTCAGCCAGGCCTGAGCTTTGAGAGCATGAAATAGTTTACATCATGATTACAACTGTACTCTAGCTATACTCGGGGTTAGATCACACGTTCTTCAAATGGCCAAAAGAGGATGAGATGGCTCTTGAATACTGTTCAACCCTCACATCTCTCAGACAAAGATGCCTTCTAGTAAAAGGCTGAGGCAAAACCAAAGAGTTGATAGAGTGGTCAAGAGACTGAATGCTGACTAAACAGCAATGACAAGCAGACATGGTGGTCTTCAGCTATCTAAAGTTTCATATGGTACCGCATACAGACTGATGTATTTTTAATGTATATATCCTTAGTGTAACGTCAATAAATATTTCAGTATCAAAACAAAATTGCAAATGAGAAATACTGAATAAATTCATTCATAATTCTAACATGTAAAGATAACTCATGTTTATTACTGGAAATTTTTCTTTCTTTCTTTCTTTCTTTTCATATGTCACACAGATCCTTAAAAGGAGCTCTGATTTTCATTTTATACAGGAAGAATGGATGTGCTAAAATGGCTGAAGGAGTCATTCAGGAATGGCGGGATTCAGCAGTTCTTATCTTGCAATCTTCATAGATTGCATAGTGAATGTCTAGTCATTCATTTCCAATTTACTGGTTCTTCAAGTTTCTCCCAGTCCTAAACTTCTGCCTTCAGAGAGACTAATAGGATTCAGATCCAATATTAATATAAACTCAGTGCCTTTAGATGAGGTTTGATCTTTATTTCCTAAGTGTTGTAAAAAAATGTTTGTGTTTCATCAGTGGGAAGAGATACCTAAATTAACTCAACTCTAGGTTTGTGACTTTAGGAGTCCAGCAAATGAAGGACTGCTTTCTAAGTTGGTTCTTTATCCGATCCACATTGAAGTTCATTATTGTAGTATTCTTAGATTACTGAGGTCCAAGAAGAGAAGAAAATAAGAGAGCTCTAAACACAGTTTTGAGGGATCTGCAGCCACTCCAATCCAAGGACAAGGAAGAAGCAATTGCAGCACCCACTGTGTGTATGCTAGTAGCCAGTTGTGGTGTAAAGACAATTTCAACATTCAAATTATGTCACATCTTATGATTAAACATAGATTAACCATGGGCCAATTCTTTTCCTATGATTCCCAGACAGCAGGGCAGGAAAAATCTTCCTGGAATAGATGAATATTGAAGGAGATTTTTTTAAATGCTTGGTTTCCAAGAACAGACCATGTCATTAGGAACTACATCCATCTTAAGGTAGAAACTAGTGTGTAGGGAAGGAAAGAATTTCTAGGCTTTACATTTATATTGCTGACCTGTAGTCTTGATACTGTTGGTTGCTTTCTATCTAGAGGACAACATTGTTTCAGTGGGACCATAGGAACCACTCTGTGAACCCCTGGAGAGACAGGTGGCTTCTGCCTTTTTTTGGTATGCAACTCTGCTTAGGAAGCAAAAGAAGAATCTTTGGAACATGCTTACCATTCAGAAATAAGGATTTTGTGCTGGTGGAAATAGTTCCAGCATTGGATTAATTGTGTTGTACTGTGGATTGGCAGAAAAAAGTGGTGAATGGCCCAAGCATGTAACTGGCACAGATACCCCTACAGTATTATTTAAAGCCTGCTGAGTAATGATGACTGTGGAGACGGAAATGACCACAGCTCCTGCTCTCTGTGCTTGCTTGACCTCCATGATTTTCTCTATAACCCTGTAAAAGAGGTTTCATTTCTTCCATTATATACAAGTAAGGTGGTGTTCACATGGAAGGCAAATCTAGAATCCCTCAGCTACTCATTAATCCTGTTAGAGAGCAGCCTGTGCAATTTCTTTCTCTGTTCAGTCTTCTGTTTTTTGTTTCAGTCTTGGGTTGAGTGCATTACAGAGACTGCAGGAAGCAAAGACGACATCATGGAGTCCAGGCCACGGAGCTGAGAGGCCATCACAGGCAGACCCACTGTCCTGCCTGGCATGGCTGGGTGACATTTTGCAGCCAATGCTGGTAGCCTAAACACAGGTCTGCTCTCATGAATTACTCTTCTTGAGGTATGGTCTAAGACAGTGGTTCTCAACCTTCCTAAGCCTCTGACCCTTTAATACAGTTCCTCATGTTGTGGTGATCCCCAATCATAAAATTATTTGGGTGCTACTCCATAACTGTAATTTTGGTACTGTTATGAATCATAATATAAATATCCATTTTCTGATGGTCTCAGGCAACCCCTGTGAAAGGGTCCTTCAATCTCCAAGGAGGTCACGACCCACAGTTTGAGAGCCACTGGTCTAAAAGCTGATGGGCAAAGCAACTATCAGGGGACCTGGGGTAGAATTAGGAGAATTGTACCTGTTTTCTGAATGTGTCAGGGCTGATCACAAACTCACTTATCTTTCCTCTGCCTCTAACAAGTCTTTTTATTTAGAAAAAGAGATTATCATTAGACAGAAATGGCACTGATATCCTGACACCTGATTAAAAACAAAATAAAGATAAAATGATTTCTCTATCCTTCTTGGCCCGGGAAGCCAACATCCCCCACTCCCCACCCCCAGGGTAATGGCCCTCTCCCAGCGGCAGCCTGCTCTTCACTTTGAAGTTACTTCTAAACCTGTTTGGTTTTGGAGCTCCAAAAATGTTTGTGCTCGCTGCCGCAGGCTGGCCCAGCAAGGTTGCTCATGCTGAGACCATGGCTGGCTTCCCGGGTGAACAACCACGACAGTTAATTACATCAACCCAATTAGCAGAAGCACCCACCTTGTGCAAGCAAGGCTCACCTGCAGACTCACCCGTCTGGCAAAGGGCCCCCAGGCTTTAGTGGGGAAGCTGCTGAAGTGAGAGACTAAATGTTTACCAGTGACCTCTTTTCAGTACCCTCTTGTCTTACAGATAAGTAAAGGAACTGGAAAAGGACCAACCTCTTACACCATAGTCTGCTGAGCAGCCTGCAGATAGTAATGGCTTTCAGATTGTTCCACCGGGGAGGAACGGTCTTCCCTCAGCACCTACGAGTGATCGGAGGTGGAACAGGATCAGATATTGCCTTTGGTAATGAGGTTGTTTGCTTGTCTCTAACAGAGCCCTGAAGAGACAGAGCCCTCTCTGAAAGGCAGGCTGGCGAACGTGACAGCTGTTTTCCTTGGCTCCGCACTCACACTTTCCACCTTCACGGGGAATCCAAAGTGCTGGGTTCAAAGATGAAATCAAATCGTCTGTTAGCTGCCTACCGGGAGCAAGTTGCTTATACTCTCTGAGCCTTTTAGCTGTTTGCTAAAACCATGAGTGCATGCACTGTAGGGACGGAAAGGCATCAGTGGTTGGCATCAGGAGGGAGAGATTATCTCCAAAGGGCAGCATCGGGGGTTGTTATTGTCCTATTGGGAAAAGGGCTCAACACATTTGTCAAAGGCGAAGAGCTAAAATCTGAGGCGTCTGAATTTTGCTGGATGCAAAAATCAAAATCATGCCCTCTAAAAGTTGATGAAAATCACTTTCGAAGTTCAGTTGAGAGAACAAGGATGGTAACAGATTCAGAAGTATCGAGCAAAATGAATGGGCCGTGTGGGTCCTAGATCTGTACCAGTGGCTTTCCTTTCTCCCCAAGCCCGTTTTCCTCACCTATCAAATGTGAATTCAAGTATTATTTTCTCTAAGCATAAAAACTCAGGTGATGGTGGTAGTGAGATTATTTGTGGAAATGCTTTCTCCACACTCATTCATCGACATGGTTTGAATGTCCTTGTTGAATCTGGTCCTGTCATTGGCCCTCCATGGTGGAGACGGTGTCTCCCACCTTAGTGCCCTTAGTGACGCTCCCAGCCTAAGAAGGGAGGTAGAGTGATTAGATGTACATGAGGATCATGAATGAAACCCTGTGAAGTTCAGTGGCAACCGAAGGCCCCTTAGTTCAGGATAAGGGAAGCAGAGAAGATGTCCCGGTAAAGAGATTATTTAAAATGAGAGTTGGATGAAGGAAAGTCGCAGGCAGACCCCAGAGAAGCCAGAGAAGCAGAGACAGTGCAGGCTGAGAGAGTCACTTAGGAATAGAGTGTCTATCTATCCATTGCTTGGGGGCCCAGAGATTCATCTTTACGGTTACGCAATACAGTTTGCCAAGTGCCTCTACTCCCATGTTTCAACTCTTCAGTTTCCTGTGGCAATTTGTAGGCAACTGGGGCCTTAGCCCTTAGCTCCTGCTTGGAAATCTGGGTCAGAGCTTCTCTGATGGAAGAGGATGACCTTTTAGTTTCCTTCATCTGTTTTGCATAATCAATCACTCACCTGCAAACCTGGGGGTTTCACTATCTGATGGCAGGTGACAGGAGTCATGGAAGGGATTCAAGTCTTCTAAGGTGGCTCGATGATGTCAACCCAATTACCCGAGACAGCTTATCTGCCTGGCAATGGCCCTCGGGTGTCAGTGCCTGTGTGGACTTGGGTGGAATTCTTTGCTGGGACACTTGGCTGACAGAAAGTTTGCTCATCCCTGCCTCTTTTTCCCCTCCTGAAGAGAAGGCAGCATTAGCCCCTGGCCAAAGCCCAGAGAACTTGCCTTAGTTCTCTTAGTTCTTAGTTCTCTTAGTGGGGATGACAAGATACACTGCAACTTTAAATATGCTGCTAAAGAAAAGCTTCAGGCTGCACAGTCCTACCTGTGAGCTAAGCTTACCCTCTGCTTAATTGATTCCAGCCTAGACCATGAATAGCTGCTTCCCTAGTTTCCACGCCTGCGCTGCCCCACTCTTTATTGCTTTGACCACCTCGGTTTCCTTCCTAGAACTCATGGTGCCTCTTCACAATCCAGACTGAATGGATGAGGACAAGCATGGAGGGACTGTGGACTCTGCACTAGGCTTTCCTTTGTCTTGAAAGTGTGGCGTTTATTGGTTGTTGGACATTGTGGCTAGCACTCCTTTGGAAGACACAGGACATTAAACATGTGGAGTTAGTGAACTTGTTCATTCCAAAGTATTGTACAACTTCAGCTGTCTATGATCCCATAAATGCTGAGTGTGGACATAGATCCTCTCAGCATCCTACAGCCATGGCACATCAAGCCACACTCCACAGGTGTGTCCTAGAGAGCCACTGAAAAGTCTCAGACAAAGGCAGAAATTTAGCAAATGGAGTTCTCGGTATCTGGCATAATGTTGGAGCTTGGTACCTCCTTCTGTAAGGTGAAAACCAAATCCCCAGTGCAGTTCAGTAAAGAATGAGGAGTAAATACACACACACACACACACACACACACACACACACACACACACACACAGGGACAACTTCCCGAGGACATTTCCACAGCAACAATTACACTTGCAATTGTTGTCCTCTGCTGTGCTACCAAACAAGGTGACCACAGCAGAGCTCTGTTCAAGCACACAGGAGATCCATCTGATAACAACCATGCTGCAGGTCGGTTAACAAGAGTCGGGCGCTGACCTTACTGGGCTCCTTTGTCTCTCCAGGGAGTTAGACAGGGGAAGTGGAACAACCGGTCTGGGTCTTTGAGCTTGGGGTGTGGCCTCCTTAGCTCTTAAAGTAGCTTCTTTAAAGGTACCGATTCATCTCTTTGTGCCCTTTCTCCATGTCTCAAATGGTGGGAGATTAATTTGTCATCCCTGGAGGTAGCATGGCAGTGGTTAGAAATCCATAGACATGATTGGCAGGGGAACTTCCGTTTTCTGAAGGGATGCTATTTTTTTTTTCCCAATGGGCCACACTAGAACACTTCCTCTGTCTTGTCTGGAGCTCCTGGTCTTCATGAGTAATTTGGGAATCCGCCTACTCTGAGGACCACTGGGCTGGTGCTAGGGGAGATTTCCAGGTCATAAAGGGTGTCATTGCAGGCCTTAGACATCAGAGGTGAGTGCCTCCCTCTCTACCATTTTCCAGGATCTTGGGGCAACTTAGCCCTAGGCTGTGACTCGATTCCTGCCCTGTTATGAAATGCCTGTGCCAGCTCAACACAGTCACCTGCCTTATTTGCATTTCTCCACATGAGGCTTTCTCATGCCTCTGTGCACATCGCTCTGCTCGGTTGTGGCTTGTGCAATGCCTCACTTCCCTGAGTTAAAGCCTCTGGCTTTTTTACTCCATTTACTTTTAGCCAGAAAATCCAATTCTGGTCTCTTACTTGCCATTGCTTCCTAGGCTCTGAGAAGCATCTTATTGAGTTTGATACCTCTGTTTTATGGTTGGAAAAAGTGAGAACTTAGGAATAAAGTGTGGTTTTTTTTCACTGTGACTTAAGTCCTGAGTGATTGAGTTATAATGTGTAACTCTCAGTCCATTGCCTACATGCTCATTTTTTCTTTTAATCCTGGGGACACGAGTTCATGTCTTTACTTGCTGAGCACTTCTGATTTTCTTTTCTTTGTTATGTACCTTTTTATGCTTTAAAAATGGAGCAGGGAATAGATTCTAGAAACTATCTCAAAGGAGTGCAGTCAGTAAATAAAGTAAATCAGGTGAATTGCCAAATAGAAAGTTTGATAATAGAAGCATGGCACTGTTAAACGGAGAAAGGCAATGGTATTGACGAGTGCATAAGTTCAAATGTGAAGAGAGAGCATGGCCAGTTTCCCTGAGAAGGTAGACTGTGATTTCCCACTTGCCACAGATGGGACACATGAGGACCTATGAGCACTATAAGTAGCAGTAAGTGCAAAGGCCCTAAGGCAGGAGAATGTCAGTCAATACCAGAAACAGTAAGGAGGCCAGAGCCACTGACTATAGTTTTGTATTGGAAACAATACAGAGAGTTCACTGGCTCCAGTGCCCTGGGAAATTATAATAATTGGGCTGGTGAGTGGAAAAAGTAGTGAATGATTTTGTAGGGTGACATGGTTTGACTTGTGTCTTTTAAGTATTACCTATTTATTTCTGTGCTGAGAACATACTAAAGGAAAGAGGCAATGAGAAACGCTAATGGGCTACTTTCAGAGAAGCTGTGTTGTGGACTTGGAGCAAGGTGATCAGAATGGTGGTGACACAGACGTAGTGTCTGAGGGCAGAGGCAGGCATAAGCATGGAAGCATGTGTATAAGGAAGGCCACGGACAAGAGAAACGTAGGCCAGCCTGTTCAGAAGAGAATCGGAACTTAGCAGAAAAAGGTAGGCAGTCACGGAAGGCTTCCCAGAGGACAAAAATATTCTGGAGTAAAGCAGTCCATGACGTAGAGTGAGCAGCTGTCCATGCTGCCCCAAGACTGTGCTGTTTTTAATACCTCCCTACTGCGGAAGTACAGGTGGTAAAGGAAGGGGGAGAATGTTCCACAGTCTATGGGTGGCCCAAGACAATTGTTCTTTGTTCAATACAGCCAGAAGAAGCCAAAAGATTGGCCCCCTGAGTAATAGAACAAAACAAAATTTAAACATCCCGTAGATGAAAATGGAGATGCTAGGCAACAGAGAACAAAGGGATGTGGGTAGACATTAGGAAGGTTTGAGAAGTAAGAAAAGGCTTCTATATGTGGAGTTCTTTACACCAGAAAACAATATATATATATATATATATATATATATGATGTGTTTTGACATCTGAGGAAGCATTTTAAGGGAGAAGTTACAACACAAACAGTTTACAGAGGTCACATGGACCTTCATTTTATTTACATAAAAGTATTGATGGTAAAACCAAATATAAAAGTATCAGTTAAAAAAGGATCAAATCGAGTCGAAGTAGAAACTATGTTTGTGACAACACTTTCCAGCTTTGTTGCCACATGGATGTTCCCATACCTCACAAGATCATATCTCCCTAGAGCGGTGGTTTCCAACTTCCCTAATGCTACAGCCCTTTAATATGATCCTCACGTTGTGGTGACCCCCCCACCATAAAATTGTTTTTGTTGTTACATCACAACTGTAATGTTGCTGCAGTTATGAATAATCATCTAAATATCTGATATGCAGAGGACCAGATATGTAATCCTATGAAAGGGTCGCTCGACCCCAAGATGGGTCACGACCCACAGGTTGAGAACTACTGTTCTAAAGCCAGTGGAATTTTCCATCATTGCCCTGTTTGCAAGGATGGCATGAATGTCCTCCTTGGCTCTGCATCTCAGTCTCATGACTTTTGTTTTTCTCTTCGGTGTCCCTGCCAGCCTCCAGGTCATTTCTTTTTCTTTTAAGATGTCTCCATTTAGTCCTTGAGTCCCAATTCTCTAAGCACAACGATGTGTGTTAGGATTAGCAGGCATGGACTCAGCTTGGTATGGGCGATGGGTTGGGCATGGAGGGTATTCATGGAGAATTTAAAATCAATTATTAGTAGAAGTTTGTCCTCTCTGTTATTTCCACATGCAATCAGTCATCGATAACCACAATGATAAATCTCCTTCCCGCCGGGCAGACTAATCGCACTCCCCTCCCCGGGGCTGAGTCACTGTAAGGCATTCCTCGTTGTCATCCGTAACACCTGTCTTTCCCCTTCAATATCACAAATGCCAACTGAGGCATAAAAGCGCTGACTTCCCCAAATCTCAGTCCTCCTGTTGTGAAGGCCCCAGTGTCTCACTCTAACTTGGTCAGTGCCACAGTGCACTGACAACATCCTAATAGCTGGAACGTGTCTATTTACTCAATATTCTAAGCTCTGGTTTCTAAGATTGCGTGTGCATTCAGAATTTCCTTCTGCATTAGCAAGAAGGAAAACTAGTTTTGATTCTGACTCTACCAGCAATGGCTTGGGTGGCTTTAAGCAAGTCACTTTCCCTCCAAGAGGCTCAATTTTCTCCTTAGTCAGGTTAATATAATACCTACAAAGCTGAAGTCACAGGTTTGAAGGGAGGGCTGAATGACATCATGGCTGTGAAAGCCGCCACCCTTATAAGCTGCACTGGTGGCTATGAATGGTAGGGGTGATATTCTTGACAGTGCAAGACTCTTTGATTTTGCTTGTATTGTTCCTCTTCCCTGTAGTTGTCTTTTATCTAAGCTACTCTACATCATAAGATGAACAGCCAAGGTTAACTGCCTTGCGAGGTTCTCCTGTCCTCTACAAGCATATTCTGAACCCTGGTCTCAAATACCTCCCAATCATGCATTGTTTGTATTTGGGCAGGTACCAGCATATCATCCTTCTTTTTTTTTTTTTTCATGGTCATCTCTCTTGTTTTGTAAGTGCTACATCTTATGTTTATTTAACATCCTTCTTAACTGAAAACACACAAAGGATGTTAAATCAAGCCTTTACAAAGCGAACAAATGAATGCAGAGACATCCACTCTTTAACCCCTCAGTGCAAAATATGTTACTAGTGCCCTCTGCTGCTGACCAGTGGCTTCATGTTTTCTATGCAGTGGAAGAGAATGCCCCGAAGAGTAATAGTGGGAGAACAGTAGGTGAAATAGGTAGAGATTGCTGGACCTTTCACAATGCATAGGTCTGAGTGGAACAGAGATAAAAGCTGGAATGTCACTGTTTTGATGAAGCTAGGGAGTCAAAGTGTCCTGTGAGGTGGCTGTGGGAAGGTCAGGGTTCTGCTTTCTACACAGGTAAAAGCTTTACTTTGTAGTGAGAATACCCTTCAATTTTATATAACCAGTTTCTCTTTCCCTGTGTCTGTACCAGGGCAACACATGTCATGTGTTCCTTATGGCTAGAGGCTATTCCTGCATGTTGTTATGTGAAAATTGATTTGAATCTTATAAAGTTGTTCACAGACAACAACACAATCAGCAAACTGCCAAAATACCATAGGGAAACCCCAACCCCCCTCCCCCCCAGCTCACTTCACTTGCTGCTTTGTGTTAGATAGTAAAAATGACCCTCGCCTTTTAGAGATCACATGCTAAATTCAGGGCATTTTCACCTATAATCTCAAGCCTCCTCGTAACTCATGAGAGAGGTTTTCTTTGCAGATAAATACATTGAAACTGAGAGGAGTAGGGATATTCATTATTTAGGCGCTAGTCAGAAGCCACAAGAGGTGTCATGGGAGCTGGTGGTTCCCTGCTAACCTTTAGCTCCCTTCAGTACATTGTAAACTAAGGCATGTAGGTACAGAGGAAATGACTTCCGGTCAGTATCTGTCCTTCCTTTGCTGCTCTGTAAACACTGAGCACTGTCACGGCAATGACATGTTCTTGGTGTCTCTATCACGGGCTTGATCTTCTCAGTCCCGCTTGCTGGAGAGAGCCAAACACTGGCTGCAGCTGAACGACAGAACTCTGCTGAGCACAGCTGGCCAAACATCTTCCTCTTTAATTTGTCCATCTCTCCGCACGTGCAGGCTTTCCTCCACGGGATTCTAGACATAATGATACAGTCGGCGCTGATTCCGAAGACAGACTGGTTTAAAGTTTTCAACGCGACAGTTAGTCACATGTGACAATCGGATTTTAGTGGGCAACGTGTCCCCGGTGGATAGCCACACCTCAGAGTCCCCAGGACGCAACCCCCGCTGTTATTGAGCCTTTGAAGTGGCTCGCCAGCGCTTCAAAGCCAAGTTCCTGGTACAGGGACACATCTGATGTGCTTTTATTACCCTCAGAGACAAAAAACTTCACTCCGAAGCCAAATGTCTGGAAGGAAAAATCTGTACCCTGCACTCAGCCCTGCGGCCTGGAAGTTCAGAGAGGGCTGGGAGCGCTACGTGAGGAAACCAGGGCATGTCTGAACAGAGAGCAGTCAGACAGAGGCTCCAAGCCAGGGCTGCCGCCATCTTGGGAGGAGTCACCCCTTCAGGATCTCCGCTGGAGTGTGCAGAAGTGGGTGAGGCCTAAGGTCAAATAACACTGGGTCATACCCCTGCCTCCTACTTAGCCCATTAACTCAGAACTGTCAGAACAGCAACACTTGGTGCTTCCTCGAGAACTGGCTTGAGTTAGATTTTTACCTACCACCGGTTTCTTTTTCTTTTGTATGTCAGTAATGACCCACTGTATCTGGCTGTTAGGAAAAGACACTCATTACTAAAGGAAGCAGGCAAGCAGAACTTCCTCCCTGGATACTGCACGCTCTCGTCAAAGGAACCTCACATGGTAGCTAGCTCTTGACACACAGCTGAAGCAGACTAAAGTATATTAAGAGCACTATGAAGCCAGTTGTGTAAAAAGATGGAACATCCTTTATGTTGAATACTGAGAGGTGGGAAATACAGTTGTTTAATTACCAACATTAACTTCAAAGAAATATAACTAACCCATCTTCATATTATCTCGCAAGAAAAACATATCTCGGAACTCTAACCTTTCAAAATGGTGGGAAAAAGCAGGTGTGCGTTTAGCAGATGTTGCTAAAGAGCCCTGGATATCATGGGAAACCAAAACACTGTCCTGGTGTCCAGAAGCCTTGAAGTCAGTTTCTGAGCCTCGGGGACTCTATGATTTCTTCTAAATCTAAGGAATATTATTGCCTAAGACCTTCAAAGGCGTTTGTAAAGGCGAACAGACCAAAAACAGGTAGAGAGAACAAACAAAATGTGATTGGACACAAGTTGTGTAATGGCCTATTTGACCCTTTGGTTTTTAAATAAGGCAAATTGGCTCCATTAACTCCCGCTGAAGATAATTTTCTCCTACTGTTTCCCAAGGACTCTGAAACCCTGTTGTCTGTGTACCACTGGGCAAGTTGTCCTGAACAAAGCAAACATCCCCCCTCTCCCGTCCCATCATAGCAAATGCTTTCAGCTTTTCAGACATCATGCTTCAGGACTGGAATGCTTTCCTTATTTCCAGTCTGTGTGAGTAGACTGGCTCCTGGGTGTACAAGGCAGAAAGTTCCACGAGTTCCTACGCAGAGGAAACACTGCGGGTGGGGCCGTGGGCTTGGGCTGTGTGAGGGCCTCTCTCAGCCACTTCTGACAGTAGCTTCTCCTCTCCTCTCGGGTAGAAAGCATGCTCCTGCAGGGCTCCACTCCACCCACTTAAATAATACCTCCCTTGCCAGGGAACAAAATAAAACTTCCCCTTACCTGGTATTTATTTGGATTTTCACAGCGCTCATTAAAGTCTTTTCCTAAGGCAATCTGCAGTAGAGGCCCTATTCCACCCTACCCCCTAACAACAACTTCAGTACGAAGTCTCAAAGGCTCAGTATTTTAGACTTCCTGAAGCTGTCTGTTCACACTAAGGACTTCTCATTTGAGGACAGCAGTGCAGTGAGAGCTCAGGAGCCACACATCTGCTTATATACAGCAGGACAGGGCACTGGACAGTTCAACTGTCACCTCCGTAAACCTTTCAACATTCCCTTCCCTGAGTTCATCTGGCCTTTCTATCCTACCTCTAGCATAACTCTTGAGCTATGATATTTATTTTATATTGCCAACTCATTTACATTCATTTTCCCCTCACCTTACTTTGAGTCCTGTCCACTCATTCTAAGTATCTTGCCTGGCTTTTTACTTACCCACTCAAGACTATCTGAGGAATGAACTCACTAATTATTAGAGCTTTGTTTCACCATCTTTGATGAGACTTCCTCTTCCCCCATTTACAGAATAAAGAATACATTAAATGTCTTTCATAATTATGTACTTATATATGAATTCCAACTGCTTCAAGACCATAAAATACTTTATAAATGCCAACTGTGATTATATGTCTTCTAAACAATGGGGACATATGGTTAGTGAGTGGAAAAAGATGTGACAGGGCCAGCAATTCTTCTTGCCCAGTCTTTGTTTCTACCCCACCCAACACCAGATAGTAACTCAAAGTTGAAAACATGAACCTGGAAAGGAGAAGGCTGTAACGAAAGTCTATAGGACTTCTAGGTCCTATCTCAGGGACCTGCCTTCATGAGGGAAGGCACCAGAGTCTCAGAAGAGGAGCCTAGGCAAGGGATTCCACATATAAATATCATTAACATCCAGTCTGAAGTTTAAATGGAGGCTGAGATGAAAACAGTGTGTGTCCTTACTTATTAAGGACAGAAGATGAGCAAGCAAGTAAGAAAGGCAATTAGCAGGAATGGTGCCCAACCTTCTCCCAAAATGCTCTCTGTTACTGGCCTGAGGAGGAAGGAGAAGCAGGACATATCTTCTTTTTCTTGTTTCTTCTAACTCCAGATGTACAAACGTCATGGCCAGAAAATGTGTGTTTTACAGTGAGCAAACAGTCAATCATATCCCTACTCCCATGTTTCAGGAAAATTGGAGAGCAGGTATATTTTCCTCAGCTATTGTGTTATGGCCTTTTAATATGATTTCTGAAGCCGGAGATGATTCACTAATTCAAGCATTTCACATTGCCTCTGCCATCCATTGTACAGCGTCAGGATCACTGATCAGACTGTTCCATGCTTGTCATTGTCTGGTCTCAGGGGTCAGGGAGTGATGGGCACAGAAAGCACTGTGTTCTGCAGGAAGGAGGAGCAACAGGGACTCAGCAGCAGAAACACTGCTCCAGCCCAGCAGTGAGCTCAAAGCTGGTTGATGTGACTTATCTTGAGATGTCTGAAGATATCAACCAGGTAAAAACAAAACAGGCCCTGTGTCTCTCATTGAAAACATCAAATTATCTAGGGGCAAAAGATCGGCAGGTGGCCTCCTGGGACCATGTGGGGAGGTCACCTCACACCACAGGCTTCTTGACAGCAGGCTGAGGAGAGGCATGGCCTTGTAGTTTAGAATGTTTTGGCAAATGGCTCCTCTTTGCCCCCAAGAGCTTGGGTGTGGGATCAAGTCCACCGTTTCCCACTTTTCAGCTACAGCACTGTCAGCTTCCTCAGAATGCTTAACACTTTGGCACCAGGAGCTGCTGAGGTGGCCCCATTACTCCTTCTTTGACGTCAGTGAGGGAGTTGTTCCCTGTGGCTGTCTTATGTGAAATAATTCAGCATTTGTACTTCAATTAAAATTCATAGGTATATATTATTAAGTGGAACTGACTCATTCTGTGGCTCCTCTTCAGCTGAATAAGTGCCAAAGAAATGTTACTTACGTGCTCATGATGAAAAGCCAGGAAAACGAAGAGTTCCTTGTCAGTTGAAAAGCAGGCTTTGCAAAAAGCACTTCATGTCCCAGGTCAGTCCTTTCTAAATTTAAGTCAAAAACCATCTCTACCATTGAGGGACAAAAGAAAAACTATAAAAAGGGAGAGAGAGAAAGAAAGAGAGAGACCCACCCATCGTCTTTATTGCCATGAGCTAGGTATGTCTCACAAATGAGCTGGAATCAAGTTGAATTAGGGACATGTGTCCAGTGTATCTTGTGGGACAGAAAGAAATGTGTGTGGCCACAAAGCTATTGGCAGGAAAAGAGAAGTTTTGTTGATTCTGTAAAATCAAACCTTTTTTTTCCTCTCTCTCTCTGTTAGCATAATAGACAGGCCTGGGAAGATGAGGGAGGGAACAGTTTCTCTTCTCTCAGGAAAGATTTTGCTTCTCCCTCAGACCCCACTACACTGTGTTCACTGCCCTCCTTGCCTCTACCTGTGAAAAGGGCACCATCATCCCATGCTTAGAACACTCATGGAGTCACTGGGTGTGAGCATGTGTAGGGCTAGAACCCTTTAATACAATATTACAACGAAAACAAAAGCCTTGTGAAGTATAGAACTTTTACAAAGTAAGGGACAATGGTCCCTCGGTGATAAAAGGAGGGCTTTGATGCCCACACTGCCTCGCGCATGGAGTCCTTCTGTGGAAGCTAGAAAAAAGTGTCCCTGGTGGAAGGATCCACCCTTGCAGAGGCATGGATGAGCGAGCAAGCACCACCTTTGGTCAAAGAGAAAAAGCTACCAGTTCACTAGGTAGAGTAAGCCCTACTCCCAGATTTCAGCCCCACATTCAGGCATCCTTGTATCCCTCATTCCAACAGCTCTAGCTTTAGTTCTGGTCCTGTCTGCTCTAATTCAGTCATCACAGGATCGTGTCTGAGCCTCAGTTGTTTTTTTTTTTGCCCAAACAGACAGAATTGAATTGTAGTCTCTGTGGCTTTCTTCAGTTCTCAAAACAACAAAAATCCGGATGGAATTTTCCACTTACCTGCAAACAGCACTGTGCAACCTGTAGACTGTAATTTCTGAGTTTGGCTTTCCTAGGTCATCTGATGGCACTCCCTGAATATTTGAATGGAATTATGCATGGTTTGATGTGGAGCAGATTAAAACAAAAATGAATGCTTTAGTACATCCTCAATGTTCCAGGTGTAAAGCAACATGGCCAACCAGCAGAACGGGAACAACCACTCCCTGCTGTCAACGTGACACAAGATGAGATCTCACAAGACAGCATCGGCTACTGAGGCCTTTACCCACTCTCTATGGGGCGGATGGCGCACTCCTTGCTGAAGCTGCTGCCTCTCCCAGGCCACCAGCGCACCCAGGAAACAAGAACTGTGCAGAGCCAACGGCTGCTTTCTTTGTTGATGTCTTGTTACCAGAAAACAGAAATTAGATCCTTGCCCAGATGCACCTATCATGGAGTCTGAGTGCCAGCAAGGCTTCCACAGTGGAGAGCAAACAAATAAAAAAACAACTTCACATTTCACCAACAGTTAACCCTGAAGTTAGGCCGAAAGTTTCCTAACTGCATACACCTGGAGCGACCTCATTTGGGCACACTCGGATGTTACCAGAAAGAAGTTTTGCTCCTATCTGTTAATATTTCTAAAATGAATCTTGCTACTGGTTTGTATTCTGTTTGTCTTGAGCAAGGCATAGGGTTTTGGAAACAATTATAATGAATTCTACCACTTCAGAAAGGGAAACTGGATCTCGGGAGGGGAAGAAAGTGGCTCTAGGTTACTTGGGAATCGAGTGCTTTTGTCATTCTTCTGTCACAGAGGTGTAACCAGCATTCAGGTTCGGTGGTGGAAGGCCAGCAGCATACAGCCCCGTAGCTGAATTTCTCATTTTCAGAGAACAAATGTTCTTAGCACTAACCAGGTCACAAGTGGCAGAAAGTAAACTTCACCTTTACCAGTACACATTGCAAGAGCGGGTGTGGTCTCCCATCGGCTAGACTTGCCTCAGGCTCCCAGAGGCTAGAATAAGACAGAGCAGTGCCTTTGCGGTGAAATCATAAGTCCTCAAGTTCTCTGAATTAACACTCCAGTCTTGCTAGACAGTTCTGGTCCTTCCAAAGCAAGCTACCTACTTTCTTGCTGCTCACTGTCTGCGAGCAAAATTGTCGTGGTCCATCGCTCCTGGGTTGTCCCAGTTATAAACTGTGGTTGGAAGATAAAATGCGCAAGAGTGAGAAGACAAATGCTGTAACAAGGCTCCCTTTATTAAGCAACTCGGACACAGCATGCCTCTGCGAGCTGACAGAAGCACTGAGAAGAGGCTGTCCAACAGAGGCTGACAAAGAATAGCCTGTGAGAAGAGATTTCCGAATTTTCACCAGCAGCAGCCCCTCTCCAGCAGCTGGGCAATAGCTCCTGAGGCAGGGGGATTAAAGATGTTCTTCCATCTTCACTGGGGTGAACCTGTGCTGCTGGAACCTCTGTGTGACTGTTTTAAGGATAACTCGGAGGCTGACCCTCAGGGAGCACCAAGGAGGGGAATCAGAAGTCCTGTTGAAAAGAGCAGTCCTGACGCTCCACACAAGGGGGCGCTGTAGCAGTTCTTATCCCAGTAGTGGCTTCATTAAGCCTGTGATTCTCACAGCCCTGCAGACTGTGTCAGGGGCTCCTCAGACACAAGCCAAGCCTGCTGTTAAGTAAGAGTCTGAACTCTCCCTCAGCCATCAGCACCAAGAGAGGCCACAGAACAGCAGCAAGCCACAGAGGCCTAAGGCCAATTCACACACTAACTCTAGATGTGAGGTGCTGAGTACCAGCCTATCATGCTGAGCTTTTGAATACGCAGCAAATTAATGGTATGTGTGTGAGTGTATGTGGGGTGTGTGTGTGTGGGTGGGTGTGGGTGTGTGGTTTAGTGTTTGTGTATCTGGGGCTGTTTGAGTGTGTTTATGTCTGTGTGGCATGTTTGGGAGTTAGTGTGGTATATGAATGGCAAGTGTGTGTTTCTGTGGTATATTTGTTTTGTATGTTTATCTGTGTGGCGTGCAGCGTGTGTGGGATGTGACTTGGTGTGTGATGTGTGCTTGAGGGTGCGACTAGGCTCTGAATGATGAACTGAAGAAAACCAGAGAAGACAGAGAGAAGGCAAAGTGAGCAAAAGTTCGGAACAGAGGAGGAATCTAGCAACTCATAGTATCCTGTTAATTTATACCATGGCTCTGTACAAAAATAAAAAGGTTCTTCTAAGATTATCAATTTAAATAAATAGTCAATAGAACACTCTCTTTTTCTATAGCTCATCTTTGGGGTTAATATTCAGTCCATGCTTCCTGTGTTGTTCCTGGTCCAAGATGGCGATCACTTCATCAGCCTGTATCCGCTCCTGCAAAAAGACAATTGACACATTTCTAGGATAAGCATAATAGCCATCCCGGGAAACAGATGCTCCCGCAACACTTCCAGCCAGCCATCTGTGCACATGGTGCTTCCATCCAGTCAGGGATAAGCCTGCTTCATCCAAACTGGGGCATTCTCCACGCATCCTCATGTTCTAAGCAATTACCTTCTGAGACACCTCCTGAGGAGAAGGCTCATGCTTTCTACCCTTTCTGTCTCATGGTCCCATCACCATCTTCTGCTCAACTCTGCTTAGACTGATCTCACTGTTTTCTCCCCTAAGATATGTCATGCTCCTCTGTCTCTCATAGAAGACTACTGTAGCTCACCATTTGTCTGAAGAGCCAGGCCCTCATCTCCTGCCCTTGATAAGACTTTTGTCCCTGGCTTTTCTGTGTCCTGTTTCTGTCTATGTCTTTTCATGGAGAATGTCTGTCGCCTTGTTTTAGGCCGGAGTTTCTCAATCATAGTGTGACTGACATTTGAGAGAGAGAGAAGAGAGAGAAGGGGGGCTTTCCTGGGCACTGTCGATGTTAAGATCCCTGGTCTACAAGATGTCCCCACACTGTGAGGACTGAAGTCATGTCTGAACATTGTGAAGGTCCCATAAATAGTTAAGTGCTTCGTCTTAAGAGCAACCCATCCAGATGCTTCTCATTAGTGCTCTAGAAGATTCCAAACAAGTTTCACACCTCGCTCAGGCTCCTGTGGGACATTCTCCCTTAAGTCTAATGGCAACATGGTCCTATGTGGGCCTCACAATCCTTCCAGTTGGTTCCAGGTTCTGTTTTGTCCTGCCTCTCTGCTCACCTTACACTACAACTCCAGATTACCTCAGTCTCTGAGTGTTCATTCTCGAAATAGTTTCCCCGCTCTAATCTCGGCAAAACCCTTCCCCGAATGCTTTCAGTACAGCCTGCGTTTTCCTTTTCCCTATACCAGCCCAGCATAGGTCTAGCATGTCTTCCTCCCGACTTCACAGGCAACCTTCCCCCAATGGTAAGCCATCATTTACCTGTGGTATTCCTCTAATCTAAGTCCACATGGTGGCTAAAGTCATCTTTTCAGTCCAGTCCTTCTCTAGGACAAGGGGAGCTTACAAGGGTGTGAATTGTGGAGGGTGGTTTCAATGGCTTCTTAGCAGCGCCAATAAAATCCATGTGCCTTAATATAAATGTGGCCCATGACTCCTTCTTATCCTCACGTCCTGCTCTCATCGTTTAGAAAACATTCTGTTCTAACTACCCTGACCTTTTTTGTTGTTGTTGTTGTTCTGTTTTTATTTGTTTGTTTGCTTGTTTTTTTCTTTTTCCTATACAGGGTTTTGTAGTGACAAGGTTTTTCCGTGTAGCCTTCACTGTCCTGGACTTGTTTTGTAGACCAGACTGGCCTTGAACTCACAGAGATCTGCCTGGCTCTGCCTTCGTGAATGGTGGGATTACACGTGCGCACCACCTCACCCGGCTCTCTGACCTTCTTTTTATAGGCTGTTTGGTTTGGTTTTTGTTTTATTTCATTGGTTGGTTCTAGGGATTGGACCCAGACGCTTGCACATGCAAGGCGTATGCTATGGCGCTGAGCTGGCTCCCAGACCATTTTTGTATCTTGACTACACTACCCCAAGCCTCTTCTCATCTCTGGTTTTCTTCAAGTTGTCCTCTGCCGGGAATACTTTTCCTGTCGTGCTCCTTTCGGGTGGCTCTTCCTGCCACTTGGGTTGCTACACATTTGGACCTAGCTTGTCAACTATCTACTGTTAAGTTAGTTATCAGTTAAGCTATTGTATTTTCTACCTGTCACTGATGGGTGTCGAAGACAGTCTTCTGATTATTTACATATTTTTTCTTGTTTTGTATTTTTTCCTCTTTTAGAATGTAGGTCCAGGAAACCCCATGAAAGTAGGAGTTTTGCCCTATCCAAATTCTATCCCCCATTGCCGGTCCCTAGTATAGTTTCCAGTACACTAAATTATGACAGCATCTATATCCTGACTTGAAAACAAAGCTCTTGCCGCTGAGGGACTGAGACTTATAATGATGTCACATACAGGCAACTGAAAAGAACAAACACACTGAGTAATAGAAAACTACATAGTTACATCTGAAAGCACGTGGCTTAGCAAGCCCATGGGAAGCTCTCACATTTGATGACCACCAAAAAGGATTGGCACATGCTTCTTTTTAAGGGAAGGAACCCATGTGTTGGGACAGATGTCTGCGGAGCATCTAATATCTTACATCTTACATACATATGTGACTGAATACTTTCTGAAGATGAGAGTGTTTGTAAAGGGAATTTTCATTCCCCTGGTCCAATTGATTACTCCCTCTGTCTGCTCACCTAGGCCTGGAAGCTTCTAGCCTCTGTAAAATCTAACCTAGGTATAGAATGTTTTCAGCCTTACTGCTTTTTTTTTTTTTTTTTTTTTTTTTTTCTTTTTTCTTCCTAAGCTCTGGACTGGCTGGTTCAACTCATCCATTCTGGCTCAAACTCCTCTAGAAGCTAACTTCAATTTGACTTTTCTTTTCCTCTGAATTGTTTTGCTTGGCTTTAAACTATCTCCAGCAATCTTTTCTAATCCCCTGGCTCCCTCTCATTCTCTGGCTTGTTTGGTCTTCACCTGAGTTCTTTCTCTGCAACCGGTCTCTCTATTAATGTCCTGGTAAAACTGCCTTCTATCTCTATATTGCCCCTTAAGTAGCTTCCCTTTCCTCTCTCTTCTCATGAAAGTTGGACGTATCTTATTCTGTCAAACATTTCTCTGATTCATCACTTTTTCTGTCATTCTGTCATTAGACATCACTTTCAAACATGGGCGCTTCCTTCTACAAACTATTTATACCTTCATTGCTTGGGATTAAAGACATGTACCACTCTGCCTGAACCTACGCTTTTTCTTTACCTGAAACTTGCTGTATACCAGGCTGGCCTTGAACTCAGATCTGCTTGCCTCTGTCTCCTGAATTAAAGGCATGTTTATATTCCAGCCAGATCACAGAGACCTAGAAGGTCTTTGGATGTGATCTCTTGCCAAAACAACCATGTTTCAAATTAAAACTCCAATACAAGTTTTTATTTGTTTGTTTATTTATTTATATTTTATCTATTTATTTATCTATGCATGTATGTATGCATCTATTTATCTATTTATTTATTTATTATTTGGTTTTTCAAGATAGGGTTTCTTTGGGTAGATCTCACTGTCCTGAGACTCTCTGTGTAGACCAGGCTGGCCTCAAACTCAGAGATCTGCCTGCTTCTGCCTCCTGGGTGCTGGGATTAAAGGTGTGTGCGACCATGCCCATTCAGTAATTATTATGAAAAATCTGTTACTTATTTTTCTTGGACAAGGTTTCTTTGTTCAGGGATCCTAACCAGAGAATCACAAACTTTGTTACATATTAGAACCATATGGGCAGTTTTCAAGTACTGGTACTCAGATAGCTCAGTACATCACTATATACGGACATCTGAAGATAGAAATCAGGCATTAGTTCTAGGTGGGAGAAAATTAATGTCAATGAAGAGGAGAAAATTTTCCATTAGCAGCACTGAGAGGTGCCTGTCATTTCCTACTGTGACCACTAGATGCCGCTACAATCTGAAGAGTGGAGAAGGTTTTTAGTACTTTTCCATGAGGCACGAACACTGGTGTTGAAGAAACTTGTGTAGGAAGGAGCATCTGAAGGGTTCGCATTGACTGTTCTAATAAAATGCTACACTGCATTGTGAGGGAGTGATGGATGTAAAGTCATATGAAATGCATACTAAAATAGGGTGCTGGTTTTTCCACAATTTGTTGTGCAGACCTCAACACGGGGGTAGTGGTACTGGCGTATTGTAGATTTAAAACTCAAGGAATGAGAAACGGCAGGTGAAGGAGGCTGCTGTGCTTCTCACGGAGTTTTCTGGGCTCTGCCGGGTTCTATCCAGTGGCGCCTTTTTGGTCGCCTTTTTGGTCTTTCTGTGCCAGGTTGTCGTCTTTATGTCTGAGCTAAAGCAAGCCTTTACAGCCTTACAGCACACACTCCCCCTTCAGATGCTACTGTGATGTGATCCTTTCCTCACTGCTGGACTTCCCTTGCAGCCAGGGGTTCTCTTCTGTCCCCCTCTGCACTCTAAAGACCTACCAGGCAACAGAGAAAGTGCTTCAAGAGTGTGGGCCAAAAGAAAATGCTGTTTCTGATCACGGAAAGGGAGATATTCCTCAACTGCTGCTTCTGAAACTGGATCAGGCTTAGAAATTGAAAGGAAAAAATACGATGACACCATTCTACGATTAGAATTCCAGGGGCCGGGAGATGACCTTGGGTGAAGCATAGGGCTCTTGCAGAGGCCCAGTGGTTAGTTCCTAGCTGCCATGTCTGGTGGCTCGCTCTGACTCCAGGGAGTTAGGAGTCCTCATCAGAACTCTACCCACACTCACACAAGCACCCATAATTACAAGTTAAATACATCTTTAGCTGCACTTAGTGCATGCCTTAATTCCAGCACTCAGGAGGCAGAGGCAACAGGATCCATATGAGTTCAAAACCAGCCTGGTCTACATAGTGAGTTCTAATACAGCCAGTTCTACACAGAGATATCCTGTCTCAACAACAACAGACAAATATTTAAAAGGGTAAACTAGAACTTCATCTCTCCACCCTCACTAGGGTTTCAGTAGACTTTGAAGGCAGCAGTAGACTTCTGTGTTGGCTTCAGGTCCACCTTTGGTGACCACCGGAAACAGTCCCTCAACCTCTAGTGGAGCTCTAATGAGCTATTTTCAAGCTGATAATCCCACTGAACCAAGGTGAGGACTCGGAGGTTCCTCATTAAGGGAACCTGACTGTCCTCTCCCAGGAGTTTCTGTTCTGCCTCCCGGGTCTGAGCCTCAGGCCTCTTGACAGATGGTACCAGTAAGTTTCCCGGCCACTTCAAGTATGATATTATTCCAACATTCAATAGTGAACTAAATAATAATGACCTTCCAGGTCTCTTTACTCTTTCCCACACACGCTTCATAAACTAGTTAGTGGTGTTTTAACGCCTCCCTAACCTTTCTGGTGCCCAGGAGAACGACCTTGGCTGCCAGTGGTGCAGTGTGTCAGTGAGCTCAATATTCAACATCCATCGCGACAAGCACGGTGCACTAATAGATCTGGCTCTGCAAACGTCTTCACAGTGAGAATTCAAACTGGGTAACAGGCGCCTTCCCAGCTTTCACCACAGAAGTCACTACCGGCTTCCGAGGGACAGCAAGGACTTAACAGAGAGGTCGGTCCGGGGAGCTGGGCTGCCTTTTAGGCCCCTGTGAACTCACCAGTTCCCTGTAAAGAGGGTCTAGGGTGAACCACAGCGCCACGGCACAGCGCTGGCCTTTGGTGACGGCCTTCACCCCATGAGGGTTCTCGCCGCCAGATGAGAAGCTGATCATACGCCCACACTTTGGTTTTATAGAGGCCTGACAACAAAATACAAATGAGAGTTTCAGTTCCCATGCTGTGTGTCCTTCTATCATTCCCTCAGCACGGCTGTTTACTTGGGTAAAAAGCTGAAGCAAAGAGCGATGGAATCTTAGTGTTGAAAATGAAGAATACAGAATGTCCCAGTTTTCTTTACCTGTCAAATATAAACTGTTTCAAAATAACATTTACCCTTTACAATAATAAATACGCTTAAGCAACATGTATGACACATCCATGTACTTAGGGATCACATGGCATGCGCTCTGGTGATAGCCGCCCATTCAAAAATGCAAAGCTTCCCTTTTAGCGCACTACAGCAGCTCTTGGCACTACCAATACAGTGATGCTTAAGGTGGGTGAGAATGTTAATATCTGTGAAACCGGAAGGAAACCAGGACACGAGGGGTCCCAGACAACTATTACTGTTGGCCTGGGTCGCGGCTACATGGTTTCACACCCTTTGTAATTCTCCAACCAAACAGTGATGGTTTATGCTGTTGTGACAATATGAAGTTTTGAATTTGTTTCCTTTACGTTACTCTTATCCGTGCTCAGGTCATCCAGGCATCGTGTGGCTCCCTCCGCTGATGGGAACGCACCAGCCCTTGGGGTGACCTGCTCGTGGTTCCAGGGGTTTGAAATGACTGGCAGGACCATTCAATGCTCACACACTGCTCAGCTGTCCGCTGATGTTTTGGCAGGGCAGTATACGGTGAGGGAACACAGATGGCTGAGGGCACCGGGCTGTAGTGCCCGAGCACCAGGAGGCTCTACAGGCCGACCAAGCATAAGCAACTGAGTGCTGGAGCCTGTGGCCCTGTGTCTTAAGAGATGTGCAGTAGGAGCTGAGGCTGCTTTGTGTCCTTCCGGAAATCATGAAAACTTACTGGCTTCATTGGGCCTGGACAAGAGCAGACAGTGCACAACATCAGCAGCCCCGGCCAGTGTGTGTGTGTGTGTGTGTGTGTGTGTGTGTGTGTGTATGTGTGTGTGTGTGTATGTGTGTGTGTGTGTGTGTGTGTGTGTGTGTGTGTGGTGTGTGTGTGTGTGGTGTGTGTGTGTATGTGTGTGTGTGTGTGTATGTGTGTGTGTTTATGTGTGTGTGTGTATGTGTGTGTGTGTGTGTGTGTGTGTATGTGTGTGTATGTGTGTGTGTGTGTGTGTGTTTTGTGGTGGTGGTGGTGGGGATTATACACATGTGTGCAGGTGCCCATGCAGTCCATAAGAGGACATGGATCCCCGGAAGCTGGAGACTGAGGTCGTAGTGAGCAACCTGACGTGGGTGCTGGGAGCCAAACGTCCTTCAGTGTCCAGGGCGGGAGAGGGAGAAAGGAAACCTTCCCACTTCTCTTGAGATTGGATTCAGTTTTTTTTTTTTTTTTAGCAGAAAGGAGGAAAATAGAAATTCCTCAATTCCTCATTTTTAAAAATTCCTGTCTGATAATTTTAATTATCTACAAAAGCCTGAAAACACGAATAAACACAAAATACTACTGAGCTTTTCCACTAAAAGCTTAACACCTTTTCTTTCACTTTTTGGAGGGAAATAGGTTCTGTGGTAGATGCCTCGATGGTTAGAACTGTGCAAGGAGAACATCCCCGCTTTCACACAGAGAAGTAGCAGGATAGTAATAGGCCAGCACAGCAGCGTCAATCATTGGGAACTTCCAAGTATGGCCACTAGAGGGAGTAGAGACAAAGGAATAGTTGACCATACTCTTAAAATTTAAGTCTTCTGATTTTTCTTTCAAACGATTTAAGACATGAGTAATTTTTCTTCTTCAGTTTCTATGTTTTTAAAGCTTGGAAATAAAATGGTTTTTGTACATATCTCTCCCAAAAGTGAGAATCCTTTACATGGATTTTAAAGTCCAGGCCAGATCATAAATCTTGGTTTATTTTCTCAGAAGCGTAAAGCCTCAAACTACTTACTGATTTATTTGTCTTCTTAAACAAAAAGTGAGGCAGAATGTCTGTCTGAATATACGTCATTGTATTCAACTGCACTAAATATTCAAAACTGTAACAGTGTTTCTGGGAACTACCCCCACATCGTCACGGGAATCCCTTTTAAGCCAATGATATACAGCCTGAGATGTCACCCACTTAGACCACGGATGGCCATGGATAGTTCCCTGTTGAGAAAAAACGTGCAGTCTAAGACTGAATGCAGAAAACATGGACAGAGTTTTGAAAATTGCTTACATAATGCCAAAAACTTGAAGTTATCCTGCACAGATGCCAACTAAGATTTTGCAGAAAGAGACTTTATAATAAATTTATAACTCATAAGCTCTTCATATTGAAATTCCGTGTTCTTATGGCGTGTTTGATATTTGGCTTAAAGATCAGAAGAGTTGAACTATATCGCCTGTAAATGGTAAGGGCTGGTTTCTGAAGGCATTGGTTTGGTTGTGAATAAATATTAGTGAGTATAAATATCCACTTGGAGGTAAAAGCTTGTGGCTTGTACTTAATCATATATACCAGTTTGCATGCACACATGGACACATTTGGAAGTTCAGGCTCAATTTGATCCTGCTGGTTACTTGAAGCCATTGCTTTGTCTTAGACTTATGTTTGAAGATTACTTGACAGAGCACCGGAACCTCCCAGCTTTGATTCTAAGTCTAACATTATATATATGGCTGTGGTCAAATCCTCAAAATTCCTATTGCCCAATCTGTTCGTTTTTAAAATGGACTAAAATAGTGACTATACCTAATACTTTTTATTATCTATAAACCACCAAGACCCTCTTCATTTCTTGAATTCTTGAGCCCAGAAGCATTCGAAATTCAACAATCTGCAATCTTGAAGGAAAAATACTAAGTGCCTTTTTTAGGAAGAGGCATACTCACAGTCACGGTTTTAGCGTCCATCTCAGTAAAGATGAATTCTCCTCCTTCAAAGTCGTCATTCATGTACAGGAGAGCACTGCAAGGAAAGGGAGAGGGCATTCAAATAACAGTCAAGGAAAGTATTCAAATAACAGTAAAGTGAAGACTAGTGACAGTCTTCGACACTGACCCCTCATACCCTTGACACTGAGCTCGGGGGCTCTGGGTTATACTTTCGGTGCTTATCTATTCCATTGACATTTATTACATCACATTTAATAAGTCAGGCCTTAATTAGATAATCCTATAAACCCATCCTCACTGTTTCTTCCACATTCTTCTTCCCACCTATAAAGTAGACCCAGGGAATCTTTCTTTCTTTCTTTCTTTCTTTCTTTCTTTCTTTCTTTCTTTCTTTCTTTCTTCTTTCTTCTTCCTTCCTTCCTTTCTTCCATTCTTTCTTTCTCTCTCTTTCTCTTTTTTCTTTCTCCTTCCTTCCTTCCTTCCTTCCTTCCTTTCCTTCCTTCCTTCCTTCCTTCCTTCCTTCTGTTCCTTCCTTTTGTCCCTTCCTTCATTCCTTTCTCTCTCTTTCTCTTTTTTCTTTCTTTCTTCTTTCTCCTTCCTTCCTTCCTTTCTTCCTTTCTTTCTCTCTTTCTTCCTTTCTTTCTCCCTTCCTTCCTTCCTTCCTCCCTTTCTTTCTTTCTTTTTTTTTCCCCCATTAGCTTAGTTAATGAATTCCTTGTGACCTAGCCTGGCCATGCAGATAGGGCTTGCTCCCTAAATGTTTTGAATAAAATACAATTTAGACACAACTGACGTGTTATTAAACACACTCAGTGACTACATATTAAGATCTATGGTTGCACGCAGGACTATTTTCTCTTAATGTACCAACATCTCTTCTTATACTATACAACAGCATTCTTTTTGAGTTTCTATTTTCCTTTCATTTTCCCCAACATAATATTTTAATTGATTACTTGGGGATTTCACATCATGCACCCTGATCACACTCATTCTCCAGTCTTCCCAAGTCCTCCCCCTTGCCAACTCCCCTCCACAAAGAAGAAAAACAAAGACTAAAACAAACAAACAAACAGCAACAAAGTAAAACTATGTTGCTCAAATACTCACTAAAGCATGGTCAAACTGCCAGTGGCAAGTCCCTTACAGAAAATTGAGTCCTATCCCAGAGTTTCTATTTTCTTAATGGGAAAACGCAGACACAGTTCTTGGTGCCTGTGACTCATACACACATATGTGATAAAGTGTTAGGTATGTTGGAAGACCATACCCTGCGCTCTCAGAGTAGGAAACACATGCAAGATAATATGCCTTAGTGAAACTGATTTACAAAGCGAGTCACGGGCTTAGGAGATAAAATGGGCACGATGCCTAAGGTAAAAATGAGAAGCCTCTCTCGCGGTCACGGCTGCTGCTCCATGTAGCTCCTCGAGATCTCTACTTCACAGAAGTGGATAAGGAAGCAAGACCCCCAAGCAGCTTCCCACGTTCCACAGAAGCTTGACCGGAAGCAGCGTCTACCTGTAATCACGGAAAGTGTAAGCCGGAGGCTCCTTCCAGCACTCGTTAGCTTCCGGATCCAGCAGGCAGTTGTCGGCATGAATGGGATGGCTGAGGTCATTTCTTCTATCCTGCTGCCCTGCCAGAAGAAGGAACGGGGAACAGTGAGAGCAGGCAGGATGAAGAACGACAGCAGAAGCGCCGCATGCCACAGTTAAAAGCACGATTCGACAGTCATCTTCAGCTCCTGGCTGTGCCTTCCAAAGGAGGAGAGACAGGCGGCAGCGAGGTTAAAGAAAAACAGCAGTCGGGGGAGTCCTGTGGTTCTACGTAAACTTGATACCAAACTTTGGTCAAGGCACTTGGGGATACATATACCTGGGTAAATCCCATTCGTTTTATGGGCTGTACTGCATGTTAGGGTAGCAAAGGCTCAAGAGACATAAGCCAAAGGTTTTGCCCCACAGTGTAAAGGGCTCTGATATACAATTCCTTTCACTCTCATTGACATGAGTGAAGAAAAAAAAATGACAGTAAGCAGGAGTGATGGGCACCTGGCTCTCAGAACATTCTTTGGTGAACGCCTTATTGTCTCCACCTCCCCTCTATGCTTGTAGGCACAACTGTAGTTTCCAGCTTCCTGGGTCCCCGGAACTCGGAGCAGAGAAAGCATTTTTTCCCCTTCATGTCTTAGCAATTATGAAAAATGGCCAGAAAAAAACCTGACAGAATGAGGGTCTTCCAGAACTTTAGGAATCAAGAGGGAGAGAAAGAGTAAATTTTCATTGTTTTAGGAAGCGGGGGTTCTCATAAATTACCACTCTAAAATGTGATAGAGCTTTGCTGGGCATTGCTTTCTTTCCTGTGGCATTCTGGGGGGGCAGAGGACAGGTTCAGGTTCTGGAAGCCTACCAGACAAGGCTGTTCTGCACACCATGTGAGTATAGGAAAAATACAGGGTTGAGTTCAGCAGGAAATAGGATTCCACAATCTTCCGGGCCTTCTCGCTGATGTCATAGAACAGCCGTGCACTCTTCAGCGGCACCCGGCCTTCGTAGCCAAACTGCAAAAAAACAAAAACAAAGAACCAAGGGGACAGTGGAGATCATGGGGTTGAGTGGAGGGCTGGAGACAGACTGGCTCGAGATTTCATTAAGAGAATACAGACTGGCCATCTCTGCACCAACTCCCAGGAGTAATAAATACCATGTGCTTGTGGGTTCTGATGGAACTCCGAGCCACTGGAACAGCTCTTCTAATCACAGAGGGAAAGCGACAAGCCAATTATGCTCTCTTCCCGTCCCCCATAATACATTCCTCATTCTTCTCTAATAACACTTCCCAAGAGGAGGAGAATTACTGATCTTGGGATGTTTTTGTCATTAGCTCATGAGCTCCTTGAGGACAGTGGTCACTTAGTTTTCGGCGAGATACAGACTTGGGAAGCACGAAGCTTGGTAAGTGGATACCGGAAGGCAGGGATCATCTGAATCCACAAAATGGCTGGGGGTTGGAGTTCCTGGGCAAACCATGTGCTGAGGATGAACCCACGGCCCCAAAGCAAAGGACAAAGCCACCGGCCAAGTTTCCACTTCGCACTTGCTCCCTTCTAAACTCTCCTTCTTCCTGAACCTGCCATCCCCTGGGAGCTCAGGCTTAAAGGGAAGCAAAAGATTTACTTTGAGTGCCTTCAGCACCGTTGCTCCTTCAAACTTTTCATTGGGTGTGTGTGGTGACGTTTTCCCTCGGTATCCATCACCAACCAGCATAATTCCCTGAGGACAAAATGGATTAAAATGTTCTATTAGTGACAACTAAGAACCCACCCAGGCTTCCTCTCTGCTTTGGCTTCCAGAAGCTGAGAAGCCAATGCCACACTTAGCACCATTTAATTCCATCATCCAGGTATCACCAATTCTAACTGGCGGGGGAGGGGGCATTTTTCTATGATCTTCAGTTCATTTTCATTATAAAATACTACGCTTTTAAAGACATGTAACGCAAAACGTTCATATATTGGCTAACTTCTGGTTAAAATAAAGAGACTTCTCCACTGACATGCTGGATGGCTACACTCCTAAGAACTCAGCCAGGGGGAGTTTCAGTTCATCCTAATCCAAAAGCTATGAAAGCTTGGTTGGTTACTGTCTTCTGCCTAAGCAAGCGAAATTCCAGCCTAAAGCTGCCCCCCAGGCTCGGGACACCCTAGCACAGGGGCTGCCCTCCTCCAGGACACTGTCCTCCAGGCTGAAGATAGACTGACAAATGGTCTCTTCTCCTCTAGATCATTGCCTCCAGGCTCGAGATAAGCTAGCATTAAGGGTTCCCTGTCTCCAGTTCTCACGCTGGCCACGCTGTGCAGTTCCCGGCACTGCTCTTCGGACAGGACATTATCCAGGAGAACTCGCTGAGTCCCGTTCAGCTGTTCGGAGTTGTAGACGAAGGTGATGTTCTCGTAGAGCAGAGGGCCACCTGGAGCAACAAAGGAGAGTAGAGTGTCTTCCCTGCTACGTCCATCCTCTAAGAAGGAACACAGAAAACTCCGCCGTCTACAGTACACAGCACAGAAGATGCAGTCTCCATAGGAGCACAGACAAATCACATAGCTTGATAAATGTTTAGGTCTCTGGAACCAGGGGACAAACTGCTAAGTGGGGTGCCTATTAACATATCAAAGCAGAAGGCAGACACTGTAAGGGTCTCAGCTCTCAGCATCCAGTACCTGGCATAATCACTGGGACTCTGAACTATCCTGATCAAGGACTGGGCTTTGTTTCTCTTCCTCACATAACCCAGCCATTTTAGCTAAGTTGACCTTTTAGTCTTTCTGGCCCCACTCTCTTTCATTCCATTCTCCTGGCCTTTTGGCTTCTGGCTCTTTCCTCCCCCTTCTCCTCACAATTCAAGTTCAGTTTGCTGGTCACCTTGACTCTGGATTCTCCCAGATGTCTCTGCCTCTGCTTGTGTTCTCCCTTACATCTATAATAAAAACCTTGACCCATTAGGAGCAGTCACATCTTCCTTTTACCTCCTTTTTTCATCCAACAACCACAATACAGACTGAGGGGAAAGGCAGATATCTGAGTCCCAGCTCTCCCCATGGCATTATAAAGCATTGAAGGTGCAGGGGTCAAGCTACTTGTTTTTTATTTGATTCTGGATGATCCTAGAAAGCAGAATTCCGCGTGTCACAGCATCCACTCCAGGAAGAAGCCCTTCTTCATGGTTCCCTCGTTTGTAGCTCTGATAGAGTACCACAGGCAACTCCATGATGTACATTCCTGCTCTCCAAGTACAGCATGTATGCCCCAGAGCTGGTGTCCAGATTTCTTTCACATGGGACTCAGACATCAGAGAACACGACATCCCTGGCTTCCCCAACACAGCTACAATGTGCTCTTGCACTTACAGCATTAGCTTTCTTCGTTTGAGTGGTCCCTGTACTGTTCTAGAAACGTTAGCCCCACATACATAGGCTCCTTGGAGAATGCGTGGGATGGAAGAATGCAGCCTCTGATGGTGAGAAAGGTGAAGCAGAGACTGAACAAAGAAAGAATACAATTCTTTCCCCTTTTATAGACATAAATGTAAAAACCGGATAAATTCCTGAATGTACCACAGCTCCACAAGGAAGGCCAGCTGTGGAAGGCACAGACAGGCCAAGGGCATTGTCAGGGGAGTGAGAAGACATCCACTGAAGGAAGAGGAGACACAGAAATTGATGTTTCCTTTATCACTGTGAGCAGATTAGTCAAGCTGGGGAATAACAATATTTGTTAGCCTGGTTTGGATCTGCGCTTCGCCACAGACATGACTAATGAACACTGAAAGAAGGAGGTAGAGTTTATCAGTCTTGAGCAGTGCATAGCCATCTGTCAGAGCAGATGTTCTTGAAGGAGAGTCAGCGCTGACAAGTTATCTTTGAGGTAATTTTTCTTCCACATGTGCAATCACAAAGCCACGTCTATATTATCTACATTTATGTTTCATATAACTTAGAGCCAAAAATTATGAAACTGAAGTGAAACAGGAATGTAAAAGAAACTGTGGCCAAATCAGCAATATTAATGAAAAAGGTTGACTCTATTTTGCTTAAAATAAAATACCAGATTCCACATGAACATTCCCCAAATGACAGGGGCGAGGTTCTTTAGGACTAGCATTCCTTTCAGTATCCTGCTGTGTAATGCTGTGTATTTATCACATTTTAATATTGAAGCTACTATAAAATCTAGTAAAAATTTAATTAAAAACTTAAATTTTAGTTCTAATCTCGCCTTGCCACATTACTTAAAAGCTTATCAATTTTGTTTATTGTTAATCTGCAGTCAGTCATTCAATCAAGCAATCAGTGTGACCTGAGCTCACGTCTCCCCACTAAGACACATATCTATAGAAGGACTCAGCTAAAGATGGTCATTCAGATGACCTCGTCATTGCTTCCGTTAATTTCAAAAATTATTTCAAAAATTACAAATGTAGAATTTCTTGGATTCTGAGTCTAAATTCATACAGTTCTCGGTATCACATATTTTGGATAATCAGAAAAATAAGTCATCTCCTTTTATAATTTGATGTTTCTTAAAACATGTTATAGTGAGTGGATTTGAAATACTGAATTGGGTAGGATGTAGAGACGGCTTGAAACTTGAAATGTGAATCTAGGCTTTATGAGTCTCCCAAATAGCTCTAAACTATGTAGTAATTTTTGGCCTCTTGTCAAAATTCCTCCTCCTTTCCTCTCTTCTCTTATCTGCTATGCTCCATGCCTCTCATCTTTTTTTTTTTTTTTTTGTTCCTTCCTCTGGCTACAGACTCTAAGATAATCCTCTCTGCCTTCTAGATCCCTACTCTCGTGTAATCTGCCTCCCACAAGTGTGAGCATGGCTTGGTAGTTGTTTCTGATTCACCGAATACTACAGAGAACATGGAAGGTCAGGCCTGTGATAATCTTAGTGGAGACTGACTTCTCCCTGGTTCACTGACCCAGTGTCCTTTAAGTTTATGTGCTTTGATTAGGCCAGTGGTTCTCTTAGCATGGATGTGGCAAAGAACAGAGGGCATCTTCTGGCTGAAAACAAGCCAGAACTGCAGAGGCATGGCCCACCAGTTCTTTAGAATTAATTCTGCCATCTTAACTAGAAGTGTTTGCCAGTTTTGCTGGTTAGTTTTATGTCAACTGGACACAAGGTTCCAGTCATTTTGGAAAACGGTTCTTTAATTGAGAAAGTGATCCCAACCAGACTGGTCTGTGTACAAACCTTGGTGCATTTTCTTGACTTTTGATTGGTGTGGGATAGTCCAGCTCACTTTGGGCAGTGTTACCCCGGGTTGTCCTGAGTGCTATGAGGGAACAGTCTAAGGAAGTAATGGTGAGTAAGCCAGTAAGTACCGCTCTTCCCCGGCTTTCTGCTTCGGTTTCTTTCTCTGGGTTCCTGACTCACTGTGGGCAGCAGAGATGTCTTTCTGCACACAGATAAGCACTGGCGGAACCTGGGGTGTTAAGCACACAGGATTGCTCCTTCAAAGGTAGGAATGTATAACTTCGTATCTGCTCAGAAGGCTAAGATGTGGTGTGGTTAAAAAGCTAGTGACCTTTTGCACTTTCTGGCAGTGGGAGAAGATGCCAGATTCTCTCTCCTAGACCTTTATCCTAAGCCTGATTTTCTCAACCTATTGGTATGGACAGTGTCACATGCAGTCAATCTATCAACTCCATCTTTCTGGAAGGCGCCACATGTACAAAGATTTTTCAGCGTAGTTACATTTGATTTTTATTCACTTTACTTTGTTCTTTGAGGAGATTTACGTATGCTTTATTGTGCACATGAGACTGAGTTAATGAATCACCAAGAAAGTTTTCACCTAATTGTGCTGTGCTTAAATATATCTGAAATAAACTATTCCGGGGTCAGCCTCCCAAAGTTTGAACGAACACTGGATAGTTAGCTTTGCTGAACTGAACTGCCTTCTTGCCTCCTGTGAATGGACACTCTGATGGCTGTAGATCCCCACACCCTTTTGAGTCCCTGCCCCATCTTCCTTCTGTGATGTGGAACTACAAGCTGAATTAAAGCCGTTTCTTCCCAAGTTGCCTTTAGTCACAGTGTTTTATTCACAGCAACAGACACCCTAGCAAAGACAGCAGTCAAGCGTCAGCCCAGATGTTGCCATAAGCTTTGGGGGGAGACCATGAATAAATGGCCTTATCCACACTGTCCCCAGATTCTGACCCACAGAAGTGAGATAACAAGTCGCTATTGTCATAAGCAGATGAAACCTAGATAAAACAAAAATAGTAGCAGCCTCCTCACAAGACTTCTTCATATAGTTTGGAAAAGATGTTCCAATCTATGGGACCAATTAGAATTCCTAGTCAATTTGAGGCACACATTTCAAACTCAGAAAACTGCATATTTACTCCAACTTGGAAAATTTAAAAAGTACTCCCTTAGCAAGAAAGACGGTTAGAGATTCACAGAAACCATTTGCCAATATAAAATTCAAATAGAAATAGAATACAGAGTTTAGTGAACTGAATTGGTTTGTAATTTTTCAAGTGCCCATTATTTTCTAGTTTGAAGTAATTTGCTTAAATATAATGAGGTTATTCTTAAAATATGAATTTTAACAATACTATGGTAAAACATTAAAAAAAAAAGCCCTATCACCTAAGCTCTGCACAAGTGTTTGTTTCTGTTATCATTATTACTGAATTACTTAGCTGTACTTAGAATACTTTATTAGATTCTGGTGTCAATATTAATAAGCTCGCCTTAATGGGGTATATTTAGAAGAGGGGTTTGAGTGGTAGAAGTCCCAGCCCTGAGACAAGTAATATTCAAATGCCACGTAAAGGCAGGGTGCCGCATGAAGTCTTAAGTATGTAGAACTTAAGAGACTGGAAAATGTGGTATTTGAAATATGTTTTTCATGAGCTAATATAATTACCCCCAGGATGTATAAAATTTTGAACAGAAATTTGTCAGCCTTAGAAAGCAAATAGAAGAAAGGGGGTAGGGGAGGAAGCTTGTCATTCATGAGGATGCAGTCAGTCCAAAGATGACTTACAGTAGCACACCAGACAGAGGAAAATGTGAAAATTAAAATAAAAATGTCATCCAATAGGTTGTGGTTCCTGGGGCCTGGTTTTGATGGCTGCAGCCAACTTTTAACCACTGTGAGAGGAGATATAGTTAAACAACTTAATTCTTAATTCTTCTCTCATTCATAAAGTATGTGCCTGGCTCTAATTCCTCGCTGCGGCAACAAAGATCATCTAGCGAAGTGTGCCTTTGTGCGCCCTGCTGTGGCTTGTGGCAAAAGCAGTGCTATTCCCTTAAAAACCACATCTCACTAGAGATAGGGCGGGGTGCAGCTAATAAGTCCTGATATAAGTGCAACCCTTCCGGGTTTTAAAAGGACCCGGCACTTACCACTTCCTGAACAGCTACCATCTTCCTTCACAGATAATGACTGCCGGGCATAGACGGAATAGGGAATGGCATTTCATAGTGTGCTTCCTATCATAACACATCCTGAAGCCAAGCCTTCAGACTCCAAGCTCAGCAGTATTTCTGCCTTGTCCCCAGTGACTCTGGAATCATTGGTGAGTATGGTCTTTGGAAGATGGGTGTTAAAATAAGTAACAGAGGTGTCTGCAGTGAGTCATCGTGAATGTTTCTTAGACTGGAGTTAGTGTGGGTGGTTAGTTTGGGTCCTGGAGAGCTGTCCTGTGTTAATATTATTTAACACTCACCTGAGTAGATGACAGATTATTTTATGGAACGTGCCTCCTGTCTGGCCCACTTTGTATCTGCTTTCTGCCAAGCCATCTGGCCCTCGTAATTTTATAGCTTACCACTCTTCTCAATTTGGATCCTACTCAAGTGTGTGAGGGCACTGCAGTTGTGGTATGATAAGAAATGCGTTTGTATTTTATTGCCAGTTCCTAGTTCGGCGCATAGAACACTTGCAGTTTCCTGAATAATAGAAGTATACAGTATATTTTATCATTCACCGTCTATATAAAAATCACACCCGAGCTTGTTCTAATGAGGTGACTTACGGTGTATCCCTTGGATGGATTCAGAATGGGTCTAGTCCCAGAAGGACCAGTGACTGGAGGATACCAGGGTACATTTTGGGGATTGGAGGAGGTGGGAATCAGGTTTTCTGAAAGTTTTGAACACCAGATTTACATAAGCTTGCAGTGGAGGTTCTGGGAGGGCAGATCTGCGCCCTGGTTAAACAATGCCTTGTTCTGTGTAAACTTCATCTGGCTGTTCGTTTGTATCCTGTTCGTTTGTTATACCTTTTATAGTAAAGTGCTGAGCATGTTTCTGCACTCTATGATCACATCTGCCAAGTTTATAAAATCCAAAGGGGATCATGGGGTCCCTCATTTGTGCCTGGTCAGGGAGGAAATCAGTCAGCATAGGTGACTGCCAGATACTACTTTTGTCGCCTGAAAAGGAGAGTGGGGACAAGTCCTAAAACTCTGGGATCTGATGCTGTCTCCAAGTACAGAACAACAGAATTGACTCTCAGTGTGGTATTGGTGGTTGATGGGGCTCTGCTCTGTGGCAGTGGTGGCAAACACCCCACACATGTTCTCACAGAAGCATTCTGTCTTGACTGAAAGAGTAGAAAAGAAAAAGGGGCGTGGTTTTACTTTCCAGAGTACATCCTGAGATCCACTTGCTAGTTCAACAAAGAGAATAAGAAAACAACAGAAATAGTAGATTTGGGTAACCAACCACTAACCATTGCATAGATTTCCCATACCACCCTTCCTGCTAAACTTATTCAGTTACTAGACATCAGATTCCCTGGTAGTTGAAAAGAAAAAAAAAAAAAAAAAAAACAGAGCTTTGACATCTGGCAAGTGCCCTGGAGTTTCCGAAACATTTTCATCAAAGTGCTGGTACAACCAATAACCATTCATGGAGATGGCCTAGAACCCCTGAACAGATGTAGCCCATGGCAGCTCTGTTTCCCTAGTAAGGGGAACAGGGACTGTCTCCAACATGAACTCAGTGGCTGGCTCTTTGATCACCTCCGCCTAGGGGGTGCAGCCTTGCCAGCCCACAGAGGAAGATGATGCAGCCACTCCTGATGAGACCTGATAGGCTAGGGTCGGACAGAAGGGAAGGAGGACCTCCCCTGTCAGTGGACCTGGGGAGAGGCATGGAAGGAGAAAAGAGAGGGAGGGTAGGATTGGAAGGGGATGAGGAAGGGGGCTACAGCTGGGATACAAAGCGAATAAACTGTAATTAATAAAAAAATAAATTAATTTTAAAAAAGTACTGGTGCACTGGCAAGTTGTTTCCTGCATGGCTTCTCGGCTTCAAAAGGAACATGAACTCTGGCTGACTAGGCAGCTTTCAGGCTCTGGGCTCCATGGCTACCCACTGAGGTCCAGGTCAGAGCAGGTGAGCCTACCATCCTGTTTACTGTTTCCAGCCAACTTTGAAGCACAGGAAGGAAAGGGCTGGGAAACCCAAGGCCAGAGAGAGCCAGAAGTGTCAGGTCAGCCAGGGGGGGTGCTAACCAGCTCTCCTGGGGACAGAGGGACAGACTCCTCAGTGCAGTGTTTTGGTCTCTTATCTTACAGCTGGGACTGTCCTGGGACTGTCTATATGCAGCACCATATTTGTAAAGTACACGAAAATAAAATTGTGCCTGCACCTAATATTGCAGTGTGGTTTTCTTGCCATTGCCCCCTAAATAATATACGATGGCATGCACAGTGTTATAATATGAGCATAGCACATTGCATTAGGTATCATAAGTAATTTTCCAGTGATTTAAGAGATTCAGGAGGCTGTATAGGTGATCTGACAATCCTATGCCATTTTATTTCAGGGTTGTGAGCACTTTACACTCTGATATCCTTCAGATAGGACCAGTTGGGGGACTAATCCTCATGGATACTTATACCTGTGTATTGTCCATACAGCTTATACTGTAGGCTGTATTTTAGGTAGAACTATTTGTTATCAATGCAGTAGGTATAGAAGAAAACATAATAATCAGGTTCTGAGCACGGCTGTCAGATTCAAGTGTTTGGCCAATGTCATGTGTTGTGAGACATCGGAAAAGTGACTAAATCCATACTTATGAGAAACTGCTACTATTGAAATGAAGGCTACATATATTTGCTCAAAAATTATATATGCAAATAATGACTATTAAGAAGTACTGCGTCTCACAACAGCATAATGCAGCCATGATCATTCAGGCCTTCCTTTACAGCCATTGAAGCAGGACAGTCTCCCCAAGCATGGTTGGCTACCATAAGAAGCTAAAATGTTATGCTCAGGATGCGAGGCTAAGCACTGCACTCAGGGTCAGCCGCTTTCGACCCAGAGAAGAGCATGTCTGATTGCATGCGGGTTGATGCCCCAGGTCCCGCCTCTGAGAAAAAGGTATCGGATGGATCTGATGCTCTTTGGGTGGATGATACCTAAATGAACATCGGTACAAAGTCCCAATTTATTTCTAATATCAGAGATCAGACCTCTACTCTTGCCTGATGTGTCTAAAACAAAAAGGGGGAACTGTAGAGAGCTGCGGAATGCTATGCCTTAAAGATGGAGCTGGTTTCCGCCTTCCACCTTCCCGATGGTGAGTGCTCTCTGTCACAAACAACTCCACATTTGGCTAAGACTGAGGATCTGGCTTGCTTCCGTGTATGTGGACCTATCTGCATTGCCCCCGTGGCACACTGGGGTTGGCACCCAGAGGCTATTTAAGCTGTGGGCTGGCTTTCCCCAGGGTCAGAAGATTGTTCAAGGTTCCTGAATAAACTGCATTGAGAAGAAAAAAAAAAAAAGAAAGAAAGAAACATAAATGGGAACTTCTGGCTAAATAAAAAAGATAGATTTGTCAAAAAAAAAAAGAAGTACTGCTAATATTGTCAACAGTACTCTTGTTAATAGTGTATTATTAGAAAAATGCTTGACTTTAGGTAAAAACTGCTTTTAATAGTACTCTGCAATTTCAATAATTCTGTTCTTAGGCCACCGGACATGTAAGCCTTTGTTCTCATCTTCTGACCCACTTGCTTTGCCCACTAGAACGGCTCTCTGCACACCCCTATAAAATCAGCCTGAAGCATCTTTAAGTTGGTGCTGTAGATCCGCATTCAGCTACTTACCCAGCATGCACAAGGCCCTGCATTAAATTTATACCATATCATTCTACTCAAAGCCCTGTTCAAATCTATATTATTCAAGTGTCGTAGGTGAACTAACCTAATACCTCACATGACTTACGTCTTCTCCAAGATCCTTGGATATGCAGTCTACCCCACACTATCTAGCACTCACTACCTGGATGAGCGACAGAAATACGTCTGCTGACCTCACTTGCCCTCAGGTATTCAGCTGAGGATGGGGAGGACCAGAGAGTCCCTGTCAAATTTAAATGATGGGAGGAGTATTTGGAAAGACTTTTGCAGTAATATACAGATCTAAGGCATTATTGTGTTTAAGTGTTGATTTCAGACATATTTAGTTTTTCGAGACAGGGTTTCTCTGTATAGCCTTGGCTGTCCTGGACTCACTCTGTAGACCAGGCTGGCCTTGAACTCACAAAGATCCACCTGCCTCTGCCTCCTCCCAAGTTCTGGGAATATAGGCGTGCACTACCGCACCTGTAGTTAATGTTAAAGAGAAATGGATTTGACCTCAGTCTCTTTAAGGATTTCCCCACCACACCCTCTTCCTCAATCCTCCTGAAAAGACTTGCAGGTACTTACCTTCTCTTAGGTCTCGGCCTATCTTGGGTGGTGACTTCTTCATTGACAATCCATGAACTTCTGCTCCCTCTATGTTCACTCCTGAAGGGACCCTGTCCATCCAAAAAAGTTGAGACTGCAATTTCCCATAAAATAAAAATGTCCGAACACTGCCAAAAATACTGTATCTACATATGCATTGTTTCTGAATTGTATACCATTCACCTGTCTTTCTAATTCAAATTAAATGCCCATGCCTTTGCGTGGGTTCTTAGCTTCCTTGGGATACTGTGTTTCTTTCTAAACCTTCCTTGCAACTCTTATTACAGTTAATTTCAGCTATAATTTCACTCCCTTCACATCAGTCTATTGTCCCAAAGAACAGGAAAGAAAAATGATTGTGTGCACCTTCATAATTCTCCATGTTGTACTGTGTCTTGAACATGGACTGCATCACTGAATAATGCTCGAGTGGGGACAAACCATGTCCTAATGTAATAGTTGCTTCTTGACTATTCTGAGGAGAAAGACACAATCTGTGTCAAGCTTTGCAAATACACAAGTGAGAGTAGATACCCCTTCGACCTACACAGACTGGGTACATCCAAACACTCCTATGTATCCTGGATTCTCTCCCAGTCATCTTATGTCACCCATGATCTGACTGATTGCAAGACTGACAAGGGTCCCTTCCACTGACAAAGATCTCTTCCATTGGCAGGGGTCCCTTCCATTGACATGGTCTTTCTCAGTTTGAAAATAGGTTAACCGGATTGTATGATCGCAGATTAATAATTCATATGCCATAAGTCTGAGATATTTAAAAACATGTGGGTTGATTTCAGTTATATTAAAAATGAGTTGTCTTAGTTTTTATTTTCTTAGTAATAACACATAGTTGACTATGCAGAAACTGTTCTGATCTTGATTTCAGATGAATAAGTGAGGAAATTTACCATCAAAAAGCAAATTTTGAACATGATCAAAATGTGTCACATAAAACTCTCAAAGAATAAAAAAAAAACAATTAGTAAAGAAAAATTCATAAAACATGTTAATAAAAGTCATGTCAAACTTCGTGCAATGAGTAATCACAGGAACTAAGCATTTGGAGAATTCCTGGGCTAGCTCCTTCATTTAAGGGAAAAAGAAAATATCCACACACAAGTTGACAAGTAATCACTCAAAACCATACAGAAGCGAGTGGGAGAGCTGTGGCCAGGACAGACTTCCTAATGTGCAACCCAGAGCTCACAGTGACAGTGCTTTCTCTGATCTGCTGGAGGTAAGTTTCTTGCATCATTTCCTGCCTCTGAGCACTTCATCTCACCATAGCAAAAAATGGACGACTCACCGGTTCTCATCCTGCCGTCCTCCGTAACTGACCCAGTAATTCTGTTTTCAGTTGAGAAAGAGGTATACATTTATTACTAAAATGCCATTTATGAAAATAAAAAATGTAAAATACTCTTTATCAAATATTTAGAAGACCTCCAATATTGAGAAACGTGCACTGGGTGCTGATCAAGAAAAGGTTGACGCAAGTTTGGCCAAGGCACCATGGATAACAAATGAATCAAAAGGCCATATGGAATTAGTGAAGGCCTTAGTTCTTTTGCTCTGGAAAGTGACTTGAAATTTGGTAACAGAAGGGGTTTCAAAGATCCTTCAATGAAAGTGCTTTGTGAATCACGACTATAACTTGAACAACAACAACAAAAACAAGCTGGATTAATTATCTGTACAGATTCATTAAGTAGGTGTCATATTCTAATGTCTCCTGGGAAATAGTAAGTAGGAACAAGTATACTACAAATATTACACCAGAAATATTACCTTAAAATAACATAGTTTTTAAAAATGTTCAGTGATAATAGCCAAAATTAAGAACACATTTTAAAAGCTTCAATTAATGATTTCCCCAACATATTAACATGAATATTGCATAAAAATATTCATTAATCAGTAGATAAGTAGAAAAACCTATACCTAGGCAACTCAAAGATTAAAAGCAATAGTATGTGAAAAGAAAAAAAATGCTGTAAACTGGCTATCAGAAGAACAGGAGTTAGGATAGCCATGACATTGCAATTGGCACTTAATGTACGTGAGTAAGGCAGGCGCTTTTCCTCCTGTAAATCTGGTGAACTGGTACTTTCATATATCAGTAGAAACAATGAAGATATCCGGAACATTTCCCTAGAAAAGTAGTTAAATTTCAAGAACTTTTAGACCTTGTATTTTTTTCATGCAAAGTGAGTCTACTTTTGGAATTATTTATTTATTTAGTCAAGAAAAATGCCCCCTTAACTATGTATCCTTGAAAAAAACTTGAAATAATTAAAATAAAATAAATCAAGAGAGTTAATCATATTTCATTCCATCTATGTAGAATAAAATACCTTGAATCCTTAACAACACAAAGAATCACCTAAGTGTCTCATTAAATAATAACAAGAACACACATTTAGCTACAGCATGGATGAGGTCTGGTGTTACTTTACAGGCTGTTCAGGGGACAATGCGGGAAATACAGAAAGGACAGCATGAAGGATGACCCAGCTGTTTTATTTTGGAAGGTGTGTTATGTTGTTTAAAGAATGATGAGCATTAAATTTTTTTTAATTTTATATATAAAAGCAGAAAAATAAGACAATACTGAAACAAATGAATCATGCACAAAATATTCACATTTGACTGGACCTCAGAATCACGGGAATCTATCAAAATCATTTAAAGTTCACCACATGTATAATATAAAGATTTCTCTCCATCGGTTATTAATATAGAGAGGTTATTAAACTCTCAAACTAATATGGGTGGAGCATTAATATTTAAATATCCAGCGAGAAGAGTTTTAATAACCCTTCATTTTTTTTCATTTTGTTCTTACCGGTTCAGAATATAAAAATCCCACGCCCTCTGCAGCTGACTTGATCAGTTCAGATTCAAGTTTATGACGATTGATAAATGCTGTTAAATCCTAGAGAGAAAAAGAATTTATATTTAAATAATATCTAAGAGATGTGCTAGAGGCTCAAGTTGGAACTTTTCATTATAATGGCCAATGAGCAAACATAAAGATCCAAGTAGCAAAACCAGTCCCCTTGGCAACATGCTTTCACAAGATAGCATCTTGCAGGGATAAAATCTGAAAGAATTAAGATATGGAACAGACATTAGATCTCTGTGTGTCTTTAAGTACAGTGTTTATTGTTGTTGTTTGTTTTTAATCAAGTCTCCCTGAAACACACTGCAGTTTCAAGAGATTTCTTTCTGAACTCTGCTCTTACCTCTCGTGCCTCAATGGATGCTGGGTCAATGCTGTCATCCAGCATGCTCTCATAGTAGTCTATGTTATCCAGGACATCCTCGTCATCTGGATGGAACATCAAGTAGGCTTTGGCACACTCCAGGGCTTTCACATATTCACCAACTAGAAAATCAAGGCATTGCCACATTTGAGTCAGCTAGGCCCTGCCCAAAAAATTTCACGGGAAGACTTCTGCATGTCTAGTGACGTCAGGATGCTTCATCATAAATGGGAGATAAACTGAGGCCGAGAAAAAGGGTTAGAAGCATGATTTCAGGAACTCAAATGATCATGACACAGAAGGTCAGGCATGACTTCAGGTACTCAGAAGAGATGACCTTTTGTTTGCTTTGGTACTGGGCACGTTGCAGAAATCCTCTGAAAGCTCCATCAGAGGATGCTTGCTGTTAATTTCAGGAACACTACAGCAAACCTATGTGAGTTCACTGGGACCTTTTTGTACTGTGTGGCCTACGCAAATGCTCTGAGCATGACCTTCCAATATGGTGATGTAGCATTCACAAACAAAATGTGAGTGTAGACATGATTCCAAAGTCTTATTTCTTATCACTGGAAAGTGTACCATCAACTGTTGTTTCTATAGGGCAACCTTCAGCGCTCTAAACAGTCTCTTCTAGCCCATTCTCATATGACCGGGATCAACCTCAACAGAATCTAACTGTTACCAAGAGCCGTCCAGGCTGTCTCAAATATGAATACTTGGTTATATAAATCTTTAGGTACTGCAAAAAGATGTTTGACTCTTAGCAACAGAATGTTAAAACACTGCATGCCGTCTTCTCAAATAGGCCACAAAATCTGATTTCTTTTAAAAGGATACTTTGTCCTGTTTCCTGTTTTCTCCTTCTTCCAATGTCCATCCCATTTGACTTTCTGAGTGAGGATTGATCATCTTACCCAGGGTCCTCAATCTTGCTTAGCTTCTTTAGGTGTACAGATTTTTAGTATGTTTATCCTCTATTTTGTATGTCTAATATCCACTTATAAGTGAGTATATACCGTGTGTGTCTTTGTGCTTCTGGGATACCTCACTCAGGATGATCTTTTCTAGATTCCACCATTTGCCTGCAAATTTCATGATTTCCTTGCTGAGTAGTATTCCATTGTGTAAAAGCACCACAATTTCTGTATCTAAAGAGGGCCTCTGAAAGACTCTACCCATCAGTGTATAAAAGCAATTGCTGATACTCATAACCAAACTTTGGGCAGAGTGCAGGGAATCTTATGAAAGAAGGGGGAGATAGTAAGACCTGGAAAGGACACGAGCTACATAAGGAGAGCAACAAAACCAAAATATCTTGGGCACAGGGGTCTTTTCTGAGACTGATACTCCAGCCAAGGACCATTCATGGATATAACCTGCTCAGATGTAGCCTATGGCAGCTCAGTATCCAAGTGGGTTCCCTAGTAATGGGAACAAGGGCTGTCTCTGACACGAACTCAGTGGCTTGCTCTTTGACCACCATTCCCCTTCTGAGTGGGGAGAAACCTTGCCAGGCCACAGAGGAGGACAATGTAGCCAGTCCTGATGACACCTGATAAGCTAGAGTCAGATGGAAGGGGAAGAGGACCTCCCCTATCAGTGGACTTAGAGAGGGGAAGGGAGGATATGAGGGAGGGCAGGATTGGGAGGGGATGAGGGAGGGGGCTACAGCTGGGATACAAAGTGAATAAACTGTAATTATATAAAAAATAAAAATTTAATTAAAAAAAGACACTTTGTAGACACATACACATATATGTATATACATTTTTCTCTCCGTGTATATATTCTTGGAGAGGGCTCCAAATTTTTAATAAAAATGACAATAAGCAACTGGTGTGCCTAATGGTTTGCATTCATTGCTTATGATGTGCACATGAGTTATTACTGTCATAAGTACCAGGACAATGAGTAATACCTTACTTTTGGAAAAGGAGGGAATTTGCCAAAGCAGTTTTAAAATGTTGGTTTGCAGGTTTTTTTTCCCTCATTATTTTAAAGGGAAAATATTTCTTTATGGTTGACCTGTATAAAAGAAATTGATGGTGAAGACAGTGAGAAATAATGAGAAGTGCATTGAGCCAAGTAATCACAACCTGTCAACCAGCCAGTCACTTCTCCACAAAGTGAAGGTGAGGACATCAAAATGATTTATATGATCTGAATTCTATCAATTGCTTTTAAGTACAAGAGGGGATATTCAATATCTCCTCTTCAACTAAAAAAAATAGAAACCAAAACTATTCTCAATTACTAAGTGTTACCTAGGGGATTGTAGAGTATCTGAACATTTTATAATATATTCTGAAGATGAACAATGGAAAATACAATCCATATGGAGGAAAATCTTGCAATGTGAATCAAAACTACAAATAGAATAAATTATTTGACCCTGTAAATGCACCTCCAGATATTTATCCTTAGAAATATGTAGATAGATGTACACAGACATGTGTAAAATGCTATCCACTTGTAAGTTCACTGCAGGTACAAAAGATTACCAACAATGCAACTGTCCCTCAATAAGAAGATCCATAAAGTATGGTCTAATATAATGGTATACAATCATAAAGAAAGATCAGGACGATCTCTCTGTACTCATCATTAAAGTTAAACAATCAATTACTAGATTAATTTTGGCCTAAAATTTGGTAATTTTCTATGTCTAACCTACTGACAGTCATCTGGCATGTATGAAGTAAAAACGATACCGAAAACAGTGTAAGTAATTTACTGTCTTCACATAAAAAAAGAAGGAAGGTTCTCTAAGTGTGTTTGTTTATATATAAAATTTTGGAAGTATAAGGAACTTGATTGAAGGACAAGAAAGTGACTGTGGAAACAGAAAGAGAGCACATTCCTAGTAAAACTAAGTTTAAAAAAAAAGGAGCTTAGGTTGAAAAAGAAATTTTGCAAGTCTAGTGTAAGTTTTATGACACTATCATAGCAAATCCTCTGTTTCGTCCACTGCTAGTGACCTTCTCTGCTCTGAGCTGCAGCCAAATTGCAAGAAGGGAAGGAGGAGCCCATAAACCTGCATTGTTTTGGTGATGAACAGAAAGAAAGCAGGGGTCTGGATGGTGACCAGATGCCTACAGTGATGAAAAGAACCCCAAAGATCATCATGGATGACCCACACTTTACCTCTGTAGTAGGCAAACTGGAGGTAGTCGTAATGCAAGGGAAGAAAATTCTCGATTGGTGATAGGCGGCCTGGGCGGGTGGCGAGTTCCCGCACACACTCATGCTGACAGACCAGGACCTGCATGTAGTGATCTGGAAGGCAAGAGAGAGAAGAAGTGTCTGCCAGACGGTGACATCACTTTTGCCATGATCACTCAACACCACTGGGTCCCAAACCTCTGCAGTATGTCAGGCTGCCTGTGCGTAAAACTGACTGTGGACTTTCTTGTCAGACACCTTGAGCTTCTCTTTGGGTACTTCAGAAGGTCTGAGAAGCCCTGGAATTGAAACCGGATGTTCACATTCTAGTGATGTTTAGAAGCCATTCAGAATTGGAACAGCCCTGCATCCAGAAAGTTCAGCAGGGGAAAGGCAAGACCCAAACTCCCCATCCCTGTGATTTTTTTTTCATAGACAGAATTAAAATATTTCTTGATACCTATTTTCAGGACCCTATTCTACCCAGTTACAGACTAAGCTCTATTGGGACACTGCATATTCTAATACATGGGATAACTCTTTGGACATAGAGTGGCAAAATGGCAGAAAAGATGACAGTAAAGAGTTAGAATAAACATTCTCCTTGCATCCTTTTGTGTGCTTGCTGTTCTCACTTAAAACAGTAAAGATGCTTAGCTCTCTGCTCTGTTTTATCAAGGCATGATCGGAAGAAACTTAAGCAGCTAATGTTACAAGGAAAACACCTCTTCCCATTTGCCTAACTTTGAGTCCTATAGCAAAGATGGTAGCAATGTTTTCCAGGGAGAGAATGGTTCATTCATACTTGGGCTGAGTAGGCTCCCTGGGGGTTTAGAAAATCACTTGACTTCATGGCTACACAATTTAATTGGCCACAACTGCTTCTTTCAAGGGGCTCTCTGTTTAGTCGGAGTTCATCCTGAATCTGGGCAGCCTTGCAGACTGAGGTCAGGACACAGGAAGGAAGGGAGAATTTGAAGGGTGGAGGGAAACATTTTCCATAACCTGGCTAACTTGAGCCCACATAGCACAGCTAACAGAACCAATGCTGAGTTTATCCACTGCTTTTTACGTCTAGTTGGAGATGTGTAGAAAATAATCAGATCTATGTATACAATCTGAATGTTAGGAATAAAACATTAGCTGACTCTGACATGAATTCAGTGGCCAGCTCTCTGATCACCTCCCCCTGAGGTGGAGAGGTGCAGCCTTGCCAAGCTACAGAGGAAGACAATGCAGCCAGTTCTGATGAGACCTGATAGACTAGAGTCAGATGGAAGGCTGAGAGGGAGGGTGGGGCTGTAATACAAAGTTAATACATTGTAATAAAGTAATTATAAACAAACAAACATTAACTGTGTTTCATAAGATAGGGGAATGACAAATGGCCATCCCTTCACTCCTCCACAGACAGAAGTCTCTTTACCTTCAAATCTGTTTCCTTTACTATCAAGTGACCAAAAAAGGGGAAAAAAAAAAAAAAAAGGACCCACCAACAACTCAAATCTGCAGGAATATATTTTCAAGGCAGAGCATAAATAGCAATGAAGATATCTCTAGCTCAATGAACAGAGCTGACTGTAGGAAAATCTGCACCAAGCAGCAATTTGTATTTTCTTCCAACACTAAGTCCCTTCTAACGCTACGATTCAGGCATTACGGTTTTCATAATGCATTCCCTATTGTAAATGCCGCCTTAGCTCCAAATTGAGGACACCTAAGTATACAAGACTAGAACTTGCAGGGTGAAAAGTTGTTGTATTAATCTTACTGGTTGTATTCTTTTCCTTTCAATGTCATTGTGCAATTAATATGTTTTTTAATATATTTGTAGTTCAGAACAATTGTATGAGAATACTTTTAGATTTTTGCTACAATACATTGAACATACTTCAGATTTCTATGAAACCTTATAGTAATTGTGGGTATTTGGCTGGGACCCACGAGACTATGACTTATTTTTAAGTTTTTTACTGGGACCTGGGAAACTGGTGGTGGTAATTAGGAGTTAAAAAAACGAGTGTGGATGTGCCTGTTTATCTGTTCTTTCCCAGCAGCCAATGGGTTATGGTAACTTTATCAACATTAAATATTACCCAACATAAAGATCAGGTTTAGTAACAGGATCTAGCTCATTTGTCAAAACTGTTCCATGGACACTGACAGCATAGGTGCAGAAGTAAATGGGTCAGAGGTGGGGCTTATTATCCCATAAAATCACAGCATTATAAAGTGTTAGATATAGCTCATTCCCTTGCAAAAGACTGAGAAAACTTCAGTAATGACACTGCAGAAGACACACAAAAATCACTGTTAAATGAATTTAAGAAGTTAAAATGGCAAATGTCCAAGGAACAAAACTCTTAAAATTAAATCCTCATAACTCATTGTTATTGTATATTGATTTTGGGCAACTTAAATTTACTTTGGTAATGGAGCACTTCATAGTTTAATAATTTAATGTAGTGATTTTGACTGTAATAGACATATTGATTCTAGCTTATACTTTGTAGCTGTTCTCTAATTAACTACTAAAAACCCCACTTTTTTATGACAAGCATTATCGTAAGCATACGGCACTACTAAATATTTATCTATACATAGTTATTGGTGTATAAATCACATCCTTTATTCTTGTATTCACCAAAGCCTTCATTTATTAAGTAGCTCAGAGACTTGCTGAAAACTGAGCACTGAACAAGATAGGACACTGCCCAAGTGATACCATAAAACACCCTGCAGGTTTGCAAGGGAAAAGAGAGTGGGTGGCACAGCCAAAGAATCCAAAGAACTTAAGAAGGCAGGAATGAAGAGAGACTGTGAATATACATACTGAAAGTCCTTCTAGGTCGAGGGCTTTATTGTAAGTGGAATGAAAGCCAGGAGAAGAAGGAGTTTGCATACAATATCTCTGTTAGTACAGAATTCGGGCTCTGTATTAGAGCTCAATCAGAACCATACACCAAGAGCAGGAAGGAAGTAGTCATGAGGGGCTCAGTTAAAATGTGGTTTTGACTTAAGCCATGGAAGTGGAGAGGCTCAGTTAAGTGGTAAGTACAATGTGAAAGAAGCATTTGTCCAAGCTTGGCAACAAATAAGATGGACTTAAAAGCTGTGGAACATCTTAGATTAAAAAGCAAATTCACAGGATTTGGTTCGAGCTCCTAGGTAGATGCTTTGGAGGGAGATAAGGAAACTTTAGAATTGGAAGGGCAAACATAGTAATTTCCATGTCTGTTGAAAATCATTCCTCATTATATATGTCGTGGAACCTAACATGTCATCAGCATATGCTTGATAAAGATTTGTTATTGAATAAGGTACTCTTTACTCAGTTTTTTATTATGTTGACTTTAAAAAAATGAACTCTCGATTAAAATAGCCTGAGTCTGGGTCTAAGTTTGTTTCTAGCCACATAGCCAATTGTTCTAAGTAACAAGTTCCTCACCTAAGAGGAACAGAAGCTCTTTAGTGAAGTGGCTGAGCAACAGCCCAAGATGCAGATCTGTGTGAGAAGTCTTCCTGAAAAGCCAGCACCCTTTAGGCCTGTGACACCATCAAGAAGAGCAAAACTAGCTATTGGCTGTGGAGACCACGGGCCCAGGTAGAAAGCCTACCCCCATTGAACCTACTACACTGTGCAGAAGGCTTATTTGGTCAAAGTGCTTTCTAAATGCTGTTTATATCCAAGGGTGAGTGCTGCACCCAGCCTTCTTTCCAGGAGCTTCTTAGTACAGTGCAACAGCAGTTAATGAAAGAACACACAAGTGGCCAAAATGTAGACAATCTGTGATGATGTTCCAGTCCACACATGCAGGGTTATGTATTCCTTCAAGGCTCAGCTAGCGCCATGGAGGGCATGGTAGATGTCAGAAAGAATGTAAGAAACAGAGAATGGGAGATGGGAAGTAAAAAGACATTTTCTGGACATGACATAGCCAAGGAACTTAGGAACTCACTGTCTCTGGGTTTGTTGGTACAAGATATGTCTAACACTAGACACACCAAAATTTCACCAAGGGTAGAAGAGGGACCCTGCAAGCACTGGTTATTGAGTTAATGGTTGTGGGGGTTGGAGGCTTCATCTAGGGTAGCCACTAGAAAGCCATCTTCATCCAGTAAGTGACAGCTCAATCATGTACCAGCAAGAAACTCTAACTAAACTCATTGGACCACACGCACAGATAAGAAGGAGGAGGGGGACCCATTGAGAAGAAGTGTTTCAGTGAGAGAAGGAAATAGGATGATGGGGAAATGAAAGGTGAAGAAAATGACTAAAATGTACTAGCTAAATGTATGAAAGAGTCAAAAAATTAAATTGAAAACAGATCAACAAAACCCAAATCCAAACAACACCAAAAAAAGCAAAAGGAAATAACAAAAACAAAAAACAAAATCCAAGTCAAGAGTTGCAACACCCTGCGCCAAGCAGTACCTGACACTGCTTGTTGATAGCTGGAGAAGAGCCACACATCCTCAGACTGTGACATTCAGCAAGAACCCACCCTTTAAAAGGATTGCTATCCCTGTACTGAGGCCTCCTCACAGCTTGCCTGTGCTAGCTCCAAAAACACAGTCATAGCCTAGTATGCGGCTATACCTGTAGGCTTGCCTGTACTGTTATGGCTACCTAAGAAAGTGATGAGAATACACCAAGATGTAAGCCAAGGTCAAAGAAGGTCCCTCTGGGAGCCTCTACTTCCCACGAAACATTGCCTCCTCTGCAATCCCCATGGCTGTAAGGCCCTTGACTTTCATTTCACTGACCGGATATGCAAGCAAAGGAAGAGCCATGGCCTAGTGGCACAAGCCTATAATCTCAGCTATTTGGAGGCCTGAGGCAGTAGGATTGCAGAGGCAATGAGGCCTGCTAGAACTAGAATGAGTCCAGGGGCAGCCTGGGCAACTTAGTGAGACTATAATTCCATGATGAAAAGTAAAATGAGGGAGAGGATTATAGCATAAGGACACTACAGTTTCCACTTCCTCCTGCCTTCAGTTCTGTATGAAAGTACTCCACCTCTCCTACACAAATTATATAAACACACTCCTAAAGTTTCTCCTGACAATTGTATTTTTACACTTATGTTGTTAATACAAATAAATTATTTTCAAATACAGAATATATAGGAAATTAATTTCTTCCAATAAAAAGGTTAATTACCCACTATAAGCAAGTCTTGAATATAACACATTGCCTACTATTTTAAACAACATTCTCAAGTACAATAAGTCAATTAATTGTACAAGACTGTATCAAAGGGTTCATTGCTATATTATTTACAATAATGAAAAACTGAAACCATTTCAATTGTCATCAGTAAAGACTAACATTGAAAATGATGATGCTCCCGTGTAATGAGTCTTATCTAGCCACTAAACACAATAAAGTCAGTCCACGTGTACTTACATGAGAAGTCCAAATTTTGTGGCTAGGCATAAAATAAAATAAAAAGAACAATATGTTGAGAAGAAATACTTATAATACAGTACTTTCCTATTTATACTGATGAAATAAGTAAATATGCAATTATTAACAAACACATCAGGAAGATGTTGGGAAGAAAAATCATCAAAATTTTAACTATAAAAAGTAACAAGAGACATCATTAAATAAACACATTAGAATCTTTGACATTTTATAATGCTTACTACTATGCACTATATTGCCAGAATATTTTTATACAAGATCTATAGCATTTTAGTAAGCCAACAAAGAATAAAAACAACCTTTACCTGCAATTGCCTCATAAAGGCCACCTCTGTACCCTAAGTATTCATACTCCTCAAATCTCTGAGGCCCTTCACATAGAGCACGGCACTCCATATCTTCATTGAAATATTCTCTTAAGGCTTGTTCAAAGTACTTGATTGCTGCTTCAAAGTCATCAGCCTCATAATGTTTAACTGCTGCATTATAGCTCTCCTGCAAAGGGACAGACGGGACCTTGTTTGTGAAGAGTGAGATATCCACAGACCCAGGATTGCTTACAATGGTGAAAGCAGAATTTTGTGTTGCAGAAGGTAATGATAGGTTTTAGGGGTCAATCCAACTGTGACTTCCCTACGTTCAAATACATGTCAAAGAAAAGGAGCCTGGACTACAGGAGTGTCAATCAATCCTCAATCTTTCTGTACGTAGATGGGAGCATACCGTGTAACCCCACTGTGTAAGGAAGGCATGGAAGAGCAGTGGGATAGCAAATATGGTTAGAAGTGCCATCACTTCCAAGCCTTGGTCCACTAAATCTTCATTTCTCTACCATTCTTCTCAGGAGTAATTTTGGAGGTCACACATTGAGAATGGTGGTGTAAAAAAAAAAAAATCAGGGGATGGAAAGACAGAAAACTTTCCTACATGTGATTTCAAATAATACTTTGTTGTAAGACAAATTTTGTGGGTTTTTTCAAACTCAAGATGGAAGGCTTTAGTTACAAGGGAAAATCCTCCAGATTGGAAGCTGCAGAACAATAGTGCAGCCAGGAACCACTCATGCTGGCTTCACTCGTAGGTGAAAAGGAAGTGTGTTAAATGTCAGGAATGTGTGTGATAGGTCTGCTGCACTCATGAAATGCACAGCACCAGTGACTGATTGCAAGATATCTGCACAGAGATCAAGTCACTGAGTATTCTGCCATGAACTGGGGAGAGCCGCTTGTGCCCCCACCCCTAGCTGAGGAGTTATTAAAAGTTGAAGGCTGCTAGGTAAGGCGGAGTAACTTTTCTTTAGAGCAGTGGTTCTCAACCTTCCTAGTGCTATGTCCTTTTAACACAGGCCATCATGTTCTGGTGGACCCCAACTTCAAAATTATTTGCAGCAACTTCGTAACTGTAATTTTGCAACTGTTATGAATCGTAATGTAAATATCCGTATTTTCCGATGGTCTAAGGTGACTCCTGTGAAAGGGTTGTTCAATGGCCAAAGGGGTCAGGAGCTGCTTTAGAGGGATGGCCACTTGTAGGTACTCTAATGGGCAATCCATACCCATGCATATATGAGTGGCACCAATTGATCTAAATGGTGAAGAAAGAGAGCTGGAGGAGGGTGATCTGGGATCTAAGAAGAACTGGAAGACAGAAGTAGGAGTGAATGTGATTCAAAAACATTGCATGCATGTTTGGCATTCTAAAGAATTCACAAAAAAATATTGCATTCAAAATAAACTATAGCACTCAACAAAGACATCCCAGAATAAGAAATGTCTAGAAAACATTTAAATCCAAACAACGTCTTTAGCAATCACAGAAATTCATAATAAAAAGTACTTTTGGTTCCATTTTACCCTAGTCAGTATGGCTAACATTAAAAATAGCAAGAATAACAATGGCTGGTGTGGGGTGGGGTAAAGGGAAATCTTACACACTGTGGTGGGAGAGTAAACTGCTATAGCCACTCTGGAAATCAGTCAGGACTATATGATCTGGGTATGAATGAGTGACTATTGCATATTCTGGAATGGGGGAACCAGAGTCTTCAGTTGTGAGCCCACTGCTGGGCTGGCTAGTCTTCAACAGAAAGTCTCAGGTCAACTCAGGTCAACTCAGACTGACCTGGTTGAGCTGTGGGTCACAAAACAAACAGACATAAACATGAATGTGAGAAAGAGATTTGCAGGGAAGAGGGGCACCTAAGGTAAAAGGGAGATGATAAAAGTGATCCGTATGCATTATTTGTGTGAAACTGTCAAAAAATATATTATTAATTGAAAATATGGTTTGAAAAAGTGCTGAATAAGATCTGAGGCTTTTCAGACTGTGTAGATAACTTCATGGAGTCCTAGGCTTTACCATATTCTGATTTTCCTAAGTGAATTTCCAGTTCTCTCAACTTCAATTTTTAATTCCTGACATTTTAACTTGGAACATCAAATATTTTTACTTGTCATTACAATATTCCATCTGATAGTTTCGAGTGTATGAGAATTAGTGCACTCTGAGACTTGACTTGATACATCCACTATAAGATTGAGCTCTGGATCAATGAAACAGGTACAGTGAGCTTTGCGTAGCAGGGACAGTGGTCCCCAGAACTCACCAGGTGTGGCTTGGCTTCTCTATCTACCAGCTGGGAGGCTTCCATCCCTGCCGTCACTCTGTAGTCCTCTAGGTTCTGCTGCATTTCCATGTGTTCAGGGTTTGCCATGAAGAACGTGTGAGCTGCTTCCATGGCCTTTTCCAGCTGGTTAAGCTGTAAAAGAAAAGGACACAAGGAACTGTTGTGTAAACTTGACTCTGGAGAACTAAAGAGAGCAGTCCAAGGTCTCAAAGTAGAGAAGTAGCAAGGGCAGGATTCCAGGTAAACACACACACACAAACACTTTGTATATATAGATACAAATGCTTCTACTATACTGATTTCAACCCCAGCATTTTCAGTGCTGTTAACAAACTGTTCATAAAATTGTATGTGGATATTTTGGTCCCAGTGAAAGGAATAAATGGAGTTTGTTTTTAGTTTATTCTCTTCCCTTGTTTTTCTACAGATATGTGTCTTAAGGAAAGTTATCTGAACCCTTATATTTGGTTTATGTTCAATACAAACAATTTGGTAAGATTTTTGCCCTCTAGTTTACATTTCATTATTGGGATTTATACTTCCATGAAATACAGCTGTGATTTTTCTAAGTGATAGAACTGGGTAAATTTTCTCCACCAGATTAGGTTTTTTGTTTTTTGTTTTTTTTTTTTTTTTCTTTAGAGAATAAGTAACAAGTAGCTGAAAGATGTAAACTAATCCAATGCAAAAAAGAGGTTAACTTTGTAAGCTTGATTTTCAACAATGCAAAAGGGTGAATTATTTTTAGTTATCTGTGCAACTGCAGGAGTCCATGGATGCCAGAAGAGGGTGATAGAGCCCCTGGAGCTGGATTTGTAGATGGTAGAGAGCAGCCTGGCCTAGGTTCTGGAAACTAAACTCAGATCATCTACAACAGCTGTATATGTTCTTAACCATGGAGCCATTTCTCCAGCACCAAACCTGACAGATCTTGAATAATCACTGGCCAACATTCCTAAGCCTTTTTGTGCCATTTTTCATGGTCAAAATAAAGACATGTTTTTTAACTAAATGTTTTTTTAACATTTTGGCTTCTGCTCAAGACATGGGGAATTCTTACAGAAAAAAAAAGATTCACAATCTTCATATCAGAAAAATCAACATTTATATTAGTAATTTTGTTATAGTAAAACCCAATGAATATTTGATATATTATAAAGAATGAAAAAAGGAAACCACACTGTTATTGAATACATAAGTATGAGGTCATCCAACATCATAAAACCATTCAACTGAGTCTTTCTCTAACGAAGTAGCTATTCAGTGACTTAAAAAGCAGAAAGAAATAGGATGTTCCCAGCTTCCCAGCATTGTAAAATATACAAACAACCCACTTCACCACAGAAAATATATACTGCTCTAATTTATGACATGGTGTCCTTACTTTTGCCTGTTAATGGAGAAGTCTTTCATTTGCTCCCCTCCTTTCATATTATCTGTGTATCTTCTTTCTCTTAGATGTTACCCAAGGTTAGGTCTTGCCATCATAGTATGCAACCACAAATGTTTTGGCTGTCTATGTGACCGGTTTTGAATCTGCTCTCTTGTTCAATTCTCATTTTTCTCAATTTCTCCAACTGTAGTGCATAGAAATATAAAAAATACTTGGACATCTACATGGTGATATTTATATGGGAACTGAGAATAGAAGCAAGTTCTAAATTATGTATAAATCCAAAGTTATTGGTCAAATGAATATGGAGAAGGTTATTTAAACATTTTTGCTTTAGTCATGTAGCGAGCAAAGAATCTGCTCATTAAAACCTGCATAGCATAAGCGACTTGGTGGGATTCAATTGGTTTAACTGTGCTGTGTATGAATATGTTTCAGAAACAATCGCACATAATTTATAAGTGATCTATCAATTAAACTATGTGGGTTTGCTCTCATTATGAAAGAATATAAGGGATAGTGCCCAAAAGAACATCATTTATAAGGATACAGCATAGTTTTGTGCTCTACAGAAACTGCCTCTGGCTAACAGCCAAACTGCCAGTAATGAGTAAAACATATTAGCACCAACACAGTGTATTGGAAGCTTGAGGCACTAACAGTGACGGTACACAGTTTGACAGTCATGCTCCTCATTTTCCCACCCTTCCATTGGATCAGGCTCTCTCTATCCACTGATACAGAGAGTATTTGTCCATGAGTCTTTTCTTTTTGAAATCTAACTTGTCCTGTAAGGACAAGTTTGAATACTGCGTTTTCAACCTTATTGTGACAGCAAAAGAATCTCAATGTCATCTAATCCTTTTCCCTGCCCTGGGACTTACCATACTCTGCCCCACGACAGCTAAATATATCTACATCCCTATGAATGGCTTCTGTGGAAAAGAACCAATAACTTAACTCTCTTTCTTATTATTTTCTATCTACATAATTATCCATACAAAGAGAAAAAAGTGCTATCTTTAATACAAAAACAAGGTACAGGTGTTGGTGTACTTCACACACTCAGCAGTGCTAACAGCATGAAAATGTAACAAAAGCATCTCTGAAGTCACTGTGTACACTCAGGCTCCCAATGCGGACAACCACAGATAAACATGACTCCCGTAAATTGCCACTGGTGATGATAGAGTTTCTTTTCTTAAATTGATTGTAGTGGCTGTGTTTACTTGTTTTCCGTCTTTATAATCCATTACAGGACACACAATTCTCTCTCTCTCTCTCTCTCTCTCTCTCTCTGTGTGTGTGTGTGTGTGTGTGTGTGTGTGTGTGTGTGTGTGAAGGAGATTGTGTGACCTCACACCAAACCATAAAATTAATTCATGCGTGGGTCCTGGCTTTTAGGCTACAAACTATGTCTGTCAGAATATATAACTTCAACCACCAAATTAACTGTAGGCTTTATGTACTTGTACTTCATTTTATAGTTCATGCTAATAAATGTCTAAGTGATCATGTGTATGCTACACACAATGTCATTTATTGGGTGAAGATAAACAAGGTGCCATAAGCACCAGATTTTAGCTAAGGAATGAACTGCCCACCAAAACCAAACTGCATTTACAGAGCCCAGATTTCCTTTAAGATACAGTGATGACAAACCATGGAGAGGGGACTCTGATGTCATTCTGTGGACTAGAAAAAAAAAAAATAAACTGTGACTCGAAGAACAATTGAGGAAAGAGGGATGGTTGGACAAGAAGAGGTTACCTAACTTTTACCTAGCCCCTGAGCTGTGGGAAACGCGGGGAATGATGTCCTTTTGAATGTGTTGGCTTACTTTGCTCAGATCTTGAAGAACGAGGAAACCTGCCAGCCCAGAAGCCAGACAGCATGAGGTGGTCATGCTGTGTGGACAAAGAAATGAACTTTGATGAAAGGAGCACCAAGTAAACACTCAGGAGTCACTCTGCCACAGATCACCTCTCACGGTGATCCCAAAGACACTGCAGAACAGGCACTGAACTTGCACGCACCTTCAGAAGCCACCTAGCAGCCACAAAGAGACTTCGGACACGGCACCATGACACTGAAGAACTTGTAGATTAGAGCCAGACGGACAGGTCTCTTTAGTTTAACGCCTCTGTGGTTGTTGTTAAGCCACCTTGCCCAGATGAACTGTACAACGTACATGTAAATCCAGTAACCCAGTCACATACACATTCTTTATTTCATCTGCACACACATTTGTCAGATGCTTATTTTACACACTCTATTATAGCCGGAGAGAGTTGATGAAGAGATCCATGTGGTGTCGCCCAAAGGAAAAGAAAAAAAAAAGGTCCTGTTTTCTAGATTCTTCTTCCAAAAGAAGATAAATCTCAACTGATAATGCACGTAATTTATGACCTTGGGAGATCTCTCTGCAGTGTAGCTTCTGAGCTAAGAACTGAAAGTAGAGGATCCACTCATAAGAATAAGAGGAGAAACACCATCTCAGAGAAAGGACAGTGAAGATAGAGAAGGGGTCCTGAAGGAGAGAGGGGAAGCATGTCTTAAAAGCAGAGCAGAACTAAAAGAGGTAACATTGAGTAACCAGGCCAGATGGTGAGAACCTATCCTAAAGTGGATGCCATGCTAAGTGTAGCAGGAAGCTGACTATTAAAGAAATTCAAGAAGGGGTGTAACAAGATCTTGTACACATTTTCAAATGGTAACCAACTGGGGCTGCTATGTGGAGAAGAGATTTTGGGGACAGTCAGAAAAGCACTACAGCATCCCAGGTCAGGTCAGGGTTTTCTCAAACAAAGCAAGGCAGTAGGCGTTAAGCCACCATTCCCTCTTTCTCCCTCCACTTCTTTCTTTCCTCTTACTTCACCCACCCTGTCTATAACAACATTTTCAACTCTGGGATCAGACAGGATAAAAGGAAACAAAAATGTAAGCGTATGATTAGAAACAGCACAAGTGTGTGTGTGTGTGTGTGTGTGTGTGTGTGTAGGTTTGCTCACTGTACTCTGAGTTCTGGGGTTCTACTTGTTTCTGGCCCCCTAGCGCTGGAGTTTCAGAGCTACATCACCTGTCTAATTATTACACAAGTGCTGGGATCAAATTCAATTGGTCCTTGTGCATCGTTGGTAAGCAATTTATTGACTGAGCCACCTTTCCAACCCTGGCAGTCTTCACTTCTTTAATGATCCTACAAGATACAGATTGTGTCACAAGAGATTTTTTTATAAATATTTCATTTGCTAGTCTCCAAATTTACTTAAAATTCATATTGACCTAGGCTAATTTTCTTTTCCAGACCTTATAGGTAAATGCATACTTCCAAAACACTGAAAAAAATTAAACAAGCATTTAAAAAAAATAAAAATTTTGAAGTAAAATTGAGTAATTTGTTGGAGGTACTGAACTAAACTAACCTTTGTAGTCTAGTGAATGTAAAATGTTTAAGAGAACCACATCGTATATCATGAGAGCCCTGAAGATTTTATAGACTAGATTCACATATTTAGAGAATAAGAAAGCAACTATATGAAAAACTTCGTACTTTATTTTCTAGTGATGTTATTACTACAGTTTAAAAATTACCTACCTATGGAGTCATTTTCATAATTCAGTGCAAGAAATAATAACCTCTCCTGACAAATTTATAAAATTAATTTCAGCATATCCTGAGAACACATAATAACTTCTGTTGTTCTTTAGCTTTGACTTTAGGAAACTTAATACTGAAATTTGTAACACTAACAGTAAGTACAACATATTGAATTTGTAGCATAATGAGCTGAAAGTGGAGTATTTTTCCTGGAGTTACTGTATTTTTCCATTTCAAAATACAATTATCAAAATAGTTCCTTTACTAAGCAAGAAGGAGGACCCTGGATAAGATGATCAATCTTCATTCAGAAAGACAAATGGCATGGACATTGGAAGAGAAAGAAAACAGGGAACAGGACAGGAGCCTACCACAAAGGGACTCTGAAAGACTCTACCCTACAGGGTATCAGAGAAGATACTGAGACTCATAGCCAAACTCTGGGCAGAGTTCAGGAAATCTAATGAAAGAAGGAAGAGACAGAAAGACCTGGAGGGGACAGGAACTCCACAAGGAGAGCAACCAAACCAAACAATCTGGGCAGAGGGGTCTTTTCCGAGACTAATTCTCCAACCAAGGACCATGCATTGACATAATCTAGAACCCCTGCACAGATGTAGCCCATGGCAGTTCAGTGTCCAAGTGGGTTCCATAGTAATGAGAACAGGGACTGAATCTGACATGAACTCGGTGGCTGGCTCTTTGATCACCTCCCCCTGATGAGGGAGCAGCCTTACTAGGCCACAAAGGAAGACAATGCAGCCACTCCTGATAAGACCTGATAGACTAGGATCAGATGGAAGGGGAGGAGTACCTCCCTCCCACATCAGTGGACTTGGGGAGGGGCATGGGAAAAGATGAGAGATGGAGGGTGAGATTGGGAGGGGCTATAGTTGGGATACAAAGTGAATAAACTGCAATTAATAAAAAAAAACAAACAAATTAAAAAAAAGAATTACTGACCAAGCCACGCAAACATTCTAACTTTATAGGAGTTTCTGTTTACATCATCTTCCTGACCATTTCAGGGGCTCCGTCAGATGCATTCATACCTGAATGTTCTTCAGGCAGAGCTGTAAAGATCTTCTCTTTTCTTCCCCTCATGAACAGTTTAGTACATCCAATAAACTTCCTGGTGTTGAGCAACCATAATTACTTGCTTCCTAACCTGTGCTTGAGCAATAGATCATGTGGCCAGCTAAGTAAGGTATTATGACTCGGTTTATCTAATAAATCTTCTACTGTAGCCTAGCACTGACTCCCTTAAATAAAATAAGTTCACAGAGCACCAAGCACATTCTTACACACACACACACTCTCACACACACAGTCAGTCAGTCAGTCAGTGAAGTGCTTACCTCATGCAGATTAGTATAGTTAAAAACAGAAATCAACCTTGTATTACAAAGTGGGTAATTGATGACATGTAAATTAATATTAACACCTCCGATTTGGATGAGTCGTGCTTGAAAGTGATAAATAGTAAGTTTTATTTTAAACGGAAAAGAAAATAGTTGCTTTAGCCAGGAAACTCAAAGACCTTTTGTGTACAGGAATTATTTCAATTTCTAGAAGTTCTGTTTCTTTCCTACATTACATGTAGACTGTTCAGAAATTTCTGGTGTTGAAGTTCTCACAGTAACTCAGAAAGTAGGTGTCCACGCTAGTGTAGAAAATGAATTATCTTTATATTTATGGAATGTTAGTCTAGAATGTATCCATGGTTATGAGTAAATATTTAGGGCTTCCAAAATTCTATTTGGTGAGTGTTTAAGGGGGAAGGAGATTTCTGAAGAGTCAGTTTTCCCCTGTGGAATAAGTTGGAAAGGAAGGAGCTGTTTAAAGAACTTTCATCTGCCAACTTTCATCTGCTCTTCCCTCCCATTATTTAACATGCAGAGCCTGGGTAGTAGAAGCCTGCTGTTTTTACAATATGGTGAGGTCTGAAGCTTCCATGTTTGCATTAAACACTGATGGTGGCCCGCCACTGAGAATGAGATACCCTGTGAACTCATTTGAACCACAGACTCATCATCAGCTAAATTTTCTAGGAGGTTCTTACATAAAGGAGACCCATGTTCCTGGGCAATGCAAACATTAAGAGGCAGAACAAAAATGTTTTGAAGTTGAAACAAATTAAAGTTCAGAGTGTTAGCCAATATTGATCGCGCACTTAACTGGAAAACTTCCCTCAAGCCATCGGCAAGGTGTCTACATTCCTAACAACAACAACTACAAAAAGCAGCAAAAATGTGAATGGCAATTCGGCACAGAGGGCAGTGATCTGGCTTGGCAGTGGAATGTGGACCTGTCATACTGGCTTGGATACAGTGATATCAATCTGTGTGGTTTATTGGTATGAGACTGTCGGTTTTGGTTCTAAACATGAGGGCAGAGATGGAATGAGCAAGGAAGGAAGTGGGCATTCTAGTCTCTGTGGTGCTGGTCCAACAGTCTCCCTGGAGGCGCTAGAGGGTGACTAATCAGACAGTTTGGGCCAAGACCTCTCTGACACTTGTTTCCTGCTACTGTTCTTGGAAGCAAAACTTTAATGGTCTCTGGAAATTTCTTCTGGAAGTACATACAGCATATTTCATAACATACTTTGGTCAGTGTCCTGTGAATGATGTAGGAGTCGTAGCTTCAATGTACAAAGGATCTCACCTTAGTTTATTTTTTTTAATGTATTAGCAATCTGGTAACCATTTCTACTTTATCAGAACTGGACTCCTCTGATCATGACAATGACAAGGAAAATATAGTTGTAAGGTTGTTAATAATAACTGATTCTTGTATATTGTAGTATGGTTTGCAACACACATTAAAACGAAACTAAAAATAGTCACTTACTGGGTAACCGCCAGTAGGAATAATATGAAATTTTTCAAGAATCTAGGAGATTCTAGCCTGAATCTGAAATCAGGAGTATCTATTCAAAAGGCACTTATATAAACATATAAAATTCTTGGCCCCCAGTAGAAAATTGCGCTGAGGTGAAGTGATTCCTGATAAACTTCATGGTATTGTGGGTATGGTTTTTCCTGATGATGAGTAGAGACTCATGTTATCTTTCTCTGGTGACCCACTGAGGAGTTCTGGTCAGAGCTTTAGTAGAGCCAAAACCCAGTTCTTTGCTTGCTCACTCTGAGTCATACTTTGCACATATTAGCATACATATCACATCTCCCTGAAAACACACAACAAAGTCGCAGTGTCTTAGCTGGGTCTACTTTGATGGACAATCACCTGTGGATCTCATTTCTGACACACTCCTTGAAAACCAACAGTGTAGTAACTTCACACTGACTTGGTACTGGTTTTTCTGGTCTTGAGATTATTTTGAAAACAAATCAAAAGGTTTTTGTTGTTGCTGGTGGTGGTTTACTTATTTTAATGTGCCTGTGGGATTGTTCTGTGAAACGACACAGTGATAGGCTTAATTCCTTGTCCTGGTCAAGAAGAAATGGGGAGTTGAGAAGTAGAGAGCCAACTGCAGGCTTATTGTCCCTATTTTTCCCGTAACCACCTGGGATTCTCTAAGAGCATTACAAAGGGAGCCTGTGGGCCAGGGAAAATAAACAACCAGTTGGACACTGGTCTGCTGAACATTGTAGCTGTAGTAGAACAACACTGGGATTGTTGTCAACATCATCACTTGGAAAGTCCTTGAGGGTTTGTGAATATACAAACAAATTCATCATTACAATTTATAATGTGTTCGACTCCCTATTTCACAAAGAAAATTTAATATTCCCCCTCACCTATCCCCGTAGAGAAATGCAGGCCATGTAAGCCAATAAATCCAAAGTTTTTCCACATCATATCCCTTTGGTAAGACAAACATGCCAAAATCTTCCATGAAATATAAACCTTTGTTCTTACAGGAGTGGTGAGATTCCCTTCAAAACTAATTTCCAAGCACTCATTTCAGCTCATACAAAGGAATTCACCAAGGCTGACAGCCAAAGAGAGATTCATTTCCAGACCCCTCTTGGAGAAAACTTCCAGAAGATTCCGAGGTCCTTCTGAGAATATCATGATGCCTGGGGTGTGTTCCCAACCTGCTGGGCCATGTGGTCTCACTAAGGAATTGGGGTCCATGACAGAGAGTCTCAGTGTTCCCTAAATGCCTCTAGCTTTACATCTGTTGCTTTCCAGGCATCTGGTCATAGCAATGACCTTCAGGCTGGGGAGTAAATGAAACATCCCCACCATATCTGCAGGAGATATACCAATGAAGTATTCCTACCATATCCACAGGTTATATATAAATACAAGTATACACCGTACTTCAGCCAACAGAATATACTGGAAAGAAAACTGAAGACTATCTGAGAATGTTATATTTTAGAAAATATACCTATGATCTAAACATGAGAGATAACGTTAATTCTGTCACTGCTCTCACAAACATTGACTCCTAATAAGCTTACAGAAACTGGCCTGAAAGTCTTTTCAATGATATAGTCCCACAGGCCCACTGACAGGTAGTATAAGATTTGTCCCAAAAACTGGTGACAGGACCATAATTAGGATCCACATATTTGGGCTGGAAAGATGGCTCAGAGAGTAAAGGCGTCGGCCACTGGCCACCAAGCCTGGAAAACTGGTATTTGATCCCTGAGAGTCACGTGGTAGAAGGAGAGAACCAATACCAGAAAGTTGTCCTTGGACTTCCCCATGCATGCACGCCATGGCAAACATTTTCCCCACCACTACCTCCATATACACACAAAATAAAAATGGGGGGGGGACTTTAACTAAAATATACATTCACAAATGCATAATCTGGATTTTATTCACTCTTCTCTCAAACTCAGGGTGACTTAATGCAGATTTCACCCATGTAGCAAGGTGTTTTCAGCAAAAGAACTGATAGCTTTTTTGAATATAAATGCTGTTGCGAATATAAAATGAATGCGATATGGTTGTACAAGTTACGTTTTAATGCTGCCATCAAATACCATGACCAAAAGTGACTCATAGAAGAAACAGTTTATTTTGGTTTACTATTACAAAGGGAAAGTTCATATTGGGCAGGAAGGTATGGCAGCAGGTAGGAAGGGCAAGAAGCTGAGGGGGCAAAGCTTTATCACACACAGAAAGCACACAGCAAACAACAAATACAATGAGGCTACAAAGCCACAAAGCTCACCCAAATTGAGTACTTTCTCCTAAAGGTAATATAATCGCTTCAAATAGCACCACCAATTGGGTATCCAGTGTTTAAAAACACAAGCCTATTGATAGCATTTTTCATTCAAACTGCAACAATGGTCTTAGTCTTTTATTAGATACAATCCCATTAGGAATACATAGGGTTAAGGAGATGACTCTAGCGAGAAAGTGTTTACAGCTCAAGTATTTCATGCTAAAGCATGGACCCCTGGTACCCTTGAAGAAGTAATTCAGGCCTAGTGCCCATCTGAGACACTATCACTCAGAGCCAAAGAAATGGGTCATAGGGGTAGGGTGAGTAGCTAGATTAGCTGGCACTGGTGAATTCTGGGTAGATGTAGAGACTCCAATTCAATAAATAAAGTGAAGAGTGATTGAGAAACACACCCAACCTAAACTTTGGGCTGCGCATACAGTCTCATAGGTGCACATGGTCCTGTATACACATACATGTCGACATACATGAGAAGCACACACACATACTCCAAAGAGTGAGAGAGAGAAAGAAAGAAGGAAAGAAAGAAAGAAACAAAGAAAGAAAGAAAGAAAGAAAGAAAGAAAGAAAGAAAGAAAGAAAGAAAGAAAGAAAGAAGAAGAAGAAAGAAAGGAAAGGAAGAAAGGAAAGGAAGGAAAAGATAAGGCTGTACACTGTATAGAATCAGTGGCAATGAATAGCCAGCCACCAATATTGTTGCAGACAGAAATCTCAAGACATAGTAACCTTCATGGATTGGCCTCACTGGAAGGCAGCACAGGTTAAGGGTCTGGAAGAACAGAAACTGTGTAGGTACATTAGCAACAGAACATGAAGAACAACTGGAGTGATGCACATTAGTGAATGAAATAGTGTTTTTGCACAGTCGTATGAAGTTCTGTTAAATGCACCTAGATAATTGAAATCACTGCCCACAAAGCTAAGCTATTTGAGGTTTCATTCCTGGAATGAAACCTTGGTCGATGTATGAGTGTGTGTATATATATATATATATATATATATATATATATATATGTATGTATGTATACACACACATACGGAAAAGAGTGTGATCACGAACAATATATCCTGTTTCATCTTTTAAAAGGCTTTAAAAATATAAACTAATTTTGCTGGCTAGTTAATGTCAGCTTGATACACAAACTAGAGTTATCTGAAAGGAGGGAATCGCCATTGAGAAAATGCCTCTGTAAGATCTGGCTGTAAGGCATTTTCTTAACTAATGATTGATGTGGGAGGGCCCAGCCCATTGTTGATGATGCCATTCCTGGGCTGGCCATCCTGGGTTCTGTAAGTAGGCAAGCTGTCTTCTTCTTCATGGTATTTCATCATAGCAATAGAAACCCTAATTAATGCACTAATATACCAGGTCCTGCTATGGAAAGCTTCATCTCTTGTCAGGTGAAGAGACTGAGACGGGGGCTACCTGATCAACTTGATATTCTTTGAGTTTTGGGAAGAGTCTACCTACCACAGGATTAACTGGGAGAAGAATAAGTTTGGAGGAAATGAGCCCTCTTGGGAAAAATAACTGGAATTCCCCTCCCAAAAACAAACAAACAAACAAAAAACCCCAGCAGGTTAGCCAAAACAAATGTCGAATCAAGGGTAGCTTTAAATTTTCAAAAGTAATCAACTAGGAATAGGGAGGTAATGGCAAAGAGATTAAAGAGTTTTGTATGGTTTCACAGTTTGTGGATCAAAGAGATTCATCATTTTATTTTGACTAAGCTTATGCTTGATGCCATGTGGAGACATTCAAAGGAGTGGTGGGTTTGTTGTTGTTTTTAGCTCTTAGTAACATTGATCTGGTCACTTGAGTACCAGCAAGTATTCACTTGAGAAGACTTGAAGTTTCTGAACCAAAGGACAGCAGATTAGAAAATCTTCGAAGTTGAGGATCTAATCAGTGGTGACTCATGTGACAGTATGACCCAGGAAGTAAAAATGACTGGAGACTTACAGATAGTTCTTATCTTGCTAAGTATACCCCCCATGACGAAAGACCTACAACATTTTATCATTAATAAATAAAGTATAAAATAAACTTGTAAGTGAAACATTTCTTGAGGGCAGGGCATCTGGAGTCTTCATTGTACTGTACTGTGAATTTTCATAAGGACAATAATATAGTCCACATTTTTCTAACCCTTTTGGCCAAAAGCTCCTGTTTGCTTCAGAGTATCTCAGAAGACTAATCAAGTTTCTGAGACTCTATTTGACTAAGAAAAATGTCACTAGTTTGAAGAATGGCCTCAATTATAAAACCATCACTAAATTGATACCAGAACCCTAAAATGTGCTATAGGGTCACTTGGCAAGCATCTGGGGCACCTTTTCCCGCACCTAAGCTAAAGTGATTTGGGACAACTGAAGGTCTGAGAAGGAAGAACCCTATGACCCTGTGCATCCTGACCATGGAGCTGGAACCCATCATCTTTCTTCTGCTTCCAAAGCCAGTGATGATTGTAGGATAAGATGACATCTAAGACAAAATGGCAAAACAGCCTTTTTCATCGGGCAAGAGATATCCACCCTTTTAAACCACTGAATGTATTTAAAAGCTATACCTAAAATATATCCCTTGAAAGCCAATGATGGTCAGAATAAGCCAAATTGAAGCTTTCCATATACTGCCTAGAATAAGCCAAATTAAAGCTGCAAAGTGGTTGCAAATGAATATAAAAAAGAAGTGTGGGAGTGTTCAAATTAAGAGGCTGGTTTGAATTTATTTAAGAAAAAAAAAAAAAACAAAAAGAATAAGCCAGGAAAAATTTATATCAAACAGACTGTGAAATTATATTGAGTAGTTAAAAAAAAAAAACTTAGGGTTTTTTATTTTGATTTGTATACACTGTGGGTTGACATTGCTTCACTTTGCCCTTGAAATGTGAAACTGTAGAAGTTAGCTGCTGGATGTTTGGGTTTGGCTAAGAAAAGTTTGCCATTCTAGAGTTCCAACTTTATCCATGGTACTACTGACTGTGTATTCCAGATGTTCTGAGGTGCAGTCACAACTTCATCTTTGAATTCAAACTGGTCTACATTTAAGAAAGGTCCTGTGCTGCAACTGGGTGGATAGGATGGTGTGACATTATGTTTAAATTTTCTCTTATATGCTAAGAGACCTAACCTCACAGATAAGGTTTTTTTTTTGTTTTTGTGGTTGTTGGTCATTTGTTTAATTATAGCTTTAAACCTTTATTCGGAAGTTATATGAGGCATATGTTTTTCTTCCTGTTAGCAGAAGAACAATACAGGAGAGAGAGGTCCACAGTGAAAATAGGGTAGGGTATTCTGCAGTAGTTTGTGCCAATGGCAAATTAGCATCCACAATATCAATACACACAAACTTAAACAAATAAAGCAGACTCTTAGAAATAAGCAGTCACATTTTTTTTCATACCTGGGAGCTCTGGCTGCAGCTAAACTTCTTACATGTAAATCAAAGAGTTAACCTTCCAATCACCTACTACAGTAGTCTCATTTCACCATCCATAACAAGGTAAATAATACATCTTGAGGTTGCTTAAGACTTAAGCCTGATATCCTTCTCTCTATTTAGCCTGTTCGTTTAACATTCCTATAAAAGAATAACGCAACAAATCAACATTTCATATGCAATCAACTTTTTTAAGGGGCTAGAGAGGCTCAAGGCAGGGTCTCGCTGTGTAGCTTTGGATTTCCTGGACCAGGCTGGCCTTGAATTCATGTTTTCCTAATTTCATCCTTGTTCATTTCTGTCTCTCTCCTACCTGCTTTCTTTCTTCCCTTCCCCACTCCCTCCCTCACTTAATTCTTCCTTCCTTCCTTCATCATACCCCCATCTTTTTTATAACACATTAAGTCCCATTTGTGCCTATATGTGCATGGGTCTAGGGCACATGCAATGGCGCATGGGAAATCTATCAGTGACCACATACTCAAAACAGACATGAGTTTCAGAGGGCACAGGTATGCCTTGCTGTACATTTGAGACCAGAAAACAATATGTAGAAGTTGTTCCTCTTCTACTACCTGTTTCAAAAGATCAACCTTAGGTCCATCTATTTTGATGGCAAGTGCCCTTACCTAGGTTCTGTAAGCACAATCACACTTTCCAGCCAGGTAGAGACATGTCAATTCCTGGTGGTCTTTGGGGGTCTCATGAATTGGGCATAACATTTGGGAGCTCGTCCCAGGGCCCCTAAGACTCCAGGACCCTGACCCAGAGGGTTTATGCTGGCAGTGTCTAAGTGTCTCTGTGCAGTGTCTGTGCGTGCATGTAATTTCTGTCCCCTATTCAGAAAATTCCTCAAGGTGTCCATATCTGAGGGCAGCATGAGATGATTAAAGCAGAAGCACTGGCAATCACTGCTGCCAAAGTCAGGGGAACTCTCAGCTTCATCAGTTTTTTGGTGGGTAGAGTCCCGCCATGGGGAGGTGGTTCAGAACCACCCACTGCTCTGGAGATCCTGTGGCAGGGAAACCAGAACAGGAATCTGAAGGTCTGTGGGTTTGAGCTTCAGTTCCAATATGGCTACACGGCCACTCAGTCAGTGTCTATATTTCTGTTTTAGAAACCTCTTTGGGTCAGACATTCTGCCTTTCCTGTAGGAGGAACCTGTTTCCGTGTGCATTTGTCTGTCTGTTTTGTTCCTTGTGTTTGTGAATCCTTATTGGACTATGACTGACAATATGGGACAGACTTCCTCTAATCTCTCCCTGTTTCTTCCGACCCTTCCACGAGTACACCGTAACCCCTCCCCATGTCCTGCTGCAGCAGAATCACCAGTGCTCTGGTGGAGAACGAGAATGCAATGGTGGGGTCAGAAGTGAAATTGTTTGACCTTTGCCGGACACACTTCCACGGTCTCCATCATGGCGGCTCGCAGCAACCACCTCCAGAAAGGCTGGGAAAGCCCTGTTGGGGAAGGTGGCTGGGGGGTGGGGAGCAGCATCACCCATGGCACCCAACCATCCTGCCCTGAGTGTTACAGCCCTCAGGCAAGTAGTGCTCAAATGAGAGACCAAAGAATTTACAATTTGCTTTTTGGGGGGTATTAGTTTGGTGTTTGGAGCACAGGCCTAGGTGAAGGCCAGCCAGATGAAGACATGTCCAGCCACCTGGGGAAAGGTAATAGCTTTACTGCATTCTTTTCCTGCCCACTAGAGATACAGTTGCTAGGAAACCAGCCCAGATGGACAGGCCAGAACGGTTTATGGTCTTGGTGCCTAAAGTAAACCAATCATTTCTAAAGTCAATTTCCCTTACCCAATCATATAATGCCGAAGCATGTAACTCCCTGCTTGCATTTTTTCCCTTTAAAAACCTTGTTCCCCTAGACCACGAGGCTGCACTGTTCTTCTTCAACCAGGGAGACTGCTGCCACCCAGGTTCAAGCTTGTAATAAAAGATTGACATGTATTTGCAGCAGAGTCAATTCCTGGTAGTCTTTCAGGGTCTCAGAAACTGGGCAATTATGAGCAATCAACTTTTATAACCTAAATAATGCACAGCTCTAATTTTAAATTATGTATGTTCCATACCCCTGACCCAAGAATAGTGTGTGTGTATTTGTATGTGTGTTATAATAGTTGTTTGCTGAAAACAAGAAAATTAAGGTCTAAAGCAATCTTATAAAACAAATGTCCACTATAAATGTTGGAAGCATCATTTCAAAACTGTTAATAATATTTGTTTGCTTGTTATCTGGGTCAGTTGGAATCAGTTGGGGGCAGTGACTTAATATCTTATAAATCTCTGTTAAATATTTCTGTAATGAGCCCCTTATTCCTTCTCCATGTGCTAGATGTGATCATATTTCATTGTATACATGTATGAAATTCTCAAAAGTAAAAGAAAGTAAATAAAAGTTAAAAAAAAAACACTTAAGCAAAAAAAAATGTGATTCTAGTTGGAAATGAGACTTTTATAGAGGAAGAGACACTATAGTGGATCCTAATCTAATCTCTCTAGTATTTTTTTATAATAACTTGAAAAACATTTTATTGACAAGCTCTCAATATAGTTGCAACATATTGCAGTGTTATTTCATTTGATTGTTAGAATTTATGTCTCTAGTTCAATATACTCACAATTGTTGTGGTTTCTTGTTCTTGTTATTTTTTTTCCATCTTGAAAAACTTTCTCAGAAAATTGGGAATAGCATTATTTCAGAATCTAGCTATACCACTCCCGGGCATATACCCAAAAGATGTTCCACCATTCAACAGAGACATTTGCTCAACTATGTTCACAGCAGCATTATTTCTAATAGCCAGAATCTGGAAAAAAATCTAGATATCTAGTATTTGTATAAAGGAAAGCATAGCACAGGAAAAGCTGTAGGCACAGAGGTGCCTACAGCCAGGAAGGACTAGGTCTGGTCCCAGTGAAAATGGCAGCACCCATGAGCAATGGAGAGGGCTAGAGAAAAGCCACTCCTGATACCCCAATGTCGAACTTCTACCTTTACACCTGTAAGAAACGAGACTGTTGTTTAAGCCATGCAATGTATGCACTCTGATACGGTAAACATAACATGTTTATCAGAAACAATGGGCTACATTTAAAACTGAAAATGATGGTGAGTCTTCCATCAATAACTTCATTTGCAGTTGAGGAAGGTAAAATAATATGTAATTGAATCCGACTTTAAATAACACTGTCTTGTACCAGAACTCAACCTGTATATACTGATTAAATACTACTGTCTCGTACTGGAATTCAGCCTAAATTTAATTCAGAATTTAAATACTACTTCTTGTACCAGAACTTAGCCTATAACCTGTATACTATATTCTCCCAATGATATGATCAACTACAAAGCTGGCAATATAATTATGACATGCTAATTTTTTGTGTGATATATATACGTCATATTTAGTGCTGGATTTCCTAACAACATTTTTTAAAAATATATAATGTGCTTTGAACATGTTCCTCTCACACTCCCCCACCTTCACCTTCTAGCTCTGCTTTCCTCTAGTCTGTCGTATTTTTCTGTTCCCCAATGATTTTCACTTTTAGTTTCATGTCTTCTACACATACATGAAATTATGAATTTATAGTAAGTCAAGGATCCACAAATGAGGGAAAATCTGGGGTATTTGTCCTGTGACTGACTTAATTCATTTAAAATGACAATCTCCAGTTGGTCAAATTTTTCTACAAGTGACATAACTTTGTTTTTCTTAGTGGTTTAATAAAAATCCATTGTATCTATAACTCATGTTCTTAGTTCAGAGTTCATTCTACAAAGGCATCCTCAAGTGGCTTTGGTAGAACCATTATGTTAAAACATCAAGAGATAAAGTTGGGGGAAGGATGCAAATGAAAATTAAAATATCTATTTTCCTTTATAATCTCTCAGAATGAGGGGAGATGAAAGGCCAGATAAAAATTCTCTTGTAGGCATTCTGGAGTGATACATCTGTTTTTTATTTGTGCTTTTTAAAATTCCCTTTTTGACTTATTCTAAAAATGCGTTTAATCAAGACCCTCTTCTAGGCACTTCTTTTCATTTTATTCTAAATGATTTTTCTGGTATGGAGATTCTCCCAAGGGAAAGATACTCTCTCTACATCGATTTTGATCAAGTTCCTGAAAAATGTTGAAACCCAGAGCTTCAAGAAAGAAGAGAGAAATTAGCCTGGAAAATGTCATCTTAATTTTATAAATGGCATCTTAATTTTTATAAGACCCTGTAGAAGCTTATAATTAAATTAAAATGATTTTTAATAGGGGTGGACTAAATTAAGTAAGACATAATCATACTGTCCCCTGAGAATGAGACATGAAGAACTTCATGTCATGCTTTTCATCAGAAAAAACAGACTGCATGACAGTCTGTGTAGAATCATCCCAGTTATATGATAGAAATTCCAAAGAACATGTTTTCACTCTAATGCTAATAGCTGAATACATGCATGGAGACTGGGACTTGCTAACTAATCTATATCTGTATTTGAAGGCCACGCATAAGATCTATGACTGTCGTATGAAGCAAACAAAGTGAATGTAGAATACATATATAAATAAAGGGGTAAATCAATCATGAGTTTTTGTATGAAAATGTTTCAGGAATACTGAGGGAAAGGTAGTACCTTGGAAGAAGGTCCAGCCTTGATGCAAACAGATATGGTTTACATGACTTGTGTAAGACAAGCATGCAAAACCAGTGAAATTATACAGGGTGGTAGTGGTAGGGTTGAGGTGTGTGTGTGTGTGTGTGTGTGTGTGTGTACCTAAATAAACAAAAAACAAACAAAAGAGCATAGGGAATTTTCTTGTGAACTCATGTTCCCATTAATCTATTTAGTAAATAACAGCCAGCCCCCTGAAGATGAATGAAGTTTAAACTCCTTTGCATTGTTCACAAGTTTCTCCCTTTCTGGGCTAGTTTACCTGCTCTGCTTTAATCCTCTCTTACTTTCCACACTCACTAAGGTCTCATTGAATTTTGAACCAGTCTCCACTCTCAGTTTAAGTGTCCATTCTCTTGGAAAAATATCCCTTCCAATTCTCAGCTTTGCATTCTTCACTTGCCCTTAATGGTTAGCTTTGACATTGCTTCCTCTGCTATGCCTTTCACTAATGTGTAAGTCCTATCATCTGTTCCCAAAGACCTCTGAGTTCACCTCAAGGTGCCTCTTCAGCACTGTTATAATCACCTACTACTTCTGAGTTCTCCACAGGTCATCCTGAGGCAACTCTTTGGGGATATTGTTCACCAGTATTCAGAGGAAAATTAAAATTTTTCAAGTTAAAAAAAAAATTCATCCTCTTTGCCTTTCCGGATGGGGATTGGACATTTTAGTTAGGGTCCTCTCTCTTGCTTAGTTTCTTTAGATGCACAGGTTTTAGTGGGTTTGTCCTATGTTGTATGTCTATATGAGTGAGTATATACCATGTGTGTCTTTTTGCTTCTGGGACAACTCACTCAGGATGATCCTTTCCAGATCCCTAGGAACCTACCACAGAGGGCCTCTGAAAGCCTCTGCCCTTCAGACTATCAAAGCAGATGCTGAGCCGGATGGGCAACTGTTGGGCAGGTGAACGGAATTTTAGGTAAGAACTGGGAAATAGTAAGAGCTGGAGAGGACAGGGTCTCCACAAGGAGAGCAACAGAACAAGAAAATTTGAACACAGGGAACTTCCCAGAGACTCATACTCCAACCAAGGACTATTCATGGAGATAACCCAGAACCCCTGCACAGATGTAGCCCAGGGCAGTTCAGAGTCCAATTGGGTTACATAGTAATGTGAAGAGGGACTGCCTCTGACATAATCTGATTGGCCTGCTCTTTGATCACCTCCCTCTGGGGGGGAGCAGCCTTACCAGGCCATAGTAGAGGACAATACAGCCACTTTTGATGTGAACTGACAGACTAAGATCAGAAAGGAGAGGAGAACCTCCCCTAGTAGTGGACTTGGTGAGTGGCATGCAAGCAGAGGGAGGAGGGAGGGTGGAATTGGGAGGGGAGGAGGGAGGGGCTTATGGGGGAATGCAGAATGAATAAAGTGTAATTGATGAAAAATTTAAAAAAAAATTCAGTCAGCATAGCACACACCCATAAAAACAGCACTCAACACATTGGAGACTGAGGATTCTAAGTCTGGGGCCTGCCTGGGTTGGTTACAGAGTGAGACTCTGTCTCACAAAAACTTAAAAGAAACAAGCAAGGAATGTTTTTTTATTACTTTATTTTTTTTATCAGTTACATTTTATTAACTCTGTATCCCAGCCATGTCCCGATCCCTCATTCCCTCCCAGTCCCTCCCTCCCTCCCTCATCTCCACCGTGCCCCTTTCCAAGTCCACTGATAGGGGGGACCTCCTCCCCATTCATCTGATCCTGTTAACTCCAATTCCACAAGCAAGGAATTTTAAAGATAAAAAAAAAATGAAATAACTTGTAGAAAAACAGAAGTGCGATGGTCTGCTCAACTCAAAAGGCTCTGATTATTTCTTTCCAGTGACTAATTCTCCTTGGCATACTTTGGGCTTTGTTGATGCAAAACACACAGCTCTCACCTCAGAGGGAATAGGGACAGTTTATTCTAGAGCCAAAGGTGAGTGGCCAGTGCCTGAGAAGACAGTTCACCCCAGGTTATGTTCTGATGTGGAAGGAGTTTCACGATGTTTTATGGTAGCAAAACAAAAGTCATACGTCAAAGCTAGCTTAAGACATATTGGTGGGTACTTCAGAGAAGCCAGGCCTCGGATGCTCACTGACATCATTCTTAGCCTTCCCATTGGTGGAGAATAGGCTTTTTATAGGTCAACTCATTGCACAGGTTTTTAATCTGTTTATCAGGCTATTAGGTTTGACATGGGTGGGGGCAAGGGATGGCTTATTTGGTAGGTTAAAGACCACCCAAGATAAACTGTAATTTGGTCTGTAAAACTGTGACATCCCTATTAGTCCATCCATCATTCAGCCTTGGACACATAACTTTATTCTGGGAATTTTTTTTCCACAATTTCCTATCAGATATTAATGAATGGTTGTTCATGCACTTGTGTTACATAAAAAATATCTAGGTGAAAATATGTTCTTGTCTCTTCCCTTAAGAAAAAATACAGTTGGGTAGGATAATTGTTTGACCAAGGAATCAACTATTAGGATGTTGGGTTCACTTTAAGCCATGCTAAAGAGATAATGTACTTCTTCTCCCCAAATTCACATCCTGGAGTTCAGTTTCTTAAAGGGCTGCAGGCATGGAGCTTTTTAAGTCTGCCTACTTTGCAGAATTATTCAGAAAGGATAGCTTTTCTTTTCATTATTTCTACTTCTTTTCCAAGCACTCTTTTCCTAATGCTTTAGGCTTTATTCTTTCATTAAAGCTTTCTTCCTCACCATGTGGCTACTTGTCTGTTGTGTGGGCTGGCCTCTACGCCTAATACGAAGGGCATGACTTTTCTCTCTTCCTCTTCTCTTTCTCTCTGCAAGGCATCTGCTGACCTTTACAGCTTGTGTCCTTTGGGGTTTTCATATAAAATGCTAGTGAAAGTGTCCCTGGGTTTCCTTTCCAGTCTGTTCTTAAATTATTTTATTAAGAAGACTAAGAATCCCCCAGAAGGCACCCTGAAATCTCCATATTATTTGTTCATTCATCACACATTGAGAGCTGCCAGCATACAGCTGTGAACTAGTCATCAATTGTACATGATAGGGACACGGAACACGAACATGTCTTTTAATTTAAATAAGAGGACATAGCACTGTGAAGGCTGTAGCAAGAACACAACAACACTCAGATAAGGTTAGTAAATGGCAAAGAAATTGACAAGTGACTTGGAAACATAGATTCAAATTATGTAACATTTACCAAATAAATAAATTATTCACATTATCATATTTGGTTAAAAACATAGTGGTCTCCTATGTTTTTAAAAAACTACAACTTAAACTGGGGTCATTCTTATGACCTTAAAAGTCATGATTCCTTATGATTCTTAAAAGTCAGAAATAATGCTGAGGAAATATTCAAAGTTATATTGGTGCAACAGCATTTATGTGAAAAGCTGCAGACATCAGTCAGCTACTGGTAAGAGACATCTGTGGAAGGGCAGGTGGATCTGTGTTCTTGCCACGTGGGATAGGGCAGAAGTAGGCATGTAAGAAGAGAAAAATAGACAAATAAAATCTGTAAATTCCAAAGAGAAAACAGATTTTTCTTGTAAATAGTTCCCCTGAGGACTTCTGACATCCTTTAGGGAAATGATGATTTTAACAACCTTGGCTATACTGCCGCTGGACTTTCAAATTTCTTTTCCAGGACCAGAGAGTAATGGACCAATCCTGGGTGCCACATGCTAATGACTTAAAAAATACCCCACAAAGGATGAAAGTGAGATTAAAACTCAATTAAACAATCAGCTCCTTATTTAAGCAAATAAAATACTGCGCTGAAGCCAAGAATTTGGTTTGAGTAGTTATAAGTAAATGTCCTTTGTTCATATTTTTAAAAAATAAAAAGGAAGAAAAAAGCATGTTTTATCTTTTCTTGGTATTTTCTGAAATAAAGTGCTCACTGGAAATTTACTGTTTTTACTTAGGGGACTGCTCTGCTGCAAAAGAGAGATGATAGATAGGTGATTTGTGAGAAGTGTCCATTACTTACAGGTGAGGAGGTAGGGAAGGGCCCACAAAGACATATTATTTGGCCTAACACCTAAGGAAAAACTGTTGCCCTGGCTAGTTTTATGTCAACTTGACACAAACTAGAGCCACTGGAGAGGAAGAAATGTCACTTCAGAAAAAGCCTTCGTAAAATTGGTTTGTAGGCCAGCCCTAAAGCATATTCTTAATTAGTGATTGATGGAGGACGGCTTAGATCATTGTGGGTGGTGCCACTCCTAAGCACTGGTAGTCCTGGGCCCAGCTCACTTGGCTATGTTGGTCTGTAAAAAAGCAGGCTGAGCAAGCCACAGAGAGCAACCCAGTAAGCAGCACCTCTCTGTGGCCTCTGCATCAGCTCCTGGCTCCAAGTTCCTGAATTCCTGTCCTGACTTCCATCAGTGGTGAACAGAAGCATAGAAGTTTAAGCCAAATAAACCCTTTCTTCCCAACTTGCTCATGGTATTTCTTTACAACAATAGCAACCATAAGTAAGACGATTATGATGCATAGCTGAGAAGTGATGCTCAGCAAAGGCTGGCTAATCTAAAGCCCAAATGAGCAGTAGCTCAGACAATTAGGAATACTCAAGATCCAGCTGTACCACTCCTAGGCATATATCCAAAAGATACCCAAGTATACAACAAGGACATCTGCTCAACCATGTTTGTAGCAGCTTTATTTGTAATAGCCAGAAGCTAGAAACAGCCCTGAGGTCCCTCGGTTGAGGAACTAATACAGAAATTATGGTACAGTTACACAATGGAATACTACTCAACAATAAAAAAACAAGGAAATCATGAAATTTGCAGGTAAATGGTGGGAACTGGAAAAGATCATCCTGAGTGAGGTATCCCAGAAGGAGAAAGACACACACGGTGTATACTCACTCATAAGTAGATATTAGACATTTAATATAGGATAAGCATACTAAAATCTGTACACCTTAGGAAGCTAATCAGGAAGGAGAACTCTGGCTAAGATGCTCAATCCCCATCCAAAAAGGCAAAGAGGATGGACATCGGAGGAGAGAAAACAGGGAACAGGACAGGAGTCTACCACAGAGGGCCTCTGAAAGGCTCTACCCTGCAGGGTATCAAGGCAGATGCTGAGACTCAAAGACAAACTTTGGCTATGAGTGCAGGGAATCTTATGAAAGAAGTGGGAGATAGTGAGACCTGGAGGGGACAGGAGCTCCATGAGGAGAGCAACAGATCCAAAAAGTCTGGGCACAGGGGTCTTTTCTGAGACTGATACTCCAGCCAAAGACCACTCATGGAGATGGCTTCGAACTCCTGCACAGAGGTAGCCCAAGGCAGTTCAGTGTGCAAGTACGTTCTTAGTAATGGGGACAGGGATTATCTCTGACAGGAACTGATTGGCCTGTTCTATGATCACCTCCCCCTCACAGGGGAGCAGCCTTTCCAGGCCACAGAGGAAGACAATACAGCCACTCCAGATGAAACCTGATAGACTGGGATCAGAGGGATGGGGAGAAGGACCTCCCTTATCGGTGGGCTGGGGGAGGGGCACAGGTGAGGAAGAGGGAAGGTGGGATTGGGAGGGGAGGAAGGAGGGTGCAACAGGGGGGATACAAAGTGAATAAACTGTAATTCATAAAAATAATTAAAAAAAAAACAACAACCAAGGAAGCCATGAAATTTGCAAGCAAATGGATGGAACTAGAAAAGATCCTGAGTGAGGTAACCCAGAAAGACAAAAACATGTTATGTACTCACTTACAAGTGTATATTAGTCAGATAGTATAGAATAACTATACTACAATTCCCAGAGTCAAAGAGGCTAAGTATCAACGAGGGCCCAATGGGAGGTGCATGAATCTCACTGGGATGGGGGAAATACAAAAGATAGAGGGAGTGCTGGAAGAGAGAGAACAAAATAGGAGAGGGAGTGCTGAAGGAAATGAGAGTGGGAATCAGATGTGGGGAGAGCAGGGAAGGGGAAAGAGAAGACATAGGGAAAAAGAAACTCTGGCCTGGTACATCTCTGAGACAGGTGGGACAGGATAGGCTTCTGGGAGAATTTGATGGTCACTCTAGTGAAGACACCTACGAGTGAGGAATATGGAGACCGAAGAGGCCGCCCTCTAACCAGACAGGACTCCAAGCAGAGGGAAGGCAATACAAGCGCATCTATAAAAACTTTGAGCCAAAATTTACCCTGCCTGCAAGACGTGCATGGATAAAGATAAGAGTAGAGACTGAAGGTGGCCAGCCAACCAATGCCTGGACACACCATGGGAGAGAGCCAACCCCTAACACTGTTAAGGACACTGCTATGCTTGCAGAACCTAGCACAGCTTTCTGCTGAGAGGCTTCACCCAGCAGTTGATGGAAAAGATGCTGAGACTCACAGCCAAACATTGGGCTGAACACAAGGAACTTTGTGAAAGAGTGGTAGGAAGGACAGAAAGACCAGCAGAGGAAAGGATCTCTGCAAGAAGACCAACATAGCCAAATAAGTTGGGCCGAGGAGGGACTTACAGAGACTGAAACATAAACCAAAGATCATGTGTGGACTGGACATAGGTCTCCAACACATATGTACATGATGGACAGCTTGGTCTTCACGTGGATCCCATAGCAAGGACAAGAGGAGCTGTCTCTTACAAGGACTCTCTTGCATGCCTTTCAATCACTTCCCCCTGGTGGAGCTGCCCGGCCCAGCCCCTGTAGTAGAGAGAATGCCCTCAGTTCTGATAAGACTTGATGTCCTGGAATGAGTAGGTGGGAGGGCTCCATTTTTTTTTTCTGAGAAGGGAGGGGAGATACAGGAGGAAGGAAAGGAGGATAAGAGCAAGAGGAAAGGAGGGAAGGTGCTATCACTGTTATGTAAAGTGAATAAATAAATTAAAAAAAAGAAAGAAAGAAAGAAAAAAGGGAGACCTGCATTCTAACCAATGTGTCTAAGCCCTCTTGTGGCTTTTAGTCAAGCTGTATCTGAGGCTCTTCTTCGCCACTCCCAGTAGCCCCATGGCTTTCTTAGGTCCTTCATCTCAGTATGGGAGCTTTCTCTCATTCTCTTGTCACTCTTCCCACATTCAAACTGACATCTTTAGAGATACAGCTTCTTAACTAGACTCATAATGAAGGAGGCAAAACTGGGAAGGGAGTACTCATAAGACTAGGAAAAGCCTAAGGATGGGGCTCTGATTCAGTTGATGCCTTGCTCAGTGATTTTCATAAGCCTCTCAATGCCTCAGAACTGGCTATGTCATGTGGAACCAAGGTATTGGGCCAGTTACCTCCATCATTAGTTCATTGGACTTCTAACTCCAACATACACCCAGAGACTTTCTATAAATTTTAACAAAGAAAAGCATCATTGGTATAAATGTCTTAATGTATCTTTAAAACTAAACATGGACAATCAGAAAGGCTGGTTCAGTGTATAACAATCCTTGCTTAGGGAGCTCTCAGCCCTCTTCACTGCCTGAAGAGCATCTGGTTCCTATCTTTAACCCTTTCCTCTGGAACAGCAAGCGAGAGGGTTCTACGTTAAAAACACAGACCTAGGGGACTTCATAAACTCTGTCCCTCTCACATATCTTGTCTTGGCTACCTTATGTTATTCCCTAAGGAAGAAGTCTATAAGAGAGCGGGTCTATAACTACTGGTATGCCCCAACCTGGCAATGGTAGAATCCAGATCAGTTAGCATCTCCGTCTGCAGGATCTAGAAAAGGCAAAGGTCTGGGTCCTGATGATAGTCTTTTAGGTCTATCTCTCAATAAGCTATGGTTGGATCAGTGCTTTTGGAAACTGCTTTGGACAAGATCACAAGTGCTGCACTCTGGCAGTAACCATTCTCTAAGGACAGGTCTGGTGACAAGGGCCTAAGGATATAAGGTATGATAGCAGGTCTCTGGTGAAATATTTCTGCTCTTTAGTTGACCCCTCTGTCTCTTGGTCCTCTTTAATTCTCAGTCATTACATCTGTACCCCCTTTATGCGGAAGGACAAAAGATTATCAGAGGTATTTCTTACTATACTGCTATCTGGAGGCTGTGAAAAAATCTTAACCTTCTAAAATTGCATTGCCCTCTGTATTATGTAATGAAAACCCTAACATCAACTCAACTTACTATGATTTATTGTGGAATATAATTTATGAACAAAATCGTGTTTTTAAATTAAAAATCACCTATGAGTCAAAAAGACTGCCACACTGCTTTCTCCATTATAATCCTGGAGTTTCGTGGTCATCTCGACAAACCTACTCCCTACACCACTGTTTGAATCCTCAGCAAAATTCTCTCAATGGTTTTGTGGCTTTTTTTTTTAAATACACCCTCTAACATAAAATGTATTATCTTCCAAAACAGCACCTTCCAGCTTTGGATAACTTAGACTTTCTAGCCCTTTACCCTGTCTTCTTTGAGTATCTGCCCATGGGTCTTCAGATCACAGTCATGAAGATAGGCCTAAAACAGCCATGTAAGGTCATAAATTGAGGTTATTTCCAAAAAGAAAAAAATTTTTAAAATAATATCCAGGATTCCTTATAGGATAGCCTCAATCCAGACATACAGTGTGGTTCTTTCTGCACCTGGAACTCAACATACCATCTTTGTGTCCATTGAATTTGCTCGTCAGTCCCCTCACAGCTGTTCTGTCAGGCCGGAGTGATCTCCTAATCCTGAAGGATTTGTGTTCAAGGAAGTTGTGATATGTAATGCATAGGATGATGTCATTGCTTTTTCCACAAGTCAGCTGTGACCGGAGCAATGGAATTCTATTTAGTAGTACAGGTTTAAGCCAGCTCAGCTGTTCTTGCAAGAAAAAGAAGAAGAAGAAGAAGAAGAAGAAGAAGAAAAAACACACTAAAACTATTTTGCTGGTGGTTCTCCAATTACAAGAGTTTGGGAATAATCCCCCAAATATTTAAAAAAAAAAAAAGGAGATATTTTTTCCAGAGGCTAAATAGCATACACATGGGAAGTGTAAGATCTGTTGACTCAAAGGAGCCAGCAACAGCATGGTAAATACATCTGACTCCTGACAATAACCAAAGTGAGTGCCAAAGAAGCTTGAGCAATGGGAAATAGATTTTTAACGTTCTCTGGATTTCTCCTTAGCGCTTTCATCACCAGCAGCACACAGCTCTGTGTTTGCCGCCGAGCCACACCCCTAGGCCCCAATACTTTCCTCATGTGGTCTGATGCAGAGAGTTGCCGATGCTACAATCATTCCTTGTCTTGGAGTGGAAAAGTCAGCTTTGTTTGTGGATTCCCAAGTAAACAGATGAACAGTAATTAGCTCTCAAAACACTCCATTTCCTGGAAAGGGTTTTCTTTTGAGCTTTCATGATCTTGTCTATGTGACTAAAGCCAAATTACTTGAGACACCAGAATTTTGAAAACTGGCCCCAAGGGGGCAGAAAAGTACTTGGATGTTAGAGAAAAGTTACTGATGTCACAGACAATGTATGAACACACACAAGAATGTACACACACACAGGCACACACTAACTCCAAACAGACATAGAAATAAAGTTTAGATTATATCTCTTAATTGTTTGGTGATTGACTTTTTCGTTTGCTTTTATAATTTTTAAGTACATTATCTTATTTCTCCAAATATTCCTCTATGACAGGTGTTGACAAACTCTTTTCTATAAATGACAGAATAAAGACCTGCCATAGGTTCAGCATTTATCTATCTATCTATCTATCTATCTATCTATCTATCTATCTATCTACCTGACTACATACTGGCAATTTGTGTTATGTCTGCATAACAGATTTAAGGAGGGAATGACGGGATGGGACACAGGTTGTTTATTCTGCATGTGTCACTGGGAACTGTTGTTTCTCCTCTCTAAATGACTCACTACTTCCAGGCAAAGAAAGTAATTATATGTTTTCTTCTAATACAGCCATATGAGACTCCTTATATACAAAAGTCCAAGCTATTTAGAAAAGTACATTCAGAAAGCTTGGTGACATTGTGCTGCGAACAGGCAAAAGGTTCTGGGTTCTGTAGTGTTCCTCCTTCTCCAGTACATATAAGGAAGGTTCAGCACCTTCATTTTTCTGACCTGATATTAAGAGACACTTAAAGCAACCAGCCTAGAGAGAAATTGCAAGGAGGGGAGGAACTCCCAGTGTCCTCACAGGCAATGAAGATTAATGGCACTGATGTTATTTTTACCCATGTTTCCTCCTGGAATGAATGCCTATTTTTTATGTCAAATGGCAAGCTATTTCTTTCCATTCCAGAAGTCGAGGGCAAGAGCTTCATAATCAGGCATGTGAAAACAGAGAGCTCGGTTTCCAGCTTGAGACAAAAGAGACACTCAATGATCCTGAGTCAGTGTGACTTATTTACTCTTCCATGAAAAATCCCCCTCCCTAGCTACCTCCAAACAGTCCAGAATGCTTACACTCATTGTAAGCATGATAATATGGCACTTTGCAAAAATAAAGAAGAGGCAGCCTGAGAACATCTTCATTTACAGAACTGTAAACAAGTTGCTTCACTTCAAAACCCCATAAGCAGAGTAGCGTTGATGACCTCAGTAGAGGTCATTAAAAACTAGCTGTAAGGAGCAAATGGGAAAACCCATTGTTACTTCAAAAAGGGGGATACATATATATTACATATATATAATACAACAATAGAAACACATTCAGTAGACCCACAAATGACTCTGTTATATCATTGTAAGCCTATCTTCTCTCTGCCTGCAACAGAAGGCCTTCTTATATGTTTCATGTTACTGCCACAACTAGAATGATTAAGCATCCAACAGATATCTATCTTAACAGCATGAGAGCAGTAGAAGAGAAAAGTAACATACCTTCCTTGAGGACTAATCACAGGCAGCAAAAGGGGGCACCATATGAGATTTTGATTAGGATGGTATAGGAGTGGAATACTTGTGCAATAGGGTGGGAATTCATCAAGGTCACCCAGTTTATTCCGTTGGCTGCAGTGGCTGCCACCTCTCACAAAGACTGAAAGGTAGCCAATACCAGGCCTAAGGTAAGGCTGAACATAGGAAGTTAGGAAACCTGCATCAGAAATCCCCAAAGTTCGCTGGGCATGAAATTAAGGTTAAGCCTCAGCACACAAATGTGTGATGTTATGGATGTAAAACAGTTCAAAAGTCAAAAAACTTTAAAAAGTAAACTAGAATATCACTTTGGGGGAAAAAAAGGATTTTAGCAGCTAGGTTTGCTCTCCCTCTCACCCCCTCCCTTCTTTTTCATCTTAATGCAGACTATTAAAATATCCCTGTTTTTGAAAATGCTCAGTGGCTGAGTGGTTGGATCCCCAAATATAGTATCAGTGGCGACTTCAAAGAAGCCACAAGGAGACCTTCCAGCGCCGCTCTCATAGTACCTGTTTTAGTTTCAACAGTCCTGACCTCTGAGTCTCATCCTGAAAGCTAAAGCTTTTCCCTGTCATGAAAGCCTCCTATTTTGCTCACCTCCCAGAGACACAGCAGTTACACAAGGTTACGGTGTGGGATGCCAGTGTGAAGTCCTTCCAGGGGTGGGGCATTTTTCCAGTGCATGGTCCGGCTGGGTGGCCGCCATACACATTGATTGCTTTAGTATGCCTAAGTGCCCAGAGGCCAAATGGCTATTTAGAAAGCAGGAGTGGAGGCCCTCAAAATGTAAAGCAAACAGAATTCTAGTTACGATGTTGGAGACAACTGGACGGCTGCAAACGTTAGTTCAAATCCCTCAGTGTAATAATAGAAGAAGCAGAGACCCAGAGAGTTATTTGAGAAGCATCAGTTACCGGGACCCTAACTGATTATCTTTGCCTCTTGCCAGGGTGGTGTTTACCCAGTGTTTAGTCTAAACAACACTACAGACATCTGGAAGCCTGCATTCAATAACACCCAATGTGAACTGCTTCCACGCAACCAGAAATATGCTTTGAGAAGCTAATACAGCAGAAAGAGTTTGGGAGATTTCAGAAATTTCATACTATTTATGCAGAGGTTTGAGTCCAGGTGAAAGAGGAACACTGTTGGAAGAACAAATGTTGTCTGTTTCTTGCTAATCATTGTAACCACTTAAAATGTTTTGCATTTGTCTCGGCTGATTTTTTGACATTTGTCTTAGAGCTGGGTAGTTGAAATCCAATTTGGCCTGATGAACTTTGTTTTTAAAGTCTGTCTGTGATTTTTATATTTTACAACACTTAGATTTTCAACACTGTTTTAATGCACAAATGTAAACCAAGTGTGTTTTTAATATTGTTTTTTAAAAGTACTTTTTCCACTCAATTATATAACATTGTTCTCATCCAATTTTTAAAAATAGAATTCCTACTTCAGACATAAATTATAAGAACTTGTAACATTCATTATAACAGATATACTTAGATGACTATTCATGTGTCTTGCCATCCATCCACCCAACAATCCATCATTTACCAACACATGATACAATGTCTACAACAAATCTTTCTTCCTGTTTCTTTTTAGTGTGTGTGTGTGTGTGTGTGTGTGAGAGAGAGAGAGAGAGAGAGAGACCTTGAGTGTATGTATTTATACCCTGTGTGCACAGGTGTGCAAGGAGGCCAGACGAGGGCATCAGTTCCTCAGGAACTGAAGTTACAGGCAGTTGTGAACTCCATGATGTGTATGCAGCAAACTGAACTCAGGCCCTCTGCAAAAGCAGCAAGTCCTTTTAACTGTGGAGCCATCTCTCTGGTCCTTGTCATTAACAAATCTTTAATGAGTACATTTTATGTGCCACATACAGTACTAGTCATGGGTAAAACAAATGTGTAAAACATAAGAAAATCCCTGACCTCGATGATCTAGTTTGGTGAAACTAAGTTTGTATCCTCCAAATTTTCCCAGGAAAATAACAATGTATGATATAATATGGTGGCATATTCTTATAATGTAACTAACACCATAGGATAATTCTCAAAATCTGTCATGGATACTCCATTGCCTATTGATTCAACAAATATTCAGATGTCAATGTGCTCATTTCTTTAAGGATACATCAATGAGAACGGTGCTCTTACAGTTCACAATGACATTAGCCTCTAAACACTGTTAAAAATATCTTGGTGATTTAGTTGCTTTCTTCTTGCTGAGAGAAAGCAACTTAAGGAAAAAAGGGTTTACTGTTGCTCACAATTCCAGGTTACTATAACGCAAAAGCCACAGCCACAGGAGCTTGAGACAGCTACCTGGTTGGATTACATTTGTGGTCAAGACAGGCCAACAAAAGCATGCTTCTACTCAGTCACTCCTTACACTGTACAGAATTCATCCGAGGATGGCCCCATCAGCGGTGGCTAGGTCCTCCTACCTCAACTATGCAAGCCGATAATCCCGCTTAGACAGGACAAGAGGGTCATCTTCCGTGTGGTTCTAGAATCTGTCAAGTTGGTGAGTACTACCCATCACACCTGGTAACACACAATTATTTAAGCAAACTCTTCCCAATAACCTACAGCATATTTTTTTATAGTTAGTACCTTTGTCATAAGAACCATCAGATAACATCCTTGGAACTATATTCTGTTTAATAAACAGCAGAACCTTAATATTTATAGTTGAACAGTTATAATTCCAGCTCTCTGGCAATGACTCCAAACACTTTAAGGAGGTAGACTTGTAATTAATTTGAGGCATAGAGGAATCCACAGAGAACTGGGTGTGGAAGGGGCTCACATCCTCAATCCAAAATGGTTTTGCTCACTAAAAAGTACTGTAACTAATAAAGCTAATCTCTGGATTTGGTATTTATAGCTTGTGAGCTAAAATTCAATGTGGTACTTCCAGACATTATTCAAAAGAACTAAATAGATATTTATTTAACTCATTAGTCCCAAAGGAACTTAAGTTTGTGAAATGGGGCAGTGCATTCACATACTTCTCTGTTTGCAATGCTGAGGCATCTGGAGATGTCTTAGCAGCACAAAACCACAAATATTTTCAGAGGCCAGTCAGGGCATGCCAGTAAACAGATGGGCACTTTGCAAAACCACTCAACAATGTCTCTCAAATTTTGGATGCCTCCAAAACATGTAGGTAACATACCCAAACAGATTGCTGGTCCTAAGGATTCTGAAGATGCAGATCTGAGGTGGGACAAGAGAAATGGAACTTGTAACATGTTCTCAGATGTTCTAACATATTCCCAAGTAATGCTGATACAGCTGGTCTAAGGACTACCATGCAATGTCTGTTGCAGGAGATGGCAGGGTCGAGATGAATTTAACAGTCTTAGCAATAAAGGTTGAGCTCTACATAAGTGTCAGTGTTTATAGAAGCAACAAGAAGCAATTTATAGGCATAAAATTCACTGGCAAGTACTAAAAAGTTTGGTTAGATCAATACAGAGGGATCAAAGAAACCAGAGCTTTGGTTTGCCCTGAAGGCTACAGGCCTGCACTCTGATAAACTGCATGTAGTTTTTTCCGGGGTGATAAAACAATTTTGTAGGCTATTTTTAAAAGAACATGAAGTCCAGAAAAATATCAAGCACCTGGTTTTTTGTGGTGGTGATAAAAAATAAAGCAAGTGATCCAACTGTTGTGCTCCTTGGTTTTATTATCTACAAGATAGACCTCATAAATATACTTCCTTAAATGAACAAATTATTTTATCCAGTGAGACCAGAACACGGTGCCCAACACCCTTTCAGCCACTGAATACAATCACCTTACTTTAAAAACAAAGTATACACAATTGTTTTTAACTTTTAAAGTATCTCCAACAGTATTGGGTGCACAGAACAGACACCCACCACAAAATCTTTAGCAAATGAAGTACTATTCAAAGTTTATCATTTAAGACTGATAGTTTTAAACACTGGGAACGTATTTCCCCCTTTGATTTGCCCTGACGAAATGCTTGATAAATGTGTGCTGTACCTTCCACCATGTTGCTGACTTTTGTATCTGCAGATCTGTCAAACTACACAGCAGTGGAGAAATACTAAGTTTTTCTAAACAACGGAATTCCCAGAAGACAAAGGAAGAGTTCAAACAAATGGCATGAGAAAAAGCAGGGGATGGTATTTTCCCTAAATGTAGTTGTAGCTAATTGGAATCATTTGAGTAAGCTTACACAGAGTCATTCACGGAAGCCAGGGCTCTGCCCTAACAGCTGCCACCCTAAGTGTTCCAAGTGTTTGTATGTGATACCTAGGGGGGAAAAGCTTAGTCCATAAACAGATGGATTCATCAAAGGTGAGAACAAACAAACAAAAAGCACTATATTTGAAAAAAATTCTCCTCCAGGTCACTGAGATGACTCCGGATGGAGGCTAAGGCATCTGCTGCAAAACCTGCCAAGCTGGGTTCAATATGTGGAACCTGCATGGTGTGTGATGTTGTCTTCTGACCTCCACATGCATAAGTGAATACGTGCAAGCATGCATGTATGCCCCAGGCACAAACACACAGAGAGACAGAAATGATAGGATCTATATAATAGGCATTTTTCCCAGTCCTCAATGTATGCTATCTCAACAGTTAAAAAAGACCCATGAGTACACAAAGAACAAAGCGTGAAGGCTTTATACTTGGTGAATCATTTCCCCTGCAGTGGTGTTCTTAGAAAGGGTCAGGTCTCCCTAGATAGTTGGGTGTTACCCACTGTAGATCACAAGCATATAAAGTTGTTCCTATTATTTCATCTTTATTACACTGGTAAGTTGTGCTGGCTAGTTTTATTTCAACTTGACACAAGCTAAAATCATCCTAGAGCAGGGAACCTTAATATAGAAAACATCTCCAAAAGATTGGGCTGTAGACAAGCATGTAGGGCATTTTCTTATTTAGTGATTGATGGGGGAGGGCCCAGCCAATATGGGTGGTGTCCCACCCCCCACCCCAGACCAGTGATCCTGACTTCTATAAGAAAACAGGCTGAGCAAGACAACAGGAGCAAGCCAATAACCAGCAACTTCCCATGGCCTCTGCATCAGCTGCTGTCTCCATGTTCCTTGTTTGACTTCCTGTCCTGACTTCCTTCTATGATGAACACTGACAAGGAAGCATAAACCAAATAAACCCTTTCCTCCAAAAGTTGCTTTGGTCATGGTGTTTTGTCATAGCAATAGTAACCCTAACTAGGAGAGAAGTCAAATTGCCTTTTCCTCAGATATCTTTAATTCTTCATAGTTTAGTCACTGGTAGGAAGCTTGACCAAAAGTTCTTAAGTAAATTGGCTGAATTTCATCTAAAATTGTCAGTTTTTACCTCTGTTGTCTTAGGCACATTGGCAAGCCTGCCCGTGCCTCAGTTTCCACATTGCTAAGGAAGGCATAATAAAAGTCCTTACCTTTGAGGGTTAAGGTAACGACTATGTAATTGCTATTTCTCAAACACTAAGAAGTGTCTCTTGCACCTAATAATTATCTGATAGATCAATTAATCCTTGCTCTTGCATATTTTTCCTTTAGAATCTGCAAATGAACAAGTGTATGTATCAATGAAAAGATAATAGTAAATTCAAGCTTTTATGAAGTTAAATATATAGGAACTGATGGATATAAAAGTAGATTAAACAGAATGTGTCTCAGTCAAGAGGCCTGGGGTGTCTTCTGGTACTTCCAGGAAGAAAGAAGGCTCAGTGTAAAGTGGGAACAGAATCCAGACCCCACACCTTAAAAAGACAAACAAAATATCTACTTAAGATTCTTTTCCAAACCTAATTTTAGAAGTTCAGAATTGAACCTAAAGTATTAAAATAAATAAATAAATAATTTATATTTGCCTTCACAGTAAGTGAATGTGCCATTCAGAGTTGCAATTTTCATTTTGACTTTATTTTGGTTTCTATCCATCCTTAATATTTTTCAGTCTCTGTAAGAGGTTTTCATTACAGACTTCACCTCAGTCCCTTTATGTAAATTTGTAGATTTTATTTTATTCAAATGAAATTTATAAGCATTTTTATCTCAGGTTTTTGGGGGGTTTTTTGTTTTGTTTTGTTTTTAATGATGAACAAACCTCTTATTTCTCAAAGTCTTTTCTCTCAGAAAGGGGATTCCCAGGAACTAGTACAATGTCTTAGTCATAGATTGCTTCAAGACCAAGCAGAATTGGCCAAGGCTTTGTGAACTGACCACATCATACAGGGTTTGGCTGTTCATACAGCCAGAAGTTGCTTTCCCATCACTTAGGTCACTTATCTGTGCTTGGTGAACTTACTTATACTGAGTCTGTGAGATCACACACTGAAAAGGACTGTTCCGGGGAAGAATCTCTAATTCCATGACCTGCACGGCAGACACTGCCTTACATGTGGAGAGTGTCTAAAGTTCCTGCAGAAGAAAGATTATTCTTTTTGAAACTTTTTATTACTTCATTACATTTTTTTATACAGTGGGTTTTGATCACCTTCCCCCTTATCCCCAAACTCCACACAGATTTATACCCCCTTCCCCACCACCCCAACTTCTTTTCCTCTTTTATATTCATCAAGTCCAATTCGTGCTGCACACATGTCTATTGGAGAGTAGCTGATTTGCAGTGGTTACTCTCTCAAAGAAACCCTACTCTCCGTCTCAGCAGCTACTAATTGTCAGTGGTTCCTTCGCTAGGTATGGGACTTTGTGCCCACAAGATTCCTTCATAAATGCTATTCATATCAGGGTACGTGTAGCTATGATCCATTTAAAAGACACGAAAGAAACACATCTAACTTGAAATCCCAAATTGTTCATTTATTAAACCAGAAACAAGTCGTATCCATATTCTGTCATCTAAGATTTAAAGTTTCATCAATTTTCATCAATTTTCTTCTTAGAGCCAAATATTTCATTAACAGAAATTTGCATACAATGTTTCCATTGGCAGCCACTGGAGCTCATATTTATTGTGAAACATTATAGTTTCCCATATACTGAAACATTTTAATGTTACTCTAGTTTCACATAAACATGACCTTGATGGATATAATGCTACTAAAAATAATTTTACTTTACTGCCAGGCATTTTGCTGCAATTTCAAGCTCATGGTGCAAAATACTTTCTGCAAAGAGACTAAAACTCAACACAATGTTCTAAAAGACTGTGGTTTCCCATATGGCTAGAAAAACTCTGCACATGATGCAAAGGTATTTAAAACTTTACACAGAAGTCTTATACAAATAATGCTTAGTGGGCCACATAAAGAGTTAGTTGGAAGTCCTAACTATGTATCAATAATCATTCCTCATACAGTGGAGCAAAAGTGAGGTTCTGCCAGGATGACAGATACTGAAGGGGACAGGCAGGCTTACAAAATTTGGTGTGGTCAACACTTGACACAATCTCTAAGTGATGGAATCTACAGTTTGCCTCAGAATTTGGACATCTGGCTTTCACAATAAACACAAGATTGCAGGTACTTTTATAGGACTGCCTCATATGTAGATGTAAGTTGAAAATATATTGGGAAATAGTGGCCCACTCTTTATGATTCCCATCACCAGAGAGAATACATGAAAATGGGAAGAAGACAAAAGGTTTTCCATTTTCAGACATTCTGAAACAAGGCAACTCTTTAGGGATATAGAATAGACTGCAATTACCAGGGACTGAAGGGGAGAAAAAGAGGTATTTCAAAGGGTCTTAGGAGGGAAGCCTTTGAAGTGATGAAACTTCCATATCTTTATGGCTATTATGTGATTATGTCTTTTTCAAGTGGTATATCTGCATACTAATGACAAAAGAGTGTTAATAGATGCATATTTAAAAGAAAACAATCTTTTTTTTTTTTTTACAACTTTAAAGAACAGTTTATTCCCCTCAATTTTCAATTCAGATATAAAAATTCTAAGATTATTAAAGCCTAACACTGAAATTACAGGTTATATATTTATACTTTACTAGTTGAAACAGACTTTTTTCTTTTTAATAATTTCTTTCTTTTTTTTTTTTTTCAATGCAGTTTATTCAGGAACATTGAACAATCCTCGGACCCCGGGGAAAGCCAGGCCACAGCTTAAATAGCCTCTGGGTAGCCAACCCAGGCGTGCCACGGGGGCAATGCAGATAGGTCCACATACATGGAAGCAAGCCAGATCCTCGGCCTTAGCCAAATGTGGAGTTGTTCGTGACAGAGAGCACTCACCATCGGGAAGGTGGAAGGCGGAAACCAGCTCCATCTTTAAGGCATAGCATTCCGCAGCTCTCTACAGTTCCCCCTTTTTGTTTTAGACGCATCAGGCAAGAGTAGAGGTCTGATCTCTGATATTAGAAATAAATTGGGACTTTGTACAGATGTTCATTTAGGTGTCATCCACCCAAAGAGCATCAGACCGTCCGATACCTTTTTCTCAGAGGCGGGACCTGGGGCATCAACCCGCATGCAATCAGACATGCTCTTCTCTGGGTCCAAAGCGGCTGACCCTGAGTGCAGTGCTTAGCCTCGCATCCTGAGCGTATCATTTTAGCTTTTTATGGTATCCAACCATGCTTGGGGAGAATGTCCTGCTTCAATGGCTGTAAAGGCCTGAATGATCATGGCTGCATCACACTGTTGTGAGACTCTAATCTTGCATATATACCACAGGCAAACCAAGGAGACCAACACCAGAAGGCCTGCTAACACTCCCATGCCCGCCCATTCCTTCAGATGATTCATGGCTGCAGCAATCCATGTTGATAATCCTCTGGCTAGTCCTGCGTCCACTCCGTTAGAATTTACTGTGACAATGGCCACTCTCAGCTGCTCCATCGTAGTATCGAATAGAAAACAATCTTAAACACTTGCAAACTACTAAGTAAATAACTATCCTTACATTGCCATTTTCACAGTTGGGAGCAGAGGCTCGGAGAAATGACTTAAGATGAGATCAGCTTTTGAACTTTGGGTAGCAACTGCTAATGGAAAGTGCTTCGCTTCTTTGGGTTCCCATACATCAGTGTTACAGAGAAACCTGCCACCTCGCCCGCATTATGTTTGGCAATTCAGTCGGCCATAAAATTACACAGTAAATTTTTACATGAATTTAAAATCCATTCAGAAACGCCAAAGTGGTTCAAATGCTTTCACAACAGAGTCTTCCCTCCTGAAGAAGCACTGATGAGCACTCCTGAACCACCCACCCTCCACCTGGCTTCTAGGAACATTCACACTGCCATTTCCATTTAACCTGCCAACTATGGTTTCTACAGCATGGCCCACTAGGCTCCACTTCCACCATTCCCTGTTGCTAATCTGTGGTACAGGATAACACAATGGGAACACTATTGACCACTCAGAGTCATCAGAATTTATACACAATGTGAAGGCCAAAACCTTTGTGTGGAGCCTGAGGGGACTGGAGGTTCTGCAGCCAACCCTCAGGTCTAATTGCTGTGTCTCCTGGACTTTTTACCTGGGAACTCAGTGCTGTTCAGTGTTCAGCTTTGGAGTAGGGGCAGGGAACAGGAAGAGCAGACAAATTGTGTGCAGGGTTGCAAAGTACTTTAACTCCGATACAGATGTAAAGTGCAAAGGGGGTTCCTAGAAGCTGCCCATCGGATGAGCCTCTCTGAGCAGTGCTCTGTTCTGTGAGAGTCCCCTCTTCTGTCTACATCACTCAGCTTCCTTCCTGTTCTTCGACACCCAGAATGATACTTTCTCCCAAACCTCCTGATTGCCAGCACCACTTCCTTCCCGCTTCATTCGCTTTTGAAGATCAAGTAGCAGTGTCTGACGTTTTAAAACCACAGGATTCTCACTTTCCTCCCAAATTTTCTCACAATTTACGGCTTCTCATTTGAGAAATTTGTTCTCAATGAATGACACAACTCACATGTATTCCTGTATCTCCAAAATAAACAGTAACTTGTACGCATATATAGAATAATACAAGTTTGAATAGACAAAATACAATAAAATCCCATTATACGCACACTCACACATACACACACATAGGAGTAATCAAATTAGTTTTTCCTCAGTGTTTGGTTGAAATTATTATACTTCAATAACCAATAACTTTAAAATTGCCATGCCATTCCTCAAATAACAAATTGTATCCCACAGACAGAGTTATTTCAGGTTTAACATCATCTCATGAGATCACTCTGTTAAATATCTATTTTAAAAACAAGAACTTTGAGATTTATAGGAATTAAGACTTGCTTAAGAATGCCTTGTGGCAAGGCACTGAATGTAACTTCTAACGTAATGCCAAAACAAATATTCTCATTCTTTCCACTCTATCCTCAACTGTATTCCACTTTTCACTCTAACTCAAAGAAAACAACATTAGCTCCTCTAACATCCCTGGGACTGAGGCCAGGGGCAGCCACTCTCTCTCCCTGAGTGGTGTCCCTTCCGCTCCGCACTTCTATTGAGTAGGCCCCAGCCATGCATTTCTAACACTTAACGTCTGAAACAATGCAAGAGAAAGCCAAAGTGAACATTTGTCATTCTTGGAAATGCTAAGTGGAAGACGCTGGCACAGTAGGAGGATATTTTAATCAGTTATGAAATTAAAAAAATTAATATCATGCATTAGCAAGTTCATATGCCCAAACAACACTAATATCCTCTTTTTAAGTGGGGGCTGTCTCTGACACGGACTCTGTTGCCTGCTTTCGCTCACTTCCCCCTAGCGGGGCTGGCTCACTCAGCAGGTCACAGGGGAAGAGGAAGAACTCAGTGCTGATGATGCTTGATATGCTGGGGTGGGTGGATGGATGGGTAGGAGGGGGCTTCCTTTTCTGAGGAGCAGGGGAGGGTGGATAGGTGGAAGAGAAAGGAAGGCTGGACCCGGAAGGAGAGGAGAGAGGGGGCTACGATCAGGATGTAAAGTGAACAGATAGATAGAAAGAAAGATAGATGAATAGATAGACAGACAGACAGACAAATAGATTTTTTTAAAAGCTGCAAAATTTAAATAAATAAATAAAGCAAAGCAGGCTTATAGGCGAGGGGTAGTGATACATGCCTTTAATCCAAGCACTCAGGAAGCAGAAGCAGGTGGATCTCTGTGAGTTTGAGGCCAGCCTCATTTACAAAGCGAGTACAGGAAGGCCAGGACTCTGTTATTCAGAGAAACCCTGTCTTGGAAAAAAAAAAAAAAAGCCAGCTTATAGTTTATTCTGGGCATTCATATAGCCCATCTGATTTGGCTATAAGAAATGAAAGTCATTGCTTGTTTGTTTATTTTATGAATTAATACACTGTAGGTGAACTGGGAAGGAGAGACTAGACTTTACACATTTAACCCCATTCAAGAATCTTGCCCCTAAACACACTGTTTTCCCTACAAGAAAAAGCAAATTACAACTCAAAACAGTATGATCATTAGTGAGTCTAGCAGCATTAGATTCTCCTTTCGTAGCCTAGAACAAACCTGCAATTCCTTCCTAGAAAGATGCCCACATATACTGACCTCTCCAAAAGTTTATGGGTTTCACTCTAAAAGTGAATCCTGGGGAAGAACTGTTTCTTTGCTGTTCCAGTTAGTCTGTGGGAGGAAATGCACACACACACACACACACACACACACACACACACACACACCAGCAAATACACTGACTTTGTAACTCTACAACAATCTTTTTTCTTAGTCTCAAAGCCTCAGTCCCCTGCAGCTATGCTTGTTATCTGCATGACATATCTTCATATAATTATTAACCACTGTGCCTGTTCGTGCGTGTATGTGCACACATGTGCGTATGCATGTGTCTGTATTGTATTTGCACAAGGTCCTGATTTCAATACCCAGGCACATGTTTCAGTGATCTGAAATATAAATTTTGACTCTATGGTAGGGCAAGAAAACTTGTAATCATTTTACTATTGAAACTATATAAAATGAAATATAATTTAAATATAAAATATACTATTGAAATATAATTTGTTACTCCTTCGTGCCACACGCTTCAAAACTCAATTTTCATTCCATAAATTATTATTATTATATACAACATGAGAATGGATTATTTCCACAACAAGATAATCAATGCACGGCTTCAAATGATATTATCTAGAATTCATTACTAGTATTATTTTCATAGAATCCATTTTCTAACCTGTACTATATTTCATTTCTTTACTCAAAAATTTATATTACTTCCTAGATGTGTTGGCAAAGTAGTCCCCCTGGTGATAGAAAATAAATGGTTGGAAAATAAGAAAAATGAAGCTGAATTAGAAGGTTATAGTTCTGTGGCACTGCTAAATAGAAGAGATAATTGGGGCAAATCTTGGCTGGTTCCTATTTAATCTTTTACATATCATTCTCACTGTGTCTAAGAAAACACCTCAGTTAATAACTGTCCCAAATCAAGAGCTTTCGCTGGCTCCAAGCTTCCTGGAGACTGAGAGGATGTCCTGGCAAGATGTCCAGAACCAGGATGCTAGTGCAGCTGTGGTCTCTCCTGGGGTACCCAGAATTCACTTGACCTCCAGACAGTCAGCCGCTGCTATGTGCCACCATCATCAGCCCCACAATCTCCTAGATAAAAACCTAGATATGACCAACAGAGACTAACTGCAGAATGAAAGAGAGAGAGAGAGAGAGAGAGAGAGAGAGAGAGAGAGAGAGAGAGAGAAAACATGGGAAAATCAGGCAGAGGTGGAAAGGTCGTCTAAAATAAAAGCTGGTGAAGTCTGAGTCTGCACCCCACCTAAGACTCCAGGGTAATAGTGGCATTACAGCTCAAACAACCTTTTCCTCCAGGACACATTAATCACTGAAACCCAGAATGCAAACCACTACACGGGCCATTTGCTTCTTTCTCCAAATAAGACAGGAATATACCTTACAGACTTCTTCTGAAAATCCACTCAGATCTACCATGCCATGAACAGAAACATAGGCCATAATAATTCACACTTTATAAACAAAACAAAAGCCAAAAGTTTAAGAATAAATGAGGCTTGCTAATTTATTAGAGACTATGTTTTAGTCACTCTCATTAACAATCGAGCTATTATAAGGACAGACACTTGGGGGTGGGGGCCGTTGTCCTAGTGTCTTTTAATGTTATGATAAAATACCTGACAGAAAGCAGGTGGGAGGTTATTTCAGCTTTACAGTTCCAGATTACAGTCTATCATTGTGGAAAAGACAGCAGAGAGGGTTCAAGTAGTTAAATCGAATTGCATCCATAGCCAAGAGCAGGCAGAGAGAAATGAGTGTACACATGCTAACTTGTTTGCCCTCAGCTGGATTGCTCCTTTGTTGTACAGTGCAGAAACTCCTGCCAAGGGAGTGGTGCCACCTCCAGTGGGCGAAGTCTTCCCATACCAATTAACTTCATTAAGACAATTCCCTACAGTCAAGGCCACAGGCCAATCTGATAGAGGCCACTCCTCATTGAGACTCTTCCTAGCTGACCCTAGGTTGTGTCAACCTGACAGTTTAAAGTTTTGCCATGCATTTACACAATGAAATAGCACTCAGCAATTAAAAACAAGGAAATCATGAAATTTGCAGGCAACTGGGGGGAACTAGAAAAGACCACCCTGAGTGAGGTATCCCAGAAGCAGAAAGACACACAGGGTATATACTCACTTATAAGTGGATATTAGACATACAATATAGAACAATTATACTAAAATCTGTGTACCTAAAGAAGCTAATAAAGAAGAAGGACCCTGGGTAAGATGATCAATCCTCACTCAGAAAGGCAAACGGGATAGACAGAAAAAGAGTGAGAAAACAGGGAACAGGACAGGAGTCTGCCACAGAGGACCTCTGGAAGGCTCTGCCCTGCAGACTATCAAAGCAGATGCTGAGACTTTTGGCCAAACTTTGGACAGAGTGCAAGGAAACTTATGAAAGACATGAGAAATAGTAAGATCTGGAGAGGACAGGAACTCCACAAGGAGAGCAACAGAACCAAAAAATCTGGGCACCGGGGTCTTTTCTGAGACTGATACTCCAACCAAGGACCATTCATGGAGATAACCTAGAACCCCTGCACAGATGTAGCCCATGGCAGTTCAGTGTCCAAGTGGGTTCCATAGTAATGGGAACAGGGACTATCTCTGACAGGAAATGATTGGCCTCACCTCCCCGTGAGAGATACAGAGGAAGACAATGCAGCCACTCCCGAGGAGACCTGATAGACTAGGAGCAGAAGGAAGGAGAGGAGGACCTCCCCTATCAGTGGACTTGGGGAGGGGCATGTGTAGAGAAGGGGAAAGGAGGGTGGGATTGGGAAGGAAGAAAGGAGGGAGCTACAGGGGGGGGATAAAAAGTAAATAAAGTATAATTAATAAAATTAAAATAAAAAAATATTAAAAAAAAAAAAAAAGAAAGACCTGGAGGTGACTGGGGCTCCACAAGGAGAGCAACAGAACTAAAAAAAAGTCTGGGCTGAGGGGTCTTTTCTGAGACTCACATTCCAACCAAGGACCATGCATGGAAATAACCTAGAACTCCTACAACCCCTGTACAGAAGTAGTTCAGTGTCCAAGTGGGTTCCATAGTAATGGGAACAGGGACTGTCTCTGACATGGATTCAGTGGCTAGCTCATTGATCACCTGCCCCTGAATAAGAAGGCAGCCTTACCATGCCATAGAAGAACACAGTGCAGCCAGTCCTGATGAGACCTGTTATCTAGGGTCAGAAAGTAGAGGAGGAGGACCTCCCCTATCAGTGAACTAGGGGAGGTGCACAGGAGGAGAAGAAGAAGTGTGGGTAGGACTGGGAAGAGATACATGAGGGGGCTACAGTGAAAACAGAAAGTGAATAAATTGTAATAAATTAAAAAAAGTAAATGCTGGGGAAAGAAAAGTTTTACCACTACAGGGGGCATGTGATATCTGAGTTCTCAACTAATAATAAATTCCCACAGAATCCTTTAAGCATCAACAAGAAGAATTAAGCATCAGGAAAACTATCAATTAAATGAGAGTGATGACATGGCTTAGTACTTTGCTCCTCAGTTTACACATTTTTTAGTTCTGTTAATTTAGTATCACACATTTATGAGAGGCAACAGTTGTATTATCCTCCCAATCAAAGAGACAGGCCCCAGTAAAGACAAATCACCAACCAGCTAAAGGCCTTATAGTATTTTAGTGCCAAACTCTTATATCACTCAATCTTTTGTTTTAAAACACCTGTTAAACACATAGTATGTCCCAATAAATGTATTGACAAGCAGGGAGATAGACAAGGAAGGTACCCTTTGCCTTCCTTGAATTCAAAGTTTACCTGACAGCATGTCAGGAAAAATATACAAGACTGTTAAGTCACAGCAAGTATTATATACCTCCCATATACCTTCTAATGTGCAGGGTGAGTCAAGGAAGCGGGATCAGAAAAGGTTGCTGGAGTTGATTTTCTACTGATCATAAAGACAGTAATGGTGAAAGTGGGACATATACATTCATTCTGATTTTCACAGAGTGTCTTTTACTTTCTTGGGGCTCAGCAAATGTTGGTTGGGAGGAACGTATAAATGAATGCATTAACTATCTGCTCCCTGTTTTTTTTTTCTATGATTTAAATTTTCTATTAACATTATTTTACACTTTAGTGAAAAGCCATAGAATGAAAACTTCCCAGGCCACGAAGATACAATGATGGTGATCATAGCCAATTCAGCTGCTTTCTAGGACCTTTGTTTTTTTTTTGTTGTTGTTGTTTGTTTGTTTTTTTAACTGCGTTTTCATGATTCACAGCAAAGGGCACCACAGAGACTTAGATGTTATGAAATTACACACGGGACACCAGCAGTTAGAAGACAACAGCTCATGTGGTAGCAGAAATTTTGGCAGAGATCTGAAGGATTTGAAAGATCCTTCCATTTGCAAAGCATTACTGGACATTTAAATAGTTTTTTTTTTAATTAGGCCTATAAGCCCCAGCCCCGTGTTACACATTTAGCCCACAATCCAAGTGTGCAGCAAAGTTACCTAAGACTCTTAAGAGAAAATGCCAACTGATGTTTATAGAATCTGCCATCTACCAAACAGCTCTGGAAAACCAGCTTTTCCCACCATTCAGGATGAATGACATCATCTTCTTCTAAGGCGTGAAAGCTGGTCTGCTTGGTCACCTAAGGACACCTGACTACAGTCTGTAGCACGTGCACTGTGATGTTTTCCAGGAATGGTAATGATCTTACTTTGAGTCATGCATCCTTCTTGGTATTTGGGCTTTACAGTGTCCCTGATGAAGTCAAACTACATTACCGTCCGTGGGAAGATTTTTGGACTTTTAGATAGATTAAACAGATCTCTATTAAACACTATGCAAAAGCTAAAGTAACCAATATGTCAACCAGTCATCAAACATTCAAGGAACAGCGACTGCAAAGCTGGTACATAGTAACAACAAATTAGGTTCAATATGGTGGAGTGCATGGCCTTTCAGTAAATACTAAAATCTGTGTTTAACATGAGTCATTCTTGTTATTATTTTATTATTTTCATATCCCATTTCCTTTAAACTTGCAGTGAGTTTTTACACAGAAGGTAGGAGGGAAAAGAAAAAAAAAAAAAACTTTCTGCCAATTCAGCAAAATGTGAAGCTCTCACTCCAGTAAGCAGGCTCACACTCCGGGCAATTTCAGAATGCAACCCAGCTTATAGGTTTCCATACCCGAATTGCGAAAGTCAAACTACAGTACAAGCTGTTCTGCAGCCTGAAGGGTCAACAGTAGCTTGACATCTGGTGTGATCATGGGGCTCCTCTATTACCACAGTAAATCCTAAGTGAAATAATTTCTCCCAAAACTTCACTTACTCTTTGTGTAAGAACTTCCTTTTCTTTTCAGAGCAATATATTTATGTTGTGTCCTCCTGTCTATAGCAGTATCGTGGTATATGTCACAGAATATGTTTACTTATACTACAAAGATATAGAGGTTCTTTGTAGGAAAAGATGCAAAATAATAATAATAATAATAGTAATAATAATAATAATAATAATAATAGTGTAGCTTCTTCCTTTGGAACAGACCCTTTGGTTGTAAATGCTGTACTTTCTGTTTGTATCATGTGTAGGTCTTACACTAAGCCTTTGGCCTGAATTCAAATGAATAGTTCCTCTTTGACACTGGCATCACTCTGTTTCCTTTTAAGGTTAAGTGGGACTCAAGCATGCTGCCTGTTCTAGCCAAGAGGTAAAGGAAGGCAGTGAAAACCTGTCCCCAGAGCACTATTTTTCCCCTTAGAAACGTGATTGGCACTTAGTTTTGTTTTTCTCTCATCAAAGAGTCCGCTGCTAGGAATCCAGAGTAGGAGAGCACATGAACTGGTTTTACTGCTGAGAATGAAAGTGGTGCCTCTTGTCCTCTGAACCGTAGCTGTTGAAGATGCTCATTAAGCCTTTCTCTAAAATAGCATCCGGAGGGAGAACAAACAAGACCATATTCTGTTCATGAAGAGTTGTGGCGAATGTGAGGAAGTACTTGGAAACACACGCAGCAACAGTCACCAAAATCACTCCCACATCACATCACCACTGTCACAACAAGAGCAGAAATGCGTGTCAGGATGTGGTTTTCCAGCTTTTACATTTCTAGTTCGTTATCTTTAAATCCCTTCTTAGTTACACAGAAAGGTGAGAGTAATAACGGTGAGCGGGCCAGAGCCCATGTTTTCTAAAGTCCTCTCTGAGTGAGCAAACATACTGAGAAGACACAGGAGGGGAGCAAATGCAAGAAAAATCATTAACCCTTGAAACCACAGAGCACGCTTCAAGTCTGCCTCATTAAGGACTGGATGAAATACTATGCTTCTGTGATATTTACTCGTTTAAAGTTCTGCTAGGGTGAAATGGATGCACATAGCTTGTCCGTGGTTTGTATGGAAATAATTTTCAAACAGTAAGTGCTCAGATAATGACAGTGGCTGAAGGAGGCACGAAGCCTTGAAGCCTGAGGCTTTCTAAGCACTCCAGCTGGTTTCTTCACATCTGTTTGCATGTTTACTACACCTGGCTTTTTCTGGCTTTGGATGAACTCCTCAGGAAGGACAAACTCGGTACCCATTAGATTGAATTGGATTCTATGATACCCTCCCATTTGCACTGTTTTTGACTTCCCCAGCCATTCACTTTTATTTTCCAGTCTTTCAAGAGCAAAATTAGGCAAGGGGAGGAGGATGGCTCAGTCATTCTGTGCAAAAATGTGAAGCTGAGTTCAAATCCCCAACACCCTGCAAACATCCCTGGGCAGTGGCACAGGACAGTTATCCCAGCACTGGGGAGGTAGAGGTACATGGATCCCTGGGGTTTGCTGATCAGCAATCCTAATTAAATAAGATGAGCTCAGTAAGAGACCTCCCTCTCAAGAAAGAAATGGAAGCCACTAGGGATTTCTGACATTCACCTCTAGCCTCCACATGAATGCATACACACAGAAAATATAAAATGAAAATAACAAACTAAAAAATATAACAATAGCATCTCATATCTCCATATGATTTCTCCTCCAGGTTAAACTGTAGAGTGTTTTTTTTTAAGTTTTGCGAATATTTTGGCTCTATCTAATTGGCAGTTATTATAACTGGCTTGGTTTTATGGTAAAGCATAGGATTACAGCACACCACTGATAGCAGGATTCATTGTTTTATGTAGTCATTCAGTCAAGATAGCCAGAAGATGGTTGTATGTTTGTTTGTTTGTTTTAAATCCTGTCCACAGTCAATTCTAAATTGTTCTAGATAATATGCTACAATATATCAATTATATGTGTATAATATTTCTCTCTTTAGTCTTGTAGGTTTACAATTATTAAACCAGCCTGAATCACAGAGAGCACTCTTGGTGATTTATGAAAGTTTCCAAAGTTGCTGCTTTATCTATGTAAAAATCAAAAACAAAACCCACAAAAGATGAGATCTAGTCACTAAATGATTCTATAGTCCAAATAAAACTAGTGATGGTGGTGGTTTAGCACATGATGCTACAGACTGAACATGACTTTATCAAGGGCTGGAGAGATGGCTCAGCAGTTAAGAGCCCTGGCTGCTCTCTCAGAGGACCCAGGGTTTAATTCCCAGCACCCACATGGCAGCTCACACCTATCTGTAACCCCGGTTTCAGGGGTAACATCTTCACACAGATATACATGCAGTAAAACATCAATAAACATAAAATTTAAAAAAATTATATAACAAAATAAATCAGTGAATGTAAAATCAAATAAGTGATATAGTCAATTATGTTTTGAAAAATATCATTATCTCATCAGAGTTCAGTGGTATATCCTGTTATGATTATCAGAGGAGGAGCTGGTAAAGTTCTGTGGAACTCTTTCACATGCATGGATTCCTAGAGAGAAAGTAATCCCTAATTCATTACTATAATCTGCCCGAGTGACCTATTCATACTTTATGCAGGTCCACGCCCTTTCTAGGCAGCAGAATAGGCAACAGAGAAAACAGCGAAACCATTTTTTATAGAGTACGTTGTCTGTTTCCTGTGATATCTAGATTCTGAAGAAATAAATACCTTAAAAAATCGCTATTTTTAATATAAACATCTAACATCAAGAAAATGGTGTCATTATTTTTTTTCCTTTTAAAAAGTGCTTTAATAGTAAGTTACTGGCTTTAAAATACTTATTTTTTTTCCAAATTAAGAGTTTCGGGAAGTTATTTGGCCGAGTTGTGTACGGAAATCGAGATAAAACAAACAATAAAAATATATTGCTTTCCTGAATTTTCTGTGTAGTGAATGCGCATACTTGGCACATACACATGAAATGAAAGCGAACTTGTCACATCTTACTTCAATTTTAGTTTACGTACTGCACATCTGTTAAAATACATGAAAGGTCAAATAAGCTGCTTAATAAACGAAAACCAAACAAAAGCACAAACAAGGGAGTGAATAAGTGCCAACTCCATTCCCAACACGTTGAAAACCATCATCTGGTTTTGCTGGTTGCCCTTGCTGGAAGTTATTCCCAGGTGCTCAGCCTTCCCACCACACTTCCTAGCCTTAACACACGGCTTTAGCTCCAGTTGAACCAGATGCCAAATGGGAGAGATTTTACAGTTCAGAGAAGTCAGCATGGCAGAATGATACAGAAACCTCTGGCCAAGACACATCCCCTAGGCTCTCAATTCCCTCACAGCGACCACACTGCTTTCCAAAGCTAACTGCACACTGAACGCCCTTCTCACATCTGCCTCCCTCGTGTTCTCCTGAAAAATTATATGACACTGACAGATTGCATTCCACTCAAAACCAGATTGTGAAACTCTGCTCTAGGGACTTGATTAATTCTGCAAAAGACACATTTATCAATGGAGCATATGCCAACAATTTCCAAAAGTAATATTTTAAGGAAGCTTACAATAAAATGCAGAATCAGGAAAGGTACGTACAGTCAGAAAGAACAACAGGAGTGATGGATTGGGTTTGGCAAGTGAATGGGGATGCTTCCTTTCAGGCAAGAGCAGATCTAGTTAATGAACAGCAGGTAAGACTCTGGCCACTGGTGATTTGGAGAACAAAAGAGATTTTTCTGCTCTCAAAGATGTAGACAAAGAAAAGGTATGCACATTTGAGAAAATGTCTCTAGTTGCTAAGATCGTTTTGCAGATGTAACTTCGCACCATAAAACGTAAGATATCACTGAGGGAGAGAATCACTGGGAGATAAGGACCCTCCTTTAGAGACTCTAGCCCAGGCCGCCTCCCTGGGGAGGAGAAGCTTAGTTCACTCACAAGCCTATGATGGAGGGGGCTGGGAGGCAGGCGTTCCTGATAAAGTACCCAGCACTTTACCCAGGCTCTGAGGGGAGATACTGCTGTTTGAGTAGCCTGGAAAAGCTGTGCTTTCCTGGAGGAAAATAAGCTAGAACTTTCCAGACCCAGTTGTACAAAAAGCAGATGTAGATAGGTTTTGGAAATTAATTTATATTGGAACTTTTTTATGCAGATGCCAAAGTGGGACATAAAACCCACAAATCAGAAGCCTCCAGGAATGTGCCTCAGAAAATTTACATTCCTTGGGAAGGGGTACTAAGCACAGGCTCTTCTCTTTCACTTGTTTGGGACAAAATGACACAGTAAAAAACAAAACAAACAAACAAACAAAAAAGCCGCATGAAGACCACAATGTTGTTTTTAAAAAGAGATAAATGTTTTCATGTGAGATGTTATTTAATCTCAATTTTTCCACTTCATCATGGAAAACTCCTCTTATCCTATATAACATGGAAAGACCTTCCGGCCTCCTAGATTCAGCTCAGTCTCCCTTTGAGCTCCCAGAGATGCTGCAGGGACAGTAGAATGAAGAGATTTCATCATCACATCTCTCATATTGTTCTCTTATAAAAAAAAATCACAATAATTGAAGAGATGCCAGTTTCAAAAAGACTTCCATTTAATAAAACTGTTTGATAATAATAGCTATACATTTTTCTTTGTTTTGGTGGCAACTCCTTTTATGTGGTGGGTGGCTACCATATTGGTAGTCATTAACAAAGAGCAGCCACACACACAAAGTAAACATAAGCTTGACATGTTTACATTAAGTTTGACTACAGAAAAAAAAAACACTTGTCATTCCTGAGTTGTTTTGAAAGCCATGACCTCTTTTATTGGATTAATTGTACTGGGAGTATCATCTTAAATAAAGAGGGTTATCAGAACTGGAGTAACCCAGTGACTATTGGAGAATGAGAGGGAGAAATCTATAGCAACTCTTAAGCAGTGGAAGAAGAAAAAAGAGGAGGAGGAGGAGAAATGCTGAAAGAGATGGAAAAAAACGACCTCCCCCCTCACCTTCCCTCTGCACGTCCTCCCAGACTTCTAATGGGCGCTGGGGAGAGATAATACCACAGGTGTGCGTGTGTGTGTGTGTGTGTGTGTGTGTGTGTGTGTGTGTGTGTGTGAATGTGACAGCAATTCAAGAACAGAACCAGCTGTCTGGGCAGCTGTGCTGGGATGTATGTCAGATCCTGCCTTCAAATTACAAAAGACATGAGCAAGGGCTTCTCTGTGACTCAGTCCTCAGCCCTTGCCAAAGTAGTAGTTCTCTAGATAGCAAACCACAGGAAAGAAAAAAAAAATAGAGAGCCAAGAAAGAGACTGGGAAGAGAAACTGCACACTCAGAGCTCCACTGGTCACTGAATCATTGACATATGCTGAGGAGAGCAGCCGTGTTTAGGAGGGCAAAAGGCCTACACCTCACGTTTCAATGGACACGTGGTTATTTTCAGTCACACTAATTACATGCCCTGCGTGGTGCTTACACATAATTAAAACCAGATGTCTAAGATGTGGCTCAAACATTACGCTGTATCCTCTCACGTCCCCTTTGGCCCTCCTGTACCACTTTCAAGAAATTGGCTGTTCGCCTAAATGTAAAGGAGGGATAGATGAAAGCAGAAAATAGTTATAGGCTGTAACGTTACTCTCCCACTGATGAGTGGCTGCTGATGTGTGGTGAATACAGCTGGCTTTAAGGGCCTCTCTGAGGGAAAGTTAAAAACTGCAGTGCTTTGGAGGCAGTTAAGATTCTTAAGGGATTATTTATTCAATGTGCTATCGATTTATAATGTTTTCAGGAAATTCTTTCAAAATCGTCAACTTACACATAAATAAGCCTTGATACCTACTCTCTGATACACATGCGTGTGCCTGAGTGTGCGTTTAACAATGCGGTCAGACATATGGAGGGAAGGGCTTCTTGGAACCAAACTGTCCTGGCCTGCTTCCTATGGCTGCATTTTCCAATATGTGTGCTGAAGCATGCTTGTTCCAAAATGTGGAAGAGGGGGAACTTGAGCTTAAGCAGATGTGGGAAATTCAGGCTCAGAGAATGTTGAACAGGTTTCTTCTCAGAGTCTCTGATATGCTGATGAGCACTGTGAATATTCTAGATGCTATATGGTGTCTCTCACAGTCAGCTGACCCAGAGCCTTGCAAGGTATCTTGAGAGAGGAGCGAGCTGTGGGTACTAAATGCTCACTTGCCTTAACTCAAGGTGTTTGTGCGGTCTCTGTTTAGTTTTGTTCCTGTGTGATAAAAACAAACACTTCCTAAGACTATGTTCTATCACATGATAGATCTAAATCAAAATGCACTTTTTTTTTCCTTACATAGAACCCTGACTTACCTTCTTTCCAACTCTGAGCTTTTAGGAGAATAGAACCAAGAGTAATTTGGGTTTTCCTATGATAGGCTTTCAGATATCTGAGAACAACAGTGATCTCCACGAAGTTTCCATGTACTCTTAATTGGACAGGTCAAACCACCCGCTGCACAGCTATTTGTCAATGTCTTCTTTACGATGTAGCACTAAGAACTGAACTCACATCGAGATGTAACCCTGGACCTTATTCACTTGTTTGTTTCTAGCAAATGTGACTTGGCCTCAATTTTAAGCAACTCAATAAAACTTCTGAGTTCTAATTCTTAAACTAATTCTGAGTTCTAACTGTATCAAATTCTTTATAGTTGTCGGTCTCTATGGCTGCTTGTACACACAGCGGTGTTTTGAAAAATATTACAAGAACACGAATCCACCATAGTTTACTGGCATCCCCTCACCAACACTCTACCATAGGATCAATTCTTCTATCTTTTCTTAGACGTCTCTTCCTAGAAAACTCCCTCAGTTCAGTGTAGATTTTATAACTCGGAAAATGTGGGAAACTTCCCGATACAGGCCCCCTCCAGCCAGACGTAACATCATGATTTGATAGTGGGTTAGTCTTCTAGTCAGGAACCAACCCATCCAGTATCATCCCGAAACATCCTTCTAGGTTGGTAATGAATACCCAAATATAATGGAAGATCCTGTCAAATTGTTTCTGTAATTAAGATGCTCATATGACCTGCAAGAGGAGGTGCTCTGTTTCCCCTCTATAAGGACACCCACAGTGCTGTGATGTCACTTTGCATTCTGAATGTGGAAGGGCAGTTGAGCAGATACACACTAGGCTCCGAAGAGAACAGATGATCCGTGGCAGGGAATTTTATTTACATCACAGGGGTGTCTGGAGGTCACTGAGGGAAAAGTCACCATGGCCATGCTCAGGGGAACCCATTCTGTTTCCTCTCTATAAAATGCGTGACTGGGGGAAAATGACTTAGCCGTTTATATCATGGAGATGATCCAAATGGTGCGATTTAACATGGGAAAGGTGAACTGACCTATTCACCTCTCTCTGGCACAGAGAACTCCAAAAAGCAAATACACATGAATTCCACACATTTAGTGGCTGTTCTAGGAAAAGCTTATTTAAAGAAGAAAGGGGCTTTAAAATTGTAGCTGAGTTTATTTCCTTTTTAGCATTTTTAAAAGAAGCAAAAGTCCTGACCACTTGGCAAGTCGAAATGTCTCGACTAATTTTCAAAAATCCCCAACAATTTAATTAGAACTCAGAAAAGAACAAAAAGCTGCAGAGCTTGTTTGTCATTTTAAGAAGAAATATCACTTTCAAATCACTTTTCCTCCCTCGGCTTTGACCTGCCAGATTTCAGCCCACAGTGAATTCTTCTAGCTGAGCTGATCTGGCAGAAAGGACACATGTGCTCAGGGAGGCCCTCTCTGTCGGGGTGAAGGACAGGAGGTTCTGAGAGGAGAGTTTCCCTCAAGGGCAGGTAAGAGATTTTAGAGCACCGCTTTACCCATGGTTCTAGTCCCTTCCAGGGGCACTAGACTTCGGGAAAACGATAAAAAGACATGAGGTAGGTGACGGCTCCTGAAAGGGCACGATGTCATTGCTGGTATCAGACAGCTGGAAAAATATCGAAACATGCTAAATGAGTACGTCAGGCTTAAGGGAAGTGGATTACCACACAGCAGTCTAAGCATGCTAATGTGTGTTGGGACTCCATTTGCTTACCGTCTGGTTCTCTACCAAGTGGTGACGCTGTGTTTCCAACCTGTGTCCATGCGAACTGAGCCTAGAGAACTCACTAGCTGATTTAAAAATCCACGTCTCTATAGACGCTAGCACATATCTGCATGCAGGTGTAAATACACATTCAAGTATCTTTATTGTTTGCTAATTAAGCGATTACCAGTGGACGGTAAAAGTTAAAAACAGAAGGTAGAGAGTTCTGCCGTAGGTGTTTATCCACAAAACCAAACCACAATCAAGATGATGAGTATAACCATTATTATTACAGTTTTCTTTTAGTCCTTTTCTCATTCATCTCTCCCACTCTGTTCATGCTGAGGCAAGCATTGATCATTATTAATTCCAAGTGTTTTAGAAATTCATAATCAAGGAATCCCATGGCGTGCACTCTTTATCGAAATGGTTGAGATTCAATCATGTTATATATCACTGGTTTAATCCACTTCCTAGCAGTAGCACAGCTGGGGTTTTTTTGTTGTTGTTGTTTTGTTTTGTTTTTTTTGTTTTTACTATATCGCTGTACATAAACATTTCAAGTTTTAAACTCTTCCTAACAAAGCTGCGAAAAAATAAGAACTATGCGACGACATTGAATCTTTTTTCACGTACTTACTTGCTAACTGTGTAACATCTTTGCTGAGATGTCTATTCAAATGTTTTAATCTGTATGTTCTTGTTATTACTGGACTGGAATAGTTTCTTATGTATTCTGGACATCTGGTGATGGCATCTTCCCTGTCAGACTGACCTGACAGCCCACCTTGTCTTACCTTTGGAATGGAGGGTAACTGATTATTTCTGTCTGGGAATGGTATTGTTGGCTTGTGGCTCAACTCCTTGGAACTGGAATCCACTTAGCATCTAAATACCCATCTTCCTGATCAGCAGGCTCTGACTGGACCTCAGAGAAGCTCCTCCTGTCTTCTCGAGCTACTCAAGGCTGACAGTCCTTCATTAAAGTCTTCATTTGAGGCTTCCTCACATTGTGTGACTCATATCCTACTGAATCCAACTTTTAAAGGTCCACATGGAATCCATGTGACTGGCCTCATAAATCCAGAGACACCCATGCACTAACCCAGTCTTCCCAGCCCACCCAGTACTGCTGATAGAAACTACGAGAACTACGCTTAAAAGAACCCCTTATTTGCATTGCTCTAAGTCACCTTGACAACCTCATCTTTATTTTGAAAATCCCCAGTTTTTCTACGTCCTTCTTAAAATATCAATATCAAAATGAACAAAATTTCTGTAAAAATTATTTTTGCAGTAAATGCAAAGTCTATTTCTGTGTTATGAGGTCTACTCAGGCCCTGACTTGAGCCTCAGTAGGACACTATCTCTTCTCTGGGGAGAGTCCAAATCCATCCACTCCACAGCAGACCCAGGGATGTGTATCCCTGACCTCTGTGCTCATAAGTGAACTTTCATAATGTATTTCAGGGTTTCAAATACCAATGCCATAAACGGGTCTCTAATCAGTGGCCTCTTTATTCTCTTGTGTTTGTTTTACTTTGAAAATGTCTAAAAATTTCTCAAACTGACTTTCTTATGCCAGAGTCTTAAACTGGGATCACATTATATTTACTTTAGGACATGCAGTAGGAACACAGCAATCCACGTTCATGCATTCTTTCATGTAAATCACATGCACAATCACAAAACATTTCAATTCTGTATTAGGACATTTAGAGAGCAAATAAAACAAAAAATGGAATCCTGGGAAATGAATGTTTGCCAAATGCAGAACACTATTTCTCCCTCTCTCTGGTTTTACTGAACACCGGCAGGTTTTGTAGTTGATGTATAAGGTGTCTAGCGGTTTCATCTCCGGAACTAACAGCTATAGTTGAGGTTCAGAAAATGACCATATTCTTTCCGAAGAAGTCAGAGGATATTGTGTGGGTGTTGAGGGTACATATGAGCAAAATAAGAGTCCTGGGAACTACACAGCACAATGTAATTTTCATGTGTTATTGACCCTTCTTATTTCTGTTTGGATAGTGAGAGTCTTTAGAAACAATTCCAGGGAATTCAGCTCTACAAGGAGCACTCATCTTTTGCATAGTTCATCCTGAGGTCACTTTGTGTGTTGACCTTAGTTAGGGGCAAATGTCTGTCCCCTCACTAGATATGCTGACGCCCTTTGCCAGCATAGCCGTATCGAGAGATGTGGCTTTTAGCAAAATAAGTTTGCTCCAAACCAGGTCATGAACAGAGGAGTCTGAGAAGATTAATACTCCAAGAAGGCATGTCAGAGTCCTTTTTCACTGACCATAGCCTCTGTCTCTGAGAGGAAGAGACCATTTGCAAGCCAAGAAGATTCTCCTTGTCAGAGACCACACCAGCTCTGGCCCAGCCTTGGACTCCTAGCTCTGGGATGTAACGAAACGAGGGAAGACTGTTGATGTAAGCCGATCCATGTGATTTCTGTTCATCAGCAGGATTAGCCTGGCTGGGGCTCTTTCCCTCACGTGGACCGAGGGCAGTGAGAACAGTTACCCCTCACTTTGCCTCAGCCATTCTCTTGTACTCAGTGGAAGGGGCATGGTGTTGAACAACCACCCTGTGGATGAAGATGAACTTTTAAAATGAGTCCTTTAAAAATGAACTTGGGCCCCTCAGTGGAGGAATGGATGCACAAGTTGTGGTATATCTAATCTACACAATGGAATATTACTCAGCAATAAAAAAACAAGGAAATCATGAAAGTTGCAGGTAAATGGTGGGATCTGGAAAAGATCATCCTGAGTGAGCTATCACAGAAGCAGAAAGATGCACACGGTGTATACTCACTCATATAGACATATAATATAAGGTAAACCTACTAAAATCTGTACACCTAAAGAAACTAATCAAGAGGGAGGACTCTTGCTAAAATGCTCAATTCCTATCCAAAAAGACAAAGAGGATGAACATCAGAAGAAGGAGAAAAGAGGGAACAAGTCAGGAGCCTGACACAGAGGACATGTGAAAGTCTCTGCCCTGCAGACTATCAATGCAGATGCTAATATTTATGGGCAACCTTTGGGCAGAGTGCAGGGAACCTTAGGAAAGAAGTGGAAAACAGTAAGATCTGGAGAGGACAGGAACTCCACAAGGAGAGCAACAGAACCAAAAAATCTGAGCAGAGGGGTCTTTCCTGAGTCTGATACTCCAACCAAGGACTATGCATGGAGATAACCTAAGACCTCTGCACAGATGTAGCCCATGGCAGTTCAGTATCCAAGTGGTTCCATTGTGATAGGAACAGGGACTGTCTCTGACATGAACTGATTGGCCTGCTCTTTAATTACCTCCCCCTGAGGGGGAAGCACCATTACCAGGCCACAGAAGAGGACAAGGCAGCCACTCCTGATGAGACCTAATTGACTAGGATCAGAAGGAAGGAAAAGAAGTCCTCCCCTATCAGTGGACTTGGGGAGGGGCATGCACGCAGAGGGTGGAGCAAGGGAGGGATTGGGACAGGAGGAGGAAGGGAATGTCAGGGGGGATTAAAAGTAAATAAAGTGTAAAATTAATAAAGAAAAAAATGAACTTGGGGAAAGCATTAATATGCTTATTGACTTCCAATTATTTTACATTGAAAGTCTCTCTGAAAACCCTTTTCTATCAGAGACATCAACTTAAGAAGTCATGGATGATCATCAGCTTAATTAATCCTTCCTCAAGAGTCTTAACTCTCCTGACGATTCTAGAAAGGATAGAAATAATGGAGATGTTTCCCGGCAGCAGCTGCCTGGGATTTCCTGGACCTGCCCGGCAGAGTCTGGATTAAAAGTGTAGACACTGCCGCTGGGGCCTCCCCATTTCCCCTGCCTGGGGAATGTCCTCAAATCCAGCCTGGCCCAGATTCTACTCTGTCTTGCAAAGGACATGCTTCCCTGTCCTCAACTGTTCAGACAGACCCTCCCCTTAACCACAGACTACAAAAACGTTTTCAGAAAATGTGACCTCATCCAGGGTAACTTGGGTTCTTTTATAGCAGTGAGGATGGGGGAGCTGCAGCCAGCCCTGCAGATGTGGGAGAAGAGGGGGGAAACCTGAGAAGAAGGACTGGACCGAAAGCGGGTGTCTGTATCACCTATGAATTAATTTTGGAACTTTTGTAAGGATTAACTTCAGATTTCTGCTCTCCTTTGACAAGTGATGAGCGGTCAACAGCATCATTTGGAAACTGCTTACCAATTTTGTTCTAAAACTCCACCCCAGAGCTACTGGAGATGATTTACATGCACATGAAAATTGACAGAGCACAGGCTTTCTTTAAGAGTGAGGTCCAAAGACGCTGAGTCATAACAGCATCTGAACCCCACTGGTTCTGAGCCCTCACTGGACCTGGGATGACCTGCTTCTCCGCATCACAGCCCTCTCCCCCCATCCTCCTGCTGCTTGGGGCTGGATCCCTCTCCCAGTCCCAGGAAACAGTATTCTCCTGTATGTAAATGGTCCTCTACTATCCCCACACCTGACTAAGGGCATGATGGCGTAGCTGTGTCACACTCCAGTCTCAGCACACTCTTGAGGACTTACGGGTGAGGAAAGCAGAGGTGGTAAGGGTATGAGGTCATTTTTTTTAATTGCTTTAAATTCACCTACATTTCAGAAAAAAAAATATTGACACCCGGAAGCACTCTTGAAGGAGCAAAGAGAAGTATTTAGAGTAGGAGCATACTTTCTGAACAAGAGAAATGTAGGGTGAGGGTCACCCCAGAAACTGTTCCCATTCATCTCTCTCTCTCAGGCACTCTTAAGAAGAATGTATAGCTTCTGTTCAACCTGGGAGAGCCATAAAGGAGAAAATAATTCTGAGTCCAGCTGTGGAAGATGGCATTATTAGAGAGATGAGAAACAGCTGAGGCAGATCACAAAGAGGCAGATGGGCTTCACCTTTCCCTACTCCATGCATACAAAAAGAAAAGAATGCAAAAGAGAAAGTATGACAGTTCCCAGAATCACCCCAGGGTTCACACTTGATCTAATTATGAAGGGAGCATATTGTTCCACATGAACCCTCAAGAGGCCAACAAAATGCCTTGAAGATTTTCCTCCCTGTTGCCCCAAGGAGCTGGTGATGATCTCCACCCTCGAATCAGTACCCTTCACAATTCTTCACTGTCATGCTTCTAACCTCAGAGTGAAGACAATGGGTTCTGATGACCTCACCGACCACCAAAGAAGTAAGAAGTCAGCAAGATGGAACAGAGCCACACTCTTGGAGATGAAACAAAGGTCAAAGCTACAAAGGCCAAAGTTTGGAGATGGAATGGGGAGAACAGACTCACTGGAATGCTAACACCATTTGGCAGCCGAGTGGGAGTGAGCAGGGCGGAGGGGCGTGGAAAGGGTGAAATGTTTATGTCCACTTAAAGGAGTCAAAAAGAACTAATTGTCTTGACAGGTTCAACAGCATGCTGGAAGCCCAGTGGAGCAGGGCCCCCAGCTTTGCTGAGGCAGACAGTAAGTTATAGTGCGTATATAAACAGTCAGCAGAATCCAGCCTTCCCTTGGGCTACTGCTGTTATTTTAACCCTGTGCAAAAGGTCATAGTGTTCTTGCTCTGATAATAAAGGGATGCTGGGAAAGGACCAGAGAAGTCACAAAACCAAAGGAAATTCTCTAAACGAAGGCCAGATTTAGCTCAGGGAGAAAACAACTGACTCTTGCCAAAGAGTCTTTACAGTGATACTGTGGCTTCCTTCCTCCTCCACCGTCCTCCAGCTTACTGGATGGGGAGCGACTGGCTAACAACAATGGATGGCAGTGTGGAAGTTCTGCTTTCAACCCACTTCTCTGGATCGCTTTCTGCTGTAGAGAACTTGCCTCAGAGACTGAGCTTTGGGGAGGAAATCAGGTTTGACAGGCAGCAGATACTTCATAGCAAATGGCAAAGCTACACTGGCATCCTACCCTGTGGCATGTATCTGTTATTCTAACTTGTAATACATTGACATAGCTGTCTGCAGTCTGCCATTCTTATTGATGATGGGTTCCTTGGGCCTCACAAGACTCTGCAAAATCCATACTTTTACTTAATAAGTCCTCAGTATGCATTTGGCAAATAATATTTCAGAAGAGTTGTCTGTGGCTGCATTCAGGAGCATCCAAAGTAGATAACTGCTCTCTGACAGGGTAGGAAATTGAATTGAATTGGTTTCAGGCACAGTTCCTTCACCACGTCCCTACCACTGTGTTACAGTGAAGGAAACAGAGGTCAAGAAGATGAGAAAGCAAGCTCTTCCCAGAACTGGAAAAAGTGGCACTTTTCTCTATGTTATCACATCCTTTGATGTTCTCCAGGATCTTGACTGGCAGTCTCCCGCATCCACCCTTCCAACAGCACTTACAATTTCCACTGAGGCAAGAGTCCTCACTCAGGAGTCATCTTCAGATGGGAAAGAAGAATGAAATACCAGCAAAGGGATGACAACAAAGGAATTTTGGGCAGTTCTGTGGTACCCTGCAAACACACAAACCATGCTGGCATCCACTTGACTTTTTGTTTCCACACTTGCAAGGATTCCCCTACTGGTAATCTGAGATTTGACAAGGCCCAGGGTACCATCCTGATACTATGTAAATTATATTTGGAAAACCTAAAGGTATGATTCATGTACAGGAGGAAAATAAAGTTTTCAAGATAAAAGAGGATAGTGAGGGGAAACTCACAGGAATTTTAGACTGCTGGGATAACAAGACTAGGGTAAGAATTTTTTTTCTTCTAAACAGTAGCTTTATCTACACCCCTTAAACTTCAAATTTTGAACATCTTTGCTTAAGGCCAGTCTAGTGCCTGAGAAACAGCTGGGTTTTATGACCAAGATTGGGAAATGGTTGGACAAAAACTGACATTGCAACTACTACATTTCTTGAAATGCACAGCTTTGAGGTTCTTGAGCCTCCGGGAAGTGAAGGGAACGATGGCCACGGACATACAGCATCTTCCACTCTTTGTGAAAGATCAGGCAACACAAGGCCTCTATTCTAAAAGGAATCTTAAGATTTGTAAGGCCACTCCTTTTCAGCTGCCAAGTATCTGAAAGCTAGATGTGAACATGGAACCGTTCAGTTCCACATATTAATTTTGTGGGAATTAGAGGAACCACGAGGGCCGAATCTGAATCGAAGAATATTTCCTGTCTATTTTAAATGATCGGCAAGACACAGACATGGCTCTCTTTCAGTTGTTCTAACTTCCAATGCTTTTGCGGCTGTCAGTGTTCAGTCAAGTCCTAGCTCGTTCGCTGATGCACTGTATCTTAGTCAGCATGACCTAATTTTGGGCCCTGCTTCCTTAGATGAGCTATATTCCCTAGGGACAAGGAAGGGAAAGATTTCACATCACACTGCAGTGCAGCGCTATTTTTGTGCCACTGCTCCATTAATGGGTGAGCATGCTCATAAAAACTTCACACAGAGGAGACGAAGGTTGTAAAACACAATCTATCCGCTGACATACATTAGTCGTACGACAGCAAGCAGTGCGGACGGCAAGGATGACCGAATTACATGTTTTTCCCTGACCTCCCTTGTAGAACACTAGCAGCCAGTTTCATTCTTAGAGAAATGCTCTTAAGTATCACAAGCCTATTGTTCCTAAAATCAAGATGCACACAGTATGCCTGAACTATATTTCAACGCAAACCTAAGGTAACTTTTCACTCTATCTTCTCTTTTTCCAGTTTATTTTCTCCAGACATCAGGACAGCATGCACATATGTGCTGTTCCACAGTTCCCTATGAACTAATCTGAACACGTAAGAACAGCCATCCACACGGACACACAGTCCCGTGATCAACGAAGCCTGATAATTTGATCTGGTAGAACCTTAGTCTGTGTTCTTGAAGTGAAAACCTGGTAGAAAGTTGTAGTGGGGACGGTGCCAGAAGAAAGGTCCAGAATTATACAGAGCAGCAGCAGGGTGCCAGGGATATGGATTCAGACACATATTCAGACATAGAAATAGGTCACGTGACTTCTGTTTACAAATGCCTCCTACTGGATTTCTGCAGAGTCTCGGCAACGCTAAACCTGAAGCACTTAATTCCAGGTACTGGCATGCAGCTCAGTGAGTTTATTTCAGCCTTGTTCAATTGACTGCCCATTCCACTTGCAACGAGTTCCCTGAACCAAGACATCAGGACCTGTTGGTCCTGCCAGCTTTAACTATTAGGCATCTGGTGTTGGTTACTATGAGTTCCCTTCCTCAGAAGACTTAATGGCTCCTTATTCCCTCCAGAAGAAGGAGATTATGAAGGACTGAGAAGAATATCTGCTAGGACTCAACCACTCCTGGATTCACCCAGTGGAAGATGCTGTATGTCCCAGTGTTTCTCAGGCACTAGACTGGCCTTAAGCAAAGATGTTCAAAATTTGAAGTTTAAGGGGTGTAGATAAAGCTACTGTTTAGAAGAAAAAAAATTCTTACCCTAGTCTTGTATTGCTAATTCACCTTGAGAAAGTCTCTCGCTTCAGGCCTCCTTTCTCCCCTGGTAGAATGGGAAATACAACTAACTATTGATGGTTAAGAAAATTCCATGAAGAAAGTAGCTGATGTGCATGGTATATATTAGGAAGTCAGGAAATGATAGCTGCATTTTCTTTCTCCCCAAGGACCTTAGATATGCTCTTTTTTTAATTCCATCTCAGTTTTCATGCAGCAAATAGAATAATACTCTTTCTACAAAATATTAACCGCTGTTGTCATAATAACCTTCATTCTTCATTACAGCCATCTTATCCCACTTGTACTCATGTGGTATTTTTCAAAAGTATGTTGAAATACTATCATTGTTCTCATATCCTTCCTATTCCCTTTGGCTTTCTGAAGTGAAAGTTTCTGGTTTCCTTGAAGACTCAGTTTTGTCATGTGATGTTTTGCTGTGAGCTCTCTCATGTGAGGGGCATGACTTCAGCCAGCTGAGAACATCCATGGGTAGACTCTGAGCAGAGGAGATATATAAAAGCCTTTTCACAGAGAAGCATTGCTTTTGGGATCAACATCATTACGCTGATCTTTTTGCTTCAACACTTGACTTCACGGAGGGAAGCATTCCAGAGAACTTCTCAGGGCAATCCAACTGAGTCTTGCAGCTTTTGCTGACTTTGGGTTGTTGCTTGGTGTTGGCCTTTGGACTGGACTGCTTGTATCCTGATGAAGGAGTTTGGTAATCCCCTGAAGACCCATTGATCTTAATCAGCAGGAAGTAGAAAAAAGAGGTCTACAGCCCTTTTCCCTACTAATTTCCTGTCTAACCTCAGGGGGTTTAAAAGAAGGTAATTGTGTTTAAGAACCCTAAATCAAGTAGGTTTGGTGAAAAATCTAAGCTGTAACCTTCATCTTTCTTTCTATGTCCAACAGGTTCTTACGTCTGTTCTGATTATATGCGTAGAGGGTTTAACCCATAATACAAATGTCATTTATGTAGCTCTCTTGTTTCAAAGTGTCTTGCATACAATATTTGCATTTAATAAATTCAAATTGAATGAATGGTATAAGCATACTCTCATGACTCAGCTTTACTGGACACGCAATCCCGTGATCAATGAAGGCAAACTGTGGCCTCTGCATCATTACACTGCACACTGAATGTAGAATTTCTATGCATGTAAGCCATGCATGTAGTAGGTGTCTAGTGAGTACTCGCTGATTATTAATAACATCTCTATTTTAGGTATTAGCACTGTACTGTCCTTTTATAAGAAACACGGTCTCCTTGTGTACCCAAGACCAGCTGGTCTTGATATTCATAACCCTCCAAACCACAGGCAGATGCTGAAGCTCTCCAAGCCACATCTTTCTTCCTATGATGGAATCTCAGCTTTGTAGCTTATTCACTATGTGACCTTGAGTAGTAGCTTAATCTGTCTTTTTTTTCTATCTGTAAAATAGGGCTGGTAATACTATATTACTTCTACGTGGGTGTTTTTTCTCCAAGAAAGAGTTACTACTCAAAAGTAGTAGACAAACGCTGTGTGCAAGTCCCAATGGACCATTATGTGCCTGTTTAATTCAAGATGTCATTGTGAAGAATTTTACTCACTCAAAAGAGTGAAGTTCAGCCGGGGACATGGCTCAGTGGTTAGGAGCCTTCCTTGCTCTTGTACAGGACGTAAACTTACTTTCCAGCACCCGCATAGTGTCTCAGAACCACCATTAAGTGCCAAGAAGGCAGAGGCTTCCTCTGGCTCCCTTGAGTACTGCATGCACTTAATACAAACATGTATGCAGGTATGCATACAAAATACAATAAACAAATGATAGATAGATAGATAGATAGATAGATAGATGTTTTCAAGGAAGCTATGTTTTTGTTGAGCTAGCCCATTTAGTCTTGAACCATATCCTCCTCCATCCCACTGCTAAGACGTTTTGTCTTACTATTTATTTTAGCTTTATTTATAAATACATGTGTGTGTGTTCACATGAATATGTGCGTATGAGTTTAGTTGTCCTATAGAAGCCAGAAAAAGTGGCTTAATCTCTTGGAGCTGTAATAACAGGCAGTTGTGTACAGCCTAACATGGGTGCTGGGAATCAAGCCAGTGTCCTCTGAAAGAGCAGTAAAGCCGCTTAACCACTGGGTCATCTCTCCTTGTCCTTCTTGAGATGTTTTGCTATCGTGTTAAGCATTCTACCTCTACAAGCCGATTTATAATCTATGAAAAAAATCTGCCCATGTGGAATGAGCCACTGGTAAAGCTCAGGCAGCCTCTGTCTGTGGTCTATACTTTGGAGACAGCCTGAGCTGTAGAGGGTTTACAGATAGCATGGGCTGTAATGAGCGGTAGATGGTTAGAACATAAACAGGCAGTCAGACATGAAGAGACAGAATTAATCATTTCCATGTCTGGGCAGAGCATTCTACTTCCCAGGGCGCCAAAGGCACAAGTGAATGCTCAGGGAAGTTTGCTAACCCATGTCTGGTTAAACCATTTGGCTGTTGCATTTGGGACAGGATTAATGGTCCTTATTGAACAGGACAACCACACCAGACACTTCTTGCTCCTAAAGTTGTTTTTTAAAGTCATTTCTGAAGTGGCTTCCAGGCTCCTGTTTTATGTTTTTGTAAGATTGAAAGGTTCTGTTTGGATGTTAGGTTCACTAATAAGCATTTGTTTCTCATGTGATTCCACAGTCCTCCAAAAACTTTCTAACTGTGATGTGCTATGATTGTACTTATGCCCACATCTGCTCCAACCAATTCTAGGCATTGTGGGTATTAGAGCTAATTTTATTCTTGGAGAGAAGTCTGAAGGGACCACAAGAGAGACCCTTTGACCTCAGTTTCGGATCTGAAGTTGTCTCTCTTCCCGGGATCTGCAGAATAAAAACTGGAAAGTTAGAGGGAAGAGCCTATGGGGCATCTAATTGCTTATTTTCAGCAAGACAAGGATTGAAGGAATTCTATCGGGATGTGAGAGTATTTACATTTAACTACATAATGACAGGGTTAAAATCAAATCAACCTTGGATAAATATCAAAACAAAGTAATCTTAGACTACATAGTCTTATAAATCAAAATTCTATGATATATTTAAGTGATTTTGTTCTGATTCTCTGTGTTGAATGTGCTGGCAGATAAGGCTTTGCAAGAGGGGCCAAGCTGACAGGTGCTACTCAAATACTATCAATGCATGAATATTAATAAGGGTGACTTTAGCAGAGTGAAACAGGCCATACTTTGCAACTTGATATAAATACAATGAACATCTGCTATACATCTCAGGTTTTGAGTCTTCACATTTGTACTCCTGAACCCATCTTTGTAAGGTTCTGGGTAGTATCCCAGGTATACTTAAAGGCTCCAGAAATAGGTAGCTCCAAGGTTTTGTAGAAGAATAAATTCATCAAAGCAAAGTTGTTTTCATAAAAAAGGGCAAAATTTGAGTCATTCTGTACAGCTTTGCAGATCTCAGCATGGTTTCCGAGGCTACACTAAGCATGCTACTAGCAGAGGATGTAAGAAGAGAGGCTCCAATCAGAGAAACAAGATCAGCTTTCTTGTTCTGTGCTACCTAATCTTCAGATACATAATAAAACCAAAATTCAGAGGAGTTCGCTCAGCTCAGCAAGTCATCGCCAGGGCCCTTCATCTAATTCTGTCTCAAGAGAAAGTCTCCATTCCCCCACACTCCCCTGACCTGTGAATGAAGGTATTTCTGCTCTTGGTTTCTGTGCTTCCCTTATTAGATGACTCTCTGCCTAAAAGCCCCTCATATGGCAATGAATGAAGCTGAAGACCTCTAACAGAATTACCATGATGAGGAACCTAATCACCTCAAGCTTCGGGCAATGTCAGAGATTACCTGACTGAACCTGATTCCACGTCATCCGGACACAAAAGTAAGAGAAGATTCTCCATCCCATTACATTAACTGTGGCCACAAGAGTGCATTACAAAACATGACATGCCATTTCCAGGTCTTGCCTCCAAAATATCTAAGGGATCTTCCTTAATTTACCAGCTGGTAGACCAATGTCAATAACAAAGCACCTTGGGAGCCATGTTGAAGATGGCAGAAGAACAATGTTCCCAACTGGTCTCACCACTTCTTGGTCTATACATGACATATAAGCAACAGTTATTTTAAGCCAGGAAAGACACATTACTTACTTTTCTATTGCTATAATAAAGCACTATGACCAACGCAAGATATAAAAGAACACATTTAATTGGGCTTATGGTTTCAGAGGGTAAGAGTCCATCCACAATGGTAGAGTGAAGGCAGGGTAGCAGGAATAACTGAGCTCACATCTCATACATTAAGTAGGAGGCAGACAGGGAACACTGGAGTGTCTTTTGAAACTTCAAAGTCCACCTTACTCTTCCACATGGTCATACCTTGTAAACTTTCCCAAACTGTTCCACCAAATGGGAACAACATAGTCAAATATATCAGTCTTTGGGGGGGAATCACTCATTCAAATCACCTTATGCATTTTAACTAAAGATTTGTTTTCACCCAAACATACATTCACCCCGATTTTCACTGTTTGGTTTATAATTTTCTACTTTAAAATGTCACAAAGCAATATGCATTTAGTAGAAAGAATATTTCTAATTCTGATTTTTGATCTTACACACACACAGGAGTTGAGAGAGAGAGAGAGATTCTATATTCTCTCCTGACTCTGAGTCAAGGCCCTGAATAAACCCCAAATCCTAAACAACCAACACTGTAGAATGCACTCCATTGCCAAGTTTTGGTATCCAGTGTGCTGGGTGTATGAAGCACATACTTCCATACACTCTTTCCAGGTTAATAGGGCCTTATTGAAACACAACAGGATCACAAGTCAAGGAGCACCTGCACTAGCTGCCTCATTTTCACATCTGTTAAAAACTTTTTAATTCTTCTAAATGTTCCCCAAGTATCTGATCTGCCACTGTGATTGTGAAACTAAAAGCATTTCCTGAATTACTGCAATGCCTTCTGTTTGGCATCCCAACAGTCTATGCGCCTACATCCATCTCTGCAGATTCATGAAACAAATCTGATAGCGTAATCCCTCTCCTTCAACAGATTTCAAAGTCATGTGACACTACTGATGTGGTTAAATTTGTTTTCCTTGAGAACAACTTGTTTAGCACTTAAAAGAAAAACAATAAGAAAGCGAACTTCAGCTGCTACCCTGAGGAGAAAGATGAGCAGACAAAGAGAAAAAGCCATAGTTTGTTGTTGTTGTGTTTGTTTTCATTAGGGCAGCATTTTATCAATGAAGTCCTCAAAGCAATGACACAGCGGATAAGCAGCTGCATGGGAAAGCATAAAGAAATCTGAAATGACAGAAAAAGAAAGAGAGAAACATTATAGTTTTCTAAGTAATTCTGAAATGGAAGGAGAGCTTAGCAGAGTCATAGGCCCAAGGCTCAAGATGTATCTGCCTCTAAGTGTCTTAACGTGGCATCAAGGTCCTGGGTATGCTGGCTGTACCTCATGGCCTTACCTTGCTTATTCATAACTCCCTAAAATCAAGCCATAGAGCCCCTCTTCTGTGCTGTGTTCATTTTATTCTTCCTGGAAAGTGCTCCTGTCTGCCTTTCCTTCCACCTTCCCACGTCCAGTTCCGTGTCACTTATGGGATAAAGCCTGCCCTAGTAGCCTCTGGCAGGACAAACTCACTCAAACAATTCATGAGTAGCTTACACACAAAATGAACTGCAATTTCTTTATTCTTATATACATCTCTACCACCTATTTCACATCTCCCCATAAACATGAGCTATAAGGAGGTCTCTAGGTCCATGTTCTTCTACAGACATGAAGAATATTTGCAAGGCCTCCAGATTACTTTTTTAAAATTTTATATTTAGGAGTGTTTTGGCTGCATATATGTATGTGTACCATGTGTGTGCCTGATACCAGCGGCTATTAAAAGAAAATGTCAGTTCCCCTGGACTATAGTTACAGATTATTCTGAGCCACGATGTGGGTGCTGGGAACTGAACCCAAGTCCTCTGAAAGAGCAGTAAGTGCTCTTAATTGCTGTATCATCTTCCCAGCCCCAGCCATACATACTTATTTCATTTCTTTCACACATCCACAGTAAATAAACAGTGGCACAATAGCTGCATATGACAAATCCTACATCATCCCATCACCTTAATTTCTCTACAATGTTCTCTTTTCCAAAACCAATGCTTCTGTGTTAACTTCTTGGTGTTCAATATTAATTTTCATTTACTGCTGACATATTTGTAGTAGGTACCGCACATACACACAGACACACATATACACACCCACGAGGTTTTAGCTCATATTTATGAATGTGTTCCAAGACAATATTTTATAAGCCACTTATAAAATCCTGTTCCAGAAAATTCAAGGAGACTTATGTTGAAGATGGTCCAGCCATGAGATGAGCTCAGACCCCAGATACATACAGATACATACGGCCCTTTGTCCTCCCATAGCTATTGCTTAGGCTTTAAAAGGCCAGAACTGAGAAATTAGTTTCATTCAAAACTCTAAATGATTTCAAACTCAATCAGCTCCCTATTTTTTTATATTTTAGAATTTTAAATAAAATATAATTATATGACTTCCTCCTTCCAACCCCTTCCATAACTTCTTTTACTCCATCTCAAATTGATGGTCTCTTTTTCTTTGATTATTCTTGTTTCCTACATATGTAAACACTTTAATATATAAATATTACTTGCTTTGTGTGGTTAGTGTTGCCTGTATATATACAATTTCAGGACTGCCCATTTGGTACTGGTTAACCAATTCAGAGGCTCATCGCTGGGGAAGACTATTTCTCCTTTTCTCAACCATCCTTAGTTCTGTGTCTAGGCATGGGGCCCTGTGAGAGCTTCCTCGTCCATGTCAGCATGTCTGTTGGTATTGCCACTGTCCGTGTTGTATTTAGGCAGCCATAACGTTGAGGTATCACAGGGGCAGCTTCCCTATTATTTCTGGCAGACACAATCTCACGGCAGATTCTGTGTTGCTAAGAAGTTAGCAAAATTGCAGAGCATAATCATATCTGGAAGACATTTTCTTTGAAAAATTTCTGCTACACAGTTCACTTTGCAAATCATCCACCCTAGACAAGACCTTTCATGAGATCCAAAGCCACAGACACATGTGTGACAAGGCTTATCACTTTGAATGTCTACCTGTTGTGCTCAGTAGAAAGCCATTGTTATCAATCTAGATGAAGGTATTTTCTTCTTAGGCAATACCATTCTTCTTTCCTACATGTGCATGTTTTGAATTCCATATATTTAGAATAAAGCATAATTAGAATTTACCTCAAAGTTGCAAATACAAAGAAGGAAAAAAAAAGAGAAATGAAAGGGGGAAGAAAAGAAACAGTTGAATCTTCTATAAAGATCAGCTTCTCTCTCACTCTCTACATATATACATATATATGTATACATATATAACCCTCTCTCACACACATATACACACATACACACAAACCACCACCATCACCACCATGCATAGTAATATACTGAAACCATGAAAAAAATATTTCTTATTAAGGTATTTTTAGCAAGTGGAATATTCAAGAGTTCCAACAAAATATATTTCCTAACATAACTATCCAAATCAACTTCCTGTATAATTTGGAATACAGTGATATGTGGTTAAGCTTCTATGTATGTGGTTTCCCTTCTAAGACACAGTTAAGATTTTTATTGTAATAAAATCAATAGCCAAATTCAACATGAGACCAAATTGGTTTATTAATATCACCAATTTAAGGGTTAGAAACTGAGGGTGCATTAACTTGGAAATCTTCCCTGGCTCAGGCAAATATAACCCATTTCTTTGATATGCTATGTTAAACCCATTCTACCAATGAACCTTACCATCACTATCAAGCTAAAGAGAAATTCTCTGTAGCATTTATAACATGAAAACTCACCTCCCTCTCTTACTTGACATCATCACTTTGCATTACAATCCTGCCAATCTCTTCAAGAATGGAGATATAGAAGTCTATCATTCAGAGGAGAAGTATTCAACAAAAGACATAGCAAGAGAAAAGCTTTATAAATGGAAGGGAATTTAAGAATGGGGTAACTGATTTTCAAGAAAAGGAGGGGTCCCATGATGCAACATCAGAAGAGTAAAATGTTACTACAAGGACAAAACTTTTGCAGCAGACAGCGGACCTCTGGCTTTAACAGGGTGTAGATAACTGGAGGATTGTCTAAGTGACATTTCAAGGCAGCAGTAAAGAAGGAAATAAAATTGACATGAGTCAGTGGGAAAGATAAAAGGAGAGAAGGTGGGAATAGCAAACCCAGACAAGTATTTTACGACATCAGAATTCAGCAATGAGATGAGATATAAACTTTGTTGTGATTAGATGGGTGATTGGGGTACTTGTGAGTTAATTGACATTACCTAGTGGATATAAAAAAGCTAATGATGCCATGGAACAAAAAGATAATTCTAAGCACTGGGCTTGGGATTCAGCTCAGTTATAACACATTTGCCTACCATATATAGCGCCCTTCACTGAATCCCCAGCATCACACACTCACAAAACAATATTGTTATAAAGATCATCACAAGTATGGCATAGGTTAGAAGGCTATTGGAGAAAAGCTAGAACCAGAGACTATTCAAAGCCTTTAAAATCCCATTGATCTAAAAGAGAGACCCATGAGTTCCTGTCATGCCCCAAACTGTGACCACTACAAGAGTCCAAAGACTTCGCCATCAGCCTGCCTCATTTCTCCACCTTCATGGTGCTCTAGAGAAGAATCTCTCTGTGAGGAGGGTGTAGCCACAGTCAGGGACTAGGCAGTCAGGAGCTTATAAGTCAAGGAATTTTGGCTATTTGTGTATGGGAAGCCATTTTCTTACATTGCAATTTTCCTTTGACTACCGATCCATAAAGGAACTTAATAAAAACACATTGTCTGTTGAAGTGGGAGTTTCCATTACCTCAAACTTGCCTCAAATTCCAGCCTCTGGCTGCAACTCCAATCCTCATGCTCACGTACTGCCTCTCCCCCTAAACTCATGCTAAGAATAAACAGTGTTCATCTTTATACTGACCAGAACATCATAATCATATTACACAGAGAATGTGGAAAGTATATGTAAATGATTTTAAAGCAAAATGAAATATATCTAAAAAAAAAAAATCACTTCTTGGAGAAGTTTTAGTAGGAAAATATTGGCTCAAACTGTGGATTTTAAAATATTTTCCCGGTAGCTTCCAAGAGATCCATCAAGTCTGACGGAGCAGATTTCTCCAGGACTTACCAGCATGCTCTGCAATGATGTATTTTCCCTGAAAGTCAAGTTGAGCCCACAGCACTGACCCCAGTTGCCATGACTTACTCACCCACTGGAGCTGGGAACACTAACATTTTAACACTTAGCATTCAAATCTCTAAGTCACAGGAGGCAGGTTTGCCACTGCTAGCCCATAAAAGGAATATGACACTTGGAATAAACACTGACTTAAGCTTCAACTACTCAGTGAGTTATTTTGTAGTAACTGAACCCACTTTCAGCTCAGCAGACATTATGAATTTGTACTAAAGATTAAACATAGGATGGCTGCATTTGTTACATACTATACAAGTGAGAAAGTTAGAAGTATCATTAAATTGTTTTACTACCATCTACTTCCATGCTTCTGAACATATTGTAAATGAGGGGTGACCTAACAGAGCGAGAGAGATGTTTTTTTCTGGTATTCTAGTAAGCAGAATTTCTTTCCCATTAGTTCTGGGTAAATCTGTGAAACACAGGTCTGCATTGGCTTATAAGCAATTAAAAGGGCAATAATGAACTGGGGCATTCTGCATATCTTTGTCACTAACATAAATTTTACACAGCAGTAAAGAATGTCAACAGTGAAATAAGACGAACTGACACTGTGGGCAGTGAGTCATAAGTGTATTGGTAGGATACTTAATTCATTAATACATTTGTAGAGTACTTAATACATGCTAAGACCAATTAATTTAAGTGTATCAAATTTCAACATTTCCATTATTTAAAATGTGATTCAGGAAGTTGACGGTGATTCAAGAGATCTGATGGGCCAACTTTCTAAAGGGTGATTTAGCAATATGTATATGACATACTATAAATTAGACTGTAAATGAGATCCAGCAATTTCACTTCTATAGGAAGTGATGTGATTCATACTTAAATGCAATCAGGATATCAAGAATATTTATGAGACTGTAAAATGTCCTGTATAACTATAGTTGGAGTGTGTTAAATAGTTGGCAATTATATTATATACATAGCAATTGTACTACATTTATTTAAAGACCTAAAAGTATGTTTTTGTAAGTTATAATTAAGTTACAGAAAGCCATAAAAATGTGGTTCAAAGTATATTTAAACAGATGTGTAGATATGGCCTGAGGAAAATGGCATACAGCAAGATGGTATCAGTGATTAGATGCTAATTAACATTCATTTTTTTGACTATTATATCCACTTGGCTTCTTGTATTTTGCAGATTATTAGCCTTCATTATTTTGGAAAAAATTCATAATTTTACACTATTATAATAAAAGTCTCATATCATAATTACCATATCTTGCACTGTTTACTATCATACTTAGGTCACTTTGCAACTAGCAAACTAAAAACCACAGGATACATATAGAGATAATGTAACCAGTAGCTCATGACCAAGCAGATAGAAATATTTAGCATCAGGAGCTGGAGAGATAGATCCAGGAAAGGTGCCTGCTGTGCAAGCATGAAGCCATGTTTCCCTACACCCATATGGAAAGCTGGGCACACTGGTCCCTGTCTGTAATCCTAACTCTGGAGGGTAGAGAGCAGAGATAGCCAGCTCACTGACTAGCCAGCCAGGAACTGGTGAGCTCCAAATTCAGCTAGAGACTCTGTCTCATAACATGAGGTGGAAAGTAAATGAAAGAGACCCAGTGCTGGCCTTTGGCCTGGGCATGCAACTGCACAAATCTGCTTATGAACACATGCCACACTCCCACAAAAAAAATACCTACACAATATATTATTACAAGTGGTCCCTAATGAAGGAATACAGCTATTCAGAGTTTGAAAAGGATGGCAGGTGATGGTCAATAGTCTTCATTAAATGAATGCTGGGTTTGTGTAATTTTCCATATCTTTATTGCAATAAAGTTAAACAAATGTAAAATAACCCCGACCTGTGACCCTGGTTCACTTATTACAGACTCCCTGGGAGCAGGAAGGAAGTTGGAGAGGTCACTTAGTTCAGTCTCTCACACTTCCTAGTGCCCAGATAAGTGCTGTAGCTCAGAGGCCATTCCACCACTGTGTCACACTGATAAAGCCCTCCTCCTCCTCACAACAGCCTGCCTCCTTTGACCCTTTGATCTAGACTGCACGAATCTGCAGAGACATGCTTACGTGTGTATAGTAAAAGGAGCACCCTTAAGAGAGGTCTAGACAGAGAGGCGTGTTGTTGGGCCCCAAGGCTGTGGCTATGACAGCATCTCTGCAGGACATGACTAAAAGATGATGACAGCATGTGCCTTGGAACTGCTCTGTGGGCAAGGAAAGTAGGGCATGTGCAAACAGTAGGAGCGGGGCTTCCAAGGCTCAGCTCATGAAGAGTGGAAGGAATCTCATCTTCAAAGCCAGTGGTGTGGAAATGCCCAGTTGATGTGTACTGGAGGAAGGGTGCCAAGTACAACCAGAGATGTTTGCTCTTTTCGTACTAAAGCCGGACCTCAAATAAGCTACAAATAGGACTGCTTGGTGAATCGTGTCTGCGTCTGTCTGGGGTTTGCCAGAAGTTCTTAAGTGATAAACAGGACTTACAAAGAATGCTTTTGATCAGAGTTCACTCCTTGAGAAAAAAGACCAGCTACAGACATGTAATTAGATAAAAAAAGTGCCTCATGGGTCGGGAACAGGACGCTTAATACGGAAGTCAGAATCCTGGTTTTTACCCTTGAGTCTCCATGGAGCAGCTACATGATTCTACATCACTCATTGTAGTGCCAATTTTCTTTCTTAATTAGGAAAACATAATTAGATCACTGAATCTTATGATCTCATTCATTAAATCACTGTGAATTTATGTGGAAAAACTACAGTTCTGTTTATAAGCACACTCTAAAAACATCATTATATAGAGAAAAATCTAATTTTCAACTAAAGAATACAAAGAAATGACCAAGACAAGACCAAAAGAGAGATTAAAATATATGTACAAATGAATAGCTTAATGGCATCTTAGCCAATTTCTCCTCTAGTTTTCAGTTGTTTATTTCATAACTGTGTGTTCAAATCTGCACGTACCTTAGTTCCCTTTAATAGACTATAAAACAAAATTCAATTGGAAAGGCCTTAATGTGCCAATAGAGGACCCATACATACTCAGTCATACCCTTGGACAAATGGAACTTCTCTGTTTACAGTCACTTTAAAAATATTTACTTTATTTTTAGTTACATGTGTATAGGGGTAGGTATGCATGCATAAGTACACTGCAGTGCCTTCGAAGGCCAGAAGTGCCAGATACCCCTGAGAAATGGGGCTGCGGGTGGTTGTTAGCCACCCATGGAAGGTGCGGAGAACCAAACTCCAGTCCTCTGCAAGAACTATGTATGTTCCTAACTGCTGGGCATCGCTCCATCCCCTGCAGTCATCTTGAAGCCTCTTGTCTTGTCCTCTTCCTCCGCAGTGTGCCGTCAGCACTAAGCCTGCATTAGAACCCTGATGCCCTCTACTTGCTGCAGATTTCAATCCTCCACTCCACTTCTCTCCTACTAAATGAACATCATACAGAGAGCAGCGACAGAGCAGAGGTAAAACAGGGGCATTGTTCTCAAGAAGCTCATGCCCTAGTGGCAAAGTCAAGGGTACAGCAAACACTTGTCATGTAAACCCCAAAAACTAAGTGCAAGAAGGACACACATGGGACTTCTGAGGAGGGAAATAGTTTTTTTATGAGCTATAAGGCTCAAAGAAAGCTTTCTGGAAGGTGAGCTAGTTAGGAGACTATTGAAAAATGTCTAGTATTTGGACATATGTACATGAAAATGAGTGGACATAAGAGGACACTTGTTGGTTGTAAGCTACCTGGAAAGGATTAGTGGGAGATAACAGCTAGACAGAAAAGCTAGGGAAGATCCTGAGAGGTGTGGTTCCCAGGAAAGGACTATCAGGTTCTGCCTATGGAGGAATTATTGCAGGGGTTCCATAACACGGTCTGTACATTGGCATAATTCACATTTCTTCTGCACATACGTCAGTTATCTTTCAGGGAGAATCTTCCAAGGGAATCTGGAAACAGTTTTCTGTATCTTGCTCCTCACAACAGCGCAATCATTCTCTTTGCAGGGTTTGAAGTATGAACTGAGTATGCTTTCTGTTATCTCTTACAGTCATACATACTTCTTGGACAACCTTGTTCACTCCTGGGTTCAACCTTCAGAGTCAGCAATGATGCCTTCCAAGATATTTTCCAAGATAGAAAAATATCTAACAGAGAGAAAGATGGAAACAATTAAAAATGGGTATCTTTACTTGGAGATATCTATGGCTTTGACAAGAGCACACTCTGGATATAGAAAGCCAAGTGCTCCCTACTTTTTGGGATTTTGACAAGAAAGAAAGTATGCTTGATCATAAACTATCAGAAGTCAGAGCATTCCCTAACATTTTTTTCCTAGCTCTAGAGAGCAGAATGCTTGAAAGCTCTTCAGTAGAGGAGGTGGCTACTCTAACCACACAAACATGAGACAGCTATCAGACAGCTCCAGCACAGCAAAAGCCCTAGTCACTCTCCAGACATCTTTCTCTGTGTCTATCTCTGACCCATATAACCATCCTTCAGGATAAACAGAAGATAGTGGCACCTATTGGTGAACATAGAACCAGATGAGGCCAAATGTTTCACAAGATATTATAATTTACAGCCCTGTCCTTCCTCTGAAGAAAGGGAAGCCCAAAGGAGAAGATAACATGCCTGTTTAAACAATGGAATATTAGTAAATAAAGAAAAACTGAAATCGTGAGTGGAACTAGAAAACAAAAATCATCCTGAATGAAGTAACTCAAGACACAGAAACACAACTATGGTATGTAGTCATTAATATGGGGATGTTTTCTGTTAAGTTATTGATAAGACGATTATAATCATTATAATCAAGGAAGTTATGCAGAATGTAAGGATTAGTGGAGAGAGACTGGGAGAAAAAATACAATAGATAGTTATGGGTGGAAAAAAAGAGATTGGAATATATGGAGCAAACAGGGAGGGGAAGGCAGAAGGAGGCGGAGAAAGAGGGAATACATGAAGGGACTATAAAACTAAGAGTCATTTGAAGGTTGTTATGAAAACCTAATACAGTAGAAGCTTCTTAAAGTATGTACATATATTAAGACTATCTAAATGAATTTGCTAAATAACGGGATAAACAGAGCCCTAACTGGACTTTTTTTTTTGCCACCAAATGAAGTTTCCAGCACTGGAAATGTATTATATCCAACTCAGTTGCTGTCCAAAGGGGTTACATGAGAACCCCTAAACAACCAAGACTGTTGCCAAGACTATAGGTTGCTCTCCACAAACTGATAAAAAAAAACCCTGTTGCTAAGGATAACACCCACTACACAACTTATTGAACATGAAGAACTTGAAGTGGTAATTACATAAGGCCTTCACCCCTACGGAATAGTATTCATGTTCCTGGAAAGCACTCTGCATGCTACCAAAGGAGAAATGTTACCAAAGGAGAAATGTAAACACCAAACTCTTCAGTCCTGCCTACAAGATAAGCTGGTATAATAGCGACAAAAAGCTTGTGGGAGTAACTGACCAATATCTGATTTAAGGCCCACTCCATGAGATGGTACCCATACCCAGCATTGCTTGGGTAGCCAAGAATCTGAGACTAGATAGCCTAGGGACCTACAATAAAACCAAATATTAGTGTTCTGCTAAAGAAATATAGCAATAAAATGACTCTTAAGGACATTCTGCTATACTCATAGATGAGTGTCTTGCTCAGCCATCATCAGAGAAACTTCCTTTTGTAGAAGATAAGAACAAATACAGATGCCCACAGTCAGACAATTTGCAGAGTGAAAGACCTTGGAACATTTAGGCTTAAAAGGGATATCTCCATCAAATCCCTCCCTTTAGGGCTCAGGGAACTTTGTGTAAGAGGAGTAAGGAGTATAAGAGCCAGAGGGGATGGAGAACATGAAGGAATTAAGACACAACAGGGCTGGTGCACATATGAGCTCACAGAGACTGTACATGCTCAGGGTCTGCACAGGCCTTCAGCAAATGGGGTCCTACAGCTCAAAGAAGTAGACACACACCCTGTCCCTAACCCAGATGCTATCTCCCAGTGATAGCCAACTTGTAAATGAAAATTTAGTTTTCTCCAAGGGAGTGTCATTGGGAAAACAAACCACTCTTAACGGTAGGCCCCACGCCAAGCAGTAGATGGCCAACACAAAATAAACTCAATAGCATCTTTGGAGGTTCTTTGTCTCATAAGGTTAATTAAGGACACTTTCTTCTTTTTTAACCTTACAGGCTCTTTGGTGTAGATAGTATGGCTTCCAGTTTTGTGTTTTTATGAAATCCCTGTGTGTGCGAATGGATTTGTCTTTGAATCTATATGCATTCTTGTGCTTTTTCTTTGACTCTTTTTCTTGTCGGGTTGTTTTGTTTGTTTTGTTTTATTTTATTTTGTTACTATTCTTTAGATGTCTGTTTTCTAGGGAGAGGCAGAAAGAGTGACGATCCGATAAGAAAGGAGGTTGGGAGGAACTGGGAGGAGTGCGGGGGAAATGAAAACCATCAGTATAATAAATATTTAAAAAAAGAAAAACTTTCCACAATATTAACAAAAAATGATGACATGTGTAAAGATTATCTGGTGTTTGGAGGGCACAGAGTCCACACAGCCCAGAACAATGGACTACCTTGGAAAGTACAGTCTTAACTTTAACCCTTAAAAGATGGTTCCCAGATCAGTTTCTATAGCCTTTCTATAGCTTGTTGATACTAAGCAAGTTAAATCTATCTCCAGTTACCATTTTGAGGAAAGCATTTTCGTTCTGAATGGAGACTTAAAGCAAAAGTAGTACCATTTTACTTCAGGACATCACTAAAATTGTTCTACGGATCCCATATCCAGTGAGGTGGGGAACTGTTCCTTTCTGCTCACATCTACGGTTGGTCCTGACTCAGCCTCACTGAAAGGTATGGTTCAGGGGCTAATGTCAGTCAGATTCCACCCCTGTACCCTCCATTCAGCATGCTCTCATTCCAGAGCTGGCAGCAGCTTTCATCTCCTAGCAACAACACCATTTTCTCTGCCTGCCATTCATTAGCAGCACAGGGCTCCTTTTCAGGCTTGCTCTTTTACTCAGCTTCAATCCAGACACACCCAACCCCTCCCATACCCTCAAAGGTGTCTGAGGTCTAAGGTCTGGATGCAGAGCTGGAAAATCAATTGGAATACTTTTTAGTTCTTTCTCTCTCTCTGTTTCTGACTCTCCCTCTCTCCCTCCCACACCCACATACACACCCTTGAAATAAACTTGTCTGTGTAATACTGTACAACACTAACTAATATGAAAAGTCTGAGATGACATTAATTGGTGAAATTAGAGACTAGATACATCTATTTTGCACCTTGATTATATGACCATATAAAGTATTATTCTCATGCTATTCTGAGCTTAAAGAATATAGTGAATGATAAGTGTATATGTAGCCATAAAGGCCACACAGATACATCTATGACCTTACCAGCTAATTATAGCAATAGGTGGAAGCAGTGTGCTTTTGATGTGGTTTTAGGAAGAGATGCAGCAGAGAGAAAGTTGTAGTTCTGCTGGGGTCATCATTTCTATTAGAGTAGTATTGAGATTTATGGCTTTCTCACATCCCACTGACATACAAAGAACACTGATAGACAACCAGTGAGGCAAACGAGAGAGCCAGATCAAAATGTCATCCAATCTAGCAAGCTTTCAAAGTGTCCAAAACTGTTTCTGCTGGCCCTGGGCCAGGTAAATCAATGGCCTTTTCAAATGTTTTTCATATGGCTCAATATTTCATGGAAAATTAAATGATAGCAGGTCTAAACATCCTTCCCCTCTTCCTCTGTGGGCAATTAGACAAAAGTAGAGTAAAGAGATAGGAAAGACAGAGTAATCACTAACAGGGAGAGACTTTTTACCCTTCAAAGTCCCTGCCTTAAGGGCTTTAGGAACTCAGAGCTCATGTATCTGTTTCATTTGCTTTTAATTTTTGTTTTCCCCTTGATTATCATTAATGGAGCAAATACTGTAATGAGAGCTGTGAAACTGCTCGTGTTGGCAGTTTGGGTTTAAAACTTGTATTACTATTATACAAGAAATGTTGCCAGCTATCTGGAAGTTTATTTGATTTAAAAAATGAGAACCATGGTTGAAGATTTGATTCTTTTCTAATTAAACGTTGGGACAGAGAATATGCACAAGAGTAGTACGCTGTGAGTCTAGAAGATTCAGGCTATACTGTATAAAGGATCTGGGGTGTGACAGGAAGCATTTTGGTCTTTATCTCATTGTCCCCAAATGGCTACCCAACATAAAATCTTGCTAGTAAGGAGGGAAGATGATGAGTGATCAAAAACTTCTCTTATCCCCACAGGAGGTCATCTTTATAATTATAATATGCAAATCAAAGCTATAGCAACAGCAACAAACACTGAACAAGTGACAAAGAAATGAAAAATATAAATAGTAATGGTCTTTCCATGTTTAGATTTAGGAAATCTAACAGGCATGCCCAACCTTCTGACTTTATGGTGCTGTTATTTACAAAGTTCACTCTTGAGAAACACAAACATGCTACCAAAAGGATCACACACACACACACACACACACACACACACACACACACACAAATCTAATAATGTTTTAAGTGATTTTACAATTATTTTTGTTGAGCTGCCTTCAGAGCTCTCTTGGGATGCATCCAGATCAAGGCCCGCAGGTTGGGCATGACTTCTAGACTAGAACCTCCTAATTAAATAAAAACAGTTGATGTTTCTTTTTTACACAGACAATGACTTACTTTAAAATAAATTCATGGCTTATATTGCCATGCAGACATGAACAACTATGGCCAACATACACAGCAGTTATGGTTATCTGATGCCTCGGTCAAAAACACTGGCAGACTGTTACTCAGCTTGTCCATCTCCACAGCAGAGAAAGCACAAATGTCCCACTCTTTTAATAAAGCTAAAGAAAATTTCAAATTATATCACTCAAATAAGACACCATCAACTATAAAGACTATATGTTTTATGATACCATTTATTATTGTTGTAAGTACAGAAAAGACTTTTACACATGAAAGACTAAAAATTAATACGTAATAATGTACACATTTAAGATTTTCTTGCATTAATTTTCTTTCTTTGATATATTATTAGGATGCAAAAAGTTGACCTTCATATTACTGAGAAAGATGGGCATAAATAATTACTTAGCAAAGCTAGGATACCACTTGGCTTGGGCTAGACACACTTCTAATAATAATGCACTGAATAGCATGAAATTTTTATTTGCCTATAGTATTCACCACATATAACAATTCACCTCTCAATGTCTTAGCAATATAGCCACAGACACACACACACATACATGCATCAAGCTGCATGAACAACACTGAACAATGAAATAAGTTTCTCTTCCCTTTAAGAACCATTCAACTGTAAACATATGACCCTGAACCCATCATGGTTCACATTATCACTGATGCCAAATTAAGCGTTTAAAATGGAAAAGCTGACTACATTCACTTGTGTATCTTAAACAAACTTGAAATGGAATATAAACAGAAGGAAAAAATGATTTGGAAGAAAAGGGAAAGGGACCCTCAGTCCTTTTTAAGGGAATGAATCATCCTTAAAGTAAAATACCATCCAGTTTGAACAAGTGACTCTTTCAAGGCAGCCCTTCTGGTCCAGCCAAGGACATGATGACAAACTGGCTATCCTCAGCAGAGTTTCCATGCCAGCCCAAGGCATTGTCTCTTTCAATTCCATTATCATTCTTAAAATATTTAATGGCAACGTTTTTAACCCACTTCTGTCTAAGCTACTTTTCTGTTTTAGAACATAAAATGACTTCTATGAAATGAAGAAGAGCCAGGGTCAGGGCTGGGGAAGAGGAACACTCAGCCACTTACTCTGACACCATCGTAATTCATGGACTACAGAATTCCTAAAGCTTTCGGAGACACTAACTAAAGTCACCCACAGCTTTCAACTGAAGAGGATAAATGTGGTCCAAACATTGACCTAGTTTGGAGATGAACTTGGACACACACGTTAAATTACCTAATTGTGTGAAACTGCACAATGTAGTCCAGGTTTTCACATCTATAAAACTACAAACACCCATCTCAGAATTTTTACCAGGAATAAGTAAGTCTATGAGGGTATTAGTCTTAGCAGAGTATATTTGCATAAGGCACAGGTTAAGAAGGATTAGTCACCACCATTACAATGGCAAAAGAAAGACTTTTGTGGAAATATTATAGCCATTTTTTTTAATTTGGAATTTTATAATAATCTTATTATAAGGAATATAATAAGGAATATAAGACTCCATGTTTAGGTTAATGAAGCCCATCACACAGGGAAGATAAGCATTTCACTTTTTTTTTTTTAATTCATCAAGCCCTCCACATACACCACCGGAAGAAGCTGATGAGTTCATCAGTTCTTTCCCTTCTAATGGCATTGATTTTATAAAATTGTGAAAACTCAATTATAAAAATAACTGGCAGTTCTTCTTTTTCAGCAACACTTTAGTCAAAGCACACAAGTGGCCTAAGGAATGCAAAACAACTTATGCATTTTATTGGAAATGCTAGGAAAAGGGACTGGATGTACCACTCAAGTCCAAAAGCAAGACACCCTGGAGCCCTCAGAATTGCTACAGAGGAGGCGGGACCTCGTACACACCGAAGGAGAAAGACGTGCACCTCTTTTTTCTTTTTTTGCCTGAGGAAAGAGGCTCACAACCCCATTGACATGCTTTTGACCAGACATTCCAGCTACACAAATCCCCTCAAAACTTTTCAGCTTCTTTAGTGCAGAGAGGACCACACCATTTTCAAAACTGTCTTAAATAGCGATCTTCTAATTGGGCAAAAAGGAAGGGTTAGAAATTACACATGTGACCAAAAGATCCTCCGGTCTGAAGCTCTGTCCTTGTGATGTGACCCGCCCCATCTCAGGCACAAAGACAGCTCTAAAGAAAAGTTCTTTCTAAAATTAACCAACTATAATAATTTCCCGGACACCCAGAGACATCTAATTGTTCTCACACCATTTGAAACCTCTCGAAGATAGTTCAGGTGAACTATCTTCAGATAAAAACCTCCCCTCCCCTTAGTTGCTAAGGTAACTTTAGAATAGCACTCACATCCCTCCAGCTCTTCCTGGACTCTTAGGTGTGTTCAAAGTAACTTTGACCCCAAATTTATGCTGCCTACAAGATGTGCAGTGAAAAAGATAGTGCAGAGACTGAAGAAATGCCCAACCAATGCCTAGCCCAACCTGAGACCCACCTCATGGAAGAGAGCTGACCCCTGACACACTATTAAGATACTCTGCTATGTTTGCAGTCAGGAGCCTAGCAGAGCTGTCCTCTGAGAGGTTCCTCCCAGCAGCAGATTGAAACAGATGCTGATAGTCATTGCCAAATGTTGGGTCACGCATAGGAAGTTTTGTGGAAAAGTAGGAAAAGAATGGAAGGACCTGGAGAGGACATGAGCTCCACAAGAAGACCAACAGAGCCAACTAACCAAGTCCCAGAGTGACTTGCAGAAACTGAAGACACCAACCAAGGAAGATGCATGAACTGGACTTAGACCCTCTACAGAGATGTACCTACACAGTTGTAGCCAATGAACAGCTTTGTCTTCATGTGGGTTTCCTTGTAAAAGGAGCAGGGCCTGTCTCTGACATGAACTCTGTTGCCTGCTCTTTGATCACTTTCTCTTGGTGGGGCTGTCTTGCCAGGCCACAGGGGAAGAGGATGTGCTTAGTCCTGATATGACTTGATGTGCTGAGGTGGGTTAGTGGGGAGAAGAGCTCTCCTTTTTCTGAGGAGAACAGGAGGAGAAGTAGGGAAAAGATGGAGGGAGGGGGGACTAAGAAGAAAGGAGGGAGGGGGCTATGTCTGGGATGTAAAGTGAACAAATATATTTTAAAAATTCAGAGTAATGATTATTGAAAATGAACAAACAAACATGAACCACAAACTTGATTAGATTTTTAAGAGATTAAGAGTTGTTTTTTTTCATTATTATAACAATTATCACATTATGAGTCTAATGTTCTCCATGTACCTTCTTCTGGGGGAAAAAAAATCAAACCAAAGGTTTGTCAAAGCAACTGGGATGGGAAAAGGGCAGATCGTGGGTAGGGAGTGTTGTCAGTATATGTCCTCAGTGACTTAGCCAGCCTTAGACATGGGTTAAAGGTAGACTGGGGATTTGAGCCTACTCCAGATATTAGGCTTCCCAATACCCTAATTATATATAGCATACATGCTGTGCACACAACTAGAACTTCCCGAATTATCCCTTAACGCTCGCTTCCTTGACTCTCCAGAATCGCTTCCACACATGTGCTGGGAAAAGGGGGTGCAGAAGGCAATCAAGCTAATGTCTTAAGAAACCTTTGCATTCCTTTTAAACAGCACACTAAAAGCATTCTTTTGCTTATAAGATTTTTTTAATGCTCTAATTGTTTCCATCTCTTAGTAGACAGCCTTTCATTTTAACTCACATCATTAATTTAAAAGAAACTAAATGTATGATTAAAAGGGAGGCTAAATACAAGCTAACATGTAATGGGAAGGAGATGAGGAGGTTGAGGTGAGTTCTGGAGGAAGATAGGAAGAATGGGAGTGAATACGATAAAAATACATCATGAAATTCTCATAGAATCAACAAAAATATCATATTTTAAAGCTAAAATGCCAGCAACCCTGATAATTAAATAAATCAATAATCAGAGAAAATGAAGTTTAAAATGTTATTCGGGAAAGGCGTTTTACATTTAAAAACCATCTTGAGTAAATACAATCAGTTAATAGTGAATATAAAGTAAAATATTTACATATACACATATGGATAAAGTGACTCTATAAAATGTTTTCTCCCCATTTCTTCATTTTTCTTAAAATGAAACAGTGCAAAATATACAAGCTTTGAGGGGATACAGAGCTTGGCTCCACCATCTTTTAAACTCATGTTTTATCCAGCATTCTTAATCTGTACGTTAGACTTAACATCCCTTAGCAAGAAGCTACAGATAGGAGTCAATGCAAATAAAATTTGAGATACTTTTTCTCAGGTAATTATTTTTTCAACTATTACTGAACATTTAAAAAAAAAGTAGCAATTAATGATGCAGCTTTCAGAGAAAATAAGAATGTGTTAACTTCAGATAGAGAAACAGAACGGAAGATCCACCATGCTCTAAGGTCATTTGTTGAGGAACCTTACTGGCTTATTTTTGAGTTGCTCTTTGTGAAGCTGTCTTATTACCAACATGCCATCTATGACCCAGAAAACAACCATGACTATTCTCATGGTCATAGTAAGACCAAGATAGGCTGGAAGCTGAACACATTGCTTCTTCTGAGGCCCTGTGGTGGTTTTCATTCATTATTGGTGTTCATGAGTGTGCATATGTGGAGAGGTAGGGGAGGTGGGGATATATGATTGGTGGTGATATGTGTGCTTGTGCGTGTGCGTGTGTGTGTGTGTGTGTGTGTGTGTGTGTGTGTGTGTGGTTGGGATATGTGTGTATGCATGTGCATGTGTGTGTATGTGTGTGTGTGTGTGGTTGGTATGGGGAGGTGTGTGTGTGTGTGTGTGTGTGTGTGTATTATGTGTGGAAGAAACTTGATGACATTGATTTATTTTTCCTATAACCTTTATGTAGATTCTGGGATTGCACTCAGGTCCCCAAGACTGTGTGACAAGGACCTTTACCCATTGATCCACCTCACTGCCCTGATGTCTTTTATTGAGAATTGTTAGTAGAAGTGTAATGTTAACCAAAAAGGCAGAGCATATCTATGCTTATCCTTGCAGGCATACTTAAAGACATACATTCTGGAAGTGCTTCAAGCCACTAAATGTATGTGGTTATGTATAGAAGCTAAACGAATGAAGAATAGACTTCTTGCCAGCAAGAAAAGATTGATTTCCTAATTGCTTGACAAGTAATTACACACATTATCTAACCATCTGCTGCTCTTCAGTCTAAACAATTAAATATGTTCCTTGTAGAGAATTCATTATTTAAAACTGCTTTTTCTATTTTAAATGACTGCTATATGCTTGTTCTTAAAGTATTTTTTTGTTATCCAAGAGTAATTACATTTAGTTTTTTTGTTTGAAAGACTGAAAGACACAGAAGGGAAAATAATAATATTTATATACAAAACTTATTTATATGTTATCATCATGTTCAATATTTTTATTATTTCCATCTACTTATGAACATAGTTCATAAAATATAATGTTCCTATATTTTGGCGATGTCATCTTTCTTAACTTATTGTATCTATTTTAAAATCAACACTTTTTATATTACAAATAGTTTTACAAAATTAAAAGTGTTCAATAGTATAAGCTTTGAGTTACAGAATTTCTGGGGTAATGCTTTTTACTTGTCGGCTAAAGGTGAGATGAGAACATTACATTAGACACAGAAAGCTTTACTAGAAGGATCTTATTAAAGTTTATTTTTCATTACCAAACCTGGCCTTTGCTAAATTTCCTCCAAATGCATTGTTATTACTATGACACCATTAACTTCTCCATCACGATAGGAGCAAATATTGAGGTTTTCTGGAATTCTCCACCCTCCCTGCTAACTCTAAACTTAATTTGTCTGATCCTGCTCTTTTTTCTTTTTTTTTACATCCCAGATCAATGAATCTTGGGTCTTCTTTATTCTCCAAAGTCAATGTCCTGCTTTTGCACCTCATTCTCTATTTTGAAGAGTGGTGTCCCAGAACGGCCCCTCCCACATGACTAAAAAGATGAACAACACAGCAGAACTTGTAAAGGAAAAAAAAAACTAGAGCTTTAGAAAAGAGCCTGAGTACCACACCAGGAAGAGTCTGCTTTCCTGGCTATCTCCCCAGGACCTCTGCTGGCCAGCTCCTCCTTCCACTTCACATCTTGCAGCTGTCCTAGTGTTGCCCAGCCTCTGTGCAGCTGGAAGGAGATCCAGGAGTCCTACCATAGAGCTCATCTCAGAGCTCATATGACTGAGAACGTGCAGATGTGCAAGGCTATGCAGTCATGCAATAAGCTTTCCGTGTATACAAATAATGCCCCAGAAGGGTTGGACCACAATCTCATAAATTCCAGCCTTTAGAGGTCAGGAGAGGCGATGTAATTGAGGGATCAAAACAAACGTAGCACTAGAACAAGAAGACTGCACAAAGACCAGAATAAATCTTATCGCTAATTAGTCATATAAAATCGAGATGTTATTCTGGAACGAAGCATACAAAGACAGGAGACATCTGAAAGAGTTGACGACTATTTTTCTAGAAGATTTAAAACAGTACAAGTGAAAAAGCCATGGTTTGTTAGGAAATAGTAAATCAAAGGGCTCTCTCCACTGCTCAGCCTCTGGCCCACCTTACCCAGTAAGAAGGGCACTGTGAGGGGAGGTTTGATTTGGTTTGGAGAATTAGCTTCAAGCTATGTGAACATATACAGGAACAGTACTAAATATAAATGACATTTATTTTATCTCAAAATTGCTGCAAACTCATGTTCTGGGTCCAGACCCAGCTAAGATCAACTGGAAAAAAATATCAAAACAGAAAGTCATGCCACCACGTAAAACAAATCTCACCTGCGCATTGTGCAGTATTATAATTTTACAACAACAACAACAACAACAAAATACTTTCCAAGTTCTTTCCACATTTTTACACATCTGTATCACCCAACTTGATATTCTTTTCAAGGCAGAGTCTGTGTCATCACTTCCTGGGTTCCTCAATACATGCCAAAAATTTTGGTTTGCTGTAGGACCTAATGTTTGCTTTAAAAGTGTATCAATGATGCTAAATTCAGATACACAAAATGCCATACTGACTTAACTTATGTTACTTTTTATTCGGAAGTTTGTGGTTGATGGCAGTTGCAGGATAAGTGAAAAAAATCACAGGAAGTAAAGAATAAAATTGAAGGCAAAACCTACCTTCTCATAAATTAAAAGCAAAATTGACCACCTATGCTCTTAGGCAACTAATATGAAATATGCCTTGTTAAAATTCACATTGTTATATTTTAGAAACAAAAATGAATAAATACAGAGTTTTCAACAATTTCTTAAAAGCAATTTCTTTCTGAGCTCTTAGCATATAAACTATACTGTGGAGATATTCTGATTACTTTTACGGGATAGGTTTTCAATTTGACTTTCATGGTGAGGCTAACAGAGAGCATCCATGCAGTCACATAGAGAACATCTGGATATAATCTTTATTTCAAAAGATGTAGTCACACTTGTTGCTAATTATAAAACTTAAAGCCATTTTTCTTTGAATCACTCCCTCTCTTCCTCACCCGAGGAAAATGTCGAATAGATGGCTTGCATCTGGGTGAGTATGTGTTAGGGGCATGGGTCTCTTTACATTGCAGAGGGAGGTAACTAGACCCCACCATTCCAGACTCTTTCAAGACAAACAATATCAGCAATCTCAAATGTTATCTTTCGCAGGAACACAAGGCAAGATTAGGAATTTGGTCTCAAATTCACCTTCCTTTTGCTTTGGCCTGTGTGGATTACAATGAAAAAAAAAACAATCAGAAGTTTTAGATAGTATTTTTACACACACTACAGCCACAGAAACAATATTTTACAATAGTTGGGATGTGGTGAATGTGTAAACCTCTCCCCACAGAGCAAAGGGCATTTGACACCTGTGCTGCCCTGGAACTTTCCCACACTTAACCCTGCTGTGTACTTAATGTATAGGAGAGCCAGAGGGAACAAGAAAGAGACTCAATCCCTTCAAAAGAAACGGTGGCATTCCACACCATCAACTCCTGCTCCGGCTTTGTATTTGATCTCCGAGGGCTTCTGCCAGCTGCATTCACACAAGATGACTGAGGATGCTTCCAGCGGAGTGAATCATGGGGTTGAAGTTAATTAAGAATGTCAAAGTCATCTTTTGAAACATGTGCAGCACAGGATGGGCCTGTACACATTCGCAAGTTCAATGATCAAGAGCTGTTTAATATCCCCATTCCTGTGACCTTCTGCTCCTGCCCTCCAAGCAGGAGGGAGGCCTGGGTGGTCTGTCCTGACTACAGAGAGTGGTCACAAATGCTGACCTCATCTCTCACCCTCCACCCCGCTCTGTCTGTACTCTGCCAGCACAGGAATGAGGCCATGCAGGCATCCAAGATACGTGCGAAGACACATGTCAGAAGCGAGAGACAAGTGCTGCTGGCTTCCTAAGCCCGCTGCGTCAGGACAGTATGGGCAGGACAAGATGGGTGTCCTGTTTGTGGGGTCTGCTTAAAAAGACTCCGCTACCACAAAGCTACCACCCTAAAGTAATTTGAGGTTTTGACTCCATATTTAGCTGGTAACGCCGATACCACACCACATTTCAGTCGCCGGGTGAAGAAGTGATGAATGGAGCCTTTGTGAAAAAAGCTCCCAGGCTGGGTAAAGACTCAGCGGCGGCTGAAGCAAAGAACTTGCAGTCTGGTGTCTGTCGTAAGTGGAAAGAATCTCCTCAATGAGTCCTCTCTGTAGGTGGGCTTATCTGGGACTGTCAGGCTTCAGAAACGCTCCTGCCATAGAGTCTCCACAGCATCTTTACATGTCTCATTGAGCATCACTCAAACACATCTACCTCACCAAAGAGAACCACGTTCTCAGAGCGATCAGAAACTTCTTTTAAATACCACAGTGTGTTGCTTTTCTTTCTTCTACCTTCTGTGGTCACCCACACCAGAGACAGCAGATAAATGTTGAGTAAAACATCGAAGGCGAAAATAATAATTGGTGCGGAGAGGTGAACGGACAAATATTTGGAAGACATAACTTGACTGGGTCACCCTGTGCCTATTTCGGATGCTAAAAATCTGTAGCGCTTAGAGAATGGCCTGAAAAAAGAACTCACACAGCAGCAAGTCTTCAGACACACACTTTTTAATGACAGGACACCAGCCTGCCCCTGTGGTCTCAGACACAGCTCTCGTTTGAAGGTAGAACATGATATGTGTTCCCCAGCATTCTCCTTGACTTTCCCAGAGTTCCCCACACACCAACCTTTCTTGGGAGCATACCTAACGTTATCACGTGTGTCTGCTACTCCCTCCTCAAAAGACCAAGGTAAGCCTGTGCTCTTTCTACACTGCTGTAAGAAGAGGCCTGCATTACTTAATACGTGATATTCGTATTTAAATATCAAACACTCATTTTTATTATGTGAATAAAATGAGCTGTCACCATGAACAAATGAAAACTCAGGTAATCCTGTGGTGTGTATGCTTACGTGTGTTTGTATTTATTGATCATTTTGGTAACAAAACCCAAGTCTTTGCAAAATTTAAAGAGACAAGTTTCCCACTAAATTATGTTTGCCAAGATGCACCACTGAGGTCAAACTCGCTGACTGCTTTTTCACCTAAGGTAAAGCATGCAGAGTGGTAGAGATAGCATTAAAGGTCCTTCCTGTTTGCCACAACAGACTGCCAGCTCAAGGTATGTTCTTGTGTTTTTGCATCACTTTGACATAGATGCACAGAGGATGGGATGCTAAAGAAAACCCCATAGAAAGAAGAGCGTGGTGTTTTAGAGCAGGAATAGGTAAGTTCTATTAATAGGATGGGAGACGTGGGACTACGTTTGAGGCTACACATGTTAATGTAAGTCTCAGCCCCACTCTCTATGGAAAAGCTAATATTTCTGCTTAGCCGATAAGAAGACCACATTCAATAACTGGTAAGTGACGTTTCCCCACTGCCATGTATCCATCACCAGCTGTCAACTTCCACCCTGTACAAATCCCTTCCAGAAGAGTGTCAGTTGGCAAACAGCTTGTGTTTAAGGAAGACACAAAATCTAGAAACCATTCATATTCAGAGATGCATCTTTCTTGGATGAGTACATTTAAAAATAAGAATAGGTGCTAGGGTGATGTCACATTTCCCCAGAAGCCACCTGCTACTATAGCTATCTGCCATTAGTGAACTCCAGCCAGGCTTAGGAGTATCCTCCCAGGAAGCCAGGACCTGCACTCTTTTTAACATCTCTGGTGTGTGCCCTATTATTTTGAAAGTGCATTCATTTGAATCAATAATGTATTCTGTTTTATGAAAGGCAATTAGGCACAAATAATTAGACTTTTATAGAGGGCAGAGATGAAGAGACAAGTGAAAGTAACGTTCTTTGTCCCTACTCTGCACCCTTCCCCAGTGGTTCTTCTTCCTGCTCCTGGAATCACAATATGCCAGTTACCCAGATTTGCATCCCGAGCCTTCGCCTTTTCCCTCTTGTGCATACCAAAACACAAAAACCACTCACATTACCTGTTTAGCGTCTCAAATAAGTGCCTTCTCTTTCTTTCCTAATACCCTACCTTACATTTATAATACATTAAATGCTTACCTAAACAGAGTTAGACATAAGGGTGTGAGGCCAATGAATAATTAAAAGATTCTGAACATGATTTTGAGAAAATGGATTAAGCAACATAAGTACAAACTTGTCAATGGTTCTGATCCCCCAGCTGTGATCAGAAGGTCATTATAACTAGCAGACATCACAGGCAGACTGTGTGTCATTTACCAGCGGTGTCCAATGCACAGAGTTGAATGCCATAAAGCCTGACAAAGCACATCAGGAGGAGTGGCAGTTGGTCTTGATAGACGTGCACATGGCAATTTGCCTCTGTACAACCACTGGCATACAGCTGGCCCAAACTGAAAAATGAAAATAGAAGGGAAGGACACTGGGGAAGGTCTGGGGTGCTGGAAAGCTTAGAAAGGCAAATAAGATGAAGAAACTATCAGCCAGGCATGGCGGTACAAGCCTACAGGAGGAGGCAGAAGCAGGCAGCAATCTGTGAGTTCAAGGCCAGCCTGGTCTACAAAGCAATTCCAGAGAGGCTATATAGAGAAACCCTATCTTGGGGGTGGAAGGGTGGAGAGGTGGAGGGGGTGGAGAGGGAAGATGAAGAAAGATTACTGAGGAGATAGCCTCATAGCTGTTGGTGTTGATTTCCGAGGTAGGTAGTTATAATAGCAAGGACAGTAATGAAGCAGAAACCTTAAGCTGAGGTCATCAAGAAGGATGAGAATGTGACAGTTGTGGGAACGAAAACAATGATCATTGCCATTCAAAGATCTGACTTAAGGTCATCACAAGAAGGGATGCACAGGAAATAAATTTTTAAATGTGAGGCCTTTCAAGAGTTGTAAAACTCACTATGTTGATCCTTAATAAAAATCCTTGGAAGTGGAAAAGTAATTCTTGCAAGCTTATAAAGTTTACTGAAAGATTCCAATAAGGTCATTTATATCTCCTTTTGCAAAATAAATTGAATCATTTCACCCTGTCACCTCTGCTTCCCAGAAGAAAAAATGCTGCCTGTCATAAAGTAAAAGAATTTTGACTAATTCTAGTGATTTCACAAATTTGGATAGAGAGCAGTGTCTAGCAGCATTGGGTTTCACATAGCTGGAACTCAGGAAGAACTACTCAAGAAAATTGGCCTTGGCTTGACTGATGGGATCTGTGTAGTTTCGCTTATTGAAAAGATGTTATCCTATGTCCCAATACCAGTGCTAGCTCACATCCAAATCCTGGGCCACATCTTCCCATCTACAGCCATTTCCTCTCTGAACCACAAAGGGGAAATCCCAAGATAAGCTACACTTCCTGGTTAGATTCATTTCTCAGCACTGTAACTAGCCTTGGGATTTTTCTGGAAGGCATTACTTTAGGAAGTTGTTTTCCATTTGCTTGTATATCTGATGTCCTTCAATTCTATCACCCTTGTTGCTGGTAGCAACAAGAACCATTCTAGACAGATTTGTCTTGGTTTGTGAAGCAGCAGGCTAAATTTAGCAACCAAGTTAAACAGCTCACTGATTCACATTTTCCCTGAGATTTCCAAAGAACGCAGGCATAGTTCCATAAGCCACTGAGACAGTGGTGGCCTTAGAAAGGCTGACTCAAGGTCATAACAGTTTGGTTGTGTCTGAGTACAATAAACAAACAACAATGGGTACTGGGCGCCTCTGTATTTCTGTACAACTCCAAATGAAAATTGACAAATCTGGGATGATACGAAGGAGCATGCAGACTTCTGTGAAACCTGAAAAGCCCTGAACACAGCCATATAAAGAAATACATCTCCTGATACAGCTGCCAGGGAAGGAGACAGGCTTCCACACCTTTCTCCTCCCACCAAAGAAAATCAAGAGTCACAAAGATGCAAAATGAGTGGCACAGAGTCATGAGGCTAGAAAGGGTATGACCATGAGGACCATCCAGGCCTCCTTACCTATAGCCAGTGATTACACTGTTACACAAAGGACATTCCACAGCCACAATAATCACTATCACAAGCTGAAAACTTGCTAAAGCAAATGTACATTTTTCCCCCCAAAGGGAGTATTGTTAGTTTTTAGCAAAAAATGTCACCCGGTGCTTCTTACTCATGGCTTACTTGACATAAGCCCTATACATGCATTAGGTCAGCTAACATTAACCCTCTGAGAAACAAGGAAACTGAGGCTTGATGTTATGCCCATTTTGTATATAAAACCGAGTATTAGGAACATTAAGTCCCCTTTCCAACGTCAAAATGCTGTAGAAAAGGACCTGAATTTGACTCATATCTCATGGCAAGGTGTCTCACTCTAAACATCATCAGGAGTAACTCCTCCAAATGTTAAACAATAAATATAATATGCATCATCCTTGCAAAAAAATAATACAAAGCCCAACATTTTGCTCATAATTCCTAGTGTAAACAAGTAACAAATCTAATCCAAAAGGTTGAGGGCAGAGATGCAAATTCAAATTTTTCCACATCCCATATCGACTAAGGTTAAAGACACAGCAAAACCCATGAGGCTATGCCAAGTTAAGCAGAAACCAAAACTGATAACAGGTTCTAATTCTGATTCGTTATAGCTAAAGAAGAGCCAGTCCACACAATATAAATATAAAAGACAACTGTACTAACATGCCACATGACATCCACTGCCTCCAGTGTCCTATCAGATTCTGAAACTCAGACAGGGGAATGAAATCCAGCGTCGGCATCAGTGTTTATACAGAACATTGCAAGGACGTTTACAAACAAAACACAAACATATACTCCAACAGCCACCCAAAGAGACCTAAATTTATGTATCTGTGTTATCTGCTAACTTCGATGGCCAGGTGAGGATAACATCCAGGCTCCAATATTATCTGCTTCACATGGAAAGGCTTTTAGGTGATTCCAAATTTAGTTGTGCCCTTGTGCTGAGTTCTGGTTGGAAACAATATTCTCATTCCTAGCTCCTCCTGTGACTGCCCTAGATGAGTGAGCACAGATGTCTTAAAAGGTCAAAGGGTCTCCAAGCACTCAAGAGTGGAACGCATGGATTCTAATCCCTCCCTCCCTCAGACAGGACATTTTCGAGCTCTAATCCATACACCAGAGCATCTGTTTGTGGAGTATAATGCAGTGTATCTATCAGCATATTCAGAGATTTGTGCAACCTCTCTGCAATATAATTTCAGAACCCTTCCACCGAAGAAACTCTTCCTCTGTGAGCAGTTACATTCAAGCTCTCAACTCTATCCAAGGCTTAGAGAAATGTTTTTTTGCTCTGTCTTTCATTGCTTATTCTAGCGTTCCATATCTACAGTCTTACAATGACACAGTGCATGGTCTTTGGCAGAAAGTAGAGTGGAAACACCACATATGAGAGACACACAGGCAGAAGCAGCATTCTGAGGGTCCTGGGATAGCAGTATCATTGACTTGGTAGCCTTGTATCTACAAAGTACTTCAAATCTGAACAGATGGTGATTGTAGCATTTTTGGCAAACATGTGGGTTTTGAGTCTGCAATCCTCTACTGAGTCACAGCCCTGCTGCACTCGGGGTCTGACTCACTGAATCTCAGCCTCCTCTGGGAGCTCTCATGATGAACTGAAGACATCTATGTTAACATAGTTCACAAACTTCACAGCATGATGCGAACACGAAGAGGCTGTTGTCTCATTACCCAGTCTAACCTTCACTATTCACGGGGAGAGGGCAAATGAGGATCTGCGCACTGGGTCACCTAGTTCTCATCCTGACCCACTGACTGTGTGGTTTAGACAGGGAGAGCTCTGCGCCTCCCAATGCTGACTCCTTTTATACACCTAAAAATCAGAAATGATGGTGCTGGGTTCAGTAAAAAAGCTGCAGATGGATGGGCTACACACACACACAGCCACACGTTGTCACACACACTCTCACAAGCACACACACCCTAGAGCACACACAACATCTGTTTATAATTTGAAGAGTAATGAAACCCTTCCCATAAGTGGGCTGATTGAGACCTCCTAGTATGGGTGTGCAAGCCTCCTCAGTCTGTCTCAAGCCTCGTTTGAATATCTAATTCTTACTGCTAAGCATCCCACACATGGCTAGATAATCCTGGGGGCGGGGGGTTAACCCAGGAATTCTTAAGAGAAGCTGCAAATATTCTACCCACTGATCTTCTCACACAGGCCCCTACTCCCAAGTGCTGCTTCTACTTCTTCCCCAAGGATAAAAGTGTTTTTGAGTCTAGAATGTATTCAAGGAGGTCAGAGGCTTTCAGCATTTCAAGGGAAAATAGAAACTACATGTGTTCTTTTCTATCTGTATTACCCATATCTGATTTATGTAAAGTGACAAGTATTGGAGGAAATTATTCAGCATACATTAAACTTATTAGTCAGCATGATAAAGGAAAAATGAGAAATTTGGTGTGCTGAAAAAATGAAAAGAAAACATTTCATGAACTCTTCCAAATTACCAATTAGCACAAACTTCTCAGTGATACTAAGTCGCGCATGAGTGATATACCATTCCGACTGTCACATGGAACACTGGAAGACATTGAGCATGTCAAATACATTTTCTTCAATCATCACTGGAAACTTGTGTAACAAGTGAATAGTGCTCATTTTACAGAAAGAGGGAAACTCAGCTTCAAGAGTTTCAAACTATGCATAACTCTAAGGCTGAATAATTAAACTGATGCTCACAGTACAGTCTAAAATTAAAGGTGACCTTTGACAATGATAATTGTCCCAATTCTCTTTTGTTCATTGAAGACGGATTTCAGGCTACTAGGGAAATAATAACAACAACACCAGCGACAGTCATTATTTAGTGAGTTCTTGCCTGAAGCCCACGTTATTCTGGGTACACAGTATTCTCTAATGAGATCCTCACAGTTCCACTGTATCTTGCCCTCTTCCCCAGATTTGGAAACAGAAGCCAGGAGGCCTTGCATAACTTCCTCAAGGTCCTGAGATATGGTCTCCTTATTTCTCAATCAATGGTCCTCAAAAACGTGGTCACTCATGGCTTACTGTATGGACCATCAACAATTTCAGATGTAGAAAGATATTTAATAGAGGTATATTTTCTAAATTTGAAATGCATGCTTTAGTATGATCTTCAAATCAGCCTCAATAAGCTCTTAATAATTATGACATTCTAAAACTCACACAATAGTCAGTATCTTCTAAGTGTTCCTAGTTAACCACCAATTAATTGTCAAGAGCACTTAATGTTGGTAGTTCTACATATTTGCCTGTTAATGTTTTATTAAATTTGCAACTTATTCATTCATTCATTCATTCATTGGCTTTTCGAGAAAAGGTTTCTCTGTTTAGCCTTGGCTCTCCTGGAATGCAGTCTGTATTCCAGGCTGGCCTCAGACTCACAAAGATCTTCCTGCCTCTGGCTCCCAAATGTTAGGACTAAAGCCATGTGCAACTACTACCCAGCTAAATTTGCAACTTTAATAGCACTGGTCTATATAGCTGTAAAAACACATAGTGAATCTTAGAAGTCTGTCAATAGAGATAAAAGTAATAATAAATACTAGAACCAAAAATTGGGTCACTGGCCAGAGCACGGTGGGAAAGAGTATTGTAGGAAAAAAAAAAGTTACATTAATTACTGTTACTTGTGGGCCTCTGGTTGATAAGGTTGAAATCAGTCATCTCCGGATAGCCAATTTATTTGCGCTCTATGATGATAGACTACTTTTTCTCAGTGGTGGTTCTATCCCTCCCTTGTCTGGGTAATTCCGGATCTCATAAGGAGGTCACATAGCTCTGAGGACAGATTATAGGCCAGACCCTTCCCTGATTAGAAAACTGTTCTAGGAATTCCTAGAAATGTCACACCCTGCTAAGAATCTTAGTCCAGCAGTGGCCTTCAATTGTATTTGGAGATCCCATGTGCCCCACCCCCATAAGATAATTAAGGCCTGTGTTTTCCTTCTTGTGATAGGACCATTAAGTATCTCTGACCCTCTGACCCCCAGCAAATCAAAAACATTCAGCCTAGAACTCCCTCCCTCTGCCCAGGGTTTGTATTACTGTTGATTTCACATGAATAGAGATTGTGCTTTCTCACTTCAAAACTGTCTGAGATTTATCATTTATCCTCCACCGGGTCTCACCAGGCCTGTGTCTTGGCTGTAAGCCAACCAGGCATGGGGCCTTGGCCTGCACCACATCAGAGCTTCCATTGCCGCCGCTGACGATCTCATATTAAAAAGAACCAAACTGTACCACTCTATAGAAAACCTTTTCCACACCCTGGCTTAACACACTCAGGCCTCACCCTGAGGTGCTCTAGATGCCCCTGAGAGAAACGGGATCCCATTCTCTGAATGGAAGCAGAGTACCAAGACCCCAGCCAGAATCCAGGTCCCCACTGAACAGAGAACGACAGTTGCTTATTTAGATGCTTATAAAAAGCATCACAAAGGTAGTGTGTGCTGTGATTAGAAAGTAAAAAGAATGAACGTGTGAAGGGGTTCCACTTTTAAATGCTACTGGAGAACATCAGAAAACAGAATATTCAATAAACACCACAATAATCTTCTGGTTAGAGGGGACTGTACTGCTCCACAGCTGGCAACCACTGTACAGAGCCATAGATGAAAGTGTGATTTTTAATTTTTATTATCTAAACCTAACACTCTTATGTTGTGGAGGCAGGACACAAGGATTTGTCAGGATCAAACTGAAGAGCATAGTTCTATTACCTGCAATAAATTGTTTGTCAGAGGTAATATTATGCCAATTATTAAAATAGGCTGAGTTTGGTAGAAAATTCCAAGATTATACACTCCAATTAGCCTGTTTTGCAAATGAAGACATGTTCATTCTTTTTACTTTCTAATCACAGTACACACTACCTTTGTGATGCTTTTTAGAAGCATCTAAGTATCTAAGTATCTAGAATTTTGTTTCATATGCCTTCTCTTGCAGACTTCCCCACTCTCTCCTCCTGCCATTGACTCCCTCTCTGTCTCATGCTGGTATCCAGCATCTGCCCTTTACCAACTGGAACTCTGGGAAGAGTTTTAGAAAATAAAAAGAAATTTCGAAATATGCTGTTTCAATATTTTTTTATAAAATTCTGTATCAAACTATCCTTTAACAAGTTATAATACAAGAGTATTTAATATCATTTGAGTATGCTCATACACAGTATCCATCCAGACACTCTTGTGCAATACACATGTTAAACTGACCAGAATTGGTACTGGTAAAAAGATTTGGAGCCTTAACTATGTTCCATCATATCTCAAAGTTTATAGATGACTTCTATGGAACAAAGGAAGCAAAGCTGAAAAGGAATGGTTTCCTTGGTCTGTTCTAAAGAGGGTTATACCCACTTTCATATCTACATATGTTCTGGTGAGTTGCAGGAAATGTAGCACTGAAATTAAAGCTTCCAGGCTTCTCTGTAATGACTAAAACTACTTCAGACAGTATCAGAGATTAAGCCAGAGTAAAAGCTGATCACACAGGCAGATGCTGTTACTACTCTGAGGAGGCCAGGCCCTGTGAATGCTTTAATGTCTTGACACTTTTTTGCCGGGAGCCAAAGCTATCTACAGAAGCCAAAGCCAAAGCTATCTAGTGGAGACAAAGGTAGTTACTGAAGCCAAAGCCAAGTAGAGAGCAAAGATCATTTAGTGGAGACCTAAAGCTATTTAGTGAAAGAGTTATCTAAGACCCTAAATCATGGGTGATAGATTGTGAGGACATCCATTTGTTAGAGCATCCTTAAGATGTCTTTAGAAACCATCCTTATAGCAACAGAACAAGAAAATTTGAACACAGGGAACTTCCCAGAGACTCATACTCCAACCAAGGACTATTCATGGAGATAACCTAGAACCCCTGCACAGATGTAGCCCATGGCAGTTCAGTGTCCAAGCGGGTTACATAGTAATGGGAAGAGGGACTGCCTCTGACATAATCTGATTGGCCTGCTCTTTGATCACCTCCCCCTGAGGGGGGAGCAGCCTTACCAGGCCACAGTAGAGGACAATGCATCCACTTTTGATGAGAACTGATAGACTAAGATCAGAAAGGAGAGGAAAACCTCCCCTATCAGTGGACTTGGGGAGTGGCATGCATGCAGAAAGGGGAGGGAGGGTGGGATAGGCAGGGGAGGAGGGAGGGGTTTATGGGGGGATACAAAATGAATAAAGTATAATTAATAAAAAATTTTAAAAAAAAAGAAAGAAACCATCCTTATGGTATCTTGCAGGTACAATATTTAACCCATGAAAGCACTCTTCCTATTTCCTGCAGCAATAGATTAACCTTCCCCCTTTTCTGCCTTCTCCCTATATAAGTTGGGTAAAAATTTCTAATAAACGGAAGCCTTGATCAGATGAACAGACTTGGCTTTCATTCCTGTGTCTCTTGTCCCCTCCCCCATTCCTTCCACTCTCCACCTTAGGAACCCTGTTGAAGCCCCGAGGGTCGGGGCAACTATTATCCAATTTCTTTTATTGAGGTTTGCAGATTACCTACAGAGAGTGTGTTGGTGACTCTTGGTCTAAGGTTATACTAACCAGACTTGGAAAACAAAGTATAAAACTATAAGCCTTTCGAACGTGAAAGTCTTTAATGACTCTATTCCTGAGTAAAGAGCAAATTTTGGAACCACCAATGTAGTCCTATTGGGGCTACATTAGAAAACTTCTTCTACTTGACATCATTCTAATGCTCAAACCTAAGTATGACCTCCCCATTAGCATCTGACTGGAACATGTCTGAAGTTCTTCTGGGGCATTCTGTCATATCTTAGAACCGCTGCTAGTGCTGATGGAGTGGGAGGGCTTCCTATTAAACACAGCCTTGTTCTCTGAATCCTGTTGCACCGTCCTCAATGTCAATAAGACCAGAGGAAATTGGCTCAGATGGTGATCTGGGGGTGATGGGTTGTCCCTCGCCTGTTAGCTCACTCACCTGTTTCAATAGTTTCTCACATGTCATTGTTCTCAGTTATCTCTCTAGCTTTGTGTCTTGTGAAAATGGCCTACTGTGTCTATCACAAGTTAAACAAGCCACATAATTAAACATTAGTGCTTCTTTTGAGATGCTGCTTGATAGGATTCACCATCTAAAGGTGAGGACCGAGTGACAGGTACAGTAGGAACTCTTTTTTTTTCCTCCCTTGGATGTATATTTCACGTACTATTAACTCATCAGTTTTTTCCCAAAGGTAAGCTTTCAGTTCCACAACCATAGACCACCTGGCTCAGAGCTGATCTTACCAAAAGGAGGAGTTTAATGGTTAGAGAGGAACCCTACTGACAGAACTGGGGATATAGCCTGTTTCTTGATTCCTAGACATTTTTATATGAGTTACTCTTTCATTACCTGGCTCTTATACAAGAGGCAGCTTCATTACTGACATTTGTGATATTTGTTCATTCTCAAGATAAGCGTATTCCCATGGATGCATTAGACTGGCATGAGGAAGAGACTGATGGGGTTTAAAATTCCCAAGATATGCTGGTCCATGGAAGAGATTTTTATCTGTTGATGTGAGACCAATAAAATAAAATAAAATAAATTTTAAAAAAGGCTTTGAATGTGTTTGAGCAAAATCCTTGCTTCATTAAGGTAATAAACAGAAGCCACTATCTGAAGGAAATTGTTAGTCAGATGGTGGGAATCAGCCACAGGGAAGACAGGAAAAGATTTAACTTGGAAAACTGCCCCATATGTTTCCCACTACGAAGAGTGTTCTGGTGTGGAAATGAAGAGGATGAGATGAGTGGGGTATTCAGCTTGGACATGGCTTCAGATTTGCGTGTGTGACCCCAGGCCTCTCTGCCTGCTGTCTGGGCGACCACCTTCTCAGACCATAGCTGCCTAAGCAATATTAAACCGTGGGGATGCTCTGTCTCCTCACACATCTACCCTCTACCTCGAAGTAAAAAGCCAGTTCTTTTCATAGTAACACTTTACAGGAATCCCTTATCCTCTGTATTATTAGCCCCATTTTCCAGGTAGGAAATTCAAGTTCCTATAATAAGACTTTTTCTGGTGTCAACTTACAAAGGTAAGACTTCATTTTTTTTTTTAACTAGACATGGTCTGACATCAAAACTCACTCCATAAGAAGAGTGCAAGAGCCCAGAGTTTGTGACCAGACATACTTGGATTGATAGTTCAGATTCCAGCTCAGCAGGTATGTTGTTTCATCTTTCACCCTCAGCATCTCTACTGCAGAGTGAAGATGCACTAGAAGCTAGTGGTAAGAAAATCTATGTAAATAATAAAGCACAGCTGGGGCATAGCAATAGTTGGTAACTAATGTGTATTATTACTAATAAATTATATTTGTAAAAGTACTCTGGCTCAAAGCTAAGGCTGGCTGTTTGTTTTCAATGACTTTTCATGACTGTTTTGGCATGTTAGGCTTCTTTATAAAACTTTTGCAAACAAAGTATATCAGGAAGATTAGCTGGAGTGGTTTTCGGAGCTCAGTTTGCCTATGTGTTTATGGTCGTCTAATTCACACACACAAAAGATTCTTTTACCAGTTTGAATATATATATATACAGATGTATATGTAAATATAATGTAATTTCATAAATATATTTTCATGTAGTTTGCATTTTATACTACAAGAATAACCCCATGATTACTCTGGTAAAGTGTGGGAATCCTTTGAGGCCTGTATCACATGCACACAGCAATGAGAGGTTTCTCTCTGGTCACTGTCTGTTTCAGAGCATCACAGTGGACATCATAGTGCCCTTTAATTCCTTCCTTGTTCCCTTCATTGTATGTATCATTTATAAATAAGTGTCTTAAACACTTTATCATTTCATCCGTTCATCTACTCTGTGAGCCAGCAATTATTTTTCTTCATAAAGATATAAACTAAGACTCAAAAGGATAAAGGGGAAAAAAAGCCATAAAAAGGAAAATCACTATATTCCAAGGTACCTTGAAATGGTAAATGACATCCCCTTTAACAGATTTAAGAGTGATCACTAAAACTGCAATCCACTTGTTCTTGTAACCCAATTGGTCTTAGCTTTGAGGTGATATGTTCTAGAATTACAAATCAAATTCTATCTTTTATTACTCTTTTAAAAATCTTTATTTATTTATTTATTACAGTTTACTCACTTTGTATCCCTGCTGAAGCTCCCTCCCTCATCTCCTTCCAGTCCCACCCACTCTCCCTTTTCCCCCTATGCCCTTTCCCTAGTCCCCTAATAGGGAAGGACCTCCTCCCGTTCTATCTAACCCTAGCCTATCAGGTCTTGAAATGTTTAAGTTAGCCTGGGTGACTCCATTTTGAAATGACCAGGAGGTGAACTCAGGTACCAGGAAATATCACAGAATATGCACTTGGCAGAAAACAAAGTTAACTCTCCTAGCAACAGCCTCCAGGAAATATCACAGAATAAATACTTCATAGAAAATAGAGACAATCTCCCTGGCAATAATCAATGAGAATCAGTTGGGAAAATTCTCCCCAACATTCCAGATGTAGTTTAGAAGAATTATGTAAAAGGTCACCTAGCCCTCATGGCTTTTACCTAATCCTGTAACATCAAGGCATGACACCCCCCCCCAACTGCCCGCTGCTTGCTGTCATGGAAACCCCCTGATTGCAGTCTTTCCCTTTACAAACTCTGCTCACTCAGGGTTCGAGGTCCCGCTTCTCTACTGCTGCATCAGTGAGACTTGGGCCCTGAGTTCAATCGCTCTTGTAATAAAGCTCTCTTGCTCCTGGTGGTCTCTGAGGGTCCTGTGATCCTGGCATTACAGTCTCATTAGAACTGTCTGCATCATCTTCCTCTGTGGCCTGGCAAGGCTGTATCCCCCAGATGGGAGGTAATTAAAGAGTCAGCCAAGGTGTTCATATCAGAGACAGCCCCTCTACTCCTTACTGGGCAACCCACTTGGAAACTGAGCAGTCTATGGGCTTCCTCTGAACAGGGGATCTAGGTCCTCTCCATGCATGGTCTTTGGTTAGAGTTTTGGTCTCTGCAGCTCCCCCTGGGCCCAGGTTTTTTGGCTCTGTTGTTATCCTTGTGGAGTTCCTGTCCCCTCCAGGTCTTTCTATCTCCCTCTTCTTCCATAAGGATTCCTGCACTCTGCCCAAAGTTTGGCTATGAGTCTCAGTATCTCCTTCGATACCCTGGTGGGTAGAGTCTTTCAGAGGTCCTCTGTGGAAGGCTCCTGTCCTGTTCCTTGTCTTCTACTTCCCATGTCTATCCTGTTTGCCCTTCTGAACGAGGATTAAGCATCTTCCTTAGGGTCTTCCTTGTTGTTTAGCTTCTTTAAGACTTTAGATTTTAGTTGGAATACTACTCAGCAATTAAAAACAAGAAAATCATGAAGTTTGCAGGCAAATGATGGGAACTAGAAAAGATCATCCTGAGAGAGAAGCAGAAAGACACATATGGTATATACTCACTTAAAAGTGGATATTAGCCATATAAGATAAACCTACTAAAATCTGAAGTCCTAAAGAAGCTAAATTAAATTCTCTTTAAAGAAAACATTTATCACAAGACTTTTATTGAAAATAGATTTTTTTTTTCATACAATATATTCTGGCTATAGTTCCCCTTCCTCCCGCTCTTTCCAGGTCCTCTCCACATCCCCATGAGAGAAATACACATTCTTTAATAAAAATGACCCATCAAATTTAGTTTTTTAACTACTTATATTCTACTTTATCTCATTTTGTTTTGCTTTGTTTATGGAGACAGGATTTGGCCTGGAACTCACCTCCTGCCATAATCTCACAAGCTCAGGAGTCCCAAGTTCAAAACACTGTGCCCAGCCAGTGCTACTGTTTATTAACCAAATTCTCCACACGTTCTTTTCTCTCTGCTTCTAACAGAGTCTCATTCCTTCTTCTCTCTCAAGATGTTTAAATTGATAGTATTTTTAACTTACTGGTATGCCATCTTGTTTTTGTTGTTTGGTTTGGTTTGGTTTCTGGTGAGTGTTTTTGCATATACTATCTACTCAGACAATGCATACACAGGACTAACTGCCTCTCCTTAACCTTCCGCAGGCTGTGACCCTCTTGAAGACAGATGAAATACCTTATTTTTCTTCCTAACTCCAGGACCTAAAAAGAAAGGTACATCTAAAAGTTCCCAATAATTTCCTTAAATTTTTGGTTGGACAAGAAGGATATTTTAATGTAAGTTAAAAGCTAACTTTGGAGGGGTGTTGAATCTCCCTGGGCTGTTTCCTTTGCTGTCTGGAGGCAGGTTACACCATCTCATAAACATGCTGAGCAAATGGACTCCCCCTCAAGAGGGCTCTTCTCTTCAGAGGAAACTGGTTTTGCAACTCTGGGCTCACCAGGTCAGAGCTGTCTCAAAAGAAGAGAGGTGGTGGTGAGACAGGACTGAAGGAAGACCTCTATACCTGCTGCTGAGATACCGGTTTATCTCAGAGACAGACATACTGGAACGTACCACACCCACATTCTGTTTAGAGCAGCTGCCTTTTGTCCCACACACCTGGCTTGGCTTGTTTCTTAATATACACATCTTAATTTCTTTTATTTCATTTTTCTTATCTCTCTAACCTCTCTGTCTGTCTCCTCCCTACTCTCCAGCCTCTGATTTTCCACACTTCAAAACTTGTGTAAGCTTACTTCTCTTGCTTAGTTTGCTCAAGCTAGTTACGAAGACAGTAAGCCAAAATCCAAGAAACTCAAGAGTCACGGTAGAAAACTGTTTGGGTAACTTTCAAGATGAAGGAGATGTGTGTGTGTGTGTGTGTGTGTGTGTGTATGTGTGTGTTATGTATGTATACACACACATGCATACATTCTGAAGTTGAGAGTTCACAACTAAGAGATTCATTTGCATCCCTAAAACAACATGTGGGAATCACACTGGAATTTTGTAAAGCAGAGAAAATGCAAATGCTCCAGTCTGAAAACTAGGTCAAAAAGGCAGGATCCTTAGTGGCAGGTCAACCCAGTGGTCTTCACCTAAGAGAGAAGGTCTGGTTCCAGTGAATTTCCTCTCAGCATGATGCCAAGGTGTAGTGAAAGTGTTTCATAAATATTCATCTGTGGACACTGTCAGAACTTGAGGTCTTCTAACTGGTATGTACAGTCATGCTAAATATGGCTGCTTACTTCAGCAGTTCTCAGTTTGAGGTGACTGGGACTTCTGAAGAATACTTTGCAATGTATAGGGACAGTCTGAGCTCATCATACTCTTTGGAAAAGGGATGAGGTGTGTGCTACTCACAACTACTAAGTACTTAAGTGCCAGAGATGTTGGTCATGACCATAAGATGACAAGGAAGAATTATGAAGAATTACCTCACTATGAAGAATTACCCTTCTCTAAACATTTAAGCCCACTATGAGAAACTCTGTCTCATAAACCTACGGACCTGAAATTTGTCCTTGGTCCCACTGTTTAATTACTCCCCTTGCTAATCCTCTAGAAGCCATGAATGACTGTAAAAGTCTTTGTCCCTGATGCCATCTGCAAATGGCATTTGTTAGAATCTGAGAATAATCCAAGACTCAATCCTAAAACAGTAAGAGGAATGCCTTCCTTCAATGGGGAAATAATTTGTGGTTTACTGGATTAATCTTTTGATAGTATAATTTGAGATGACTTTTTAGAAACAGACAAATCTGGTGGTGGAGGAATTCTCTGTGCCTGGATTCTTAACAGTGTGTTGATTTTAACATGCATGACTATTGATCTTGGCAGAGCTAAGGCTAAATATTTAGCATTGAAGCAAGATTGGTTCAATTAACTTCCATATGGTCTTTTATTTCATACTCATTTGTTTATTGTACCTTTTACCTTGATCCACTCCTTCCATAGTCTTGGTGCAGTTATGCTGCAATCCCCAGTAGTGTCCTGGCACGTTCACAAAACCCAAATCAATTATTTTCAGATGATGATTTCCAGCAGGATAATTATGATATACCAGACTTCTGGAAACTCTGACATCTTGGCTCTCTCCTTTCTGGCTCTTATTCCTTCCTTCTTCTTCCAGAAAAGATCCTTTGCTTCACTCGACAGGGAACAGCAATAACCCCGGTGGCACTGTGAGTCTTCCCCAGAAACAGGCTGAACTTTAATACGAAGGAATATCATTGCACAATGTGATTGCGGCTTTTACTTTTAGGGATGCTGAGAATCCCTAATGTAATGAACATGAAATACATCGTCTTTTACTTCAGTTTTGTGCCATTTGCAACTTCAGCGTGTGTCCTGAAAACAGCATCGGTGCCAAGGTCACAGGGGTTGGAAGCCAGACCTTCGGTTTGAACCTCCCCATTACATTTCGGTACTACCTTGTGCAGCTGCAGTCTCTTCAGGGATGTATTTGTTTGTAAAATGGGATCGCTGATGCTCTAACACATCATGAATATGGCAGGGCACCAGGAAGTGCGGGAAGCTGAGGGGACAGCTGGTGTGAAGCAGGATCCCTTCTTCTGTCCAACCAAAGAGTTTTCCGCATTAATGTAGAGTCCCTGCTGCCAGCAGCTTTAATCCAAAATGGTTACTTCCTATCTAAAATGGCTACTTGGAGACCAGCATTCTAGAAGGGGTTCCTTGTGTCATCACTTCCTCCATAGCACCTAATACTTCCTGCTCATCACTTGGATGTGACTTTCCTTTCCCTGAGAACTTTCACAAAGAAATAAAGTTTCAGGAAAAGCCCTTTTAATGGGACTCCTCCCTACATATGAACTGTCCGAATCAATGGCCTTTGTCTCAGAATCTCAGAACTGGAGGAACCTGAACAATTAAGTTAGTACAACTACTTAAATCACAGACGCTCAACGGGAAAGAGAGTAAAGCTCATAAAAATGACTGCTACCCTGGGCTTGAGTTATTTCCCGTAAACTGAATAGAACATGTAGGAACAGTATAAAAAGGATCCTCTAGTTTCTGTCATGGCTGGCACTGTACACTGTGGGCCTTATGTTATAAATGTGCCACTTATGTAGCCGATGTGAACAAGGTCACAAAGGAGCGAGGAAATCTGGGTCCTTCCACCCTTCTCTCAGCTCTTCTACTTAATTGAATTCAATCTGAGCAACTCGGTGCTCTCGCCGACTTTATTTTCTCCTCTGTAAAAGGGCTGGCCAGGGCATAGTGTTCTGTAAGTGTGACGGGAAGAACTTCGGAAAGATGCAGATCTGGAGAATGCCTTCTCCAGTCTGTGTTAAAGTGAACACATGGGGGAACAGGGAGTAAACGGAAGCTCACAAGAGATGCCCAGGACTCTGCATCTTGTTAAGTAAGAGGCTCTGTGCTTTTGAATTTACTTGAACCAGAAACCTGACCTTGCCTACTTATCCAGTTTAGTGTGCTTTGGTTTTTTCCACTTCCCCCAAGAATCACCGTAACTTCCCCTTCTCAGAAGAGCTTTTCTCTGTGGACCAAGGATCAGACAGTGTAGGGTAAGGCTGGGGACAGCACCTGAGAGCAGCGGACTGTGCAGTGCAGTCAGCAGAACAGAGTTCAAGCAGACCCACCCCGGTCCTCCAGCCGTCTGTAGTCCTCTATAGTGCTGAACACAGATGGTCACACATACCCAGCACACCTCAAGGAAAGCTGTCTGCCCCCATCATCCATTTGGCAAGTGATGGACGGGCCTGGTAAAAATTAGGAAGTCAGACAGGAGGAAAGAAGGGTTGAATTAAAAGGCAGAAAAAAAAAGAATTATGAGAGAACGTGGAATGGAAAAAAAAAAAGAATTATTGTTCCTAATGAGAAATGCAAAATTTTCCACCAGACCGTTGGCTGAATGAATTACGTACCATGTGAATGAAAACGCAAGGGGGAGGGGGAGCCCAGGAAGTCCTCCCGTCTGTCTTCTTTGCCTCTGAAGGAAATAGGGCCAATCTCACAGCGCCACACATTACTCAGCTAGGTCCTTTGTATGGAGCTTGAAAAAAAGCACAGGACTAGTGGGTCAGCCGCTTGTATTCTAGACCCCAGCTCCAATGGTTTCCCTCCCTTGTTTTGCCAATCTAGGGCCAGTGACATCACCTGATGAGTGACAGGGCTAGCATCCTTCATGGTCACTGGGAGTCCTCTAGGCTGAAACATTTTAGTGCCCACATTCAGCATCTCTGCCTTTGCTGGATTGCATTTCTACAATCAAACTATTATCTATCCCCCCCCCCGTCCCAATTTGACTAGAAGAAGCTCACTAGAGTCCCTCAAGCCAGAGACTGAGGTTCTAAGAAATTCACAATATTCTCAATTAGTCAATTATTTTCAATCACAAAAGAACCAGTGCCCTCCCAAAGCAGTGTTTTCCTTTCACAAGAACAGGACTACCTTTCACAACATGTCAATCCCACCCATAAGACAAACCTCAAGCATTCCCAAAGAAATTTGACCGCCTACCCCTTTAGAGTCTATCAGTGAGCAAGTATGATTACTGAAATAATCTATTTGATTCCCAGAGATGGAATCGGTTTCAAGAAAAAAAAAATTAAGAAGGAAGGTAGTTTTATTACTTTCCTTTATTAAAACCTGTAAAGGAATCCCTGATGCCTCAGGCTGAGAAGGAAGAAAACTTGTAAGCAGTTATTCAGATCTAATCGAACTGTCAGGCTCCGTGGCAAGTAGTAGGCAAGAGTGGACTGGTGAAGAGCTGGGCAAAACCCGGAGTGGAAACAACTGGGGTGACTGTGCGGGACCGGGCAACTGGCTACACAATGAATTTCACAGGTTTCCTTCCTAAAGAATGGGGCATCGGATAGGGGCAGTGACTCATTTTGATGATTCAAGGACAAAAAAAGAAAAGGCTTTTTAAAGAGGGAAGACTCAGTTTCTGACGAATAGCTAATATTTCAGAATAGCATTTCAAGAAGATAAAACAACGCCTCCTGAAATAATTAAATGATGAAATAGATTGAAATGTCGGATCAGGACTAGGTTTTTTTGTTTTTGTTTGTTTGTTTGTTTGTTTGTTTCTGAACCGTCAAGGGCCCCAGGAAGAGTCCTTGCCTGGTTTTCAATTCTCTTTGAAGGTGCTCAGGCCAGAAAGAGAAGGCAGCTATAAAGCAGAGCTGGGGTGAGGAAATAACTTAAGCTTACTTTTTTCTTCTTCTCTGGAAACCACAAATAGATCATGGTCCAGATAAAAGGATTTGAGGATGACTGTGGTGAGGCAGAATTGCCTAAGTTAATGCACCACCTCTACCCCCACTTAATCCTAGGAAGAAAAACAAAGGTCAAATTTCACACAGCACCCATTCAGTAATGAAACATGCAGGAGCAAGCTTGCTTTATGAAAAAAAGAAGAAGAGGAAGAAGAAGAAGAAGAAGAGGAGGAGAAGGAGGAGGAGGAGGAGGAGGAAGAAGAAGAAGCACTTAGTTTGTTGCTGTTTCTTTTTTGAGCAGCTAGGAACACTGGAAGGAAAAGATACAGAAAAACCATACCTGATAATTTAGGACCCAGATAAGAAAGAAAAAAACTCTCCCTCACATTTGTTTAAAATACCACAAATGCTTATAAAGTAAGTTCAGTGGGTAGGGTGCAGCTTCAAAGGATAAAATCTAAAGATAATTTAGAAAAAGAAGACAAGTCAAACCAACTAAATGGATAGAGTAGGAAGGGGTTTGTAACAACATCCAGAACTTCTAAGTACAGAACAGTAAGAAATAATGAGCCCTGTCACATTTCACTCCAACTGACGTCCAGGAAGACAGACACCCAATGTGGTAAATTGCCCTTCACCCACACAGAAATGTCTCTCAGAATGTCACACACATAAAGCTGAGCTAGCATCCGCACAACAAGTGGAAACTGAACTTTGATGTCTACCCATCTTATTTAAGACATTTAAAGGAAATGTGATTGCTGATGACCCAACTCCTAAGTGACCTTTTGACATAACTGTCTAATGTTCACTATAAAGGGCACATCTGGTAAGCATTCATGCCTGGGAATCAGTTCTTTGAGAGCTGCAAAAAGAATAGCTGGTTCTTGAGGGCGGGGAGCTCTCAGAAGCACTGGCATATACACTTTAAAAAATGGAGTTTAATTGAAAGACAAAAGACAAAAGTTCTCTACCAGAGCATTCAAAACAGCTGCTGGGAGCTATGGAAGAACACAGGGAGCCTCACTTTAGTCTCTCTTTGTGTTAGCAGAGTGATGATTTCAACATGTAAAGGAGGAACCCTTTATTTCCATGAGACTAATCAGAGGCAGGCCCTGGTTGGTCTTAAACTAAACTCAAACCAAGCAGGTGGTCTAGCATTTCCCATCTCTCAAATACGAGAACTGAAAGCCTGTATCGTCTACAGCAGACTTCAGTCTCCTATCTTTTCCTATTCTAGGGCCTTCAAGCTCCCCAGCAAGAATAGCAAGGCCAAGATCCAAAGGGTCAGACATGGAGAGAGAAGGCTATGAAGAAGAAGGGGCAGAGAAGCTGTAGATGCTGGGGATCACAGTGTTTGGGCTCTCTACCCTAGCAAAGAGAAGCCACTATGCATCCTCACAAGCACTGGCACATCAATAACCTTACCTTAGGGTTTAGGGTGTGATTGATAGATTATATCTTACAAAAAGAGAGAGAGGTTTTTTTAAAGTTGGATGACTCTTGCCCTGCCTTCGCATTTGCACACACCAAGAATGCCTTTGTAGAACAACCACCACCTAACTGCTCAATTTTCCCACATGCCAGGCTTCTAGGCAGATTGTATACAACTGCACTAAAGAGGAGTAGAGGGAACAAGGGCCTGCTCATCCCTGGAGCTGTCCACATCTGGCTTCAGTGGAATCTCCTCTAGTGCAGCATTCTCCAGAGCCCAGTGCCACCCGTGGACTGTGGACACAGCACAGGCTGGAGTCGATTAGCCTCAGAGCCCAGACTTGGGCTCACTTCTTCAAATCATGCTGAACTGACATCCCTCAGGTGACAAGGAGCAAGTCCCTTCTCTTTTTGGACATCCCAGTCGTCATCTCTCAAAAGAGAAATTTAAGTGCAAGGTGTCGGAGTTTACAGTTCTCACCGCTTCTTAAGTGTCCAACTCGTGGGCACCAGGGATGTGTTTCCTTCCGTAGCTCCTTACCCAGGATGTAGAAGGTTTTTACTCCTGATAGCGAGCGCAGTGCTTGTGTAACTTTTAGCTGAGAATGGCTGTGCTTCCTTAACTCTGAAAAGCCTTATGTTCCTCACTGCGTTGTATCTGGCATAGGATTAGACTTCTAAGTGCAAACTGGGTCGCAGATGCCAGAAGCAATTCAGTTACACATGGCTTTGTGACTACATCCAATTCAGCTGTACATGACACTATGACCATATACAGGTACACAGGAACTTATCACCCTGCCAGTGAATGAACATCCCATAGTTCAAACCTCTTATTGCCCAAGAGAGGCCTTTTATTATTTTTGAACATTTTAGTCTATATGCTGGTGTTGCTGGTGTGTGTGTGTGTGTGTGTGTGTGTGTGTTTCCCTGAGGCGCAAAGGGCAGGCGACCTCTGGAGCTTCCATGGAGCACAGAGGAGAAAAGAATTGTAATATCTTTTAGGTGTTAACAAGCAAATCCCAAAGGGGTAAAAATATTTCCTTCTTCAGAAACTGTCCGTCATGTGAATCAAAGCCACCACAAAAGTCTGAGGGTTGTTTAGCTGATAAGTTTATCTTTGGTCCCCAAGTGGGGAGAAGGGCAAGGGAATGAGAAATAAATATTAATGTTACATGAGAATATATAGTTACAGAACGACAGCATTCCACATACTGACTGCGCAGTTATTTATTTTCACAGGACCCAAAATGAATATGCATCCCTTCTCTTCTACTTTCCTTCCTGGGAAAAGAAAGTCGCTCTGCCATGAACTCCAAAACCATCAGCAAAACGGCCACTTCTCCCTCTTGAGACTTCTGGGAGACCCATCCACACATACCGGCCACACTTCAGTAACACCCACACACCCACGTTCCGCTCTCCGAACCAGCTTAGAATGTATTTGCTATTGGCTTTCAAGGTGCCCTCTCCCTGAATTAAGTGATTCCTGGAAGAGCAGGAAAAATCGTGGTACTCATTTTTTTTTTTTTTTTTAGCATGCCTTAGCAAATCCATTTGAAAGCACAGGAGAACTGACAACACACAAGTCCTGGCGAGTTCTGGCTGTCTCCTCATTCCTTGACCCAGGCTAGTCAACTCCTGAACTTAAGCACCACGCACACTGCACCCCGGGGCGGGTTTGGTCTGTGCTCGACTTTATCGACTCCTCCCACCGCTGTGGGACAGACCTGAATCTATTGACTCGGAAAGCCAGAAGGTAGGAAGAAAGTGCTACGCGGAGAAACATGAGTTTGTATTGGGGGTGGGGAGTTGCTGAGGAATTCATTCTAGATTTTGTCCGCTATCCTTTCACTTAGGCCTTTTAAATTGTGGGATTGGGAAATAGGCCAGTTTCCACTGTCTACCTCCTGACAGCAACTTCGGGGATGTTAAATAGACGCAAATAAAACCAGAGAGCACTGGGCGCCTGAAGTGAAGCAGCCCAGGACGGTAGGAAATGCCCCCTGCCCCCCACCCCGCCAGTAACCTGAAGCGAAAAAGTCACCAAAGCAGTCCACACTTCCAGTGAGATAGCCTCATACACCCTTAAGCATACTTCCAAAATTTTTTTTTCCTTTGCCCTTCTCTACTTGAAGAGAAATAACTTCGTTTAGGACCATTTGTTAAACTTAGGTCAGACTGCAGGGTAGGAGGGCCGACCAGGAGAAAAAAAAAAAAAAAGGCAGGGGAGAATGAGGATTAGCCTAAATTCAGGGATTTGCTCTAGGGTCTAAGTAGCCCATAACCACGTGAAGGGCTGATACTTTTGATATGAAGATGATGCTGGGACAGAGAGCCCCGGGATCTGCCCACTTCCATCTAGACCCTGGGCTTCTCCTTTCCCGTCCGGCAGAGCCACCCTGAAAAGCTGGCTGTGGGGCAGGGCCATGACCCCCAGGAGCCAGCCCGAGGAAGGGGCGTGGGCGACAGGTCGCAGAGGCGCTCAGTACCTTGATGTAGGCCCGCTGCAGGTAGTTGTAGGGCACCCTGCGCTGGAAGTCGCTGCGCACGTCCTCGCTGACGCGGTGGCGGGACGCTGGGCCGCCCAGGCGCTGGCGCTGGCAGCTGCGGGAGCAGCGCGCCCGCTCGAGCAGCGCTCGGAAGAAGGGCAGCTCGCCTCCGGGGCCGGCGCCGGGGGGCGCGAGCGGGCGGCGAGCGGCACAGTGGCGGGCGCAGCGGGTGCGGACGTCTCGCAGGCGCCGGTGGCTGCGCAGCGCGCCTTCCAGGTCGCGCACCGCACGCTCGTAGTCCCCGCCGTAGTAGGCGGCCACGCCGCTGGCGTAGAGCAGGTCAAAAGGCTGCAGCGGGCCGCGCTCGGGCTCCCCGGGGTCGCCCCACTGCGGGGCCGGCAGCAGCAGCAGCAATAGCAGCGACACCCACGTGCTCTCCCGCATCCTCCGCCGGACTCGTGGGGGACCGCCGAGCCCCGAGCCTGTCGTGCCGCACCTCGCGTCCGAGCCCCGCTCCGGCTCCCGGCGAGCACGCCGGCCCCGCCGCAATCCCGCTGCCCGACAGCCCCAGGTGACCAGCGGTAACGCTGCGGTCCTGGAGGCGGAGGCTCGCCCGGCTGGCCCCTCTTAAAGGGACGCCTCCAGCTCACATGCTCCTCCTGCCGCCGAGCCTCCGCGAGCCGCGCTCTAGCAGCCTGGGAGCTGGCGCTGCGAGAGGCCGACCCCTGGGGACAAGTGATGCGTGTGGGGTCCCTTGTGGGTGGCAGGAGAGAATGGTGTTGCTTTCTCTCCTGCATTTGGGGAAGTGAGGCTCGCTGTCGTTTCCTGGAGTCTACTTGGGCTTGCTCTTTGTAGTCCTTCAGCCTCAGAAGCAACATGGAGACTGGTTTCAGCCCAGCTAGAAAGCGCTAGAGAGAGGGAGGGGCTCAGGCCAGTTGAGTAGGTTTGGGGGAGAAAGTTGTTTGCCTAAGTTTATACAGCTAAGAACAAGCCAAGGATGGACCCATCTCTGGGCTACAAGATAGACGCTTCCGCCCTCTCCCTCTGATTGTGGATGTGTCCCTGCGTTGACTATGTAGACTGCGCTACGGAAAGAACGATGAATAATCCGAGTTTCCTGTTCAGACTTTAGAGGAAGGTATGCTTAGGTTCTGCCTCTGGCAATTTTCCAGATGTGTGATTTTGTGCAGCTGAGCCTCAGTTACGTCTTCCAAAGCAGCCAAATGCCCAACATGTCCAGTGGTATTCAGACATAAATCCCTATTGTGAGAGTTAAACAAAGAGGCAGTTTAACAAATCCAGTATCCCGGGACTTAAGCAGTGAGCATCAATCTAGAAATGGGAACGCTGACAGAAACAGCTGCCAGGGTCTAAGGAACTACCTGGAGGCTTTCCTGTGCCTCCTTTTCTGCTGGGTCATAAATACCTTCTTAGCCAAGGTGTTCCCCTCTTTTCTGTCCCTTGGCTCCACACTCTCAGGAAGAAAAAAAAAAAAAGTGTGCTGGACTCTGGAGACCAGCCTGCACCTCCCTGCCAGGAACTGTGTTTGTCTGGAACTGTCTGTGGGACTCTCTCACCTTAGTCTCTGGGTTACTGGAAGGATGACCAATGGAAAAGAGCCATCTATATGGTCCAGCTGAATTTCTTAAAGGAAGCTTTTGCACAAAATGTCCGCTCTGCAAAAAGATGGCCAGAGTGTCATATCCAGTCCCTTGTTCTTTTGGCTGTCTCTCACCACTTTGGCCGTGAACAGTCACGGCTATATAACTCTGAGAAAAACCGATTCATGTACACATTATTTTTCGACCAAATTCTCTAGTTTGCCTATTTCCACTGATGGCAAAGTTATAGTGTGGAGCCTGCCTTGGATGCTCAGTGCTCCAGAATTAGCATAGACTTTTTCTTCTGGTGATGAAATGTTCAGAGAAAGATGCTAGAGTCTAAAGTTATCAATCCCTGTGGAGAAGGGTTCAAAGCACACAGATTAGAAATGGTGTTTGGGATTGAGGACACAGAGCAAATTGCCAAGATGCTTTTGGATATCTCGGCTCTGCATGATAGATATTTCTATCTCCCTGTGCATGTGTCACTAAATTAATATCTTTAAGTGCTTACACGTGGTGTATGTATGATGGGGGAAAGGAGATGGTTACACCCGCGTTCTTATTTCTGGGAGTTTACAGTGCTATGCAGGAGATGAACACAAAGTACGGGACTCTGATACAAAATAAGAATGTGGAACATAGTAAGCCGAATTCAGTGTGTTCAGGTAATGCAGGAGCCTTCTGGCAGGACAGAGCTGAGAAACCTCGGGAGAAAAGACGCTGGTTGGAATAAAAAAGCCTATACTCATAGCCCACAAACAGAATGCTGGCTCCCAGTTGGGACATGTGTTTTCAAGCATTTTGTGTATCGTATTTCTGCACAACATATGCTAGATAAGCCGCTTGAGTAACGCCTCGGATTTTTCTGAACATTGGAATGGCCTGATGAACTTAAACATTTAGATTTGGTCCCAGCTCCAAGGGATTCTGATTTAATTAGTATGGTATAAGACCTAACCAATGGAATTTGCAGAAGTTTCCCTAGTGTTTCTCTTCTGAAACCAAGGCTGAGAACCACTGTCTTTAGAAATGCCTCATGCTGAGGAGTAAATCCATGAGATAGGGCTACACATGGGTTGAGCATATTCATGAGTCTGAGATTCAGGAGAAGCAGGGTTTTGTGCCTTCCTTCTGTCTCTGTTCTCCCAAAAAGCTCAATTTGACTTTTAAAGCTGGATAAAAAGTTTCTGAGCACATTGCATGGCTCCTGGTTTATTAGATTTGTGGTAGAACCCCCCCCAATTTGCTTTACTAACAGTTTCCTTGCTGCTGCTGAAGGTCAAGATGTAGGACCCCCACTTTACTGTCTAATTTCTCAAAAATAGCCTCTCTTGAACCTTATGGGATTATCAGAAAATAAATTAACAACAGAAACTGCAAAGACCTTAGCGTTTGGAATGGAGTCAAGCCCGGCCCACGTTTTCAGTCAGGCCTAGGGGATACCACATAAAGTCCGGAAGCCAGTGGCTTCAGCCAGGCACTATGTGCCCACCCACGGGCAGCTGACAATTCAGTCAGTTTTCCCTGTCAACTCAGGGTTCTGGAAAAGGATATTATACAATTAGTGTCCAGAGGGTCGAAGCAAAAGATGGCCCTGGATGTCTTGGAAAGCACAGGTCGAGCCTCCCACAAGAAATGGCAAACAAGTGTCAAGAATCAAGTGCCAGAGCTGAACTTTAGGAACCCTGGGACAAAATGTAATTTGGAACTGCCAGCTTTGTTCAGTTCCCAAATACGAACAAGGAAGTTGAGATCCCCAGTTCACACAGCACAGGGACACACATGGGGGGAAGAAGATGCTCAATTGCACATACCAAAGTATAAAATGTATAATGAGTGCCACATAATACTGAGCAATTGTATTTTTAAGAACTGCTTCCTTTTGAAGGGGAAAGAAATGAATGTAAAAGGAAGGAAGGAAGGAAGGAAGGAAGGAAGGAAGGAAGGAAGGAAGGAGAAGAGAGGAAGGAAGAGATAGAGAGAAGGAAGGAAGGAAGGAAGAAGGAAGAGGGGGAGGAAGGAAGGAAGGAAGGAAGGAAGGAAGGAAGGAAGGAAGGAAGGAAGGAAGGAAGGAAAGGAAGAAGGGAAAGAAGCTATGGTTTGAGACAAGAGCTACTGGAAACACTGTTGACATTTTTGCCAAGATAGGTAACAACTGAGGGCTGGAAACTTCACTTTTCATCCCTGTTCTTTGCAAATTCAAAGAACAGCCAAAGCACAAGAGAGCTCATCCAAAACCTTGAAGAGACATCCAATCATCCCCTTTTTATTATATTTGGAACAGATCATGACAGAAGCTCGGGTTTCCTCTGACTTCTGTTTATAAGTCATCAACAGCTAAGGCGCACTTGCTGCAGGGTTCCATCAGAAGAAAGGAATTCTGGAAAGAGAAGATCTTCAGATGCGTCTCAGTCTCCAAATTTGTTTAGAATTTTAAGCTGAGAGGCTTCTCTCCTTAAAAAAAAAAAAAAACTTTCTGAAGGAACAGAACGTGTACTCAGACTTCAGCAGGAGATTTAATGCTTTCCTTAAGCAAATGTGATACTAGTTTATTTTGATCGTGTTTAACCAGACAGGGCTTTTGCGTGCTCAAACATCTGATTCCTTTGAAATGAAAGGAATAATTCTCACTGCGCAGCAACTCAGCCTGCATTCAGCTGCTGTTGATGCTGGCAACAACGGAGTTGTTTGGAAGATTTTTTTTCCTTACACAAATAGGATCAGCTGAAGCTTTTTTTGTTTTTTGTTTTTGTTTCTTTGTTTTTCCTTCTTCCAACCAAGTTAGTGTGAAAGGCCAGTCAACCATCTGTCAACATAAGAGAGTGAAAGAAAAAAGCCTTCCTAGAGGAGGACGAGGACTTTCTTTTTTAGAAAAATTAATATTTAACCTGCATTTACAACCAAACAGGACTGCCACATTCCAAGACCGTCTGTTTCTTTCCAGTTTTCTTAATGGCTCCATCCCCATGCTTACCTTCATTCTTGATAGAGCTCTAAAATTCCAAACTAAACAAGTCATTCACACACTCCACCTCTGTGCTTATGTCACAGAGACCTTCTAATGTCTTCCCTTGGGAGACTCATATTTTGTTAAAAAACAAAAAGGGTGGAGGATAAATAAATAATGCTAATTATTTCCAAGGTAACATAAGCAGCCAAAGACATGATTCAAGTGGAAAGGCAGTCTTGTAGTCTGACTATTATGTCAGGCAGTTTTTTTTTATTTTTTATTTTTTAAACAAGGACTGTCACTTAACTTTCAAGAGTCCCTTTGAGTAAAGCAGTATTACTGTAACTTTTTGTGCTCACTTTCTTTTTTTTCTTTTCTTTTTTTTTTTTTTTTTTTGTCCATTTGCCACAAGGTAGAGTTATGTGGCCTGTAGGCATATTTGTTGGGCATTTTTATTGGTTAATGATTGATGTGTAAGAGTTGAGTCCACCATAGGTGATGCTGTCTCTGAGTTGGTAGTCCTGAGTTATATAAGAAAACAAACTGAGCAAGCCATAGAGAGCAAGCCAGTAAGCAGCACTCCTTCATTCCCCCCAAGGCTTCTGTTTTAATTCAGGGGAATAGCCAAGAACCGTCACAGTGGTCTTTAATGTCTGGAAGGAATATATAGAAACCCTCAAGAACTGCTGAAGAGCACATTCTTCAGTAGTAAAACACGATAAATCAAACTGCCACAAATCTTTAAATGTGACTTTATAACCTGGAGAAAGTACAGAAATCAAGAAAGCATAAAAGGACAGGGGAGGCAGCTCTAGAGAGGCAGATAGAAGGTGCTGTGAAAGTGGAAATGGAAAATATCAGAGAGGGTCCTTAAGTAGGGAAGGAGACAGGGAGAAAGCTGGGCACGGTGGCTCCTGCCTGTAATCCCAACACTCTGGGAGGCAAGAGGCAGGATAATCTCTGTGAGTTCAAGGCCAGCTTGGTCTACAACTCCAGTTCCAGGACAGCCAGGACTACACAGAAAAACCCTGTCTTGAAAAACAAAATAAACAAACAAATGAACAAATAAAAAATCAATTCAATGAAATAAAAAATAAAAGTGGGGGGAGAAAAGACATCTCTGTCAGCTGCTAGGGTAGTCTAAGTGTGGCCTGCCATGCTTGTGTGACCATGTGAAAATCATCCCTCAGGCTCTGGCCTGACCACTCCTCCAGGGCTGCTGGCTGACTCCGACCTGGGTCTTTCTGTCTGGATTAAAACTGAAATGCTCATCTCTCTAGGCCTAACTGGCCTAAGCCCAGTAGAAAAGAGACGGAGGCCACTTAAAAAGAATGATGTTTTAAACCCACTTCTAGAAAAACAGCTTAATGATTTTTTGCATTTCTGGGAGATCTAGACAGAAATGCAAACACAGAAAGTGTAAGGATATTCACACTACTTGACTTCTGGAGAATTTACGCCAAGTTCCCCCATGGTGCTAAACTCTAATCTTTGCTTAGGCCCAACAAATAAAATTGAAGATTCTAAGACAGATATACTCTGTAACTTTATTTGATTTTTATTCTTGAGACAGGGTTTCTCTGGGTAGTCCTGGTTCCTCTGGAATTCTGTCTATAGACAAGGCTGGTCTAATTCAAAGATCTGCCTGCCTCTGCCTCTTGATTGCTGGGATTAAAGGTGTGCGCCATCACTGCCCAGCAACTTTATGTATGTATGTATGTATGTATGTATGTATGTATGTATTTTGTTTTGTTTTGTTTTGTTTCGAGACAGAGTTTTTCTTGTCTTGGCTGTCCTGGACTTGCTTTGTAAACCAGGCTGGCCTTGAACTCCGACGGATCTGCCTCCCTCTGCCTCCTGAGCCCTGGGATTAAAGGCGTGTGCCACCACTCCTAGATTTTATTTGATTTGTTATGTTGGGGAATAGGGAGAAATTAAGAGATCAATTATACAAACTTACAAACAAAGAGGCTGTGTAGTGGTTAGTTTTTGTCAATTTGACACAGCTAGAGTCTCTTGGGAAAAGGTACAACAATCAAGAAATCTCCTCTGTCACAGTGGTCTGTGGGGCACTTCCTTATTCCTGATTGATGTGGGAGAGCCCAGACCAATGCGGACGGCGTCATCCCTGAGCAGCTGAGTCCAATCGATGTTAGAAAGGTCATCAAGCAAGCCAGAGGAAGCAAGCCAATAAGAAGCCTTCCTCTGTGGTCTCTGCGTTAGATAGTCCCTGGGGAGCTGCAAGTGGTCCTGCCCTGCCTTCCCTCAATGATAGATGGTGATGTGCAAGTATAAGCAAAAATAAACTCCTCCCTAAATTGGTTTCGGTCAGTGTTTGTCACAGCAACAGAAATTAGCAAAAGCAAATGTAATTTAAAAACAAGAGTTCCAGAATTATGCTTGAATCTAAATCTAAAACCATGTTACTGAGGATAGTCTCATCTCTGTTTCAGAGTCTAAGGCAAGAATCTCTCCTGACGACAGGGCATCAAGTCTAGTAACTTTTCCAACCATTTTCTGAAAGGCTCCAAACCTTTTTTATGATGGGATTACAGAGAAATAAAAGGAGCCAAGGACAGCAAAGCTTTATTCGCTAAGATGTCATGAAGTCTACTGCCACGTGCCTGCCTCTCTCATCCTAGACTGCTTTAACAATTATTTTCATCCTTTTTAACTTTGCTCAAGAAGATCCATACCATGAATGAGGAAACTTGTGGCCACTTGGCATAGCGTCTCTGCTTCTCTCCCTTGCTGTAAAGTTTCTTCTTCTGTTCTGTGATTTAATGCCGAGTATTTGAGTGGCCCATCTCAACCCACTGCAGGATGAGTACTCTCCAAGCTCAAAGAAGTTCTTCTCCACTCCTAGAAATCTCAGCATGTCATCCATGAACAGGATCATCTGATGAACATCTAGAAGAAACTGCCTTTGAGGAAGCACACATTTTAATTATACATTATATAGTATTTTACCAAAATGTGATTTGTGGTTACAAAGATTAATCTTCAGTATAACTTAGTATCAATGATACAGTAAAAAAAATAAGATAGAGCAGGCTCCACACACACACACACACACACACACACACACACACACAAAATGAAAATCTAATACGACAAAGAAAATAGCTTTGTTTTGTTTTCTAGTTAAGAAATTGGTATTGAATTTATTTAGCAAAATTTTAAACTATTCAACAAAATCTTAGAACAAAATTAAACTGTCTAGGTTGAAGTGCTAAATATATCTTATTAAAATTAATATTTTACTTACTATAATGATTTAAAGGAATGCATTTTAAAAAAAACTTGGTGGATCTTATTAAACTCACCAGGGTGGGACTCATGCATCCACGATATTTTAAATTCTGACTTTACTACTCCTCTTGTGTTGGGGATGGTCTTGTGCACTGTGTATTCAGATGCTGATTTCTGTGCCCCTGAGAGTCAGGTAGCAGTCTGGACAAGAGCTTTGTCATGACCATTGAAGAATCTCCTGTATCAATGTTGCATAAAGAATGCTGCCCAATTATCCTGATTGGTTAATAAAGAAGCTGATTAGCCAGTATCTGGACAGAGAGGACATGAAGAGGGACTTCCATGCACAATGAGGGCTCTCAGGTAGGAAGGAGGGAGAAGAAGAAGGTACAGAGAAGAGGGGATTTCCATGAGGCAGGTTGCCATGAGGAGTTTGCTAGGATGAATGACAAAGATGGAGCAGAAACAGCCAAAAAGGACTAAGATGGTAAGTAGCATGGAGCATGTGGCTGGGAAGTAACCAGGCTAGTATAGATTGGTGAGAATAGTTCAGTATCTGCCCAGCTGTGGTGCTTTAAAGCATATTAACATATCTAATAAGTCTCTGTGTCATTATTTGGGACCTAGAATGAATGGTAGAAAAAACATTATATTGTTTCTACACTCTTGACTCCTCTGTTAAGCAGGTCCAACATTCTGATCACCGGGCCACCTACTTTGCAGCAGCCTGTGGCTTCTTTACCCAGGCATTCCCAAGAACTCCTTCCACATTTACTTTCAGATTGCTTCTAAGCCAGAACCTGGCCAAGTGCATTTCACCCAAATGAAAATGTATTCAGAGAGAAACTTGTGATTGTCTTCCCCACAACCTCCTGCAGAAAAGAGGTCTGCTCAGGTCTGTGTGGTGGACATTCTAGCAAATGATATTTGAATGAGTAAGAACAAAACAAAATAAAATTTGGGGCCCGGGGAGAAAAACACTTGTTTTGTAAGTGTGAGGAACAAATTCTGATCTCAAGCACCCATATAAAGTCCAGTGCATGTATGAATGCCCTGCTAATCCAAGGGTTTATGAAGCAGGTAATTCTTTAGCGAGCTAGACTAGTGGAATCCTCAATCTCAGACTCAAATGAGAATATCTCAGTAAATGAGCAATCAAAAGAAGCTGCTTATGTCACATTCTGGCCCCAACATGCACATGCATACTTGGACCTGCCACACACCCATTGCACTTACATACATTTGAACATGTCTACACACATGCATGTTTTAAAAAGTAAACTTATATTTTACAGAGGTATACATATATAACCACTCTGGCAGGAAGTCAAAACTCTGTGGATTAGCTGCTTCTGCCAGGAGTTAATTAGTTTTGATATGTTCTACAAGCCTTTTCCTCTGGGCCTTTCCTACCCTCAGCAATATAGGAATGAATGGAACTTGACCCTTGAATCCCTTTCCCACTCTCTGTAATCTCAGATCTTTCACTCAGAAGCATAACAATATTAACACATTCCTGTGAGTGCTAAAGCGGTGTTCCTGTTCTTGTTACACGAAGCTCTGTGATGAAGTTAAATGCTGATTCCCAAGCACATTTCTCAGCGCTCCATGCAATCATGGTAAAGTGTTTACTCAGAGCATGTGGCTTTTGTTGAGATCTCAGTTAGCCTCAGATAATAGGGCAAGAGGCTTTCTGTGTTTCGAGTTAAGCCATAGTGTGTGAGCCACTCCTCCAGAACCCTGAAACACTCCCAGTTCAGTCTGTCCAGTGTTTGTTCTCCTCCTGTCTCTACCTCTTAAATTTTTTGTAAATAAACTTGTTAAAAAGAAGGTGGATGATATTCATAGTCAATGCTCTCAATCAGACACCTTGAAGTACTTATATGTTAGTTCTGAGATGATACTAACGTCTTAGGAAGAACTTGAAGAGAAATTAAAATACATCACCTTATAATCAAAGTTTATTTTTTTATTTAAAAAAAAAAGGTGTTTTATAACTTATGTCCCATAATCAAGTTTGGATGACATTTAGATAGTTCCTCAATTTAGGTACACACAGACTCAATAAAGCATGGCAAAAAGTTAATCTGCTAAAGAGTCACAGATGGACCTACTGATTCCTGAATAATGATTCCCTATACAGTAAGAATACTAGCTGGCATTCTTAGCTCAGGTTCTTTAGCGCTTGACCATTTTCAGAGCTTTTGAACACATGCACACAAGCACACACATAAAATGATAGGGACACAGCCATCTCTGTCTGCTTGCCTACCTTGCCCTCCTGGGCATTTCTTGCACAGAGCCTTGGGTTATGTTGTAAGGTAGAGGAAATTCGTTTCTGTATCTCCTCTTTCTCCACAGCCCCACCAAGCCCCATACCATTTTCTATCTGGAAGGAAACAATTGTGTTAAAGCATTGCTCTTCACTTTCTAGGGAAATTCTCTGCACTCTAAAGACTGCTACACTTTGAGAAAGAAACTTAATGAAATGAATTACATTTTTTAATCTACTAAAGAGTCACAGTTGAAGTTGCCCTTTCTCTATCCCCATCTTCATTCCTGATACCCCATAAGGAAGCCAGAGACATTAGCTTAAACACTGCAGCCAAAGGCCTTTCAGACTTCAAGTTCTGTCTTGTTATGGTGTACCTGAAGACAAAAGGTCCTGAGAGCCCTGACTGAGTCAATAGAGTCTTTCAGCCAGCTGGACTGTCCCAAGCAAATTAGCAGGAAGCAGTCCCAGCCTCTAGTTGGCTTGAGTTTTTAAGGGGGTGGGGGGGAGCACCCACAATTGTGATTCATGCAGAAAGGAAGCTTTGTTTACAGGACCAGAGAGATAACAGTTAAAAGGTCAGGCTGTTAACCTTTAGCTAAAGGCCACGTTGTATAGAAATTTAAGGTTTGTCCAGAGACTAGTTTACCTTATCAGTTTAGGGCTGATCCAGTCCAGTTTTACCCCAGTATTCTTAGGAATACTTTCATGAGATAACTACAATTCAGTAGCCCACTACAGACTCACAAAGGTTGATTTATTTTTTTTCCCCCAGGAGTTCACTTCTGTAATTTTGGAGAATAAAAGACAAAAACAAGGCTTTGTTCTTGCACTGTATTTATAGCCTCGTTTTTTAATGACAAAATTTGTGACTTCTCCCTTAAAAGACTGTACCAAAATTGACTAAGGATTTCTGATAAGAATATAAAAACTCAGGTATAAATTTATTATATGTTTTAGTTTTTTCTTCAGTGGCTTTCCTTTTTAGATTGTCTTTCTTTGGACATGTTGAGGTCAAGGCAGGGTGACCAGATTATGTATTTATTCATAGCCTATGCTCCCTCTTCCTGGTTATAGATCAAAGCTTCTTAGATCTTTCCTGATAAGGCGGCTTGTTAACCTTAGCGTTTGCTTATTTGTTTATGCCCCCATGCGTCTTGGGCATAAGTGTCTGTGAATGAGGTACAGGACTGGCTTTCTAACACGGGCTAGCCAAGACACACAGTCTCCTTCTACCACAGCTGTCACTTCCACTATGCTCCCTTTCCCAGAAACCATACACCACCTGCCATTCAGAGGAACTGTTCAACAGGTGATCATGAACTGGAAGTTCAACAGAGACAAGCCTGTGGAGGCTCTGAGGACACTTTATGATCCTCCAGCTGAAGGTGCCTGGCTTAGATAGGAAAGTGATTATTAACTGATAAGCATGTGGTGAGTTGGTACCAGAACTAACATAGAACTTTTGTTTTTAAGATTCTTTGAGATGGGAGAGGAGGACGAATTTATCAGGATTGCAGCACTCTCCCGTTCTCTTGGGAGACACTATCTTGAGGAATGTAATAAGGAACGGAGCAAAGTAAGAAAACCATGAAAGTCAAACTTGGTGAGCAAGAAAGAATTATTGACGTTACTTACGGAGTTGTTTGCACTGGACTAGAGCATTACCACACTACACTCGCAACAAGCTGTATTAAATACTGGCCAGGATGATGGACACTGGCCAGGTCTATACCTGGAATTCCCAGAGAATAGCTGGGAATTACATTATAAAGGCAGAACCCCCAAAACTATGTACTTCCCACCTTCGTCCAATCCGGTCCAAGCATACATCCTGATGCACTTCCTGCCTATGAATATTCCTGTGATCAGGCACAGATCCCTGCAGTTGAGGCAGCCAACCTTGTGTACAGAAGTGAGAACACATGGCTTGTTATCTTACATGAACAGCAGCCCTCAGCATTCCAGGAAGTTATCTGTCCTTGGTCAAGTGGGGCTTACAGGTTAGAGACATGTTTGTTTTGTAGATATTGTAGGCACAGAAATTTAAACATAACACATAACTTTAGGCCTCGCCATAAAAGTATTGGTAAGGAGTTATTCACAGGAGCAGAAATTACTCCAAGACAGCTGTATCACCAAAGCTCACCCCAGCATGGATGAGGGCTATTGAAAGCTGGAAGCTTGTGCTTCAATGCATAATTTGCAAGTGGCAAAACAGATTGTTTTTGTTTGTTTGTTTTGTTTTGTTTTTCCAGGCAGATCAGTTTGTCTGAGCCTTTTCCAGGCACCAAGGCTATTCTCTGCTGCTTGCAGGTAGATGGTCTGAACCCCTTCTGGGAAACTCAGCTTGTAGAGAGTGTCTCTCAGCAGCCCCTACTGCTTCTATATGCTTGAGGATGGAGGGACCTAGGATGCCAATTAATTTTTAGAACATTGTGAAGTCTTTGGGTTATTTACTTCCTAAGATTAAGGAGCTTCCCTGCATGATAAAATGTTTTGCCTCCCTTTAGGATACCTCTTGTCTTAAAAAGATGCACTACAAGATGGAAGGTTTTGTCACAAAGGAAACTGCTACACAATACTGACTGAATTTTTGTTTGTTTGCTTGTTTTTCAAGCCATGGTATCTCTGTGTAGCCTTGGCTGTCCTGCACTTGCTTGGTAGACCAGGCTGGCCTCGATCTCACAGAGATATGCCTGCCTCTGTCTCCCTGGGATCATCGGCGTGCACCACCAAGTTTGGCTTCTCTAAAATCTTGTGAGCAAAATTTGATCTTTTTAGTGGTGTGTTAAGAGTTCTTGAGGGCTTTGGATCCTTTCTCCCACTTCAGTCAAATTTCTTGGATTTTGTCTGTATGCTATGTATTAGGCAAGCAATAAGCTACTATTGCTCTAAAGCTCCTAAAAAAGAGCAGGCCAGATTGTTGGGAGGTTGGTCAGATGGGTGTTGCTTGCCCTTAAGATCTGGTTACACCTATCTTTGTTTTGTAAAACTGCCTAAGACATATCTGATTGGTTGATTAAACAGCCTATTTCTAGGCAGGGCAGAATGGGGTAGGCATGGCTAAAGTTCCCGGGCTTACTAGGACAGAGAGGATCATGGGAAACAAAGGGATAGGAGGAGAGGAAGGAGGAGAATGCCACAATAGGTTAACCTGGAGAAAAAAACTCGTGGGCCTGGAGGAAGGACTCCAATAATGACGTGAAAAGGCCCAGATGAAGAATAAAACAAGTACCATGGGATTATGGATGGAAGGTAGACCAGATGAGGAGGATTAAGGTGGATTGAATTGGATCGGGTCTGGGAGATGGATAGTGAGGATATTGAGAGAGTGTAAGGAAATTATCTGCCCGGCCCAAGGTAAATAAGGCAATGATAAATCTAACAGGTGTCTGTGTCTTATTATTTGCGATAACTGGTTAAATAATACCACCATGAAAATTTTAGGATTAATAATAATAAACATTATATAGCCCCACACTTTCTTAAATTACTACAACACCGGATGAATGGAGAAGACAGCTCTGCAGACAATGAAAGTGCACTACTTTTTCAAGGACCCAAAGATGAAAACAGCAATAGGGGAGAAAAGTTTAAATTAAAAAATTATCTTTTTTTCTTTTACTTTACTTTCTGAGTGGATGTGCTCTGATTTTCTTGGGACAGGTTATTCTCACTCACTTCTAGACTGTAGGTCAAGAAGAATGAGAAAGACAAACAAGCAAATTATAAAAAGAGCAATCGTGGTTCAGCAACAGAATTGCAGGAACTTGTAAAAATAGAGGTGCAGTGAGGACCCAGAGAAGGAGAGTGGTTTAACCACAAGACACAGCTGGCCCCAAACCAGACCTGCAAGTCAGTGCCAACCTAGTGGCCTTGGATATGAAAGGAATGCAAACATCTAACTCATTTTAGCCGTGTGTGTGTGTGTGTGTGTGTGTGTGTGTGTGTGTGTGTGTGGCTTTTCAACACACGGTTTCCCTATGTAGTCCTGGCGACCCTGAAACTCTTTGAGTTCAAGGCCTGCCTCTCCCTCTGCCTGTGGAGTGCTAGGACTAAAGTTGAATGCCACCACACCTGACTAAACTCATCATTTTCAAAAATAGTTCACATTCATTTATGTGTGTGCATGCATACATACATGTGTAAGCATGCAGAAGAAGGTTAACTTGTGAGAGTCAATTCTCTCCACCATGTGGGTTCAGAGGATCAAATTCAGATTGTTGGACATGGCAGTAATATCTTTAACACCCGAGCCATCTTGCTGGCCATCATTTATATGTTCAACGTTTTTCCCTTATCATTACATTTATCAACAATCTCCATATAACTCAAATAAAACTTTTTGAAATCATTTCTAAGGTCTGCTTTTCTCACAACAGCATGCACACACACATAAACTAATATAAACATGCATACATACACACATATATGCACATACAGCTTTGAACACTAAAATATTCTATTGTGTTTTAGGTGGTATTATAAATTATATGATGTTTTCTACTGTCCATGTTGTCTTATATGTTAGTTCTTTAATATTAGAGTTATGTATGTTTCATTTCATTATATCAGCTCCCTACCACATTTTATAAACATGTATTTTTCAGGCAGCCATACAAGGCCAGGGAGATGGCTCAGTGATCAGTGGCTTTCCATGCAAGCAGGAGGATTAGCTTTTCAGATCCTCCGAAAACATGTAATGTTTGCTAAGCCCGAATTCATCTATTCCAGCCTGAGAAAGGAGAAGCAGAGGAACACCACAGCAATCTGGCTAGCAAAACTAGTCTTGTCTGTGAGCTCTGGGTTTGAATACAGAGACCCTTCTTCAAAGAATAAAGGGGACGCTACAGACCTATCCTCCTACTTGTAGCTGCTCCGGTCTGCTATTGGAAGCTAACCAAAGTCAGGACTAGTTAGTAGCTGGAAGGGAGAAAACATGGAAGAGCAGGGGAGGAAGATATCAAACATCCACTTCAGGGACATACATGTCTCCAAACACATGCAAACACACACTAGAAAGAAGAAAAACAAAAGAAAAAAAAAACATATAAGGCAAACAACATAGGGACTTATAACACATTGCAGATGAAATGTTAACTACCAAGATTCATGACCACAGGCTTAACTGTAATTATTTTAATTCTAGTTCTCTTTTTACTGTTTTCCCTCGCTAAATCATTTATATATAGGCAAGTCAGACTTATAGAAGCATGAAGTATTATCGTGTGTTATTTATCAGGTGACATAACCCAAAAGAATATTTGGAGGCTTGTCTGTGTTTGAGAGATAAATAGAGTTGGACATTGTGACTTTATCTTTTGTTGATATAATTTGAAAGTTAAGCTTGATATGTTAAGCTTGATATTTAATTTAACCATATGCATTTCTCCCATTGCTGCTACACTTTAATTGGTGGCAGTAAATATCCCTGTTTGATGATGAGTCCTTCACAGACCCATTACTTTAACTGTTAGATTAAAAACATCTATTTACTTTAATGAGTACACAATCTATGTTGGATACTTTTTTTGGCAGCATATACAAGCTAAAGTCATATGACAGGAGAAAACCTCAATTAAGAAAATGCTTCCAAGATCCCTTTTCTGTCTGAAGAGAGTCATAGCGTGAGGGGCATCAACGGGCACAGGCACCCAGTGAGGCATGCGAGTAACCAGGGCATACCTAAATTTACTAGCATTCCAGCATTGGGCAAAAAAGCAAGATTAGAGTCTCACAACAGTGTGATGCAGCCATGATCATTCAGGCCTTTACAGCCATTGAAGCAGGACATTCGCCCCAAGCATGGTTGGATACCATAAAAAGCTAAAATGTTATGCTCAGGATGCGAGGCTAAGCACTACACTCAGGGTCAGCCGCTTTGGACCCAGAGAAGAGCACGTCTGATTGCATGTGGGTTGATACCCCAGGTCCCACCTCTGAGAAAAAGGTATCGGATGAGTCTGATGCTCTTTGGGTGGATGACACCTAAATGAACATCGGTACAAAGTCCCAATTTATTTCTAATATCAGAGATCAGACCTCTACTCTTGCCTGATGCGTCTAAAACAAAAAGGGGGAACTGTAGAGAGCTGCGGAATGCTGTGCCTTAAAGATGGAGCTGGTTTCCGCCTTCCACCTTCCCGATGGTGAGTGCTCTCTGTCATGAACAATTCCACATTTGGCTAAGGCTGAGGATCTGGCTTGCTTCCATGTATGTGGACCTATCTGCATTGCCCACGTGGCACGCCTAGGTTGGCTACCCAGAGGCTATTTAAGCTGTGGGCTGGCTTTCCCCAGGGTCAGATGATTGTTCAAGGTTCCTGAATAAACTGCATTGAAAAAAAGAAAAAAAAGAAGATGCTTCCATAACGTTGGGCTGTAGTCATCCTGTAGAGTATTTTCTTAACAGACTGAACAAGACAGGAGGAACAAACCAGTAAGCAGCACCCCTCTAAATGGCCCCTGCATCTGCTCCTGCTTTCAGGTTCTTGTTCTTTTTGAGTTCCTGCTCTGACTTCCTTCAATGATGAACACTGATGTGGAAGTGTAAGCCAAACAAACCCTTTCCTCTCCCAGATGCTTTGGTCATAGTGTTTCATCACAACAACAGTAACACAATCTAAGTTGGAAAACTGTAAAATCCTATCTAAGACACTAGCCAGAATCTTGATTCTGAGATACCAGTTTATTGTTTCCATGATCAAGTTGTGTCACTGTCTGGCTCCCAGTCAGGGAAGGGTTAAAGTTGGAAGTGGCAACACCATTCCTTTATGAATTCTACTCTCTTTTCAGCCACTCACTTGTATTTCCAGTTTTATTCTTTATTGAGAGTTTGGGCATAGAAAAAGAGAGAGAAACAGACAGACAGACAGACAGACAGGCAGAGTGAAGTATATTCCCATTACTTTCCTGGTGGACGGTTTCAGCTCTGCTAAACCCAACATATGAGGAAAGCTGCTGCCCTTATGTGGGCTAGCAGATGACAAAATCCCAACCTTTCTGTTGATGAAGCTGTTAAAAGCTCTTTGCCCTCCAGACAACTCTACTGGCCAAGTCCATAGACCTTGTGTTGATTTTCTTTCATATGCCCTTTAATAGGCCCTTGAACAACATAAGCATTCCTTACCTGATGTGAAGGGTTGGATTCTGAAACAGACACAGACTCTTGGTTGTACTTCATCGATTTTCCAATTTACAGCTTAAAGAAACTCTCTCGAGAGTGGGGAAGATACAGGAAGTCCATTGTCCCAATTACTGGAATAGCCTTACATGGCTCTTTCATTGATTTCCTTGTCTATCTGCCTTCTGTGTTAGAGGTGAGAAGGTAACAGTCTCCCTCTGCAAGTGAAGGCAATGGCACTCAGAATCTGTTTCCAAAGAAAATTTCCTGCAAGTCTCTAGGTCCCATTTCATGCATTGCATGGACAACACTGTAAGGGTGGAAAAGAATTTTGATAACTGATGTTTATCTTATGGGTAACTCAGTCAGATGTAAGGACAAACGTATTCTATTTACTCTGCTACTTGGCCGGGTTAATCTTACTTAACCATGCTTCGATACCCTACATTTAACATATGGATTAGATGAGATAATAGGCTGATGAGATGTTGTATTAAATGAGTTAATACATGTCTGTCTTGCTGTAAGAACTCAATGTTAGTCTTTATTATTTCTCCCCCATTGCCTAATTTCATGTCTCTAATTGGCTTTTCTTCTTTTTTTAGATAAATACAGTTTTGTTTTATTTTGCTAATCTCCCAGACTGTTTCTTTTCTTTCTTTCTTTCTTTCTTTCTTTCTTCTTTCTTTCTTTCTTTTTTCTTTTTTTTGAGAGAGAGAAGGGAAGCTGTCACAGAAGCCTTCAGTATCTCCCATTTTCAGTTTGGAGTCTGCAGTCATCGAGAGTACTGGAAAAGAAACTTCTTTGCCCATTGCCTCTCAGTAACATGGATCGTGGACTTCCACATGGTTTCTGGAGGCAGCATGTACCATGGACATCCACAAGGCCTTTGTTGGCATCACGGATCATGAACGTAAACATGGATCTGGCAGTTCTTGACCCTCTTAATGTGCTAATAAGCCTGCCGTCTGCATTGCCTCCAAAGAAACCAAGATGAGACCTGTGTTCTGTGTTTTCCAATGTATGTGTGACATTCCTACAAAGGCTGTTATGTCTGTCTTCCTCTTAAGCTATTCAGAACAAGAACTTTGATCTGTTTATTGTTGTTTTCTATGCATTTAATATGGTTGAAAATTAAACAAATGGTTAGTGAAGGTAGAATGATTAGGTAATCAAAAACAGATCAGTTTGCATAAGAGTGTCTCTGCATGGTCAACTTACTGTAGTGGATTAATAAATGACTGACCCTACATCGCAAATAAATCTCTGTAAACTCTCCAAAAGTACAGAAATATGCAGTTTACCCTTGAGTGTGCCAATATTTTCTTAATAAAGCCATAAGAATTTGCAACAAAAATAAGCCAAAACAACATTTTATTCTGCTAGTTTAATGACACTAGGCTGCATTCAGAATGGAAAGCAAATGTGTTGCAATAATTTTACATGGATTTTTACAGGGGCAATACACAATCTTTTATTAGAAAAAGATTTTAAAGCCAGGGTGTATTATTTTGGCGAATTGTACATTTGATGCTTTATCTTTATTAAATTGCATCTAAATTCTTCTCTCCCAACTACTCTAACTGTATTATTTATTCCTTTTTCCCTTTTATTGAAAATAGAATTTTTCTCACGTATCTTGACTATGGTTTTCTCTCCTACTCCTCCCAGTTCTGTCCCAAGTTCTCTCTCATCCATACCCAACCCCTTTCTCTCTCTCAATAGAAAACAAAAAGGCTTCGAAGGGATAATAAAATAAAATAAGATAAGGTAAGGTAAAACAAAAACTAACATATTGGAATAGGATAAAACAAACAAAGATAAGAAAATGCACCCAAGAAAAAGGCACAGGAAACAAATACAGATACACAGACCTACTTATTTGCACACTGAGGAATTAGGAACTATTTATTTAAAGACCGTAATTCTGAACATTTGTAGCCAAGCCTCCAGATTTCTATTGGGTAATACTAGTTGTTCATTATTCTCTAGAGCTCAAAAAGAGAGAGAGAGAGAAAAAAAGAAACTTCTAATTCAGCCAATTACCTAAGTGATTAACTGTTGGGTATTCACATTGAAAGGTACAATAATCTTTAATTATAGTTTGTAATGAGCATAGACTTAAGCATAAAGGTGCATTTTTCCTTTTGATTCATATTAAACTCTTAGTAATGAGCTTCTTTTCTGAGAATAATAGTCCTGATTTAGTACTGAAACACCCAAACAAAAAATGAAATAGATGCTTTTGGCATTCAAAGATGATCTGGTTATTTTTCAAATAAATGGCTCTTTATGCAAGTTAAGGATGTCAGCTGCCAGAAAACATTAGAAACCATTAAGAGGAAGCCATAGTGTAGGGCTGTCTTCATCATTCTTTTGTTTTCCACGCAACTATGTTCGATTTATTCAGTTTTGTAAGATCTAAAGCATTTGATCATCTTTTGAAAAGTAGAATTTCCTTAGTTCTCATCACTCTTCATGCACTCTTCTCTATAAAAATGGCTTTGGAAACACTGTGGGAGTGATGCTGAAATGTTGGGTATGTTCTGTGCAAGACAGGACAGCTAGCTTCAGTTGTGTAGAGACCTGTTAGGCTCATTCTGCCCACAGTTTACTGTCTGAGTTTGGGCAAATTATTCGACCTCGACTTTAATTATAAAATAGGACATCCATTTAGATATTGATGAATTGGAAATTATTTCATTTGCCTTCAACAGAAGTTTTAAAGATCAACATATGCAATGTTAATTGTTGTAGAAAATTCTACATACCATACATAAAAAAAATGTTATTCTAATAACACACTTTGCTTTCAGGAAAAAAAACAAACCAATTCTACACTGCTCCCCTCCTGTTACTTCATCTGCTATGTTATTCAACTTCTTCTGCATATCAACCTCAAATACAAAACATGATGTATGATGATGATGTCAGTCTCTACATCATGATATCTAAGGTGCTGAACCTACCTTCAGCTGCCAACAATTTCTGTGTCTTTTAAATACGAGATTCAATCAAATTAGCTCATACCAGTGGTCCTGTCTATTACAGACTCCCTGAAATGTATAGTATAGAGATGTGACAGCCAACTCTCACCTTATGGCACCGCCTTACTGCCTGCTCTATCCCAGTCAGTTAGTGATACTGTACCCAGAGTGCTCAAACCTGTAATAATTCACACACAACTCCTGTGATGGATGAAGAAACTTAATATGGTACCAGGCGTCCCTTAGGGGCCATTGACCTTTGCCCTGGAATGCAGTTGAGATGAGAATAGTATAATGGTGTTCCTGCTGTAAAGGTATTTATCCTTTTGCTTTGGGATGAAGTGAGTGGTCTTTTTACTACTATACAAGGGGAAAGAGAAACAACTGGGGGACTAAAAAATTTTCCTGCCCAGCTGCGTATTCTGTACATAATTGTAATGTGCACCTTTGTATACACTTCTGTCATGTCAATTCCCCCCAACCCCCTTCGGCTTTAGCTCCTAGTGGCACAGAATGCTTTTTGGCTCTAACGCTGTAAGAATAAATTCATTTAATCTGAATTTGAATTGTCTTTGGTCTAAGTCTTTGGTCTTTCCTAGTAGATTTGCCACAACCATAGGCTGTCCCAATGACTTCTTGATAAATGACAGCAGGATGTGTTGCTTTCTGCAGTGATGGAAGCCAGTATTTCCACAGTCCCTATAGCATCTTAAAAGACAGATGTGGATGTTGTCTTTATCACTCTTCCATAGCTGCAAAGACACTGGCAACTCTTAGAAAAGAAAGCATAAATGACAGCCTCCATGGAGGGACATCATTGACACATGCCTGGCCTTGGCAACTTGCCTTAGCCACAGAGGAAGAGTTCACAACCTCCTTCTTGTATTCTTGACTCTAAATCCAGAATCATGTGGCCAAAGCTGCTGAGTTCTACTGCTTCATGGGGCTGGAACATGGCCTCCTCTTTCAATTACATTTGCATCAGCTTTCTGTTTTTGATGGTTTCCTTCACTGCTCAAGCTTTTCTGTAATTGTTTTTCACAAATTGGAAGCTTGGCTGGGTGGGGTCTTGCCCTGAGGTCACCACTCCCTTTATTTCATTTAGCTTTATTTCATCAGGCTTTTCTTTAAACTTTTTATCACACTGGGCGTGGCTCAAATATTACATCTCCTCTTGCTCAAACTGTACATTTTGTAATATTTCTTTCTCAGGTTGCACCTTTTTATTATAGACCTTCATAATAGCGACCACTAGCAACCACATAATAGTCAATATTAGGTTGTTTTAAATGTAGAGGTGTCAATGCCATTAACCCAAAACTCTTCCATTTAGCCTCAGGCAGATTTTTAGAACAAGGGCAAAAAAGCAGCCACATTCATTGCCAAAATACCACGGAATGGTCTCTAGGTCACTTAATAATATTCTTTCCCTGAGAAATTTCTTAAGCTGGGCCCCCACAGTTCAAATAGCCCTCAGCACTGTCTTCCATGCTTCTACTGGGATGGCCCACTAGGACCTGCTTAAAGCATCTAATCACTTTTCTGTCTTAATTAGGGTTACTATTGCAGTGATAAAACACCATGATCAAAAGTAAGTGAGGAAGAAATGGTGTGTTTAGTTTCTGGTTCCATATCACCGCCCATCACTGAAGGAAGTCAGGACAAGAAATCAAATAGGACAGGAACCTGGAGGCAGGAGCTGATGCAGAGGTCATGGGGAAGTGCAGTTTATTGGCTTGCTCCCCACAGCTTACTCAGCCTGCTTGCTTAGACCATTAGTCCAGGGGTGACCCTTCCCACAACTGACTGCCTCCACCCCATCACTAATTAAGAAAATACAGTCTTACCTACAGCCTGATCTTATGGAGGCATTTTCTCAGTTGGGGCTCCCTCCTCTCTGACAACTCTAGTTTGTGTCAAGTTTACATGAAAGTAGCCAGCACAACTGACCCCATGTCAGCTTGACACACAAACATATCACTGTTAAGCCAGAACCTTTCCTTTCTTATTTATTCCCAAGATCACACATTAATAAAGACATCACAATAGAAAACATTTACAAGCTTAAAACTTCCCATAGCTTTACAAATTCAAATACTTTAAACATTGTCTCTTCTTAAAATCATGAGTCTCTCTTAAAATCCAACCTATTTTTAAAACTCCAAAATTTCTTTATATGCATTTAAAGTCTCTCAATTATGGGCTTCTGTAAGATCAAAAGTAAATGCCTTCTTACTTCAAGAAGGAAGAATAAGAGCACACTCTCTTTCTGAACAAAGCAGAACCAAACTCAAACTATACAAATGACTCAATGTCCAATATTTGTGACTCACTCATGATCTTCTCCGAGAGCCTTGGATAACTTCCCCACTCTGCCCTATGTAGCACACAACTTTTCGTCCAAGCTGAGGCAGGGTTCACTTCACCACTGCTGCTGATTGTTGTGGTCATCCATGGTATTAACATCTCCGAAATACTGGGGTCTTTGGCTGTGGCTGGGCTTTCTTCATGGTTCCAAGATTCAACTTCTCTGCAAATCCCCTTTAATCCTGGGTTCTCAGCTGCTGCAAATCTTACTTCAACTGGTGAAGGTGCAGCCTTTTGTCTTAGTCACTGTGCTATAGCTGTGAAGAGAAACCATGACCAAGGCAACTCTTATAAAGGAAAGATTTTAATCAGGGGCTTCCTTGCAGTTTCAGTGCTTAGTCTATTATCATGGTGCAGAGCATGGCAATACACATGGCAGTAGAGAAGTTGCTGAGAGGTTTACATCCCATTTTGTAGGGAGAGAGAGAGAGAGAGAGAGAGAGAGAGAGAGAGAGAGAGAGAGAATGGGCCTGGAATGGATTTTTGAAATTCAAAGAGCCTCCCCCCACCACAGTTTCTACAAGACCACACCTCCTTATCCTTCTAATTAGTTCAAAGGGTTCCACTCCCAGGTGACTAAGCATTCAAATATATGAGCAGATATGGCTATTCTCATGTAAACCACACAGATATCTAATTTTAACAGAGTCTTTCAATGCTGGGGATAAATGTACATTGGACAAGTGTTTGACTTAAGAGTTTAAAGGTTTTAGACATGGTGAAGGGGATTTAACAGTTTAAGAGTAAGTTGTCTTTTCATGAGCCAACTGAAGTAAATTGTTTCTCTAAGAAAGTGAAGAGGGGTTGAAGATAATGATTTAGCTGAAATAGTTGAAAACACTCCAGATTCTACTTTTTACAAAGGATCAGTGACAAATCGCATAGAGTATTCAAACAAGCAGCTGAATAATGTAGGAAAATCAATTTGGTACCTAGATGAGAAAAGATGGCTAAAGTAGGGGAAAAAAAGAAACCATTATGGAGGAGAAAAAATCATGAAGAAATATTCAGAAAGGAAACCGAGGTGCTGAAAAAATAAAAACAGAAATATTAAAAATGTAAGTCAACCAACCACATGAAAGACAGTATAAGAAGCATCATCAACAGACAAGCTCAAACAGAAGAAAGAATATGAGGGTGGAAAGACAAGATCCAGGTCACAATACATTTGACCATACAATAAGAAAAATAAATATATAAGAATGACAAAAACTTCCAAGCATTCTAAGAATCTACAGGGTAGATGAAGGGGCTGAGGTAAAAATCTAAAAGCATAGACAATCTATTCAATGAAATTTTATTAGAGAATTGCCCAAACCTAGGATAAAGTGAATATCTAAGCAAAAAAAAAAGCATTTAGAAGCCTCCAGAAAACACAACCAGCATGAAACCTATCTACAACATATCACAGTCAAGATACTAAAAACACAAGGCAACAATATTAAAAGCTGTAAGTGAAAAATATCAACTCACCTACAAAGGAAAAGACGTGAGAATAACACCAGATTTCTTATCAGCAAACGAAAAGCCTGGAAAGTAGGGCATGACTCCTTTCAGGCCATAGAGGCAAACCACTGGGCAGGTGAGACTGCTCTGCATGTAGCAGAGCTTTCCACACAGGCCCACCATGAACCTCAGTTCAGTCCTGGTAACTTACCTGAAGTTTGAAGAAGAGAACCTGACTTGTCCTCTGATTGCCACAAGAATGAAGCAGCATGTGTTTGCCTGATACCACAAGTATGCTGCACACCATATACACTAACACATAAAACAACAACAACAATCATGATAAAAATGTTACTTAAAAAAAAAAAGAAACAAGCAACTTTCAGTTGGGATTGCTATATCTGGGAACCTCTTAAAAACAAATGGAGAGGCCAGTATGAATGCTCAGTGGGGAAAAGTGCCGGCTGCCAAGCCTGGGAATCCAAATTGATTCTCCAGAGCCCCATGGTGGAAAGATGCCCTCAAGTTGTTCTCTGACCTCCATAAGGATGTGCAAGAGTACATGTGAACGCAGACAGTAAATACAAACAAACAAACAGATGGAGAAATAGAATATTTCAAAAGAAATACAAACTAAATCAATTCCTGACAGTCGACACAGTTCTGCAACAAAAACATAAAGGAATTCTGTACACAAAGGAGAAAGAAAAAAACAAGAGAAAATTAAATTCATGCGAGGAATAGGTTGAAACAATGAGATCAGGAAAGAGTTCCTCACTGACAAAGCAGTAAACCAGCAAACCCCTGATACAACTAGGGGAGAAAGGAAAGAACAAAGAGTAGTTCAACCAGCCAGGAAACAGCTAAAAAAAAAAAAAAAAAAAATCGCATTAAAAGTAAATGTTCTCAATATATACCATTTGGAAGATGTGGAATGGCTGCATTAACAAGATACAGGTATATGTTTTTTCCAGAAAAGGCTCATCAGTATCATACACACCCACCAATGAAGTCAAAGATGGACATCAAGATATAAAGCAAGAGGAAGTTGGCAATACCCCAGAATAGTCATTCTGGCACCTAAATCTTTACTAGCACAAAGCACTTAAATTTAAAAATCAGAAAGATCTCAATGAAATGGCCAAATCATTTATGTCAAGGTCTTAGAAAAACATGGACAAGCCAAAACCTGAAGCTCCAAGAGGAAGGAAACTTTAAAGATCAAGGCAGAAATAAATTAAACTGGAGACCAAATGAACAATACACAGAACTTAAGAAAACGATTGTTTGAAAAGGTAAAAAAAACAAAAACAAAAACAAAAAATCTTAAACTGCTACCAAACTAACCAAAAAAATGAGACATAAACCCCAAACATAATAAAGTTACAATTGCAAGAGAAGGCCATTACAACAGAGTCCAGCGAAATTTAGAGTAACACTGGACAACACTTTGAAAATTTATATTAAAAACCCTTGAAAAATGTAGAAAAAATTAATACATTTCAAGATATATATATAAACATATAAAAATTGATCAAGACTATAGAAATAAATTAAATAGATCCTCACTAAGCAGCCTTATTTGAGGAGTATTTTCTCCACAAAGAAAAGGCCAGGATTGATAAATTCATTGCTGAACTTACCTCTAAGGAAGGGTTGATGTTAATGTTTCTCAAACTGTTCCACAAAATAGTAAAGACTGTGACAAACTCTAGAAAGCCAGACCTATCTTGGTCTCCAAACCATATAAAAACACAACAACAACAAAACTGTAATGCTTAATAATGATTGACAACCTGACAGGATGTAGGCCCATCTAAGAGACAAACCTCTGGGCATTTCTGTGAGTGAGATTCTAGACTGGGTTAACTGATATGATGAGATCACCCTCACTGGTTACCTTTCTTTTTGCCATTATGTCAGGGAAGTCATGATGGCAGCCAGTCATCCTATATCTGCAGATAAGAAGCCAGGGATGAGAAATGCTGGTGCTCAGCAATTTTGTTCCTTTTCATTCTCCCATGTCAGGGTGCCACCCACAGTCAAGATGGGTCTTCATACCTTGATTAACCTAATCAAGAAACTCCTGCACAGATATGCCCAAGGTCAGACAGATCCGGTCAAGTTTACAGTCAACACTAACCAGCAAAGACAGTTTACCAAGTAAAGGCATTTTGACCCATTCCTGATGGCCTCAGGTCAGTGACCAGATCCACATGTTGGATGGAGAGAACTGACTCTTTCAAATTGCACTCTGACCTCCACACATGGTTTGTGGAAAACACGTGCCCCACATGGATACATACATATATACATATATCTTTAAAATTAAGTCTGTCCTAACTTGAGACCAAAACACATCATTTTTCAGCCATAACCTTCCATTTCATATCTTAAAGGTTCATTTTCATCTCAGAATGCAATATTCATCTGATCCAAGTCAAAAAGTTCTTCTGTTCTTTACTAAACATGACCTTGTTCAGAAGTCCAAAGCCTCTTCTTAGAGCTTGGCAGGGAGGCACCGAAAATCAATATGGAAATATTACTCATCTCCAATATTGAATGATATGGAAAAAACACACTCATTACAACAACAATGAAAAAGAAAGGAAGGAAAGAAAGAAAGAAGGAAGGAGGGAGGGAGGGAGGAAAGAAAGAAAGAAAGAAAGAAAGAAAGAAAGGAAGGAAGGAAGGAAGGAAGGAAGGAAGGAAGGAAGGAAGGAAGGAAGGAAGGAAGAAAGAAAGAAGGAAAGAAAGAAAGAAAGGGAAAGCAAATTAAAGTAAGAAAACACTTAATCCACATCTCTGTTTAGCATCTGGGGTTTATGATTAAATCATCTGAACACCAAAGCAGTTGGCGAGTCCCGCCCTCCAGCTCTGCTGCCTAGAGCCAGGCTGACTTTAAACTTTCCCAGCGGATACCCCATGGTCTGGCATATCAGCCTCCTGGGGTCCCCACTGCAACTTGAGTTTTATCTGTACAACTTTGCATCTTGGCTGCTCAGGGCTTCCTTTAAGGGACACCGACTCTATTGTTAGTTCCCTGACCACACAGTGGCTCTTTGGAACTCTGCTGCAATTATGCATCATTCCCCACAAACTCAGGGCAGCTGATGACATACCATCACAGCCAGGAGGAGGAAGACTGTGAATGTGGGTGCTTGGCTCCTTACCCGTTCCTTCTCCCTCAGACCAAGACCCATGGCATGGTGCTGCAAACACTGAGAGTTGGTCCCTCACAGAAAATGGCTCTCACACTCATGAACTCATACCAACGACGGTTATGTCACGAGACTAGACACGTTGTTCTTCTATCAGGGATGAGGGAGGTGCTAATGAAGCCGAGCCTCTCCCTGAGACGTTACAGAGCTAACGGTTGCTAAGACTGCAGAGTCTGAGTCCTCATGATGTAGTCAGGGATGAGCTGCTTTTGCTCAAGCAAATAACCCAACGTGCACACTTATATAAGCAACCTTAGTAAAATAGAATGTGGCACACACACACATACACACACACTCTCTCTCACATATTCTCACACGCTCAAACACATACTCACGTGCACTCTCACACACACACTCAGCACATACATGCTCATAAACACATTACTCAAACACATATGTATGCACACTCACACACCTACACTCAAACACATACTCACACATACATACTTACAGACTCACATGCACACACACACACACATATACATACACGCTCACACATACCTTCACACAAGCACAGACACTCACACACACTCGCAAACACTCACTCACATCCTCACACACATACATATACCTCACACTCAAACACACTCACACACACTCACACACAACACACTCACATGTGCACACACACATTTGCACACATACATACTCACACATACCCTTACCCAAGTGGGCACACTCACATACCCTCACACATACACACTCATGCACACTCACACACACCAAAAGGAGGGACTTTGTTGGGAAGAAGAGTGTTTACTGAGAGGGGGACGAAGATAAGAAAAAACAAGGAAGGGAAGATGATCAAAGCAGTATGTTCACATACGCATGTGAAATTATGAAAGAATAAATACATTTTAAGAAAACTTTAAAATTTGAAGAAACAAATCCCACCCAGACTTGCCCATGGCTTACGGAGCTGTTATTTAATTTTAATAATCACATGATCTGTAAACAGATAAGATAAATATTGATGATCTATATAGATCTGTAAAACTTAAACTCCAAACCCTTCAACTTTTTGGAAGGGGGAAAGAGAAGAAGGGAAACAATGCAATTATATTTAAAAAAATTATATATATATACTCCATAAATGGACGGAGATACTGCGTAGAGCGTTCTTAAGAAGAATGAAAGTAAGAAGCTAACAAGCAGCAAATACAGGCCCTGTTACTCCCTGAGGCCTGTGTTCCTCTGGAACCTCATGAGCAGGGTTGACTGCCACCTTTGTAGGGAAACGGACAGAACTGGAAATCCTTGTGTTATTTAAACCAGACTCAGATGGACAAATAGGATATTTCCTCTCACATCTGGCATATAGTTTTAAATGTGTGTGAGTGTGTGTGTACATGCAAATGCGGCATGCAAGCATATGTGCATATGTCTGCAAGTCATCAAATGAGAAAGTGGAATATAAGAAGGAAGGGAACTATGGTAATGGAGTGAAAGGACTAAAAAACAAACAAACAAACAAACAAGCAAACAAACAAAAATCCCATAAGTGTTATGAAGCAAAACAAGCCTATGGCGGTAACACGGGTGGGTCAGGGACAGGAAGAGGAAGGTAGATGGCAGAGCAGATCAAGTATATTGACTATTGTCTATTCATGAAAATGTCACAGTGAAACCCACTGCTTTGTATGCTGTGCAAAATATAATGGCAAGGGCCGGAAGAGACACAGCTCACCTGGCAAAGCACTTGCTTTGCAAAGTGACGGCCTGATTTCTGTTTATCCTCAGAACCCACGTTAACAAGCAAGACACAGGAGCACACCTGTGTGAATCCAATGGAGGGGCCTAGACCGGTGAATCCCAGGGGCTTTTCTGTTCTCAGTTCACGACTGAGCTCTTAATAGCTACCTCAATGAAAAACAACAAAACAAAAAACATGGGTCATCCTACCTGAAGCCATTAATTTTTTCCTCCCTAAGGAAGGTGCTTGAACATTCATAAGCTTTCCACATGACCCTTGTGGTCAACTCAGAGAGCAAACCACTGGCTAAGGTTCTATTCTATAAGCCAGGCTGGATATTGAGTATAATGAGATGTTTGCTCAGACATTCATGCAGGGTGCTAGCATCCAGCGTGGTGGGTAGCATCCGTGGTGGTGGTGCTCTCATAACACGTACAATTATGCTTGCTCTCCGAAGATAGTGTGGCCACAGCAGTTAACTGGGAACTAGTCTGGCAGTCGTATTTCTCATCCTAAGGGAGTGTCTGTCCTGGGATGATTCATAGTATGAGCACTCCACCCAAATATTCTATCCAGGTGTTAAAAGGCCAACACCCTGGAAGCCAAAAAGATAGAATCTGTTGGGACATGAGTCTGTGTTGAACCTGGGTAGGGCAGGTACCCCAGGTGCCAGGGCTGCTGGTGATGACTGAAGTGGGTAGAGGAAGTGAACAGAATCTTTTTTCCAGGGCTGTGTCCTGGGGCTCCCGAAGGACAAACATTGAAAGGTGATGAGTCAGCTGCTCAGTAAAAGAGTCCCAGATGGTGGTTAGAAGCTGTGAGAAGCATCATAGAGATAGAGGAGCAGATGAGCTACAGGCCTGTTCTTGAATGCAAGGGTCTTGTCGGAAATTCAAACTGTTATCAAGTCATTTCTTGTTGGAGGAGAGAAAGCATGCAGGAAGAGCATCTGAAGCACCCAGAAAAATATCACCAGGAATCTGCATACGTGAGAGGAGAAGACCAAAAATTCTGTTTCGGCACAGCTCTGGTTACTTTAAAATGGCGGAAGGCTAAGATTAGATACAACAGCTAGCCACGATGAATAGAGAAGAGGGGGATGATAGCAGAAAGTGTGATAGTATCTTCTCCTACGTTTACATCAATGCTAATGATTCCCAGGCATGATTCCTAAATGACTGAGGCCAAATGTAAAAACAGGGATGTACCCCATATCTGGTTGCAATCATTGTTCTGAGAATCTCCTGTCTCCATGTTGTATAAATACTGCTCCTTGATATGCCAACAAAGCAGCTTTACAGCCAGTCGCAGAGCAGGAGAGAGAATAGGGATGGACTTTCTGCCAATCAGGGCAGGAAAAATTAGAGGAGGAAGTAGGGGTTTCAGCCATGGGCAGATGTCCAGGGGGACCAAGAGAAAGAGCTGGATCAGAAAAACTGCAAAGTGCAAGTATTTCTGTGGTGTACACTGAGAGGAAGCCAAATTAGCTTGGAGGGTTAAGAATAGAGTAATAACTGTTCAGTTCTTGTGCTGTGAAGCTTAGTATTAAAAAAATATATAAAATATACTCAAATATTTGCATGATAGTTGGGTTAAGAAAGAAACTGAGAAACAAACACAAGTTTGTAATATTAATGTTGCAAATTACATACAATTTACATTAGAGAATACAAATTACAATGAAAATGATAGGCTATCAGAATTGACAGTTACAGGTAATAGGCAAAAAAGAAGGCAGGTTGCATGATAGCATCTAAATATTTATAAAAACAGAATAACAGCAAAACTTATTCACCGATATGCACCTATTTATAACAAGTATAAAATGTAGGCTTTATATGTATCATATCTATTAGAATAATTGATTCTGAGGAGGGAGTTGGCTTTTGAGATAGTATTATAGCAATACACAATATATATTTAAATCTAAATCATTTTATATATAATAGTCATTTATAAATTCAGTTTTTCAATATAAACTGTAGTCAGTTTGGTTTCTTTGAAAACACAGAAATATGATAAGAATATGTTTTTATTTTAATCTGAGGTGTGCGTATATGGGGATGGTTTGCAGCAGCTGACTATGATTTGTCTCGTGCTGTAGCAGAGGCATGGTTTTGTCAGCTGTAGATAGTTTCTGTGACTGTGTGATGTTTGGAATCTTGGCAATTTTTCAGAGGTTATATACATGCTAGAATCCTGATAGTTGGGATTGGCAGTTGTTGGTCATTCAGGGGGGTTGATTGCAGTTTGTTAGTAGTCATGCTCAAAGAAGACACAAGAAGAAAGAAATTAGATTCAAGGATCTTTATTTTCTTCTCTTTCTCCTGTCTAATGATAGGGGTGAAACTGAGGCAATGAAGTGTGGGAAAAAGAACCCATAAAGTAGCAAAGACAATGTATAAGCAAAGAAAAAAACAAGAAGAAAGTAACTAGATTCAAAGATCTCTATCTTTTTTCTCCCCACTATCCTTCTTTCTTTCCTATTTAATAATAAGGGGTGAAATGAGTGGAGCACAGGGGAAAGGGTGAGAAAAAGAATCCACAAAATACCAAAGACCAGCTACAAGAAACAATTGCATATATGCTCCTTTGGCTTTATTGGTCCTAAATTCAACCAGGCAAAATTATATGTGCAAGTAATCCAATCAAATAAAAAGAAACAGCAACAAGAGGAAAGAACAAAGGATGATGCTCTTCAAAATTTTCCATGACATTTGGGCATTAAGAATACTAAGACCAGCCATGGCTAGTCTGTGCCCAAGGAGTTCACAACACTTAAGTAAACACCAACACCAACACACACACACACACACACACACACACACACACACACAGTAGAATGGATGAGTGTAAATATATATAGAAATAGCTGTAAATGTGATATCAAGTTTGTATTAATAAAAAGATCTACAAAAACTCTAAAGAAAATAGAATATAGTAGATGAACAACTTGGAAGGAATTATTTGTTGGTCAGAAAATGGTGTTCAAAAACACTATAAATATAGTATAGAGATAGAAAAAAATTAGACATTTTAAATAACAGTGTTTAGTATTATGGATGGTAAACTAGAACTTGTTAGTAAATGGGCTAGAATTTTATGTTAACAAGTTTAGGGGTAAATTTTGATAATGCTGTTATTGAAAATACGGAGGGTGACAATATTCTGCTAAGTTTTCAAACAGGACCCTGTCAGAGTTGTCCTCTGAGAGACTCTACCCAGAAGGAGCTCCACAAGAAAAATAACAGAGTCAGCTAACCAGGGCCCAGAGGAGTTTGCTGAGACTGAAGCATCAACCAAGGAGCATGCATGAACTCAACCTAGACCCCCCCGACAAAGATGTAGCAGATGGGCAACTTAGGCTTCAAGTGGATACATTAATAAGAGAAGTGGAGACTGCATCAGACACAGACTCACTTACTAGCTTTTGGATCACTTTCCTCTGGCAGGACAGCCTTGACAGGCCACAGGGCATGAGGACATGTTTAGCCCTGATGCAACTTGATGAGCTGGGGTGAATGGGAAAAGGAGCTTTCCTTTTCCAAGAAAAAGGGGAGGAGACAGGGGAGGGAAAGAGAGTGGGACTGGGAGAGGAACAGGGAAAGGGCCACAAGGATATAAAGTGATTAAAATAAATAAATGAGAAAAAAAGAAAAAGATAAGAAACAATGGAGGGTGGACATTAATGTGCTTGCTGCTCCATCATTAAGGCCAACACAACTTCTTCTGGCTTCCAAAGGCACATTGTGTGTGTGTACATACCCCCCCCACACACACAGATACATAAACAAAATAAAAATAAATCTTAAGATTAAAATGTAAAAGAAAATAAGGAAGGTAAATTGAAGAGATGTTCATCTGGAAGAAGGAATCCTGGCAAGGAATCCTGTCCCATGTGTTATAATCACTATCCAATGAGGAATGCTGGTGGAATCGTTTCCATGTCACTTTCTAAAAACTTAGTGTCAATAGTTCTGAAGTGGACTGATGGCCAGAAGTGAAAGGACTGGCTTGTTGACACCAAGAATAATCTTTAAAAAAAAAAAACCATAAAAATAGAGCACAACATCACTCCTACAGAGAAAGCCTTCTGCCAACCACTCCTTACTCATGGGAATAAATAAACATACGGTCAGCATTCTTTAGGAAAGGGGGTTTTCTTTGTCCAGCAAAGCCAGCCATACTGTAAACAGGAGCCCTTTGTCAGTACACCCTCAAGGGAATGATGACTCTGCAATGGGTGGGACACCTTGGCTCCTCCACAGGAAAATTGAGGATTTTCAATAAACCACCAGAGATTCTGAAGCACTTGCCTAAGAGACATTAGTAATGTTTGGGTGGCATTATTAATAAGACTTTTTTTTTTAATTTTAGTTTAGTCTTTTCTCTACCCTACTATGTTTACAGTAGAGAGGACAAGGCTTATTACTCATGAACTTGTTTGTGCCATTGTTAGAACGTTGTTTCATCCATTTAGTTCTAAGCACTTTATATGAAAATAAGTTATTTATATCAGTTAACTTCACACTGGTCTTAAAGCACAGAATATGAATACTGTATTACTCAGTAGTTGTTAATTCAAATTTAACAACTTTAACAAATTTAAATTTGTTAATTCAGTTGTATTTCCCATCACTTCCATTAATTCAAACAAAGGAAATGTTGGCAATAACTTAAAAATTTGATATGTAGTTTGTAATTTTTGAGAAAAGGCTGACCCAAATGTTGTCCCCAATCTTTAGAAGGTTGGTACCACCTCTGTCAAAGGATGGTAGTTCAAGATATGCTTAGATGAAGATGGGTGTAGATTATTGATCCGAAGGAACTGAGAGCTTGGCTCATAGTGACTCTCCTAGCACTGTGAGTGGGTGGACTCTGGCCTTTTTGATACTGCTTGTCTCCTTGGACCATTTTTTTTATGTTTTATATTTCTGTTCCAACATATTATCTCATCAAGATCTCCTGTCTTCTGTGATAAGAATGGAAGCTGTACTTATATTATACCTCTGAAACTTGCTAATAAATTCTAAAAAGAATCACTACTTCTTTGCAAAGTACAAAGTAAATTCTGCTTATAAAAGTTGCCATAGTTATCAGTTGTTAGTAGAAGTTCCCATAAAACTGGGAGAAAAAGTTGTTCACAGAGAGCAGTGCAAATCACTTTGCTACTCCGTGTGACAGTCACAGGGAAAGGCTGCTGCCATCAATCAGCATATTTCAGCTAGATTTTAAAGACGAATTAAAAAGTTGTTATGAATAAATTGTTATAGGTGAGGATAGAGTAGATGTGGGGGTGTGGTCATGATCCCCCTGCTTCATGTGCTATCTTCTCCTTAAGTGGATGCGGCACTACAGACACCTGTCAGGAGCCACAAAGCAAAGCTCTGCACCTCTGTCTTCCTATTAAAGTGACTGAGGAAGAACCAACTTTATGATTACTGTAAGTTCACAGTTGAGTAACCAAACATGCCTAGAGTATATGGCCAAGAAAAGGAATGCCTCAAGAATACTAGTCAATCAACTAAAAATCATGAATGAATATACAATCTCCCTCTCTTTAGACATTTTTGTTGTTGTTGTTTTGTTTGGTTTGAGGTAGGGGTGGTTTGAGACAAGGCTTTTCTGTGTAGCCCTAAGTGTCCTAGACTCACTTTGTAGAACAGGCTGGCCTCAAACACAGAAAACCTCTATCTTCTGCCTCCTGAGTCCTGGGATTAAAGAGGTTTGTTTGTTTGGTAGTTTGTTTTGTGTTTTGAGACAGGGTTTCTCTGCATAGCATAGCCCTGGCTGTCCTGGAACTTGCTCTGTAGACTGTTGGGGTGATCAACAAATATTGTATTGTATGCTATGAAAAAGGTGCGTTCCTGTGTTTTCAGTTGGTAACTGTGTCGACACCAGGCCTGTAGGATATATACTATTTTTGTCACTCTCTCACCTGCTCAAGAAAGAAAGGCAAAATGCCATGGGGAAGGTCAAAGCCAACGGGTTGAATAGGAATTTGGTCTTTTATGTAAAGGGCTGGTGGCTCAGATCTGGGGCCCAAAGAAGCAGACAGAAGCAGGAAGAGGACAGAAAAGAGATGGGACAGTGGTGGGAAGTAGGCATTGAGAACCACATGGAGAGACACAATGGCAAAGAAGTTGGGTTAAGTTAGAGCCTTTCAGTTAGCTGTGGGACTGCCTGGTTAAAGTTATTTTAATATAATTGTGTTTGTTTCTCACTTTCTCTCTTATCCCAGCCACCACACAAATAATTGATACTCTTTTATATTTGTTTAATAATAAGCTTCACAGCACAAGATCTGACAGTTATTTCTCTATCCTTAAGCCTCAAAGCTAATCTGGTTTTCTCCCAGTGTACATCCCAGAGATACTTGCACTTTGTAGCTTTTTTTGGACCAGTTCCTCTCATGATGTCACCTGGACCTCTCCTGTGACTGAATCTTTCTTCTCCAACTCCTTCTCCTCTGACTGGCAGGAAGTCCAGCCCTATTCTCTCCCCTTTTCAGCGATTGATTGTAAGCTGCTTTATTGACAAATCAGGGAACAATTGAGCAGTGTTTATATAACATTTAGATGGGAGATTCTCAGAACAAGGATTACAACCAGATATTGGGGGGGGGTGTAACAGAAATCAGCATTGGAATTACACAATAACCATATGTCTACTCTGCCCCAGCAAAATGCCAACAGCCTTAAACTATATAGATGTCTATGTGTCTTCATTATTAAACTGAGAACGGGATCCCCAAAAGCCCCTAATAGTAGACTAAGCTGGTATCATACTCAAAGGGATCTGCCTGCTTCTGCCTCTGCCTGTCAAGTGCTGGGATTAAAACCATGTGCCAACACTTCCTGGATTTAGACACTTATTTTGAATGTTATATTTATTTATTTTTAACATCCCTCAATCTTCTCAGTGTAGAAGACTTCTCAGTGTAGTCCTGCTTTTTACATTCATCTGAAAAAGCAGAAGCAATTAGAATAGAGCTCCATCATTTTGTTTTCAATAAATATTAGCTAAACTGTACAAAACTTGTGTTCAGTCCTGCCCTTGCCTATTACTATTTAAAGCCAGGATTGTAAAGTGAATCACACTTCTTTAGTTGTGGTTCTCCTCTTTCCTGGGAGGATGTTGGCCAGCAGCCCACAAAGACAGAAAGAATAGAAGGTGAGGCACAGAGCTTGGAAGGACATGAACATGATGGAGATCAAACCCTCCAGGAACCACTCTAGGGAGCTAGTTCAACTTTAATCCCAGAGAACAAAGGCTATATACCCCTTGGGGAGTGGTTGGGGGGGCTCCAAGGATAGATGTACATAACTGGTTGGAACTAGGCATTTCAAGGATGCCGGATTTGTACTGAATATGAATGGGAACATAGCACCTAATTATCCTAAAGGCACAGGGAGGGAAAAGTCAGGAGGGAACTGTATCAAAGGCCATATATCAAATGTGTTTAGGGTTATTTATGTCTAAGGACGCTCTCCAGATGAAGTTAGGTAGAGAGTAGGCAGCCCTGCTAGGGAGAAGGAGTCTTGTACCTTAACGCTGCCCTCAGAATAGCCATCTGGACTGGGAAGACTGCAACCTCAAACAGAAGGGTCCTTCCAACATTTAGTCTCAAAGAATTCACTTCTTTAAAATGACTTCCATTAACATTGATCAGATGAAATACTTTCTATTCATCTTGAGTCCATGTTTTCTACATTCTAGCCTTGCTCTCTTTCCTCCTGTCTACTTGTAAATATAGTGTAATCCATCAGGTCTCCTCTCCAGCACTCCACCGAAGACATCATCAACAAAACTCATAAACTAAGTCCAATCAATTCTCAGCCCATTATTTAACAAAAATTGGTGTTACCAGGGTTGATGGTTGCAGATTTGAAGTGCTTTGTGTTTTCAAACCTTCTCAATTCAACAAAGGCTTCTAAGGGTATGAAGGTAGTATACCACATAAATTTCACATGTAAATTGCAATATAGATACTTCTTTGAGAAATATTGTAGGTATGACTTTTGGGGTAGGCAATGATGGCCAGTTTGTGTCAAAGAAGACACAAAAAGCCTTACAAGAACTTAAATAAACTTTGACTAAAAGGAACTTAAAGATTCCAAAGCTGAGAGCAGAAAAAGAAAACAATGCTAGATTTCTATGATTAGGCTATTAGCTAGGGAAACCACTGAGATATAATCATGAACCATCATTGTTGGAAAAAAAAATGTTCAAAAAGTAGCATTGATACAGAGACAAATTTGTACTAATGAACAATGGGTCAGGAACAGTGGTGTAAAGATGTCAAGGCTATTCCTCTACTAAAGTCAGCAAGATGGCAAGAGAGGAGTTTCCCAGTAAGCACCCCCACAGTGACAAGCATTGACAGCATACACAAAGTGTTTATTTTTGGGGGGGACTTTTGCGATCTATGTTGGAAGCAGCAAAACCCTGGCGTAGCTCTAGAATGAAGAGGTGTATTTTTTAAATTTTTATTTTATTAATTACACTTTATTCACTTTGTATCCCCCATAAGCCCCTCCCTCCTCTCCTCCCGATCCCACCCTCCCTCCCCCTTCTTCAGGCATGCCCCTCCCCAAGTCCACTGATAGAGGAGGTCCTCCTCTCCTTCCTTCAGATCTTAGTCTATCAGATCTCATCAGGAGTTGCTGCATTGTCATCTTCTGTGGCCTGGTAAGGCAAGGCTGCTCCCCCCTCAGGGGGAGGTGATCAAAGAGCAGGCCAATCAGATTATGTCAGAGGCAGTCCCTCTTCCCATTACTATGTAACCCACTTGGACACTAAACTGCCATGGGCTACATCTGTGCCGGGGTTCTTGGTTATCTCCATGCCTGGTACTTGGTTGGAGTATGAGTCTCTGGGAAGACCCCTGTGTTCAAATTTTCTAGTTCTGTTGCTCTCCTTGTGGAGTTCCTGTCCTCTCCAGCTTTTACTATTTCCCACTTCTTACATAAGATTCCAAGCACTCTGCCCAATAGTTGGCCATAAGTCTCAGCATCTGCTTTGATAGTCTGCAGGGCAGAGCCTTTCAGAGGCCCTCTGTGGCAGGTTGAAGAGGCAAATTTTAAGAACTCAAGCTCACATCCAGCATAGTGGGCTTGCTGACCATGGTACAGAATCAGAAATAGTCTTTATGCTCTATGGACTTAGTACTTTCTTACTTGTCCTTGGTCCCACCCCCAGAGTCATTTGCTAAGCCATGCCCCAATTGGTAGGTCCAACAACTTAGGTACTGGAAGATCACTCTAAGGAGACTATAGCTACAGGACCTCTCACTTCTATCAAAGAAGTTCTGGCCACTCAGGACCTTGTCCTGCCATGTTCATCTAAACTTCTAGAATCACCATGCAGGCTGTAAACCATGGACAGCCCTGAGACAGTTTCAGGCACATTCAGCCACAGTTGAGGGATAGTCCTACCTGCCCAGAGACCTACTCTGCATCAATGTGGGAGAGCTACTAGGCACCTGCAATGAACCACACTTGTCTGTATACCTACTAACATGCTTTCTACTCAGAGACTCAACTAAGAGCTGAGAAGTAGACATTTGTGTAATCAACATCAGTCTTGCCAACCAGGCTCTGGGAGCCAGTTGAGTGCCCAGAAGCTATACTAAATTCATGCTAGCACAAATCCTTCATAGTATACTTGTCAATCTAGAACCCTTCACAATTCCCTTCTACAACCAGCAAGAGCCATATGATCTCATTCCATTTCTGCTTCATTGCAGTCTTGGAGGCAATCGCATCACCCCAGACAACAGACCTTCATCTTTCAGTCATTACATATTGAGAAAGATGTTTAGTTTTTTTTTTTCCCTGATACCAATGTAACACTGCAGAGACTGAGAGAAAGAGTCATGAAAATATGATCAAAGAGAAATAAACTGAGCCAGTAACCAGTTCCTCCTGGATGGATAGCTACAGAATGCTAGACAAGCAATTCAAAATAACCATCTTTTGAAGAGCTCAACAAGGTGCAACAGAATCAGGATAGAAAACTAAAGTCTGGGGGAAATGGTGAAACAATCAAGATGAAATGAAAACTATTAAAAAGAGCAACAATATTGTAAGTCCTGGAGATGCATAAAAGTGTGACAAAATGGAAAAATAAAGGAGATATCTTTAATTTCAGACATGGTAGAGAAGAAGAAAGAATCAGTGATCCAGAAGTTAGGCCATTTGGAGGAAGTTAGGTCATTAACTGAGGAAGAAAAAGGAGAAGAATGAAAAATTGTTAAGACAGTTTAAGAGGCAATGGGGCATCAAAAAGTGAAGAAATAATAATACAAATTCCAGAGGGGGGAGGTAGAGTAGAATGACAAAGTGAGACTGAATTTTTAAAGAGGGCATGAAAGAAAGCTTACTTAAAGTTTTAAATGTAATAATTGCTGAAAACTTTCCAAATCTTAAGAAAATGTTATTCATTGAGAAGGCACCACAGAACTCATTACAACTGTCAAAGATGAAGAAAATAGACAGTACCACGAGGAAAGAAGTTCATCACACACGAAGAGAAAATCCTTACAGATGTTCAGAAGACTTCTCAGCATAGAGCCTGTGAGTCAGGATATTGTGAAATGGCACATTCAGATCTCAGATTTTAAATATACAGCCAACTAAATACACTGCTTTGAGCAACGCTATGGTTCATAAGTCAAGGAGAGTTAGACATTCCCAGGCAGAGAGGGGAGATAGGCTTCCCAATAACAGGGAAAACAAACAACTAACCAACCAACCAACCAACCAACCAACCAACCAACCAACCCATCAAAGACACTTCTGTCTCACTTGGAATTGTGACAATTCACATAACCAGTACCTTAAGCCAGTGCCTCTAACCACTGTAGAGACAACTGGTCCTCAAAAGCAGCTGTAGAGAACCTGAAGTTGGAAAGAAAAGAGACCTGGTCTGATATTAGCAGACCATGTTTATTCACTGCATGAGGCATCTTGTCACCCACATCATGAGGAGATGACTAAAAAGCCTTCAGAGATGGGCTGAGGCCCCTAATAGGAGTGGAAATGACTTTAATAGTTCCCAAGGGAAGCTGGAAAATGTAGTCTTTCGGGGGGAAATTCTGAGATCTTTACTGTGGGATTGTCTGATTGTATATGACCTTGGACAACATATTTTAATTTCTGAGCAGTTTCCACTATTCATGTATAATATCTGTGCTCATAATATTTTATCATGTTATAATAATGTTATGGATATAAAACCATCGTGAAAACATAAAATTTCAAATGACTTTTAGAAATTATTAGTTGTATAAAAGTAGGAAGAATATCATCAAATTTTCGAGAAAAAGAACCTTCTAAAATAAAAAGTTCAATGCAAAGAGGGTCTTGCATGATGGTTTGAGACAGTTTCATTCCATCCCACTAACTTCCATCATCTCTGCTTTTCTTCCTTTTTCCTTTCTTTATTGTTGTATGTCATGACACAATGCTGATTATCTGTCCTCTGAGAAGCCTGGTGTTAACTGTAAAAGCATTCAATATTAGTGGACTACCCAGGCAGAGTGTAAAGGTATCGATCTTCAAATTGAAGGATCTATAAACTAGTGACAAGATAATTTATGTAATAAGTTTTAAAACACAGATTTATAGACCCGAGTTCTTAACTTGACAGAAGAGTAAAGTTGAAAATGAAGAAAAAGAGACTTCAGAGAGAGGAGTGAGACATACAAAGAGAGAGAGAGAGAAAAAGAAAGAGAGAGAGAGAGATTAATATTTTGGAAACCAAGTTGACAGTATACTGAAAGGTGTCTTGGTTTGTTCAGATATGAGTACTTAATTATTTTAAGAAGAAAATTATATACAAAAGAGATGCTATCATCATTAGTTGAGCATTTGGGAATCAAGATAATCTTCTTAAGACTTTTATAAACAGAAAAAAATGTGGCAACTGCAAGTACATGGATGGAAAAAGACACCCACCCACTCCCAGAGAAGGGAAGAGACAGAGAGAAGGGAGCAGGAGGGGAAGGAAAGGAAAGACATAATAATAATAAAGTTTTGTCTAAGAGAGTCAATCACTTTGTTCAACAGAGCAAGTGTGCAGGTAAATTGTGTGTATGTTTGTGTGTGTGTGTATGTGTAGGCTGGTGTGGGGGTGAGTGTATGTGCTGGTGTGGTGTATATGAAGTATGTGTGTGTGAAATGTCCGTATGTGGTATGTGTGTGTGAGTGTATGTGAAGTGTGTGATCTATGTGAGTGCATGTGCTGTGTGTGTGTTGTGTGTGTGATCTATATGAGCGATGAGTGGTGTGTGTGTGTGAAATGTGTATGTGTATGAACTATGTGCCTATGTGTGAGTGTGTTTTTGTGGTGTGTGTGTGGGTGGTAATGGTGTGGTGATTGTGTGAAGTGTGTGTGTGTGTGTGTGTGTGTGAGAGTGAGAGAGAGAGAGAGAGAGAGAGATAGTAGTTTTTCTGTTCTACCCCATGTCTGAATCTGTCTGAACTATTACAACAAAATGAAGAGGTTAGGAAACACAAGCCATTTCAGCCACATCAATTTCTACCATGAAGCACTGGTGAGAAAGATTGTCATTACTCACAAATTGATCACGCGAGGTTTACTCTTGAGTATCCATGTTTCAAGAGATTTTAATATGGAAGAATAACACATTTGTGTTGTTTTAAACAGTTTCTGTTTTACTAATGGCTCATGGGACAATGACTAATAAAAATAAAGATTAGAGAGATCTACTTTTAGAACAAGAAAACAAAATAATTGTAGAGTGAAAATAATTGTGAATGTGTTTCTTTTTTTTAATCATCTGTTAAAGAAAATCTTCGTTTCCTATCTTCCTGCCTTTGTCCTGGAGAGGTAAAAATGAAGCCAGAATTAGTCTTTTAAATTTCAGGATGCTGATTTTTCCATTAAATAATAGCCAGGTTGATACACTATTTCTGCCATAAGATTATTTTACATAGTTCCAAAGTGGACAGCATACATATGTAAATACCTAATGTCTTAGTTAAGGTTTCATTGCTGTGAAGAGACACCATGACCAAGGCAACTCTTACAAAGGAAAATATTCAATTGGGGCTGGCTTACAATTTCAGAGGTTTAGTTCATCATCACCATGACAGAAAACTCAGCATTGTGCAGGCAGACATGGTGATGGAGGAGCTGAGAGTTCTATATCTAGATCTACAGGCAGCAAAAGCAGACTGTGTGCCACACTGGGGCTAGCTTGAGCATATGTGAGACCTCAAGCCCTCCTCCACAGTAACATACTTCCTCCAACAAGGACTCAAGAATATTAGTCTGCTACATTTGGTTAAGAGTACCTTTTAATTACTTCTGCATTCAAAACTAACAAATAGATTATTTTGGAAGTATTTGATTCCTGCCTGAACTAAAATTAAATAATCGTTCTCTTAATGCAGCTGGGAAGAACATAAGTTCTGCTCAATTTCTTTGTACCAGAGAGTGCTTCATTTCATCTTCGACTTGTCTGGACAAGCTCAAGTTAGTTGCTGTGCACTGAGCTCAGATGCCGTTTCTTAACCAATGGGCATGGGAAACGGAAAGAACGCTGGCTAAAGCTTTGCCTGAAGCCATGTTTCCATGCTCTTATAGATTGCCTGGTATAGAGGGAAGTGAGACTTGAACAGATGCTCATCTCTTAGTGAACTTTCTGGAAATGATAAAGCAATTGTGTAATGTGGAACAAAAATTCCTTTCGAGGACCAGATCCTCTCATGTTTCTGTAGAAAGGGCCAGGATTTGATTGCGCGTCTCTAATGTGTGAGCTGTTGATAACTTTTGAAAAATAAAGACGAGTTGTTAGAAAGCATATATTGACAACGAGGTACTTACGCATTGAATCTAGCAGAGATAAAATTTCCATCAGAATATTGTGAAATAGTCTCTATGATTTACTCCAAGTGTCTCCACTAATCTCACTGAGGCCAGTGTTAAGGTTGTTAAAAACTGTCACAATCCGTGGGTGACATGTGCATGGTACAGGCACACTTCCCCTCTGGTATTGTTTGGCCCAGAGCGTACAAAGGGATCAATGAATCACTTAAGATCTTAGCAAGGATTGCTGCTAGCTCGGATGTGGCCATGTGACGTTTGGTGAACATGCTGGTATTCTTTGCATTGGAATGGAAAGCCTCAGTCACTACTTCATAGGGATGTAATGGGATCCTGTAGATAGGTACCGGTCCAGTCAGCATCAAAACTCAAATTAAAAACCAAAACCAAACCAGGCACAGTGGTGCACACCTGTAATTCCAGCACACAGGGAGGCAGAAGCAAGCAGATCTTTGTGCGTTGGAGGCCAGCCTGGTCTACAAAGCAAGTCCAGGACAGCCAAGGCTACACAGAGAAAGCGTCTCGAAAATGAAAACAATCAAACCAAGACAAAACAAAGCAAATCAAAACAAAATAAAGCCCAAAAACCAACATGCAAGACAGAATTTCTTTTAAATAAAAGAATTAAAAACCCGAAGAGCCAAAGTAAAAGCACAAGATATATTGATGCAGAGACACATTTACACACACAGAAATCCTATAGAAACAACAACAACAAAAAAAAATGAAACTGTAATATATAAGCAAAAGATTTGTAAGGTAAACAAACAAACAAACAAACAAACAGCTCAAACAAAACATTATGAGACAAAGAACCTCCAAAATCACTATTGAGTTTGTTTTGTGTTGACCATCTGCTGCTAGGCAAGGGACCTGCCCTTATTTGTGGCTTGCATACCCAGTGAGACTCTTTTGGGGAAACCTAATTGTTTCCTTGCAAGCAGTTATCAGTTACGGATAGCTTCTGGGTTAGGATGGGGACTTTTGTCCGCCAACCCTCTCAGCGTTGGGACCTCATCTGGCTTAGATTTGTGCAGGCCTTTTGCGTGCTGCTGCAGTCTCTTTGAATTCATATGTGCGTCAGCTCTTTTGCCTCTGAAAGGCCTTGTGTCCCTGATGTGTTCCATCCCTCCAGCTCTCACAATCTTTCTGTGTTCTCTTCTCCAGTTTCCCTTCGCTGAGCATTGAAGGGAGGGATTTTATTCGATCCCTTTTAGAATTGAGTTTTCCAAAGTCTTTCTTTCATGCCTTACATATTTTCCAGTTGTGGGTCTCTGTATTTACTCCCATCTACTGTAGGAGGAAGCTTCTCTGATGATGGCTGAGCAAGATACAAGTTCAACAGTGTAGCAGAATGTTGAGAGCCATTTTTTTGTATATATATATATATATATATATACATATATATATTAGCAGAACAATAACAATTGGTTTTCCCCCTAAGCCCATGGCCTATTTAGCCTTATGGTCTTGACCACCTGAGCAGTGTTGGGCATGGGTTCTATTTCATGGAGTAGGCTTAAATCCAATCAGAGAGTAATTGGTTGCTCCCATAACTTTGTGCCACTGATGCACCAGGTCACCATTGTAGATTGAAAGTTTTGTGCCTGGGTTGGTGTTTACATATTCTTTTTTGTTAGCAATCAGAGTACCTTAGAAAATAATAATTATCACTTTAAAATTTTACTTTTAATTATTTTAAATTGTGTACATGTTTGCATGTCTCAATGTCAGTAAGTACATGTGAGTGCTGGTGCCCTCAGAGACCAGAGGTGTCTGATCCTCCTGGAGCTGGAATTATGGATGGTTGAGAGTCAACAGATATGAGTGCTAGGAATTGAACCCTGGACCTCTGAAAGAACATTAGCTGTTTTTAATGGCTGAGCCATTTGCCCAGCCCATCACTTACTTTTTAACTCCCCTGAATATACATGTTCACGTATTACTTTTTTCCAATGGTGTGTATTCTTTTTCTAAGCTGCTTTTATTATAAGATGTTACAAAATAGAATAAAAAGGCACATTAAAGGCATTATTGGATAAGTTTTATGGTTTGGCTTTCCCCTCAAAGGCTCCTAAATTGAAGGCTCTTTCCCCGGCTGGTAGTGTTTGTGGGAGTTGATTAGATCCCGAGGGTGCTAATCTCCCTCAATGGACCAATAAATGGATGCCTTTATAACTAAATAAATGGGCTTTTTGAGCTCTAGTGGTTTAAATGAAAATAGTCCCTCCCCCATAGGTTCACAGGGAGGGGCATTATTAGGAGGTGTGGCCTTTAGGGAAATGTATAGTGTTATTGGAGGAGGTGTGTTTCTGGTGATAGGCTTTGAGGTTTCAGAAGCCATGCCAGGCCCAGTGTCATTCTCTCTTCCTGTTGCCTGTAGAAGCAGAGGTAGAACTCTCAGCTCCTCTCCAGCACCATGTCAGCCTGTATGCCACCATGCTTTCAGCCAGGATGATAATGGACTAACCCCTAGAAACTGTAAGGCAGCCTCAAGTAAATGTTTTCTTTTATAAGGGTTGCCTTGGTCATGGTGTCTCTTCACAGCAACAGAACCTTAACTAAGACAGTTAGTGCGAGGAAGTAAGTAAGTGGAGGTTCACCCTTAAACAATCAAGAGCCCCTCCCCCATTTTCTGTCTCTCCTCCTTAACTACCATGATGTGAGCAGCTGCCCCATGCTCCTATCAGCATGGAGTTGTGCTTACCTCAGGCCCAAGGCTGAGTGTCTACCCACTGTGGACAGAAATTACAATTCAAACCAAATTTTCCTCTTTAAAATGTATTTCTTTTCAGCATTTTGTCATAGACCAAAAAACAAAAATAAAACCAAAACAAACAAACAAACAAACAAAAACTGAAACTGAAACTGAAAATGTGGTTAAGTGAAATTGTACACGCTTTCTTAACCGGGATGCTTTGCTAGCTACCAAAGAAGGGCTCCATGGCTTTCCTTCCAAACACATCTGTGGTCTTTCCTCTGTCATGAAAATTATTGCTAGAATGTAACATGGTAGGGGCTGGAGATATGGTTCAGCACGTAAAGTGCTTTCCGCGGAAGCATAAAGACCTGAATTTGGACGTTTGGCAGCCACACATTTATAGCTGTAGCACTTGGAGGGGTAGAGGATGCAACCAGATCTCTGAAGCTCATGGGCCAGTCAGCGTAGCTTGTCAGTGAGTTTCATGGTCAATGAAAAACCTCATCTCAGGAAATAAGGAGAAGTGTGCTGACCTCTAATCCATGTGTGTATGTGTATATGTGTAAAACATAAGAAATATAACAATTGTAGGCTTTTGAGACCATGCCTCACTATATTTTCCAGGCTGTGAGATTCTGGACTTAAACAGTTTTCCTGTGCCAGCCTCCCAAAGTGCTGGGACCACAGGCGTGCACCACCATTCTCCCAGCTTGACATGGTATTGACTGATCAATCATATTGTTGGCACTGTTATATGTCCTGCAGGTGACTTCTGTTCACTGTGTCAGCCTGGTGTGTTCACATGTGTTTGCTGATGTCATTTCCTGGAACTGGTGCTAGATTCAGACTTTGCCAAGTCTGAATTAGCTTTAATTGCAACACTTTTTTTTTTTTACGGTGTTCATTTCATCCATTGATACATGTGCAATATCTCATTTTATCTTTTTGCAATGTCACAAGCAGACAACATCCAAGCCTAGATCCATTCATCTATTGACTGAGAACCTGGGATATTTTATTCTTCACAGTATCATATACCAGTAACATAGTTCTATAGAGATTTCCCCTTTCAGCTATGTTCATCCCATGAAAGCCAAGATAAAGTTTGTTTTTTCACATCTTTACATTTTCTTTCAAGTTTCAAATTAATGAGTAGATTTCCACAGCATTTACAAGGTGACTAATATATTCATGATGATAATCATTAACTCACAGATGGAACATTCTTGTGACATGACTGAACATCTCACTGATTGTCAAAGGTGCTTCTTTTGGTTAACCGGATTCACTCCAGAATACTGTTGAGCCATAAGCCTATAAAACCTTTTCAACTGCCTTGCTGAGTCACTCAAATGTATCTTATGTGGCATAGGGTATATTTCCACTCCAATTCTGGAATCAGATATTTTTTGGTGTTAGGAAAAGATTATATATCTTGACATGGTGGCACACACCTTAAATCCCAGCACTCAGGAAGGCAGAGGCATGTGAGTTCGAGGCCAGCCTAGTCTATAAGGCAAGTCCAGGACAGCCAAGGTGACAGAGAGAGAGAGAGAAAGAGAGAGAGAGAAGCTTATAGTCTACACACTGGAAGAGTTGTGTCTATACTGGCTTTCACATCACTATTTCTAGGCCTTTTCAATAGAAACAACTATGTGAACACAAAACATAGAATACACACATGCACACACACATGCATGCACACACAGTCTTTACTTATAGTCAGTGGAGGTTGGGGGATGGGATTTACCCTTTCGCTGTGGCCCATGTATGTTAAAGTTATTTTATAACTTTAAGCCTATACATGAACCCCTGAAACAATACTCAACAAGATGAATGTCAGGCAACTAGAGCAGAGGCCTGAAGAGAATATGAATAGTTGTTGTGCCCGTTTCATGAGACCCCCAAAAGACCACCATGAGTCGAGTCCATTGCAAAACACATGAGGATCTTTTTATTTACAATCTATAGCTCTGTCTCATACCCTCCCTGCCAGAATGGTTGAAGCAATAAGCCTCATGCTCAAGGTAGGTAGTTGATTTAAAAATTCTGGACCCTTCCAGTGGGCCCAAAGCCGGGGGATTCCTGCCTGATAAGCGTCTATTGGTTGAAACACAGAAGGGGATGTTGCATTTTTAATTCATTGGTTATAGGAAGGCCCCCAAACCATTAATGGTCTGGCTTCCTTTGTTTGGCTGTCCAAGGGGAGAGGGGCTGGTTTCCTAGCAACTGTATGTCTAGTGGGAAGGAAAAGAATGCAGTAAGGCTGGACATGTTTCCACCTGTCTGGCCTTTGTTCAGGCTTATGCTTTAAAATTTAAACCAGTACCCCCCAAAAACTAATTTTTAATTCTTTGGTGTCTCACAGAGAAACAGGGACCTGTAGAAAATATGCACACAGAACCAGAGCTCTGTTGAGAATGACTCTGGACTAGTTTGCTGCCTAAAGTGTTTCCAGACTTTACAAGAAGAGGCATAACACAATAACCTGGACCAAGAACTCCAGAAAGTCAGAAGAGAAGTCCACAGGACTCATGTGGCAGATGGCACGGAGCTGACAACCGTGCAAAGGGAAGCTGCAGAGTGCAAGGAAGGTATGGGAAAGAGAAAGCCAGCTGAGGCCAGAGGCAGAATTTCTAGTAACAGTATTTGGAATCCATACATGGATGGAAAAAGTGCCTTTTCCCTCCTAGCCAGACTGGGAAAGCTTGTCACTTATGTTGAGTGCTGAGGGTTTTTCATCTCAGGAGGGGGGTAAAATCCATCCCAGAACAAAGGGCATTCCAATGTCTCATGGTAAAGTTGAAAAGCAAAGCCCCGAGGCTCACGCTGGCTCTGGGTAACTCAGCTGCATCCTAAGACAAAGCTCTGATGTTAATGAGCATGCGATCATTCCCTGCAGTGTGCCTGCTCCCAAACCTACACAACAGCGTTCCCAAAGAGGATGGATTCAAATAACAGAACTTGATTATTTTGGGGTGCGAGAAGTCCAAAAGTCCTTGCTCCCTCAGAAGGTGGGAGGTGGTTGTGGTCTTGCCCAGTGGGGGAGGGGAGTTGTGGCCTTGCTTCCTTAGTGCACCTCAGTGAGCACCTCAGGGGCTCACTGGCTTGCAGGTGTGTTGTTACTTCAAGCTTCTCTTTTGTTTTGTGACACCCCCCCAACCACCACCACCATATTCTCTCTGTGTGTCCTCAGATGGTCTTTCCTATGTTTTCCTACCACTGTCTAAATCCCTCATCTTGGTTGGTGGCATCCCCTAGGATCAGTTGGAGCTTTTGTCTTTTACAGTTTTAAAGTTTTACCTCAAGAAAGTACATTTCACCTCACTGTACAAATCCAAGAATGTAAATTTTACAATGTCTGGCATCCAACAAAAATTTACCTTGCATGAAAACAAATCGGAATAGACAATCCATGGTAGACGGAGAAGCCCATCTCCAAATCAAACCCTGAGCTGATACATACTTTAAATTCATGACAGAAGGAATTGCAATAGTTATGATAAATGTATTTGAAATGTTCAAAGGCAGAAGTCAACACTGATCATATTAAGTAAATACATGAAAAGATATTTTAAAATGACTCAAACTGATATTCTAAAGAAGAAAATGATATCTTCAATGAAAAATGTCTGGTTTAAAGGCAGGGACATGCCAGGGAGCTGAGCTTGTACCTAAAGTATGTCCATGACAGAGAAGACAGAAAGCCAAAAAAAGAGCAATTTTTTGTTCGTTTTTACAAATTTAAGGAAAGGCTCAAAGGAGTCATGTGGCAAGATGGAAGAGAGCTGACAGCCATGCACAGAGAAACTGCAGAGATTATAATTATAAACTTACAGATTCCATAGACTGGGTAAATCTCAAATATAACAGTTGCAGAAACAAGTACATTAAGATTTAATGATCAAATTGTTCAAAAACAGCAAACGTTTTAAAAGTGAGACAAATACAAATGATAAGGCCAATACAGAGAAACAAAATATACAGAGCAAGTCTTGTGAAAGACCCTCAAGGCAAGATTTCAAGAGTAGCAAGTACTTAAAACTGAGTGGCCACTATGACATTTCCAAAATTTGGACTTAAAATGTAATGACCATAAACTTTTTGAAAATAAGAAAAGTCTCAAATCAGTGACTTCATTTCTATAGAGAAAACAAATTGCAATTAAAAACCACCAGAAAAACAAAAATGAGAACTTGCAATTAATAAAAGCCAAGCTATTTGTCCTAAAAGAAAAAGTTCACAAATATTTAATCAGATTAACCCAGGGTGATAAAGTGATTAAAGGAAAAAAAAATTGTCAAACTGAGAATTTAATGAATAAAGTTTATTTTTAAAAGTTTATTGTTAAAGACTTTAACACAGATAAGGATGGGGGGTAAAACCCTCCCTTTATGAAGACCACCACAAGAAATGTTAAATAAAGCTGTTTAGACTGAAGCAAACATGATACCAGATGAAAAACGAAAGGAATTAAGAAGATTAAACTAGTAAATAATTTAGTTAAAATATGACAGATGTTGAAAACTTATCCCTTAAATACATTTAAAGGGATAGCTATTCAAAAACATACAAAGGCAACCTTATGTTTATGACATGCATAAGCAGCGTGTATTTATACATATAGCATTCAACATTAACACTAAATCCACATCCTCATGGCCTGGCAACCTTCTCCTTATCGTGTTCTTCTTCTCCCTCTCTGGTCTCGCCCTGAGAACCCCTAACTCTCCTGCCTAGCTACTGGCTGGTCAGCTTCTTTATCAACCAATAAAGAGGTGATGGAAAACAATTTTTACACACAATTGACACAGGAGATTCATCATAGGAAGGACAATGTCCACGTCCCACTGCAACCAGATCTCGGGTCACAGAAAGCAGCAGCTGAATACACAGTGCCCAAGACCACCCCCCTATAATAACCAGGTACTCTCCTTTGTCTCACGATAAAACACTCCCCATTACTGTAACACACATGCAGAGAAGCAGGTGTTGTGCAGAGCCACAGATGTGATCAGCAGGACGTAGCTGACTTTCCTTTACCAGCCCTGGTATTTCTGCTCCACTCCTCTTTATTTTATCCAGAACACATATTCTGACACCCAGACACTGACTGATGAATTTCACTGGAGCGGCAGCCAGGAACATTCACAGTAGACAGATACTTCACAAAGCTTGGCCAGGAGACCTTGGTGTACTCTCCATGTGATATATTTTTCACTGGGAGCTGTAGCATGGGGGACTTAACATATCTAAATAATCACTGTTTGTCAGGCCGTTCTCTTCTCCATGGAATTAGGGTGCAGTGAAGTACAAATTAAGCGAAAACAAACCACTGGTAACAGGGCAGAGAGGAGAAAGCACACTGGACTGTTCTAGTTAGGTGCGCACTGTTGCAAGAAGATAACTTAAATGAGTTTCGGCCTGGCAGACCGCAGCCCATGGCAGACAAATAAAAAAACAATGAGGTCACACAGAAGTACCTCATTATCCAGAACTCAAAAATAGAAGCCTGACAACATAGATTGGTGTGATATCAAGAAGAAATGGGCTGCAAAGTCCAGACATGTGGGGTCCATTTCTAGTCTCACTGTCAGCCAGATGTACAGTTTCAGTCCATTTTTCCTTTGGCCCCAGTTTCTGTGTTTATGAAAGCATAAAGAATAGATAATTTTATATGCTACTTATAGCCTTTTCCAGATTGGCAGCCAATCGATATATATTTACTTAGCAGCAATTAAATACCAGGAACTTTATTATATGCTAGGAACATACCAGCAAATAAAACTGACTCCTCTTATTTCAACACAAAGAGAAACCCAAGAAGTAGCTTATCATGGGAAGTCAAAGGACCTCAGTTACCATCCCAAGGAGTGAGAGTGCCAGGAGCTGTCCAGCTATGGCTGCACAGCTGCATATTTGAGTTAAAATCATAACTGACCCTTTCCACCATACGCTGTCAATTATATTTGGCTGGAGCGACAGCAATCATATTTTGAGCACCCCCCCCTTGTCTTAATTCTGAGGCCATTTGTATCACCATGAAAGCCTTACTGGGAATATCGACCACACTTCCGGGAAGACTCCAAGCCCAGGAGTTGTTAGCCACCCCAAAACAAACTCCATGGTTGTTGTTGCTGTTGTTTTGTTTTCTTGTGTGTGTGGGGGGGAGGGAGGCTTTCTGTTTGTTTGTTTTGGCATTGTTTTGTGTTAATGGTCTTTTTGTTTTGTTTTGTTTTGTTTTGAGTGAGAGCAAGAGAGAGAATATGACCATGATGTTGGGGAATGGGGGAATCATGATTAAAATTTACTGCATGAAAAAAAATTAAATTAAAAAATCTTGTTGTCAGCTTTCCAGGAAGCTGTCAGTATCACCCCGCCTTCAAAATTTTGTTTTCCTTGTATGACACAATGACCTCAGGTGGCACTGGCAGCCTTTCACTATCTTGTCTGAAATGCCCTTTGCTTTATTATTATTATTATTATTATTATTGTGTTTTACATTCTAGAGTAGTCAAATCACTTATCTCAAAATCTGTCTCATAGTCTGAGCCAGCAATTGCAGTATGAGACCCCTGGATCACAAATTGCCTTATTTCTTGTGCTTGTTTGCTTTAGTTCTTCTGAGCCAGGACCTGTTGAGTAGTGAGTAAAGTGGCTGGACACACTTTGGGCAGATCTTTCACTGTTGAAAACTTCAGTACGTCTCACACGAAATTCTCAGGGCATAAAAGCAGATTGTTGTATAAGCAACGAAGCTTGTTAAATAGGCAGATTATTAAAGACCTAGGGTAGCTTTGAGGATGGGGACTAGGGGGAGATCTGGCTTCTTCAGAATTCTTACACATACTAAGGTAGCATGTCCAAACCATTACTCGGCACTGTTTTATAGACCCTGAGGAGAGATTGACTCATTGTGCATTTAATAAAAATGTGGTTATTTAACCATTGCCAAAACACTTGAGCTAGGCGCTCCACGGCTTGATAAAATCATAAAACAAAGCCAGTGCAGAGGCAAAACGGAGTCAAATGCCAAGGACTTAAAGCTTCCCTGCTTATCAGGGTTCCATCTGTAATAGTCCCCCTCCCCCCACGATAGAAAACAGAAACAAACACTTGCAGATTCTATACAGAATAATTCAACCCCCTGCACTGCAGTGTGGGCAAGGTTATGGAGGTGTTCCTGTATCCCCGTAGACAATCCTTTTCAGCTTACAGTGACGCCATGTTATCAGTCTTTTTATCACTACTGAGATGCCTTAGTCTTTTAACTAGTCTTCATCGTGGCCCTGCCTTGTGCAACACTATTGGTAACTATTGTGGAGTTATATTAATTATTCTCAAGCACCATCTTTCCATTCAGATCTTCAGCAGCGTTGCGACGAAGCACACAGCGCACCTGCAGTTTCCTAACAGTGTTGTCTGTGCTGTCAGGAGTAAAGGGGACCTGCTGTCAAGTCAAACAAGACCCAAGTCTCTTTTTCTGTGCTTTCGGAGGCTTCCCGGGGGCACTGTGTTAGCAGAGGCTCGTTCATCAGAGTTAAAGGTGCAAAAAGACCTGCACTGGGAATAAAGTAAACAGACAAGTATTAGGATCTGATCATGGGCTTGGGCCTAGGGTGGTGATATGAGGGGGCAGCGGAGTTCTGCCACTGGTGGGAAGGTATTTGGACTGGATGGAACATAAAGTACAAACTGGGAGAAGAGAGATGGCAGATTAAGACACGAGGTCAAGATTTTTGAAAGTCTGCTAAGCCACCTTCAGCTGTTTGAGCCGTGTCCTGAAGAAAGAGATAAAGAGATTAGATTGTTTTCAGGATGGACAGGTCAGCCAAAAAAGAAGTGAAGGGTCTTAACACAGCAAAACTGCCACGGTTTTACTTCTGTTTGGAAAGATTAGTTTGGCTCCACCATGTGTGATACTTGGAGTGGACCAAGACTGGAGCCGTGGAGGCCAAGACCAAATATGGTGGATTTAACTAAGGTTCAAGGGAAGATAGAAAGGTTGAATTAAGCATTAAAACCTGTTGTCTTTCTAGTACATCAGATGTTAGCTGGGGTAAACTAGCCAAAGGTGGTACCAGGCAGTGCTTTGGAAAAAAGTAGATATGGATTGCTGAAATAGTGACTGAAGGGCTTCCTTGTGGGAAGAAGCTAAGGCTGAGGTGTTGGTTCAGCGAGCAATGATGGCACAACCTGGGAATATCCTTTGAAGCCAGAAGTCTATGACTCTTCAAGGGTACAGTGAATTGACCAGCTCAGCCTTAAATATCCCAGGATATTTCTGTGTAAATATGCCCTATTGTCCAAAAAGAAAAAGCCTTATACTCCATTTTGAGGGTGAGGCTTCAGGATGAGATGGACTTTTGTCCTACCATCAAGTTCTGTAAGCCAAAAGACTGAAGACTCACGACTCCACCCTCGCATTGTTCTAAAACTTTGTTTTGATTTTTCAGTGAAATTGAAGAAATATTGTTTCCCCAAGAAGTTCCTGTTAAAATTAATAAAAAAGATTTTTAAAAATGTGAACATGATCATGAATATGTAACAGTGCATTGCAAAACTCAGAAAATTCCTACACTATGAAACTTTTTGCCAGTGTAGAGTGCTTTGATGTAAGCCCCGACTTTTATAAAGTGCTTGTCCCTACAACAAGACCAAGGAGAATATATCCTTTCAAACAATGGAAAACAGGCCATATGTTAACCACAGAGGGCTGTTCTCTGAGGCTAGAGACAGAATATTTCATGCACTCCTGTTGCATGAAATTCTGTGCAGGATTTGCCATTCTTGTCGCCTGTAACTAGTCTGCTTAAATGGTACATTACCCAGCTTAATTTGAAGATGCCTTTGAGGGAAAGAATTGCACAGTGAGGTTCAGATAATTCAGACTGAGGATCAACTCAGAACCCTTGGATAGGCCAGCTGGTCTTTTATACTTCAGTTACAGGAGAGGTTGGTAGGTGTTCTGCTTTCCTTGCTGGTATCACTCAACATTTATGTTAAGATGTCCTTAATTTTTCCTGTGTGTTTGGCAGTTAGCTAGGAGTGGGGAGGCAGAGGGAATGCACATTTCAGCGGTAGACGAACATGCCTTATTGAAAACTTAGAAAGTGTGGCATTGCCACTCATTTCTTGAGAAAATGACTGAAGAACAAAGAACAGAACTGATTATCTGGCCAAACCCATAACACCTTCGTAATAAATGACAGTCCAGCCATGTATTGAAGGATCAGGTTAAAAACCAAATGATGGAAAGGCTTTGAATACACCTAGAATCACATACAGTAACTAAATAGAGGTATGCCTGGAGATTATACAGGCGATTATTAATATTTAGAGACATTATAACCTATGTGTTTATTTGAAATCCACTGAACAGGAAGATTCCAGGCTTAGATACTATTTTTCTTCAGTGAGGCATATTCCATTGCTTATATTGCATCTTCTGTACAAGCTATCCACACACTTCCTTGTACAATACCATAGGGGAAGGGCTGCACACCAAATTAAGGACAAGGTTATGGGGACCAAGGATATTTGTTACTCGAGGGAGCCAACAATAATGGATTGGAATGGTGAACACGAGCCAAGATTCACTATTCATTAACAATGTTTACACCTAAGGGATTCAAGTATGCATACCATTTCTGGAAGAAAGACACCCACATCATGAGGATGAAATCAAGGCTTAAGCATTAGGTGCAAGATGTCATGACACTAGATCAACAGACAAGGTCCAGGAATCTGGTACTGCAGTATTGATCCAAACTTTCTCCTTCCCCTCCCTTTCTCCCATTTCCTCCCTTCCTTCCTTTCTTCCTTGCCAACATCTGTATCTTTCTTTTTTACCAAAACATATTTACTTTTATTTATCACATAGCAATTATACATATTAATATGATGCACTAAGACTTTTACTAGTTGTTTAATGTATCAAGATCATATCCATGTAACAAGCATATCTGTCACCTTAAATATAATTCTTTATATTGGGACTGTTTAACATCCTTTATGAGCCATGTGCAAGTGTGACCCTCTTCTTAGTTATAATGATGCTACCACGCTTTAGAACATTAGAAGTTACTCTTCCTATCCACCTGTACCCTGTGCTGTTAAACAGCATAGCATATTTTCAGGGATTCCTTGGCCACGCCTTTTCCAGTTTCTGGTAATCTTCCAGCATATCTTTTTTTCTCATAAATTTTCTGGTTACTTGCAAATTTTCTTTTTGAGAAATGTGTACTAAGGCTATTTGCCCATTATTTAGGCTTTTTGTGGACACTGTTCTTTTATATTGTTTTATTTTCTTTAACAATGGGTTTTGTCTAATTTGTTTTTCGATGTTTAATTGTTTGAGTCCCATATATATTCTGGCGGTGGTTACTTTGCTCAATTTCTTCTTTGTAGGTTTTTGTCTTAACTATGCTGTTTCTACTGCTGGACATCGAGATGTAGTTCTGCTTGTTATTTTTATTTTTGTTTCTTGTACTTTGAAGGTCCTGATCTGTCTGTCTGTCTCTCTTTCTATAATCTCTATATCTATCTATCTATCTATCTATCTATCTATCTATCTATCTATCTATCTATCTTCTGTCACCTATATATCTTTCCCCAGACAATGTCCTACTGTTTCTTCTACATTTTCCTCTTAGCAGATTTATAATTTTGAGTCTTTCATATTTTTGGAGTTGATATGTATACTTTCTTATTTTCTATAGTACATAGAATAACCATGTAAGAAGCAACAATTATGTATTTAAAACTAGCTGGTAAGGAAGATATTTAAAATAAAATAGTTTACATCTAAGGTGATGCATATCTCTGCTACTGTGACTGTTATATGCCAAGTTGTTTTTTTTTTCTTCAAATAAACACTCAGGTTTTTTGGTACCATTCATATAACAGCTTTTTTATTTCTTCAATGCATGTACTTGCTGCTGTGGTGGAGATCAGTTGATTTATTTTTCTTAGTTTGTTTTCCTGGCGCTGTAAGAAAATACCATGGTGAAGGTGACTTCAGTGAGACAGAGTCTATTTGCACCACAGTTTGGAGTATAGCCCGTGATACCCGAGAATTCAAGGCAGCAGAGGTCTGAAGCAGTTAGGCACAGTCATATTCATTATATAAAAGAAGAGAGAAGCTGTCGTTAGTGCCTAGCTCACTTTCTCATTTCTATACAGCCAGGGACCCAAGCCATGGGAATTGTAGCACCTGCTCTAGTGTAGATTTTCTGCTTGAATGAACATAACCCATCACAGGTATTTCTGGAGGTTAAGTAGTCCCTCACATGTGTGTTGAACCCTGTCTCGGGATTCCAGATCCTGTTTAGTTGAAAATTAACACACTATCACAGCTTCAAATGTAAATGGATATTGAAGAGTTTGCTGCTCTGTCTAAGTGTATGTGTTTATGCAGCTCTTTTGGTCATTTTATGTCAGATTTGAGGTCACGTATAATGCCTCTGGCATTCTTCTTTTGACTCCGGACTTCTGGGTAAATAACAAAAAAACAAAATACATAAAAGTAAATAACAAAACATAAAAATAAACACATACAAATAGACATTTATGTCTATTCAACTTTTTGACTTTTAAAATTTTATATTTGCTATATAAAACACTTACTGTTTACATTTACAGTTCAAATTCTACATCATGCCTTTCTTAAAAACCGAAGTTGGGCGATGGTGACCTTGTTTTTTGCATACATCTAAATGTTTTTATGATGTCATATATTCGTACTTCTATTATTTTTTTCTAAGCTTTGAGACTTTGTATTTATAAAATGGAATTTTAAAATACTTTTATCAAAAGAAACTATAAACGTTTAAGACAAAAATTAGGTAGCTTGGAGCCTCAGAGTTCAATGTGCTCAAAACACCAGTCATGTTGAAAGCACCCCTTAGTAACTCCTGTTATAAAAGGTGAAGTAATGTAGGTACCCACATCTATAGTCTCAGTGCTTGAGAAGCAGAGGCAGGAGGACCAAGAGTTCAAGACTAGCCTTGGCTGCATACCACATTTCAGACTAGTCAAGGCTTCAGAGTGAAATCTTCCTTAAATAAAAAACAGAACAAAACCAGAGTCCCATGTTCAATAATATTTTAATTGAACTCTTTGATCTTCAAGATACATTTTATATATTATGCATATTTAATCTGCAGTTATGCATTTATGTCTTGTGTTAGACATTAACACATTTTCAGAAGTAATATTATTTATTTCTCTTAGCAGCCATAAGAATAAAACAACTTTCATTCTGTGCTCAGATGAGGAAGCTGAATCATAACAAGATGAAATAATATGAAAGGTTCAGCCAAGTTCTATAGTGGACCTCAGAATCGCGGCTTCTGATTCCAGGATCCTGGGTTTTTGATGACATTAGATATCTCTTTGGTCTCCTGGGAATGAATGCACAGACTTTCCACGGCCCTCTCCTGGAGAGGACATTTTTCTCTAGCGGTATCAAATGATTGTTTAATATGCCAAGGCATCTGGGAGCCCCCGCTTTTTTTTCTTTGTATCCATCATCTTTCTGGCTGATGTGAGCATCTCTCTCTTCCCCAAGTATACAGAAACTATTGGGAAAATCACATTTCACATTTCATATTTTTGGAAATCATAAGACATTTCCAAGTGGAGCCCAATACTTACTTTTCTTTTTCATGCCTCTCAAATGTTGCATGTTTTAGACATATTTCTGGACTCCTACTTTAAACTGTGTACTTGGAAATGTCAGAAGCAAGAAGACTGTCTGTGAGGTAGATGCAAATATGATAGCGTATAAAATGTTCGTGTTTATAAAGGCTGCATCAGTACTGCCAGATGCTGTAGAGTTCCACAGAGCTATGACGTTGGTATAAAGTAACAAAGGGCACTAATCTGCAATAAAATGGATGGCCTACTAAAATGACAAATTAAGTGCAAACAACTCCTTCTGACACTTAAGGCCCCCAAAGCATGCAACTCAACCTCATTAGCTCATTTTCCCTGCAGTCCCAATGCTCCAGCTAATATGGATTATCAGCTTCATTTCAAACATGCCCTTTGTGTTCAAATTTCTTTTTTTTTTGGTCTTTATTCCTGCTGATCCTTTGTCTTGGAAGGATAATAGGTGGCTTATTAATGAGAAATGGTGTCTGGATAAGCATCTCTCCTTTCTTTATGGTAACTCATTCTTTAACAGAAAGCCACCTGTCATAGTCTTTAAAAAAAAAAAACAACTCTACTTTATTTGGGGTGTTTAGGCCTCTACCTCCCTTCCACCAACTCCCCAACCTTATGTAGGAGAGAAAAGATTAGTGGGGAGAAGGGGCCCAGACCCCTTTACTTCTCTGGGCTAGTTAGAGTCACAGGGTTCTTTTAGGGCTCTGTACAAATCTCCGTCAACCGCAGACACAGCTAGCAGGCTCCCCCATGCCATGGTACCCAGAAGCATTTCTCTTAGTCTGTCTGCTCCAAACCGCCACACTGTCTCTGGTCTCTCCAAACTGCTCCATGCCACAAGCCGAAACCGAGTGCCACACCAAACACCCTACAGACTCTTTCTCAGCCTCATATTCATATTCTCGGAGCCCTAGACCACACCCCTCTCTGTGCCAAACATGAAAGGCCATTACTAGCTGGCAAAAGCCACGCTCCTCAGGAGACAATTAACAGGTGTGGCAAAACTATAGCCCAACTAAAATCCCACACTTGGGATTAAAACAAAAGCATGTTACATAATATACAAAGAAACAAAAACTTCTGTTACACCATTCCCACATCATAAATGATTTTTAAGAAGGAAGTCATTGTTAGCAAAGTATAGACCTGGGACTTAAATATATCCTTAAAATTTTACCATGTTACATTCACTTTTCTTGCGAAATTTAATTGAAGTTCAGAGAAATCACTATTTAATAAATATTACCATATGTTATGTGATTTCACAAACATAGTTTTTGTTGATTTTTTTTTTTTTTGTCAACTTGACATTACTTAGGGTCATCTCAATTGAGAAAATAATTACATCAGATTGGCATGAAGGCAAGTTGATGGGCATTTTCCTAATTGATGATTGATGTGGAAGGACCCAGACCATCGTAGACAGGGGCATTCCTAGGCAGGTGGTCCTGGGGTGTATAAGAAAGCAAACTGAGCAGGCCATGTAGAGCAAGTCAGTTAGCAGCATTCCACCATGGCTTCTGCTTTAGTTCCCATCTGTCTCCTGGTTCCTACTTTGGCCTCTCTGATTAGAACTTGTAAGCCAAATGAACCCCTTCCTCTTCAAGCTGTTTTTGGTCATGATATTTAACCCAGCAATAGAAATCAAAGTAGCTTCATCAGGGTACCATTCTAATACCCTGTTTAATCTCAGACTACAACATCCTTTCCTCTCTTCATTTCCTAATTCTTGCTTATCACTAAAACTAAACCAAAATCACTTAAATGCGATATATCTCATACCTCACAGACGAAACTACCTGAAATCCATGCTCTTGTCTTGGATCTTTTGGAACACCAATTTGTGCCATAGCTGGAGGCATACCGTTATTTACTATTTCCAGTTTAATTTGGTAGGTTTGGTGTTTTAGAGCTTCATGGGCCCAAAACCAAGAGATGCCAAAATCAGGCCACAGACTACAGCATACAGCATTCCCCTCTTCTCTTCCCCCTCCCTCTTTCGCTAAGTCCTATTCATCATTAAAATCTTAGCATCAGTGTCATCTGTGGCCTTGCAAAAGTAATACCTAGTCTTGTTATAGAACCACACTCATTTCCTCTTTAGTCTGTTATACTGATTCTCAGCCAAGTGCAGGAGATGGTGGCTATATTTGTATGTTTTTGTCTGTCTGATTTATTTTTTTAGTTAGTTATTTTTGTTTCTTTGTTTTCCTACCACTGGGGAAGAGGATTGACATCTAGTAGGTACATTTTAGGAGTTGTTCAACAGTCCATAATGCATAGGGCACCTCCTTACAGCAAAGAATTATTTAAGTCAAAATGTCTGGAGTCCTGAGGCTGAGAAATCTGTTTCTACTGAGAGATGAGCCCACTCCCAGCAAAGTTCAGTAGAACTGTGGCACGTTTTCTGGGGAGAGCGGATATTGGCTTTTTTGGTAGAAAATCATATAGATTCCCCACTTCTGTCTAGCGCAATAACATCAGAGTGTGCTACAGAAACCCTAAGATCCATCTTAGACATGTTCATACGCAAAGACCCCATAGCCAACACAGTGCTGTCTGGTGGCACCGCTAGTACCCAGGCATTTCAGACAGGATGCAGGTCACTGCTCTGCCTCCCAGCACCGTGAAGACCAAGACCACCAACCTCCCTGAGCACAAGGGGTTAAAGAGTTTTCACACTAACTGGGTAACTTGCTCTTTTCACTTTCATTATTTTATGAGTAGTTTCCGGAGTCTCAGAGTCAGTCAGTATGATGTTTGATAGCATAAATGATTAAATTCAGTGGCCACTGTGAGCACCAACTTTTTACCATTAAGCCATACATAAAATAATTATATTAAAATGTACAGCTATGTCACCATTCTCAATTTCTTGCTAAAGAATAGCAAATGAATGAAAACTGATTTGAGAATCTCACAATTCATTTATAATATGCAAAACAGATGTACCTCACACACAAAAAAAGAACGCTTGGGGTTTTTAGTGATATTTCAAAATGTAAAGGAGTCGAGAAAGTTCAAGGATTGGCATCGTAGCTCAGTGCTTCCCAGACGTTAATGATTCAATGAATTGCATCTGCATACTGCAAAACAGTTCTCTTTTTACTGTGCATTTGGAGACAGGGTCCTACCATATCGCCAAGGGAGGCCTTGAACTTGCGATCTTCCTGCCTCAACCTCATGAATAACTACCATTTCAGGTCTACTATACTAAGGCAAGTTCCAAATAGAGTTTTTTTTTTTAATGTCTACACTACATTCTAATCAATCAGGATTGCATAAAATGAATTCTGGACATTTTTATGCACAGATGATATTTATACTCAGTTAGGCATGAACATGGTTCAAAGAAAAGATGTAAAATAGATAATTACAGCCTAAAGGCCTTAATAAATTATCAAGAGAACATGATAAGAGTAAAAGCTTTTCTGGTGAGGGACCTGGGGCATCGAAGTCAAGTCCATCTGTCACAACTGACCCTCTGAGGACATTCAGTGAATTAATTTAATATAAAGTATTAAACAAAGTATTAGACAAAGTAATCAAATAACCAAACCCTAAAATGAAACATTTCAAGAAATAGTGTACTGCTATCTATAAGTAAAAAAAATTGTGTGTGTGTGTGTGTGTGTGCGCGTATATGTGTTTGATAATGGCTCCTGAAGTGTGGGCTTTGAGAGTTAAAAATTCTTTCCCAGTATAGGGTTCATTAGTTGTTATATGTTGCAGTACAGGGCCAGAATGACAGGAGAAATTGTACTTCCATATGCACATCCATCATATGTATACAGACATACATACACACATACATACATGTACACATACTTTGTTGTGTGTGCATGTGAAAGAAAGAGATTTGTAGATGTAGTTCTTCTGTGATGTAACAATATTTTATAGACTTATTTAACTGAGCCAGGTCTCCTGATTTCAGTGTGTGCTAATTGAGTGTCGTACTGTCCTCCTGTTAGATGAAGGTGGATAAAAGTTGAACTATTGGCCCAGCCAAGGAAATAGGCTTGAGACTCAGCTTCCAAGCCCTAGTCTGCTCCTCTTTCTGTAGAGATGAGAACTTTAAGAGAATAAATCATTAGTGATCCAAAACTGATCACAGCTTTTCTTCTTCTCTACCCCCCGAAAGAACAACTTCAGAAGGAGGGAGAGAGAGAATGTAAAGTAAAAAGGCATGCTATTTGATGTACTGTATGTTGGAGAGATTCGGAAAATTTTATAATGTGTTCTGTGCTCAGACACAAGATTTTCCAAGAAGACATTTAGGCTATTTTCTTCCAAGAGTCTACATCCTGCTACACTCTGGAAGGAGTGAGCTCATGTGTTTGTGTTTGTCCCCTCACAGGGCTGCTTTCATGGCTCTAAGGCATGTGCAGAGGGAGGGTACGCAATGCTCGAGGCTCTGGCTCCAGCAGGTCATTGAAAGAGCAGCTGCTGCCGCTCTCAGAATGGCGTCATCTCGATCTACTGATCTACTGCGGCACCAGCACCGGAGTGTGAGGGGGTGGGGTGTGCTGCCTAGGAGAAAGCCTGGGCCGAGTTACTTGGAAAATATATGCCGTGGCTGTCGAAGGAAGCTAATAAAAGTTCAACAATATTAAAGGGTGATACATGTTACTAGTCTCAACGGAACTGGCTGAAGCTACTATAATCTCTCACAGTATATTAGGATTATAAGGAGATCGCTTACACATTACCTCACTTGTACGGCACTTTGCAGTTTATAAAGTAGGTCGTCTTAACTCTGCCAAGATTATTGGGAATTCTGGTAGAAAGGGATCGTATACTGGTTAGAAAACCAAAGCCTCGAGAAAAGAACAAAACAGTAATCAGCTTGTACACAGAATCTGACATTAAAGACTCTCATGTGCGTGGATTAGTTAATTTCCACAAAAATATTGGTAGAAAATGCTATTATAATTTATCACTTTTGGGTTATGGAGACCAAGTGACATTGACAACATAGACTCCACAGCACATACATTGTAATGAGGAGTCGGGTCTTGCCTGACTCCTTATAAAGTGCTCGGTCCATGTATAAAAATCTCTCCTTTTTAGACCGTTGTTAGTCACGTCCAGGTGCAAACACTCGGCTCCCCCGGAGGTGGACTCTGGGTGAAGCCTGAGAAGCCCCTCAGCCTGGCCACCACAGCTTTCTAAGCTGTAAACTAGGAAAAGCAATTCTTACCTCAAGGGATTGCTTTGAGGAAAGCATGAGCTCATGTTTTTAAAATGTTTTACATGGTGCTTGACACAAAAAGAGTCCAGTGACTGTAACTGAGCTAAATTTGATCTTTGCTCCCTGTTAGTACCGTGTGTGTTTTGCAGAAGTCACGTGTTCCTCCGGAGCACTGTAGATCTGCAGTCCTCTCTGGAACGAAGCAAAGCTGTGAAGTGGCAGCGTGTTCACCAACCTCCTTTTGTGTCCCCCTGGCCATAACCAAACCTCTGTGCCCAGCTGTGGAGCTCAGTGACACCCAGGATCGGTCTGTATCACTAGATACAGTGAGAACCAGTTTAGAAGAAAAACAAATGGTCTCTGTCAGAACATATGGCTGAAATTCCACAGATTAGGACCGCACACTGAGAGGCTCTGCTGCCTGGGACCTGGGGCATCTCTGTCAACCCCAGCTGTCACTGCTGATCCTCCGAGAAATCAGCCATCCTATACTTAATCGTGAGACCCAAATTAGGTCCTCAAAGTCAGGGAGCCCTGATGAGCTTTGCCATCAGCCTGAATACCCAGCCAGCATACTGGTCTTCAGAGGAGAAAGGCACAAGTCATGGTTTCCTTGATTCTGTGAGCTCTGTGTTATCTTGAGGCAGAAAGTTTTGTTAAGCCTGCCACTGTGACTTGTGTCTGTAATCCCAGCCTTTGGGAGGAGGAGGTTAACCTGGGCTACATGGTGATTTCCAGGCTACCCTCAGCTACAGAAAGAGAGCCTGTCTCAAAAACATAACACCAAAAACAAAATAAAGAAATATATGGAAAAAGAAAAGAAGGGAGAGAAGGAGGAAGGGAGGAAGGGGAAGAAGGACGAAAGAGAAGAAAGGAAGACAAAAGCTCCCCATCATCGGCTGGGTACTGCTTTGTCTGGTAGACCTCTGACTTCCCACATGAGCACTTTGCAGCCCACTTGTCCTCAACTTCTCTTTGGTGTGCACAAAATGCATATTGCTTTTCCTTTCCTAGTGCGTTTGTGCAAAGTAGCTCCTGCCAAGATTCCTGACTTAGAAGTGGACTGCATGAAAGGTGATTTCCTCTTACTGGGAGTGGAGCTTGAGCGGCCTCACTGCAAAAATATCTCCATTTGCTGCCTTCCCATCCTGATAGTTTGCTGGGGAAGTAATGGCAACCCCCTCTCTTCTGACTCATCTCCTCCAATGCAACATTTAAAGCATTTAAATGTTATATTTGTAGTTGACACCTATGCTTCATCCTCCTTCTGGTGTCTCTGAGTTCACTACCAGTAATTCTTGTTACAGATTTAATTCATGTTTAAAGGTAGTAGGAAAAAAAATAGGTTTTTCATCTTAATTTTTATAGGCTCTTTGTCTCTTAGTGTAACTAGGCATTTTGGTAATTACCCATAGTTACATAGTTAAACTGTAGCTAAAGATTAGTAGAAAAATAACAATTTATTTCCTGGCTAAGGTTAAGGTAAATTTTGTCCCCCTATTACTAATTAAAAACTGCGGAAAATATGGATTGACCTTCAAATCCAACCAGAGAATGGGTGGTTATCCCCATAACAATTGTGCCATTATTGCAACAATGGGTATATCCTGTCTGGCAGATGGATTTATGGCGCTCACAGATGCCCGAAACTGTTGATAAGTTTATTTCTTCCAACAACCTGCATAGCACTATCAGGTATTGGGAAAGCTAGTCAGCAGAAAGCAAGCTTCTAGCTCTGCTCTGACTTGAATTCTCTATTTTACACTCAAGGTGTGTGTGTGTGTGTGTGTGTGTGTGTGTGTGTGTGTCAGCAATAGTGTGGAATTCTTGGTTTGTTTTTTTTTTTTTTTCTGTCCCTCTACTCCTGGAGAGGTATCTCATACCTTGGCATTAATTAGGTCATTGCTTTTCAGACCAGAATTATTTAACCTTGTGGGCTATCCGCCTCCACACTCTCTTTTATGTTTTTTTTTTCTTTCTTTCTTAAATTGGACTACCAGATAGTATGTTTTCTCTGTGCCTTTTTCTCACTCCCTTTATTTTGATTAACCCTCCCCTCTTGTCCTCTCTTCTTCCTCATCTCCCTCTCATCCTAATGGTCATTCCATCTTCAAAACTCTCTCTCCCCACCTTCCATTTTATTTATGCTCTACTCTTTTCCATTCCTTAAGGAAACCCCCTCCCCACTGTCTCCTTTCTGATTTCTTGGCTCGAGGAGGTGATATTAGGGTATTCATGTGAAAGAAAAGATGCGCCACCTGCCTTTCTGAGGCTTAGATTACTCACTCCATAAATTTTTTCACTTCCATCTATTTTCCTGAAAAATTTTTCATTTTTCTTTGCATCTGAGGTATAATCCATGTGTATATGTAGAACATTTTCTTTATCAGTTCTTCAGCTGCTATATATCTATCCTAGTTGTATTGCTTAGTTATTGCAAGTGGAACTGCAGTCAACACGGGCATGCAGATATGTCTGTAGTAGTGTATAACTTCCTCTGAGTCCTGGCCCTATGACTGTCTCTTCTGATAGTCCTATTTCTAGTTTTTGTTTTGTTCTGTTGATGATTTCTGAGAAACCATCAGACTGATTTGCAAAATGTCTGCTTCTCACCAGCTTTGTGAAACCCAAGTCTATCCAAGCGTTTGTTGTCCTATTTACCTTTGATAGTGGCCATGTGGGCTGCGTTGACTTCTTTGTTGTTAATTTTCTATCTGGTAATATTTGGCCGAGATTCCCTGCATTCTGTGGACTGTCATTTCACTGACTTGACAAGTTTCCTTGCTAGAAAGAGCTTTTAACTTCCTTGAGATACTCTCTGTTGATCATTGGTCATGTTATCTGCACTCCCAGAGTTCTGTTTAGAAAATTCTCACCTGTGCTTATATGCTGAAGAGTATGTCCTACTTTGAGCTCCTGCAGCTTCAGGGGATCAGGTCTTACCCGGAAATTTTTAATCCACTTGGAGTCCAGTATCATCAACTGAGATATATGGTATGAATCAGATTTACTCTTCTACATGCTAATATCCACCATTTGTTGAAGATGTTGAGCTTTATACAATTTATGTTTTTTATTTCTTTCACAAAAATCAAGGAGCTGTGGTTGAATGGAATTCTATCCTGTTTTATGTGCCTATGTGTCAGTTTGTTGTCCCATGCTGTTTTTACTGTTATGGCTCTATATTATAACTTGTAACCAAATATGGTAATACTTTTAACAGTCTTTTTTGTTGTTGTTGTTAAGATTCCTTTGGCTTTATGTGGGCTTCTTTCTTTTCACATACATCTTAAAATTTTTTTTTGTAAATGTGTCTATGAAGGATCTTGCTGAGAGGTATACTGTGATTGCATTCGATCTATAGGTTAATTTTGGCAGGATAGCCATTTTCCACAATGCTAATATTCTGATTCATGAGCATATTAGGTGTTTTTATCTACTGTCATCATCAATTTCTTTCTTCAGTGTTTTAAGTTTTGTTGTAGATGTCTTCCATTTCTTCTGTTAGGTTATTCTAAACTTTCTTATTTTCTATGTTTGTGAAAATGGGTTCCTGATTATTTTTCATTATTTTTTTCATTATGTTTATCATTTCAAAATTGATAAACAGGAAGAGAACTTATTTTTTTTGAATCTTAGTTGAGCATTCTGCCACTTTGCTTAATCTAGTTATTCTAAGAGTTTTGAGCTGGAGTTTTTACCATCTAATATATAGGATCATCTTACTTGTGGCAGGGATGGATACGCTAAATTTTTTTCTTATTTGTATCTCTTTAATGTCTTAGTATTTCTGTAAAAAAATTAACAAAAGCAACTTGGAAAGGGTTTATTCCATCATAAAGTTGTAGCCCATCGTCCAGGGAAATCAGGAACTCCAGGCAGGAACCTGGAGGCAGGAAATGAAGCAAAGGCCACAGAAGTGTGCTGCTTATTGGCTTTCTCCTTGTGGTTTGCTCATCCTGCTTTCTTATAACACCTAGAACCACTGGCTCAGTGATGGCATTATCCACAATGAGCTGTACCCTCCAACATCCATCATTCATCAAGAAAAAGCACCATGGGCTTGCTCACAGGCCCATCTGGTGGCTCCTTTTCTCAGCAAAGGATCCCTCTTTCAAAAGGACTCAAGTTTGTATCAAACTGACATAAAACTAGCCAACACAAATGACCCCTCATCAACCGGATAGACAAACACGTATTGTTTAAATTCTAATCTTTCTTTCTTATTACCCCAGGATGTAATATTAATATCAATGTCAATATATAGAACATATTCCAAACTTCAAAGTTCCACAGTGCTTAAAATTTTGAATAGTTTAAAAGATCCTGCCTCTTTAAAACATCCAAAGTCTCTTTCAAAGTTCAAGTCTCTTTACAATAGCCAGTCTCTTAAAATATCCAACATTTCTAAAATTTCAAAGTCTGTAAAATTAAAAAAAAAAAATCTTTCTAAAAGGTCAAAGTCTTTAAATCCATTCACAAAGTAGTTGGTTACCCCCCTAACATTCATGCCAGTGCAGCGCCAGGCTAGTCATTATTGAAACTTGCAGGGTTTGCAGTTGGATAAGACCTTTGATGATTCTTCTCTCTCAGTAGCATGCAACACATCCTTAACACTGTGATTCTAGCCAACAGAGATAAAACTTCAAAGTAGGTACCAGTTCGATTTCTCTAGGTCCAAAACTCAAGAATGTGATCTCTTTAGCAATAGGGTCTTACCATCATGTTCTGAAGGGTAAACAGAATCAATGACTATAAAATCTACTCCATTAACTAGTTTTCTACTGGTGTAATAAAATACCACAGTCAAGGCAACTTAAAGAAGAAAGGTTTCTTTTGAGATTACAGTTTTAGATGGAGAGGTATCCACATCACCACAGTGAGAATAGCAGCAGGCAGTCACAGCAGCTAGAGCAGAAGTCTTTTTTTTTTTTTTTCATTAAAATATTAAAGGTCTTTTACTGAAAAGTCCTTAAGAACAATTGGAGAATAAAAGACAGTATTCAGAGTATGAAAACCAGGATGGTGAAGCACAAATCTGCATTAGTCAGAACCAAACATAAGTGGTAAAAAATAATTCACACAAATATTTACACCCCACCCCCACACAATAAAGAACAATTCTTGGTTGGCTTAAGACACACATCATCTTAAATGAAGAAACTCACACAAATAGTACCTCTTTCAAGAGGAGTAGACAAACTGTGTCACCAAGTTAGACTGCAGTGTGCACTGGGTATGCAGTATTCATAACTTGTATCACTTGTTTTCTTTTTTTAACTTTATTTTTATTTATTACAATTTATTCACTTTGTATCCCAGCTGTAGCCCCCTCCCTCATCTCCTCCCAATCCCACCTTCCCTTCCTCCCTTCCATTACATGTTCCTCCCCCAGATCAGATGGAAGGGGAGGAGGACCTCCCCTATCAGTGGAGAGCTTACATCTTAAACCACAACCAGGAATCAGAGAGAACACACTGAGAGTAGCATGAGGCTTTAAAGTCTCACAGCCTGCCTCAAGTAAAAACACTTACTCCAACAGGCTACACTTTTCAAGTTCAACAAACAGCACCACCAACTGGGAAAAGAGTATTCAAATGCCTGAAACTGGGAGTGGTTTAAGAATTCCTAATGACTAACAACTTGAAAAGAGGAATGTGTGTGTGTGTGTGTGTGTGTGTGTGTGTGTGTGTGTGTGTGTGTATGGTTTCTTTGTGTAGCCCTGGCTATTCTGGAACTCACTCTGTAGACCAGGCTGGCCTCAAACTCGGAAATACAAATTCCTCAGCCTCCTGAGTGCTGGGATTTAAAGGCTTATGCCACCACCAGCCAACAAAAACTTTTTTATAAAGATGCCAAAGTTTTTCTGAAGCAATTTAAAAGAGATTTGTTTAGATGAAAAAAAAAATATTTCAATTAGAATGTAGTTATAAAAGGGAAAGCAAATTTTTAAGTGAATAGAAATAATTGCACGTCTTCTTAGGATATACCTTTAACATACTAAGCATGCATGAATTAAAAACAGAAGTAAGCATAAAATAGAAATTAAAAGCTACTGAACTTTCCAAGTACACATTGAGGACAGGAGCTAAACACTGCAAAAAACTCAGGAGTGGTGAGAGATGGAAAGCTGGGCCAGGTGGGTGACTAGCTCAGGAGAAACCCTCAGTTTCGAATGGACGCTGCAGTTTTGCCCCGTGATTAACTGCTGGTATTGCTTTCTGCCTAGCTGTGGAGCAAAGCCCCAGTTCTGGAAAAGCACATGTTGCCCGTGTGCCTTACAACTCAGGCCACCCCAGAAAGTTTATCCTCAGTCTCCAGCTGATGTTTAACATGAGAATAAAACATTAACAGATGCTGGGTTTTCACTGACTGCTGTCTTCTCTGGTGGGTCTCCCTTGGCCTGGGATCGCTTGAGTCTAACTTTGGAAAGCTGCCTGATAGAATAAAGGGAGGAGGAAAGAGGATATGCCACAAGAGGGAGAAAGTGGAAGAAAGAAAGGAAGGGGAAGAGAGAAAAGAAAGTAAGAAGGAAAGGGGAAGAAGGGAGAGACAGAGGAACGATCTCCTTCTGAGAATTAAGAAATTTGGGATTTACTTCTACACTGCTACGATCTTTCTTTGGGGACTTGGACATCTCACTTTTCTTTTTGCTTTGATTTGAGCACCCATGGAATGAAACAGCATCATTCCATGGCCTGAAGTCCCTTCCTGGAGTAAGTTAGAGGTGTGAAGTACTAAATATAAAGCAGCCATAATCAGCTCCATACTAAACAACTGTGCACGTATTAACAGGACTAACCTAGGCACTGTGCTGCCATCTTACTAGACCGTTATCAATAGGGAGGAACAAACCAATGCCATGCTTCCTACCTGCCCTTTATTTTTATGTGGTTCACATTTTGCACCATGATAGACATAAAAAAGTATTCTACACACAGTTTGGAGAAAAATAAAGTTCCAGAGCCAATTAACTTGACTAAGGTAGGAATATTAATTGAAAAGTTTAGACTTGATCCTTTCAATTTTATTCTTTTTTTTCCCCAACCAATATTGCTCAAGTCATACTGGATGCTTACATGGGTGCAGTTCTATAGTGGGGACAGAATGTCCTAAGGTCTTAGATCCTTTTCTACTTCATTTGCCAGAACAGCAAGAGAAGGGGATCACTTAAGTTTTCCATAGTATATCAAATATTGGAAAATAAGCTCTGGATTCTCCTCAAAAATTTACACTCCCCTATCAGTGGACTGAGGAAGAGGCATGGGAGGAGAAGAGGGAGGGGACAAGGGAGGCAGCTACAGCTGGGATTCACAGTGAGTAAATTGTAATAAATAAGAAAATTAATAAAAAGAAATATAAAAAAAATTACACTTTGTGTCTGCTCATTTACGAGAGAGTCATGAACTATGAGATGGAAATGGATTTAACTAAACTATTTTCTTTTCTAAGAAAACACACACTGTTCATCTAACACTTATCCCTTACAGTCTGTACCCCAGAGGGCTGCAGTAGAAACACCACTCTAAGAAAAAAAGAAATGATTTCATATTAAAGTCAAGTATTCCTACTCAAGGATATGAGTACGAATGGTAAGACACCTAAAATATATAACTAGAGAACATTGGGATTAGAAATTTAGTGGTAACTGGCAGAGTCTGTTCTTTCAGTTTGCTACTACTGTTGGCCTGTGATTGTCTTACAGCATTGACTTAATGAACGTAGACCGCAATAATTTTCATTTTATAAACAAAGACGATTGGAGAATTAGATGTTCATAACGACCTACAGGAGAAACATGGTAATGCTGATGTTCAAAGTCAGACTGTTCTCCGTGCAAGCATAATATGCTCATATGGAAATACTCATTTTTGAGGATTCCCTTCTAATTAACAGAAAGATGATGATGTTGCTGCAATACAATTTAATGTGTAAATTGATAAGGGGCAAAGAAGATGAGTAAAGGTTAAGAGTACTTACTGTTAATTGAGACTGAATTACCCATGTGAGCCTCTCACATCTGTGAGAGAGCCTGATTTCACATCCATTCCTTTAGAGCACCTGGCTTGGGGCTTGGAGGATGGTATTTGGGAACCGGAAGCTCCCTATTTCAGGAGAAGTGGGAGAACTTGAGACAGCCCAGCACCTCTGGAGTCTGTGGGGCTTCTCGGACTTCTGGGGAACTTTGGATGGAGTTCAGAGCCTCACATCCTGGGGAGGACAGAGTAGGAAATCCCGCGAAGACGCCTAAGGATGCATGGTTTCATGGACTGGCACAGAAAGTGGAGCTTTGGGATCCATAATACACTAGGCAGCACAAAGCCTTAGAGATATTAGCGGGTTTCATTAAATTTTTATACTTTTTTGGACAGGGCGCATTGTCAGGAATGCATTTTAAAACTACAACTCAGTATACATGCTAATATATAGGTATATATTTTTCACAAATAATTTACCAATGAATATTTTGCCTTTTTCTTTTTTGTTTCTTCTTCTTCCTTTTTCTACTTCCTTTTTGTTCTTGTTCTTGTTCTTCTTTAAGACAGGGTTTCTCTGTGTAGCCTTGGCTGTCCTAGACTTACTTGGTAGAGCAGGCTGGCCTCAAACTCACATAAATCTGCCTGCCTCTGCTTCCCTGAGTGCTGGGATTACAGATGTGAGCCACTGCACCTGGCTATTTTTTATGCCACTGAGCCTGGCTAATTTTGCCTTTTTTTCCCTTTTATCACCACCACCACCAACAACATCATTTGGTTTTTCAAGACAGGGTTTCTCTGTGTGTAACTTTCATTGTCCTGGAACTCACTCTGTAGACCAGGCTGGCCTCTAACTCACTCTGCCTGCCTCTGCCTCCCTGGATGCTGGGATTAAAGGCATGTGCCCACTGAGCTTTGCATTCTAACCTTTTGTTCTACCACATTAGATAGATGATAGGTATGTAGATTAATAGATAATACATAGATAGACAGATATGTGATACATGGATAGATATATAGATTGGCTGCTGAATTTGATCAATTTTATTTTATTAAATAAATTTTAAATTAAATAATCAAATAAATAAACCAGACATGGTGGTGCACACCTTTAATCCCAGTGCTCGGGTAGCAGAGGTAGAGGCAGAGGCAGGAGGATCTCTGTGAGTCTGAGGCTAGTCTGCTCTACAAAGAGAGTTCCAGGACAGACAGGGCTGTTATACAGAGTAATCCTGTTTCAAGAACAAACAAACAAGCAAACAAACAATAAAATTTATTAAATAAAGAAACACAACTCCCTGCTTGAATAGTACTGGCTAAAAGGTCCTTAGTGGGCTTAGTGGCTGCAAACTCTGTGCTCAGGTGGAACAGAAGAACATGGGCAGCCTCCAAACTACCGTGATCAGTTACTAAAAATGCTAGACGTAAGGATGAAAGTGCACTTAAGGCAACAAACACAGTTTTACATCTGGAGAATATGCTTTCCTTAGACAGAAAAAAGTGTAAACCAGAAGATTCAAAATTGCACTCTACTGCTCCGAGTGAAGTAGGAGAGAGAATTAGAGAGCAAACCAAGTGTTTTGACAAGGAAAGGCAACAAAGTATAGTAATCCATGGTTATTGCTTTGGGCATGTATTTTATATTGATTTTAAAATCAACACTATTGTCAATGTATTTTGAAGTACTGTAAACTATAAGACAACGTGAGTTTGTGAATCAGTCTGGTCTAAAAATGTTTGTGAAGATCCAAGAAAGGTATCTTATTCTGCCATCTAGTGTTCTGTTTTGTTATTATCCATTGCAAATTAAGCATTTGGCTGGGGAAAACAAGAACTCAAAAATTAGAAAGGAACATTTTGAACAATAATGTATCCTTTAAATATATTGGAAGATATCTGATATTATTAGGAAAACAAAAAAAAACTGACATTGATCCTCCTTTGCATGTTGATATTTGTCACCTTTTTTTCAAAACTATTCCTGCTCCTAAAATTCTAAGTAAACCACAAACTGGTTTATGGTTAGAAATAGGCCTAACATGAAATAAGCAAGATATTTATGAAGAAAATAATATAATGCTACGAAGGATACAGTAGAATAAAATATATTCGATGAATAATATATAAGAATCATGGGAACAGTGAGGCTTAATAGATAAAGGTGTTTGTCTCGTGATGATGCAAGCCTGAGGTTGCAAGCAATATGCAGATCCACTTAGAAATGGACATTAAGAAAGGACCCTACAAAGTTGTCCTATGTATGCCACCCACAGACTTATCCCAGATACTCACACACACACACAAACACACACACACCACATATAGACACATCAAGTACACACAATTAACAGTGCTACTAATACCGCTGCTCTAAAAATAATAAAAATCTTCAAAAAAAGAAAAAGAAATACACAAAACTTGCAGCATTACACTAGCAAGTATAAAGAGTGCAGAAGCAGACAGATTCATGGTGAATAAAGTAAGATTTCACACTGGTGGGGAAATTGAGCAAGTACGAATTGATTGAGCAACAATAAACAATGCTTGAAACTTTAGTATAAATTTGGAAAAAGAAGTTATTTTCATTCTCAGCCATTTAAAATATGAATTTCTTGTGTTTAAAGAGGCAAATATTTATAACAAAGTCAGAAAGTACTCATAAGAAACTGCAAGATGATTTTTTTATATCCATGCAATTAGAAAGTCTGACTAAAACAAAACTCTACAGCCATGTTGGGTGGTGGTGGTGGCACACGCCTTTAATTCCAGCACTTGGGAGGTGGAGGCAAGCAGATCTTGGTAAGTTCAAAGCCAGCCTGGTCTCCAGAGTTGCAGGACAGTCAAAGCTATACAGAAAAACTCAGTTTCAAAAAAGAAAAGAGAGAAACAGAGGGAGGAATAAAGGGAGGGAGGGAGAGAGGGAGAGAGAGAAAAAGACAGAAACAGAGACAGAAGCAAAGACACACAGAGAGATCACAACAGGATTGAATAAATAAACATTTTCAATTTCTTTGTGATAAAAGAAAAGGAAAAACAAAAACACAATTCAGGGACAGACTGGAACTCATGTTCAGAATACAAAAGTGTTCCTGCACTCCAATAAGAAAAGAGGTCAATAGGAGGTAGGATCGTGACTGGGATTCCCAAAGTCACACAGATGGTCAAGGAGCCAATAACACGATGCCCAGTCTTAAAAAATAAACACAGGAACGCTTGCTTGTTTTTAAAGCGTTAATAGCAGGCGACTTTGGTTCTGCAGAAAACAAACGCTCTGAAAGCGTCTTGGTGTACATAGGTAATAAAGCACCTTGGCAGACCTACCAAGGTTTCGCAGGCAGTTTGCCGGCCTGTGCGTTTTGCAGGCATCACAGGAGAGCTAATATCCATTCTAAGGAAATGTGCACATATGCCCACAAACATATGTGCATCTTCTCTAGTTTGAAAAGTACCGCTGGAACAACAGGAAACACATTAAACTCTTTTCATAGGATACACTCGCTTTGCTTCCGAGGTTCCGTAACAGCAACGAGACTGCCTCCTCAGCCACCAAACTTCCTTGATCAATTTCTTTTCTCATTAGTGGGACCAAATACCTGATTTAAAAAAAAAAAAAAAAAAAAAAAAAGCTGAAGGAATGAAGTGTTCATTTTGGCTTACAGTTTGGGGCGCCGTCTGCCGTGTCTTACCTAGGTAACATATCGGGCGAGCAGCTGTAGCTGCAGCAGCGCGATGTGAGGGGCTTAGCCACTTTTGCTCATAGTCATCAAGCAGAAAGACGAATCTTGGTGTTTAGTTCACACTCTCTTGTCTCCCTTTTAATAGGTCTCGTATGCCCGACCATGCAATGGCGTCACTTTCACCAGAGTCTTCCCTCTTCAGTGGACTCTTTCTGGAAGTGACAACAAAGTTTGTCACCCTTTGTAATTTGCAGGTCCTCTGGGCTCAGTCTTCGGGTTGGGTGCCCGGTGCCCCGCTGACTCTGGGACTACCTTTCGTTTTCTGAGCTGTCTCCTCTCCTTTGGCGCCTCGGCCCCTCCCTGCCTGCCTGCCTGCCTGCTCTTCTACAATATCTCAGTCTTAATTTGAACAAAACCAAAACCAAAACCAAAACAAAACAAAAAACCAACTTGCTGTCCCCTCACATCAGGAAGCTCTTCGAATAGTTCTCCTAAGGTGATCCTGAAGATTTCAAGAGTGTTTAGAAGTAAAACGGAGACGAAGCATCGCTTCTTACATAAAAAATAGCATCGCAACCACAAAAAGCCACACCTGCTGTGGATGTGTATAATCCCAGTTCTCCGGAAACCGGAGCAAGATAATGAATTTGAGGTCAGCCTAGGCTACAGAGTGAGACTTTCTGTTAAAAGAAACCCCCCAAAAGCCCAAACTAAATTAAACCAAACCCCATAACCACAAAGGAAAGGGAAGTGGGAAAGAAAAGGCATCTTGTGTCTTGTCTGCAGAATATGTATTTAGATATTGCACACCCTCCACCCTCCTTTTTTCTGAGATAGCGTCTCACTGTGTAGCTCTGGCTGTCCTGGTACTCACTATGTAGACCAAGTTGGCCTGGAACTCAGAGATTCACCTACTCCTGCCTCCTGAGTGCTGGGATTAAAGGCATGTGGCACTATGCCCAGATAGACTTTTTTTTTTTTTTTAAGAACCCAAGCTCAACTGCCTTGTGATCGCCTTTGCTGTGCTCTCTTATACGAGCTAGCAATTAAGAAAATACCTCACAGACATGGCCACAGGCCAATCTGATAAAGGCTATTCTTTAGTTGAGTTTCCCTCTTTAAGGTGGCCCAAAGTTTGTCTAAGTTTGATGACTGACACATATATTCATGTACACACACACACACACACACACACACACACAGGGGGAGGGGGAGAAACAGAGGACATGAGGTAAAAGAAAGACTCTAAGTCTATTTAGGGGGAAGAAAAGGGCTATGTGCCTGTGAAGAGGACAAGAGAGGATAATGGGGGTACAGCCATAAGCGAATACCATGATGCTCATGTATGGAAACACCATAAAACAGACCTTTAGTTTGTACACGTATAAGAAGAAAATTGAAATACCCAATGGCAAAATTTCCCACAATACTTCCTATTAGCAACAGCCCCCAAAATATATAAAATATGTGGAGAAAAGTTCCAATTTGATTATGACACATCATATTGTATTACATACATCTGTGTAATTAAAGATAAAATGAAGCTTTACTGAAACCTAAGAAAATAAAAATCTAATAGCCAAGAAAGTTAAGATACTAATCCAGCCAAAAGAGAACTTTAAAAATATTTGAAATCTACATTTAATAACATCAAAGAGCAAGAGGAAATACTTTCTTCCAATACTCAAAAGATGGAAATTACGTAAGTGATAAGAGTGGTAGAAATAAAGAACAAATTTTCCATCTTAGAAACTCTTTAATGTACTTTAATTTTTAAATTCCATAAAAGGATTAAACAACTTGCTTGAAAACTAAGCTGAGAAGTTTCCTAGAACACATTCCCAAAACAGAGAAATTATCAAGGAAAATGTAAAACACAAGACTGAGCATAGACTGAATATTAGCAATGCTAATATTCAACTAAAAGAAGTTTCAGAAGATGAACAAGACACATGAGTGGGCTTACAGTATTTGAAGAAATACATGGTCAAGGATTTTCCAAAGACAGGCCTGGGATGTAGGCCATTTGGCACAGAGCTTGTGTGGCATGCAAGAAGTCCTCTGCTACACAGCGAGTTGAGGACAGCCTGGGCTGCATGAGACCCTGTCACAGTGGTAATGCTCATTTGTCGTGTACATGTGAAGAGACCCACGATCACCTTAAGCGGAATCAGTTTGTTTTCCTTTCTTTAGAAGACCTTTCATGAGCACCTGCTTAGTTTTAGTTTTCTAAGTGTGAGAGGAATCTGAGGAATAGTTTGGACTTGAGATATACTTGACCTATGTTTTATTTTAATATTGCCATGAGAACATAAAAAGAATTTGTCATTTTCAAGAAAAGAATTCTACTAAGATATCTTAGTAATCTAAGATATCTTAGTCTCCACAAGGAAAACTGCAGAACTGATTAACACTTTCATAAAGTGACAGGATACAAAATCAACATACAAAAATCACATTGGGATTTAATTTATCTGTAAAGAAAAGCAAGACTGTAATATTTAGGAAAATGAATAGAAGTAGAAACAATTACATTGATTGAGGTTATCCACTTTTACTTCTGTGTGTCAGCTGGGAGTACCTATAGAAACTGAGACAGCAGCAAAAGGCCATGGGAAGGGTAGTTCTTTAAAAGATGGGAAAAGAATAAAATGTAGATAATATAAAAGAAAGGTGGGATATTGGAGATAGGAAACAGGGAAAAAGGAATAGAAAAAAATAGGAAGCATTAACCAAAACAGAGGGAGTATTTCAAAAACCAGATTGAAACCTACAGACTTGTGACTAAATTAAAAATGTAATCTATAATTTTTTAAAAATATTGGGTGCAAGATTCCTTCCATGGCTAGAAAACACTGCTCCCTGTAGCCAAAGATTATTAAACAAAACCACCAGTGCCAGGCATGGGATACTTCCTTATGAGTCATTGGTCAGGAAAGCTCCAGAAGCCCCCAAACAATATAGGCTTTTATTACTCCTCTTGGTTGCCCACCAAAACTTTATAATAAGACACCAATGCCAAAGATACCACATATATTGGATGTATCATGGATTTCTCTGTAGGAGAAATCAAGAGGGAACTAAGATTCCTCCTTGTTAGATAGCTTTCATAATCTCATAAGCCTATTTTTGGAAGCTGCCTGGGAGGAAGAGTTTGAATGGCCTCATTCAACTGTGAATCCTACAGTCTATAAGACCAACCTGCCAGTCAAGGTGTGTTTACTTGTATACAATAGTGCCACTTCTATTTGGGGGATAACCAACTGCTCAATGATTGGGTTTTAGGTTGGCTCCTCAGGGGATGAGAGAATCCACATCTAGTACTGTAACCATGCTCAAAATCTCACATCTAGAGAGATCATACGCCTAGTGGAGAAGTGAGAATTAATTTGGCAAATGGATATAATAGCCAACTGTCTATCAACTACTTATATTTACCCCTGGGTACATGATATTCTCAGCCTTAGTTAGAGAAGCCTTTTCCCCTAGTGAATGATGTTGAGGGAAGATACTCATGACTTTGTGGGGTGGTGGGTAGTGATAGATACTTGGTCAGCCCTAAACAAAATGTTTATATCAACCCGTTTAAGGCTTAGGCAATGTTGCAGGAGAGGGAGATGCTGAAAGAATACGAGACCAGAGATAGGGAGAGCAGCTGGGAGATGTCATCACCTGGACAATACACAGCTACTGTAATCCAAATCTACAGTCACTGTGAATGCCTGATCTGGGTCTACACAAAAATGTGCTTGTCAATGGTCAGCATGGATCCTGGGAGCTCAAGGGACCCTAACCCTCATGGCTGGATTATTTGCTATGAAGAAGAGAAAGTATTGGTAGTTCCTATCCATTTGTCACAAGATGACTTGATTAAGCTAAATTGGCCACACAATAAAACCACAAGTGATGGGTCTGGGAAAAGCACTGTCAGCAAAGGGGTAGGGGAGTTGGTAGTCATGGGAGAGAGTTGAGAAGATGGTGATGCCTGAATAACCAGAATACATAGGATGCATGTATGAAATTGTCAAATAACTTAGGATCCATGAATGAGATTGTCAAATAACTGCAACTGAATTAATTGATAAAAATATAGAGAAAAACCCAACCCAAACTAACCTAAGTAAAAGTCTGTAGCTCCAAAAGAAAGGAAATGTTATCCTTATCTCTCATCCTTCATAGAAGCCAACTCAAAATGGACGAAAGTTCCTCATTTAAAGCTAGGTGCTCTGAAAATAGCTCAAGAGACAGCCATGGGCAAGAATGTTCGTAGCAGGACTGCAACAGCACAGGAAGCAGCTACAAGAACTGACCATGAACTTTTATATGAGAAAAATGGAAGGAAAAAAAAAAAGAATTAGTTTTCAACAGGAAAACACAAGAGCTGACTCTAACATTGGGGCCTTTTCATCACCAAGGGAGATTAAAAAACACACATAACAATAAAGACCCATGAGCAAAAAATAATAATAATAATAATAAAGCACAATGAAGCCTATGAAAATAAACTTCAAAGAGAAACTTAAAGTATAAAAGACAAAAAAAGAGGAAGTAATGGAAACATAAGCCACCTCTCCTTCCTTCTTGAGAAGTGCCAAATCCTCCTAGGCTTCTACCGTGGATACCTGATCTGATTTCCGTGGCATTGTTTACTGAAAACTTCGCTTTCCGAATCACCCCCTCTCCCTCTCCATCCTCACAAGAGTCAGCAGCTCTATCACCACCCTCCCCAGTGAAAATGAGGTATCATTTACTGAATGGCAAACATATGAGAATCCCACATGTATTTATTGCCTTTCCAAATCCAGATGCTGCCAATGTGATTGTATTAATAAGAGCTGCCTTTGGAAGGTGAAGGGGCCATGAGAGCTATCTGCTCTTAGCAGGAGGCCCTTTCCGTCAAGGTGTCATGCATGTCACATTCAGCTGGTTTGCTCTCCTGCTCGGCTGCCTTCTACCAGATAATATGCAGCAAGCAGGCTTGAACCACACCAAATCTCAGAGCCTCGATCTTGGGCTCTTCAGCCTCAGTACTATAAACAATAAATTGAATTTTTTTTCTAAATCACCTCATCTCAGGTATGCTGTATACCCCAGGTATTTCTGTTATTCTGTTTTGCACACACAACTAAGATTTAGCAGAATCCCTAATTGTGTTTGTGAAAGCACAAATTCTTTCATTGGGTCATTGTGATCATGGCAGTATGTGAGTTAAATAAGGCCTCCTTTTGTTTTTATTTTATTTTGTTTTCCAGGTCAATGCGTTTTAACTCTTGGGAATATGACACCCTACATTGATTTTTTTTGTTATATATATATATATATATATATATATATATATATATATATATATATATCTCATCCTGGGAGAAAATGCTTTAATTCAGCAGGATGTGAGTCCACAGACAGTGTCTTAGATGAACACTTAATAGGCCATTCCATCATTCTGCCAGGCCAGATGCTTCCCAGTGGTGCAATTTATAGAAAGATGGATGGATACCTAGGCTCGGTGTCCACTGTGCAACTCATTTACCATGAAATAAGACCCAGGTTTGCACATATGTTTTGCTTGTAACTATTTTGTGAACTTTTGTTGGTTCTGTAAGATCCCTGTATTAGACTTTGTAGAAACGGCAAGTAGGACTCAGGTCAGAAATGTGCTTCTTCACGTGTTTGGAAAACATAGGTAAGAGAGTCCAGTAGAATCAGTTCTCAACAAGGGCATTTTTTTTCCTCTTTTTCAAGTTCTGGGTTTTGTTTTATTCACATGTGTCTTGTCTGTGTATGGGCACACATATATCTGTGGAAACGTGCATATGTACATGTATGTGTTTGTACAGAGAAGTCCAAAGCTTTTCAGTGTTACAAAGTTTATGGGACCTTTCACCTCCTTCGTTAGGGTTATTCTTAGGAATTGTGAATTGATGTCTCTTGTAATTTCTTTTTCAGAAACTTCATGAATAATCTACAGAAAATTTCCTGATTTTGTATATTGATTTTATGTTTATCAAATCTATCACTTTTCAGGCGGAGTCTTTAGCTTGTTTTAGGTAGAGGACCCTGTTGTGTGAAAGTAAGAATAATGTGATTCCTCTGCTTTTATCTTTTCCATTCTTTTTTTCTTGTCTTATTTCTCTAGCCAAGAATTTGAACACTATATTGAATAAAATGGAGAAAACGAGTGCCCTTGTCTTATCTCAGATTTTAGAGGAAATGCTTTAGATTTCTTTTATTCATGTGGTATAGGCTCTTGGCTAGTCGTATATATGTTGAGATGTGTTTTTGCTATTTTTGAGAAATGTTCTTGCTATTCTTAGTGTTTCGGGACTTTTATCACAAAGTGGTGTGGTACTGCGTTAAGTGCTTTTTTCACCACCAATGATCCAGAGATGATTATATGATTTCTGACTTTAAGCCTGTTTATGGATTACATATATGAACTTGTGGCTGTTGAATCAACTTTGCATCCCTAGGATGTAACCAGTAATTGCACAATATTTTGAATATCTTATTTAATTCAACTTGAAAATATTTTGTTCAGAACTTCTTGTCTATGCCCATTAAAATTTTTTTATGTGTCTTTATCTAGTTTTTATATCACAATAATGCTGGTTTTGTGCAGTATTTTGGCAGCGCAGCCCCCTTTCCTGTTTTATAGGGTGGTTTGAGAGGTGTTGGTAGTAGATCGTCCTTTAACGTTTGGAAGAATTTGTCAGTGAAACTTCCAAACTCTGGGTTTTACTTTGCACATACTTTTATTAAGGACAGCAGCACCATGACCTGCTCCATGTTGGCTTAAGTTGCTTGTGCTGTTTTGATTTAATTTTGGTAGATCGCATTTCTTGATTTAATTTCTTCCAGATTTTCCAGACTGTTGTGGAGTAAAAGGTTTTGATATTTTTTCTAGTGGTTTTGTTGATTTCCTCTGAGTCTCTAGTAACATCTCTCCTTTCTCTGTAATTTTAAAATTTGAGTCTTCTCTCATTTTCCTTTGATTAGTTTGGTTAGGGGCTTTGCAAGTCTTGATGTTTTTAAGAACCAATTCAGTCTCTCTCGCTCTCTCTTTTTCTCTCTCTCTGTATGTGTACCTTTCCAGTTTCTATTTCATCCATATTTGTCCTTGTATTACTTCTTGTTTGTATATTGCTTTTATTGTTTTCTCTAGAGCCTAGGGATGGATCATTGGCTTGTTTTGGATCTCTCTGACTTTTAAACTATAAGCACATAAAGTTTCGTCTTAGAACTGCCTTCGTTGTGTCCCAGGTTCTGTGAGACTGTGTTGTCATTTTCATTTAGTTCTAGAAATACAATTTATAAAATAATCCGTAGTTAATCCAAGATTATACTGTTCAGTGTGCAAGTATTTTAATATTTTTGATGGTTTCTCTTTTTATTGAGTTTTCAGTTTTATTTCATTATATGCTACTAATGTTCTAATAATTTTGATTATTTTATATTTATTAAGACTTGTTTGTGATTTACAGATATGATCAACAATTTTAAAGACTATTTCCCATATTTGCTTAGAGATGTGTGTATTCTACATGTGCTAGATGGAGAGTTCTGTAGATATCTGTTAAGTCCAACCAATGTATGCTGGATTTTATCTCTGAAATTTATTTGTTCATTTTTGTTTGTTTGTTTGGATAATGACCTAAACATGAGAGTAGGTACTAAAGTTACCCAGTACTATGTCAAAATCATGTACAAGCTTTCAAAATCTTTAATATTTATTTTATGAATTTAGAAGCTGTCACATATATACAATATTAAAGTTATTGAATCACCACCTTTATTATTATGTAGACACACTGTTTAACCTTTCCTATTTTGGTTTGAAGTCTACTTTACAAGCTATCAGAACTGTTACTGGTCCTATCTAGCATTAACTGCTGACTCAACAGCCTAGAATCACCTGAGAAAAGAGTCTCACTTGGATAGTTGTTCTTATCAGACTTATCTGGAATGGACTGTATTGATTGTTAATTGATGTAAATTGATACCCATCATGGCATCAGTTTCCTGGATAGGTGGTCCTGGCCTAGTCTAAAAAGCATGAGTTTGTGAATGGGCCAGCAAGCCATGTTCTTCCACTGTTTTTGCTTTAGTTTTGAATTTTAATTCAGCCACTTGGCTGCTATGACACTCTTGTGTCAAATCCAAAAACCTTTTACTCCACAAAATAGAAACAGAAGGAACATTACCAAACAGTACCATCAGTTCTTGCCCTGATGTCCCTCAAAAATAGACTGTAACTTGGAAATAAAAGCTAAATAAATTTGTTCCTCCTAAACTTGTTTTCTGTCACACGTTTTAAACATATAGAGAAAGAAAACAAGAACATGATCCCAGCTTGTTTTCATTTCTTTTGCTTTCCAAGCTCATAACCATCCTTTGACTATCAGTCTGTTGATGTTTTTGCCAGTGAGGCATGTTTTTTGGACGAAATAGGCAGTTGGGGCTTCTTTTTACCCAATCAGCCAGTTTTGTATTTTAAATGGTGAGTAGAAGTAATTGCATTTAAGGTAATTAAAAGCATTTGCTATACTCTGTGGCTTTTTTACTAGAGTCTCTTGTTAAAAGTGTCCTTGTTTACTCTCTTCTCTGTGAGTTTTGGAAGCTTGCTGGCTTAGTGTATTATATATGATTAATTACATGTAAGCTTTCCTTTGTTCATCTATTCATGTTATAAATCTACTCTCTCCTGTGCTCTAATAAATGAGACTTTCTTCTTCCTCTCCAAATAATATATTTTTTAAGTATTTTCTGGCTTGGTTGTTGTGGATTGTTTTAATTTAAAGTTGTTTAGTTTGAACTCGTCCTTAAGTTATTCATCATATTAAAAGACAGCTTTGCCAGATATACCATCTTGGTGGGCACTCATTTACTTGTATGATTTGAAACCTATCACTCCAAGCTTCCCTGTGGTTTAGAGTTGCTGATGAGAGATTTGACTTTATTCTTATATATTTACCTGAGGCCAGTTTGACTTTTTTCTCATAAGTCTTTTGATATTGTTTTACTTGCTTTGTATATTTTTACATCTTGTTGGAAAAGATTATAAATGGCTCTTGTTTGTATGTCTATTTCTGCTTCCAGGTTTGGGAAATATTCTGCTATAATTTCAACAAATACATTGTCTATGCCTTTAGAATTTATTTTACCCCATGTATTCTTAGCTTGAGCCTCTATTTTATGAAATGATCCTTTCATTTTGACTATTTTCTGTTAGGATACCTGTCAGTGTTTCCATTTCCTTGCTGAATTTATCCTTTGTGGTTTTGAGTTTTTAAATTGCTGACCATTTCTTCAACTTTTCTAACTTTCCTGAATTGATTTCCTTATTTTTTGTATTTGTTTATGTACCTTTGTTTTCATTGATCTTTTTATAAGTAGGACTCTGAATTTTTTCTAGCAATTGTTACTCATATCTTTGGTGTCTATTATTGAGGAATTGTAAGCTTTTTGTAATACTGTATGGCTTTTCTAATATTTTTTTGTTTCTTTGTTGGGTTTTATACATTTGTTTAAATGGATGTTTTCTACAGTATCTGTTCTCTCCCTTTGCATATATTGCTTACTTGATTTCACTTTAACTCATGTTTCCTGACACTACTTTTTTTAAATTTAAATTTATTTCTCATAATTTATTCACTATACATCCTGATTGTAGCCTTCTCCCTCATCTCCTCCCTGTCCCAACCTCCCTCTTTCTTCCCCTCTATTCCCTCCCCTATTTCTCAGAAAGGAGGATTCCTCTTCCCCTACCTTCTGATAAGAGCCTATAAAATCTCATTAGGACTGCTTGCATCTTCTTCCTCTGTGGTCAGGCAATGCCCCCCATCCCCACTCCCCACCACACACACACACACACCAGGAGAAAGTGATCAAAGAGCAGGCAACAGAGTCCAGGTCAGAGACAGGCCCTGTTCCCCTTACTAGGGAACCCACATGGAGACTGAGCTACCTATCAGCTATGTTTGAGCAGAGGGTCTAGCCCCTCTTCATGCATGGTCCTTCGTTGGCACATCAGTCTCTGCAGGGCCCCATGGGCTCAGATTTGCTGGCCCTGTGGGTCTTCTTATGATGTTCCTGTCCACTCTGGGTTTCTTGTTTTTAATAGCTGAATAGTATTCCATTGTGCAAATGTACCATAATTTTATAACCATTTTTCTGTTGAGGGACATCTAGGTTTTTCCCTTATATTCTGGCTATTAGAAATAAAACTGAACATAGTGGAGCAAATGTCCCTGTTATATGGTGGAGCATCTTTCAGGTATATGCCCAGGAGTGGTATAGCGGGGTCTTGGGATAGCACTATTTGCAATTGTCTGAGAAAGCACCAGATTGATTTCCAAAGTAGATGTACAAGTTTGTACTCCTGCAAGCAATGGAGGAGGGTTCCCCTTTCTCCACATCCTTGCCAGCATGTGCTGGCACTTGAGTTTTCGATCTTAGTCATTCTGATGGTGTAAGATGGAATCTCAGAGTCATTTTGATGTGCATTTCCCTGACGACTAAGGATATGAGCATTTTAAAAATGTTTCTTCACCATTTGATATTCTGTTGAGAATTCTCTGTTTAGTTCTGTACCCCATTTTTAAATTAGATTATTTAGTTTGTTGGAGATAGCATCTTCAACAAATGGTGCTGGTCTAACTGGATGTCTATATGTAAGAAACATGCAAATAGATCCATATTTATCACCCTGCACTAAACTAAAGTCCAAGTGGATCAAAAACCTCAACATACAACCAGACACACTAAATATGTTAGAAGAAAAAGTGGGGAAGAGCCTTGATCTCTTTGGCACAGGTGATAATTACCTGAACAGAACACCAATAGCTCAGGATCTGAGATCAACAATTAATAAATAGGACCTTACAAAACTTAAATGCTCCTGTAAAGCAAAGGACACTGTCAACAGAACAAAATGACAGCCTACAATCTGGGAAAAGATCTTCTCCAACCTTATACGACACAGGGCTAATATCCAGAATATATAAAGAACTCAAGAAATTAAACTCCTACCACTACTTAACAGGGAGGCCAACTGCAGTAAAAGTTGGAAAACATCAACAGTGGAACCAGAGCTAATTTGCATAACAAAACTTGTTTACTTTACTTATGTTCCTAATATAGTTTAGGGATAACTTACTAGGGTACTGACTGGGGAAAATAAATGTATTCTGCAGGCTTTCAGCGGTTAGGGTATTTAATATTGAAGTCATACCATGAAGAAGACATGAGAAAAGAGGGAAAAGGAATGAAGTTTGAATCAGAAGGGAAGAATGTACATTGGGGTGGGAGGTAAGAAGTCATATAGAAAATACTACAGAACAGGTGCAGAAAAAGGATGGTCGGATAAGTGTATTCAATCAAGACACAAGATAAAACCAAACAGAATGCCAAAATATATCGAATATAAATAAGAACAAGATATTACGGTCAGTGATTCCTTCTAGTTGGAATGAATACACATTATCTCTCCCCACGGCTGTCTTTGTACCCATCTGATAATTATGACCACACTGCTGGTCTCAGCAATTCAAAAAGGTTTCCTGCTGGGGATACCCCAGCCTCAGACCTAACCCTCCTGCCATTCTCTGGCATTTGGAGGCTCTCTGTGATGGATGCTCTCACCTTCTCTTGTTTACCATCATCACCTGCTGTTCCTATCACACTGAGAACCTGCCAAGCGGTCCTCAGCACACATTCTAGTGTGGCTCTCCTGTGGGTGCTGCCCCCTCTGGCTCTTCACTCTGGGACATGTAGATACTGTACTTCTGACTCTGTCTCCTCAACCTGAGCTGCTTTCAAGGTCACTCTGCCCACAGTACACCCAGTCCCTACTCAAGTCTCAGGTGGACTGCATCTCTCCAGTTCCTTGTTATCTAAGAGGAGAGACCATGTTTCCAAAACCCACTACTGACCAGCATGGTGCAGCAGAACACTGATGGTGTCCTTTGGTTGAGTCTTTGTAGATGAAAATTTGACCTTGGCCTGAATCCTTTCTTTCTTTCTTTCCTTCTTTCCTTCTTTCCTTCTTTCTTTCCTTCTTTCTTTCTTTCTTCCTTCCTTTCTTTCTTTCTTTCTTTCTTTCTTTCTTTCTTTCTTTCTTTCTTTCTTTCTTTCTTTCTTTCTTTAAATTAGATTTTTTTTTCCCTAATGGGAATAGAGTGTATTGTTTCTTATTTTGCTTCTCCTTTTCAACAGATCCCACAGAATGGCACCTAATTCATTCTCCCACCCAGAAGCGTTTTGACTATTTGGCTGCCCAACTTCTTCAAAGGAGAATACCAGTATGCTACTGTTTCCACTGCTGACAAGTGTGACTACAGCAGTGGCTGGATGAACTTTGCGGGAGAATGGACGATTTGTCGTCTTCTGTACTGCCATTTGGCCACTCTCTCACGTTTGAGCCGTCTAGAAGAATGGCTTTCTGGCACTTACTGGAAGAAGTATACTGTTTTTCCTCAGGATGAATCCTTCCTACATAGTGATCTCTGGGAGGCCATCAGTATAAAAAAACCAACCTTAGACTCTGTGATGTTTCTACAGATCCAAACACGTTCCTCTTCAGCTAGTCTTTCTTTAACTCTGATATTCTAAACTTGTTCTTTTACGTCAGCTAAGTCTATATTTATTTGGCCATCCGGCAATCTTTATAGATATTTATTTTAAGCAGTTTATCCTTTATACACAGAGAATAAGCATCTGTGAATATCACAGTTTTGGACAACGAAACGGGACACTGTCCACAACCACTCACAGTCCATGCACCATAGATGCATTCATATTTCCTCTAAGGTATCCAGGTAGACTATAATAGCAAAAAGGGCCCAAGTATAAATAGAAAATGTCACATGTATAGACACATCTTAGAAACAAAGTACCCTGCGCAATGCCAGCTGTTCACAGCCATAACTGGGCGGCTGACTGGGAGCTGTGGGTTACTGCCTCTTCTCAGCCTCTCAAGACGGCAGCATAAAACAGCTATTCAGAACATGCTGAACCAGGGCCCGTGTCCACCACAAAACCTGGGTTCTTCTTAACTCTCCATCCCCCAAATACCTACCCCAGATTCCCTACATGGTCAGTAGCCACATATCTGCTCAGTGCAGGTGCCAAGATCTTTCTCATTTTGGGCCTATTTGCATACCAGGGGCGTTTGGGCTTATTGGCACACCTAGGGCTTGGGCTTATTTTCATATTGAGGTGTTTCCCTATCACTTAGCTTCCTCTCTTCCTTTGCCTCTCCCAAGTCTGATTACTTTTACATTCTTAATGCAATGTTTCTCACTCATTCTTGCCACAATGGTGTCCTTCAATGGATTTCTGTATTGTCTCACGATATATTTCAGCCAAAGCCATTGCCTACCATGATTATGTGTTGGCTGTTTATACTCCCAAGCCTCACCATAATGTAAGCATCATATTTTTGCTTTACTTGTTTACTTTTGTACTGTAAACTGTGAGATTGTCTGACTTGTAAACAAGCAAGCAATAAACACACACTGAAAAAAAAACATAAAACCAAACTCTATTTAAATGGTCACTAATCCATGCCAAGCATGTTGTAAGTTATTAGTGAGCATTAATTCATTTGTTTTCTATAAATTACACAAGCAATTCTATTTCATACATTGTGGAATAAGATGAGAAAGCTTACAGACTTGCCTTTGCTGTGCAGTTTGGGAATGTAAAAACAAATGGAAAGCAGAACAGTTTTTAAGTCCTAATGTTTCTTGCTCCAGAATCTATGTTTTTAATTGTCTCCATGCATGCCCATCCGAACATCAGCAGGAATTATTTCAGCTCACTTGCGTTATGGAGGGCACGTTTAACCTCTTCTCTCATTTTTGCATTTTCAAAGTTTCATTTAAGGAACTCTGTCCCCTCCCTGATGTCACCATTGTTGGATGTTCTTCCTAGGAATGAGGCCACGTGTCTCCAACGATGAGCACTCTCTTTCTCTAGTTATTCCGTATCTGTTCTAGTGTCAGTCTGGAGGTGTTTATTATGACTTCCAGGGTGCCATGATCCGCAGACTTAGCAAGTCTGCCCAGAGTCACGGAGCTGGGCCGTGGGCCAGCTTTGACCACCACCTGCTGCCGCTTTCCCTAAGGTGATTTTCTACAAATTATATTCATTTGAAGCATTTTTGTTTTTATCTACCAAAGTACAGTACTTGGCTAGTTGCACTGTTTTCAAAACCCAGTGTTTCTTTTTGTGTTTTTAATCTCTTTAATACCTGGTGCAATGGAGGCTGCAAATACGTGACACCTTATCTATGAAATTGACTTCATATCCCAATGAGTTAGAGTTTTAAAAAATAGTCATGTGTGGGCTCCTACACACAAGTAAAATGTTGAGATTGAGAGCATAGTATATAACAATCTTCTGGGCTAAGTGTAGGCTACTGTGGCCTTGACTACCATGTACAACTGTGTATGCAAAGTGGGATCCCATCACAGAGTACTTGACTGATGGAGCAGGCTGGGTGCCCCATATCCTTTTATTCCTGCTTCGGTAGTTCTATGCTCTGCGATGAAGCTCCACTCTACATCTGTTACCATGCACACTTTATTCCTTCAGCCCTGGATTCTGCAGTGCTCGTGTAGTATGGCTTATGTTGCATTGACTGATGTTCATGTCTAGGAACATCTAAGAATCTTACATTGCGTTGTGTTGGTAACTTTTCAAAATCCCTTTCTCTGTTTGTTCATTTACTTATCAAAAATAGTCAGTAAATTTGTTCATTTCCAAATAATTATGTAGGTTTTACCATGGCCATTGCTTGCTTATTCTTGGCATTGCACTTTTTTTTTTTTTTTTCCTGTATGGTCCTTAAGCTGGTCTGTATGTTGTATTCCTTGTTCAATTAAAAATATGGAATGTTTGTGGTTACTGGTAATAGATTCCAAAAATATCATAGAATGTGTTTTTATATGCTTTTTAGTTTGTGTTGTCTTATTCAATTACAGAAATGACCACATGTCAACAATACAATACAAAGAACTGAATACAAAGTATTGTATTTAATGTAGCTATTACAAATAAAAACCAACAGAAAAGTAAGGATTTCCACAGCTCAAGCTCTGCAGTTCATCTCCTTATTCAGAGCAGAGTGACATAAGTTTGGAAGAATGGGACCTCAGACCCAACCTGTACTGTTAAGCTTTGAAATGCTGTTAAAGCTTTGAAATACTTGTCACTGAGGTTCATCAAGTTCCTGCCAGCAGGTGGAGCCACGAGAATGCAAGTTAAAGCTGCAGCTGCTGCATTCCTTTTCCTCCCTCAATCCACTACATCCCCTCCCTTCCCTCCCTCCCACTGTCCCTCCCTCCTTCCCTCTCTCTCTCCCACCCATCCTCTTTCTCTCTCTCTCTTTTTTCTCCTTCCTCCCTTTTCTTCTCCCATTTGAACATCTTCCTTTGCCCTTTGTTTCTTTCTCCATTTGTTGTTCCCTTCTTTCTGTATTAGAAGAAAAATTTGTAGAAACACAATTTAAAAAAAAAAAAACAAAACAAAACAAAAAAGCAAGTTGTCAAAATGAGATTCTTATGTTAGCTTAACACTGCCTTGGGTGCTCCAGTCCCTGTGCATGGGCTCCTAAGACTAAAGCTTTAGGGATTTCAGGTTCACCAGAAACCTTTCTTTCCTGACTAATGCGCTATATGTAGCACAGCTTTCGTTCTTTTGTTCTACAAAACAAGTTTTTCCTCTTTGTGATCAACAGGTATGTGCAATTACAAAGATACCAGTTTTCCTTGAAATGGGGGGGGGGAACAGATTTGGGCCTAGTGTTACTGACGTTTGTGAGTTTTATGTCTTACACCCCATTCCCATTCATCTCTCCATCCCCTCATATCTGCCCTTTACCTTTGCAACCTTCCTCATCCCCCCAAAATAAAACACACACAGACACACACATACACACACAAACGAACAAACAACAAACAAAACAAAAACAAAGCATAGAAAAATATCTCCTCTTGGAAGCTGTAATATGCATCCCACAGTATACCTCTCTGTCCCTATATCTTCCCTTACAAATAATCTTTTCAATGTGTCATTTGTCTGGTTCCAGATCTCTGGCTTCTGTGAGACTGACAATATTGGATCCTCACTTGGGCTCCTCCTGGTTACCCTGTTATTGTTTTGAGTGATGGAGATCCTGCAGCTTTGGAACAGCAGGACTGGCCCTTTCACCATCCCAACCATTTGAAGATGATACAGGGTTTGGGGCGAGCCAATTCAGAGCCCTGGGTCTGGGCCTGGGTGATAGCTGAGCCTCATCCCCCCCCCACACACATAGGCCACTTCCTTACAAAGGAGTGGTGGGGCCAGCTCACTCACACTTCTGCCACAAGGTACAGTTCCACTGTGCTGCCAAGATAAAAGATGGGGCCAGCTTTCCTGAGAGTGCGTTTAGTGAGGGGCGGGGCCAGTTATGCACTGCCTGTGGACAGTCACGTGGTCCCTGGCAGCTCTCTATATCAGGAACATCCCCAAGGTGGTAATATGAGTCATGGACTCAGACATGGCCCTCAGCAGCAGTGGCAGCTGGGGCTGGGCCTTCACCCCAGGTGGCAGGGCTGGCTGCTCTCAACAGGTTACTCCTCTCCTTCCTCAAGTCTCCAGGTCCCATCTCTCTGCATAATGCTCAAGCTGCTCCACTTCTCTTTCTCTCCATTATGACTACCACATACTTCCACCTTGGGTGTCTCTCACTGCAGGCTGGCCACGCAGCTAGTGGGCCCTTAAGTGACATCCTCCAGTCATGCTGTGTGGTGTTGGCAAGGGGGTTTCTGTGGCCCAACTGAACCAAGCGCCAGAGGCAGGTTTGTGGGTGACTAATTTTTTAAAAAAGAAAATAGCCTTTTTCTTTCAGCCCATGCAGAGAAGCCAGAACCTTTCACATTCTTAAAGATAAGAAGGAAACATCTCTCAATCCAGTATTCTGGGAGATCATGTTGCAAAAAGCATTGCGGGCGATTTTATGCCAAATTATTATTGAAACAAAAAGCATAATTTTTTTCCTGTTTAGAGAACAGGAAGGTAGGGCCAAGCCCATTTGAATGACACAAGAATGCATAAGCAGCCACCGGAAATATAAAACACATTCATATTCGAAGTGTGGTTGCCCTGGGGTGAACTCAACCCATAGGATTCCATTATGAGTCTTTGCAGATGAAATGGTAATTAGTAGTATGAAGGAGAAACATGACTCCACAATAGGAAAGATGGTACAGCTTGCATGTAAACCTTGTGGCTTTTTTTTTTTTTTTAGCTGTTCCTCCATGCCCAGGAATGGGACTGTATGTGAACTTCACAGACAGATGCGTATTGCCACTTTCTAGGAAGGTCATTTTTAGTTTTACAGAAAATATGTGTTGGGAAAGAGTAAAATAAAATGTTTTAAAAATAGCAAATGAAAAAAGAAGATAGGCTAACTAAAGATTTTCATGTTTCCATCCTGTCCTCCAAATACAATAACCCAGACTCAACCCCGGCTCTCTAGGACATTGCCTTCTGTGCCTTCCCTCCTTCTCTGCCCTCATCTCAGTGGATCACACAGACCTTCCTCCAACAACCTTACTTCCACCCACTATCTTGTTATCTCAACCACCAACTCCAGCAGGCATTCCTAGGAAGTCTCCAGCCAAGCAATAAGGTCAGCAAAGCAGGTAAACAAGTATCAGGTTGTCATCTTCGCTCCTTTCCTCTGAATCCAGCTGCTGAGTTTTCATCTCCAGCTCTGCAGCACACTGCCTCTGTGACTTATCTCCTTCTATTCCCAGGGGGATGTTTTTCCCTCCTATATACCCTCCTCAAAACACCTCACTCATGCCCATTTCCATTCCTAAATGACAACACTCAGTACCTAGAAGCACGTTAACAGCAATCTCCAGTGGCCACACCTATCAAAATCTGAAAAGCATTCCCTACCATGTAAGACACAACAATCACGGCCTTCTGAGAACCAGAGAGGTCAACAGAAACTAAAGAATGTAAACCTCTCCAACAAAGATGACACCAGATTTATGATCATCCTGCATACAGATGGTTAGACGGCATCATAAAAACACAATCAACACGAGCTAGGACAGTATGTCTCCACTACAGCTCAGCCCCTCCACCATAGTGAGCCTCCAGCATTGCAACGTAGCTGAAGCACACGACAAAGACCTTTAAATAGCCTTTATGAACATATGCTGGAGAAAATATTAAATAGGAAATAAATAAACCCTTAAAGAAATCCATTAAAACAAAAACAGTGGAAGGAAATGAATAAATCAGTTTTAGGAACGGGAATAGAAATAGAATCAGTAAAGAAAATCCAAACTGAGGGAAATCTGGTAATGAAAAATATAGGAACTTAGACAGAAACTTCAGGAGGCAAGCCTCACCAACAGAGAACAACAGATGGAAGAGAGAATCCCATGCACTGAAGACACAATAGAACAAGTGGATACCTTGGTTAAAGAGAATGTTGAATCCAAAATAGTGTTGGCACAAAAACCTCCAGAAAATCTGGAACACTGTGAGAAGACGAAATGTGAGAATAATAAGTACAAGGAAGGATAAAAAATGCAGGAAAGTGGCACAGAAAATGTTTTCAACAAAATAATAGAAAAACATTCCCTATCTTAAAGAAGTAAACTCTTATTGTATTAGTCAAGGATGGCTAGAGGAATATAAACAATCAAACAAACAAGCAAACAGTTCACAACTTGGAAATGAAATGTGTGTGTGTGTGTGTGTATTCCACTTCCAGGTCTTGAACCAACACACATACCTATACACAAACACAAACACACACACTTTCCTAAAATTTCCTTGGCAATACCTACATATGAACACATTCAGCAAAGCAGCTGGATACAAAATTAACTTTCAAAATTAGTAGTCTTTTTTTTTAAGTAGTCTTTTATATACAAATGACAAGTAGTCTGTGAAAGAAACCAGGGAAAGAACACACTTCACAATAGCTTCAAGTCATATAAAATATTTTGGCATAACTCCAACCAAGCAAATGAAAGACATGTATAATAAAAATTTTAAGACAATGAAGAGAAATTGAAGATGATATCAGAAGACCGAAAGATCTTCCATGCTCATGAATAAGTAGGATTAACATAGTAAAAATGACCATCCTGTCAAAGGCCATCTACAAAATCAATACAGTCCCTTTCAAAGTTTAACATAATTTCTTAAAGATTTTGACAGGACAATATTCAGCTTCATATGGAAACACACACAGGCACACACACACACACACACATGCACACACAGGATAGCTAAAATAATCCTTAATAATCAAAGAACTATTGGAGATATCACCATCTCCAATTTCCAGTTGTACTATGGATCTATAGTAATAAAAACATCATGCTACTGGCACAGAAACAGGCACACTGTCAAAGGGAATCAAATTGAAGACAAAGACATTTATCCATATACTTACAGACAACTGCCTTTTGATAAGGAAGCCAGAAATAAACAACAGTAAAAAGACAGTACCTTCAACTAACCGTGCTGGTCAAAATGGATGATTACTTGTAGAAGAATCCAAATAGAACTATACTTATCACCCTGTAGAAAAATCAACTCCAGATGGCTCAAAGACTTAACATAAAACCAGATACACTGAACCTGATAAAAGAAAAAGTGGGCAATAGCCTTGAACTCATTGGCATGAAGTTACCATGGGCACTAAGATCAACAATAGGACCTATTAAACTGAGAAGCTTCTTTGAGGCAAAAGGCACCATCAATTAGACAAAATGGCAGACTACAGAATTGGGGAGAAAAAAGGCTTTTACCAACTCCACATCTGATAGAGGACTAATATCCGAAATAAGTAAAGAACTCAATAAAGAACTCTCCCACAAATAATCCAAGTAAAAGACAGAGAACAGATCTAAACAAAGAATTTGCAATAGAGGAATCCAAATTGGCTGAGAAACACTTAAAGAAGTGTTCAACATCCTTAACCATCAAGAAAATGCAAATTAAAAGTTTGAGATTTTCTATCTTACACCAGGAAGAATGACTAGGATCAATAACATAAGTGACAGTCATGCTGGTAAGGATATGAAGAAAGGACAATGCTCCACTATTGTTGTTGGAAGTGCAAACTTGTAAAGTCACTATGGAAATCAATGTGGCAGTTCCTCAGAAAGACGGGAGTTGATCTCTCTCAAGACCTAGCTAGCTATGCCACTCTTGCGTATATAACCCAAAAGATACCTCACCCTACCACAGAGAAGCTTGCTCCACTGTATTCATTGCTGCTCCATTCATAGTAGCCAGAAATTAGAAACAATCTAAATTTTCCTCAACAGATTAATGAGTAAAGAGAATGTGGTACATTTATACAATGGGAAATTACTCAGCTGTTAAAAATGAAATCGTGAAATGATCAGGTAAATGAATAGAACTAGAAAAGGTAATCTTGAGTGAGATAACTCAGACCCAGAAGGACAAATATGGTATTACATTTGTTTATTTGTGGGTATTAGCTCTTATGTCAATGATAACCAAGATATAATCTATATAACCACAAGGTTAGTTATAAAGTAAGAGACTAAAAAAGACAGATAATTCTCATTAGGAAAGGGAAACACAACGGAGAGCTAAGGACGAATTATGGGTGGATTAGAACAGGAGGATCAAATGAGGAAGAGCAGGGAACAGGGAAATATGGGAGGAAATACAGGGAGACACAGCCAAAATTAAGGCCCAACTGAGGGGTAGAATTTTCCTGCATAAGCTTCCTAAAATATATACATATATGAAGGTGATCTAAATAAAATCACCAAAAGGTGTGTGGTGGGGTACAGAATCCCCAGCCACATCTCTTGTCTTTTAGTACTGGGAATGGGTTACATCTAATTTAATTGTTGGCCAAGTGAGTCCCCTGGGAACCCCTAAACCACCTAGCTGTTGCCAAGACAATAGGTTGTTCTCCACAAGCTGATGGCAAGACCCTATTGCTGGAGATAACCCCCGAACAACTCACTGAGCACGAGGAAGTGGAGATGGTTGCCTACATAGAGACTTTATGATGGTATCTGTGGTCCAGGAATGTACCCTGCAGGCTATCAGAGGAGAAAGTAAACTTAGCTACAAACCCTTTGGTCTAAAGTGGTGTTCGGTTTGCAAGGGCCTCAGGGATCTGCGCTAAATGGGGTCCTGGAGCTCAAAGGAGAGGTGGAGAGCTTCCCCCATCTCTAACTTAGAAGCAGCCTCCAACTGATAATCAAACGAAAAGTTAGTTTTAACTACTCTTTAGGGTAGGCTGCACAGCCGGCAGTAGATGCTCAACAGAAAATGAAATCAACAGTCACTCTGGAGTTCCTTACCTCATAATGTTGTGTCACTTTTAAAACATTTCATCACATATGTATGTACATATATGTATATCTTTTATGATATATATATTCTCTGTTTTTACCTCATAGGAACTTTACAGTTTTGTTTTATATGGAATTTCTGAGTGTGTGAACAAGTGGGTCTCTACATCTGTATCTGGTTTTATTTTGTATTGTATGCCTTTCCTTTTGCCCTTTTCCTTCTGTTGATTGTTTCATTTTTTCTCTGACGTGTTAGCGTTTGTTCTATTTTATTTTATTTTATTTTATTTTATTATTATCGCTTACAAGCCTATTTATTCTCTAATAAGAGACAGAAACAGGGTGGGTCTGGATCAGAGGCAGAAGGGGAGGAACTTCAGAGAGAGAGAGACAGAGACAGAGAGAGGAAAGCATAACCAGGATATATTTATTATATGAGAAAAATTTATTTTCAATAAAAGCAAAACAAACAGAAGAAAATACTAAATAACTCTAGCAGAAGCTGTTGTAGTCTTACAACAATTGAAGGCATAATATGAGAATCTATAAAATAAAATTTAAATTTCACTGGGATGCATTTAAATTCAAATGATAATAAGAATAAAATGAATCTTCATGTCACCATTACTTATATTCTGAAAAACATTGCCACTTCTTTGACAATTTGAATGGATTTTTCTGCCCTGTCCTGTGCAGTCCTTAGTGTCTGTTGGTGGCAAAGCATGCTTGAACATGTTACCAGAGTATAGTCACTGGAAAGGTGCGCTTTTAAACCAAGAAGGATTAAACAGGATGTCTAGTTCTGCTTTTGCATCGAATCATCACAGACCAGTAAAAAGGAACAGAATGGGGACTGGTTTTCTGATCCAAGTATCTTCCCGAAGGAGCTAACATGAGACAGGAAACACAGCTTAAGCAGTATTTCTCTTGGTACACTGAGAGGAATGCAGTTTAATTAAAACTAAATAAGCTAATATTCCCAGAAAGACATATTGTTTAATAACTGCAGTTCAGATACTCACATGCATTTAACCCTTGATTAGATCTCTGTCAGAGTGCACATCATTCTTATTGCCCCGTGAGCACTAGTGATGGAAGCCGTGGTTTCCCCTTTTACACATGTCTTTGATGCAAAAAACTGTTAACTCCCTCATTCATGACAGGCAGCTAACAAGTGGTAGGTCTGGGACTACACTGCAGTTTACTCTGATTCTCAAATGCATTTATTTCTCTAACAACTGAGCAACTCAAAGAGAAAGCAGAGCTTGCTCATATCATCCTTCCCAGGGTCACCCACAGCCAGGATGACTTCTAGGGGTGACGAAATGGGCTATTCTGGTTTTCAGAAGGTGAAAGAGTAACTGAGATGAGAAAGTTCTTTCTTCCCTAAGGAAAAGGGTTTCCGGAACGGAATGAGAGCTCTGGTTGTTTCCAATCAGTAGAGAGCACACACTTGGATATTTGGTTTGATTGTCCATTTTCTAATAGGGACCAACTTAGTGGAATGACCATGTGTACGCACAGCTCGCTGTGCAGCAAGGCTCACACAGTCAGGGCTGGGTCATGTGGAAGCAGTTCAAAGATGGGCAAAGCAGAGAAGTGCAGAAGCAGTAAAGGAGAAAAATTGGGTTACCTTCTTGAGGAGTTTCTCTCCCACTTTTCCTTTGTTTTCACTTATGAAGATGACTTCTTTGTAGAGTTTATATAGTTCGCGGTGACTGGGTTTTCCAAAGTATGATCATTTGTATAGTTGATTACATATACATTTAAATGAAATACATGATTGAATATTTCGAAAAATTTTGTCCACTGCATTCCATGTGTTCTAGAAACAAATGTACTTCACTACTGTAAATTCATGGATTTTCTTAGCTAAAAGGAAACATTTTACAAATTAGAAAATATACAGGAAATATTATTAGATATAATGTGAGTGTTCAAGCATGCTGCACTTGTCTTCAAACCCAGCACTCAGGAGGTGCTCAATGAATTCCAATCCAGCCTGGTCTACACAGCAAGACCCTGCCTCAAAAAGTGAGAATTGTGTTGGAAAATTGCATAAAACATATCCTTATTATGTGCCTTCATTCATACTCACAAACGTACATATGTAGTCATAGCTATACATGTAAACTTCTTTTCATTTTAATTCAAGTGTTTTAGATTTGGGCTATATTTAATATTTTTATTATTCATCCTGAAACCGTTATGAGCATAGTTCTAAGTGGCTGAAGACATTTTTAAATAGTCCATGCCATGAAAGCAAAATGTTTTTGAAAACATGTGGGTGAGACTTCTTCAAGAAAGAAACAAGGTTGTCTGATACTGATTGAGGTGAGGAGACACCCTGAGTCTTGGCCTCTCTGATCTCCCAAGGAGCCTTATTAAGTAATAGACTTAAGCAGTGGGCTCTTTGCTTCTGGAACTTTGGAGCAAACATCACATTCTTACAAGATGTAAGTGGAAAATTACAGGTAATGGAGCTGACCATAGCTCCCGACATCTTACTAGGTGTTCTTAATGGCTGCTGCAGTTACCCATGTGATAGTGGTCTGATGACTGAGCAAAGAGGAACCCTGCTGAATGTGCCCAGGACCAGAAACAGGAAGCATTTGCTCTGCTCACACCAACAGAACGTAGACTAGCAGGAAGGGAAGGGCATGTTGGGGTTTTAAACTCATTTCCAGAGATCCTGGTAGGGATGTTTGTGCCCAGATCCTCATTCTAGAGAATGATTCATTGTCTTCCCCTTAAACGTTTTGGTAGTTAAGCTATTTCATTTAATACTGACCATTCAAAAGAGATTTTCTAAGCTCAAACTCAGGGGCTGGCATCTGGAATTCACCAGACTTCAGTGTTGACAGCTCTTAGTGAATATTTTTATCGTCTGGATTATATCAAATTGGATAGCATCATCAGTCTTTTATTATTCCCACACTTTCCATGGCAGTTTTTAATATTGCTGTTGCCAAGTCCCTGCTTCATACATATTAGTAGGTCAGTGAATGCAAAGCGCTTTGGGAGAAGCAAACACATGCCATGCCTTCAATTTCCAGTAGCCTCCTCCAATTTAAAGTTAATTGTTTGTGAAGTAAAGACAAAGGCCCAGTTCTTATGAGCCTGAAAGCATTTTCATACATGCCATTTTACTCACTTCTCATGAAAATACTATGAATTGAACAAAACGTTTGTTTTTTAGATGAGAGAGTAAAAGTCTAGTCAAGTTTCAGAGTCACATAGCTAAAGTGAAATTTGTCCAGATAGTCACAGCAACTTGAGTATCTCCATTATATCCCTTCCCACCATTCAAAGCAAATGCAATATGTTTGTCTCTGCCCACAGGCAATCCCTAATTTCAGTTCTAGTTGAGTAAGACCAAGCCTGGGAGTTACAGAAAGGATGCACAGTGGATTGCAGGCAAGTCTGAGCTATGTAAAGAGGTAAAGAACCAAGGGCTGGGCACATGTCTTGGTGCCAGGGAACTTGCCTAGCATATAGAAGGACCTGGGTTCCATTTGCTGTGCTGCCAAAACAGATGGGGCAACAGACAAGCAAGCATTTCTAATTTTACTTGTCACCGACTACACACATATTTTAATGAAGTATGAACAAGGAGTGAGATTGAGATCATGAGTAGGAGTGAACATGAGCAGCGCAGGGTAGGTAAGAAGAAAATCAGCCTCCCATGTTGGATGATTTTAGCAGTCAAGTTGCCCTCCACTCCCCAGGTACTCTCATCTATAAACATTCCAGAAGGAATAGAACATTGGATTCTTGGCTGGGTGACAAACAAGCAAATGAGTCATCAGAAAACCCAGGGCTGGAGTAGGTTTTAATCTGATTTGAAGAAACAGACATCTAAGGGCCGCGTCTCTCCATTCACCTGGCAGCAGCTAGATCCTTGATGTCCATCACCTCTTACATTCTGTTCCTGGAGCCCTTTATTCACGGCCAGGTCTCAGCAAGCCCAAGTCCAGCTTCTGCACTGTACGCACAGTGGATTGGAGATATGAAAGATCATTGGTTTAGCATTCGGATCATTTCATCTTGGTGCTGCATCAGCCTGACTTTGAGCAACTCCCTTCAGGTATTACACATGTGAAGTATACACCTGTCTAAATTAATAAAATAAATGGCATAACATATGATGACCCCCAAGGGAGGCTTTTCACAAAATACTCCAATATCTTTTATACCTTTGCACCCTGCTCTTTTCAAGCACGTTTTGTTTCATCACAGTCCTTAAGTCTTACATTCACAGAATGTAAACATGATTTTTACACAGAATGTAAAAATGATTGCATAAACATTGTATACAAAACCTAAAATGAAGAAATAATTCCTCCCTTCAGCTTTCTATGCAATGAAATAGTAGATATTGTTGTAAGTGGGGTTCACTATGCTGGGTGGGCATTTGTGTTGTTACTGGATTTGTTAATTAATGTGGAGAGTTGGAATTAGAATTTTGAAGAGGGGGGAGCTTATATGAAAAGGCTAAAGGACATTCACCCTTGAAAACTTACTAAAATAAGCCACTAACAACCAAATAATATATGACGCTTTAAACTCTTACACCAAACTATTCAAACCGTGCCTCATGGACCAGTCTCATGAAACAACACCTGGGGGAACTAACGAAAGTGCAGAGTCCCAGGCCCCATCTCACATGAACCGACTCAGAACTGTACATTGGCAAGGCTTCTTATTAACTGTATGAGAATGTTTCAGACTAACCGATGAGATATTTTCAGGTCTATTATCCTATTTGATTCGTACAATCTTTCTGTTTTATTACACACAGTATTACTTCTGATTTCTCAGCTGCAAACCTCTTTTGCCAGAGAAATTTGAAGAAGTTAGGAAGTAAGTCAGACTGAGATTTGATGGCAGGTTGTCTAATTTCTGTGTGATTCTCCGGACCCATCCATGTCTCTAGTGTATGTTCATGTATAGAATCTACCTTGAAACTAGACTTGGCAGCCCTTTCTAATCTTAAAGCCAGGAACAACCCTGTCTCCTGACAGAGGAAACCTCTCAGCAGATGAGGAAACACTGCTTCCTTTTGGGGCAAACACAGAGTCTGGTTCTGTGCCAAGGAGACAACCAGGGCAATTCTCCCTTCCTTCTTCCCTTTTCTTCCTTTATGTCTCTCTCTCTTTTTTTTTACACTTGGGCAGTTGACGTCTTCAATGACATCAGCCTTCTGTGAAGTCTTTCTGTGCATTCATTTCTAGCTGATCCCATCATCAGAATGCTACTATTATAGGCTGCCACTCCTTAAATTGCCCAACCTCGGTGGCTGACTGGCCTTCTCTGAGGTGCCTCAGGTGACCGCATGCATCATTAGGCAAGGGCCTGATTCACTTGCTTACTAGAAGTGGTTGGAAGATGTAGGTAGAAGTTCCTCCACATTCCTTCTTCAATATTCCCAAGCTCATTCCAGAAAAGATGTTCGAGATAGCACTAGACAGGCTGCAGTTTGGGATGGGTTCTCACCAGTGATTTATTGAGCCTTTAATGCGAGATCCACCATATATGTAAAATACATATATGTTTTACATAGACGGTGGGTTTAAAAAAATGAAGAGTGAAAGTCCAGGACATACTGAAGACAGTAGTATGTGATCTGCTACTGCATTTCATTACGTTCATGAAATCGTCACGAGCAAGCTTGGCAGGATCTGTAGGTGGAGACACCTGCCCTACAATCTCTTAACTTTTCATCTGGCCTGTCGTTGCAGCACGGAACACAACAAGCCCTAAGCGCTTGTTAGGCCGGAAACCTGCACGCACAACAGGTCGCTATACTCAGACTTACTTGCAAAATGAGAACAAATCCAGAGGAGGATAGTTCTCTTTAGCAAAGATCAATAAGAACTGGTTTTCTCATCCCGACAGTGCTTTTCTGTCCATCAGTAGACCCCTAGCTGCCTCACAGAGTGTGTTTAACCTCCCACCATTGCCCCACCCATCTGCACATGCCCATACATCCATGCTTCCATCCTGAACTAGCCTTTATCAGTTACCCTTCTGAATCCCAGGTGTCATTTCACATAATTCATTTTTGGACCCTTCTCAGTTAATAATAACCACAGCTCACAACCTGTGTCTGTCCTCCAGAGTTTAGGTGTCCTGCCTGTTCGGACAACCGTGTCATCTTTATTGCCTCTTATTGGGCTTATATCCACCTGGTTTGCTAGATTATGATTTAGTTGTTTGTACGACTTTACAAGCTCCCATGATACTAGTGATTTGCTCTCCCTATATGTGGGTGCCATAATAACTCCCTGTTGGAACAGAGATCTCTCTCACATTAGGAAATGTCAGGTCCTGCTCTTGAAGTGTGCACTGAGTGGGTCAGGCCTGATTATACCCTCGAACACTGTGGTCCTTTGAGGTTCCTCCTGCTGCCCAGGGCTGTAGCCAGACTGGTAGGACTTGTTCTCTTGCTTCATGAAGAGAGCTCCTCATTTCAGAAAAGTCCCGCCTATCATCTCTCAGCCTAAAACCCAAACGCCTTGCTTGGCTTTAGCACAGATAAGTGCATAAGACTTTAGGACTTTTTTTTTTTAAATTAAGAATCAGTATTTGAGCCAGGCATGGTGGCACAAGCCTTTAATCCCAGCACTCAGGGAGGCCAAGGCAGGAGGATCTCTGTGGGTTCAAAGCCAGCCTGGTCTACAAAATGAGTCCAGGATGGCCAAGGCTACACAGAGAAATCCTATCTTGAAAAAAGAAAAAAAAAAAAAAGAAAGAAAGAAAAAGAAAAAATACTTAGTATTTGTGCCAGATATGTTGTAACAATAAAACTTAAGAGCACATACTTTTATAAATCCCACTGACTTTTTACATGATAATATTTATGTTCTCATGCTGTGTAGATGAAAATAATTCAAATAACTTTTACAAAACTAGTAATTATTTCATGACAATAAACTGTTTCAAGAAAGATAGTTCAAAAAAAAAAAACAAAAAAACAAACAAACAGGTACTAAAATACAAAGATTCTGAAAAGGATTCCAGTGGTGCTGACATGGAAGTCTCACAAGAAACACTTTAAAAAATGAAAAGAAGAGTTTGAAATTACAAAAGTCGAATTGGCCTAAAAGGAAGAATATCTTGAGGGCTACAGAATCAGGTGATCTTCAAAAGAGCAATTCCACACACTCGCCCTATTTAGAGAGAAGTTCTTTCAAGATGCAACTCCAAGGCTGTTTGTAGACACACTCTCTTGTGATCCAGAGCTCAGGAGGTAGAGAACACTGTGAGCTAGAGGCCAACGAGGTTACACAGAGAAGTACTTAAACACAGAAAAGTCAGTCAAACACAGACAGACCAAAGTCCGAGACAGAAAGGACTTCGTTTATGGTTATGGGTGTCAAAGGTAGCAGCAAAAATGAATGTTTTAGGCTTCTGTAGTTTTCCTGGGCTTCATTTTACTGTCAACACATATTTGAAAGTACAAATTGTTAGACTATTCTAGCAATTGATTGCCAAGTACAGATTTAGGCTACCATCAGAGATAGGGAGGTTCTGTTGAGAGAGGCTTAAAACTATTTTTGACCACACGGGGGAGTCAAGTGTAGGTAGGAGTGTTTCAGATTCTCAATCTCTGTCCTTGTTGACTGGCCTTAGGCAGTCTTCAGTTTCCTTAAGCCTTCTGCTGACTCCTTTCTGGAGGAGGACACTGGGGCCAGTGAGTTTTTGAGGATCAAATGGCTGAGCACGTGTGGAAGGCAAGACTGTTCTTGTGCAAGACTGAACTCTGTGTATGTTGGTCCATTTGTTAATCTCCCAAATTCAACGTAGTGCAGTAATTCAATTGCATACATGTGTTGACATCAAAAACAGAGTTGGGTTCTGGAGAGATGGCCCAGCCGTTAAGAGCACTGGTACTCTTCCAAAGGACCCTGATTCAATTCCCAGCACCCAGATGGCAGCTCCCAACTATCTGTAATTTCAGTTCCAAGAGATCTGATACCCTCACACAGACATATGTGCAGGCTGAACACTAATGTACATAAAATAAAATTAAACAAATGATTTTTAAAAAAACACAGTGACAACAAAGCCACAATTCAAAAAAAGTTTTTGTGTTCTCAGCAATTTACAATTGCTGTTTTATGTAATTCTAATTTGTTTTAAGAACAGAGATAAGGTACTTCGTATATTGTTTAATCGATGAGCTGTGAGATTAGCACCATATTTTAATAGAGCAAACTGTTAGCAAGTGCAAGGTATATTCCTGTTTCAGAATCGTGAAAGCGTGAATACATGGCAATCTTGGATTAATGACAGATGAGAACATTAATTTCCATCTATTTAAAGCCACTTATGTTTTAAGAATAAGAAATAAAATCTTAAATAACTTAGAAACCGTTTTTAAATCATGAAGGTAGCCATTCACAAAATTATGGTTGGCTTCAAATCTCTGAATAGTCCTTATGACTCTTCAGGGCTATAAAAACAACATGTGGGTAATAAAGCAAGATAAACAATGTGGATGATTTGCTAATAGAAAAACTGAACCTCTCCATGTAAGTCACAAGCCAAGACAAACATTTTATAGAAAATTACTATATTAAATATATGTAAATTAACATATGACATGCATTCTTTATAACTCGAAATCCTTTGTTTATCTTTTAAAATTTCTATATTTTATGTGTGCAGAAATCAACCTTGTTTTCCATTAATAGGTGAATAAATAATACAACTTTAGTATACAGGCACATACATATATAATGTAATATTACTAAGCTCTAAAGAAAAGCTTCAGAATTTTCAGGAAAATGGATGGACTTATAATGTATAATATTAATCAACATCATAAAGTCTCAGAAAGAAATGAATTGCATGTTGTCTTTCTTATGTGAAGTCTAACCAATAATTTATGTATACAATGTATAAATGTTTACAGTACAATATGAGGAAAAGAGAAGCATAGAAAAGCTAAATAAAAAGGGATGAGGTAAGACTAAATGTGGGGAATGGACATGAGCTGTGAAAGAGGACATAAAACTAATTGATTCTCTAGTTCTAATTCTTTCATTGCCTATTTTGTTTTGGTCATAGATAAGTGTGTAAAATGTATTTGTTTCTGACACTGTCTAAGTTAATGTGAAGCTGCATAGCTTCTATTTTGGATGCCAATTCTAACTGTATAAATTCATTAAGTTGTATAGACATTGGGTCTGATTAATTTTTCTGTGTGATTTTTTTATTTACTTCCACGGTTTTTAAATAATAAAATGTATAAAATACATACATTTAATTGGAATGTTTTATAATTTATTTATTATACTTAATCATTTTGGTGGTCAAAGTTGTCTTGTATTTGGCTGTTGGAATCCTCTTTAAGTTTGTAAGAGGTAGCATGCCTAAGTTTCCGCCCCCCTCATTTCTCTTTTTCTCCCTTCATCCCTCACTTATGTCATGGCCAGTTCTTCCAGGCTCATCTCCTATCCCAGCCTCCTACTTACTGTCCTAGCTTCAGAGTCAACCTTAGGTGCTTTCCATCACTACTTGTGTGAATGACTAGTTCTGAGCACCAAGACTGCTCCCCGCTTCAGAGTGGGATCCACCTTGGGACAAAGCTGGCCTGTGCAGGGACTAGTACGGAGGAAGGTCTTCTAAAGAGGTAACTTAACACCACTTGACTCAAGCCATTTTCAGAAAGACAGAATATTCAAGTGAAAAGTAAGCTGTTTTAGAACACACTCTCTAAGTGACAAGAGGTTTGTAGAAATTGATTCTCAGAGCTTAGGCAACACCCCAAAATGTTTTAATTTAATTTTTAATTACACTTTATTTACTTTGTATCCCCCCTCCAGTTCCCTCCCTCCTCCCCTCCCAAGCCCTCTCTTCTTCCCACTTCTCCACACATGCCCCTCCCTAAATCTACTGGTAAGGGAGGGTTTTTCTTCCTTCTGATCCTAGTCTGTTAGGTCTCATCAGGAGTGGTTGCATTGTCTTCCTCTGTGGCCTGGTAAGGCTGCTCCTCCCTCAGTGGGAGGTGATCAAACAGCAGGCCAATCAGTTCATGTCAGAGGCAGTCCCTGTTCCCATTACTATGGAACCCACTTGAACACTGAACTGCCATGGGCTACATCTGTGCAGGGGTTCTAGGTTATCTCCATGCATGGTACTTGGTTGGAGTATGAGTTTCAGGAAAGACCCCTGTGCTCAAATTTTTTGGTTCTGTTGCTCTCCTTGTGGAGCTCTTGTCCTCTCCAGATTTTACTATTATTTCCCACTTCTTTCATAAGATTCCCTGCATTTTGCCCAGAGTTTGGCCATAAGTCTCAACATCTGCTTTGATAGTCTGCAGGGCAGAGCCTTTCAGAGGCCCTCTGTTGGGAGGCTCCTAACTTGTTTCCTGTTTTCTTCTTCTGATGTCCATCCTCTTTGCTTTTCAGGATGGGGATTGAGCATTTTAGCCAGAGTCATCCCTCTTGATTAGTTTCTTTAGGTGTACAGATTTTAGTAGGTTTATCCTATATTATATGTCTACATGAGTGAGTATATACCGTGGTAACACCCCAAATTTTATCTTAAACAATCTATGTGCCATGATTGAGAAACAACATAGGAATAAGTTCTTAGCATCAGGCAGCAGAGAATTAAGTGGTATTCCTTGTCTTTTTTTAAAATATTTTTATTTAAATTAATTTTATTTATTACAGTTTATTCACTTTGTATCCCATCTGTAGCCCCCTTCCTCGTCCCTTCCCAATCCAACCCTCCCTCCCTCTTCTCCCATGCCACTCCCCTAGAAAACTAATAAGGGAGGTCCTGCTCCCCTTCCCTCTGACCCCAGCCTATCAGGTTTCATCAGGACTGGCTGCATTGTCTTCCTCTGTGCCCTGGTAATGCTGCCCCCTCCTCAGGGAGAGGTAATCAAATAGTCAGCCCCTGAATTCATGTCAGAGACAGCCCCTGTTCCCCTTATTAGGGTGTCCATTTGGAGACTGAGCTGCCATAAGCTACATCTGTGCAAGGGTTCTAGGTTATCTCCATGAATGGTCCCAAGTTGGAGTATCAGTCTCAGAATGGCCCCTGTGCCCAGATTTTTTGGTTTTGTTGTTCTCCCGAAGACCGGGCATAATGCCTCCTGCACTGACAATCATGGCTTGGAACCATCTTCGCTTCTTGGCAAACAGGGCACTGATAAATGGAGATGTATAGTCAATCAACCTCTCTTACATGCACTACTGTTTTAAAAGTTATTATATCATTCCATTCTCTTAAAATAATCAGCTACAAATAATCCTTATGATAATGAAGCTTATTTTGCTGCTAGTTATTCTATTGCCCAATCGTATTTTGGGTTATTGTAGTTTTGTTCTGCTTTAATCATAAGGCGGTTGCCAAAAAGGTTTGTGTTATGGTTTTAACATGAAGTTATGCTTTCAAATAGACTATAAGATGCCACAGACTGCAGAACCCATCATTCTATTCTTTAAACTAGAAGAGAAAAATTAAAAAACAAAAACAAAAAACTGAGCATCTTAGAGCTGATCATTATGGCATTATCACCAAAAAGTGTTTCCTAATGTCTCTTGCTAATTTTGTGAGATTTGGTGAAAGCAAGAATGAATAGTATGATTCACATATCCTATTACTACGGCTTATTTGGCACTGTCTTAAATGAAAGAATGAGATAGAACATTCTTTAAGCGTAGTAAACTCTTGTCTTATGACAGCCTCAATGATACTGAGGTATTTACTCAGTGGACATATCAGTGTCTGACATACAACCTTAGTAAGTTCACCACTGGCTTGTCAGTATATGCATTAACTATGACTTCAAATGTGCTTTATTTCTTTAAAATCTTCATCTGCCTGAAACTATTGTCAGGCAGTGGCTGAACCCAGTTTGGAGTCTCCAGTAGTGAGATTAGCTCTATTAGGAGAGACCCATGAGGAAACACTGGCCCCTCTTTTCTCCCTCCTGTTACCCACTGTTAATTAAGACATGGCAATCATTTGAAACTCTGGATTGATTCATCATATTTTCTTTCAATTCTTTAACAAGATACATAAAGCTCCATTTTAGGAATATCCGAATAGGATAGAGATTTGGTGATTCCGGGACCCTTTTCTGCCATCCCAGCATGCACTCACACACACACACACACACATACCCTCCAAACTATGCCTCTCTCCACTTATCCACAGTGAGCATATTATAGCGATGTTCATGCTGGCATTCAGCCTCCACACTATCATAACTGTGCATTAGTATATGTAATGATTTCTTTTTCCTTTGGGATATAATCTTTTACCTTTCCTTGGACTTAATAATCTGTCCTTTTTCCTTAAGGGACATGCTATTTGTTTTTAATGTACCTGCCACTGTTTTAGCACCTTTTAAGCAGTGAATATTTTTCTTTCTCTTGTCAAATATACTAGGGGGAGGTCTGCTTTCCTGTACTTGAGCAGGATCCCTGGAGCGTTACAGAAAGTATCCGCACACGTTACATAAGCTGCCTCTGCACTTAAATATCCCTTTTAACTGCCATTCTCAGGGTTCTTACAGTTTTCTCCTCTGCTGATACCACTTTTCCTGTCTTCAGCCTTGCACATTTTGGGATACACCCCTGTCTGTCAAGCAGTGAGAAGCCAGCCTATGTCTTTGTATCTCTTAAGAGGTTTTCTCCCATCCACCTCTTAATGATGAACTTGCCTGGATCTAGGATTCTGGATTGGGAAAATGCTTATATATGTTAAAGATATTCTTCTGTTGTTTTAATATTGCTGTCGAGAAAGTCAACAGCATCTTCATCCTTATTCATACTGTGAACTCCTTTGCTCTCCACGGAATGTTGGATGAGCTGGTCTCTGAGTGTTCCGATGTTTGTAAGCCTTTGCCCTGCTTCAGGTCTGGTTTTTTCCCCCACAGTAATAGTGACTCACAAGAGTATTTTAACCTGGAATATTCTGTCTTTTATTTTTAGAAATAAGTTTTATTCAGTTATTTATGAACATTGCCTTCCTCTCTGTGTTCTCTGTAATTGGAACTGGCATAGGTTTTATGAGAATCTTAGAAAATAACTGGTTTTGTTACTCCTATTATAGGAGACTTTTCATATCTTCATCTTTTTCACCGTAATTTGGAAAGTTTCCCACTTTAATGTTTACATGGATTTTGTTCGTGTCTTTGAAAATTTCAATCATATTCATCCCCTCCTTTAACTCGTCGCAGATCCATGCGTACTTATCCAACTTACTCATCCAACTTCATCTTCTGTCTTTTCCCTTGAAGCCCATTGAGTCCAAATTGTTATATAATTTTGAATACTGCAGCTTGGTCAACCCCCCCCCCCCCCATCACACACACAAGGGCTGTGCCCTTGAAGAAAACTGACTGTCCCTCCCCAAGTATCTATTTTGCCAGCTAACTGACAATAGCTCCTCAGCTGGACCTTGTTCCTACCTCCTTCTTCATGCTGAAATTCTGTTCTGTTTGAGCTTGTGCAGGTTTTGTGAATTCTTTCACAACCGCTGCCAGTTGATATATGCAACTACCTTGCTAAGTCTAGAAAATACTGTGTCTTTGTAGCCATCCACTGCCTCTGTCTCTTACATTCATCCTACTCTGTTCTTTAATGATCACTGAGTCTTGGAAGGCAGGGGTGTGAAAGAAGTGTCTTAGTTTGGGAAGAGCATTCTGAACTCTCGTATTCTCTACACCTTGACCAGTTGTATTAACATCCACCTACTGCATAAAAACAGTCTCTCTGATAAGAGTTGAGAGACAGGCTAATCTGTCCTGATATTAATTTCTCAGACTTGTTAATTGTTGTTCCTAGCACATTTTATGGCATTATATCATTTTTATCAATGTGGTATTAATTTATGTCTTTAAATAATATAATGGATTTCTGGTGGTTTATCTTCTTTTCATTTTCTTCTCTTGTATCTGTGTCTTCCTTCTTCAAATTAAAAATACACAATTTGAAGGGGAAAGGAGCAGTGATGGGGAGGAAGGTTAACATGGAGAGAAATATGGGAGGATGTAGTGGAGGAGTGAGGATAACTACTATTAAGGATATTTATGAAGGCCACATAGAAACCTACTATTTTATAAGCTTTGTGTGCCTGTGTGTGTGTGTGTGATATTTATATAAAAGAGTTTTGTTGGAATTACCCTACAAAGGGAATAATGATCAGAGGTATCCTGGAGATCCCTCAAATAATACAAGATTGCTAAATCTTGTCCTATAAAAGATTTTGATTCTGAAGATTTGGGGTGGAGCCCCACGAGAGGAGGCAAGTCGGCTTCCGAAGGGCCATTTGGATATATCTGAAGACATTTTCCATCATCAGGCTGGAGAGTGGTGTCTGTTCCTGTGTTTAGCGGTGAGAGGCCTAGGATGTTGCTGTTAGAGCTAGTGTTGTCATATTTAACAGGAACAAGATTTAGCAATCTTTTAAGAAACCTTTCAGCTCATTCTGAGGCAACTGAGGCTCCAGAACACTGGTCCTTCCTGTTGGTCCTTCCTGTTTCTCAGCCAGGGCACCTCAGAGTTGCAGATACTTATAAAGCTTTAGGCCCATTGCTCAGCAGGGTCAGAACATTGTTCAGTGTCGAGGCAGCATCTAAAGGTCTAGTCCAGAGCAGGATGCTTATCAGAATTTTAGAAGGCAATGAGAGGTAAGGGGACACTGGGAGTCCAAATGTTCACTAAGAGCATTTTTAAAGTAAACACACCTCATTAACCCTCTTGCACGTAGATGCCTGACATTATGACCTGCACTAACTCATTAAACTTACTTTATTCATATTGCCTAGATCCCAAGTTTTAGTCTCACAAAACAATCTTCTGATGACAAATTGCCTTCTGCTTTAGAACTACCTGCAGCAGCTGTGCTCTGCCCTGATAGCAAAGTTGAACCACGGAGTGCCAATCCCCCATCCCTGCCCAAGAACAATTAAATTGGAATCCCTACGGGTGGTATCCTTGTGAGTCTCAGATGAGTCTTACACAGACATGAGCTTGGAAACCACAGGCCTGTGGGGGAAATAGGTTACTTCGTCTCTTCAGTGGCAACATTCCAATTGCTTTAGTGGTTATGTTTCTCATCATAAATTATAAATTTAATAATCTGGCTTATACTTTATATTTTCTGTGTTTCTTAAATCCGTTCTGGGATCCTGACCAAACTAGTTCTCAAGCCCATGGCCAAATGTCAGGTCCCAGGGTGCAGGGATTTAGTTGAGATATCCCTGCTTTCCTGCCCCACCTGCTGGCCTTTCCTCTTTCTTCCTGTCTGTCTCTTAAACCTACCTCAAACTTCATTTACTTTTTAGAGCTTTGTTCCACTAACTGTAAGGAAGAAATAGCTGCAAACCTTGGTTTTCAAATATGGAGGCTCTTTGATGGTAAGCTAATCTGGCCTTTGGATACAACTCCAATTTATAAGAAACACGGAAGGCGGTGGAACTAATTAAGCAACCACAGGGAAGAATTTTGACTAAGCCAGAAGGCAGACACTTAATAGTATAACTGGCCCATCTCTGGAATGAGTCACTGTCGTGAAAACAAACAGACCAAAAAATGACACAGAAATAATGGTATGATACTAAAATAAAGGATATTTTTGCTTAGTTAAAAGACACAAATAAGAGGTAATATGCGGTCTTCAATTAGATACCACATGGATAAACCAGCTATAAGTAACATTCTTACAGCCACAGGGGGAATTTGAGTGTGGTCTGAATACTAGATGATACTCAGGAGCTACCGTTTTGTGTGTGTGTGTGTGTGTGTGTGTGTGTGTGTGTGTGTGTGCATGAAGAAGTTAGTGGACTCTTTATTGTTTCTGGGGTGTGGAGGTCAGGAGTTCTTGGAGGGGCGGGTCATTTTCCTCCTCACCACCACAGGCTTCTGGCTTCGCAGGATGGCACTGGCCCTGCAGATGGCCGCCATTCGCAGATCGGGGTGGTACCTGTTCTTTGGGATCATGTACCTGATGCTGCTGAGGGTGGCCCGAGCATTCTTGTTCACGGTGGTTCTCACAGAAGTGGCGGGCTTTGCTGACCGGATCTGTCTCATGACCACCACAACCCCTTTGCTATCCGCTGTGGCCTCCACTCCCACAGTCTTGCGGTGAATCAGCCTGTTGTAGCGGAAGGAGTTGCAGGCCTTCATATTATTGGTCTCGGTGCTGTATGTCTGCTTCTTCCTCTTGATCGCGGAACTGCAGCAGTTCTGAACCACCATCCATTGCGCATGGGCGGATATAGCGGCTCCTCACTCTATGGCTGTAGGAGACGGAAAGAGCGCTACTGTTTAAAAAATAATAATTTTTTTATTAGTTAATTTCATTTTTCTCAGTCATAGGGCCTTCCCTCTTCTCCCCCCCCCCCCAGTTCCACCCTCCCTCCTGCATCCCCTCTCTCCTATTCCTAGAATAGGAAAGCCCCGCCTATCCAGACACCACAGCTCATTTATTCATGTGAGGACTGATTTTGACTTCCTCCCCTGTGGCCTGGTAGGGAAGTCCCATCATGGGGAAGCGAATCAAAAGTGATTAAAAAGTCAACATCTTAGTGTACTAAAAGAGGGATTTTGGGAGAGATATATAGATACTTTCTAGGAAACATAGTCCCTGTCAGAGATATCCCCCACTCCTCTAACTAGTGGGCCCACATGAAGCCTAAGATGCCCATCCGACTTATGTTCTTGGGGTCTGTGCGTTGTAATTTCCTTGTTTTTAATGGCTGAGTAGTATGCCGTTGTGTAAATAAACCTCAGTTTCTTTATCCATTCTTCAGTTGAGGGATATCTAGTTTGTTTCCAGTTTCTGGCTATTACAAATAAAGCTGCTATGAACATGGTTGAGCAAATGTCCTTGTTTTGTATGGTGGAGCATCTTTCAGGTGTATGCCCAAGAGTGGTATAGCAGAACTTGAGGTATGGCTATTTTTAGGAGCTATACTTAATGATGTAAGGAATGGTGATGCCACTGGGATTGCATAGGAATCGTACTTGGTTTTTAGAAAGGCATAGAGGGGATAAAATACCATTCTGTCTGAAATCCATTTTAAATTGCTCCAGTCAGAAACAGGTTAAGCAAATATAACAAAATATGAATGAGAATTCAGTCTAGATGTGAAAGTGACTCTTTGCTACACTCTTTTGTCTGTTTTTATTTGTTTAAAATTTTTCATAATACAAACTAGAGCAATAAAAAAGAAATAGAAAATACTTAAAGCAGTGTTTCTCAACCTGTGGGTGATGACCCTTTTGGAGGTTGAATGACCTTTTCACAAGGGTCAACAGGGGCCGCCTAAGACCATCGGGAAACACAGATGTTTCCATTATGATTCATAACAGCAGCAAAATTACAGTTATGAAGGAGCAACAAAAATAATTTTATGGTTGGGAGGGTCAACACAGTATGAGGAACTGTATTAAAGGGTCTCAGCATTAGAAAGGTTGAGAACCACTAGTTTAAAGGAAGAGAAAGAGAGCAGAGAATGCTCTGGTTTATAAGTCTCCTAAGTCTGGTCCTGATGACGACTTATCCCCTATGTAAGCCCCATTTGTCTCCTCTCTCAAATGAACAAAGCCGGTCAACCAAACTCATTCCTCTGTGGTCCCACGAAAGCTGTGCTCATTATAACTGTGTCAGAAGTTGATGCAGTAGCTAGCAATTCTAAACACTAAGTGCTGCCACCAAATAAGATTTGAGTCAGTTCTTAGTCATAGTAGTTCTTCCAGGGAACTACCTGTTCTTTTCAAATGATGCCCACCTCAGCATTACAGTTTGAAGATACTAGGAGGCAGAAGTGTTCGAACCAAAAATAATAAAGCCCGAGGAGAAAATGTTTATGTGAAAACATTTGAGGCAGGGAACTGTCAGGGGCAATCATGTCTGAAATGTGTAAAACCTGATGTGTTTTTCTTTTCTTCCAGACTAGACTACGTAAAGAAGGATAAAACCCAAATAGTAGCATTGTACTCAATCAGGAGACAGAGAACAGGCTGTCCTGAGTTCTCAAGGTCTAAGCTGCTTCTGCAAGTGGGTAAGCACTCGGCAAAATATGTTAATACCATTCATTTGAGCAAATTCCCACTGAGCGCCGCACTGTATTTGTGCAAAATAAATGTTTGCTGAGTTTCCCTCACAGGTCAGGCACTTTGTTTAAATTAATTTTTAAAGTTAGCACACAAAATGGTGCGTTTCATTCTGGTATTTTCATGCACGGATGTCACTGCTGTTTGTTCTTACTCATACTCCACCCCCTCTTGTCTCCTCAACCTTCCCTCCCCCAGCCTGTCTCCCCCACTTCTCCTCCCCTACCCTGTCTCCTACAAGTCATCCCTTCCCCTATCCTGCTGCTCTCCTTCCTCCATACTGCATTGTTCTTTCTTCCCTCTCCATGCCACATGCATTCTATCCATTACTTTGCACTTCCTTGTTCCCTCGTTCCTTAAGATGTCTGCTCTGCTTCTGTATCCCCCTTTCTACTTTTATAGCAATACGGAGCGTTTCATCATCAGTGTTACTGGTGATCCAAACAGAAACCCAGTTCCCTTAAAGTTGACATTCAGCCTGGGAGAGAGAGTCTATAAAACGTGGAAATAATAAAATGGAAGCATGTCAACTGTGCTGACCTCCTAATTGAAAAAAAAAAATAAAGAAAGGAGACTAAAAAGGAGGAGAGTGCTTCTGAAATGGCCACTTCAAACCTCTCTAGGAAGACAGTATTTTAGTGTAATAAGAGAGGGAGATTGGTAGAGATGTGTGGATACTTTCTAAAGGTACTGCTTACTATGCAGTCTCTCTCTCTCCCTCTCTCCATCTCTCTCTCTCTCTCTCTCTCTCTCTCTCTCTCTCTCTCTCTGTGTGTGTGTGTGTGTGTGTGTGTGTCTGTGTAGAGGGAGGTAGGTTAAAAGGAGGGAGGGAGAAAGAGAGGGAGAGAGAACTATTAACCTGTTTCTGGGGTCAAAACCCAGTCTTGAACACAGGCACACTACCGTGAAGTTTTTTTGTTGTGTTGTTGTTGTTGTTGTTTTTTCCTACAGTTGGAAAAAAAAAGTGAGTCTATGTCTTAAGGTGACATAAGTGACAAAAATGAGTCTATGTTTTAATGTGTAGGAAATGAACTTGTGTTATTGTTGAACTGGGCACAGCCATGTCAGAGACCCTCTGCCTCAGACGCATGGAAATGGCAAAGCCTTCTCCCCAGGGTCTCTGTTTTTAGTGCAAGTGTTGACAGTGTGTACAGAAAACATCTACCTTAACTCCCCCCCCCCAGCCCCAAAGAATTGCAAGGAACAGCCTAAAAACTGCTTCTTTACTACAGGACTGTTCCTCCACAAATTATCTAAACCCACCTTCTCATTCAGCTATAAGAAGCCCCTCTTCCTTGTTTACTAGCATTTAACAACCTGCCTCCTTGTTCAGCTGTGTGTAATAGCCCTCCCTCCCTGCTCAACTGTATATAACACTTATGCTGCAGCTTCTCCATAGAGAACCCAGTCCACCTGATCAAAGTTTTTCTGTGTCTGTGTGTCCATGTGTTTGTCATTTATTCATTCTCTTGATAGCCCCTTCAGGTCAGTCCTGAGCCGTGTAATGGGTGGGTCATTGCTGGAATGTTATTATGGTGTGCTGCTGTTCTTTGTCTCTGTATTATCAATGAGGGGACAAGTTCATCGACAGAAATTTGATCACCGAACTTGACAGAGCTTTCTTTTCATGCCTGTTATTGCTTAATAATCTAGGGTAGTAGCATATTCCACAAAGGAGTAGACATAGCAGGTTTAGCAGGAAAATGAGCTAGGTGCACTTAAGAAGTAGTTGGAAGGCAAGTCTGGCCTTCCCAGGTCAGTAGAGGGAGAAGCAGAGCCATATGTGATGCTATTCTTTAAGAACCAGGCTGACTGCTCTACAGAGGACAAAAAGACCTAAAGGAAAAAAACTGAGGTACAAAAACTGCTCTGGATGTCACAGTCAGAGGGTAGCAAGAGCTCTGAGTGACTGAGTTAGGTTACAGTAGTGTCACAGTGGGACACTGTGGGCTTAGGGCTTATTCTTAAAGGAGGAGATGCTGGAATTTTTGGCTTCACTGCACATAGGAGGTGAGGGTAGAAAAAGAATCAAGCAGAAGCCCTGGAAGCCATCTGGGCACAGGCCTGTGCACATGGCTTTTGATGACCTCAGGAAGCCTTGGGAAGAGACTGCTTCTGAGGATGGGAGTGAGGTGAGGAGGGAAGAGTTAATAGTTCTCTTTCAGCTTTGCAAATTTAAATCTTCAGTTAGATAGAGTGGTGTTTGAGATTACAAAGAATTTACTTGATTTATTGTAGGCAAAGGCAAGGGAAACATTTTAAAAAGTTTAACTGATACGTAAAATTTTTACATGCTAATTGCTTAAACTGGGTTAAAACTATCTCTACAAACATTTTATCATTCCAGCATGATAAAACACCCAAATTCCTTCTACTGTTTTAAATTTTTACTTTAAAAATTTTTTCATACGTGAAGTCTTCATTTCCATGATTTGTACTCATCCTTCTGCTTCCAAATTTTCCTGTGTGTTCCCCACTCCCTCTCAAAATCATGATCCGCTTCTTATTATTTTACACACACACACACACACACACACACACACACACACACACACGCACACACTCAGGCATGGTGCTTACTGGATCTATTCAGTGTTGTTCATGTGTAAATGTGTTTAGGGCTGGCCACTTGGGATTGGATAACCTAACAACGAGCTCCTCCCTGGAGAAGACTGATCCTCCCTCTTTCAGCAGCCATTGGATGCTTGGAGCTCTTCCTTTAGTTGGGAGACCTTGTGACGTTTTCCTCTTCCTCATCCACATTGGCATGTCAACTGGTCCTGTCATTAGTCATTTCTTATGTAGGCAACCACATTGATAATATTTCATGAATGTAGCTTCCTTGTCTTGTCTAGAAGACAGTACCCAAAAGCAGGTGCTCTAGTCAACTGGTTCTTGCAGTCTGTCTTGAGTCTTAGGTGTCAGGGCTGGTCTGTAGATGTGTCATTCGGTGCCATGAAGTCAAGATGGAAAAATGGGATGGCAAAGGAGGATCAGGGTAATAGAGAGAGAGGGAGGAAAGAGACATGTAAGACTAAGGATGTTTTAAAAAGCAACAGGGACTCATTATTTTATAAATTTTCTTTTAAATGCACATGTATAACATGTATGTGTGAATATTTATTAGCAATATATATATTCTTAATATAATATATTATATATACTACATATAATATATAAACAATATATAGTGTTAATAGAATATATTAATTATAATATATTATAATTTATTAAATATTATAGACTATATTATCTGATACATACATTATACTTATAATAATATAATATATTATAATAATATATCAATATTACAAATAATCTATTATTTAACATTCTATTGACTCTCTTTGAACTTTATATCATACACTCCAACCCAACTCATCTCCTTGTCCCTCTTACAGGTCCACCACCCTTATAACCACTATCTAAAAACAAAACAAAAGAAAATTTGATTGTGGAAGCTGTAGTGTGTCACGTGCGTCGGACAGTATACACTTTTGTCAAAATCTCTTTGCTTACAAATGTTCATTGCAATGACTCATTAGCCTGGCTTCGGTTACACTGTCAATACTGGATCCTTACTGGGACTCCTCTTTGATATCCTGTTGTTGTCATTTCATAGAGATATTGAAGCTTTGGATCTGTAGGGCCAGCTCCTTCATGCACCCCAGCAGTTCGTCGATGAGGTAGACATTGGGGTGGGTCAACTCAAAACCCTGGATCTCAGCCTGGGTGGTAGCTGAATTGGTCAGCTTCCAGCTCCTCAGCACCCATGCCACCAGGGCCAGCTCTTCCATGCTCAGGCACTCAAGACAGGCCTACTGTGCTGACAAAGAGAGGTAAAGGGCCTGTTCTTTTGAGTGCTGTAGCAGGTGAGGGGCAGGGACAGCTCTCCTGCTCTCATGACCCCCTCCAGCTCTCCTGCCTGCTTTTGGTGGTAAAGGGTGAAGGGGGAAAGGACATCTCTCCTTCGCCCATGCTACAACATAGCAGACAAGTGGCAGGGCCAGCTCACTCATGCCTTTGCCACCAGGGTCAGCTCTACTGTATATATATATAAATTGAGATATGCCATACAAAGCAATAATGCTCTCTTCTCTCCACCCACCCCTAAGAGCCATCGACTATCTAATAAAATCCCCATTACCAAGCATGGGAAACCTCCCTTCAAGCTGTTAGTCAATAGAGTCCAAGAGACCCCTCAAATAATATAGTCCATTGCCATTGTCCTTGGTTGCCTCTCAGAATCTGAAGGAAAGACTGTATTGCTAAAGACACCACATACTTATAACATAGGACTTTGGAAAATCGAGGTAGAGCTGACATAATAGTCTCCTTCCTGAGAACTGTCACAGACACTGTGCAAGCTGCCAGTGGAAAAGAGCAATCAACAGTGCTACTAAACTGAAAAGCCAAAGAACCACACAATGATGGGCCCAGCAAGTAACCCCAATGGGGAGTAGTGGTGCTTTTATATTGGGGGTAACCGCTTAAGACTGCTTGATGGTTTTCTTCCATTTGGCTTTTCTGACCCTCAGGTTCTCAACCACAAAATGTGGAACATGAGGAACTCACAGTATTCTTTTGAAAACCCATGTTAGGTACTGGACTGCTTCTTGTATTCTGATGTCTGATGTATATCAATTCTCTCTCAAAAGCAAAGGCTCAGATTATTAATTTGGAACTACACAATAAAAGCTAGAAACGCCTAAATACAATGACTTAGATGTTTGAAATGTGTTAAGTAACTTTGAAATATAGTCAATTAAAAAAATTTCAAAAGAAACTGATAGCACAAGTTGAGTAGAAATTATCTAAGAGAGGATACGGGAATAAAATACTGAGAATTCAGAACAGCTGAGTGACACAGAGTTAACGGTTCAGAGAGAAGACTTTCTGGACAGAGAATTTAGTCAGAAATTTCAAATTCTTGTACCAGATATACAATTTATTTTCTGTGTTGTAAATTTGAACGGTGAGGTTACAAATGAGTCTCTGAATGATTTCCATATACAAATTCACTTAGAAAACAGACCTACAAGGCAGGTCCTATTATATCATTTTATAGAAGATGGAATTTAGGCTAGCTCAGTGTCTATCTTGCTACACAGATAGCAACTGTGTAACTATGTTTCAGAAAAAAAAAATCTATGCCATTTATGAATTTGCTGAAATAAATTGTAAAAATCTAAAACTTTGTTTTGTGTTTTTAAAAATGTTTTAATGACATACCATACCATTTAAAAATTCCAGCAAGGATACTTACAATATCCTTACATTTAGATGTACCCATGTTTTTTTAAATTGTGTGTATGAATGTTTTTACCTGTGTGTACATGTGTGCACTTTGTATGTACAGTGTCATTGGAGACAGAGGAGGGCATTAGATCCCCTGGAACTGGAGTTACAGATTTTGTGAGCCACTATGTGGGTGCTGGGAATCACACTCTTTCAGGGTCCTCTGAAAGAGCCTCAGGGCTCTTAGCCACTGAGGCATCTGTCCAGTCCCATGTTTTATTTACTTTTATTTTGTGTTTTGTCTGCATGTATGTCTGTGTGAGGGTGTTAAATCCCCCCAGAGATGGACTTACAGACAGTTGTGACCTGCCATATAAGTGCTTGAAATTAAACCTGGGTCCTTTGGAAGAGCTCTTAACTAATTAGCCATCTCTCCGTCTCTTTCTCCCACCTGTTTTTTGTTTGTTTGTTTGTTTGCAAATTTTAAAGTAAGTCCTCAAGTTTGGTAACCTATTAGAATAATTGCAAGGAGTCAAATTATTCAGTAATTAATTTAAACACTAACATGTGCATCTATATGACATGCACATTTCAAAAATAATTTGTCAAGTACTTCTGGCTAATGGTCAAAATACAGTAACAAAATCAGGCATATCATGTGTGTTTATTATAACCACCCCCCAATATGTTGATAACAATTAGATCTCTGTTGTTCAACCTTCCCTTTTCTCCTGTAATGCTAATATGTTCCTCCTTTCGACCATCCATAACAGTCCCCAGTATTGGCTGGCAATCTGTGTGAGCTCTAGGACTGCTCTGATATCAGGTTTGAAATGAAGACTGACAGGTCAATGTCCCTCTCTTGTTCTTGTTTTATTTGTCCACAGACGAGATGGTGGTTGGATCAAATGGTCTCCAAGGCTCTACTGTACTGGAATTTTGTGAAATCTCTGGTAAATGTAGAATATGCTCTTTCATTGTTAATAATAGAGTGTTTGTTGAACTTCAGATTAGAAATGAATGAGTCTGCGGGAGTTCCCAATAGAATTGCATGTCAAAAATGGGGCATGACTTTTTCATTCTTATTCTTGGGGTTATGTGGCTTATGCCAGAGCACAGGCCTTATGTGAATTACCAGCTCCCCAGGGCCCCACTCCATTTGCTGAAATGAATTCTAATCAGAGACTCTTGCTGTGCTGCCTAAGCCTTGTCTGATTACATCAGCAGGGTGGGCTGGGATGCACCATTCAGTTTAGAGTAGTCATTCAACAGTTCAGTGACACAGAGAGGTCACAGGCTTCAAAGAGAATGCTGAATGCAGAGGTGCAGGCCTATGCAGAAGGGCCCGGTTAATGATCATATTTCATAATTGCATGGTATGTGGATTCTCCAAGTCATGGAGTCAGCCTGGCTCTTAAAGGGTTGGCTGGGGATTCAGAGCCTTCACTTTAGTGTGCTTCCCTCATTCTTTAGTCTATTTCAACAATTACCTTTACATTCTAAAATACAAGATAGTTTAGTATGAAAATAATCCTTATCCTGGTGCAGCATATTGCTTAATGACTTCCCAAGTTTTTTTTTTTTTTTTTTTTTTAATCTTTATACCTCCTGAGTGGTGAGGTATTCAGGGAATATCAGAACATCAGAGAGGATGGAAGAACTTGACCTATATCAATCACATGGCTGCTGGGTCCCATCATCCAATGTTTTTTTCCATCATGATTGATCGATCCCTCAGACAGTAGAGGAGACATTTTGAAAAATGGACACTGTTCTTTATCTTTTAAATGAGTGTTTATATTATGTAAATGTACATTTTGTGTGTATGTACTCATCTGCATGGGGGTGCATTCATACTTGAGTGTTTGTGAAGGACAGAGGTTGATTTTGGGTGTCTTCCTACTTTGTTTTTTCAGACACTGTTTCTCACTGAATCCTGAGATAACTGATTCAGCTAGATTATCTGATTACCAAGCTCTAGGAATCTACTTGGCTCCAATGCTTCCTCCTCCCCACCAGTGCTAAGGTTAAAGCTGTGCAAAACACATGAGTTTTATGTGACTGTTGGAGATACCACGTCAGACCCTCATGCTGTGAGTCATGTACCTTACTGACTAGACCTTGGCCTAACACGGTACTCTTTGGGCTCTTATCCTCTGAATTTCATGACATTTAATGGTAACCATTCCTTGTATTCTTGTGCTGCCCTTCACATTGATAACTGTTTTGGTTTTCATTTAGTTTCTCTTTGTATGTTGTGTTTTTGCCAACAGTGTTCTTTTGGATAGTGAAGTTATCATGACCGCAAGAGTGTAGTGAAGGGCAGAGACATGACATAGTAAGATAGTGCATCTGCCTCCGACTAGACCTCCTCTCCCTGAATCTGACATATTGGACTTTATTACATTGTGAATAAGAAATCCCTAGATAAAACCTTTGAAAGCCATAATGTTACATTTCTCCTGAAAATGCTAAATTCTAGCCCAGGCTTTCCTGGGATTTTGCATCAGGCAGTCACACTACATTCAAGCATGAACTCACTAACACAAATGAAGCTGAGCCTTGGTTCCCTAATATTTTAGGACCATGATACCAAAGAGACACAAACTGAGTAGCTAAAGGAATAGAAATTTATTGTCTCACAAGTTGTTTGTAGGGACAGTTCCTCTAAGGCCTAAGAAGGAAAAAAAAATGTATGACAGATGAAGGCCTCTCCCCTTGGCTTGTAGAAGTCAGCCTTGTGTTACTTTATAAATAATCTTTCCAGTATCTGTGTATTTCTAATTATCCAAATTTATAAGGACTTTGGTCATAGACTAAAGCTGCCCTATTCTACTCTGCCTTCATCCTAACTAGTTACATCTGCAATGGTTCTGAATCTAAAGATGGTTGCTGGGGTGTGGACTTCTACCTATCAGTTTTGGAGGGATACATTGCTAATCCCAACACGCATCTTTAAGATGAGTACAAAAATACACTAGCAGTGTTTGAGGAGTGCCTAAGACCTTTAGCTGTTCAACAGGGGTGGGCTACCTTTTTTTTGTTCAGTGTAGTCTGCATCGTTTTCTTTTTCAAGCCCCTCCTTCCATTCCTTCTTACTATAATCATTTCCAACTGTTTTTTCCCCCTAGCCTCCATTATGACTGACTCTCTTGGACTTTGACTGTCTTGTTGATGTGTCCAGAGGGAATTCTAAAGTCTAGGATGAGCTTGTGTAAGCTCCAACCTACACATTTCATGGGAAGAAGTCTAAGAATCAGCACTAGGCAGAGTTTTAAGATTCTGCTTACTCCTGCTGTTTCTGAAAAGCTGAGGTTGACCACATTGGCCCCAAACACTGCTGTAACTGAGGGAGGCCCTGCTGCCTAGAACAGTGGCTGTGAATTCGTTAAAGTTTGGCCACAAGGCAAAGCTTCTGATAGAATGTCCCAGAGAGGTAATGTCAAAACTTGCTGAGAAAAGTTCATAAACATGCCTGAGCATGAGGGGGTGTTATGAACAGCAGCTGCCAGATTCCAAAGAAAGAACAGTCCTGATGGAACAAAAGTTCACAGGGGCAAAGAAAGGAAGGGAAAATAAAACTGATTTTCTTCTTCTTCAGCTTTGTTTTAAATGCATCTGTCTGAAGTTCCTCCAGTCTGTCTTCACTTAGCTACCTCATGCTTGAGATGTGTTCACACCCACCACAACATGGTATGTCCCCTGGAGACTAGGAAATGCTATTTGCAGAGAGAATTAAAGTGACATACGCAGATAGTTCCATACATACTGAGATGTAGCATTTCTTTCTTTCCAAAGAGCACCATAGACTGTAAGCTGGAACATCAAAGGTAGAATTCAAAGACTGGACAGATGCCAATCTGATTTGTTGCTCACACCTGGCACACATCAAGTGGCCAGTCAGAACCTTATTGTTCTTGGGTGGGGAGGGGAAGAAGGTTGAAGTATGTTTTGTTTTTCATGAACACAGGGAGTATCGAGACATTTCATAGACGCATTTTCAAGATAAGAGCCATGAATTAAATACAAATCCCCTGTTCCTACGCTCAGGCTGTTGTTTGAGCAATGAGGTCACTGGACCAGGGAGTCCTTTATTTCAGCCGGTTTCCAGGATCTTGGGATTTGCACACCAGGATCTTGGAATGAGGATAGGCTGTTTGGAAAAGCAAGAGAAACATTTTTAGATGAAGAGATTAAATGGGTGGAGTTAAGTCTGAAGGCTAATCTCTATGCAGGTGGGGTGTGTGTGTGTGTGTGTGTGTGTGTGTGTGTGTGTTGAGATCTTGAGGGCACTAACATGGGCTTGGCTAGCTCAGCTGTTGTTTTGGAAGGCAAAATAACAGCTTTTAATTCCCCAGTGAGCCATCAGCCCCTGTTCCACCTCCACAGTGGTGGAGGTCTTGGGACTCACAGCAGACCACCCACAAAGAAAAGAAATATAAACAACCCCGAGCTTCTCAAGTCCATAGAATTTCTCAGCTCTTAGATTTGGGGAGTTTTTTAGTTTGCTTTTGTGTAGTGCTTGGAACAGACATAGACATCTTAGAAGGAAGGAAGCTAGACCAACATGAAAAACAAAACCTCTAAAAGTAACAGGGGGAAAAAAAAGTAAATTTCAACTTTATGTCTATTTTTTATCATATAGAGTTTTTTTGTTTTTGAAGAGGAAAGCCCTTTGTGTAAAGTAACTTAAATCATGATTCTGACTTGGCCATTCCCATACCTTTAATTTGTGCAATTACCTTTCCTGCTGGAGTCTATTTTCCTCATTATGAAAACAACACTGCCTACACTGGACAGTCCTCACAATTATTTGATCAGTGATACACAAATTTGAAAAACGGAAACATTAGATGAATTGTACTAACACTATTTTATAATTCTGTTGTAGAAGGAAGAGATTTGTTAGTTCCTGGTGATTGTAGATTTGAAAACTGAGATTCAAAATCATGCCCAAGCTACAGATGCATGTTTGAAATCAGTGTAAAGGAAGAGACTGATTTGTTTTATTTCACGATACCACAGCTTTGATGGCTTACAGACAGACGAAACAGCTAAGGGGCAGATCTCAGACTCTGAGGCGGTCAGGACAGAGTAATGGAAACTCCTGCTCACATTGGAAGCCACTACCTGTCTGATATGGGGGTCACGATAAGAGCCACGAGGTATTATAGCCTCTTGTGCCAATTCTCATAGATATCACTTTTTGTACATTTTAGGAGATTTTTTTTGAAAATCGGTGGTCTCTCCATGGCATTCCTAGCCTTGTAGGTCAGAAATCACAATTTCCATTCTAGCTGTGCTTTCTTTGGTGGGCACTTCTGACTGACTCAGGCCCATACCCTACGGAGGAAATCATTGTGCCAAGAATATTAAAGAAGATAATTATAATCCATATGTAGGGACTTTGGAAGAGGAAAAGAGGCACTGTTTAGAAGTCTATTCAGCCTCTCCACAAGCTGAAGACTTTGGAAATTGCTGCTCTGTAGAAGGTCAAACATGGATCAAGAAAAAGTGCTCTACCACAAGCCGTTTCTCTGGGCCAAAGTTTTGAGACTCCACCCCCCACATCCCTTATCAGCATTATTTCTAAAATTTTAAAAATGAAATAACAAAGTATCTGTATTCCAGTTCCGTACAAATCCTGCTTCAATCTGCCCATTCTGTAGACTGAGCACACTCCATTGCAACCATGAAGTCCAAAGCTTTACCCTACCGTTGTGGCAGAATGTGGTGGTTCTGACTCATGATTGTCCACATGCAAGCTGTTCTGGCTAGAGATGCTTAGGCTTCATCTCCTGAAATTCTGATTCTGGAGCTCTGGATGTCTCATGACAGACCAGCTAACATGGTGAAGCACAGCAGTATAATAGAGATACCCCTGCCTCTGCCAGCAGAATAAAAGTATGTGCCACATGACAAGCTATTTTTACTATGTTTGGTCAATGCTGGAAACCACAGTGAAGAATAAACAGCTGGGGCACTGGGATCCAATATATTTGTCCTATATTTTCCGTTGCTCATCCACTCCTCATTTTGGCAGGGTGTATGTTTGTGTTCATATGGCTGCATGTTTGTATGTGTGCTGGCAAGCATGAGTGCCTACACCACAGCCAGAGATCAGCATCAGACATCACTCTCAGTCACTCTCCACCTTGCTTTTAGAGTCAAGGTTTCTCACTAACCTGTTGCTCTCTGATTTGGCTAGCTGGCTAGTCAATGACTCACAGGTATCTCCTTGTCTCCTCTTTCCTAGCACTAAGATGATAAATGCACAACACTGAACTCAGATTTTGTGGGTGCTTAGGATCTTAACTCTGGTCTTTAGGCATGTATGGCAAGTACCTTAAAAACTGAGCCACCTCCTGACCACCTGTTCTTGTTTTATTGTTTTGAGACAAGATCTCTCTATGCAGCCCAAGCTAGCCTTGAATTGCAGTCCAGTTTAGCATTGCAAGTGCTGATGTTGAAGGCATGTGCCACCATGCCTCACAGGAACCTATAGTTCATAATTTGAGTACCCATAATTTTTTCCCAGACAATTATACAGGCGAATTGAAAAGGTTTGACTGTCACCATGCTACGAGGTGGTGAATATAACCCAGCCATCTGGGTGGCTGTTTTCATAATGCAGTGACAACACCAGTTGCAATCAAAAGAGGAAACACAAGTGAAAGCAATTTGGAGGTTGTGTAATGCTTTATAGATAATAGAAGCCTTTGTTCTGAAGGCTCAAAGCATGGACCAGGCATGAACACAGCAGTGTGCCACCCACTGTTGGATGGTTTGGGATGCCAACATGAAGGAGTAAGGGCTTGATTCAAGAACAGAACAGAAGCCCTGGGCTCAACCACTTTTAAAGTTCTTTTCTGTTCAGATACAAGAAAATGTGAAGTGATGTCTAAGGATATCCTTAAGCAAATGGAGAAGGGGAAATTCTCCCAAATAAACCTTTATACTTTTTAAGACAAACTTAAGGTAAACTATTTTTTTTAAACCTGTGCTTTTTAGACAACACCTCACTTCAGTTAAGAAACCAAAACCAAAATCATGGACAGAATTACTTACTAAGCAAAACTCCTGGCCTTCCCGGTGGCTGTGGGCTTTGGCTCTTGCAGAGATATCACACCTGGTCTGTTGAGCAATAAATACCTCAGGCACCATGGATCACATGGGACAGTAACTGGCAAGTCAAGAGAATCAGGAATGAAGTCCTAAAGTGAGGACTTTCTGTCTGTATAGAACGGCAGCTACCCACAAACCAATTATGTTTAAAGCCCATAAAAAAGGAGCAGGAGTGGGGAACGGGAGGCTAAACTGGGCGTGCCTCCCAGGAAAGTATCATTTCCATTGACACATGCTTAGGTAGCTGGGCTCCACCTTCAGTGTTTGCTCCATACTTTGTACTTGTACAACTCATCAGATAATTGCTGCTTTTATTTTCCCACGGGGCAGGCAACATGTCTCACTTGATCTTGCATCCTTAATGGCACGTGGTGCCATTGGGTGGCAAACTGAGCCCACCACAGGGAGAACAATTGAGCACAACAGTATTGATTAGTAAATTCCTTCTGAATCCCAATGTTCTGCCAGAAGGCAGTAGAGGATCTGTGTCCAGCTGGGGACCTTCCAGCACACAGCTTTAGGTGTGGCCATCAGGCATCATTTAAATAAAAGGACCATGAAACCTGGTAGGCAGATCTCAAAGGAGCATCAAGCTCTGTAAAAGCCAAGCTTTCCCCTGGAGCTGGAGGAGTCATCCCAGGCTGGCAACCCCACAAGTCAACCTCCCGTCCCACAGGGTCCCTTCAGTGCACAAACAGGAGCACTTCTAATATGAACGTCAAGCCTTAGTACCAAACAGCATACAGAAATCTTCTACTCTTGGGGAACTCTTTCCAAATGTTCATACAGAAGCCATTTGGCCAGTTCTGGGTCACTAGTGTTGCTGACATATATAGCTGACTGGAATTCTCTGTATGTGTTATGAGAATTTCCTTTCTCAGTGGGTTTGTTTACCCGGTCTCACAGTTTTCTCTTTCTCCTTTTAGCGAGTCATTGTAATTTTCTGCTTGGGTTGGCATTTGGTTTCAGTCTGCTCTAAGGATATTCTGTCCATTGCCAGGATCTTAAGAGCTTTCTTCACAGTCTCCACAGTCAGCCCCGAGTTCTGCCTCAGCTTCAGATCTCCTGGTACTTGCCTGACATCTTTTTAAAGATGCCCTCCACCGGTTCCCCTCTGTCTGCTCCACCGACACATCTGCAGAATTTTCTTCCCCTTATCTGAGATTCATTTGAAGTGAATTAATGTAAATGATGGGAATTTCATCCAGGTATTCAAAAAGGTCTTTTAATTTAGGTTGAAATTTCATCTGTTTATTTTATTTTATTTTTTTTATGTGTATATAGCTCAGATGGGCTAATTTTAAACGTTTAGCCAACTTGCTTCTGTCTCCCAGTGTGGTATCAACAGTGTCAGGTTGAAAGCTTCTTCCAAATGAACCCCCTAATTTTTCCAGTGATTTTAGAAATGATATATTTTCTGTTATTTTTGTTATGACTTTTTTAAAAAAAAGTTTTATTAGACTTTCACTTATTTATTGTGCACACGTGTAGAGGAGGGAGGACAACTTGAAAGAGTCGGCTCCCTTCTTCCTCCGTGTGGGTCCTGGGAGTAGCACTAATGTCATTTGCCATAGCTGCAAGTGCCTTGACCTACTGAGATGTTTGTCTGGCTCCTTGTTTCAGTATTTCTAGTATCTACCCTCACCTCAAAAATATTCAAATATCAATGCCAAAAGGTAAATTTTAAATCCTTAGACAAATCTTGTTGTTTTTATTCCAAGATCTATCTGAATGGCAATTATTGGAATAGGCCAAGAGAATGGGGGACTAGAAGGCTCAGAAGAAAAAACTCTGGGTCCCAAAACTAAAATGTGTCCACACTCTTCTTTATGTTCCATCTGTTCATATGGCTCTATATCAAAATCTAGTATTCAAAGAGACTTGTCAAACGAAAGCAAAGAGGCAGAGCCTCTTCCAGGCCTAGAAGAACGCAGACTGGAGTTGACAGCTCTGCCGCCGTATAGTATGTATGGGGCCCGCTGCTGTCTTTGTTCATATAGCTCTGCGCAAGAGCAGCCAGGCAGCAGCTCATGGTTGTTTAGCAGGGCCTCCTGGCCACCCCAAAGAACACCTTTCTGATCTTGCTGTTGAATTGTTTCAAGCTGAGATCGTGCATCTACAAGACAGAGATGCTCCAAGAAAAGAACAAAAGTGGAGGGGAGGAGCTGGTGGCTCTGTACTCATTCAAATGTTACTTTTTTTTTTTCACGAGTGTTATAGTTGAAAGATATAACCTTATCACTTAAGAATGCAGCGCTTACTGTTGAGCAAGGTGCTCTTTTTGCAGCTCAAGGGAACTTTTGCATGCTACCTTCTGTGCCCCGAGCAGGAGTTTTTATGTGTATTTTTTTTTTTTTGCAAACCTTCACACTAGACTCAAAGTACGTGCTGCTTCAAGTTCCATTCTACACGCGAAGAAGCTGAGATGCAGAAAGTTCAGATGTTAGCCTCAAGAACTACAGCTAATCAGACCAGAAGCTCAAGCCCATGAAACCTGACTTCAGACTGGGTGCTCACAGCCATTGTGCTAGACTGATGTTTTACCGATTTCATATCTACTCCATGATACTGTTACCACTCTGCCTGTGCAGAGGAAGAACTGAGCCGTAGAGGCGTTAATCATAGATCCCGGGTCAAAAACGGAGTCTTTTCAGTTTTCCTGTTATACCTCTGAGGGTAGGTCTGAGCCCTAAGGACTTGAGGTCCAGCCTTTCTTTTCTTATGCCTCCTTTACATTTCTCCACTGTGTAATTCAAGACTCTCTCTTGCTTGTGGAGCTCTTATATCCTTCTCTCTCATTGTTTCAGATGTACCTGTCATGTTTCAAAATACACACTTGTTTTCTGGAAAGTTTATGCCATCATTGTTATACCACATGTTTTGAAACATAAGATATGTCTTTACTTGGGGCTACACTCAATACATGTCAAATACAGGGTCTTCTTCAAGAGTTGCACTAGCCCAGTGTCCTCTTCTTCTCTTCAGCGTACTATGTCTATTTGATATCATCCACATGTTAGTTTAGAGGTAGACCCTCACGTAAATATCCCCTATGGTCCCAATAATGTTGCCCCAGTCTCATGTCCCTGCTTTCAAATATGCTGCAATAAAAGCATTTCTTTTGATAATTTTCTAAACAAGGGTCATGATGCTTAGTCGGTGGTCCTTGAAGAGCAGACTGGGGATTTAGATAATCATTTTATCTAGGATAAAATTAAAGTGGAAAATGTTGGCTTGTTTTGTCCTGGACTATTTGACTCAGGGATGAGTTGGGAACCAATATAGGATATTAAAGCTTGAATAAGAGCCAGAAACAGTGTTTGCTGCTATAGCTTTTATTGTGCTTCACCCGAGCAGTCACTCTGTCTCTGGAGAGCATTGTGGGCAAAAGCCAATGGGAACAGAATAGAGAGCTGTACTAGATAGAGCACTGGCCCAGACATACTACATATGTGTGGCTCAAGCTCAGCAAATCCTTAAATCTCCAGATGGGAGCCACTGCTGCCACAATAATCGAGGAACGTGTCAAAACTGAAGCCATTTGGTCACGTCTCTTGATCATATTTATAATCTGCTAATTTGCCTTGTATTTCATGAGCTTTCCTCATTGTTACAAAGTCTGTTATGCCACGCTTCCCCCATCAAAAAATTTTTCCTAGCCCATGAGTTCGATGGCCTTCCTTTTTCTTCCAGTACTACAGTTACAACTTTTGAAATTGCGGCACAATTCTCAGATAAGCTGCAGTTGTTGTTATTTCATGCTTCACAATGTTTTCGATGTTAGAATGTGTTCTTGCTCTGTTTTCAAGCTCCTAAATTATTTTCTCAACCATGTCCAGGATATTAAGACACTTACCAAGAGCACCCTTCATTTCCCTTGCAGCACTTTTGTTTGTTTGCTTGCTTATTTGTTTGTTTCTTTGGAAGCAGGCAAAGTCTCATGTAGCACAGACTGGCCTCAGTCTCACTCCATAGTTCAGGCTGGCTTTGAGCTGCTGATTCTCCTACCACCACCTCCTGAATGCATGTGTGCATCATTCAAGGTATTAGTATTTATTTTTATTCCCTTTTTAGAGTATTCAAATGTGTGCTTAGACTACCCATTTGTTATTCTGTTTTACCTATTTTTTTGCCACTAAAGTCTCTGAAATACATGAAAAGACCCCACTTAAGGGTTTCTATAAGTTTACAGCTCTAGCAGCTTTTGCTATAAGCTATTGGGTCTAGTCTGTGTGTCTCTAAATTCATCTTCCTATGGTGATATTTCATCTGCAGTCTCAACTGTTTTTATGAGTACAAAATTGTCATTGTTTTCTAAATTGTTGGTCTTTTTTTTTTCTTGTGGTAAATAGAAGAGAGGTGTCTTTCCTGTTCTTTATAGTATTCAACATGGAACCAGAAGTACCCTGGGCACCTTCTGTTGACTAGCATTATTAAATGTGGAGTGATATAAGAAAGAGAAATGAACTTGTTATTCTTTGCTAAACCTAGTAAAAACTCTGTGAGAGGCAGAAAAAACCCAAGGTCCAGGAGGCTGAGGAGTGATAGTATTGAGGAAGAGAAACTTCCAAACTGTCTCACCCATGAGGACACTGGAGTAAGTATGCTAATCAGCAGAATTGATAAATATCAATTAACAAGTGCACACATTTTATAGGAGGCTGTATAAATCAAAAGCTCAATGATATTTTGCAGCGCTAAATGTGTGCATGTGAATTCTTAAAGGAAATTACAACCCTGGACACAGCACCTGATTATTCAGATGCTTATAAATCTGAAAATTGAAAGGGAAACTTATAAATCCTCACCAACAATAGTACAGGCACATCTAATTAATGTGTTTGTTCATTCCTTAGCCCAAGATTTTATGCAGCTGCCTGGAATTTGGCAGAAAGGTTCCAAGATCATGCCAAGAGCGCAGGAGAAGTAGACCTTAACCCAGCTCACTCCAATTTTAACTGTTCAACATGTCTTTCTGAGTGTTAGAGGCAGAGCCAGGACATAAAGACAATGGTTGATGAGAAAAACTCCATCACAGCAAAAACTCAAGTATATAATATGATTTGGATGTTACTTTTTGTGATTTCTGGTGGTGGGTGAAGAAGCAGGCTAGCTAGTACAGAAGGGAGAAAAGTATGCTGGCCTTCATCCATTGCTGTACTCATGATGGGGCAGCCATATTAGCAGGCTGCTTAAGAGAGAAAAAACATCCACTACTTAACAAGAGTTCCACGTGACATGAGGGTCTATGACTGAGAGAAACAGGAAAGCCTGGCATGTTTATATTCAATGGGGAGTGCAGCCATGTAGAAAGGTGGCTGGACAAAAGTACTGCGATCTAATAGCAGTTAATTGGGGAAGGGGAGGTGTTTTATAGTCTGTTTTAGGAAACAAGGGTTCCCATGGCTTACTCAGATGCGAAGGGATTCTTTTGGAACACCCATAAACAGGAAGAGGAAACATAGACAGGCAAATATCTCTTACCTGTATATCTTCTTACCTTAAAGTGTAGGAGCCCACTGAGAGTCGAGGTGAACCACAGAGCATGTAGACAAGTACCCATTCTGAGCATTTGTGGAGTGGATGTTTTTCCCGAGGTTGAAGACAGAACCCACACCTAGGTTTGTTCCAAAGTTTGTTGTTTATTTTAAAAGAGAACTTAAAGGTGTCTGCACTGAGAGTCCAGAGATGCATGTGTGATAGTCAGCTAATATGTGTTCACAGGAAACAATGATTGCATATGCTTTTTTTAAAACAAACAAACAAACAAACAAACAAACACACTCTCCCAGAAAGATCACTTTTAAGTATGTATTACTGTGTATATATGTGTCTCTACAATATGTACTTACTGGGTTTTGTAAAACTGGTTAGAACTATGTGAATTTTGTGCTGCTTCTTTTACTCAACATTTAGTCACATTTATAAATGTAGCCCTTGACAGTTCAACTTTCTCATTAAAATTTTTTTAAAAATGTCATGCATGTACACAACCCCTTGACCATTGGTTCTCAATCTGCATTTCATGACTCTCCCCAAGAATAGCATATTAGATATGCTGGATATCAGATATTTAAATTAGGATTCATGACAGTAACAAAATTATAAGCATGAAGTAGCAGTAAAAAAAAATTATGGTTGGGGGTCGCCACAACCTGAGGATAGGTATTAAAGGATCACAGCATTGGAAAGGTTGAAAATCACTGACCTAGACCCTAAGCTCCAACATATTTCCCTCCCAATTTCACTTCCTTTGTTTAGGTTTGTTTTTGTGTTATGAGGTTTGTGGTTTTGTGATTCTACCACAGTTCATTGCCAAATTATCTCTTCAAAAATTTCACACATTTTTTTTTTAATTTGCCACTCCATCCACTCCTCAATATCTTTTTCTCTTTTCTACTCATCCAACATTAGGACCTCGATTTTTTTTTTTTTTTTAGGATGAGAAAAGGGTTATTATTACATATCTTGAAGACGCAATAACAAAAAATACAACGTTATGCCGTGGAAACAGCAATATAGATTGAAACTACCTGTAAATGCTTACTTAGAAAACCTTAAATCTTTGTTTTTTTAAAGAAGCGTTGAATTTAACACACACAATCAGACACACACGCGATCACATCACACATTTGTAGATTTTTTGAGTCCATTCAAGACCAATTGGTTGCCCAAATACTCATGGATGTATGTTCTTTCACTGGAGCTTTGTCTAATTATCAGAAACCGCACTCTTATAGAAAACTCTCTGTTTCCCAAAAGCAAATGATTGTCAATAGCTTCACAGCTAAAGGTAGGATGTCAAGTTTGACTTGTGCCTACAACCTGGCATTTGGTCTGGCTTGAGCTTTCACGGGTTTTGTACGTGCTGTTTCTAGTACAATGAGATCATATTTGCAGCTACCTATGTGTGTCCAGAAGGCACTGCCTCCTTGTAGTCAATCATCCATAACCTCTACTTTTTCAGCCATGATTTCTGGACCTTGAGAAGAAGGATGCAATATATCAGTTTCATTTAGGACCAAACATTGTGAATTCTCTCATTCTCTGAAACTTAGTCAGTTGTGAGTCACCATCTTGCCATACAGTACAAATCAAAGCTTGTCAGATGTGGGTTGAGAGATGCCTTTATCTATAGGTATAACAAGTCATCAGGAGTCAGTGTAATACTATGTTCATTTAGCAGTATAACTGTAGTATGTGTTCTCTTAGGGCATATGACTGTCTAGTTGTAAGTTCTTGGTCTGAAAATGTTGCCAAGTATGAGTTTCATATTGTTCAGTGGGTCTTAAATGCAACTGGAAAGTGGTTGTTTACTCCAATGACTTCCAGGCCACTACTGCACCAGTGAGCATATCTTGCCAGACTAGTCATTATTGTTGCAGAATTCACACCTGGGTGTAACTGATGATTGCTTTTACCCTCTAGTGGCTTACATAGCACCTTTCAGTGCTATGAAAGCTAAGTCTATGAATACAGCGTCCAGATCCATACTATCTTGATTTCATCAAGTGCTATGGCTTAAGTAGGCAGTGTCTTCAACCATAGTGTCTTATGGTCAAGTTCTAGACAATAAACAAGAGCAATGACAGTAACTTGTGATGTTTGAGTGTTTATGGAAAGTTACCAGCCAACAATCCCCCAAAAGTAATCCATTCCTACTACTGAGATTTTTGTTTGTTAACCTCTGTCTAATAGGGACATTGTTGTCCTCTTATAGGGTAACTTTACTCTCTCTCTCCTCTCTGTCTCTCTCTCTCTCTTTGGAAGTTTTTAGAGTAGAAAGGTTCTATATATCTTTTTTCCAATGGTCTTTAGTGTTATTTATCACACCCTATATTTCCTTTTATATCCCAACATCTGCATCCTCACCCTGACTTAACCCTACTTGTTCCATTATTTCCTTTTAACCTTTTACCACTGTGTTATCTCTCCTCCCTGGAAAGCCTGTCCCCACAGTACCTCAGTGTTTCCTTGACCTCTTGGTATATTCCAAAGGAAACACATATCTGAAGATTCTAACATCCACAGATAAGAGGTATAGCAATGATTCTAGTTACAAAATTTGTATTGTAGTAAAAACAAGCTTAGATGAGTAATATTTGTCCCTAGTCATACAGGTAGTTGAGTGAGAAGGAAGGCTTAAATCTAGACCTGGATAACTTCCATGTACATTTCTATTTCTTAATTTTTCTCCTGTATGTAAAAGTCTTCTATCATTTTAGATATATTTTCTTTGACTTAAGATACTGGATGAATTCTTTTAAGGTTGTATTGTATTGATTAAAAAAAAAACAAAACAAGAATTTATAGTTAAAGACCCAGACTAGATATTTTTTATGTAACAGGATTTTGTGGGATTGGTGATTTAGCACTTACTTAGGAAATATGGACCCCCAGATTTGTGCCCCAGGACTAAAATAAATGTACTTTATTTCTGAATATCACTTAAGATAATGATTCACTGTAACTGAGACAAATGAACAGACTGAGTAATGAATAAGTGCATGATCTTATATTAAGCTATTATAAACATCATTAATGCTTACATTTTGGCCCACAACCAGCCCACTATTTTTTTAGTGTCCTGAAAGTTATTTTTTATTAATTTTTAAAATTAATTACACTTTATTTACTTTGTTCAGCTAGCTATTTTTATGAAAATAATTGTTAATATTTTCAGTATAGTTTTTAAAAAGTATTCACATGCTTAGACTTGTTCTGAAAGTCGGGGACAAAGAAGTAAACAACATTTAGTCACTGTCATTGAGAAACTAAGAGACTAACAGAAAACCATTTAGGGGTACTTTGGACCTAATTGTTTTATTTATTCTTTAACGTTTATTTAGGATTAGCTAAACAAAAATATTTATTACAAGATCAAGAAGTTTAATCATTTCAGAAAGTAGTTGATTACAAGCAAGAACAAGGTGATTAAGACACGGGATGGTTAAGAGAGTGAACTTGTGTTGAAAGGATGAAGGAAAACATCAAGTCTACCCCATTTGAGCCCTTCTCCAGCTGTCCCTCACCACGCAGTTTTACACTGCAGCTTTATCCCTGCTTCCCTACTTTTTTACTAATTTTTTTATATTAATTACAGTTTGTCATTTCCTATTACAGCTGTAGCCCCCTCACAATTCCCTCCCAATCCCGCTCTCCCTCCCTCATCTCCTCCCATGGTCCTCTCCAAGTCCACTGATAGAGGAGGTCCTCCTCCTCTTCCATCTGACCCCAGCTTATCAGGTCACATCAGGACTGGCTGCACTGTCCTCCTCTGTGGCCTGGCAAGGCTGCTCCCTCTCAGGCGAGGTGATCAAAGAGTTCATGTCAGAGACAGTCTCTGTTCCCATTACTAGGGAAACCACTTGGAGAGTAGGCTGCCATGGGCTACATCTGAGCAGGAGTTCTCGGTTATCTCCATGCATGATCCTTGGTTGGAGTATCAGTCTCTGAAAAGACCACTGTGCCCAGATTTTTTGGTTCTGTTGCTCTCCTTGTGGAACTCCTGTCCTCTCCAAGTCTTACTATCTCCCTCTTCTTTCATAAGATTCCCTGCACTCTGCCCAATGTTTGGTTATGAGTCTCTGCATCTGCTTTGATAGACTGCTGGGTAGAGTCTTTCAGAGGCCCTCTGTGGTAGGCTCCTGTCCTGTTTCCTGTTTTCTCCTTCTTCCAGTGTCCATCCCATTAGCCTTTCTGAGTGAGGAATGATCATCTTACCCAGGTCCTCCTTCTTGATTAGCTTCTTTTGGTGTACAGATTTTTGTATGATTTTCCTATATTATATGTTTAATATCCACTTATAAGTGAGTATATACTGTGTGTGTCTTTCTGCTTTTGGGATACCTCACTCAGGATGATCTTTTCTAGATCCCATCATTTGCCTGAAAATTTCATGATCTCCTTGTTTTTAATTACTGAGTAGTATTCCATTGTGTAAATGTATCACAATGTCTGTATCCCTTCCACCATTGAAGGACATCTAGGTTGTTTCCAAGTTTCGAATAAAGCTGCTATGAACATAGTTGAGCAAATGTCCTTGTTAGGTACTTGAGTGTATTTTGTATATATGTCTAGAAGTGGTATAGCTGGATCTTGAGGAAGTGCTATTCCTAGTTGTCTGAGAAAGCGCCAGATTGATTTCCAAAGTGGTTGTACAAGTTTACATTCCCACCAGCTATGGAGGAGTGTTTCCCTTTTACTAAATCCTTTCCAGAATGCATTGTCACTTGAGTTTTTTATCTTAGCCATTCTGATGGGTGTAAGGTGAAAGCTCAGGGTTGTTTTGATTTCCATTTTTCTGATGACTAAGGACATTGAACACTTTTTAAGTGTTTCTTTTCTTTCTATATTCCACTACAGAGAATTCTGTTTAACTCTGCACCCCATTTTTAAATTAGATTACTTGATTTGTTGCTTTTTAACTTCTTGAGTTCTTTATATAGTCTGGATATTAGCCCTCTGTCAGATAAAGGGTTGGTGAAGATCCTTTTCCAGTCTGTAGGCTGTCATTTTGTTCTGACGACAATATCCTTTGCCTTACAGAAGCTTTTCAGTTTCATGAGGTCCCATTTATTGATTGTTGCTCTTAGAGCCTGTACTGAGCCTGATGGTGTTCTGTTCAGGAAGTTGTCTCCTGTGCCAATGAGTTCCAGTCTCTTCCCCACTTTTTCTTCTAATCTATTTAGAGTATCTGTTTTTATGTTGAGGTTTTCTATCCACTTGGACTTTAGTTTTGTGCAGGGTGATAAATATGGATCTATTTTCATTTTTCTGTATGTAGACATCTAGTTGGACCAGCACCATTTGTTGAAGGTACTGTCTTTTTTTTTTTTCCATTGAATGATGTGGCTTCTTTGTCAAAAATCAAACATCCATAGGTGTTTGTGTTTATTTCTGGGTCTTCTATTTTATTCCATTGATCCAGCATTTGGTTTCTATTCCAGCACCATGCAGTTTTTATTACTATTGTTCTGTAGTACAGCTTTGTATCAGGGATGGAGATACCTCCAGATGATCTGTTGTTGTACATGATCATTTTGGCAATTCTGGGTTTTTTGTTTTCCCATATGAAGTTGAGAATTATTCTTTCAAGTTCTGTAAAGAATTGTGTTGGTATTTTTATGGGAACTGCATTAAATCTGTAGATTTCTTTTGGCAGGATGGCCATTTTCACTGTGTTAATCCTACCGATCCATGAGCACGGGAGATCTTTCCATCTTCTGATATCTTCTTCAATTTCTTTCTTCAGAGGCTTGAAGTTTTTGCAAACATGCTTGGTTAGTGTCATACCAAGGTACTTTATGTTATTAGTGGCTATTGTGAAAGGTGTTTCCCTAATTTCTTTCTCTGCTCTTTTGTTTTTGCTATACAGGAAGGCTTCTGATTTTTTTTTTTTTTTTTTTTTTTTTTTTAGTTAATTTTGTGTCCGGCCACTTTGCTGAAGGTGTTTATCAACTGAAGGAGTTCTCTGGTTGAATTTTTGGGGTTGCTCATGTATACTATGATATCATCTGGAAATAGTGATATTTTGACTTCTTCCTTCCTGATTTGTATCCCCTTGATCTCCTTTAGTTGTCTTATTGCTCTAGCTAAGTCTTCAAGTACTATGTTGAAGAGATATGGAGAGAGTGCTGCCCCCCTATTTTTAATACAGTGTTTATGGTTGCTTAATTTTATTTTGAGAGAATTTGAACTGTTATTTATTTCATTTGTTACAGTTTGAGAACTTTGACTTCTTGAAAGTTTTCTACCCCTAATCACAGAATTCATTTTATATTGCTTGTGTTACTTATATTGCTTATATTGCTTATATTACTAAAATTAAATACTCGGTATTTTGCTTTTAGAAAGCAAACAATAAAAATTGAGGATTGTTTTCTTGATTCAGCATTAAAACTAAATGACAAATGGAAAATAGGATTTCTTTCTTTCTTTTTTTTAATCTATTAGGCATTTCCTAGAAGTACTTTCAGGAAAAGTGTCTAGAAACCAGCTGAACATGACAAAAATACATCATGTACGTATAAGAAAAGGTCATAATAAAACCAGTTGTTAATGTATAATGAATATGTACTAATAAAGCACTTAAAATTGAATATCCAGACAGTATTAGTGTATCATTATTCACTATAAAGACCATGATAAAGCTGTCAACTGCAAGCCTTAACATGCTGAAAGAGCTGTGAGTTTGCACAGGTCAGACTGTGGATGTAGGCAGCAGGTTCATCCTCTGTGTAACTGGATCTCTGTGTAACGAGGAGGACTATGCAATCCAGTGCCAGGCAATTTTAACACACTTTACTGATGCCACAACATTTAGCACACATCTTGCTGTATGCTGCCTAGACACACATCCTAAAAGATAAGCACCCATCCAAGTCTTCTACACAGAGTCATACTTATACATCAAATAAACTAGCTGTTTCCATTTTGAAAGGAGCAGGTGTGGTAGAGACCACCTATTTGTTTCTGATAGCTCACTGGGAATAGAACATGGTACAGAGATCATATCTTAATTTTATCCTATAACAAATATCAAAGATAACCAACTAATAGGGAAGAGGCTTTTCCTCACACTGTACATGGTCAGATGGCCCTGCTGCTTTGGGACCATGGTGGCACACTATGCTGGGATTACATGAAGGATCAAAATGGACTTTCTGGCTCGGGGTCCCACAATCCTCTTCAAGGTCATGACACTGATGGCCTGAAAGCTCCTTACTTGGCTCTGCCTCTTAAAAGTTCCATCACCTCTGAAGCAAGCACTCTGGAGACCAGACCGTTGACACATGGCCTTAGAGGAACTTTAAAGATCCAATGTGTGCCTTTACAAGAATCAGATGAGTGGATTTGTTTCCAAGAGAAGAGACGACACCATAAAGTCAGCTCTACGGGAATCCAGTTTGCAGTGAGTTCTCAGAGAGGCAGCTATGCGTGAAATGACAAGCACACAAATGCACACACAGACCTGAGTGCCCAGCAGCCTAATACAGTTTAAGGCTGACAGGACTTACAGTATGCAACAGAACTCAAACTTAGTGCACAGTGTCTGCTTATCGTGTGCAAGGCCGGGCATCCAATCCCCAACAATGTGGGATGTACATACATTAAAGACTATATCCAATCAAAATCATTGTATAAAGACAATGTTTAACCTGCAAGAAAGAGATTGAAGCTTTAAGGATGCAAATATTATTATGATAACACCTAAGAAATAATTAGAGAAAGACACAAGGATTTCTTCAGAGGAAGCCAGAACAGAGTACTGGGAAGGTCATAACAGCACAGCTGCCCATTCTGGCTGGAGGACCTACCCAGGATGCAGTGCTGACCAATGCCGAGCAGCCCCGTGCCAATTCTCTCCTCTGGCTGCACTGTTCCCATTATCTCTCCGTGTCTGCCATGTTCCCACAGGCTGTGATGACACTCGTGTCTGGGGAATATCTTTCCCAGAACCCTGAGGTGGAGCAGGAGACAATGGCGTCCTTGGCTCAAGTACGTCTGAGCTCCTGCTAATGAGCCTATCCTGCCTCCCTCTGCTTGAGCTCCAAAGGCAGGAAGAGAACTCAAAGACTGGCTCTCTCACAAAGGAAGATGGCTTGCCTCTAAGTATCAGTTCAGGGGTAGTTATAGGTGACAGGGGAGGTCCTGGCACATCCAGCTGACAGCACCTATGGCATTTCATCCTTAAAACCGAAGTTTGGGGCAGAAAGGGCTGATTACCCACCTTCATCTCAGCGTGCTACCCTCTATCTGCTCATACAGAAAATGGCTGAGTAATCCTTTCCTCAACTCTTCTCCCTCAAAGAAATAATTAGAATTACAAAAAGTATTAAAATGTAGATAGATATTAATAATGTTACTAGTAGTAACTGCCTGAGTTTGCAGTGTATACAATAGTCATCTAAACCATAAAAACGATATCTACATCAGAAAAAGTACAGATGGACTTAAAATGTTTGTGACCTTTGTCCAAGAAGAAAATTAAAAAGGAAATGAAAGCATTGGATGAATACCTTTTCCCAGCTCTTTGGGCCACTCTGGTTCTCAGGAGTGATTTTCTCTTTCTCAAATTGTTTCTATTTCTATTATGAAGACACTAATATTATACTCAGTAAATCAAGGAATCATGTTTTAATCTCTAAAAGAATACTGAAATCTTTCAAAGAAGAGTAAAGGGCTATATAATTTCCAAATTCATATAGGCAGGAACTAGCAAAGTAAAAAAGTAAACAGCATAGAAGAGATTCAAAGTAAAGAAAGGAAAATAAGTTTAAAGTTGGGGAGATAATAACTGTAGAGGTGAAAAAAAAAACAGCAGCAATGTGGTCATGAAAACCCACCAGTAAGCCTAATTGGAGCTGAATGTCTGACAAAAGAAAAGTACTGCTAGATAGGATAAGGAAAGCTTTTAATCAGTTATTGTGGATATTTTTTAAAATATAAAGATGCAGAATATCATAAAAGAGAGTAGAAAAAGATATCCCATGTGAATATTGCCTACAGAATGTCAGTCATTGAGATTATATCAGACAAGCAGATCTTAAGAAGTGGCTTTTTCATAGATATAAATGCTCACTTTAGAAGGATTAAAGCATTTGTGCCTCTGGAAACAAGACATTTTCAAATTTTTAATAAAAAAAGCACAGATTCAATTATGTACAGTCTTAAATTACATAAAGCAAATTATTTAACAATGCACAAGTAAGCTGGTTGTGTTCAATGCCTTTAAGATCATCTGAACAAATTTTTAGAGAATAACTACAGTGGGTGTTGACTAAGTTGTAATTAATAAATAATTAAGAAATTAGAAGGAAAATAGTTTCATATCTCTGAAATTAAACATCAAGCTTCTAAATAATCCATTTTAATGAAATAAAAATGAAAATTGGAATACATATTTAGCTAAATAACACGTAATTTCTGAGTGTATAAAATGCAGGTAAGTTTGTACTTTGAGGGAAACATCTGTAAATTCATGCAGAAGTTTAAAAAGTGAGATGAAAACATCAATGGGCTAAGTTAATAGCATCTTTTATCTATCTACCTATCTATCTATCTATTTATATTTTCGGTGCTTAATGGCTTTGTATATGCTATGTATACCTTCTACCACAGAGATAAAAGAGGAAGGAGGTCATCATAAAAAGGGAAATGGAGGCCAACGGGGTGGTGAAGAAAACCGAAGTATCATGATATGTGTATGACAATGTTGCAATGAAGTTAATTTCTTTCTGTGCTAGTGAAGAAAAAAGAATGAAAAAGAATAGAAAACAGAGCATCAAAGAAGAAGAAGCATTGATACTGTAGTGGATGAGAATGGTACCTAGATGGTAGAACTATCTGGGAAGAATCAGGAGGTATGAACTTGCTGGAGGAGGTTTGTAACTGAGTACTCTTTTTAAAAAAATCTACACCTTTCCCAGTTAGCTCTCCCTGCCCCATGCTTGTGGATCAAAATGTAAGCTATCTGCTGACTGCTTCAGCACCGTGCCTGTCTGCTGGCTGCCATGCTTCACACCTTGATATTCATAGACTCTAATCCTCTGAAATTGTAAGCCCCACATACATCCTGTCTTTGTAATGACATCTTATCACAGCAATAGTGAAGTAATGATGACAGACACCAATGAGATGGCACACTGTAAGGACAATCAAAACCAATCAAATTAACCGAGGTCCCAAAAGACACACATGGTGTGTACTCACTTATAAGCTATACAATACAGGATAACCATACTACAACTCACTGACCCAAAGAAGCTGAGTAACAAGAAGGGTCTGAGGGAGGATGTTTGACTCTCATTCAGAAGGGAAAATAGAAAAGACAGTGGAAGTGGTTGAAGAGAGGGAACATAATAGGAGAGGGAGTGCAGAAGGAAATGAGGTTGGGGATCAGATGTGGTGAGGGAGGTGTAGGAAGACAGAGGGCTTATGAGAGATGAGAAACCACCGGTGGGGGCATATCTGAGATGAGGTGGAGGCCTAAAACAGAGTAGGCTTCTGGGAGGATTTGGTGGTGACTCTAGCTGAGAACCCTAGTAGCAGGAGTCATGGATACCGAAGAGGCCACCTTCTATCTAGACAGGACTCCTAATGGAGGGAGGGAACACCAGCCCACCCACAAAAGCTTCAACCCAAAATTTATCCTGCCTACAAGATGTGCAGAGATAAAGACAGAGCAGAGATTAAGGGAATATCCAACCAACACTTGGTCTAACCTGAGACCCACACCAACCCCTGGCACTATTAACAATCTCAGTTAGGCTTTCAGATGGAAGCCTAGCATAGTTGTCCTCTAAGAGGCTCCAATCTAGTAATGGATTGAAACAGATGCTGAAACTCACAGACATTGGATGGAGCACAGAGAGCCTTGTGGAAAAGTAGGGGGAAGGAGAGAAGGACCTTGAGGGTACAGGAACTCCACAAGAAGACTGACAGACCCAACTAACCTGGGCCCAGGGAAGCTTGTGGAGATGGAAGCACCAGCCAAGTACCATGCATGGACTGAACTTAGGCCCCCTACACATATATACCCAATGGGCAGCTTGGTCTTCATGTGGGTGTCCTAGTAAGGGAAACAGGGCCTGTCTCTGACAAGGACTCTGTTGCATAGTTTTTGACCACTTCTCCCTAGGGGGCAGTCTTAACAGGGCACAGAGGAAGAGAATGCACTCAGTCCTGATGTGACTTGATGTGCTGGGGTGGGTTGGGGGGGGCTACCCTTTTCTTAGGGGTAGGGGAGGAGGAAATAAAGGGAGGAGGAAGGGAAGGTGGGACTGGAGCAGAGGAGGGTAGGGACTATGATTGGTATGTAAATTGAATAAATAAATAAGTAAGTAAATAAATAAATAAGTAGAAAATAATAGTGAAATGCTGATTACCAGAAAAGCTTAAATCCTTAAAGATATCAATGAAAAAAATGAAGGCAAGAAGAAAACACATCACTTTTATTTAGTGGCTGGCAAGAGTGTATTCAAGTTGTAGTCAGGTTGCATGCAAGTCACAGCGATTTTTACTATGGTCAAGCTCAGTGGATGCGACTTAGCAAATGCTGAATTTGCTTTTGCAAAGCAGTTGTTTATCAGCGGTCCACTTTCCCCTGCAGGTATTGTATTTACCACACCAGTGGGCCAGTCCTGAGACAAGTCATAGGATTCTCAACTCCTGAGAAAACATATTATATATCACTTCCAAATGGCCCCCTCCTCATGCAGAACATTGCCTCTCTTTTTGTGAAGCTTCATAAATAGGAAAAGACACCTCAGTTCTCTGTTGTTTGTATTTAACTAAAACACTCTTTTCTCTGTTTACAGTAAGCAAAAGAATGTGGTTTATTTGTTCTGACATCATGACTTCCAACTTGTGAGACTGAGCAAGCACACAGACACAAACACATATTTATTTTTTACAAAAAGAGCTCAAAGTATAGCGGTTGAGGGCTTGGAACAGTCTCACTGAACCAGCATGAGAGCTCCAGTTGGAATCTCCAGCTAGACTGGGTCCACCACCTATAGTCCTCCCTGTTGGAAGGCAGAGACAAATGGCTCCCTGGAGTTGGTCAGCCTATCTAGCTAAATAGATGAGCTCCAAATTCAGTCTGACACCCTGCCAGAGAAGAAGATGGATACCTGTTGAGGAAGACATCCAAAGATGACTTCTGGTCTCTACATAGATGCACACTCAGGCGTACATAAACCAGCATTTGGACACACACGCACACACACATGCATATGTACACACATGCAAATGTACACACATATGTACATTTCAAAGAATAAAGTTTCCAAATTATGATCTTTAAATATTGACCCCTGTATCTGACTTTTAAGAAGAGATCAATTTGATGTTCATACTATGCATGCTGTATTTTGAGCCTGTATTCTAAAACTTAAACCAAGCTGACAAAATAAGTGACAGCATATAAAAGCAGAAAGTCAGTACATCTATTCACACGTAAGCATTCCTTATTGACAGTCAAATCCTGAGTACATTGTTCCAGCCACTCCTCGCTACAGTTCCAACCCCTTTCACATTCTGAGCTATTTCCTCCTCTCAGGAGAACTCAGTCCATCAGATACATTCCTGAGCTGTCTTATCCTCATGCTGCTTCTTCCTCTTCCTGATCAGATCATAATCATCGTTGGAACCCCTCCACGAATTCTCCTCTAACTTCCCTACACTGGCAAGAATCTGTTTTGATTCTCTGCAGCCCCAACTTATAATTAATTTATTGCATTTCTTTCAACTTAAATCAAAACAGAACATCCAAAACAACAATGAGGACATCATCGTTTGGGGAATTTTCTAAGACTGAAATTTGTAAGCTCATCCTCCAATTATTTGTATCATTATATAAAGATGTCTTATAGATGCTTACCATCTATAATGGGATTAAATCCCAATGTTTAGAACTAGAAGTAGGGAACAAGAGAGAGAATAACAGGAGCTAATGAAGGAAGAAAAGTATGGGGGGATGGGAGAGGCAAAAATCTCAAAAAAACAAAACAGAACACGAACCATGGTGTGGCTAAGAAAACCAAGAGATTTTCTTGCACTCCAGTTCCGGAGTGAGTCAGAGGGCAGTTGTATTGTCTTCCAGGTTTGGAGAAAACCTAAATTTTATTCAAGCTTTTGTGAAAATTTAGTTTCTGTAATTTCAAAGTTCAAGCTTTCATGAAAATTTAGTTTCTATATTTGTAAATAACAATTATAACTTTTGACTTATTATATTCTATGCTTGTGACCTTTATGATATAACTGGGTAAAGACGCTAACTGAATTATGACAGAAGAAACAAATTTGATTCAATGTTTAGAATTTGAGGGAGGAATTGATTTGATATGGGTAAGATATTTCCTAATAAAGGCCATAAAATAAGTAGACTTATAAGAATAGATATCATGAGAAGACAAAGCTAACATATGTAAATGTCTGCAAAATGTCAGCGTGGCATTGTGTTATTGTTTTGTTCCCTGCTTTGGACATGAGGAATGAAAGAAAATTTCAGTCTTACACTGTTCTGTGTATAAAATCCTGGTCTCAAATCAGCTTTCAGAGTTTGTGTTCCAATGTGGCTCCTATGTGTGTGTCACCAGAAAAACAGCAAGGACTAAGATTAAACCAGAGAACTTATGGGAAGCCATCTTTCTGAAAAACTGTTTCTTTCTATGAAGCATTTCCACTGAAAAGAAGATGATTGGCAGTATTTTCAGAGCTCTACTGAAGGAACACTGTTCCCTTCCTAAGAATCAAATTGTCAACACCGTGTCAAATCTAATTGAATATAATCAAAGCTTTTTTGCTTCTATCCAATTTAATTGCAATAAGCTTACAGCAAATTAAGTCTGTACAGAAAGGAGATTTAGCCAGGCCCAAAGTATGATTCTCCTGTGACATAAATAAGAAAGCAAGTGTATTCTAAAATTGCACAGCGAGCCAAAGGGTTTAGAATGAACAGGGGTTTGTGGCCACCAGCATTGCTGAGATCATGATAAGCTACAGAAGTGCACCCTGGGCCTTGCAGAGAAACCTGACAATTACAGGTGAGGCACATGAGAGCTCTCTACGCTCAGCAATCAGTCACACATACAGAACAGAAAGGACCCTCCACAGTGCAGGCCTTCATCTGAACACCATCTGGGTATTGCTTCATCTAACCTTATGCAGTCTGTCTATCCCAGCACAGAAGCTCTCAAGCATTCCCAAATGGCCAAAGAGCATCTAGACAGTAAACAGTTATTAGTGGTCTGTGTGGGAGTAAATCATTCAGTTGCTTTTTATTTGGGCATGTTGTTTTCAGCTTCAGTGGCAGCCTTCTTTCTAGCCTTCACTCTTCAGAAAATACTTATCAATTAAATCCATGAAAATAAACAACTAGGTTTGTTTTCTTCTGCTGAAACAAAATGCTACTCCCTATGAAGATTGTAAACAAGAGTTTAGCCATGGTTCTGGGTGGTGTTAAGTTCAAGATTGGGAGCCTGCCTTTGGTATGTTCTTGTTCTGTTGTAATATTATGGATGGTTTCACCCTGGGAGAGAGGAACACAAAAAGAGTGGTAGAAAGGGAAAAGGAGGAAGAAAGAGTGAGGAAGAAAAAGAAATGAGAAAGGAATAAAGAAAGAAGAGAAATACGGTAAAGAGAGTTGTGGATATAGAAAGGAAGCAGGTAAGGGAAGAATGGGTAAGGAGGGAGATAATGGGAAAAAGAAGGATGGAAGAAGAGAGGAAAATTTAACTAAATGCTCATTTATCAAGAAAGCACCGTACATTGGCTAGCCCACTCCTATGATAAAGGCATGACCATAATAAGGGCACAACCTCACAATGTAGTAGCCTCTTACACATCAGAGTCTTAGTACCTTCATAGTACCAATCGCGTTTCAACATGAACCTAGGTTGTGTTGTTCCAGAGAACTTGGCCTAATCAGCTGGCTTAATCCATGGTCTAAGAACAGTATGAGCCATAAAATTCCTTGGTTATACTTGTCTCATTTTTTTCCTTGCCACTTCAAATCTGATCTACGAGTGTAGTCTGGTTTTAGACTGTCTATAACACTCATTGAAAACATTGGCTGAAGATGCTAGGTCTGAGACAGGTGTCTAAACCGAGAATCTCATTGCCAATGTCTGAGGATGTTTAGGCTACTGCACTATAAAGTATGGTTTATAGGCAGCATAAACTTATTTCCCATGGTTCTAGGTCTGGAAGGACAAAGCTAAGCCTTTGGTAGTTTCAGTATCCAATGACAGTTTTCTTTTTAGCTCATAAGGGCTGTCTCCTTGCCATAAACCCACAGGGAAAAGGTGGCCCTGTTGTCTCTTACACAGGTAACTAATCCCATTTATGAGCTCCCCACACCCATGACCCAATTAATTTCCGAGGGATCCATCTCCAAATATTACAATTGGGAAGCAGGTTACAACATACACAATTTGGGTGGACACATTGTGCCTTCAATACCCAGACATGAGTTGTGAATCCTGGCCAAGAACTCTTTCCAAAAGGAAGAATTTACTGAGCCTTTTCTTCTTCTGCGTGAGTACTTCTGATGCAGAGAGTCCAACCAAGTCAAAGCATTCTGTGGATGTAAGCTTATGTATTTTTTTCTATTTATGTAGTTGGTAAAGTAAGCATTCTATCTCTAACCTAAAGTATTTTTATTAAATAAAATGCTATTTTGTAGTAGGAAAATGCTCAGTACATCACAGAGCTGTCTCTAAGCTCACAGATGACCAGAATGAGTCTTCAAACAGCCCCTGTTCTTATTGCAAGTATGTAGATATAAGCTTACTGTATCTAGATCTGCAGAATTCAGCCAAGACTTTCAAAGCAGCTGGTCTGATACTGAGATATCACAAATATACATGGTTTTAAAAAAGAAAGACCTAAATATAAAACCTAATTTCTTTGACTAGTTAGATCCTTCCTGCGGTTTCCCAGTTTCCCCCTTTTTCTTCCTTTTATTTAACCCCACCCCAATTCTTTACTTTGTTATTAATCTGCCTGAATTGCAGTGGGACACTTACTCAGACACTAAAGTAAGCACCATGTATTAGTTTTATAGGGGTGGGGCAGAGATACACAGACTCACACAGATAAACGGAAACTTATTTTGTTAAGGGCTCTGAAAACAAGCCTGAGATATCTTGATAGCGCATAATGAATGGCAACTGTGGTAATTTAAATGAAATGGCCCCCATCTTATTTCAGAATAGTGAGTGGTACTCCTAGAAGGTATGTCCTTGTTAGAGTAGGCGTGGCCGTGATGAAATAGGTGTGGCCTTGTTGAAGGCAGTGTGTCACTGGGGTTGAGATCTGAGATTTCAAGTGCTCAAGCCAGGCCCAGTGTCACTCTCCCTTCTTGCTGCCTGCTGATCCTGATGTAGAACTCACAGCTACATCTTTAGCATTATTTCTCCCTCTGTGCTACCAAACTTCCTGCCATGACAATAATTGACTAAACCTCTGAAACTCTAACTCAGGCCCAATCAAGTGTTTTCCTTCATAAAAGTTGCTGTGGTCATGGTGTCTTTTCACAGCAATGGAAATTCTAACTTAAAGAGTTTCTTCAGAGAGCAAGAAATCTGAAGGAAACTACATTATGAAGAATGGGAAGAGTTTCTAAACAGAGAGAAGGGAGGGACAAAAGCTGTTGACAAGAGTATGTGGCCCATCCAAGAAACTGAAAGAGAGACAATGTAGAGAAAGGACCACACAGTCACATGGGACTTGAACGATGGGTGAATTAGACCATGAATGATGTCTACCACTCAGGTTAATATTGGCAAGTTTATCTTTATCTAAGAGAAACAACAGGGTGTCATATGCTTTAAAGATGAGGATACCTAACCAAATTTCTATTTTGAAAAGAATTTTTTTTTTTGCCATATACAGAAGTAATCAGACCAGGGAATGAGTTGTCAGGTTACAACTAATAACACAGAGAAAATATAGAGTACATAACTCAGGAAATTAAAGTAATTGAATGAATTACTCACCAAGGAGAAAGAGTCTGTTGAAGGTGAACTGGTGATAGGGTGAGCTAAAGTTAGCCAGAGCTGGAGTTAGTAATGCAGAGGCAGAGTGCTGAAGAGTGGAGGTTATTAAACCATCAGGGTGAAGAACGCCCAACAGAAGTTGAACCATGGTTCCAGGGGAGAGCACACAGCTGAAACACACACTGAGACAGAATCGGGGTCAGGAGGGAAGATGGAAATAACTGATCTCTCAGTTCATTGCATCTTTTAATCCCTGTCTCCATCACTCATTGGTAGAGGAAGCAGGAAGAGAGGTGAGGCACAACAAAGCATTATTGTTTATGAAGTGTCTCCCTCAACTCATGTGCTAAAATCTCAGTCACCCTGGGGATTTTTTTGTTGTTGTTGTTTGGAAACACTAGAAGGTTGGGCCTAGCTGCTGGATTTGAATAAGTCAGTCACTGGACATGGACTCCTATCTCCAAGATACCTATCTCTGACTCCTTTCTGTCTCTTTCTTTGCTGTGTGTTTACCATAAGGTAAAAAACTCCCCTGCCTGATTTTTTTCACAGGTATAATGTTCTGTCTGTGGAAAGAAGTGACATGCGCAGAACCTTCAGAATTAATGTACAGAAATCAATCTTTTTTTTATGTTGTTTTGTGGTGCATTGTGTCACAGCATAAAATAACTAACATATTGGGTTATCACAGACCATGGGGTCAATCTTTCTTCAATATAAACCAGCACACAGGTACAGTGAGGGGTTTAATTGAGGACTAATTGCCTGGGAAAAATGCACTGAAAAATGTGCATATTTTTGTAATTGACATAATTCAGTGACTTAGACAAAGGTGGTAAGAGAGAAGTCTTTGAGATATGCTTAGGGGAAAATCATTAGGTCTTGATGATGGATTAGATTTGAGAAGTAAGGGAAAAGTATTTAAGGCAGTGGCAACATCAGCTATTTTTTTGTGCTTTCTGCAGAATAATTCTGCTGTTCAAAATAGTTTCTGAATGTTTAACAAAATTGTTCCTTTAACTCCCAGTGAACATGAAAGGATGGCCAGCAATTAGCTGGATGTCATGCATCAGTGAAAAAGGAAGTCTAACTGCTACCATGGCAACATTGCTTATTCTTATCAGCCAGCACAGTGAGCAGCAAATTAGTTAACCAAGAAACCAGATAAAGTTTGGGAGATAATGGATCTCCTGAATATCTCATTGAGAGAAAAAAAGTAAAATTGGTTTTACTTTCTACACTAATCAACTCACTAGAAAAATGAGAGGGATAGCATGTTGAGTAGGTATGGCAACAAACAGCAGGTATGAGTAGTGTGTGTGTGTGTGTTAAGTATTTTGAAAATTTCTATAAAGGGCCCACCAAGTGTTTTAAATGTGATAAATCAGAACAAAGGTCAAAATTGTGTCTAGCACACAGAACTGCAGTGCTATTTAGGAGACTGACTTAGGAGGATTGGTATTTTAAGGCCTGGTGGAGATAGAGAATAAATTCAAGGCCAGCCTGAAAAATGTAGGAAGATTCTGTCAAATTTTTTTTGAGAGGATTGTGTCTGCAGGTCAGTGATAGAAAGCTTTTATAGCATGTCTGAGAGGTCTTGGGCTCAATTTCTCGTACCTTGTGGGACAGCAGAGAGAGAGACAGAGAGAGAGAGAGAGAGAGAGAGAGGATGAGTATTCTCTTTATCTTCTATAACCGTCCTCAACAACTTTTGGCAAGAAATCTTCAAAAAAATGCTGAAATCTTGACTCAATGTGAACCTATGGCTGGTGCATTATAAATGCTAAACTTTAATAAAAATGTGAATAAAAGGTAAGTAACTAACGCAATTCCATTAATATTCTTTGTGATGATACAGTACCTCCATGATGCAATAAAGAGACCTTTGTTAACCACATACCTTTTGCATTGCTCTGTACTAGTTCCTTCACTGGTTGTAAGGAGATACAGACCACATTTCAAAACTTTACAACTCTTTCATTTTTAACCTTAGTTTCACCATTTACACACTGAATTGCAGACTCAGAATCCTGGTATGGACTGGTGTTGCACCTGTATTAAAACCACTTCTCTATTCACGGGAAAATCTATTTTGCCAACCCCTAAATTCTCCCACATATGTGTATAAGCAAAGTTTGAGAAGAATATGTAATGTGGATATTAGCTACATGGACTGGGGCAAAGAGTTTGAGACAGAACAAAGACTTCTTAAATAGTTGTTTACATAAAGTATCATAAACAGCATACAATCCCTGAAGACCAATAAAATACTTCTAAAGATACATGATATTCTGGAACAAGAAAAACTGTCTGAAAGTCTACATGGAAAATAACTGAAAAGATTCTGGTACACAATCCTCCTAACTGTAAGAGCCCAAGGACAAAAGAGCAAGAATGTCTTGAAAATAAATCTATCAAGGGCTTGGTGGACAAACACGTGGAAGCAGACATCTCTGATTTCATGAAGAAATCAAGTTTGGTTAACAAGTTTGGTTGTTATAGATATACAAACAGGAGGGGTGTGTGTGTATGTATGTGTGTGTGTGAGCATGCGTGTATGTGTCCCACATGTGCAGAGGTGTCCAATGAGGCCAGAAAACATGAGCCATCTGACATGGGTGCTGGGAGCCTAAGCCCTGCCCTCAGGAAGAGAAGCAAGCATTCTACACGACCGAGCTGTCTCTCCAGGCCTCTGTAATTTGATTTAGGGAAATTTGCCAAAAGAATTCAACCTTAGAGAAAGAGCTAAGAAACATAATTGTCAAGCTGAAAGAAATTGCATGTATAATATATGTAATATAATGCACCACGTAATAGATAAGGTAATATATTATGCACTAAAGGATGCTGCCTACATATATATGCATACATATGTTATAAGGAAATGTTTGAGTAAGATATCCCTCAACCGTTTAGTGGATTATTACTTAAGTGTTACTATAACAATGTTGAGTGAAGAAGTGGTGTTATTATAGCAACATTGAATGAGGAAATGTAGCACACAGCTGGAAATCCTAGTTATGGCAATAAAAAGAAGCATTACTGGGTAGGGACATTCCCTCAGAGACACGGCAGCAGTCTCTTAATTCTTCCATCTTGCTCTTCTGCATTACTTCAGGAAAGAGAAAGCATTTACCATTACTTCATTTTTCTGATGAAGTCCTACTCCATTTCTGAGTTGGAAGGATGAGTCCTTTTCTCTTTCCTGAGCCTTCCTAAGGGTCTGGATGTAGGCAGTATCCTCTACGAATCAGCTCCAGGGTGGGTCCTGACCCAGAAGAGAACACCTGTCCTTTTCCCAGGTGTTGGTTCAGCTTGTTGCTCAGGATATTCTTGATAGATTCTCCTCATCCCCTGAACCCTATTTATCAGGTTTTAAAGTACATTTTTTGTTTCTACCAGAGAATCGAGGTTATTATTTAGATTTGTGAAGACCTGGATGGAATGTGGTTAAGATATTATCTCATTTCTAACAAAAGAACAAAATCACAGAAATAACCGAAAATACCTTCTGTGGCTAATAGAGAAAAAGGCTATAGATGAAATAGTATTTATCTACAAAAAAGAATGCAGTCACGATACAGGCTACAGGGTGGGTAAATGCTAAAGACAGTATGAGGAATAAAAAAAAGTTACATATAAAATACCACAGGTTATGTGATTCCCGGTTTATTGTCAGAATTGGAAAACACGTAATGGAAAAAAAAAAGCATGGTAGAAGTTGTCAGGTACTATGAATTGGAATAAAAAAAAATGGGTGTGGAGAATGACCTAAGTATGTGCTGTCTACAAGAAACTCCTCACATTAAGAGTGAGTATTAAGTTGAAGATAGAAGGAGGAAAAATACATGTCACGTAGATTAAGCTAGAGTTACTATATGTAGCTCTTAAAACTGAGCATAGTACAGAACACAAAATCTCAAACCAAGATTTCATGACCATAAATACAAAAATTATTATCCTTAATAAAATATTACTAAATCAAACCCAGCAAAAAATATTTAAAAATAGTTATGTGATGCAATCAAGCCATATTTATTTCAATTGCATAAAGATTATATCAACTAATGAAGTAAAGGCTGTGCTGGCTAGTTTTATAACAACTTGACACATTCTGTAGTCATCTTCATTACTTTAATTGCTGTGGAAAGACTCATTAGGGGTCAGTGCCATCCCCAGGGAAGAGAGCTCTGGGCTGTGCAAATGGCGGACAGAAACCAAATAGCAGTCAAACTCCTCCCCGTTTTGCTCTTTGCTTCTGATGGGAGAAATAATGTGATCGATGAGCTGCTTCCAGAGTGCTTGCTGCCTCAACTTCCCCGTGGTGCCTTGACCTCATGAAGGTTGGTGGCTAGAACTGTGAGGCCTTTTTTTAAAATTTTTAATTAATTTATTTTTTATTTACTTTACATCCTGATTGTAGCCCCATCCCTCCTCCCCTTCCAGTCCCATCCTCCTTCCTCCCCTCCCAGTCCCTTTCTCCCTCCTTCCCTTCCAGTCCCTTTTTCCCTCCTTCCCTTCCAGTCCCATCCTCCCTCCTTCCCCCTTGCCTTTCTGTTTAAGTTGCTTCATCAGTGTGTCCCATCACAGCAGCAGGAAGAGATGCACAGAAATGAAACTGTCAAAACAATTAGCGTTTTTATATCTTGAAAACTACCCAGTGCTGATAGAAGAAGATGATGAAAATAAATACAGAGATATGTCATATTTGTGGTTTGAAAACTCAACATAGTCAAAACGCCTATTTTCCTCTGAATTTACACGCAGCTGTAACTTAATCTGTCTTACCGTCCCAGCATGGCTTCTACAAGTTCAGCCAAAACGATTCCAAGACTTATGTGGAAAACAGAGTATTAACTAAAGTACTTCTGAAAAAGATTAAGATGGAAAGGATAGAAAGTTAATTCAATTTTTCTGTGGCAGCTAGACAACAAGATGAAAGTGTGTCCCCAACAAGTCTTATATCTGACTACAAAAATGAACTCAAAATAATAATAATAATAATAAAAAAATGTAGACTATCAGAGAGTAGTCTGAAAAATCTTAGAAAAATCGTAGAATATAGAGCCAGGGGAAAGGGGTCAGATGTCATACGGAAGCCACAACCCAAAACAGGAAAGCTGAACCTGACTGAATTCAGTGACCTGTACTCTTGTCAAGAAACTCCAAAGGCAATTTCATGGGGTGAAAAGAAATAGAACACTATGCATCTGGGCTGAAAAGTTGGAGCAGAAGTTCAAAGCATTCCTGCTTTCCCAAAGGATTGGTGTTCAGTTCCTGGTAGGTATACTCATATCAGGCTGCTCACAGACACCTGTCACTCCAGCTCCAGGGGCTCTACCGTGCCCTGCTCTCTTCTGGACTCTTCAGCCTTCTCACCCCTGGCATACATTCACACACACACACACACACACACACACACACACACACACACTTAAAATCTTAGAAAAAGAAAAACTATCATCACAAAAAGACTGGTGTTTAGAACGTGTAAATAAGTCCAAACACAGTAACAAAATCTGCGATCCCTTTTGTAGATGCACAAAAGATATAATAATGGCACATGTCACCGAGGAGGCTGGGTAGATGTCCAAGTGTCGCCCGGGATGATGCTCAGCATCATGGACAGTCAGGTGATGTACTCAATCCCTACAAGGTAGCCACAAGCCTGTTAGGATGCTTAGATCAAACCATAATAAAGGAGTATTGTAAAATGATGTGATAAAAAAGCAGAGGGTTGGCCTAACTGGAAAGAAGGAGGGGTACCAGCTGGAGAAAGGAAGGGGCAGGGAGAGGTTTGTAGGGAGAGAGGCAAATACGGAGAAAGTCTAGTGACACATACGCGTAAAGGCATCATGATGGAACCCATTCCTTTGTATGCCAAACTAAAAACTTGGTAAGCAAAACAAAAACAACAACAAAACAACAACAAAAAAACCAAAACCAAAACCATAAAACAAAAAACAATTTTCTTTCTTCAGTTAACAAAATGAGACACAATGATGGCGTCAAATGGGCAGAGAAAGCGGCTCACGCACACCGCTGGCGAGATGTACAACGGCACAGTCACTACACGATAATTAGACGCTTTCCCCAAAGCCAGGCTGCTCTCCTGGCAGCTTCTCCAGAGAAATGAGAACACGTGAGCCGGCATGTTTATAGAAGCCCTGTGAGTGACAGCCCGGGCTGGAAGCTCTCCAGGTGTCCTCCACCAGGTGAAAGGGGCAGAGCTGTGTGGCGCGCTTATTTTACTTGGCATCAAGTCTCCAACTGCGTCCGCGCTGTTTCATATGGCACGGCTTCCATCCTCTCGGGGTTGACTCACGTGCTAACGCATATTCGCGACTTTCCTCACTTGCTCTGCAGCAATGGGCGTCACTTCCCTCTCCACACTCATCTGTTGCGAATGAACATGGGCAAACAAATACCTTCCTGAGATTCTTTCGTCCTCAAAATTTTCCACTTCATAGGAATATATTTGTTTTTGTTCTCTATCCCCCTGCCAAAAAACAAAAAAACAAACAAACAAAAAAAACTGGACTAGTTTCAGGTCAGAAAATCTTTGTGGGAAGGGTGCCTTACTTAGTCTTCAGTGATGAGGCACTGAATTTTTAATTTAATTAAAATTAGTTTAATTAAAAATTAGTTAAATTTTTAGTTTAACTCATTTTTAGCTATTTTTTAAGCAAACAACACGGATTCCCTTTATCTATTGATAAAGATATTTAATACTGTGTGTTAAAGTAAAACTGAGAAAATCAAAATTATTAACATATGTCAACTAACAATACCAAGCTCATATGTTAACATAAACGATATGACTAATTTTTAAAATCTATTTTGTGCAGCAAATGGAATCCAGGAAAGCAGCACTGCCTTTCAGGTTTATAAATCTCTTTAGAAGACAGCTGGGACCCAGCTGCTCCAGCAGTCATTCAGCTAAAATGTGTCTTTTTGTTTGAAGTATGTGGAAAATAACCCAGATCCACTCACATATGCAGCTGGAAAAGTGGGAAGTATTTCGTACCCATTTTATATTACTTGTTTACAGTGTTCTTAGATACTAAACCAATAACCGGATAAGTCGTTTCATACAGATTAACTGAAATATGGGTGGTGAGACTATATCGATACCATTTTTCTTTTTATTCTTTCACACAAAATCCATTACTTAATTTTACATTTTGTTTGGCTATTTCCATACATGACATATTGACCATTTGTAAAGTATTGATTTACTTAATTAAATAAATCTAAATAATGGATCATTTCATTCTATAATAGAACAAATCACACTTGTTAATATTACCAGTCTTATCAGAAAATTTCTGAAGCAGCTCTGTCAAGGTTTTTATTGAGGGAATTACCTCTCCCGGTTTTCCTTGAAGTGATAACCTCTTTTCATTTTGATGCTCAAGAAAACAGTTATTTTACACAGTCTTCTTTCAAGGTCAACCAGTGTTCCATGGACATGCAGTTTTTGCACACATGTTTCAACAGGTGACTCACACATACCACAAGGCCTTCCTGGAAGACAGCCATCATATTTTGGTACGCAGCAAATATGTGAGAGGTAGTTGAGTTGATATCTAATAAAGTTAATAGCTTTTTACTACGTCATGAGAGCCTTCTGTAATGAACAAAACTGGCAGGTCAGTGAGCACACTGTGACATCCACTATCTCTCACATCTAGTGTCCTCACTGGGAGTGGTGCTGATGGGAGTGTTAGGAGAACAGTGTTGACCTCACACACACACCCTGAACAAGCCTTAGTGTCCCCACAGAAGACCGAAAGTGGCCTTCTAGCTTTAACACACTGAACTTGTGTAACTGTTCTATAGACCTGGAAAAGACCCTGATTTATGATTCCTTTTATAACAATAACAAGACTATAATGTCTGCTCAACAAAACTTATCTAATTTTGTCCAAGGGACATCGTGTTACCCAGGGTGAGAAGCACTGAAAATAATGCCAGAAAAGATTAAGGTAAATAGAAGTTGTCAAAGTATCTACAAAATTGAGTAGAAATATATCACCCGTAAGTGATGTATTTATTTGTTCACTGGGCTGTACTTGACTACCTTTTACTAGAAGGTGAAGTTTTATAGCAAATTCTTCTTGATCAGTTCACATTATTAAACCTGATGTGTCTATACTTACAGCTACTTTTCTGTGGGTGCTTTCACTGAACACAATAGTGACTATTATCACAAGGTATATATTTCAACCCCCCAGGATACTGGGAGATCAACCTGCCTTCTGTATCCCCTCCTCCTGACATTCAGAGATGCACTAGTACCATGGGCAATAGCTGACTAGTGGGCACCATGACAGGAAATCATGGCTACATATTTCACAGTAACAGCAACCAAACCATATGTACTTATTGAAAGAGAGAAAAGTGAGAGAAAAGTGAAACTCAGGGAAAACTGATGCCTTTGCCGAAGTTAAGAAACTTGGTCATGATGAGTTCTAGAACTGACCAGAGAAAATGGAGACCACACAGAGCAAAGCAGATGGCTCCTGGTCCTTAGATCTGTAGCTGGTGTTACTGTTTACTGTTTACTGGTGCAGACAAGCACGAGAAACTGCCAAAAGAGCACCCCAGATGCAGGTATCTCTGAGCTAGGTCTTGAGAACAGCCAGCTAGATACTCCTGCCGAAGAGCCTTAGAAGCTGGGCAGACACACACACACACACACACACACACAGAGAGAGAGAGAGAGAGAGAGAGAGAGCAAGGCTTGACAGTGAACTGCAGTGTCTGTGACAGCTCTTCCCCTTGTTTGGTATCATGATTGACAGGGGATCTGGAAGGTGCCTCTGGGAACTTGACAAGATGTCTTGTACGGATTAGCGAAATAAATGTCACAATACGTTGAAAGATCCCTCAGATTTTGAAGCCCGGAGATCGCAGTTATGTCTGAGGCCTTGTATTTCTGTGAGTCACTCATCTTGAAGGGTAGATGGCAAAAGTCCCTCCCGCCCCAGGATCTTGGAAAAAGCATCAAACCCAATATAAATTACAACAAGAACTCAACCTTCCTAGAAGAGAATTTCCAGGAAAGAAAACCACTTTTTATTCTTGACTGGTTTCATTTATGAAAGATCCCTGCTGGTATCACTTCATCCCTGATATTCCACAGAGATAACTGGCTTTCCAGCTCCCCGCTGCCCCAGAACTGGGGTATGTGTACATGTGAGTGAGTGTGCATATGTGTGTGTGTGTGTGTGTAGGGTTTTTGCACACATGGATGTCACAGCCAGTGTGTGGAGGTCAAAGAGTACAGGTAGGAGTAGGCTTTCTCTTTCCGTTGTGTGAGTCCTGGGAATTGAGTTCAGGTCGTCGGTCTTGGCTGCAGATGCTTTTACCCAAGGAGAAATCTTGTCAGTCTCCTATTTTTCTTGTAAGAGAGATAATCTTGATATGTGGCCCAAGCTGGCTTTAAATTTCTCAGTTCTCATGTCTCAGATTCTGAAGGAGCTGGGATCACAAATTGTTTCACAATACATTTGTCTGTCTTAAACAAAGAATGTGTGGGAATTAGAGCCAAATAACTGTTCCAGTTGTGGCTGCTGGGGCCTGCAATGCAGTAGTCTTGCAAGAATTGAGGAGAGAGAGAAAATTTAATCATGTCTCAATTGTACAGAAACCCCATATTTCTAAGGGAACACAAAAATAGGTTGAGCATAAATCAATACGTAAGCTTGCGTTAATAACTGGGGGTAAAAAGAGCTAAGGTGTAAGGGATTTACTGAAAGGAGACGTTTGTATGTCCTTGGTGATCAAGCGAGTATTTTAAAATGAGAGATGAGGTTAAGATGAGTGCGGTAGAGTGCTGGTGATTGACAGAGCCTACGGATGCAGTTCTGGGAAGCTATGGAAACAGCTTGTCCAGTGTTGGAGGCTGTGGAGGCTGCACAAACTGTCTTGTGGAGCTGTGGAGGCTGTTGGTAGCTTTGGGGAGTTAGGGAAGCTGCTTGTAGGATGCTGGGAGTTCCCAAGGTCGCTGATACTACTGAGTGTGTCCAGCCTGCCCTGGGCATGTTCTCCTCATGTGAGGAAACACTAAAAGTTCAATCCACCTGGTATAGTCCCAGGCAAGGTAAAGAGACCAAGAGCCATATATTGTACAGAAACCCTGCAAATCACGTGTAACTTATATTTCATCTCTAGTGTACAATCCTCAGATGGTTTTGGGAAGAAGAATGATGCATATGGGTTGAATTTTAAAATAACCTGGTTGTTTTCAAGAAATCAGCGGACAGTGTCGAGTGCTCAGGTAAATAACGCTTCATCAGTCACAAGGGAGACTTTGGAGTGAGAAGAATTAAATTTGCAAAAAAAAAAAATTAGACTATAGCTACCTGGATGACATAATCAGATGTCATGAATGGATGTCAAAATAATGTAAAGTCAAGGGTTTTATGGAAACTTTGTCCAGGAGACCGACAAAGGAGATGCAGCTGCTCTTAGAAAAGGCTTTGTTTCATCTTGGTGGTGCTGACGAAGAAGGGCCAGAGGAGGAGCGTTGGTTTAGTTTGAGACTCCAATTAGCAATCGGGTGGACAGACGGACAAGGTAAGTCACTACATGTCAATTCTATATTGCTGGCAACAGACTGGCTGCATCTTATAATATATACCCAAGATGGCTTTAGATGTTAAACAGCCGTGGGGCGAAAGAAGAGCAGGAAGAAACCTAAGGAGGCTGCCTCCCGTTCTGAGACTTGCTCCCTGACTTGCTCCCTGTTGCTCTCTGGGATTTACCTCGAGGTTTCGGAACTAGGGCGGTTTCTCGATCCGGACACTCTCCTGCAATCAATTTAACATCCCCACCATGCCTAGTCATTTTGCATGGCGAGTGCTGGCATTGTGACTATGTCAGAGTCGATAATTAAGCTTAAATATTAAATAAAGTAAGTTGTTGCACTAGGAAAGTGCCGAGAGCCTACTGTGTATAGTTTATTGCTACGAATACTTGATTCATAATTTGGGCTAGTATAGAAGTGTAATGAATTAATGCTTAATGTGATAAAGCGTGTCATAAGATTCAAGTATAAATGCAAATGGGGTCAATTCTTAATTTTCAACAATATTTGCTTTTAATTTTCTTCTTTTTAGAAAATAGGATTTTAAAAAGCCAGTGATAATAATAATAATTTTCAACATACCTGAGTTAATTAACTAGAATGCTTTTTAAAAATTATTCATAACACCAGTTTAATACAAATGATTGAAATAAACAATAAGCATTATTTTTATATTTTAATTTTAAAACAATTGCATAAAAATGCTTTCTGAGACATTATTTTGTATAGCTCTTTGAACCTCTGATTCTCTTGCTTCTGACTCTGAAGTACTGGGATTGCAGACTGTGTCACCACAGCCTGAACACTAATTCTACTTCAAATATCAAGTTATTTCTCTGTCAGAGCCAGGGCTTTGCCTACATTCTTTCTGTTGTATTAAATAGTTTAACATGAACTACAGACCACATTGCATATAAAAATTGGGTTAAATAACACTTTGAGGCATCTCAAAAACTCAGTAAGAACACACCAACTGTGAGAATTAAAACAGAGCCAGGCCTGGTGGCTCGTGTTTTTAATTCCAGTACTCTGGAGGCAGAGGCAGGTGGTTCTCTGTGAATTCAAGGCCTGGCTGTTCTACAGAGTGAGTTCCAGGACAGCAAATGCTACACAAAGTAACCTGTTTTGAGAAAACAAACATACAAGCCAAAAAAAATGATGAAAACAAAAAGTCTGTCAGGAAACTTTGTGTTTTCTTCACTAATCTGAAAGCGTAATGTGGACACACTCATCCTTCCTAGCTTTATTTTAATCATCTCTCAATACAGGCATATCAGAGCCACAAAGTGATAAGCTCTCAGGCCACTTTCCTTATAGAAATGCAAGCATTTGGTTTTCAAATTCACTGAAGTACCCAGACTACAGTACTCCAGGTTTGAGCAAGAAAAAAAAAAAAAAAGAAAAAAACTCCTTTGTAATCCTCTGGCAGTCTGTGATGACCCTGTGATGGCTGTTTGGTGGAACAATAGTGTACAAAGACAATGACTGGACTGTGTTCATCAACATGCAAGGACTGAAAAGATTCGTGACCTGCAATAAGCCCAGGACAAAGTATGTAACAAATTTGGGGGGAAAACCCAAATTTTTATTTAAAAAGGTATTTTCTTTCTCCAGTAAACCTATAGCTTAAGTTAAACTGAGAAGATTAAACCTGGTACTTTCTTTGGAGGAAGACCCTTTCCTTTTGTCTAATTTGATTTCCCCCACAGTGAGGTAGCAGTTTAGATTTAAAAAGACTAAACAACTCTGGGTAATAACACTCAATCCACTTAATTTCCTAGGATTTCTGGCTAGAGAACAATGTTGTTTCATAAACGCGCAGCCAGAGTTCACAGGATAACCTGAATCCGTGCTGCAGCTAAGCAGCAGAGTGGAAAAGCCAGGGCTCAGGCTCACCAAAGCCATGCTTGGATTTGGCTTCATCATGAATTTTGTGAGTATGAGCTTTTTTGTCCCAGTCTACTTATTGTTGGAGAGGAATGACTATATCAGCCAAGATTCTTTCAGAATGATCTAATAGCCATGCAACATAAAGCACATTAAGGACATTCAGAATTTAGTCTTGCACATAACTGAAAGCATCAGGGTTCTAATCCCTCTGGCTCAGGAGCTCACATTCTTGGGCTCTTCCACTCTCCATTCCTCAGTTCTCTCCTACCTGTAGAGATGGCCTTATTCAGTTCTGTTACTGCTTTCACTTTTCTGTGTGTACTTTGTTGTCACCAGGCCTTTCTCCACCCACTCCCCCCACTTTTTCATTTTTTCCTTTTAATTTTTTTTATTTACTACAATTTATTCACTTTGTATCCCATCTGTAGCCCCCTTCCTCATCCCTTCCCAATCCAGCCCTCCCTCCCTCTTCTCCCATGCCACTCCCCTAGAAAACTGATAAGGGAGGTCCTGCTCCCCTTCCCTCTGACCCTAGCCTATCAGGTCTCATCAGGACTGTCTGCATTGTCTTCCTCTGTGGTCTGGTAAGGCTGCCCCTTCCTCAGGGGGAGGTGATCAAAGAGCCAGCCTCTGAGGTCATGACAGAGACAGGTTCCCTGTTTCCCTTACTAGGGAACCCACTTGGAGACTGAGGTACCATGGGCTACATCTGTGCAGGGGTTCTAGGTTATCTCCATGCATGGTCCTTGATTGGAGTATCAGTCTCAGAAAAGACCCCTGGACTCACATTTTTTAGTTCTGTTGCTCTCCTTGTGGAGCTCCTGTTCCCTCCAGGTCTTTCTATCTCCCCCTTCTTTCATAAGATTCCCTGCATTTGCCCAAAGTTTGGCTATGAGTCTAGTTGAACAGCAACAAATCAAGTAATCTCATTAAAAAATAGCGTACAGAGTTAAACAGAGAATTCTCAATAGAGGAATATCAAATGGCAGAGAAACACTTTAAGAAATGTTCAACGTCCATAGTCATCAGAGAAATGCAAATCAAAACAACCCTGAGATTTCATCTTACACCCATCAGAATGGCTAAGATCAAAAACTCCAGCGAACACATGCTGGAGAGGTTGTTGTAAAAGGGGAACCCTCCTCCTTCGCTGGTTGGAATGTAAACTTGTACAACCACTTTGGAAATCAATCTGGTGCTTTCTCAGACAATTGGGAATAGTGCTACCACAAGATCCAGCTATACCACTCCTAGGCATGTATCCAAAAGATGCTCAAGTATACAACAAGGACATTTGCTCAACCATGTTTGTAGCATCTTTATTTGTAATAGCCAGAACCTGGAAACAACTCAGATGTCCCTTAATTGAGAAATGGATAGAAAAATTGTCGTACATTTACACAATGGAATACTACTCAGCAATTAAAAAGGAAATCATGAAATTTGCAGGCAAATGGTGGGACCTAGAAAAGATCATACTGAGTGAGGTATCCCAGAAACAGAAAGACAGACATGGTATATACTCACTTATAAGTGGATATTAGACACATAATGTAGGATAAACATACTAAAATCTGTACACCTAAAGAAGCTAAGCAAGAAGTAAGATGTTCAATCCTCATTCAGAAAAGCAAATGGGATGGACATCGGAAGAGGGAGAAAACAGGGAACAGGACAGGAGCCTACCACAGAGGGACTCTGAAAGACTCCACCAGCAGGGTATCAAAGCAGATGCTGAGACTCTAGCCCCCCCCCTTTTTTGATGATTTATTTATTTTATGTTATGTGCATTGGTATTCTGCCTGCATGTACGTCTGTGCAAGTGTGTCAGATCCCCTGGAATTGGAATTATAGATAGCTGTAATAGATGGATGCTGGGAATTGAACCTGGGTCCTTTGGAAGTGCAGCCAGTGCTCTTAAATGCTGAGCCATCTTCCAGCACTGGCTTTTCTCTTTTAATCCTGGAACCTCTTAGCACAGAAAGTTTCCTTCCCTAACACTTACATTAATAGTGTGGTTTCATTGGTTGAACTTTGTTATATGCTTATATTAACAGTTAGCATTCATTAGTGTATTACTAATCACTACTTTACAGAACTTGTTCTAGACCATATGTTACAATAGTAAATTAAAATGAAAGAACTGATGTCCCTTGTTTATAAAGTCTTCATTCTCATGGGACAGTCAGATATAGCCTTACATGTAATTAAAGGTACTATTTTTTATTATTTTCATATTATACAGATAAATGAAACAGGGGTGTGGAGTGGAGTATGCTGAGGAGCTATTTTATATGCTGTGCACAAGGCTTTGCTGATATACAATGTCTGTGATTCTCTTGGGAGAAAAGCAGCAGGTTTAGGATGCTTGTTTCTCAGGGTGGAGAACAGCTGATGTGGGATGATCTGGGAAGTTAAAAGGCCTAAGGATGGGAAGGTAAATACCGACAGATCTATTTTAACCCAGTTGGAAATCTGCAGGATTGTGATTAGCAGAGTGATGAAAGAATCATCTAAGTTAAATCTACAAACATTGCTCCTGTTGTTGCAAAGATTAAAGGTGGAGGATGGTAAGAGGAGAAAAGCTAAGATCAGTTGGGAAGTGGCTCTGGTCAGGAGTGTAATGATTCCACAGAACTGCCAAGGAGAAATGGTCAGATTCATAAGAAATTCTGAAGACGGAGTCAACAGTATCTGCTGATGGGTTAAAACTGTAAGATTATAATCACAGTGAAATAAAGTTGTAAAACTGTATGCTCATTCATAAAGGACACTGTTCCTCTGTATTGTACGGTTGCATTAATAAAGACTTCTGTAGTTCGCTAGGAAGAAGAGGTAGACTAATGCTCCTGCCTCAGGGTTGGGGGTGGGTGGTGGAGATACCATTCCAACCACAATCACAGAAGTGAAGTGGGTTAACCTCAGACAAACCACAGTGCTGCTATTGAAAAGAGAAGTAGCTACTAGACACATAAAATTGTGGAAGTTGTCTAGTAAAAACTTTCTGAAGGTTCCCTTCAGCTCTATAGAAGAACTGTTTTTCCCCTTTGAAATCAGTGAAACTACATAGGCTGGAATGGTGGTGCACACTGTAATCCCAAAATTTGGGGGATGGAGACAAGAAGATCAAGACCACTTTCAGGTACACAGCTAATTCAACCAAACCTGGATTATATGAGACCTTGTCTTAAAAATAAACCAAATAAATCCTGTCTATGTTATTCACTCAATATTTTACCCTCAGGCCTAGGAAGTCTATAAATGGGGTTCTCTGCAGGCCTAAGAATGAGCCTGATTCCCAGTCAAATGCTATTTTGGATTTCTGCCCCTAGTCACAGGGTTGGGGAAAGTATTAACAAGGGTGAAGGGAGAGTTGTGGGAAGGGGTAAGACTCTTCAGTTGTATTTTCCTTCCTTGAACTTTGTCTCAGTGACCAAATCTCTCTCATACTCTCTCTAGCCATCCACTCAGCTGGCGCGTGTGGTATTCCCTGCTTCTTTGTGTGCTCGGCAGCTTGTTCTGGCTGGAATTTCCTTCATGTATCAATTTCTGCATCTCCAAGTTTCTTTTCCTTTTCTTTTTAAAGCTTAGTTTTATTTTATTTAGATTGGTGTGATGCCTGCCTGTATGTCTATATTAGGGTGCCAGTTTTCCCAGAAATGGAGTTGCAGACAGTTGTTAGCCACTGTGAGGGTAATGGGAATTGAACCCCGGGTCCTCTGGAAGAGCGGCCAGTGCTCTTAACTGCTGAGCCATATCTCCAGCACCTCCACGTTTCTTAAGATATGAGTCTGGCACCAGAAACTCTTTAGATCTTTCTCTCAATAGTCCATATACAGCAGTTTCCTTGTGGGATTCACATGTGTTTGTCAAGGATCCAGCTTTTTAGACCTGTCTCCTCCTTTACAGCATGTTGAATGTCAGCATACATCAATGTTCACACATTTGTTTTGTTTGTTTGTTTAGTCTTTAAAAAATTAAAGGCTCAATTTTTAATTAGTCTTTGAGAATGTCACACAGTAGTATTTTGGTTACATCTTTTCCCCATAATTCCTTCCAGGCCTATCCCTACCTCCACCCCCACCAATTCCTACTTTATGTCTTCTTAAATTCTTTTTCTTTTAAACAACATCCAACTTTTGTTTTTCCTTTTAATTGCATCCAGTTTTGTTCTGCCTGTTTACTTCTGGGTATGGGGCCAACCACTAACCACAGTTGACCAGTTTCCTTAAAGGAAACTTTTTTTCCTTCAAAAATCATCCACTGCCCATAGCTTGTTAGTCAGGGGCAGGGGCCTGGGACCCCCCCTCCCATTCCATGCTGGAATTTTCACCAGCTTGATCATGTGCAGATCTCATGCAAGCAAACTATTCTAGGTATGCTTTCTATTGCTATGATGAAGCATCATCACCAAAAGCAACTTGGAGAGGATAAGCTTTATTTCTACAATATCCCTGAAGGAAGTCAGGACAGGAACTCAAACGGGGCAGGAATCTGGAGGCAGGAGCTGATGCAGAGTCCATGGAGGGGTGCTGCTTACTGGCTTGCTCCTCATGGATTACTCAGCCAGCTTTCTTATAGAACCTAGGCCCACCAGCCCATGGATGGCACCACAATAAGCTGGGGTCCTCACCATCAATCACTAATTAAGAAAATGCCCTACAAGCTTCCAATGTTATGGAGGCATTTTCTCAACTGAGACTCCTTTCTCTCAGGTGACTCTAGCTTATATCGCTTTGACATAAAGCTAGCTAACATACAACCAAAGAAGCCATCAGTCTATGAATACAGTCAACAGTCCTGCCATGACCAGAAAAAAAACTGTTTTGCTTCAGTCCTCCCTTAACTCTGCTCTTACAATTTTTCTTCCCACTGTTCTGTGATGGTCCCTGAGCCTTGAAGGAAATGGGTGTAATATAAATGTTCTGTTCATGGCTGATCATTCTACTGACACTTTTTCTTATTCTCTGCACTTTGATAAGCTGGGAGTTTCTGCATCATCTATCATCTGCTGCACAAAGAACCTTCTTTGATCAGGTCTGAGGGCTGCACTAATTCAGTTAAGAGATAGAAATTTAGAGGGCACTTTGATACTATGTACATTTAGAAGAATAATAATAGTAGATTCACCCTGGGATGATGATGAAATGATGATGATGATGATGATGATGATGATGATGATGATGATGATGATAACAGAATAATAATAGTCGCTTTCAAATCACTAGGATCTCGGCCAGATTTCCAGTACCAGGCAAATGTGGAGAGGATGTTAAATCTAATCATAAAGCATTTGTACTAATGCCATTTGTACTAATATTGTACCAATATCTCACCATCTGGATGAACACCTCTTGATACTATGAAAACTAGCCAGTAGCAAGTACAAACCTAATTTCTCCAACATAAGAAAGCACAATTTAGGAAAAAAGTAGAAATCAATAACACAGAGAAGTACTCAGTAAACTAAGATTTAGTTTCTTTAAGAGCAAAGTACTGAGTTTCCACATAGCTTTTTCATACCCCCTTTCTTGATTCGCTCCTATCCCCATCCATACCTAAACCTTTCAAACACCCAATTTCCCCTGTCTGCTTTCATATCATCTGTGTTATACAATCCCTTCTCCCTTAAGTTCCACTTCTGTGTATTCTACAGAACCTCCAAGTTAAACACATAAATCTATTAATTCAAACAAAATATACACACATGAAAAAGAATACGCGACATTTGTCTTTTTATGCCTCAGTTATCTCACTCAGTTTCATCTTTCCAGTGTCATCAATAGACGACTTACAAACTTTATGCATTTTATATATGGATAAAATTATATTGTGTGTCTGTGCTACATTTTCATTATCCATTCATCAGCTAATGGACATCTAGGGTGATTTCATGTCCTAACTGTTGTGAATATAGCAGTGACAAACATATATCTCTATAGTGGGATATAGAATGCTTTCAGTATGTACCCAGGAGCAATAGCACTGGATCATATGATAGCTCTATTTATAGCTTTCTAAAGAACTCCCAGACTTATTTCCATAGTGGCTGCACAAGTTTACACACCCACCAACGGTGGATAGATGCTCCTCTGTCTCCACATCCTCATAAGCATTTGTTATCATTTGATTTCTTGTTGATAGCCACTCTGACTGGGATGAGAGGGAAACTCAATGTAATTAAAATGTACATTTCTCTGATGGCTAAGGAGAGTGAACTTTTTATTTAAAAAATATTTTTAACCATTTTCTGTTTTGTAAACTCTATTCAGATCTATTGCCAATTTTCTTTTTTAAGATTGAGCTGTTTTCTTGATTTTGTTTTTGAGTTATTTGTATATTCTGGAAATTAACCTCTGTTGGGTAAATTGATAAAGACTTCTCTCCCATTCTGTAGGCTGCTTCTTCACCCTGTTGTCTCTTTTCCTTCACCAAACAGAACACTTTTAATTTCAAGAGGCTAATTGCTATATTTACTTCAAGAGCAATGAGAGTCCTATCTAAAATATGCTTCCCTATGCCTCCGTGTTGTAGATTATGCCTCCCACCCCCTACCCTGACTCCTGCCTTCTGCTCCAGCAACGTCATAGTTTCTGATTTTAAGTGGAGATCTTTGATGCATTTGGAGTTTATTTTTAATGTGAAATGAGAGATAACGATCTAGTTTCATTCTTCTACATATAGAAACTTAGTTTTTATATCGTTTCTTAAAGATGTCTCTTTTCTCCAGCATGTATTTTTGGAACCTTTAAAAAAATGTAGATAGCTATAGTGTGAGGATTTATATCTGAGTCTTATATCCCATTCATTGCTTTTACTTTTCTGTTCACATACATCCTACCCTCAATTTTAACCAGGAAAGCTTCGCTTTGTATGGTAGTGAGTCCAGAGTTCATGGCTTCTTAAGCTGTTGAGAGTGACAATTGAATGCTCACCCTTGCACAGGACATTTATTCCATTCACTCTGTGTGAAAGAGGGATTGGAAAGAATATGAGAGCTGGAAGATGGAAGAAGGATGCTGAAATGCTGTCATCTGGGCATGACACAGACATTGCAATCATGACCCCATAGAAGCTCCTGTTCCTTGCACTTAGATTGCTCAAGACTGGACCTGTCAACTGTCAGTCATGCATCAGGGAGGGACTCATGAAGCCCCCTCTCTCCATACTAACTTATTGGCTATTGCTGGGTTCTGAGAGAGGTGCAGTCATTGTCTTTAGTTGCAGACTCACTGATGAGCCTACTAAGCTCCAATGGATAGTTCCAACTTTATGAACACACAGACAACTCTGATTAGAAATTAAGTGGGTTACAAAACAAAACAAAAGAACATGAATGTAAGAAAGGAACTTGTAGAAGTGAGAAGGGAGGTAGAGAAGAGAAGATACAGGTTAAAGCGCTTAGAAAACATTTTATACATGCATGAAATTTCTAAACAACAAATTTAGTAAAAGTAGTTTAAAAAGAACAATTGTTAATAGATAATTTGTATCTATAAATATAAGAGAACATATAAGTATAAAATCTATAAAATACTTATCCAAAAGATTTTTATCTTATTTTATTTTTCTTTATTCATAGTCCAGATTTTATTCTTCTTTTACCCTTGTTTAGTTCATTCTAAGTTAAATAAAATCTTACTGTGTAGCCCAAGCTGGTCTCAAATTTATGGTTCTCCTTGCCTCCCTGTTCTATGTCCAAATGATAGGTTTATAGACATGTGACACCATTGCTTGCTTCTAGAATTGTCTACTTTTAACATATTTCTTCTTTGAAACACTATTCAAAATGCTTTTTATGTCTGAGCAGATTACAGCCAGAGTATTGTGCTTTCCCTTGCTTCCAAAGTTCAAGAATTACAGGTGAGCCTGTGACCTGATAAGTGTGATTAGAAGATGATGTAAACCTCATTTCAGCTGGACAATGGGAAGATGTGGCAGGGAGGGACATGGGGAAGATCTGTCTGCACTTCTGAGAAGCTGATGTGATGGAAAGAAAACATCTTCTCATCTGAGCCCATGGAGAATGGAATCAAATGGTAGCTACCATGAGAACATTGACATTGACTAAGACAAGGGAAGATGCTCCTAAAGATGTAGTAGAGTCTATTAAACAGATCCACTATGTTTCTAATGACTCCTGAGAAGTCACGTTAGTGTAAGAATCATTATTCCTGACATTTTCATTCATTTTATTTTTTTATGTATATGAGTGCTGCATTTGCATGCCAGAAGAGAGCATTGGATCACATTGTAGATGCCTGTGAGCCACCATGTGGTTGAACTCAGGACCTTTGGAAGAGCAGACAGTGCCCTTAACCACTGAGCCATTTCTCCAGCCTCATTCATTTGCTTTTAAAAATTATTTAGAATATCTATTGCTTCATACATTCATAATTATTTTTGTGGTGAAAAAATTCAGTATCTCTCTTCTTGCTATTTTGACGCACAGTACAAAATTGGCAACTTCCCTACCCTCTGGTATCTAGTCAACTTTTCTGCCAGATCAGCTCCTTTTACAGGTCACAAGTGACTGTGGTGCTTTGTAGAAACACAGACCTTGGAAGACAGGTTATTTGGTGAAATAATCCAGACACGGAAAGAAAACACTTTTCAAGGACAGAGTTGATAATGTTGCTATCAAAGGACCCACCGGACAAGCAGTGATTGTCATGTTTATTTGTTGGAATTGCTCCAGGAGACTCTGAACATACACAAATCCCAAGGACTCTTCATGCCTGCTCTGTCCATGAGTGGAGGTTTAGGTCTCCATCTGCTTCAACTCTATAACTTCTTTGTATTCTGAGTGTCTAGGTACTAATCATACTGCAGATGGGATGGGAAAAGCTTGGCTTTCCACCTGACATTTGAGTTCTAATCACTCTGTGCTTTGGTTGAAAGGTAGAGGAAAGGTACGTCTTGTGATAAAAAGGTAAATCTCAGATGCAATAGTGTGCTAAATCATGCTTACTCAAGAAGATACCCACAAACCAAAACCAAAACTAAACCAAAGCAACCAACCAAACAAAATTCCAGAAAATAGTCTGGTAATTTTTATAGTATAGAAAGATTTGCTGTTCTTAGTATTTAGCCCATCATTGTGTGTTTTCATATTCTTTTCATTTTAAAACCTAAAGTTATCTAACTTTTAATTGATAGCTAAGTACTAATAATTCCCACAAGTCAAAAGACTTCTTTCTTTTATTTTCTGATCCTTGTCTCAGTAAAGAACCAGCACATTTATGTTGGAAACATTTGCTAAATAGTCTTTAGACATTATTATTTGATTTTTATAAATTTGTGGGTTTTTTTTATTTCCTGAAATCATACTGTCTGAAAATGTGTTGCATATTGTGACAACAGGCGAACTCTCAATGCTGAGTTCACGTGTTATTCTGGAAGACAGACACTAAAGGATTATACCCAAAATTAGAGCAAGGGCTCTACCCAAAAACCTGAATTTGAGAAGTACGAAAAGTTTTGTTTCACAAAAAAAATATACCTGAGAAATGTAACCAATTATATGCTTGTGGCATTATTGGTTTACAAAGGGCATTCATATACATTATAGATCACTTAACTTTAATCAAAATTTGAGAATTAAAGTGGACACATATTATTGCTATTGGTGAGATGAATCAGTGAGGAAGTCATAATCTCACAGCTAGGGTGGCCAGCAGAGGCTGATGGGGTAGACAGCATTGCGGCTGTTTATTAAATGAAACATTCTAACTTTACCTTTGGCCAAGCATAACCAAGGAAACCATTATACCAAGGAAATATAAAAGTGAAATCCTGCTGAATATCTATTTTTAAAAGTAAATTTTATTACTTTTTCCATATCTGACATAAACAAAATTATATATGTGTATATACATATATACACAAATATATGTCAGTTTTAAAGAAAGGATCATTATGAAATGAATTCTTATAAACTCAGGGATTCTGGTGTTATCAATGACCCATTCTTATGTCTATAAGATTTATACATCTTTACCTTTCAGGGGTGACTGAATTTTACAGATCAGATCCCACATTCAGGAGATGTCACCCTAGACAGTACTGAATTTTACAATAGTCATTGTCCTGCCATTTCTTTTCAAAAGTTTCATTATATAGATATTCCAACAATGTTACTTAGTTAACAATACAATCTGTCATTCTTTTCTGAGTCCAGATTTATAAACTGTTATTATATTCAATGTGTCCTTCTGGGACTTTCTTTTTACTTTCTTATTTACGTCTCTGGAAGATATCATGTCTTATACATCTGTAATGATTTTATTTTCATCGTAAGATATTCTGTTGCATAAATAAACTGTTCCTTATCAATTCTCCAGTGAATATCTAAAGTGTTTCCAATTCTCTTGCCATAAAAACCGTTTTGTTGGGGCTGGAGCAATGGCTTAGCAGTTAAGCACAGTGGCAGCTCTTCCAGAGGACTCAGGATTGAGTCCATGTGTGAAACACAACATCTGTAATTCTAGTCCCAGGGGATCTAACATTCACTTCTGGTATCCTCAAACAGTTCATGTGTGCGGTACACAAATAAACAGGCAGAAAAAAAAAAAACACCCAAACACATAAAATTTAAAAAAATTTTAATTGCTTTGTCATTCTTATAAATGTTTCCTACTTGGATATAATGTTCTATAACAGACTTACCCTTTATCACATTTTTATATGACTTGGGTCTTTATGGTATAGTACAATTATGCCTTTAAAATTTTAGATCAATCGTGATACCATTATTCGTGTGTGTGTGTGTGTGGGTGTGTGTAGGCATGTCTGTAGGTGCATGCACATGTATGCATGAGAAAATGCATGTGGAAGCCAGTGATCGCTTCCTAGTGTCTTCCTTGATTGATCTCCATTTTGTTTTTTGAGACAAGCTGCCTCACTGCCCTGGAGCTAGCCGCTTCTGGTAGACTGGATGGCTAACAAGCTCAGCATGGGCACTGTATGTGCAGACCAACACACCCAGCTTCTTTACATAGGTGCTGGGGATCCAAATAAAGTCCTCATGCTTGGGCAGCAGCGTCCGCTGAAGCATCCTCCCAGCCCTGAGAGACCATTACCCTTAATTCACCCTCTGACAACGGTATCAGATATTAAAATTTTTATTAGTCTAGTGGCAATAGGACTCTGGTGAAAAATACATGACTTTTTATACTTTATGAATAAGGCAGAGCATATTTTCATGCTTTAGTGGCCTTGTATCACTTATTCTTTCCACAAATGTCTGGTTTTCATTGTTTTACTTTCTTACTGGGTTATACTTTTGTATTGATTTCTTGAGGTTCTATTTACGTTCTACATAACCAGCCTTTTCTCATTATATGCTCTGTGGAGATTTCCCTCACAATTTCCAAGAGCTTTTTTTTTCTATTCTTATTTCATTTTCCATAAACAGGAGTTGTTCTTATTTTTTCTTACATATTTCTATTTTTTTAAATTATTTTGTGCCTTATTTACTGCAAAAAAAAACCTTTATTGCACACTGAGGAACATATTCTTTTATAATGTGAAAGTTTTAAGGGTTTATTTGTTATTGCAGCTCTTCACCCACATAACATTGATTTTTGCAGATGATCTGTAGTTCAGTCCATTGTTATCCAACATAAATGCACAACTGCTCCATGGCTAACCTAGAGGGATCACTCATTTCCTAACTGACCTGTACACTGTCTTGTGCATGTTTTCTATGGGCTTGGGTCTATTTATTCTCTCTATTCTATTCCACTGTTTCACTCTATCCTCCTTGGAAGTTTCTGAGAAATTACTGCTATTTTGAAGTATGACTTATTACTCTGAGCTTTCTTCCTGCTTTTCTTCTTCAGTTGTATATATATAAAGGTAGAGAAGCCTTCAGAAAATAGTTACAAGGATGAAAGCCATGAACCAAGCCTGACAAAGTAAAAAGATGGAAGATGTCCAAGCTTTGATGTTATTATGACAGGCTGATTTCATCATCCCTGTATTACCTAGTCTGGGTGACCTGACAGGGCGAAAAAAACCAATGTCTATTTGGTCAATTCTGAACACTTTCATGTGATAGTCAGGAAATGAACAACTTACATTACTGTTCAGCTGAGGATCTGGACAGAGTTCTTACAGCTTTGCAGCTTGACTGCTGTTGCTGTAGCTTTCTAGATGAAGGCACATCCACTCAACAGTTGGGGTGCCGGGGCTTAGCCACTTCTGCCCGATGCATGACACTGTGGACAACCTTTACTCCAGAACTCCCTAGGTGGTCCCCAGGACTCACAACGCTGCTTAAAGGTCCTACACAAGTGTCCTTTTGTACAAATCTCTAACTAGGCCGTGTTGCATAATCAGAGCCTGTGGTCCAAACCTGAACGTCAACCAGTTTCAGTACAGTCTATAAACTAAGGATTCATTTTATATTTTAAATCAGTTGTTCTCAGCTCTTCCTGATGCTGTGACCCTTTAATACAGTTCCTTGTGTTGTAGTGACCCCCAACCATAAAATTATTTCTGTTGCTGCCTCATAATTAATTTTGCTACTGTTATAAATAATAATGCAAATATGTGTGCTTTAGGATTCTTTTAGGTGGCCCCTGTGAAGGGGTTGACTCCCAAAGGGGTTGCGACCCATAGTTTGAGAACCATTGTTTTAAAGGGTTATTAAAACAACAAAAAGAAAACAGTCTATAAAAACCAATGCATGGGGCCTATAAACCCTTCGCTATCACATTGTGGCCATTTACAGGAAATCAACCAACTGAGCAAACAAATAAACAGTCAAAAACCAGATAGGCTCTTACTCCCAACTTTGGCTTTCTTTCAGAGGCATTCACATCAGTCTTTATCAGTTCTGATTCAGTCTTGGGATCCCCAAAATCTTGATGGATAGACCTAGTTTCTGTCATATTTAATTATTAAAGTACAGTTTTTAAAAGGTAGAGCAAGTCCAATGCAGAATAAGGCCCACATCCATGGCAAGTTTATCTTTGAAATACCAGTGTCTTCAAGGAACTTCTTAAGAAGAAAAAATGGGAGAAAAAATTGGAAATAAAGAAAAGATAGATCCAATAATAGGAAACAGTTTATTCCTCTGCCTGTTGAGACTTTAACCTGGTGATAGATGTCTGTCAGTCTAAATGTCTCTAATTTGATGAATTCTATGAAGCTGATATTTGATTTCTGTTTTCTCCTAGAAACTTTGTCTTTTCTCGCTCTCTGAATTCCTGTTTCAGGCTTCATTACTTGGTTGTGCAGTATACATCACAAACTGACCATGCACAAAATTAATCTTCTGACTTTTTCTTCAAAACCCTATCCTCCACAGCCCTTCCTGTCATGGCAGCTGTCTTGTATCAATCACACAAGTGCCACATTTGAAAGTCGTTATTATATAATTCCATGACTCATATCCAGTAAATCAGCACAATCTCTTGGCTCTGCTTTAAAAATATTATCCAGATTTTATCCACTTCTTCTTTCTATCCATAACCACCCCAAGCTACCTTTCAATTGTAACCACCATCAGTCTGAGCTCAGAGATGCTGTCTTGACTCATTATTTTCTACAGGACACGAAAAATGGCTGTAACAATTGATGTATATTGTCTTGCATTTCCTCTGCTCAAAACCTAACAATGTATTTCCCTTTTAGTTGAAATGAAAGGTGAAGGATGTTTGCCATATCCTTGACATTTTATATTGCCTTTCTTTTTTTCCATCTTCATCTCCTCTTCCCGCTGGCTTAAATCATTTGAGCTGCCCTGGCCACCACTTTTTCTAGAGCAGTTTATACAGTGATTTTACTCAGGAACGTTCATGCATACTGTATTTAGAATGTTGTTTCTTATAAGACAGTGGCTTGGTTTCCTTCTTTGTCTTCTTTAAGAGGCTGCAGAGGTGGCTCATCTTGGAAAGCTGTGTGCTGCCAACCTGATGATCTGAATTTAATTCCGGAGCTCCAGTTCACCAACTCCTGCAAGGTCACTTTTTAATTTCATGTACAAACCATACTACGAATTCTCAAATAAATAAATAAAAAACATTTAAAAAGCCTTATTATAAGCCAGGTGTGGCGGAGGATGCCTTTAATCTCAGCACTGTGGAGATGGGCAGGGGAGGGCAGGTGGGCCTCTGTGATGAGTCTGAGGCCAGTTGTGGAGATTTTACTGATAATGAAATCAGGGAACATAATCGACAGACATCATGAAAAGGGGGACTCAGTGGGAGCCTCCTTACAATGAGACTAGGAGACAGAAACTGGTCAGACAGGGCAAGGATCCCAGCGCAACAGGAATGCCAGATGAAGGCTCTGGTTCATGGTTCCTTCTTATCTCTTCTCCTAAATGAGTACCCTGGCCTGGAGGTGATGCAGAGGATATGGTGACTCACCTCATGGGTAGTCCAACTGGAAAGACCACTTCCTGTGCCTGACCCTATTTTCTGCCCCCAGAGTACCAGGTCAGTGGCACCCATTTCCAGGGAACTGCTCCTGTCCACAGGAGCTCTGCCCCTTCACCTCCTCTGAGTTCCCACCTACAAACCTGTAATTCTTTCTGAAACTTAACCTCTCTTATCTGACTATTTACTTCTTCGAACTCAGAGACAATAACCGTGAGCCCATTGACTCAGTGGAAGTGTGTGACTGTGAGCACCTGTCACCGTAACTCCTGAGGGAAAGCCCAGATGAGGCAAGAGGAAAGGAAACCAATGAGCTCAAAGACATCCCACCTTTCTGTATTACTTGGAGTAATGTATGCTTGTAAGTCAGGTCATGTAAGAAATGATAGTTCAGTTTTCAAACTTTAACTTTCATCAATGTGTGTATGTGTGTGTGTGTGTGTGTGTGTGTGTGTGTGTTGTGAATGTGTGAAGCAATAGCTTACAGAAACGAAGAAATATATAAATTAAAACAGCAGAAATGTGATTCTCTTTAAAAGGAATGAAGCAAGGCTAAAGTTTAAGGGCTTCCTTGAAAAAATCACATAAAACAAGAATAACTCAGGCTCCATTTTTTTTTAAATGTAGCCAGTTATCCTTGAGTATACATTGTTGTTAAATAGAAAGTTGATCTTCAATGTGGTATTTGCTTTGTGTGAGTGATTGTGGGCATAAATTAAAAATAATTGGGAATGGCAAGGCAGGAGGCTGTGTACAAAGAAATACAGCAAATGTTTCCGTGGACCTCTAATCCTTTAATCTCCTACATCAAACACAAGCAAAGCCCAACACCAGAAAATTAGAAGATGATCTTAGAGAAAGAATGAAAGGCAGCAGTACAAACTACAAATCCCTACATATGTGTTTACATAGAATACTGGGCAGGACTGGACCAAAGATACTGGTCAGGGCTTCCTGTGGTAGGTGTTATGTAGGAAATCACCAGGCTAGTTCAAACAGGGAGCTTCTGGAATACTGATTGGATGTACACCCCTAGAATTAGAATTAGAAGGTTGGGCAGATGCTCTAAGATAATTCTAAATTGGTTTTTTTGTTTTTGTTTTTGTTTTGTTTTCTTTGAGGAAGAGCCACTCTGGGAACCTATGGAGCAGTGGGTCGGGATCTGGCACCCTCACATGGATGCCAGGAGTGGAATCAGAGCTGCATGTGATGTTCATGTCTCAGTAGACATCCTTCACACTGCTCATGTTCAAGACTGTGTCTAATTTACTTTGCACATTCTTTAGGCTGTTTGTATTTAATGGAACTGGCCCCATAGTAGGTGTTCAGTAAATACCACTTTAATGAATCTATATTTAGTTTCCAATTACCAGTATTGGTTACCTTGGAAAACTGTCAGTAGAAGGCAGATATACAGAATGCCATGATGTTTGTGGAGGTTTTGTCTCAACGTGTCCATATAACCCAGGAGTCTGAGAATGCCTTCTTTCAGTTTCTAATTAGCCAAAAAAGACAAGAGAAAGGAAAAAAGAAAAAGAAATTTTTGAAGGGTCAGGTATAAATGAAGTTGAGAATGATGGGAAAGCAGAAATCGTTCACATACAAATAAAAGGGGGAAATCCATAATGAGACCATAATAGGATACCAACACCAGGCCAAACAACATGGGAATTTCCCACTGGACGTGGGAGTATGCAGAAGTGCTAAATCAGGGGAGAGGAAGAAATAGCTGTGCCAGCCAAAGGCCCCTAGGCATAGATGATCTCCTGGAGGGAAGAGTCTACTTGGGATGATTTGCGACCTTGTTTTTCCTCAAGTTCTTGATATTTTATTTCTTTACTCATTCCTGTACCTCACCCTTTGGAACTTAAACTCTGTGCAAGTAGGGCATTGATGCTGCTGTGTCTGTTCAGTTTTGGGGGAATTCAAACTGACAGGCAGGGGTTTTCATCCCTTCCCCATCACGGGCCCATCACGTCCTTTTATGGATAAAAAGGAGGAATTACGTACCATCTCCATGTATTTATGTCATCATCCTAGAGAGGAGCCCCATTTGGGAGAGACATATCCCTTTGTGTATGTCTTCCTGAGTGGAGCAACACAAATGTATGAAAGACAGGCCAAGGTGAGTACTGATGAGACAAGAAATAGAAGCAGTTCTGGTAGTTTAGGGCAGAGACAATACAAGCAACAGTTTAATACTCGTTCTTGGTCAGAAGGTAGAAGTGATCTCTATTCTGTCTGGGTTGGCAGCCAGAGATGTCAGTGCATAGCCTTGGTTTCTGTGTTGTCCTCCTGTTATTGTTCTTCTCCTAAATGAGCTCCTCTTCCCGGGGCTACAAGAGAGGGTGTGGCTGAAACTACAGTCCAGACACGAGTTCCTTCTGGTGAACAGCTTTAGTACTGAATTTTAACTTACTCATAACCTAAATGTTTTTAGGGTTTCTATTCTTAATTGGGAGAGGCTATAATAGTCTTTGAATCCATTATGGATAGCTGTCATGGCTTTGCTGAAGTCCATTAAGGGAAAGTTAATTCCTCCTGGTCAAAAGACCAGAATTTGGCTCTGGCTCTGGGTGGAGACATGACATTCTGATCTGCTCCAAAGATTAGAACATTACAAACTATTGTCTCCTCCCTTAAAAGTTAATCCAGCTGGGCTTAGCATTCAACTTAGCAGTAGACCACCCCTCAGGAAAGATGATTCATCAAAAGGCATGCAGTAGAGATGGGAGGAATAATTATCCCTTCCATTATCTCGTGAGTTTATCCTCAGCAACTCCTCTCCTACTTAGTAGCTTGCAGAAACCCCATCATATAGCACAGATGTGCTCTGCCCACTTTTCTGAGTCATCCTAGGACACTTTGGGATTTGGCACTCTTTCCCTGTATCCCTCATTGTCTTCTACAGTTGAGGTACTTATCTGCCCTGTGGCTGCTTGTGACCTTCATCATTGACTTACCCTGTCAGCTTTCTAAAAGGCGCGTTTTTCACACTTCCTCTTCTCCATCTCCCTCTTCCTGGAAACTGCAAGGATTTGCAGTTTGTCTGGCTAATTGTTTTTTATTTTTCCCACAAACAAACAAATAAAATGTTCTCCAGTTTCTAAATTATTTTACTAATGAGACTAAGACCCCAAAGAGGGAACCCCAATTTCCCTGGTAACACATAATGATCATGATCCTATCTCATATATCACTCTCTTGTACACAAGAACAGTCTTGATATACATGATTAGAAAAAAAGCCATGAAGCATTTATTTTTAATTAAAAAACAACAATTTATTGAAAAAGAGTAATGCTTTATACAAATTCCCACCGCAGCCCCCAAATGTCAATTGTTCTGTTTCTATGTTTGGTAGTAGAATATAAAACTATCAAAACTGGGTAAGTTCTGACAAAATTTCTTTGGGATTATTTTGGAACATAGAACTTTGTGTAGTTTAGCAAATGTTATTTGTATGCATTTACATTACACATTAGGGAGCATAACTGTGGCAAAAAGATAGTTGCACAATTACTTTCACACGCACAAACACAGTAAAACTTACATAGTTCAAATCCATATAAAGCTCCATATAACTTCCTCCATGTGGGTTTACCATGAATTATAATTCTTAACTTTTGTCAGAACTGCTAGCTTCCATTTAACTTTGAAAATATCACTTAACAAAGAACATGTTATACACCTTCAGAATCTGCATTGTCACTTTTCTCCATTACATTCTCTTAGCCCCAGAAGTATCAGGCCAAAGTGATAACACTAAGGTGTAACAGTAGGATAGGGCTCATGCCTGTCATGTCAACAGTTGGGAGGCTGAGGCAGAAGGATCTTTGAGTAACACGGGAGTTCTTGGCCAGCTTGGGACACAGACTGAAACACTGACTCAAACAACAGAAAGCTTTGAAGACTTAAGGTCAGCTTAACTGAGTGAACTTTAGGACTCATCCTTTGAGAGACTTCTTAAGGAAAGAAACCCATTTGACATTTCTCTCTTTCCAATTGTCTGAAAAGTAACTGCAAAACCTATTAAGTTAAAACTCCTTAATTACTGTAGAGCAACATGTTTCCCCTCATAAAAGCATGTTTGCATGTGTCCCCTCTTGAGTCATGTGATGTAGGTATGACAGGAGTTAATGAACCCGTTGTATAGATGTGGCAATATATTTAGAAGAGCCAAGTGCCTTTGCCCAAGCTTAGTAATTAAGTGATAGCACCAAGATTCAAATCCAGGTCTCCAAATGTCAATGGCAACACCCTTCCTATTGCATCATCAGGCTCTGCTGAAGGGCCTTTTCTACAGACTAGAAGAGTAAGAGTACTTGTCAAAATGAAACAGCACCAACAACAGGCCAGGCACAGATGAAAGCCAAGAAATAAACTCATGAGAAAAGAAAGACACAGAGCAGTGGGAAGGTGTGTGTGTGTGTGTGTGTGTGTGTGTGTGTGTGTGTGTGTGCAGATTTTCTTCAGTGACTTCAAAACTGCTAATTGAGCAAGGAAAAAAAAAACACTACTTAGGCATATTTCATGTTCAAAGAATGAGAGTCATATCAACTAATTAATACTCGCATCACCTCTACCAGCTGGTTAAGTGTTATTATCCCAATTTGACAGATGGGAAAAGAGGTATAAAGATTGTAAATTGCCAACAGCTACAGAGAGAATATTTATCACTAGATTATCACTTCTGCAAGTCTAGCAGTTTGTATAGATAAACAGACCACACCTCTCTGAGAAGAGCTAAACCATAGGATAATTATATATGAGAAAACAAGGCAGCTGACGAGGGAAGAAGAAAAAAAGCAGTTTGCAGGATATGGAATGGTGAATAAGTACCTGAAAAATGCAATCAATAAAACTGCTTCAACAACAGGGTTAGCAGTACAGCACTCGGGGAAACAAATATTTTCAAAGCAAACAAGCCAGCTACAGACCAAAGTGCAAGGACAGTGGGGAAAGGTCGGCAGAAAAACATTATCTGTCCAGAAGAGTTGACCCCACAGCTCAGAAATCGAAGCAATAAGTGATTCTTACTGGTTTTAAGTCTCGAATGTGGACCTTAACATTCATTATGAGATTCAGAAGTTAGAAACGAACCTGAAAACAACAGTCTGAAAAAGCAATTGTTGTTAGAGTGGAAAAAAATTAAATATGTTGATGTAAAGAAGACAAGGGGGTGGTGGGAAGAAAAAAGTCAGATTTGGTAAGAAAGTTTTGTTCTTATGACAAAGATACTAAATGCTGATCAAAGGGGTGATACTCGACCGATCACATATGTTCATAGAGGAAAAGAATAATGTATCAGTAGGCTTATTTAATCAATATGGAGCTGTATATATTTTAGAGTGATTTTAAGTATGCTGGTACCAATATAAGGATAATAGAGGTTTTTAACTGTCTATTTTAATAGAAAATATGTATATATACATATCTATACACACTTAAGAAGCACCCTTACCCATTTGAGTATGATTACTCAGTGGGAAGCAGCAGTTCAAATGCAAAAAAAAAAGGCTTCCCTCCTGTACTCAGGAAAGATGGTAAGGCACAGCCAAGGCCCTCATAGCCATGGAGATGTATAAAAATATGCATCCTTTTGTTATGATACAGTTCAGAAACCCATAGTCAACAATCTAAGGCCTTAATGTCAATGCTAATTTCAAGGTTCATTTGGTATTCACTCCAGGAGGATCTCTTCCCATTTGCCTCTGTCACACGTAGTCTTTCCCACTAGAAGGTGTTGGCTTGGGATAAGGCCGTGGTGTTGGGTAAGAGGTTGTTTTCCGGGGACAGGAACAGGAAAGTAGGGCACCTCCCAGGAGGCAGAGGGAGGCAGCAGCCCAGCCGGTGAAGAGGGCCTGGCCAAATTCATACCTGAAAAATAAAGACAGCAAAAGGCTGCTATGAGGACCACTGGCGAGAGAAGAAAAGCAATGGAATATATATATAGATACATAGGAATAAAAATAACCAAACGATTCCCCCAGGAGCTGCTGCTGTTTGTAAGTCTGTCCCTGAGACAATGTCTACATTATAATTACTGATAATTTGTAACAGCACATCAGCAGTACAACATGCAATACACCAGTTTAATTACACAAATATTTCCAAAGACCTTTCCAAGCAAAGGAGGCTTGGAAAGGATGTTTAGACACTTGAGAAGTCGGCCATAGTCCTAGGCCACCACTTACTGAGTCTGCCACGCTCAAACAGTAATCATTTTTGTAGCAAAGATGATTAGAGATCCGTGAACCAAGTTAAAATAAAATATAAAACGTATATTGTGTAAGAAAGACATCTGAATATCATGTGGCTGAGTCCAGCCTAAAGAAGGCCAGGTAGATACATTAACCTGAATTCTTGGGGTGGGAGTCTGTGGTTGACTATGGACAGCAAGCAGAGAAAAAGGCTGGCTGTAGAAGTCACGGGGCTTGAGTCCACATGTAAGCCCAACGGCTGCAGTACTGGACTGGCAGCTTTCCCCTTCACCCATGGCTACTTCCCTTTGAAGCGGACTGCCCCACTTGCTTCCCTGGACGGTGTTCAGGCTGTTGTACCATCATACGATAACAAGGCCACAGGGCCCAACAATCTATCAAACACTTTTCAGGCCCTCCTAGTATTACTCCACTGAAAATGTGGCCCCTTTACCTCCAGCAGTTTCTGCCCCTGTATCATAAATCTTACAGGATGGGCTAGGCTCCAGGAACCACTTCAGCCTAGGTTGTTCCGCATGTGGATGACTGTTCAAAAAGACATTCACTTATCTCTGCAAACACTGAGTTTTGTTTTTTTTCTTTCACTCACCCTAACACCAACAAACAGTAATTACACCTTAATGTCGTAGTGTTGAATGTCGTTATTGGGCTTTAAAGATGGCAAGACAGTGAGACAATGAGCCTTGTCCCTGATCAAAGAGCCTTGTTACCAGAGAGCCACGACTCAGGTCCTCAACTTGCAAAACTTGAGCTATTAAAAGAAAGGCGACCTTTGTATAGTCAGTTTTGGAGTTGTGATGGAGCACAAAATTTCCAAGCAGCTTTTGCATGTCCTCGAAAGTACATCACGGTTGCATGTGGAAACCATTGGGAACGAAGCATTATCCATTAGCTGCTATGGCGGTACAATTTTTTCCCCCCCAATAAGTCATGAGCCTGGATATTAGTTACAAACAATCACATGTATTAGAGAGCTGAGCACACTTCAAGAAGAACATGTCCAGTACATTATTAGCATTTTGTTCACATTGGGGGAATAAATAAAAAAGATGTGATATATTGTTGGCTGGAATCCAGCTTAGGACATTTCTCCTTTGAAGTGCATTTTGTCATCAGGGCTGGCTGTTAAAGCAATTATCCAATTCATTTTAACATGAGTCACAGGTCATTTAAATTGTTTGCAAGTTTGACATGAATTTCCATACAGTTCTTGAAAGCAAATCTGAGAAACTAAGGCACTGGCAGGAGTCTGCCAGACACAGAAAGGGTTGTTTTCCAGAGAATGAACCATTTTATGCATGGCTAGCATTACCTGGCATTGACGGGGGTCATGGGGTCATAGAATTCTTGAACAATTCTATTTCCATACCATGCTGTGGCCACTAAAGTCGCCAGACCTACAGAAATTCAAAGCAAGGCCATTAATCACAATGGGACACTAAGCACAGAAACACAGACTATTTAATCTAATTGTATTCTATAAGAATTGAATCTCATCAAGAGTGCTGACATTTTATTTTATTATTATGGAAATCAATTTGACTTAGTTATGATTTATTCAAACTGTTCTGCAAAGAATTACAAAGACATTAGATTGAAGTTGGCCCTAGATTATGCTGTTTATAACATCTTATTTATTTATAGTTCAAGGCCACTGGCACAAATACTGTTCTTCAGGAAGAACTGGATGGATCTATCTTATTCAAAATCTCTGTCAAAGTTTCTGCAGTACTGTAGTTTAGTGTATGAAACTACTTTTGAATGAAAACATGTCTGTTCGTATTAGCAGGGAACTGCTTACAAAAGGCAAGGTGAGCATCCTCCTGCATGCTTCTTGACAAACTCAAAATGGATCTTTAAGTTCTGATACAGTAGCCATACCAGGGCTAGCTAGAACAGGGAGCAGACCCTCTCTCAAAATGGGCCATAGATCCAGATTCTTCCTGCCTTGGGTCTAAGGCAACATGTAACCCTGGAATCATCTGTTGAACTGACACATTGGGCTGATTTATGTAACCGAACTCAATCGCTCATGGTTATTTCTTATTCAGTAATAGAAGGTAACCCATTCGGCAATGTCACTCATTCCAGCATTCATACGATGTCTAAATTGTAATTTATTTTTATCCAAAGAGGTATTCATAAAAAGATTCAAACCTACAAGTAGAAAGTAAGAAACAGCTTGAGAGATTTTTTTTTCACAATATAGTAACAAAGGTGTCCTTAAAATTGCAAGAGTAGCCAGGCCATGGAGGCACACATTTTTTATTCCAACACTTAGGAGGCAGAATCAGGAGGATGTGTGAGAGTGAAACCAGCCTAGAGTACAGAGTGAGTTCCAGGAAAGCCAGGGCTACACAGAGAAACGTTGTCTTGAAGCTCCCCTCCCCCCACCTAAAAAAAAAGAAAAAGAAATGCAGAAAAAGAAAAAAATGCTAGAGAGTAGCTGTAAAGTCTTATTTCCATAGAAGCAATATCTATCTGAGGCCAAAAATATATTAAATAGCTTAATTTATTCACTGTAGAATATATATACTTCCAAATACCACTTAATTTATTAATTGTAGAATGTATATACACTCCAAAATACCTCCTTATTCATTGTAGAATGTATATACACTTCAAAATACCACAATTTATTTAATAAATGCACAGAAAACTGTCAAATCCAAACCAAATTTAAAAAGGAAACAAACAATTTCCTTCTGTAGTACTTGACGGTACATCAGATCATTCTGGCTGGCCGTGCAAATGGAATGAAGCACAGGCTCTTGAACTGGCCCCTTGGACTTCCGAGGCCATCCCAGGTTGAACTGGGAACCATGAGCATGGCGACGTAAACAATGTACTTTATTCCCCATGTCCATTCCCATGGGGCTGGGTGTAGCACAGTACAATATAGCCTTTGATGTAGTCTTTGTAATAAGGTGTTTTCTGTGGGACACATGGCCTGTTCTGTCAACAGTTTTCAAATCCTTTTCTGTACTGTTTCCTTCCTTTGCTCAGCTAACCCTGCGTCCTTCTTCGTCAGTATTCCACCTGTACTCCAACTGAGCTATCTTTTTTTCTGATCTACGGGTACATTGTGTTTACTGTGAAATTAGCTCTGCCCGTCTTTCTCCACTAGCTCCAATCCTATCTTTCTCAGTCCAGTACCATTCACATAGTATCCCTGTTTTCTCAGTCTCCCCTGGAAATACTGAAACACATTGTTAACGTTTTCTAAGCTTCTTTTTAATGTGGGGTGTGTGTGTGTGTGTGTGTGTGTGTGTGTGTGTTTATGTGTGTTTGAGGCAGCGTCATATGTGGCTGAGGCTGGTCTTGAACTCCAAATTTTCCTGCTCTCATCTTTCTCATGCTGGGATCACAGCCATGCACTACCACAGCCAAAATGCATTTTCTCAACCACATAAAATCGCTCCAAACTCTTTTGCTGAGTGTCAGATATCTTTGTGCATCAGAAGAGACTGGGCCTCAGAAACAAGCAGGCACCTGGGTCCTTCAGGGTTGTACCTGGCAGAAATACACAGGGGTCAAATTTGAATCACACTGAGAACACGAAAGTCAACTGACTGTAAGGCTCGTTTGTGTCTTCAGATGGTAGGATACTTTAAATAAAAGTTTTTCAAATACAGTAAATCGAACACACCGAAGAAACTAAAAATTAGAAAACGAGATCCAAACCCCACTTGGGAAAAGCAGATGAGGGTGAAGGAGGGGCTTCTGTTACCTGAAGTGAAGAATATTATGCCCCCAATGACAGCCATCCACATCTTTTGCACCTCATCGTCTTCCAAGCACTTCATGCACTTCATGCCAATGGTGGACACGAAAATGGCAATCAGCCCCAGCAGGATGCCAATCACCATCAAGGCTCGGGTCGCCTGCAAAGTACCTGGTGGGAAACATTTAAGACTTGTAAACACCGTGCCCAGAGCAGTGAGAGAAGAGTGGTGGGAGAGGAAATACATTTTACCTTTACCCTTTGGGGAAGGGTATAGGTAAACAAGATGTCCAAAGGGCAAAAGACTCGTGATATTCCTGCCGTAACCACAAGGACAGTTGCTAGGAAGACAAGCACAGGGGTTGGAGGATGGCTAATTATTAAATTCAAAACCCACTGTGAAATGAGTCAGTGCCACTGAGTTGAATATGTAATCATTGCTATCTGGGTATTTATACTCTGAACTAAAGTCAGACATATTACCCTTAATGTTCATCACTTGTAATTGAATAGCTGAATGTACGCATTTATACTAGTCACATATTTAGTCCTAGACGACAATCTTTCAGCTTCAGCGAAAAACAAGTGAATACGTACAGTTAATGAGCTATCCAGATATGACTATGGCCAGAGAAGCCGTATTTTATCCCTAGTTCCAAGAGTGAGTGGGGAAGGGTTCAACCTTCTAGAACGCTGATATTAAAGGCGAACATTAAGAAGGTAACCAGGAGCATAGCGGAAGATTCATAGAAAACGATACCACCAGTTTTTAAAACTACAAAATCATCGGGCAGTAATGTCAGAGACAATACTCCCAACTCGTCTTTCTCAGGTGTCTGAATATTTACTGAAGTCCCTGTTCTTATCTTGGCTGTGTTAAATTATCACAAGAGACAGGATTGGGCTTACAGTGTGTCTCCTAAAGAATGCATGCCGAAAGCCAGCATTATGATATAATAATACAGTGTGTAGGTATGAGGGAGGGCAGGAGAGCTGAGGAGAGCTTTACATTACAGATTTTCCTTTTTCAGCTGAACACTACCGTCTTACCTCTAGCCTTACTATGGGAGATGAAGTTCTTATATGGAGACGTTTGCATTGCAACAAATAAGGATATTGGGGAAACCTCCTAATAGTCTTTGAGACTACGTTTGTATTTTATAAAATATGGTAGATGGCAGCTCTATTCAAGGTGTTAGGACAGTTTGCTCTTTTGTGGTCTTCAGGGGTGACTCCGATGATGATCTCCCCAGTACCTAATGTAAATACAGGCTTAGTCTGGACACGTTCAAGACTGAGATGTTAGGCAACCAATCTTAATTCAAAGTGCCTCTGGAATGACACTCCATTTTAACTTACAGCCATTTCTATCCTTGCTATTCCAATCAATGAAAGATTCACACTAATCCCCTTCCTAAGCCTTATGAAATGTATTTTCACAGCATTACAGTGATACTTGGAAGCTATTTTTGCTCTTTCATCAAAATACTAAACAGTACACACTCTGCCTCTTCTGCCATATTCATCTGCTTGTAAGTGAGAATGAGCACATATGCACACCTCTCTTACAGTCATCACAGAGTTCCAGGGGAACAAAGAAACTCCTGGGTCAGAGGCATGTTCCATGGCCCATGGCTTTACTACGAATGATAGCTGCCCACATAACCATTAGGAAACTTTCCTTGGAATCGCACACCATGCTGTGATATAATGAGGAAAGTCCCGAGGACTCCCAGGAAAGGTGTTCACTTCCTTCTGATTTATCAGCGGTATTTGTGAGGGCAGCTGTTACTTACTAAGGGGAGGGGAAAAAAACCTAAATAATTATGTTCTCGTAAAACACAGATTTCAGAGTTTGCTCAGAATGAAAGCATTTGGGGAAGATGCTGCAGGCAACAAAGGGATCTATGTATCTGGAGGAGAGGGTGACCGCTCCTGTCAGTTTTCCAAGGGTACTCCATATTTTTAATGAAAAGTCCACCATCTTAAGAAGGTTGACAAATGGTAGGCAGTAAAATGAAGTTTATCAAGGTTGGTAGAAGTCATACACACACACACACACACACACACACACACACACACACACACACTCATACCCATACATATACATCAAAGCTTTGTAGGCAGGGTCAGGAGTTCACAATCTATTCCATAGGTAATGAGAAGTCATTGGAGGATACTAAGGCAGGGTGGCCTGACTTTTACCTTACTGAAGAAACGATATAATTGCAAAACACTAATGCTATGGTAGCCCTTCACTGATGTATACAGCTTCTTCTGTCTCGGATGACTCCTCTCTGTTTTGTTACGATTCATTTGTTTATCAGCTTGTCGTGAATGACTTCTGTTGTCGTCTTTGATCTCTCTGGAAGCTGTGCTTGCTATAAGCCTCCCACCCGGACTTAGTTTATACAATGGTCATTCCCATCCACTCATGCAGTCAAAGCCACTAGCCCCACTGGTCTGAGTGCTGGGCATCCTTCAGAAGCCTCCTGAACAGCAGGCGCATGAATCAGGTTTAACATACCTCTGATCTTCTAGTCAAGGCACACCCAACTATTGCCTGTAGATGTGCCAAATGCTTCTACTTACAGCCACCAAATATTTGTAAGACTTTCATCTTTAAATTGTTAAAAAGGCATCTGTGCTTCATGACATTCCTTTTTCATTTACTACTTTTGTAAAGTTAAGGAGAAATGGCAGCTAGTCTATCTATCCCATGCTTGCTAACAGCCCCATTATGCTTCATTTCCTTATAGAAAAATGTCATTTGTCTAACACAAATGGAGTCATGGAGTCAACGGACATATACCTTGTAACCACAAAACCATCCAGATGCGGGTCCTTATTTTCATTTAAAAACATGGTAATGGAATACAGAATAAGAGTGTTGTTTTGACAGGCACCATTTTCCATTTATCCTGGGAGCCACTGGGTTACAAATTATCTTCTGTTTTATATCAGACTGGCATCAAATGAATTCATTGGACAAATCCTAACCATAATGCCATGTGCAGCAAGTATAGAGAATAATGCAAGTTTTCCTGCATACCACAGACAACGGAGGAAAACTGTGACAGCATGAAAACTTACTGGCTGGGCCTATTTAGTGACTGATTACAAGTTGGACTAAGAAACTATTGTTCTAAGTTTGTGACGGTTTTGTGTGAAAATCCATTCTAAACCAGAGCTTTCATCTGGACTAGGTGAATTCTTTTCAATAAAAACCTCATAGAAGCCTTTCGAGTCAGAGCCCTAAACTATGTAAGTGTGAGCTGCTAGATGGCTGCACTTGGATGGTTTTCATCGAAAGCACTGTTCACACTTCCTGACCAAGCGTCATTCAATCTGGTCTCAGTTTTCCTGGACTAGAAGGGTGATTTTGTTTTTCAAAACCGGCAATAATGTGCTATAAAATGCACAAAGTTGTGCTTATCTACATCTGTGAAATAATACTTATCTGATAAACACCTCTTTTGAGGGCCTGGGGATGCTAAAGTTTTGCTATAAAAACTTCTGCTTAAATTGGGTGATAAAATGCTAGAAACTCAGCAGAAGGGAAAAACTGCACTTCTCCCTTAACTTGATACTAATTTTTAAAGTGCTTCATTCAGTGAACTCTTGTGATAGTGTTTTTCTCTCTCTTTCTCTCTCTCTCTCTCTCTCTCTCTCTCTCGGCAGAATGAAGAAGGGAGAGCATAGAATTTGATAGGGAAGTATGAATGCTACAAAATAATATTTGGAGCAGAGATACATCCGCAGTACTCTTGCAGTACTCCTAAGAGCACTCACATTTCCATCTTGGACCTTTAAATTCGTAGCTAGCTCTACAACATTATAACAAGAGTTGTGTGTGGGGAACCTGGTTAGCAACTATTGGGAAAGTTACACTATTGTTTCTGAGCATTATCCAGCAGTACACAGGAAGGCAGCCTTTTAATTACACTCAGCCAAATTGAAATTCTGCAGCTTAAAGACCCCCTAAGGAGTTCTCACCACTCTCAACCTGAAAGTATAATTAAAAAACATACTTACAAAGATCTCTACTTATAAGACAAGAAATGAGTTAGACACTAGCTTTCCACTTATTTAAGTCAAAGTTTGCAAAGGCAAGCAAAGACAGGCAGGAGATGCTTCCTCCCCAAACTTCAAAGACATGAGCTCCAAGTAGTAGAACCCGTATAAATGCCTGGCACTGCACATGCTCCATACAATAGTCCATTACTGTTCCTACCCTATGTTCTATATGTCATGAGCAAGTCAGACTTTAATGGTATTTCTGCCCTCACAGTCCTTTATTACAATATGTACTAACAAGTCTTGGCGGATAAAGTAACTGCCCGCTGTGTGGCTAGAGCAGAAAGGCCCTTTCAGAACTAAGGCAGCTTATTCAGATGACCGGAGAACGCTGCTGTTGAGTTTTCAGTTATCAAGGCTTTCTCTTTAGCCAGTGTTCAAAGTTTCACAATGCAAAACGGTGTTGCGTTTCCATTTTCCAGGAGCCTGAGCTGGTGGGCTAAGTGTGCCTCTGAGCCTAAGGCCAATAAGCAGTCCAAGGGCTCCTAGAGGATGTGGAATAGCACCTTTCAGGGAGCCCTGAGTTCTGCTACCTCGTTTTAGAAACATAATATTCATTTTTTAAGGGCTCATTATTAAATGTACATCCTTTATTGCCTTTCCATAACACTATTTTTATTAAAATACAATTACATCCTTTCTCCACTTCTCTTTCCTCCTCCAACCTCTCCCACTCACTCCCCACCTCAAATAACATTTTCCATGACACTTAATCATCACTCCCATCTAGAAAGCCTGTGCCATGCCACTTGCATTTTCTCCTATAGTCTCTAAAGTTAGCATTAAAAAACAAAACAACAAAAAACAAAAGCAAAAACTGAAACACAACAACAACAACAAAAAACCCACCAATTGTCACTGGCTAGAGGCTTAGAAATGACCTTTGCTGCATTCCTACCAGTGAGAATAGGGCCAGGCTCAGGCTCCCCGAGCAGATGAGTGGACTTTTGATTCATCCCTCCACTTCCTCCCACTCTGCCCTATTTTACAACTGGCGGATCCACCTTAGTCCGGGGAGATCAAGTGGTTCTCCCAGGATAGTGCAAACTGGGGCGAGAACTCAAGCCTCCGCTCTGGTTAATTTTTTTGTTCCACTCTGCACACCCGTGGCTTTTCTGAATGTTGTCTGTGTGGTAGCACGAAGGAGTCTGGAGAAGCCTGAGCAGCCGCCATCCTCTCTGCCTGCGCACACACACAGACACTCAAGTCGGTGATTTCGCTCCCCTGATTGAGCTTGACATCATGGTGAGAGTGCTGGGAAACCTCAGGACAACCAATACTCATTAAGCACACCTACACACATGTGGATTCATGCAGAGCGAGTTCTGCAGGCTGGGGTAGCTTATAAACAAATTACAGAAGTTCAGGGCTGGAGACTCAAAGAGAGTCTGGCCTAACCTCCCATTTGTCTGGTGCTTGGATCTTCACAACAGCACCTTAACAAAAATGCTTACTGCTTCTCTGCTTTGATACCTCCCAGCACGCAGCCTCCTAGGAAAACCCTGTCTCTGCACGGTGCTGGCTCTTAAAGGGAAGCAAGAAGAAAGCAATTAGCTAAGTACACGGAACAGCCAACTCACTTCTCACAATGCTGGGAATTCAATCAAACCCAAGAAAGATGTGTAAAGTAGACGAAGGGAAGTCTACCACAATTGTACTTGACCCTCTCCTTTGGTTGTCCAAATTTCAGCTCCAAGGGTCATCACTCTAGAAGTTTATCACATTCAGGGACACAGAACTGGTCTCTGCTGTTGTAGATCACAATTCACTCTGTAACAATTGTTTCTCCAAGAAATTTATCAGTTACATTTTCACAAACTGGCAAAAAACAAAAAAAATAAAAAAACAAAAATACGTATAATATGGCCTCTTCATGCTGCATACAGTAGTTCTACATGGAGCATAATAATACAGCACTCCCTGTACACGTTGTATAAAGGTCATGTGTTTATCACAGCTGATACCAGGTATGACAGAAGAAGAAGCCTTTAATGTCTGGTTACCAAACACTGACACACTCCTCAGTTTTGATACTTAGGTGGCAAGTGGGCTTTGCTGGCAAAGCCCAAAAGTACAACTTTAGGAATCCCAGAGCTGTGCTTGTCACCTCAAAGCATCCCATGAGAAGTAACCTTCACGAGGCACGCTACTCTCTCACACACAGATAAACCTTTTCATCTCTAGGCGTCATGGAACTCCACCAAAACCAGCCAGTGAATCACCAACCAGATCTCTTCATCAGGTGGGCGTGAGCACCACAGCTCAGGTGGAAAAACAGAGACCAGTTTTCTGGGCCTGATCCAAAGGTACCTAGTGAATCACTGCTCAGCTGGAAGAGAAGATGTGAGTCAAGGCTCACACTTGTGGGAATTGGTTTGAGGAGAGAGGCTCTGGGGCTCCATCTTGAATAAACTATTGGCTCTAGCCAGAACAGAAGACCAAAGCTGTCCTTGGCTAAAGCAAATCAACAAAGAAGCAGTTTCTGAAAATGCTTGTGAAGGAAGGATATTCACTGCATCTATCCCAGTTTCTAGAAATATAATAACTATATTCACAAGGAATAAATTCTAATAACACATTTAATACAGTATTCTGGATAGGGGTGATCTGAGTATTTGCTTCATAGACCATTATTCTACTCAGCCATTTGAGTTAATTTTATCAAATTAAACTCAAGAGAATGAAGAATTTGGATTAGAGGAACAAAAGGGAAACCCTTTCTGGACTTGCTCATAGCACATCTCGGCTGCCAGGTCCACACCGTGGTTCTGAAAATGGCTGGTATCATTTCCTTAAATGCATTTCACTTTCCACTGGGAAGTTCATTATTTCCTGTTGTTAACAGCCTAAGCGTATCCCAGGAGGGTAGTAAGAAACGCTGAACGTATAGATTGCTTTTGATATAGGAGTCCAGATGTGTAGACAAACCCACACTGGCTGACTACATCCTACAGGTACTCGGGATGCCAAGCTGGTTTGTGGCAGGTCTCATAACTGTAAAGTGAAGTGCTCTGGCTGGGATGGCTGAAAGTGCTTCACCCTGACAGGTCTGGGGCAACACCAGAACTGTTCACACCAGAATTCACAGAGGACTGTGGAAAAGCTCTGTTTAGGCAAGGGCTAAGCGGATTCTTCTTCCTATGGGTTAAAGGGAACTTGACAGACCCACAGAACGCAACCAGTGTGATTGCTCCAAGAAAAGAAAATGGCCATGAATGGTATCACCTAGATGGGAGTTAATGGCTTTCTGACAAAGCCTGATACTATGAAGGATTTGGATTAGATGAACAAAGCCTGAAAAAATGACTCAGAAAGTTTTAGCTAAAAGTGATGTCAAAGGCATTTTTTATCACGTCCCCTGAATCAGATATTTGTGCGTCTATACATTCCTTTCTAACTTCATATATGAAGGGCAATCCCATAATGCATGGACATTCCTTTGGGGAAGGGAAAACATGGGGAGACCTCTTCTTTTTCCTCTTTTTCCTCTCAGCCTTCTTTCCAGTTGGTCTCTACTTCTGACACTGCCGCCCCCACGACCCACCAATTGGCAGCCTCCTTTTCAAGCTGGAGAGGTTATTCAGAACCCTTCTCTTCAGATATCCTCTCCCCACATGTCCCCAGCCTTCGTCATCCTAAACTTAGACGGTACAAGCTGCCTTTTCTGCTCCAGGCTTGAGAGCCAACCTTTCGGGGATTCTCAAGAGGGTCTTCAAGGTGGAAACACCAAAAGACATAGACTTAACCTTAGCTGTGTGTAGGAAACTCCATAGTGCAAGACAGAAAGTTTCTTACTTGATATTTCAGAATCTTCTACTCAATTTTGAAGGCGTGAAGCCTACCCAAAGTACAGCATTTTCTTGTCCAAACCCTATTAAAATGTGCAGAAGTGGCCCAAGGGTCTCAAGTTCCACTGTGGTCTTCGTTCTCCCAATCCCCACCCACCCTGGAATTTGAGGCAAAAATCACACCTAGAAGGGCAGAAGCTGCCAAAGAGAGACTTAGAGGCAAATCTAGGGCTTTGACCTGAGGCCCAGGTTCTCTCTGCTTTCTCACAGCAGGGCACATGCTCAGAGGCCTTGACCAACTTAGAAAGGGTCACCCCTCTGGACAGCTCTGGGCTGAATGAAGCTACTACAGAGAACAGGGTCTCCGAGGCTGGGGAGTGGAGACAGGGAGGATGGGGGAGGAGTGGCGTGGGCCAAGGGGTAGGGTTGGAGGGCGGGCGGGGGGGCACTCACTGTTTAGATTCAGCAAGGAGTCGAAGACTTTGCACTGTATCTGCCCGGTGCTCTGCGAAACGCAGGACATCCACAGTCCCTCGAAGATGGCCTGGGCGGTCACAATGTTGTCCCCAGCATAAGAGTATATCTTCCACTGGGGCAGGGCAGTGCTGACAATGGAGCCGATCCATCCCAGGGAAGCCAGGATGAAACCCAAAAGCTGCAGCCCCGCGTTGGCCATGGTCCTTCCAGGGCTCGCGCGGGCTCAGTGGCAGGTGCGGAAGGAGGAGTTTGCGAGGTGCGCACCCGGGCTCCCCAAGGTGGCGGGGTCTCGGCGAACGAGTTTCTGTTGGGACCCCTGCTTCCTGCGTGGCCGCGGGCGAGCTCCTGGCTTCTGGTCCGGGTCGGCGGTGGAGTCTGGAAGGGAGAGGTAGCGAAGTTCTCTGAGACTCTGAACCGCCCGGCGCTGCGATTTAAAGCAGCTCCGCCCTCCCGGCACGCAGCGCCCCCTGGCGGTTTCATGGCCGAATCCCCACGGGGAGCGCGGGATCCTCACAGGTAACTCTGGACTTTCATATTCCCTGCCCCTCTCCCTCCCCCATGCACCCTTTCTCTTGTTTGATTAGCTTCCCTCTTTCTTTTTGGGGCTCTCTGTTCTCCTCTGCTCTTCAAGACCATTCCATTGGAATCCTTCCGTTTCTCCCAGGGGCCTCTGGGATTTTGAAGCTTTCTGAATTCGGGAAGTGCTATCTGGAGAGTGCCACAGGGCAGATTTCTAGCACACACAGCACTTAGTTCCCAGTTCTGCTCACTTCCCACTGCATTTTCACGTGAAATAATATGTCCTTCTGAGTGATCTTTCTTTTGAAAATGCAGCTCACTATCCCTACACCCAACATAGCCAACACACCCAACAGACACACACACACACCTACCTTTTCCTTAAAACAATTTGCTTAGCTTAGCAACTCCTTATCGGAGGAGCCTAGCCAGTGAGGAGTTATCAGATGGAATTCAGCAAATTCACCCACAGTCTCTCCCAGGTGAAAGAGGACACTTGGAGGAATCCTAGCAGAGCCTGGACTCTGGCTTTGGATCTGGCAAAAATGGCTATGCCTTCTCCTCAGGTTTTGATGTAGGCAACCTCTAACTTCTCTCTCTCTGGCTCCGTGGTAAAGCTTTCTTGTTTGCTGTTACTTAGAAGCCCAGGCTGTGGTTGAAAATAATTAAACTGTTTGCTCAGCTGTTACGTTGTATGTTGGTGTGACTGTGGTGGGAAGAGAAGATTCTATGGTTTTAGTAAAAACAATCTGAAGGCAGAAATAAAAAGGGATTGAAAACAGGGATGCCCATCTAGGCTGAGAAAACTATAAGCTTGCCACAAGGAAGAAACAGTAAGACAAGAAAAGAAACAAAACAAAACAAAAAACCCCACCACCCTTACTCCCCGTTGGCTGTTTTCATTTTAGACCAGCTTCAGTGCTTAGGAAGAAAGACCCTATGTGCTCAGGGACTTCCGGGAGGAGCAATGTCAAGGGAACTTCATTTGGATATAGCAAGATTAAGACAAGTGGGCATTGTCTTTCTCACAGCTTTCTCCAAACACACAGGCTCTCGAAATAAGATCAGCAGGTAGGCAAAGCTGTGTCCTCAGGCCCTGGGTCTGCTGGCAGAATTACTCTGTGGGTTCAGAATATTCCCCTGGTGTCTCTGTCTATCAGGGCCAATGAAATGTCAATCACACTTGCTACACGGGATTCCCTGAAGACCCGCACTGTCTGAGATCATTTGATCATATCCCTTTCTGCTGCAGTTTTTCAGAGTCACATTAAAAACTAAGATTAGAATTCTTTGAATGCATTTGTGCTTGAGTCCTTTGAGTCAGCCTTAGGACCCATTTCTATCAAGCTGCAATTGGCAGGGAATTATGGGCATGGGTTCTGTTTTGTTTTGCTTGTAATCCAGGTCTGTGCGAGACTGGTTATTTCCCTGCCCACACCTGTGTTTAGGAGGCTGCAGTGAGCTCCCCACTCTGCTTCTCTGCGCTCACCTCAACAGCCTAATCCCGTCTACTTTTCTGTCCCTGGCCTCAGAGCAGCAACAGATGAGATAATAGCTCAGCGTAAATCCATTAATTTGAGAAGAAAAACAACCCCCAGTCATCAGCTTTTCCTATATGAAGCATACATAATAAAGGCGATAGCACAACCCAGAAGATTCTAGAGAGGCTGCCAGTGGCGTGGTAAAACTCCTGGTGTAGTCATAGGAAAAGTTTGTCCGTGAACCTGCACCTAAATTCTTCCTTTTCTCTGCTTCGGTTTTGCAATCAATAAAAGTGGAGGTTGACGTGTCAGTCATCACCTGCCTACAGGGTACGCTTGTGAGCAATACAACCTTATCATGTACTTTGTTTGGTCTCTTCAGTGCCACCTTCCCTTTATGGGAAGGGAACAGAGTCAGAGGCCACACTGCTTACCCAAGGATCATGTTTGGTAACATGCAGTGTTGACACCCGACATGGCAACCCTGCTCTGGACCCCAGGTCTTGAACCACTGCCCAATAATATTTCTCCATAAGTAGCAAGCACACTGAGCATAGGTGGCTTTTTCCTCCACACCCTATTTTGTAGTTCTTGGTCCAGACAGTGAGAGTTGTTCTGCTTGATGATGGTTCCTTCCTAGTCTCTTTTGCTCCCCAATGGAGGCTCTTCTTGGAGTGTTCTGAGTCCCTGAGAGGAGGGTTGCTGCTTATATACCTGTTGAGGAGGGAGGTATATAAGCCAACAGAAGAGAGCCCTCTGGCTACTGCACATACTTAGATGACAGATGCTTGGGATCAAGGATGACCCTGAGGACCAGCAGAACACACACACACACACACACACACACACACACACACGCAAGAGAGCAAAGGTACAGAAGAAAATGTTGACAAAGTATGGCAGTCCCAAGTGCACTGTGAGATTTTCCGAAATGGTTCATGAAAGGAAAAAAGCCTTCGGGATCTAAAACATTCATTTAGGGATGCCACGTGTTCAGGCTCACTGCTCACTTTCGAATGGTCTGGGAAGTGGCGGTAGATGGATGGATAAACCACTGAACAATCTTTTACATAAATAGTGATCACAGTTCAAGTATGAAGACACAGCATGAATTCCAGTGTTCGGATGTGAAGGTTTCTAACATTACAAACCACTGGCCCATGTCTAACAACATCTTAATATAGCCTTTGGGACTGCTTGTGGCCCTTGAGATGGTAGTGAAAGGTTGGTAGTTAAAAAAAAGCAGCTGTTGGTACGCATGTAATTTGACCCCATGGTATTGAATAACCTATTGAAATAACCTACTTTAACCTATTGAATAACCTATTTTACTGGGGGAAAAAAAATCTCAGGATTCCTTAGTTGCCTATAGCTCTTTGTTTAGGGTTGGAGGCCCACGACCTTTCCCCATTCTATGTTAACATGTCGGTTGGTATCAGCCTTGTTGAGATAGCTGTTGTTTAGGCAGCCATGTTTGTGGGGACATCATGGCTGTAGCTTCCCTGGCATTTCTAGGAGATGAAATCTCACAGTAGACATCCCATTCCTCTGGCTCTTACAGTCTCTTTTCCTCTTCTTTTTGGGATGTTCCCTGAGCCTAAAGTTCAGAAGTTGTTTTGTAGCTGGAACAGCTGGGACTGGGCACCAGTGATCAAGTGTTTTCTGCCTTCTGCCTTCTGATCAGCTATAGTTTTCAGTAATTGTTATACATACCCTATTAAGGAATGAATGTGTGTGTGTGAGTGTGTGTGTGTGTGTGTGTGTGTGTAACAACAATAAAAGAAAGAGGCTAGAAGCCATGAATTTGAGGGGCACATGAGAGGGAGGGGGCTGGAGGCAGAGAGAAAAAGGAACAGTGATATAATTATATTTTAATTTCAAAAATGTTTTTAAAGCACCGACTTTGAGAACCCTGATACACTTACTAGTAGAGGAACTTGAGAAATTCACACAACATCCTTGACCTCTTTTAAATGAATTCAAGTCTAAGGTTGAGGTGGGTGTTGAAAAGGCTAATGGATGGGAGAGGCCTGGTTTATGACAAGCGAACATGAAGTGGCAGTTATTATTAGATCAGGTTCACTTCACTGTCTCATCGTGTCATTCCCAAATGACCCTCATGGCTGTTCAGAAAAAAATCCTGTCTTGCCTTGACTCTATGAAAGTCCCAATTAATGACACAGTCTTCATGATGAAAAAATATTCAGGTCTCAGGCCTGTGGACTGGCTCAGGATAAAGGTGTTTGCTGTCAAGTTTGATGATCTGAGCTTGATTCCCTAGACCCACAGGGCGGAAGAAGAGAACTGCCTTCAGCATGTTGTCCTCTGATACCCACGTGCTGGCCATGGCACAAGTGCACCTATATAAATATGCATGTTACACACTAGATAATTATGAGATAGATAGATAGGCAGACAGACAGATAGATAGATAGATAGATAGATAGATAGATAGATAGATAGATAGATAGATAGATAGATAGATAGACAAAAACAAATTTCGAAGTTCTATATCAGGAAGATATTATCCTATGTCCAGAAAAGGGCAACAGAGATGGGGATATGGAATTAAATGAGATTTCTAATCTCCATCAGGCCCTGCACTGTTTTCTTCTCTGTGTGCCATGTACTTCCCATGACTAGGGTAAGAATCTTAAGCTTTCTTCCTGAGAGTCTGGAAAGACTAAATTTGATATTTTAGAAAATCAAAGGGGAGGACTAAAGTGAGTTTCATGATCAAATATCTGTGTTATCATCCAAGCACTGAACTTTTCTTTAGGCTTTCCCCTCCACCTTTGACTAGAATATCTTTCCTGAGAAAAATAGAAAAGTTGGGATTCCAACTGTAAAATCTATTTCAATCATAAATCCACTGTTTGAAGCAAGTCGGTGGAGGTCTGCAATCTCTGTTCCTTGCTTGTGTTACCCAGGGAAAACGTGCTTTTAAGCATGGGATCAGCAACACTTAATTAATTTGATCCATGGAGTTAAAGTTATCTCTGTTACGATCTTTCACCTTGTGTCCCATAATGTAAGACTATCTGTATTTGTCATCGTGTGCTTTAGAAAAAACAAGCCACTGTGGTGTAGATATGTGTGGTGATTGTGTGTCTATGTGTATATTGAGGAGAGACAGTGAGGGAGGGAGCACACAGAGAGTGGTGGTGAGAGAGAGAGAGAGAAAGAGAGAGAGAGAGAGAGAGAGAGAGATTGAGGAAACCCTGGGATCAGTATTTATCTTGCAGTTCAGGAGAGAATCCTTTCCTTATTGGTTGGATGAGCCCCACCACATCAGCAAGGGTGATAAGCTTCAGTCTACTGACTTAAAAAAAAAAAGTTAACTATATGCAAATAAACCTTTGACAGCCATATCGAGTGTTAGTCAAACAAGTCACCACAGCCTGACCACGTGGAGACAAAAAGTTAATCATCACAGTACTTACTGTCTGGAGCTGTTAGAGTCTATGAATTTTGCTCAGTACACAAAAGAAAGCACTGATTTGGGGAGCTATCATCACCAATCCAGAGACTGCCGCCCAGGTAGGTAAAGTACTTTGTGTCAAGTGAACTGTTAGAGGGCAGAGCTGGCATCCTAACTCAACCGATGTGGCCCCCTAAGCACACATCAGTTCCCTCTACAACACCTAAGGCAGAAGCAAGCTTCTGATTATTCCACAGTTAGAAGCCGAGTCCCTAAGCTATGAGGCAGTTGTGTCAGAGTGGAGATTGGGGCTCTGTAAGTTTTGAGTAGCTGTGGTAATGTGTGACCAGAAGGATGGAAAAATATATGGGTTGTTGGTGGTTGGGTATTTTAATACTAATTACTGGACCTCAAAATCTGGTCCCTGGATGAGCATGTTATCATATATGCCCATCCTTATGCAAACCTTGCCTAACAAATTACTCCTGTTTGAGGAATAAAAAACCGGCACCTGGGCAGAGCAAAGGTGAGGTGAGTGGAGCTAAGATTCGTGGGCTCAGAGGACAGAGAGGATCTTGGGAAGGAGACAGCTGGGAAGAGGAAGGGAAGGAGTTAGCATGATGGGTTAACATGAAAAAGGAACCGCGTGGGCTGGGAGTGAGGACTTGAGAATGTCTCAGAAAAGGAGCAGCCAAAATAAAAAATACAAGGGAGTATCTTGGGATTTTGGATGGAAGGTAGCCCAGACAGGAATGGTTAAAGCAGAGGGCACGAGATGGGAGCCTGGTAGATCTGAGACAGTGTAGGCAGAATTATCTCCCCAGCCCAAGGTGTTATAAAGTAATTGTCCCTTATTGATTATAATAGCAAGTTAGATAATACTGCTGTAGAAATTACAAGGCTAATAATAAACATATTTATCCTGACACCTTTTCACTTCAACAATGCGTCTTTATTATGAGAATTCTGAAACAGTGGAAATGCATTCATTAATGAAAATAATTTCGACCCTCGAAGAGATTCCCGGTTTTTGTGGGGGGAAAATTTAAACATAAATCAAAATAACAATGTGAAGAGGATCATTAGTTTGAGTATCTTTGACTGTGCAATGAGCCAATCTAGGACGAAGTGTCGCTTTTTCACTGTGGTGAGTACATTAATCAGATTACATCACCTCTCTTTCCTAACCTGCTAAACAAGCTGAATACAGGTGATACACAGATCCGCTGAGATACTTAATGCTGCTTCAAGTTATTCTGAGCAATTCTGAGTCCTGTACCTTGAACGTGGAAAATCACCTGTGATTAATGCTCTATGCACATTGAGTGATCCTTCCTGTGTCTTATGTCGAGCTAAAGATGTTTGAAATGTCATCTAAGGGAGGAGGCACCCGTTGAGCTGAGGTTCAATCAAAGCAGTAAGGAGCCTATCAAACTTGCCTGAATATACTTACTGTTTTAAGCGTTCCCTGAAAATGTAGATTCTGTTTAGTCTGGAATAGTCGTTACAGTAGCAATGCTGTGTAGATTGAGATGGGTGCTCTGTGATTTCCCAGTTTTCCACAAGGTCTCCTACGCCTGCCTCTCTCAGTCTCATTACTTCTCTGAGCCCTGTAGGCATCTGGAGTCAGTGCAGGCACAGGTACGACGTGATACAGTGACTCTGTTAAGTAATAGGCAGAACAAAGTGGGTGATAGCAGAGTTTCAAAGGGACTTGAACACTTTTGTTTTGAGAAAGGGTTTCTCTGTGTAGACCTGTCTTTCCTGAAACTTGTTCAAATAGACCAGGTAGACTTTTAACTCACAGAGATGCTCCTGCCTCTGCCTCCTGAGTACAGGGATTAAAGGCGTTGTGCTACCATGCCTGCTAAATTGTTTATTTTAATTTTAGATTTATTTATTTTATGTGTATGTGTGTATTTTTCTCACATGTATGTCTGAGGTCATGCATATGCCATATGTGTACCTGGTGCCTGAGGAGGGGACCAGAAGCAGGCATTGTATCTCCTGGAGATAGAGTTATAGATGGTTCTTGTAAGCTTGGGTGGGGGTGCTGGGAATTGAACCTGGATCCTCTTAACTGCTGAGCCATCTCTCTGGCCTCCAGATTTTTCTTTTCTTTTCCCCCGCCCCCAGGTGGAAGGAGATAAAAGTTTGCTTAATGAGCATCTTGTGGAATCATGTAAGAGCACTCGGAGGATTTGAACAATATGGAAGGCGAGGACAGGACGCTGGAGATAGGAATGTGTGCAGGCCGAGACGGGTGAAGGTGAGTGCTCTATGCTTTGATATAACTTTGAGTGGCTATTCTGAGCTGCAAATGATCATTTTGAAAATTCTGGGTAATTTTGTGCACCCACATGAGGCATAAGCATCACGTGTGACCCCAGAATAGAGCATTGGAAGCAAACCACGGCTTTGGTTTCCTCTTTCAGCTGTAACATTTCAGAAATGGGCGCAAAGCAAAGCTGGAGCTTTCAGACTTGCACATCAGTCTCACCTAGGCTTCTTCCTCTGTGACTTTCGAAGAGAATTATATTCCGTATCGTTTTCTTCCTATTTACCATTATTTCACCCAACGACGTGAAACTGATGCCTTGTATTAGAAGGGACAAGAAGATGAGGCACAGAGAACTGATGAGGAACAATAGATTTCAGAGATTCTTTCCAGTGAACGGATTATGTGCAAGCGGCTGCTTGACCTGGGGTTATAGCACCTTTTTCTTTTTCTTTTTCTCTTTTTAGAAGTGACAGGGAACAAGCATAAGGGCTTCACCTGTGTCAGGGATATGGCTCAGGGGATAGGGTCCTGTCCATCAACCCTGACAACCTGGCACTGGGACTCATGGCGGAAGGAGAGAATCGATGCCACAACTTGTGCTCTGACCTCTACCTGCATGCTGTAGCATGTACTTGAACGCACCCTGGGACACACACACACACACACACACACACACATACACACATAGATAAATAACGTGTAATTAATAAAAAAAAACGTCTGTAGTAACAGCACAATCTCGTAAGATTTGCATTGCAACCTCATTGACTGGAAGGGTGGGAAATGGTCTAGGGAGGGGACTTGAGAAAAGCATGGGAGCGCATCCCTGCTAGGCTGCTAGTGGAGTCCAGGTGAGAGGTTGCGAAGGCCGGGATCAAATAATCCAAGCTGAAAGTCAAGCGAGGACCAAGCGTGGAAAGAGTATGATGGGATTACATCATCGGTAACTATTTTAATTAAGGACTAATGAACTGGAGTAGGAGTGATACCCCAGCCTTCACCCTGTTACACATATGGCCACAAGCAAGATTATGTGAAAATCAAGGAGCCCAAACTGTCAATGCTTTCTAACTTGAGAATACAGTATACTGCCCAGCCTTTATGAAATTCTAGTTTAAGCGATCTGTCTTGAGATTTTCAAGGCAGAAACATCTGTCCCTTCATTAAAAAAGAGTCTATTTAAAATTCTATTTTTTAGGATGTGGCTTCTAACGTTCGAAGAATAGGTTAACTACTTACTACATTTTTGAGTTAAAATAGCTCTGCTATTTTATCGTATAGGGACTAACTGTCCTGATTTTTGTTGTTGTTGTTGGTTTGTCAACTTGATGTAAGCTAGAGTCATTCAGGAAGGGAGAACCTCAACTGAGAAAATGCTTCCATCTCAATGGCCTGTACATTTTCTTGATTAATGATCAATGTGAACTGGCCCAGCCCATGTGAACAGTTCTGTTCCTGGGCAAGTGGTTCTAGGTTGTATACAGAAAGTAAACTGAGTGAGCCATAGGGAGCTGGCCAGTAAACAGCACTCCTCTACGATCTTGCTTCAGTTCCTGAGCTCATTTCCCTCAGTAATGGACAGTGACAATGAAGTGTAAGTCGGATAAGGTTTCCTCCCCAAGTTGCTTTTGGTCAGTGTTTAATCGCAGCAATAGAAAAAAAAGCAAAATGTAACACTAACCAATGGTCTGGTATCCATCCCATTAATGATAGTCACTGGAGTACGTCAGGGTGCAGAAAATGGTCAAGAACATTTGAGTCTTGGCTCTGCATGTTCCTAGCTATGTAATCTTGGTATATTACTTATATTCTGAATGCCTCCAGTTTCTCCATTAAAAGTTAATATAATGGTATTATTAGTGTTACTGGTGGTTGGGGTCTGGGCTGGGTGTTTTCAGGCTTTTGGTATCTTATGCAAAAATAAAAAAGTTCACATGGATGGGCAACAGTAGAAAGGAAACTTTATTTTAAGTAAAGCAACAAAAAAGATAAGACTCCACTGCATTGGAGCATCAGGCCCCATGACTGAGGGTATTCAAAAGCCCTGACTATTGATTGGGGTTTCCTTTTTATGAAGTACAAAAGAAAGAGGGGGTTGAGTTGCTAAAAGTCATGGTAAGTATAGTTTTATATTCACATATTGTATAGTCCCTTCCCAAAACGTATTTAATTTTAATCATATGCTCACCTGTGGTAGTTTGAATTAGAATCACTCCTATAGACCCAAATATTAAATGTTTGGTCCCCAGTTGGTAGGGATGTTTGGGAAGGATTATCAAAGGATAAAGAGTTGTGGCATTGATGGAGGAAGTATGCCACTGGGAGTGAGCTTTGAGATTTCAAAAGCCCATGCCATTTTCAGTTCTCTGTCTCTCTGTCTTTCTGGTTCTCTGTCTGTCTCTGTGTCTCTGTGTCTGTCTCTGTGTGATTGTCTCTCTCTTTCTCTGCATAGCGCATGTAGCTCAGAAGTAAGCTCCCGACCACTGCTCCAGCATCAAGTCTGTTTGCCTGCTCTTAGGCTCCCTACCATGATGGTTAGGAAGTCTAACCTTCTGGAAACAGGAGCCTAATGTATTCTTCCATAAGTTGCATTGGTCATGGTGCTTTGTCACAGCAGTCAAGGAGTAACTAAGACAACACCCAATTATGCACAGACACAGGGAAGTGAAAAGAAGTCTCCCTGAAAGTTTACCTCAGGACACAGGTTTGCCTTGCCCCAGACCAGCGTGTGTGTGTGTGTGTGTGTGTGTTCTCCCTACCCTGTAACAAGATGCATTGTCATAAGCTTGGGTAGAAATTATCAAGTTTGATGATTTCTAAAGGATGAGAAACTTATCCCATTGTTCAGAGACAGGTTCGTGTACAGTTTGATTCAGGTAAAGGCTCAAGGTTCCTAGGAGCATTGTGTAGAAGGGGTGTTACATGCGCATGTGCAGGTAAAGAAGTTATACTCTCAGTTATGTTATTAGACAATGAAGTGGTCTCAGGGGTGAGTCCCCACTTGCTTATCTAGTATGAAATGGTCAGTCTTGAAATCATATACATACCACATTCAGCAGGTTGTATTTTATAGTGTGTGTGTGTGTGTGTGTGTGTGTGTGTGTGTGTGTAAAACAATAGCAAGTAAAGAAAAAGAAGCCGCCAGGATTTGACAAGGTGAGGGGCTCATGGAAGAAATTAGGGGAAGGCAGGGGAACGGGAGGGAATGATTTAAATTGTAATTTTCATGATGATTTTTAAAAATGGACACAAATGGGGTGTGCGTAACCCAGTCTAGTTGGACTGAGCTATCACTGTGCTTGCTCACCTCACTTGTATCATGTGGTGGTTGATGGCGAGGCGCAGGTTATCGCGTGCTTCGTGGAGGCCTGGCACACTACTAACTGCTCTCTAATCTTACCTTTTATGATTGGTATAGGGGATCTGTGAGAATGTGAACCAGTGTGTAACCAAGAGGATGGAGAGTGGGCTAATGGCGAGAGATGTTGCAGTGGTGCAAATAACTCGAATTCTCCGGTCACCAGAAAAATCACCAAAAGTAACAGGACTCGAATGCCTAATGATAAATATGTACAGGTGTATTTTCAACTTCAAATTAAAACCTAAAGCCTCTGCAGGCATTGTCAGTAATCACAGCACTTGAGAGGTGGAGACAGGAAGGTGAGGAGTTCAAGGTTACCCCTAGCTACATAGAGTTTAAGATCCCCCCCCATCTCCCGATCAAAATCTAAACACTAAAAGTCTGCTACTGTTTCAGTCTTCTTCTTATTTTGCTTTTTTTTCCTTTCAATTTTTCTGTGAAAACAGAGGTTAAGTTAAATAAAATGAGAATCAAAAAGTAAATATGAGAGACAGAACAAGTGCAACTAGAGCATTAGAACATTGCAAAAGCCCCACAGTTGGGAGCGAACAGGTGGCTGCTTTTCTGTTTGTCTGACCTGTGATGACATCCATAGCTGGGGGCAGGGCCAGTCTCATTGAGGGCAGTTTGCAGGCTCAAATCGCCTGCACTTCCTGTCTCAGAGGCTGAGCAGACTGGGACTCAGCTGCAAGCCCTGATCTCCACGCCCCATCTTCACCAGCTTCCCTAAATATTCTTTGTTTTAATATTAGCTAATCAGAGTTCTAAAATGGATTTCAATAAATAGACTATCTTCACATTTTTGGAAACTTTCTGTTTTTGCCCCTAAATATAATGCCATTGGTGTTCTGTGACTACCATAACAACCAGTAATTTAGTAATTTAAAACAACACACATAGTATAATACATAAGAAATAAACAGTACATAATATTATAATACATTTATTGTTTTAAATGTGGTCCCCAAAATAAAGAAAAGTATCTCATTGGATTAGAATTATCAGCAGGTCCATGTGCTTTTCTGGAACTTTTTGTTTTTTGTTTTCTCTTTTTCCATACCAGATTCTAGAAGCTATGTGCCTATTTTGGTTCATGGCAACTTCTTGCCCCTTCAAAGCAAGCAGCTTGAAGTCAGTGCTTTTCAAGAAACTATTTCAAGTTCTTTAAATTTTCTTCACAAGTCTAGATTGTGTGTTGAGCCTATCCCCCGGCATCCCATTGGCCCTCTCTCTTACAAACACTCTTGTTATAGAGCATTGTAAACACGCTTGCTAAACAGCATTGAGTTTGCGCAGGTATCTGGAGGTTATTGATGAGAAACTCGCCACTTTTGCACATAGTATATATAGTTTATTTCCCAGGGTGAGGTTTTCAGACGTGAGCATCTCCAGGCAGGGCGGTTTATATTTTATATAACATGATGTGTCAATAGTTTACAAAGAACAATGGTCTGCTTTGAGACAGAAGAAGTTACATTAACACATTACAGATATTACAGATATTGCTCGTGTTTCTAATATAGTGCAATTCTGATTAGTAATAGTAAAATAATTTTAATTTTGGGGAAAAAAGATATCAATAACTTATCTTTAATGTGCCAGATGTCATAGGCTTGGACCATAATAAACATTTAGTTCCATGTATACAATCATAAATGAGTGAGAAAGACATTACCTGTGTCTGAAGTGACAGTTTGCAAAGAATGGACAAACAGGAAGAATCTTACCAGAAAAACAGAATCTTCTTCCTGGCACGGTAACTTAGTCATCTGTGGAATCTCAGATTTTAAGATTTTTATCTTCTCAGGAGACCAGATTAGATGTTCTCTATGGCTCTACTCATAAATATTTTCTTTCTGACTTAAGATAGCAGGAAAGATAAGATTGCAAAACTACAACATTGAGCAACCGAGAAGTATTCTATATTGCTTGAAAATAAAACAAGACACTATGTCCCAAAGACTAAAAAGAGACGACTTAAGATACCCTGTGGCTGAGCATGGTCAGGAATTTGAGTAAAAATAGATCAGGGTTCAGTTCCAATCACCCACATGGTGGACAGACCTGACTCCTGAGGTTTTCTCTTCTGAAACACACAGACACACACGTGCACACATACACACAAAGGAGTCTCAGCAGCACACATGCATATACATGAGCTAGCATGTGTATGTGCACATGCTGTGAGACACACACACACACACACACACACACACACACACACACACACACACAAATATGAAGGAACACTTGTGTTTCTGGCCGGGTTGGGATAATAATTATTAACTCTAAACATATTTAAACAGAGTTCGGTCTCCCTGCCCTGCTTTAGCTGGATGTTTTTAAGAAATCAGTTGTCATCACCAGTCTGTGAAAACCTACCCAATGGTAAAGCAAATACACCTTTGCACCTGATGAGACTTGTGAACAACTGAGTCTCCTGTGAGTGACACTAGCATGCAAGTTGTGAACTAGCTCTGAAGGGCATCCCACAGAGTACAGTAGAGGGTGCATTCTCTCCAAAACATTAGAAAAGAAGGGATTCAAATGAAAAAAATAAAATAAAATAAAAAGAGAACTTTGCGAAGGGCCATTGTTCAGATCTAGATGTACCCTGAAGGATATTTATTCAGAGAAACATATTCTCTCAGTCATTGGGCTAGGCCAGGTCTGGTAGCACATGCCTTTAATCCCAGCACTGGGGAGGCAGAAGTGGGTGGATCTCTGTGACACTCAGCCTAGCCAACGCAGCAAGTTCCAGGAAATAGCCCAATCCAAATCCAAAACTAAAGGAAATCTTTGGGCCTGTATTATTTTAAATGTTAACACATTAGCTATAATGAATCGCTTAAAATAACTTTAATGGCTACATCCTTACTTTAAAAAGAACTATGGGGGGCTAGAGAGATGGCTCAAAGGTTAAGAGCACTGGTTGTTCTTCTGAAGGTCCAGAGTTCAATTCCCAGCAACCACATGGTGGCTCATAACCATCTATAATGTTTTCTGGTGCCCTCTTCTAGCCTACAGGCACAAATGCAGGCAGAATACTATAAAAATAAATAAATCTTAAAAAAAAAGAACTGTGGGTATGATTATACTTATTGTCAGTGAGAAATTTTCACCTACAAGAATTAAAATGTAAACATCTATACAATTTGCTCTTATCTATCCATTGGTATGTTATTTGTCTTAGTAGGTGTTCTTTTTCTAGGAGGAAACACCATGGACAAGACAACTCTTATAAAGGAAAGTATTTAAGAGGGCCTGGCTTACAGTTTCAGAGGCTTAGTCCATTATTAGCATGGCAGTGTGTAGCCAGACATGGTGCTGAATAAAGAGCTGAGAGTTCTGGATCCTCAGGCAGCAAGAAGAGAGAAAACTGCTGGGCCTGACTTGGGCCCTTGAAACCTCAAAGCCCACTCCCAGTGACATATTTTCTTCAACAAGGACACCATATGTCCTAATCCTTTCAAATGTTGCCACTTGTTATGAGCCTATGGGGGCCACTTTCATTCAAACCTCAGATACTCTGCATAATACTGTCCAGCCCTAACATTGCACAGCATTTGTATTACACAGCCTTATTGAGAGCAGCACACTTTCTTGCAATCTCCTTATAATTTAGGAATCTCCTCATAACTTGAGGTTATTTTCTGATACCAGGAAAACAAAATAGTTTTGCATATATGTTATGGTTGTTGGCTTGGTGTTTTGGGGGCATGCCTGATTGAAATATTTATCTGTGTCCTTTTACCCAGCTAGACTACCTTTCTCTCAAGCTCCCCCAAGCTCATGAGGCTTCTTAGCTTTCTTTCCTAGAACACTGTTACCTGTGTCCTGTCAGCTGCTTCACTGTTGTTCCTGCAAGCTCCTAGAGAGAATCCCTCTCTTACCAGGAGTGCCTTCCAGGAAGGCTCTTCTAAGCCAAAAGAGCCAGTGAGCTTCTATTAAAGATCCAATTGCTATAAAGGCAGTCTCTGGCTCCTCCTCCATACCCTTGGTAGGCTGAACCATGTCACCTTCGTGGTGGGGGAGGTGGGGCTCTAAGCCAAGTCAGTAGGGGCTGAACCATGTGACCTTTATGGTAGGGTAGGGCAGCTCAAGGCCACCCAGCTGGCTTTGTAAAGACTACAAGACCACTCCCAAGCAAACAACTTAAAATGTGCAAGAACTTTTCATTCTTCAGCATTCTTAGAGGCTTTCAGAGGCACACCCAAACTGCATCTCATTAGGACACACCTAACTGCATCTGAGGTTGGTCTATTTTGCTAACAATTAGATTTTCTAAGTATCCTGCAACTTTGGGAGTAGGGATGTCTCTGACTCTTTTGCCTGTCCTTGGGACCCTTTTCCTCCTACTGGGTTGCCTCTCCCAGCCTTGATGTTTTTGTGCCTGATCTTATTGGATCTTCTTGTGATATGTTCAGTTAAAGTCTTTGGGAGACCTGCTCTTTTCTGCAAGGAGACAGGTGTGTATCTGGGGTTGGGGAGTTTGAGGGGAGAGGGGAAGTGGGGGGTTAGGAGTAGTAGAAGGAAAGCAAGCTGCTATTGGGCTGTATTGTTTGAGGGAAGAATAAATACTAAATTAAAAAAAAATAAATACAAAAGCAGGCTGAGCAAGCATGGGAAGCATATCGGTAAGCAGCACCCCTCCATGGTCTCTGCTCCAGGTTCTGCCTCCAGAGTCTGCCCTGACTTCTGGAAGAGTAAGATAAAATAATATCACCTTTTATCCCTAGGTTGCTTTTGATTATGGCACTCATCACAGCAATAGAACCCCTAACTGAGATGACATTCCCATTCTCCTTTCGTTGGGACAGTACATCATTTTCTAGATTCTACAAATGTTGGCTACTGTCAAAGTAACTTTTATTCTCCTTATGTAATTGTCATCTCAGAGGCTAACTGCTGAATAAGCTCATCCCTTCTAGTTTTTTTTTTTTTTTTTTTTTTTGTCTGAATTCTAGCTGGCTGGTTTTAAGCCCAGATCTTTTGGTTCAAACTCTTCTCCAAACTGACTGATTTGATCCGACTTCTTTCAGCTTGTCACTCAGTTACTCTGCTTGGTCTCAAACTAACTCGGGCAGTTTGTTCTCATCTTCTGGTTCCTTCTTATTCTCTGGCTTCAGCTGCCTCTGCTGACCTGCAATGAACTACAGGATCTCATGAATGAACTCAACTCCATTGCAATGCACTCACTGCACTGACTTCAACTCCACTCAACTGAACTGATCAACTCAACCTCAGTGCTCCTAACAACCTCCCTTTCCTGTCTGTTCTCTTAAGAGTTTGGGGTATCCTATCTTTGATTCATTCTGTCAAGTCTTTCTCTGATTCATCATTTTATCTGCCTCTCAATTAGATGTCACTTTCAAACATGGTTGCCTCCTTCTATAAACTAACTACTGTTTAACAGGTAAGCCCCTGTGGCCAGACAGTGTGACCCCAGGAAAGCTGACCCTGCAGGGCTTTCACAGCTTCACACTGAAACTGAATTTCCTTCTAATCTCACCTTTGTTTAGCCTCTAGCTATGATCTGTCTTGTTTTCATTTCTCCTTTAAAAGTTTATTTTGATAGCACAACTGAATTATATTAAACTTTGTTTCCAAAACAATTCAATTAATGGGAGTTGTCAGAAATGTACTATGAAACAGACTCTGAAATTTTGATTTTGTGTTCTGTGATATCCCAGCTTTGTGGCGATTATGACCCTGTCCCTGAGATAAGGGGATGGTAATAGCTATTTTTACGTTTTAGCCGCACAAATACTGTGGCAATGACAAGGTGATGGCTTTTGTAGTGGCAATGAGGAGGAAGAGTGAAATTTAGGGGTGTGGAGATGAGTAGCTGTTGGTGAGGGATTTTTTGGTTTATTCCTTAGAGACAATAACTAATTATTCATTAAAAACTGGGGTGGTAAAAGGTCCTCCATGGCAATCTTTGGAGTGATTCCTATCACTTGCATGTAGAGATCATATCAGCTGGTGAAAAGCTTCATCTAGGCTTAATTGTGAGACTGGCTGAACTTCAAAGAAGTTTAATTTAAAGCTTGGAAAGTAAAGCTGGATCTGAGGATAAGACATTCTTCAGAGAATGAGAGATATGCCTCACAGAGACAGTGTCTTAGGACATCTATGATGCTTGTGAGTATTCAGTGTCCTTGGTCACCAGGAGAAACCCTTCCAAATAAAGGGTAAAGGGATTGCATTTTGTACATATAACCATTAAAAAAGACATAGATTGCAGCAAATACCACATACAGAAATACAGGACTGAAGTTTTTAGCAAGTGATATAGAAAGCTTCCAAATTTCTGTAGGAGCCAGGGCATGTCAGGCTATATATGTGTGGTACACGAGGTCCTGCCATGTGGCTCAGAAGACCTCACACATTCTGTAGTGGCACAAGGATTATTTCCATAAAGTAAGGATGCCCTGTATAGTCTCTGGTAAACCCCATCAGAAGAGTCTGAATGCATTCATGACATCCACGTGCTTTGAAGAACCCTTAAAACATAGGGACGAGACAGATTCTAGCCATGGAGAGTAAGCAAGAGACACTGAGCTGACATGAGGAAAGCTGCTTACACTGACCTGGGGACAAGCTTATGCCTCAAATCATAAACTCGGCAGCCTGCCACGGTCATTACAAAACAAAGGGATATGTTTTACTTAACCATTAAGCAGGTCCAGCAGGATTAGGAAAAAAAAATAGATGATCAAGTATCTCAGACTCCCATCTCTCTAGCAAGTTCTCTCTAGATACCATTCATCTCAAACTCACTCGTTTGACATTCTAGCCTAGTAAGAGCTGTAGAGGAAGAAAAATAAATGTTAGTTGTGTTCACAGATTGTTTGGCTCAGTGTGCTGATATGAGTCCATAATGAACTGTTGTCACAATATCCTGCCGTCCAAGGCAAGCTTGTTAAAGAGTGGTGATGGGACATACAGAGTGGACCCAGCTTTGGATTCATTTTTAATATGGAAAAAATGGTTCAAAATAAATATATAATTCTCCTTAGCATACAGAAGCATATATAATGTACGCATTATGCACAAATTTAAAGGCTTTTTAGGTTGACTAAGAATTTATCAAGCACCTTAAATTAATACTTATAGTTTCAGGCATAAGGCAAACACAGTAAAGATTTTTTTTTTCTTTCTTCACAAATTTGTTCTAACCTCATGCTTTCAGCCAGGGCATGTGATTTTTATTTCCTCATAGAAATCTGTCAGCTTTTCACTTACTGGAAGAGCATTAGTGCTTCTCTTTGGCACATCCAAATGGCAGCGTCGTCACTGCTTTTATAATGTGAAGTCGTTATTACTTAGCATAAAAGTTACATGAATGCAAGCCCTGATACCTTTCCAGAAGGTATGATAGCCAACAATTACCAAGTTATATGTAGGTATGGCACGCAGCATTAGTGTGCTAAAAGAGAAGATTCCCATCCTGAACAAGCTACTGTGAGATTTTATCAAGGTAATTAGAATGGTGTTCAACTGTTTGCTGACATACAAAATATAAGTATTATTGATGGGAGAACATGTATATCTAAATCCAATTTAACAGGTTCCCTCCAATGTTGATTTTTTTTTTTTTTTTTTGTAGTGGAAACTTTCCTTTCTCCAGTTTTAGAAACAATAGATAATAATGACCTCTTGTGACTCTACAAGGCAACAGTGCCCCAGGACAGAAGGGCAGCCGACTTGATTGGTAATGATGAATTCTTGATTCTGCATGTTTACATTTGATCGCTTTGGATCCTAAACTGCCAGTGCTGTGGTATGACTCTGAAGTGATCTCTGTGCACTTGTGTTTGAATGTGTTTGCTTCCCACAGATGGGACTACTTTAAGAGGCTGTAAGAACCCTGGAGGATACAGCCCTCAGTGGGGGAAGTAGAACACTAAAAAAAGGCTTTAGATGGCTTTAACTTGGTGGTATTCAGGCATCACTGCCTCTCCCCGTCTACCATGATAGGAATGGTGGTCTTCTCTTAAAGGTCGTGTGCTGTTTTAATTTAGAGAGAGCAATATGAAATGAGAGCACTAGCCCTTAGGAAGCAGGACGCCCGTCCTAACACAAGGTCTGTAATATAGCGCTGGTTCCACAACAGATAGATTCACCAGTTCAGAAGTGAAAAAGATGGAGAAAACAGTGACTGTGTTTAAACACCACCTCGGCTTGATGTAGAAATTTAGCATTTTGTTACATTAGCTTTGATCCTGTGCATCCAGGAGAACCTGCTTCTCAGGGGACTCAGGGAATGCCAGTGTGCTTCACAGACTATGGTTAGTGTTTGACAGCTTGACACAATGAGAACCGCCTGGGAAGAGGGAACCTCAGTCCGTCTGACTGGCCTGTGGATATGCCTGTGAAGCTTTTTCTTGATTAATGGTTGTTGTGGGACTCCCTGCCCCTGTGCAGGTGGTCTTGGGTTGTATTAGGAAGCTGAGCCGGCATGGAAAACGAGCCTGTAAGTATCTTTCCTTTATGTCTTGCCTCTACTTCTGCTCAACTTCCTGCCCTGACAGCCCTCAACGATGGAGTGTGACAAGGACGTGTAAGAAAATGGTCCTTTCCTCCCCCAAGGAGCTGGTTTTAGTCAATGTTTTACCACAGCAACAGAGATGCAAGCTAGGAGATGCAAGAGTTTTGCTAAATACTAAAGCATGACTGATGCCTGACACTTCAATAGACTGGCAAACAGAAAAGAATTGTCATAATGGCAGTTCGGGTTATACTGACATTTTAATATGAACATTGTTATTTAGCCAGATTATCTAAGGTGATCTGGCTGCTGCTATTTAATAGGGGTCTGAAAGAATACTTTTGGTTTTCAGGTGAACCACAGGTATGTCTTGGTACTGCTGGACTTCAATTATAAATTAAAAAGTATAGTAATCATTGTCTGAGACAAACACGGTAACTAGGAAATAAAGCCTCTTGGGAATAAAGATCTGAGTTACCGCTCCAGACAAGCCACCTGGACCATCTGCAGGTAAGAGGAATCAAGAACTGTGGGTGAAAGAGAAGATGAGTATCATTTGCAAGCTTGAGGCTAATTGCAGCAGAGAGAGCTATAATTTTTACTGCTAATGCCTCTCTTACATACGTCTCCGGGAACTGAGACCAGCCCTGTTGCAAAGAAGCTGAGACTCTAGAAGCAAATGCATCTGAAAAGTAGAGATTGTCAGTGTAGCAGAAGTTACAGGGACCTCCTTCATCTCTGTGACTTGGGCAGTTCTGCCAATGTTCCCTCTGGGAACATTTTGTTTGACAGTTGCCTACACTGATCCCTTTTTCTGTAAGAAAATCGAAAGTATTCCACCAGAGATGCTGGAGAACTTAGATTCTTTCCTGCCCTAGTGGTTACTCTGCAGCCAGTGTTGGTTTCTCTTCTGTGAATATAAAATTGTCCGGGTACCGCCCGACCTCTATAGTTTTCTATGGTGTTCAATTAGGCAGCTCAGGACTCTTCTAAAGCCATACTTTCCCTCTGTCTGCTCTTTTTAATCTCTTTCAGATTTCTGGTAAGAACTTTCCCTCCATAAATCATTTGCACGACACTCCCTACTTCACGCTCTGCCGCTAGCTTCTTTCACCACGAGTCAATGGGGCACAGCCATGGCTGTTCACCTTCTCATTGGGAAGTGATTTTGTTTACCTCACATGGCAAACTTTACTAAAGGCTTCCTCCCACCTTCTGTAGTTTTCTTTTTTTTTTAATTATTATTTTGTTTTTTTGAGAAAGAGCTTTACTGTGTCATCCAGGTTGCATGGTTTCCCATGGTCTCATGCTCTGCCTCAGCCCCTTGAGTGGTGGTACTGTGAGCATGTACCATGAAGTTCAGCTCCTCCTTTCTCTCCTAAGAAGTAGTATAGCTTTCCTCTCAATAGTCCTGGGAGTATTCACATTCTTTTACTCTTGCTCCAATCTTGCAAAGGAACTCTTCATTTTCTAGTTCTCAGTTCTCCACATGCAGTGTTTGTCTTCCTATCATGATCCCGATGAGGAAAGCAAGGACAAGGAGGAGTAGAAATAGACTTACATTTAGAAGCTCAAACCAGCATCTCTGAGCAGAAAGACAAATCAAGCTACCCACCCCCACCCCAAATAACAGGTTTGGTAACAATCCAGAAAAGCATATAAGAGGCCATGCTAATAAGGCAGAAACTGGATGAAGCAAACCAAAAGCCAGGTATCCAAAAAGAGAGTATGTTGGGGTGAATTCTGAAAATTGGTAGGCAGTAAGCTGTGGAACCAAATGAGGGCTTAAGCTGTCTAGTTCCCTAGGAGGATTCAACGTAGGTGTTGCCTTATAATCGTTTTCTTCAAGATTAAGATATTTATTCCTGCCCCTGGTGAATGTATAGTCTAATAATGAAGCATAATTAATATGATCATTGTTTTAGAAGGTGCTGTCAATATGATTCTGCAAATATATATATATATATATATGAAAGCAAGAAAATAAGAGGCTGATATCTCAGGTGAACATCAGATAAATGTTAGTAGACAGAATACAATGATAGATCAAAAAAACCTGATACTTCAAATTTAACAGTCAGTACTCAGGCAGGGGACATTCAGGTCATTTTCAGTTCAGGGGTCTCTGGGTCCTGTTTCTGAAATGCAGGGTGTCTTCAGAAATGGGGATTTACCTTGAACCTATGGGGACAGGATAACCCAGGGCAATAGCAGTAGGTTCTATGTTTTAGGAGTCTCTTGACTGCCCTGGACAACAAAAAGAGGGCTTCTGTGTCTGATATTGGGTTGTTTGTTGGATGGACTTTGGCTTTTAGAAGGAACACCATCATCCCAAATAAGAAAAGCTCATAAAATTCTGTATTTGTGTTTATATACAAAATTATGTGTACCACAGGTATTTTTTTAGGTAAATAGTTGATAGATTGATTTCTTGTGGCAAAGTGGATGGGGAAAAGCCCACAAGGCTTCAAGCCATAGGCAAATGAGGGAAGCCAGGAGCAGGAGAGGTGGTCTTGGGGAAGACCACACTAGCTGGTTATCCAGTGCCAAAGGTCATCCCCAAAATCATATATGCGAGTAAAATTGTATAGGATGAACAGGTTATATTTAGGAATATATATATATAATTAAATAAATGCTTAAAATAACAATTACTGAAAACGAAGAGGCCAGAAATTTGAGGGAGAGCAGGGAAGCATTATATGGGAGTGTTTCTTTTACAGAAACACATTACTTCATTTAATATGTACTAATAAAAATAAGTTGGCTCTCTTCTCCTCTTTGTTCCAGAGACAGCCACATCTTTTCATGCAGTGCAGCCTTGTCCTTCAGACATGATGGTGACGGTCGGAGGGAACAAATTTGGCCGTATTGGATGCTGGGTTGCCAGTTCTGTCTTTAGCTCTAATAAAGTAAAGGTTGTGGCTATCAGTGACCCCTCACTGACCTCAGCTACATGGTCTACATGTTCTAGTATGACTCGACCCATGACAAGTTCAACAACACAGACGAGGCTGAGAATGGGAAGCTTGTTCCCAATGGGAAAGTCATCTTTATCTTCCAGGAGTGAGATCCTGCTAACATCAAATGGGGTGATGCTGGTGCTGAGTATGTTGTGTCTACTCGTGTCTTTACCACCATGGAGAAGGCCAGGGACCACTTGAAGTGTGGAGCCAAAGGGTTATCATCTTTGCCCCTTCTGGCCATACTCCCATGTTTGTGATGGGTATGAAGCATGAGAAGTTTGACAACTCCCTTAAGATTGTCAGCAATGGTTCCTGCACCACCAACTGCTTAGAACGCCTGGCCAAGGTCATCCATGACAACTGTGGCATCATGGAAGGACTCATGACCACAGTCTATGCCATCACTTCTATCCTGAAGACTGTAGGTGGTTCCTTTGGAATGCTCTGGTGTGACAGCTACAGGGCTGCCCAGAGCATTATCCCTGCATCCAGTGGTGCTGCCAAGGCTATGGGCAAGGTCATCCCAGAGCTGAATAAGAAGCTCACTGGCATGACCTTCCATGTTCCTATCCCCCCAAGGTATCTGTTGAAGATCTAACATGCCAACTGGAGAATCCTGCAAAGTATGATGACATCAAGAATGTGGTGAAGAAAACATCTAAGGGCCCACTAAAGGGCATCCTAGGCCACACTGAGGACCAGATTTTCTCCTGAGACTTTAACAGTGATGACCACTCTTCTACCTTTGATACTGGAGTGGGCATTACTCTTAATGACAACTTTGTAAATCTCATTTCCTGGAATAACAATGAATATGGCTACAGCAACAGGGTGGTGGATCTCAATGGCCTACATGATCTCCAAGGAGTAAGAAGCCCTGGACCACCCACCCCAGCGGGAACACGAGAGCAAGAGAGAGGCTCTTGCTGTTGAGGAGTCCCTGTCTGAATTCAGCATGTCCTTCACAGTTTCCATCCCAGACCCCCAAAATAACGGGAGGGACCCAGGAAGCCCTACTGTCTTGTATACCATCAATAAAGCACACTGCACTCCACCCATCCCCCCAAAAAGAAGTTAAGTAAAGGAGGGAAGATGTTATATGTAAATGATATAAATGTATAACCTTAGTTGCACTTATGTCTCTGTGTGTATTGTATATATGTATGCTGTATGTCTGTGTCTATCCATGTGCATGCGGAGGGCACAGGTTAGTACCAATTGTCATCCTCAAATGCACTCCATAGTAAGTTTTGAGATAACGTCTCTTACTGACCCTGGACCTCACCGGTTTGTTTGGATTGGCTGTGCAACCAGCCCACAGTCTCTTCTTTGCACTCACTCATCTCCAGTGCTGGTGTTACAAAAGCACACACATGCCCACAGAGTTTTTCATGAGGTTCGAATTCAGGTCTCCATGTCTGGGTAGCAAGCACTTTGTCCAGTGAGCTACCTCCTAAGGTCCCTAGACCCCCAGTTTTCATTTTGGAAAAATATTCTGAATTTTAAATCACTGTTTTCCCTGGTCCTCAGTAAGTAAACAGGAAAAAAAAAAAACATGGTGGAGAAATGTAAAATAAAATAAAATTACGAATGCTCTCAGAGGCCAGGGTGTTAGGGCACAAGGCACATTAAAATAGGTGTCTGGAGACAGGCTTGCCAGGCCAGCGGAGGCCAAGCCCTGAGGCGTTCTTCCTCTCCAGGCTCAGATTTGGTTAGGACCCAGTGACTCAATCTATTGGGAGAAGAAGGTTGGGTCGATGTGAGCATTCAAGTTGAATGAATAGAAGTTATTCTCTTTACCTAGAAGGATAAGTGGGGAGAACCAGAGGACCCCACCCCAACTCAGAAAAGAGAGTGAAAAATGTAAAAATCAGGGACATTGATCTGAATGTGTCACCGGAAGGAGGAAGGAGTCCAGTACAGTTGCCTCTCTGCCCTGTCTGACATGCCTAGTCCTGTTTCTTTTTGGTGCACGGTGTCAGTTTTAGTTCCGGATTCTCATCTTAATCACCTTTGATAGCAACCAGAGAATCGGAGTTGGCTGGAGTTCCAAAGGCAGGCTGGCAGGATGTGGGCTTGGTTGGGAACTCCCTGTTCCTTCTGTGTTGTCTCAGTTCAGGAAACTTTTCTTCTCTTCCCCTGGCCCCACGCTCACCGCACTTGAGGAATTTATTTCTCCTCCCTCGGTTACACATTCTCTCGCTGCACCCACAGAGTCTGAGGAAATAACTGCCTTTTAGCTAGACTCACTCTTTGGCAAGCCTGGAATCCTTTGTAAGTACTCTCCTCGTTATGGTCTCTAGATTCAGCTCCAGTGTTCGCCGCAGGTCCAGGCCGTCTGTTATTTCCTTTTCATTTACTAACTGGAGACCACTGCCTTTCATATAAGCAGGGCACTGCTACGGGAGGACCCTTGTGAGAGGGAGAGAATTCTAACCCTTGTTCTGCCATTGTTGCTTGCTGAGTTTGAGGTAAATGTATCACCTTGATGAGCTTCTAGCTATTGCCTCAAAAAGTACAGGAGAGGGTTGAAGTGAGCGTACTTGAGTACTTTACCTTTTCGTGAAATTGCGGATCTTAGTTGGTCCCAGGTGATCTGCCAAGCTGTCCATATGTTATATTTCACAAAGACACTATTCTGTTTCCTATCATACATATTTTAGTGTAGTTAAATGATCATAATCTTTTATTTATGCAATAGATATTTTTTGAACTCATATTGACTATATACTCAGTACTTAGATTAAACGCAAAGGATGGGAAAACTGTGGCCAGAACTTCCAGCCTCACAGTGCAACTGGGAACACAGATGAACATTCACATACATGACAATGCTGTCATGGAATGGAAGTGTGACCAGATAATGCTGAATGGTGGCATTCAGGAGTCCCTTAGAGGAGGGCTGTACCTAGAGGCTGAAGTTGAGTTACCTGTAAAAGTAGAAGAAAGACATGAAGAAAACATGATGTTAGGAAGTCTAGAGAGTGGATATTGGATGTTTAAGGTGGGTAGAGGAATTATATCTAACCACAGATGGGGTAAGAGAGAAGAGGGTGTGGCCATGTGAGCTAGCTTTAAGCTTTGGACACTCCTGTGGATATTAGAATGCCTGTGAATTTTAAAACCTTTAATTTGCCTCCATAATAATACTAAAGCAAATAAATTTTATCTCATATTTCCTGTGGGCACAATTGTAACTTTTAATTTGATTTTTATTTTCTTTAGGAGTAGGACATGGGACAAGGTTTCTCTGTGTGGTGCTGGCTATCCTGGAACTCACTCTGTAGATCAGGCTGGCCTCGAACTCAGAGACATGCTTGTCTCAGCCTCATGAATGCTTGAATTTAAAGGTTCCTCTGCCACAACTGGCTACAGTTGCAATTTCTTGACATGAATTGTTCTTCTTTATACTCACTACTGTGTTAATATCTTGGAGTAGCTGCAGGAAGTTACCCCAACCAGGATGAGTTAAAGTGAAAGGAATTCTGGTGCCTATAAGACCAAAACCATCCAGGCTGTGCTCCCTCTGAAACCTCCAGAAAAAGGCCTTTCTTTTCTCTCCTGACCGTAAACAGCTATAGTCCCTGAGGTTCCTTCCCCTCTCTGCGTTTGCTTTCCCATGTGTCTTACATCATGCTCTCTATGACCCCTTTTCTAGGTTATATTTCTCTCTTTCAATGGCACCAGTCAGTGGAGCTGGGACACACTTATCCAGCAACCTTAGTTTATTACTTCTGTTAAGACCATATTTGTAAATGTGATCCCATTTGCTTTCGGAGAGCATATTTTGGAAGATGCCGGAAACCTAGTATAATAATGATAAGACCTTGTGAAGTAAAGAGCTATGATTAAGGTCATAGGTTAACACATGGCAGTACTGGTTTGGCAGGGAAACCCTCTAGGAAATTATGGCAGAGCCAGGGCAATTGTGGCATCAGGGGTGGGAAAATATGGATAGGCCTGTTAACTGTGACAGACAGGGTTAAAAACAGGAGGAATCTAGATAAACTACCAGTTTTCTGACCTGAGGAAGTGGGCAGACATTCTTCTTTTTATGAAGTACGAGATAGTACTAGACAAAGAAAGGGTTGGGAAGAAAGGGGCAAACTTGAGGGTTGATAATGCTGCGCTGCAGATACCCCTAGGCTATTGTCTTAGCGATGCATAGAAGTGCTTAGCACCCAAAAGGACTTTCTATGCTAAGCCATCAGAAAGCAGAATCAGAATCATTCATGTGTCAAATATTTACGAGCCCTTCCCACTTGTCAGCTACTATTATAGGCACAAGGACACAGCTGTGAACAGACAGGAATGTTCTTCCTTTCGCAAAATACATTGGGATAGAGGAGACAGGCAATAAATCATAAAAGTAACACAGTTTAAAATAGAAGTAAGTGCTGAGCCGGACAAGAAGAAGATATGGTATAAAAGAAAAGGACAGATAGACTTTGTACCTTAGTTTACATGGTGAGAATGGGCTTCACCAAGAAGGTGGCAACTGAGCTGAGATTTTAGAAGATTAGGTGCTCATTTTAGGAATAAAAGTGCACAAAAACCCGGCGGCATGAATGTCTGGGTGTTCCATGGTAGAACACAACAAAGGTCAGGGTGGTTGCTGCATAGGAAGCCAAGGGGACGTAGAACTCATGGGGTCAGCCCTCAATGCATATGGCATTGCAGTGTGGTTTCTCATAAAGACACCCACAAACACAAACACATAAACAGACACACACACACACACACACACACACACAGAGGGACAGGGACAGAGACTGAGAGAATTTTGTTTTAGTTGAAGCTCTGAAGTTGCCTAGGAAGTCAGCAGTTTGAGGAATACAATAGCACAAACAAGAGGTCTGTGCTCATCTAAGCCCTATGGAGGAAAGATAGACAAAAACTAAATCACTCTCCACCTTTTTAGTGTTTTTCTTTGAGATAGTATTTTAATTACAGCATATTTTTCTCTTCTCAACTCCTCCCTCCAAATCTTCCCACATAACCCTCCCTACTCTCCTTGAAACTCATGGCCCATTTTTCAATAATTATTATAACATGCATATTTGCATGTTATAATACATTTTCCTAAGTACAACCTGTTGATTCCATATATTGTTGCTTACATGAATGTTTTTAGGACTGATCATTTGGCACTGTACAACCAGTTGATGTTCTCTTCCCTGGAAAGGACCACCTCTCCTGGTCCCAGCCTTACTCAGTTTCCTGTAGTTTGTTGTGTAGGGTTGAAGCCTCCTGGACCTTTACCCCAAACAGCTTGGCATCCTTGTTGATGTCATCCTCGTCCAGCTCACATTTGGGCAGTCATTTTGGTGAGCTCTTTTTCTCTTACTCTCTTCTTTTCTTTCTTTCTTTCTTTCTTTCTTTCTTTCTTTCTTTCTTTCTCTTTCTTTCTTTCCTTCCTTCCTTCCTTCCTTCCTTCCTTCCTTCCTTCTTTCTTTCTTTCTTTCTTTCTTTCTTTCTTTCTTTCTTTCTTTCTTTCTTTCTTTCTTTCTTTCTTTCTTTCTTTCTCTCTATCTTTCTTTCTTTCTTTCTTTCTTTCTTTCTTTCTTTCTTTCTTTCTTGTTTTTGGAGACAGGATTTCTCTCTGTAGTCTTGGCTGTCTTGGACTCACTTTGTAGACCAGGCTGGATTTGAATTCACAGAGATCCACCTGTCACTGCCTCCCTGAGTGCTGGGATTACAAGCTTGCACCACAGCACCTGGCCTTAGTGAATTTTTATGGGTGTAGCTTCTGATGTTACTATGAGATACATCTCCTAGCAAACTCCGGCTCTTAAAATCTTTCTGCAATCTCTTTTGGAATGTTCCCTGAGCCTTAGGAATGGGTGTGTTTGTAGATGAATCCATAGGGAGTGGGCTCCTCAACTCTACATTTTGATTGGTTGTGGTTTTCTGCAATGGTCTTATCTATTGCAAAAAGATGTTTCATCGATAAAGGATGAAGACTAAAGGTTTGTTAGGAATTAGGCTGGTTCAGTAAATTAGTGGATGCAGATTTTTCTTGAATAACCATCAAGTTTTTTTTTTTTTTGAGATGAAGTATTTCTCTGAACTTGGAGCTCACTGATTAGGTAAGGCTAGCTGGCCAGTGAACCCCCAGGATGCTAACTCTATCTTTTCAGAGCTGGGGTGACAGACATGTACCCCCATATCTAGTTTATATGTGGGTGTGGGGAATCAGCAATTCCTTTACTCATGGAACTATCTCCTCCGCTCTGAAAATTAACTCTTTGTGTTAAGCTTCTCCCCTTGAAATGGAAGCTGTTTTACACATCCAAGTAAAATAGTGTCAATAGATAATGACTTTATTTCAAACACACAAGATACTATAGTAAGATGAAACCCAGTCTATGACATTTTTATCAATATCGTCAAGTATTTGTCTATTCAGAGATGGCATCATTGGTCATGTGACTTTATTCCTCTCTTTTCTACTAAAGAAAAGCAGCGGACTTATCGTGATGTGCACACGGTTTAGCTCTCTGGCCGAAGACTGAATGCAGACACTGCATTGAGGATGTTTCTGAACTAATCTGTGGATGAAGGAAGATCAGAAACTATTCCAGCTGTGTACTCCTTGCCAATGCCAGCCAAGAGCAGAACCCCCGGTGAACTGCACGTGTATAAAAACAACAGATTTAATCAGCCTGACTATCACATCAGCATGGAATTCCAATAGCCTAGGATGGGCTTGAGAGTGATTCTTTGGTTTAGAATTACTCTCCTCAAGGCAATGGGTAACTGATCTATCAGCCTTGTCAAGGGATTGAGACAGGACACAAAGAGAGAAGAAAACAACCATACATGATAAGGGATAGGTCCTCATCACCAAGTCTGAAGCCTCTCTCCACCAGAGAAACAAAGATTCCAGCCCACTTAACGTTTACAGTTAAAAGTTAATGGTCCTTTCATAATTACATATTTTATGTAAAAGTATCAATGGATCAGAATTAAGGCTTGAATGAATATGAGCTTGGGTAGGGCCACATTTTTTTCTCCAGAGATGGCTCAGTATCTTAAACAAAACAGTTTAATTTGTTTACAGCAAGGAAATCCTTCTCATGTGAGCTAGACTGTTAACCAATGGTGATCCTATCATGTGTCTCTCAGGAACCACCCAGATACTTAGGTTTCTCAACAACACTTCAAAGACAGTAACTTAGAAGTCCATCAAAATCCTGTATGTTACTATTATAAACACTAACAACAACAAACAATCAAACGTAACTCCCCACTTCAACCTAAATGAAGGAAACGTTGAAACAAACCCGATGAAGTCAGGGCTGAGACAAGGATGTTCAACTTCTGCACTCCTTCTTGATACTGTACTCAGAGCACTACCTGGGGGAAAAGGCAAGAGAAGGAAGCCAAAAGGATGCAAATAGGAAAAAGAAGACTCTAACCTATCCCTGTTTGCAAATGACATGATATATAGAAGAGGTACTCAAAATTCTACCACAAAACTTCGAAAAAAAATGTAGACAAACCCTGCAACATGGCAGGATACAGAATCAACCCACACAAATCAATAGCTTTTCTATACATTAGTAACAAACATAGAAAGAAGGAGATGATGGATATACTCCCACTCACCACAGTCCTAAAAAAAAAAATGACATATTTAAGAATACACATTACCTAGGATATAAAGGATCTCGACAATGAAAATTTTAAATCCCTGGAGAAAGAGATGGCAAAGGGCATGAAAAAATAGGAAAACAGTCCTTGCTCATGGACTGTAAATGTTGTGATGGTAGCATTTTGCAAAATTCATTTGCAAGATTCAAAGCAAATCCCATTGCATATTCCCATCTCATTCTTTACAGAAATAGAAAAGAAAAAAAGAAGCTATCTTAAAATAAATATGGAACAACAAAAGATTTTGGATAGCCAAGTAAATCCTGTTCAAGAATAATGCTGGAAGAATTATCATTTCAGATATAAAGATACATTACAAAGCTAGGAGCGGTGCAATCTCAGCACTCAGGGAGGCAGAGGCATGCAGATCTCTGTGAGGTCAGCCTGGTCTATAAAGCAAATCCAGAACAACCAAGGCTCTACAGAGAAACTATGTCTCCAAACACTCCCCACCCCCACCCCCAAAAAGGAAAAAAAAAGATATATTACAAAGCTACAGTAATAAACTCAATATGGTGCTGTGAAAAAACAGACACAGACATGTAGAACAATGGCACAAAACCAATGACCCAGACATATTGCACTCATCCTTTGGCCATTTAAAGAAAACGAGGCCATAAATTTAAAAGAGAGCAAGGGATTGATGGTGTATGTAGGAAGACTGGAGGGAGGGAGGGAGATGAAGGGACATCAGTCCTGCTGCTGCTTGTGTTGGAGATTATTTTCTGTGTTCAATCCAGGAATCTTGGTTTATCCTGAATTAAAATTCATAAACGTCTAGGTGAACTCCTCGGACCAATGACAATGTCTGTGGGGAGCTCTGACTCTGTCCCTCAAAATGCTTACAAAAAAGTGAATAAACTGTAATTAATTAAAAAATTATTTAATTAAAAAATGCTTACAAGATGAAAGTGGAAGGTGGGCCAGAGGATTGCAGTCATCTTCCATTTAAATCAGTCACTAATACTTCATGGAAGATCCAGTAGAACCCAGGAAATATTTGCAAATTTGGTTTAGATAGGCTTTTGTGATATGGTGTATTTTTAGCTCTTCAAGTTGACCCGAAGATTAGTGTAATATGATCCAACTGTTTTTACAGTAAAACATTGCTCAGGATGGAATCATCATAAAGAAGTCCAAACTTCCCTGTAAAGGTTGGATTCCATCCATGAGTAATTATCATCTTAAAGATATGGAAATTATTTACCAAGTGTTAAGAACATTAAAAAAATATATTTTAAAGCTGTTAAGAATTGCCAGTCTTTATCTAAAACTTTTCAGAAAAAGCTATTTGGATAACAGATTTGAGTGTTTGAGGAGGGTCAGATAAAGTCTGTAAGCCAGTGGAATAATCCTTTGAAGTCAGTGTTATGTAAGTAAATTTTAACTTCTAGGAAACTGTGTTTTCCATAGAACTTCAGGTCTCACAATTCCAGCGAGCTTGACTGCAGTCCTTGAAATGCGCTGCTTCATTGGAACTGTGGTCAGACCTTGTCCAGCTGATCTGCCTAGGGACTGAGTGTGCTGACAGAGACCTATTCTTCGCAGTCAGGTAATTCTGCTGCCAACGACTGATTTTGGCTCATGAGCTCTGACTAACATTGAACAAACTCCCTAAGAGGGCTGCTGTCTAGGATTCTCTTCCCTGGTTGTGTGGGTTAACTTCGGTAAATTTTACATAAACTTAGATGCACCTGGATAGGAAATCTCCATCGAGGAATTAACTTCCTTAGGTTGGCGTGTCTATTAGATCATTTCTTGATGGTTAATTGAGGTTGGAGGATCCATCCCACTGTGGGTACTCTCATCCCAGGGCTGTATAAGAAAGACAGATAAGCAAGTCACAGGGAACAAGCCAGGAAGAAGAGCTCCTCCAAGATCTCAGCTTCAGTTCTTTCCTCCAGGTCCCTGTTTCAGCAGCTGCCTTCACTTCCCCTGATGGAATGTAAGGTGTAAGGCAAATAAACCCTCACCCCACCCAATTGCTTTTGGTGTTTTATCAGTACAACAAAAGCAAAATAATATGTGAGTCTTCTCTTTCTGGGTCATTCATTCTCGTGAGATGTATCTTGTGCCCTCATTTCCCTTTATTGCCTTTGCCACTCATTCTCTATTTTCTTCTACATGCGTGTTTCTTGTTGTTGTTGTTATTATTTTACATATTGAATCCCATCTTGGGAACCAGTTCTTGAGAATCCAGCTTAACACATGATTCTCTGTGAGTCTTGGTTTCCCTGTGTGAAAGAAAAGTCAGTCTATAAGGTGGTAATATTACATTAAAGTGAACCAAGGAGTTTAAAGTGTAATTGCACAGCAGCATATAATATAGTTTTAGTTAATGAGTGGAATTATTTTATTATTATTACAATATCTTTTTTCGGTTTGTTTTGTTTTTGAGATAGGGTTTCTTTGTATAGCCTTGGTTGTCCTGGACTCTCTTTGTAGACCTGCCTTTGCCTCCCGGAGTATTGAGATTACAGATGTGAGCCACCACGCCCTACTTATTACAATATCTTACTAATTTTTCTGTATTTTTCTAAATTGGCAGTTAGTAGAGCCTGAGCTTGTCTATCACTAGGGCAGCATAGAATAAATTAAATGTAAAACAGAAGAATTCAGATTAAAAACTACATAAACTATTGATAAAATACATCACTAAATGTTCATAGACAAGATGATCTTATCTGTCACTCATTTAAAGTGAAAGGTGTAATTGACTGGGGCTAACCCACCTGGCATCCATGTTACATGGCCATCGAGACTGGATTCTCCTTTGAATGCAAAGAAAATCAGGAGTTTTCAGTTACAATGAACCATTTTCTCACAGATAGAAATGCACATGTCAGAAAGAGGCCTATGAAGGGCCCCAAAATATGTTCCTGGCTTGAATTATCCTAGTAATCACATATGATCTACAATGATCCCGAGGTCATGCATGTTTGCATGCCATTGATAATGGTAGTTCATCAGGGGGTCTAATTTGGGGATCATGCTTAACATTCTTTCCCCAAAACTGAAACAGAAAAATAACTTAAGGAGTGACCTCCATTTGTAAAAAAGAAATGGGAATTAGAATTATTTAATAAAAATAAAAGGAGATGAGAATCCAGAATTGCCTCCTATTAAATTGAAATATAACTTTTAAATGTAAATAATAATGGAGGGCTGCCAAAAAGAATCTCTCTATCTATCTATCTGACTGTCTGTCTATCATCTATATCTATCCATCTATCCATCTATCCATCTATCTATCTATCTATCTATCTATCTATCTATCTATCTATCTATCTATCTATCTAACATCTGTATCTATTTTTCCATCATCTATCATTATCTATGTATATATCATTTACCTATCAATTGATCTATCATCTATATCTTTCATCTATCTATCTATCTATCTATCTATCTATCTATCTATCTATCTATCTGTCTGTCTAATCTATTTGTCTATTATTTATTTATTTTGAACCTTGTTTTTGACTTAACAATTTTCAATAGATATTTTTCTTCATTTTCTTACACAGGAACAGTTTACACATGTGTAGAACCTTATAGTTAGATTCATCTTTATCTATATCTGCCTTAAAGTAAAAGAACAAAGTAATATTAAAAGTCATATCCTATTTTGCATTATTTCTGGAGCTATTCAGGGATATTTATTCTAACAGTAAATTCTGCTTTGTTTAACAAGGTTCTGTGAGATCTTATCATTCAGATTTGCTTTGAATCAGTTAAATGTAAATCAAATTTGCTATGGTTGCGAACAGCTGCACATAACACTGTCATGTTTGAATGATGTTTTTATTTTTCTGACCAGTTCAGTAGTATAAGCCAAAACTATTTCCAGGACACCAAAAGAACCTTACAGTGTTTCTTCTGTTTTCAGAATGTTTCAGTCTATAAGTCATGTCTTAGAGTTCTTAAGGGCAATGTTGTTTTCTCCGAAGAATAAGCCAGCTCTCTTGGTGTCATCAGCTGCCTACCAATGATGGAGAGATCACTGGTTTGAGCGGGTATTGTAGTGCTCAATTATTTCATATTTTTCTCTCCCTTGTCTCTGCTCTTTCAGAAACAAACACAAACACAAAGCAGACATGGATAAGGCACGAGCTCAGAGAAGACCTTGACCACGTGAATACTAACAGAAAGTTGCTTATTCTTCTATTGACCTCATTCAGTGTGTGTCTGTGGCACCTTCATCCAAAGGCCAGTGTCAGGGACCAGTGTGAGTGGTCTACTTTTGTTTGCAAAACTTTTCCCTTCCCTTCCTCTTCTTTCCCCTTCTCTCCCTCCGTTCCTCCTTTCTTTATTCTTTTCCTCCTTCCTTCCTTTCTTTTTCTTTCCTTCTTGCTTAACTTTCTTTAGTTAAGTCAAAACACAAAGCTTTCTTCATGGTGTTTTCATGAACATCTTGCTCTTTCATGTACACCTTCCCCACTGTCTTCATTAGTCCCCTTGATCCAGTCTAAACTGATCCCCTTTTTTTCCTCTCCTACGCTCTCATGCCTATGTACCTTCTTACAGTTTTTGTTTGTCCCTCTTTCCATTATGGCCACTTCCTTCCCTCTTATGCCCTCCCTTCTTCCTGAATCACATTCTAATCAAATAATCTCGTAACTGGCCCCCTTGATTTCTGTGCTTTCTCTCCAATCTACTTTCCATAAGATGTCCATTAATCTCATTTTCATTTTTATTTAATTTATTTACGTGATGCTGCTGTTTTTATTACGACTTCTAAGTTTTTTTAATTAAATTCTTATTTTTTTAATATTAATTACAATTTTTTCACTTTGTATCCCAGCTGTAGCCCCCTCCTTCATTCCGTCTCAATTCCACCTTCCCTCCCTTATCTACTCCCATGCCCCTCTCCAAGTCCACTCACAGGGGAAGTCCTCCTCCCCTTCCATCTGACCCTAGCTTATCAGGTCTCATCAGGACTAGCTGCATTGTCCTACTCTGTGGCCTGGTAAGGCTGCTACCCACTCGGGGCGGGGTGTGGGGTGAGGGGTGGTCAAAGAGCCCACCACTGAGTTCATGTCAGAGACAGTCCCTGTTCCCCTTACTAGGGAACCCACTTGGATATTGAGCTGCCATGGGCTACATCTGAGCAGGGGTTCTAGGTTATCTAGGTTATATCTATGAATGGTCCATGGTTGGAGTTTCAGTCTCAGAAAATACCTCTGTGCCCAGATATTTTGGTTCTGTTGCTCTCCTTGTGGAGCTCCTGTCCTCTCCAGGTCTTACTATCTTCCCCTTCTTTCATAGGATTCCCTGTGCTCTGCCCAATGTTTGATTATGAGTCTCAGCATCTGCTTTGATACACTGCTGGGTAGAGTCTTTCAGTGGCCCTCTATGGTAGGCTTCTGTCCTGTCTCCTGTTTTCTCCCGCTTCCAATGTCCATCTCATTTGTCTTTCTGAGTGAGTATTGATCATCTTACCCAGGATCCTCCTTCTTGCTTAGCTTCTTTAGGTACACAGATTTTAGTACGTTTATCCTATATTATATGTCTAGTATCTCCTGATAAGTGAGTATATACCATGTGTGTCTTTCTGTTTCTGAGATACCTCACTTGGGATCAATCTTATTTTTATAATGATCTTAGGCGTCTTAATTTTTTTTTGTTGTTGTTGTTTTTATGGTTATGGTCTTCAAAACGTTCTGAATACCCAGCTCTAATAGGAAATAAATTAAGCATACACCTCTAGTGCTATGTATTTATTTTCTAAAGAAAGAAAGACTGGGTATGAAAGTAGGGAGGATTTGGGAGAATCTGGGAGGGGGAGGGGAAATGGGATCAGAATATATTATATGAAAAAATAATTTCAGTTTATATTATATATGTATCTTAAAATTTTAACAAGTTACCCTTCCTTGGTGTAGAGTTTTGGGGGAATGTAGGCCCAGACCTACTTGGAAACAGCAGTTCTGGAATTGTTGCTATAAAGAAGAAAATCCCCAGACACAGAAGGAAGGAGACCAGCTGGGGAATTCCAAAGGTTTAATGGCCTGAATGTGGATGTCCCTGGATCTTCCTCCACCCCTGCCCTTCATGGGAGCTCAATAAACCTTGGATATGCTTGTTTGTATCTTTTGCACAGGACACTTGGGTCATTGTATAACTGTAAAAGCTCTACTCACTGCATCACTCAAGTACCTGTCCAGAGGTCCAACCTACAGGAAGTAAAATCCAAATGTGGTCTAACAGTTGGGAGGCTGAGGCAGGAGGAGCACTGGGATGAGAATTCAAGGACAGCTTGAGCTATTGAATAAGACTGTCTTTAAAAATGGCCAGCCCTTAAAAGATGAACATACATAAGAGTAACGCTATACAGACTGAGGAGGTTGAAATTGTGTTTTTAGGAAAGCATAAAAATGTGTGTGTGTGTAAGGACAAAGAGAAAAGACCATGAGTTTGAAGGAGAGCATGGAAGGTTACTGCGGGTCTTGGAGGAAAGTGGAGGAAGGAAAGGGAAAGAGAAAACAATGTAATAAATGATGTAATTACATTATAACCTCAAACACTAAAACAAATTATGTTTTAAAAGTCTCTATTCAATAAACACATATTATTCTGAAGACCTCCTCTCCCCATCTGCATTTGCTTTTGGTCACTGTCACATTCACTTGAAGAAACACTATAATAGACTTTCCAGCAGGTGTGACTCATTACAGCTATTTTTGAACACCTCTGTGAAAGGCGAATTCGTCCACACAACAAAGGCTCCGAGGAATGCAGTGTCTCTCACACACCATCATTACACACACTCACAGGTAATTAGATGTCTCTGACAAACAGGATTTGTCATGGCTAGACTAAGAATCACTTGCCTCTCAGTGAAACCCTTAACTTTATTGGCTTTGTATTGTAATTGCACCTGAAATATTTACTTCTGTGATCTCTTGTTAATTTTTTTTTAAACAAATACCCAACAATTGCTAACTTGTTGCAACTCTCCAGAATTCAGTCTTTTCTCTTTAAACTTCTGATTGGCAAATATAAAGATCATAAAGAGGTTCTATTTGTTTGACTATTTTTGGAACTTCCTTATGTTATTATTTTTCGTTGATATTTTTAGATGGCATAAAAAACACTGAGCTTCATAATGACGGGTTTGTACAAATGTATATTTATACTTCAATCACATCACTCCAGCGGGATTGCTTTGGGGTTTCTGAGAATTGGACCTCAGGCCTGATGTATGCTAAGGGTCGAGTGCTGTAGAATGGAGTTGTGTCCCCAGGCCACCCATCTGCCTGTTGATATGAGCCTCCACAGTGGGATGAAAGCTCTCCAGAAAATACTCCTTGGAAAAGTAACCATATAGGAAATTCTCTCTTTTTCCTCAGGTTGATTTACACTAAAGAATTTAAAAAGAAAACATCAGATTCTTGTAAAATAAACGAATGGTTTTACAGCTTTTTCTGTAATTGTAGTTGTAATAATAAGAACATTATTTTAAAATGATATGAAATTTCTCTAAACTTCCATTAAAAAACAGGTTTGTTTTTTTTCTTCATAATTCTGTAACAGTTAATACAGTTTGGATCAATGGGACATTTTGTGCACTTTGGTCCCAGTGGTGGTACTCAGGCAATGCCATATCACCGTGTAAATGGAAAACTTAAATAACCAATTCTTCAAACAGCTTAATGCTAAAGAGAAAAGAAATCTCAGGTCCGTTCTTAGATCCGTAATTTGTGAGGGTTTTTTCCCTTTCTTTCAACTTCATGTAATGTTCAATTTTTATTTTAGAGTGGTTTGCACTAAGTGAGTCCAAAGCATTAAAACCAAAATTGATCCTAAAGGAGATCAAGTGAAAGCAAAATTAATTATTTGTCTCAGAAGACATATAATGCATTGCTTTATCAAACTGAATATATGCATTCCGTTTTCTTTCCAAAATTTTAAAACAAATAAGTGTAAATAATATGTTCATAATTATATTTGTAGATGGTGTAAAAACTACATTTGTGGCATTAACAAAAAAGCTAGAGTATGCTTTTTCTTCCAGACTGCTTGTCCATAATTACTGATAAAACACCGCTTTGCTAAGCCTGATAAAACCTACATTTACAATGACCTTCAGAGTTAGATGATTCTTGTTTGTAATAAAATGTTTGTATGCAAGGAACATAGACACCTCATGTCTGGACGAATCTGTAGGTTTCAGACTAATTTGACCGTTGTTGGGAAGGTTTTGAATTTCCAGACTCAAATAACACTGTTGTAAATTACCTATTTGTGGTTAGTGCAAGTCATGTCTATGCAAAATTATTAGATGGCCTGTCCCCTGTCTCACCTTTAAGCCTAATGTTGTTTATACTAAATGGTTTAGAATAACTTTATAAGAAATGGTATTTGAAAGTAGTAGAAAGCATATAATAAAACTACCTGTACTAAGATTTGAGGTCTTTTTAAATTGTATTAATAATCATTGGCTACATATCTGATAAAAGGGCTCATTCTGGTTACTTAAAAATGATAAAAATTTAAAACGTTAACAGTCTATGAATGGAGTAGGTTACTAGAAAAAAAACATTAAAAAAAGAAGCGGGGACATGATATTTGTAAGTGATGTTGAAATAATGCTCTATTTAAAGCGAGAAACTTAATGCTTTCCCTTATACCATAATCTTCTCAAATGGTTATTTCATGTTATAACAATAGAAAAATTGGGTCTTGGAAGATAGCGTAGCTGGCATAATGCTTGTGCTAGAAATGTTGGGGCCTGAGTTAAACTCGCATAAAAATGTCTGGCTTGGTGGATGAACTGGAAATCACAGAGGTATTGAGGCAAGAGACAGAAGGGTCTATGATGCTTACTGACCATAGCATTTCCTAATTGGCCAGATTCCAGGCTCCAGTGAAAGAACCTTCCTCAAAACCAAAACAAAACAATAAAATAACAAAAACAAAACAACAGCATCAAGGTTGATTTCTGGTTTTTAGACTCATGAGCAAGCAGGTACACATACTTTCACACACATGATCACCTACACATGTATGAGCACATGTGCACACACATGAATGTACACAAAAATAAACATACAGAATGACAGGAATGATAACATCTATGAATCCTTTATATAGTTTAGAAGTGGCAAGATGGCTCAGCTGGTAATGATGCTTGCAGCCAAGGCTGATGAGTTCATTTCAATCTCCAGGACCCACACAGTAGAAGGAACCAATCCTGCAAGTTATTCTCTAACCTTCACATATATGTCATAGCACATGCATACCATGCACTAAATAAGTAAATAACCAAAATACATCATTTTTAAAAGACCAATACTGAAAATGCCACTTATTATTTTGTTTGATGTTAGGCACTTATTGGACATTGTATTCAAACTGAGACATGAGCCAGTAAATTAACATACAAGAATCTCAGTATACTTGACATCTGATTTTTCTCTGCTAGACCACACCTGTCCTTACATTGTATATCCTCATAAGATAAAAATTATCACTCATGGTGGCTCATGATTATTATACTATCACTTGGGACACAGAGGCATGCAGATGGCCACGTGTTCAAGGACAACTTAGGTGGGTTTCAGAATGAGAAACCCTGCCACAAACCATAAAGATACCTATAAAAATATTTATTGTTATCTGGCATATTCAAAATCCCTGTTTTGAGTCGACTTTAAAAAAAAATCTACATCATTCACAAAACAGTTTTATTTTTGTGCTCAAATCTATGCTGCTTCCATTTATACAGATCGTCTTCGGACGAAGCGACTACCCTCCAGTGCAGTGTAGCCTAATAGCACATTTTCGAAGAATTCTATTGATGTGTTTGCAAAATCTGAAATGCATCCAAAACCATGAGGAGCTGGGATTCTAACCAAGATAACAGCTTGATTCAATTTCATCTGTGAGCCATGCATGTCCTTAACTTAGAACCAGCAATTTTGCTTGGAAAATTGTCTCATTGTTTGTTCGTGCGTTGGGCTGTCAACCAACTGTCCCCTACATCCTTGTATGTCCCTGACTAGGGCAACAGACCCTTATCCTTTTTCCTTTGTTATTTCTCTTTTCTTCATTTCTGGTCCTCTTTTATACTTCAGCTAAGGGAAATCTTTGCAGACACTGACACCAAACGTGAATCTTAAGAGATTCATATTTCCCGAAGGTCAAGGACCAGATATTTAGTACAATATTCTACAGAATAATCGGAATTTCCAGCTTCCACTCTGTATCTGACCTCTCCACATGTGGACTTCATTTCCTCTGTCACATTCTCGTGTATTACTCACTGTTTTCCATCAGCCCAGACTGAAAATCCTTCTCTCTTTTACCCTTCACGAACCTTTGCCTCATTTAACACCCAGCTTATGCACCACAGCCGGTTCAAAGCCTGTTCAAAGCCATCTTTGACTCTCCCTGCCAGCCAGGCTTCATTTTCCATCTTCCCTCGGCACTTCAAACTAGTTCAAGAGCTGGTATTCTACTTTGATCCATGTGATCTTAAGCATCTTTCTACCACTGATTATAAATGATCAGTTCCTTCCAGGAAAGGCTTGTTCTTATGTTTACCTTTTCTGTTGCTCGTGGGCCCAACACAGACATCCATGTGTGAGTAGCAGGCATTAGATGCATTTTTATACAGTGGGATCACAGCAGAAAATGTGAATACATTGGTGTTTAGAAGTCTTATGAAATGGAAATAGGGTATTGACTCTGTTCTTTATTTTCTCCTTATTTTTCACAAATGAGAATGGAGAATTATGGAAAATAGTTGTTTTTGACACAAGTTCTCTTTCTACAACCTCAGAGTAAACTCTGCATTTTACGCCATTAATAAGGAGCGATGAGAGGCACTATAAAGCTAACCCTGAGATAAAGTATATCATAAATATGCTTATTATAAAGCCTGTTATAAAGATGCTTAATGTTCATATGGATGGATCTAAGAGGAATACCAGCCCTTGAACCAGTCTAAAGTGCTTGAGGGAAGATGGAAAATGAAACATGGCTGGCAGGGAGAGTCAAAGATGGCTTTGAACAGCCTGTGATTAGGTTGGATGTTAAATGAGGGGACAATTTATGCTTATTTTATATAAAAGCATTTTAAAAGCCTGCTTCTGGAATGCAGGTAGAATACCTAACTCCTCATGCACTCATTTTTCCAACTTAGCAATATTTGAAGCAGAAATGCCCATAAGGTCAAGAACCACAAAGTGAAATAACAGCTTGGCTAATTCCTCCTAACTGCAAATAAATGGACCAATCAGACGGAGAAAATAACCATTAACTCTCTCCACTGCCAAAAGGTAGATTGGATGGCAGTGAGTGCGTGGGCATGATGGGGCAGTAAAAGCAAATGATGTGTGGTTTTGCCATGCCAGCAGAACAAATACCCCATCATACCCTACTGTGGTCCCTGGTGAACTTTCCATGGAAAATTCAAACATGAATTCATTGCTCAATACCCCAACAATCCAAGTTTACACTAGAGAGTCAGTGTTGGCCTAAACCATCTAATTGACCTGCCTACCTTCAGTACGTGTTATCTTATCACTCAAACCAGTCCTGCTACAGAGTATGTTTTCATTCTTTGGTTGTCACCTTTGACGGGCGGGTCTCAGTGACTTATTGAAATTTATGAATCTACTTAATGGGTGAGATTTCCTAACTCAGAGGCCTTATGATGCTAGCTCTGGAAAATATTTGAGACATTACTGAAATATAACTTACTATTAAAGAAAGCATTTCCAAGGTGTAGATGATTTCAGTGCTGTTATTTAAATGCAGATATGTATGCAAATTAATTAGCCACCCCATTCCTCAATAAAAGCCTCTAAAATTTTCTTGAAGAATAGTTGACATGTGGATAATTGACTGATTGTTGTTATAAATAATTCGGAGGGGGCAGGTGGCGGTAATGCACGCCTCTTATCTCAGCACTCAGGGAGGCAGAGGCATGCAGATCCCTGTGAGTCTGAGGCTAGCCCAGTCTACAGAGTGAGTTCCAGGCGAGCCAAGGCTACACAGAGAAACCCTTTCTAGAACTCTCACACCCCAATAAATGAATGAATGAGTGAATGAATGAATGAATGAATGAATGACTAAATTTGGGGTTGCAAAGAGGGAGACCACATCCCCAATTGAAGAACCTCAATGAGGCAAAACTTTACTCTTAATCAAGAGGGCACACTTCTCACAGAAGAGCAGGCACACGGCGGCAAGGAACTGGGTCTTCATTTTAACACAGGTGAAGGCTCTGTCTTTGCCCCATTGGCTGCCATCCCACCTTACAGTCTTTTTCTACTGACTAATTTTAAAAGAATCAGAGCAAAGAAAACTAAGGAACAAGTTCATCACTTAATTCACTCAAGTTCCAAGAATGCAACAGACCTTTTTATGAATAATAAGTTTACTGGCTGGGGAGGATTAAAACATTAGCATAAAAGTCTTACAGCGTGAGGGAGATAAAAAGATTTGATGTCCTTGTGACAAACCCATCTTACAGCCTTAGATAGAAAAGATTAATGTTTACTATTTCTTACAGTATGAGTTGCTACTGTTGGGGCAGTCAAGTGTTCTCAGTATCTGTCTATTACAATTTTGCATGTGCTCTTATCTGCCTGATCCCTGGCAAAAACAAAAATATGAACAAAGTCAAATTGCTGACTAAAGATTATCATTAGTTTTTGACTAAAGATTACCATTACTTAATTTAAATTGACTTCGGACAGGTACACATCACATATAGGACCCCTAAGTTTGGCGGTCCTGTTGCCTTTTTAGTGTTCTTCCTCTGTTCCTCCCATTTCGAGTCCAGCTGTATGTGGGTGTTGAGAGGACTAAAGTTGAATTACAGTGCTAGAATCCAGTGTAAACTTATTGTCAGTCTGCAGTTGTTCATGACTAGTAAATGAACATAAATCTCTCTCTCTCTTTCACAATGTTTTATTTTTTGTGCTTGAGTGTTTAGCCTGCATGTATGTCTGTAAACCTCTTGGCATGCCAACCGCCCATAGAAGCCAAAAGAGGGCACTGGATCTCCTGGTTCTGGGGTTACAGGCCAATTGTTAGCGGCAGTGTAGGTGCTGGAAATCCAGCCCAGACCTCTGGAAGAACAACTAGTGCTTTTACACACTGAGTCCCCAAGTCTCTTTAGCTCCCAACACCATTTTTTTTGATGTTCCGTATTTTACCTTGCAAGAAAATGGATGTTCGACAGAAGGTTAACATGTTACTGTATTATGTGAAGTGAGAGAGAGAAAGAGAGAACAATGATACATTAAACCTTCTCCTCAACTGGCTCTTTGAGGCAACGCGTGGTACTGAGGAGGAGCCTCTTTAAAGTGGGGCTCTGAAGAAGGGCTGGGCTCGCCAGACTGAACTAGGAGTTCCAGTCGAATAAGAGTTTCCCAAGTAGAGGGCATGTTTCGGGCATCTAAAAAAGACAAAAGGAGAAGCATCAAGACAAAATACGTGAGAGTGAAGAAAATAGCCAAGAAACAGATATGGCTATAATCTGAGGTTTAGAAGAAGCTGCAGGGCAGGGCTGGCTGTGAAGAAATGCAGACTCCAGTGCAGGCAGTATAAACATTTTAATGCTTGAGAACAGAGATTTTTAGCTGGGCTGGGATGTGTGGTTTTAGGCTGACCTGCGATTAAGGTGCGGCTGACCCTTGGGCTCCAACCCGTGGAGAAAAGAATTCTAACAGCAGTAATTGAAGGCAAGGACACAAAACTCCCACAGAAACCTTACAAATGTGTGCCTGCAGAACCTGAGAAGCTGGAAATCTACTATAGGGGAAATGGTCTGTGTGATCTGCTTTTAGGGGAGGACAGAGGGACATCCCTAAGATTTAAGGCTCAGTTAAAGAGCTTTTATACACAGAACTGAGAGCTGGGAGGTTGGTGGGGGAAACGTTTGGTAAGAAAATACGGAAGATGATTCAAGTCGAATTCTGTGACAGGATTTGAGCGTTAGGAAAGCAGAGGCGATATTGATGGGGCGAGGGAGGAAGCTGAGGTAGAACAGTTGTTGAAACCAGCCAGCTAATTAAAATAAGAGGCAAAGAATCCGAGCTGGTGTGACGAAACATTAAACATGAGGATGGTGAATGGGATCAAAATGCAGCTCCAGTTTGCAGTCCATTTACGGTAATGCGGTCACTGATTTGGTTCTAGCGCCAACTTTCTCTCCTTAGGCTTTCATCGTCCCTATTCCATCCTTTGTCTCTTCCTCGTGTTGCTTTGTACCCTTTATGGATTAACATTTATTTCTTCGCACTAGAGTTACACTTAGTTTCTTCTATCGCCCTTTGACCCTTTCTTTGTGATGTTTTTGTTCGTTTGTTTGTTTTGTTTTTACTTGCATGTGTGTGCTTTTGTGATTAAACATGTGTTCCTAAACTACCATAGTCAACTTTGGAATAATATATAACTCCTCCCTTATAAAGAGACATGTACATCTACACTCTCTGTTCTTTATGCTATGCTGGCTTTAAGAGAGATAAACCTGCCACAGTGCAAAACTATTCTTGTTTAACATTATCTACACGGTTCTAAAGAAGCCAAGTAAATTGTGCTTAGTGTTAAATTTTACTTGGAACTCTGAAAACTATTTTTTCATGTAAACTGTTTGTTTATATAAAAATGTGTTTACTTTAACTTTTTGCTGTTGTTCTGATTTAGAGCAAAGAAAATCTTATGGTAATCAGGTACCAAACCCTTTAATACCATGGAATCATTTAGTTACACTATTTTTTAATCAATATGTATATGCTATGTGCTAATTACTGAACAGGTACTTAGATTGCAGACTTCCTACTATTCATCAAACGATACTTACTAATGCAGCATTTGAATAGGTATTAGCTTATTAATCCCTTGTTCACCCTTATTTTCAAAGAACATTTTTGGATATACATTTATAGGATGAGCTCTTGTTTTTTTCTACTCTTTAATATTTTATTTTTCTTTGATCTTATTTTTTTTTCTGATGAGAAATCCATCTTTGAATCTTTATTTTATTTATTTTTCGTTCATTTTTTTCTTTATGTTTTCCTTTCTGTTGTTCTTCTTGCCGATTTTCCTTCTTCTGGGTTCTTGTCTCCCAGTCTAAACAAAGAGGCACAAGGATCACAGAATGAGTGAGCGATGGGAGCTTCCTTAAGTTCATGATAAAAGAAAGAAAGCTCCTAGCTAAAGCTGAAGGTCCCCTAAAGCTGGTTAAAAAATGCCCAATGTAGGAGATGGAAAACTAGCTTCTAGGGTACAGGTTAAGGGTAAACCATGGAAGGCATCCTTGGGCTAAGAGTGAGGTAAAATGGAGGCTGTGAAGGCATGTGTAGAGCCGATGTATGAGCAGGTTTCTGGGTGGAGCTAGATATGGTTAACCAGGTAGCTGATGCAAATTCACTGGTGATGACAGTCGGTCATGGGGACTTCCTGGACCCTCTTTATTTGCCTTATCAGGGACTGTCAACCCCTGTCTCAGTCAAAGCCTTCTTTTAATGCAGGCACTTCGTTTTTTATTTTTAGAAAAGATATATTCCAATTTCTCACTTTTTTCTTATACGTCACTTATAAAATGATATTGATCCGCACAGTATCAATTAGTACTCTCAGTTTCTCTTCTCTCCATATTTCAGGTTTTTTTCACTTGTTAAATATTATTTAGGTAATATTTATTGACTTACCTTCTAGCTCAATTGTGAGTCCATTAAATGAACGTTACTGCTTCTGCTTTTTAGATTTATTGTTTCTTTTCATCTATGTGTACCAGTGTTCTGCCTGTCTGCATGTATTTGTACCATGTGCAAATCTAGTGTCTGCAGAGGTCAGAAGAGGGTGTTGGATACCCTGGAACTGGAGTTACAAATGGTTGGAGTGCTTGTAACCACTGAACAGTCTCTCTTGCCCAGGATATTATTATTTCTGATATTGTACTTTCAGTTTTCAAATATGTGTCAGGATCTTCTTAGGATTTCTATTTCCCCGTGTAAACAGTTTGTTGATCTTCAACATTGCCTGGAAATGCTTTACCACAGTTATAATCATTATTTAAGCATTTGCCTAGGACTGGGCATGTAGCTCAGTGGTGGTGTTAGCACAAATATTGGGGAGTCCCTCTGTGGTCAGCGTAAGTCACTAGGGAAATCATATTCCCTTCTTGGGGATATTAGTCTCACAAATAAAAGGATTTAAGGATTGCTTGAAATGAAAGCTTAAGGACAATTTCATTAGAGTTTAAAAGAAAATGCTCAGGATAGGCAAGACATAGATCACAGCAGCTGCCTGGCGGAGAAGAATGGAGAAGAGAGAGAGTGTGTGCGAGTGAGAGAACAAGAGCGAGAGTGAGCAAGTGAGTGAGCAAGCCATTCAAGTTAACAGGAATGAAAATTAACCAGATGGCAGCAGGCAACCGCATGGTTTGGTGGGGATGTAGGGCTTTAGAAGAACAAGTCAAAAGCTCAAAGTACCTGGAAAAAATCCAAGAGGAAGACAGAAGATAAAATGGAAGGGAAACTTACACCGTTCAATGGTGGACAAATCCAGTAGGACCTCATGATTGCTGGTGAGGGCTGCACTAGGGAATGGGAATTCTGGAAAGAAGAAAAAAATTATCTCTTTAAAGGACTAAAGCCCCCCCCCCATGTCTTTGGCACAAGTTAAGATGAAACTGTCTTTGCCAGTGTTGGTCATGCCCTCCTGAGAGCCCCTAAGCCAGGTCATAGACCTCCCAACGGGAACATTAGGGCTTCAACCAGGCTAGAGTTTTCATTACCTTGAATGGAAGGAGACACCTTAGTGCTGCTCTATCAGGAGAATGATCACTAGCCTGTGCGAAACTCTACATTTCATACCAAGTATACACACACAGACACACAGACACACACATACACACAATAAAAAGAGAATAGAGTATTTATCTGATAATTCTAGTAAGTTGGAAATTATTCTTGCTCTCACATGGCTTTATTATTATTATTATTATTATTATTTCTGTTAGTTTTATTACTATTCGTGTTTCTGCTTCCTTTATTGTCGAACTTCCTGTTCTACTCCTACTGTCTAAAATGAAAGATAATGAAGACTGAGATCTGGGTTTGTTTTGTTTCATTTTTTAATTTTATTTCTTTCCTTTGCAGTTAGATTAAGGTGCAGATCCATCGGACTTCTGCAAGACTTGAAGGGATCCATGGCTGTAGCTGTAAATGCTTGCATTTATGGTACATGTCAGCAGCCTATTCGGTGGTTAAGTGCCTCTTTCAAAGTCAATTCTTTTGTTTTGTCATCAGAATGTGATATGAGGGTTACACTTTCAGGTCAATCCTGTCCAAACACTTGCTCCCTATACCTCACTTTCCTAATTGTAGTTTCTGGAATCTTGACCAACTCCTTCCACTGTGCTTGAGTCTGTGTTTTCTTACCGAGAGACATTTCTCTTCCCACGCAAGTGAAGGATCAATTTTTCTGCTTGATATTCTGCCTACGACAGTGATTCATGCTCACTCTTCACTTTTAGTGCTTCCGGGAATGAGGCTGTAGCTCAGAACGGTCTTTTTATCTTTGGCTTACACCATACGCTGGACAAAAACAATACGGAAGCCCCCACATGAGCGATTTGGCCGGGAGAGGGATGCTTTTACGAGAGTGGCTCAGAACCTTAGCCATCTGGCACTGCAGCTCTGTTCACAGCATCCTGAGGGTGGATTTATTTCTCTAATCTTATGACTTTACTATCCTAACAGAATACAGCTCACAGTTGTTCATGATGGACAACTCAGGGCAAATGGTCCCTTGTGACATTGTGGGTAGATTCCCCATCTCTGCAGCGGCATAGTGGAAATGGTATTTCACATGGCACTTGGGACTGCCAGTAGCATCACGTTCTGGTTGGCGCAAGCGCCGGGATAGACTACACTGTAGCATCTATCTGCACAGTGCTCCATTGTTGTGGGCCCACAGGCCCATCTAATCCTGCAGTCTTGAATGTCTACTGGTAAATAACTTAATTGGTTATTTTTAAACATGTAGTGGTTGCCTTCAAAGACACTTCTGGCTCTTATCTTTCTTCTTTATTTTCTTCTTTTTTCTTCTATTTATTTATCTTGGAAATAATGTCTTAGCCTACCCCCCCACACACACACACTATAAACCTCCTAAATTTCACTCATGTGAATACTCTTAAATATTCGGGGTGTTATCTTCATTGAGACATATTCTCTCCCTTTTCTTCCTAGGTTATTAGGTTCTCGTTTTTTTTTTTTTTGAGAATTGACTCAAATTTGAAAACTAGCACTTGTGTCAGAAAGCCTTCATCCTTCTGTTTGTCTGACCTAAATTTGTGTTTTCCACAGTCATTAAACAAGATGCCTTTTAATTTCCATTTCCTGGTGCCTATGCTACTATGATCTGGTGGTCTGTCTTTTCGCATCCCCTGACTGCTGCTGCAGCCTTCATAGTAGTTGCACATCTTTGCTTCATGTAGTAAACTCCTACCAGTAGCTTATTATTATTATTATTATTTATTATTATTTACCATTGTTATAGGGAACCTGCTCTATAACTTACTCTCCTGAGTAAGTTGCTCATGGCAACTTACTAGTCTCTGTTTATCTTTTGTCTGTTCTCATATCCTCTCCACTCGGACAATTTTTACAGTACGGGAGAATGGAGTGTCGTTTTGAACCTTTCATAAAATTAATTTACTGGTAGATTTTCAGCCTTCGGTGGTATAACTAACTATTCTGACAAGCTCACTTTTGAGCTTTTTTCTTTTCTTTATCTCTCTCTCTATTTTGTTTCTTTCTATTTTCTTTCTTTTATTCTCTCTTGTTCTTTAACAGGATTAAATCCATAACCTGGTGCATGCTACATGTAATTGAGCTATGTCCTAAGACTCTGTGAAGCTTTTGGTATTTTCTTCAGCCTCAACTAGGAGCCACTAGCATCTTACACTCAGTCTTACAACTTGGGGAATGAATATATCAACCTTGTTTTGAGTTTTAGGGACATTTCAGTACATCCATAGATGATGTAATAAGAATTAAAATAAAATAAAAAAAAACAACTTACCATTCCTTTAACCTAGTATATGGAAGTGTTTCGGGAAGAAAATGAATCCAGACATTGAAGGTTTTTAATTTCAACAGAAAACGTGAAGCTATGAGTTATTTTGGAATCTTTATATTTAGTTAAGACTTCCTTTAATATTGTACTTTCTTTGGAGTTGGAGACTCATGTGTCATGGTAAAAGGCACTGTATTTGTTTCTTCTTTACTTTGTAATAAGAAAATTTTATCTGCCCTGATAACTACAAAGGTTTATATTTTTAAACATTTATAAAATATACAGTGACGCTTCTGGTGTGATAGACAGCAAGATAAATATTTCATTATTACTTCCACAAAACATTCCTCCTGTCCTGTGACCTTTTCAAGAACTGATGTGCTACACGTGCAAATTATAGTAATAAATTATCTTCCCTCAGGAACTGGCTCACACACTAGATGAAATTCAACGAACAAAGACATTTGGCTTATGAACTAGTAATTTAGTACTATTGCTGAGGTGTAAATTTCTCAGTGGATTCATCCTATACATGCATGATGAATAAGCAAGGGATATATACACTAGACGTGAAGGGTGAAAGGCCTGAAAAGTTGTTTCATTTTGTTTTTTCAAATATCTAGTCCATTCATTACTTGCTCTATGCATCCAGAAAACAAGACCAGATAAGAAACTTGTTGGATGCCTGTGCTGTCTGGCCACACCTCACTGTGGAGCTAGTTAGAATAAAAAAGATGAAATTTTCAGGATTTATTTTTAATTATATGTTGGTGTGTGTGTGTGTGTGTGGGTGTGGGTGTGTGTGGGTGTTTGTGTGTGGGTGTGCACATGGGTACTTACACATGAGTGTGGTTACCTGTAGAGGTCGGAGGAGTCAGTTCTCCGTAGAAATGAATTTACAGGTGGCTACAAACTGCCCAACATAGGTGCTGAGAAACAACCCCCCAGGTACATGCTCATAACCCCTGAGCATCTCTCCATTTTCCAGGATGTTTGATGTACTTCTAGATCGACTTTGTTATTGCAAACTTTAAGTAGCTCTAGAAATATCACAGAACAATTTTATTAACAACTGCAGTCAGTGGAAAGTTGTAGACTGCAGTGGTTACCCGATGGTTATAGTCCCAGAATCCTTCTTGTCTTTTATTTTATAGTGCAAATCTCTGCAGTTTAATTAATTCCATGGTCCTCATGTGACATTGAAGGGGCTCGTATTGCCTCTGGTTTCAACCTAGTATGTGAAGCTATGGTAACAGGCTTCCAAAGTAGAGTCCATTGGTCTCTTTCTCTTATTCTTCATATGCTATGCTGTTACCACCCACATTTCACTGAGATTTACTCATGTGACCAAAATGCCAACTGAATTGGTTGTATGCAACTACTGATATTGGATAAGATTGTGCCTTCACTACTGGGAGCATTCTATTTTGTTCTAGCCATTCAGTTTGGGTAAAGAGATCTGCCCTGTCATGAGAACACTTTGGTGGTCTGTATTAGTTGTTCACATAGCACAGAAATAGTTCTCAATCAGCACTCAGTGAGAATCTGGCTCCCACTAAACATGGCAAGTGTGTATTACTCACTGTATCAGTGTGCTGGCTAAGGTTATGTCAACTCGGCACAAGTTAGAGTTACCTGAAAGGAGGGAACCACGATTCAGAAAATGCCTCCATCCTTATGTAAGGCATTGTCTTAATTAGCAAATTGATGGTGGAGACCTCAGCCCATTATGGATGGTGCCATTGTGGCTGATGGTCTTGGGTTCTATAAGAAAGTAAGGTGAGCAAGCCATTAGGTGCAAGCCAGTAAGCTGCCCTCCTCCATGGTCTCTCCATTAGCTAGTAACAGCCTTTTTATTGAGAGTCCTACCTAGGAGGTCCTTATTCCCAGCACTTGAACCCTTGTCACACATTCACAGACAACATCGGAGTGAAAAGTAACCATTCCTCCACTGGTATCTTCAGGATTGAAGACAGCCATGATCAGTAGCTCAACTGCCATCTCCTGTGAAATCGTGAGTCAGAATCACACAATTAAGGCCATTCTGTGTTCCAGATACACAGAAACAGTCATAATCCCAAGCTATGTCTATCATACTGTGTGATATCAAATAAGAATCACAGTAATACAGACTAAGCCAAATAGTGAACTTTATACCATTGTGGTAAGAAAAGTAGAGGTGGTCATTTAACCTATGTTGGTCCACTTAGTGTCTCCTTGGGGCTTTCCTGGGAAGAATTATAACTCCTCCTATCATCTAGACTATTAGGGGTCCAGAGTGAATGGTAAGGGCTATTTAAAAAAAAAAAACATTGAGGAAAGACATTGAAGAATATGCTAGAAGATGGAAATATCTCTCATGTTAGTGGACCTGTAGGCTCAATATTGTGACAATGGCCATCCTACTGAAAACAATCTACCATTTCAATACAACCCTCATCAAAATTTCAAAACAATTCTTCACAAAAATTGGAAAAAAAATTATAAAATTCTTAGGAAAAGACAGTTGATAATGGTAGTCCAAAGGATTCTGATCAATGGCAAAAACAAAACAGAACAACTGCTAGAGCTATCACAATCCCTGATTTCAAGTTGTATTACAGACATAAAGTAATTAAAGCAACATGGTACTGGCATCAACACAAACACACTGATCAATGGATTAAAGATTCACATATATGCCCATGCTCCAACAGCCACCTGACTTGACAAAGAAGCCAAAAAATATACACTAGAGAAAAGATGACAGTTTCAATAAATGACACTGGTCAAACTGGATAGCGGCACGTAGAATAATTAAACTAGATTCTTATATCTCATCCTGAGCAAAACTCAGCTCCAAATTGATCAAGGACATCAACATAAGATCTGAAACCTTGAATCTAATAGAGAAGAAAGCTTAGGATATGCTTCAATTTCCAGGCACAGGAAAGAACTTTCAGAGCAGGATTCAGTAGCATGGAATTTATCAACAACAACTGACAAATGCAACTTCATAAAACTGACAAGCTTCTGTGCAGCAAAGGAGATCAAAAGAAAGGTGGCCTACAGAAAGGGAAAAATAGTTTCACAAGATATGCATCCAGCAGAAGGTTAATGAGTAGAATACACAAGTAATCCAAAATCTAAACACAAAGGAAACAAACATACAGACAAACAAAACAAGCTAACTAAAAACTGGAGCATGGAGCTAAACAGAGAGTTCCAAAAAATCAGAGCTGAGAAACCTTTAAAATACTGTCCAACATCTTTAGTCTTCAGGAAAATGCAAATTAAAACTACTTTGAGATTTGATCTTAATTCTGTCAGAATGGCTATGTTTGAAAAACTCATGTGGGTATGAGGAAAGGGAAATGCATATTCATTGTTGGTGGGAGGCAGTCTGGTATCCCCACTGTGGAAATTAGTGTGACAATTCCTTTAAAAGCCAGAAATACATATGATTCAGCTCTACTCCTCTTTAGTATACAACCCAAAGGATTATTTTATTTTAATATGCTTTAGGGTATACTTTAGTATATACCTCAAAGAACAGAGTTACATGCTCATCCATATCCATTGCCAATAGTCAAGAAGTAGAAACACTCTAGATGGCTGTCTTATTCAGAGTTTCACTGCTGTGAAGTTGATCATGGCCACTCTTATGAAGGAAAACGTTTAATTGGGGCTGGCTTACAGCTCAGATGTTTAGTCCATTGTTATCTTGGAAGGAAGCATAGCAGTGTGCAGGAAGACATGGTGCTAGAGAAGATGCTGAGAGTCCTACATCATTTTCACAGGCAGCAGGAGGGGACTGTGTACCACACTGGACATAACTTGAGTATATAAGACCTCAAAGCCTGCTCCAGCAGTGACACACTTCCTCCAACAAGTCCACACCTACTCCAACAAGGTCACACCTCTTAATAGGGTCACTCCCTATGGGCCAACCATTCAAACACATGACTCTCTGAGAACCGTACCTATTCAAATCACCACAATGGCCATCAACCAATGAACGAATAACAATAATGTGTTCCATATAAACAGTGGAATACTATCCAGTTATTAATAAATGTTAAAACTTAAAATTTTAAGGTAAATCATTGAGGCCAGAAATAATCATTCTGAGTGAGCTAAACAGTAAAGAGAAAAGTCACATGTTTTTTTCCCATATGTAGATGGCAGCTTTGAATCTTCAGTAAGAAGTATTTTTAAGAACAGTTATCACAAGCTGCCGTGTGGGTGCTGGGAATTGAACCTGGGACCGTTTGGAAAAACAACCAGTACTTTTAACCGCTGAGCCATCTCTCCATTCCCTGAATCTTTAGATATTAGATATATGTATTTAAGTTGGAGTACCGCAGAAGTTAAGAAACCCATATGGGGCCATGTGTATGGGAGCTTTTAAGAGAGGGATGATAGAATGCAGGATGATATGAAAGGAGGATGAGCCATTACTGAATGAGAAGTGCTAAGAGATGTGGATGATGGAGTGTAGGGTAGAGGAAAGAATATGGGGAGGGACAACAAATACTAAAGTCTTTTGATAAAGCCAAATGGAAACCTACTACTGTACAAACTTCCTTAAATATATACATATAAAACTCAGTTTAACGGGAGTTATACTTTTTTTTTTTCTCTTAAGAATATTTTTTTTCAATGCAGTTTATTCAGGAACCTTGAACAATCATCTGACCCTGGGGAAAGCCAGCCCACAGCTTAAATAGCCTCTGGGTAGCCAACCCCAGCGTGCCACGTGGGCAATGCAGATAGGTCCACATACATGGAAGCAAGCCAGATCCTCAGCCTTAGCCAAATGTGGAATTGTTTGTGACAGAGAGCACTCACCATCGGGAAGGTAGAAGGCGGAAACCAGCTCCATCTTTAAGGCACAGCATTCCGCAGCTCTCTACAGTTCCCCCTTTTTGTTTTAGACGCATCAGGCAAGAGTAGAGGTCTGATCTCTGATATTAGAAATAAATTGGGACTTTGTACTGATGTTCATTTAGGTGTCATCCACCCAAAGAGCATCAGACCCGTCTGATACCTTTTTCTCAGAGGCGGAACCTGGGGCATCAACCCGCATGCAATCAGACATGCTCTTCTCTGGGTCCAAAGCAGCTGACCCTGAGTGCAGTGCTTAGCCTCGCATCCTGAGCGTATCATTTTAGCTTTTTATGGTATCCAACCATGCTTGGGGAGAATGTCCTGCTTCAATGGCTGTAAAGGCCTGAATGATCATGGCTGCATCACACTGTTGTGAGACTCTAATCTTGCATATATACCACAGGCAAACCAAAGAGACCAACACCAGAAGGCCTGCTAACCCTCCCATGCCCGCCCATTCCTTCAGATGATTCATGGCTGCAGCAATCCATGTTGATAATCCTGTGGCTAGTCCTGCGTCCACTCCGGTAGAATTTACTGTGACAATGGCCACTCTCAGCTGCTCCATCGTAGTATCGAATTCTCCAGTCCAATTACCTAAAATATAGCTCGACAATTGTTTAGACAGATTTGCAGCACAGGAAAAATTCTCATGTTATATGCTAGTGAGTCAAAGTCCAGCATATTTTCATTGACAGCCAAGTTGAGCGATTTGCCATAGGGTATCAATTTGCTCCTGCACGAGGTCAATTCTCTGATTGGCCGTTGATGCTCCTCACGCTATGACTCTCTTCAGACAGAAAGGGATCTTGGAATTACAGCCGCCATTGTTACTACCATCTCATTGGCGGCTGTTGGAGCTACCACCAGGGCATTAGCCATGAGTCATACTGGGCAGACTGCTCAGACCCTGAATAATCATTTAGCCAATGTAGCTCATGCCTTAGTTGTACAAAAAGGAATTAATGCTCAACTAAAAGGAAGCTTGATGGGAGTTATACTTTAATGGGGAAGACAATACCTCCTCTAGACATCATGGAGTATCAAATAAAAAGCTCAGTGCCAGGTATGGGTTACCTACTTTTGAGTTGTTGAGTGGAATCCCACAGACTCACCCAAACATCACAACCTATTACCATTGTTCTCATCGTTCTCCATATTGTGAAAGACTCAACGTACTTGGAAAAAATTCAAGCCGCCACTGACCTCTAGCTCCAACAAAACTGGCTAGTTTTCACACTGCTGGAAAGTGCGATAACACTACTGCAGCAGAAAAGTAATCATCAGGGTTACCCAGCCATAAACCCTGCAAGCTATAACAATGACCATTATGGCAAGATGAGCTTTTTCTTCCTGAAACATTGCATCCAGTATGGAAGCAAGAAGGCAATCAATTTAAAGAGCTTCAGGAAGTCCCTGAAGATCACCTGGTTTACTAGGCCCCTCCCTCCCAGAGTAAGCAGTAAAGCTGCTGAGAGTGTTTCTCAGACAAGTCAAAGTGCAAAAAAAAAAAAGACTCTCAGACAAGACCACCAGGCTGCTCTGAAGAGGTTTAGGCCAGTGGAATCACTTGGAAATAACACTCTCCAATCTGTTGAGTTGCCTGTAGGCTCCAGCCTACAGGCTGGAAGTGAAGTGTGCTCCAGGTTCCTAATTTTTGTGAGATGTCCCCCATGCTGGGGTGGGCTTTGTGGTGCAGCTGTCTTTGAGTCATTTCTGTTTCTATAAGTAACCACTCACTCAAATTTCTGTGAGTAGCTCCAATAAAATTGGACTTTGATAATAGCCATACTTTTTTTCTGTCATGGGGGTCCTATCTGGGATGAGTAGATGTGTGTTTAGCATCTCCCCAGGAAAAGTTTTGTCACACAACATATGTCCACTAGTGCAATAATGACACTTTATGTGAGTAACCAACCACTTTCTGATTGTATTTAAGGCCTACTCCAGAACACAAAAATTCTATCACTTTTAACAACACAAGGAAACGATGACTGGATAGTTCTTAGATTCTAGGTTCTAGTGGAGAACCTACTTCTTTTATTCTGCTAAGTAGTTATAGTATTAAACTGACTTGTAAAGACTTATTGCTATACCTATACAACAGAACATCTCACAACCCTCATCAGAGAAGCTTCCTTTTGCAGTAGACTGGTGACTAACACAGAAACTTACAATTGGTCAGTGTATAGAGAATAAGAAATGGCAGAATGCTCAGCTTAGATTGGGATGTCTATATCAGACTTCTCTTCCATACTAAGACTCAGATATCATCTTGGAAGTGTGTACACAATGATTTTAAAAGCCAGAATCCTTGAATGAATACAGCAAAAGGGTGTCTCCAAATGCAATAGAATAATTGCATATATGAACTTAAAATGGCCAAGACAGCATGCCCAAGACCTTTCCAAGATCAAGCCAGAGAAAAATCTGGAGAATGGGGTCAGTCATGAAGTCCCACCTCTAGCTGGGGAGTTATTTGCAGTTGATGGTTCCTGGGAAAATGAGAATCAGGTTTCTCCAGTGATGCAGTTCCTGAGCTGTCAAGAGCCTATCCATGTTCCAGTAGGTGGCCCTGTACACATGCATGCACATACTGGCAGCACTTAGTGACTATCTGGAGGGAGCATAGCATGTAAAAACCATTCTAATAGTTAAAATCACCTAACATATACATCTCAGTACACCCTGACTATTTAAATATTGATGTGAGTCGTCTGACCTTTTCCAAACAACAACAACCTGTATATCTTTTATAAAAGTGAGCAGTATTATCAGCTAATGTTTGACCATTTGAAAATGTACTTCATGTCCACAGTGCAAGTATATTCACTTGAGTTCTGTGTTATCGCTGTTCTGTCATTTTCCTCCCCTTTGGTGCCGTCTTTAGGGGAAATGGTGACTAGAGATCTCTATCATAAACAGTTTGTTACCAAAGAACAGCTGGAAAATGACTAAGTCAGCTTTGTTTCTGTTGAGACTTGTTTGTTGGAGGCAAGAACTAAACCTTATTTTACCTTGCTCAAATAAAAGTGGGCGTGGGTAGATGAAACCTTGCGAAGTCTCTATGGACTGAGTCAGAATCTGCACGAGGTTTCCAGGCAGTCTGTTCTTCTCACAAAGGACAAGACTTACAGAGAACATTGGTTTTCCTACCCTTAAACCACTGGCATTTTTCTCATGGTAGATGTGACAACTTGGCTGGCAGAGACTCAATAAATATGTCCTTAGGACCAGGGCACTCTATAGAAATATCCCAGAGACACTCTGACATCTTTTTTTTTTTTTTTTTTATGAATCATTATGATTAGACTCAACGATGTGTTCTTGATTTTAAAACACATGAAAAATCGAAGTGGGTGTTTCTTTGATTTACTTGTGAATGCATTAATTTACTTTTAAACAACAACAACAACAAAACTTACTTAAGTTAATTTAACAGTATTTAAAAAGCCACTTTAAAGAATGACTTTGGTGTCATAGGTTGATGCCAACAACACTACTAACGAGTTCAGTCATTAGAGCTACCGGTTAAAGGTCAGGGCGTCCAGAAGTATCCATGCAGGCTGTGGATGGCTCCTCTGCAGGGTGTGATTCAAACAGACTGCAGCCTGAATTGTGAACTCTTGATGTGTAACCTGAAACTGACAACATATGAGTGAATACACTCGTAATTGTTAATCTCATATAGACAGCTACACAGGAATGAGTAAGTCACACGTATATGTGGGTTACATTTATCCATAGTAATTTCCTGGTAGTAAGTAAAAGTGACACCAGGAGTAACTTCCCTGCTGCCTCACCCTGCCATCCATCCTCCACTTTCCATATTCATGGCCAGTCAAGGCTTCAAGATTGAATGTGTTTCTGGTAAGAGAGCTTACAGACTTGTGCTAACAGTTAGGCTGAGATCAGAGTAAGCCCCGATGGTTTGGTTTCCTGACTGACATTATTCTAGATTATGTTTCTGCTTGGTACCTGAAGTAGTCTCTGATTTCCTTCCAATAAGTGCAAAGCCTTGAATTCAAGGTCTATGAATCTTAGTGAGGCAACTATTCAATCAGAATTCAATCCTGAACATCTAAAAGCTGTGTTTGTATTCCTAGGTAGCACTCTGATAACCCTGATTCCCTGCTAAATGCCCTGCCTTATCTCTTACTTTCTGATGTTACACCCAGTTCATGGCCAGTGACAAGTTTTATAGCAGTGGAGACCACTGATATCTTTCATCTCTCCCAAACTTGAAGATATTTCTCTGACATTTCACTTCAATTTTCGTAAAAACAAAGCAGAATTGATTGAGTTAGGTTTTGTAGCAGTGTATGACATGGTCCTAGGAAACTAGCAATTATTTGGTCACTTCTTTTCTTTCTTTCTTTCTTTCTTTCTTTCTTTCTTTCTTTCTTTCTTTCTTTCTTTCCTTACTTATTTACTTATTTAATTTATTACACATACAGTCTTCTGCCTGAATGCCAGCAGAGGGCTCCAGATCTCATTGTAGATGGTTATGAGCCACCATGTGGTTGCTGGGAATTGAACTCAGGACCTCTGGAAGAGCAGCCAGTGCTTTCTAACCTCTGAGCCATCTCTCCAGCCCTCATTTCTTTTCTTAATGGTGAAAAAGATCCCTGAGATTTGGACCAAGACCTACCTGAGGTAGGAAAGCCTCCCTAATGCACAGGACTTGAACCTGCATCTGAACAACTTTCCCTGGTCTGCCACGCTAGTACTGTCCTGCCCAACACCTGTTTCCTGAATACTGCCCTTCCACTTTCCATGTTACACCTGCCAGACTCATCCAAGGATAGCCCCCTTGTTTGTTCTGCTTTTTGATCCCTGACAAAGCTAGTTTGACCTTCTTTGGCTCTAAGATGAACTTTATTTGACATATGTAAAGTTTAAGTAATCCAATTAGAATGAGACTTTCAAGAGGTAAGGCTTCCCTCCCTTTGCTACCCACCACCTCTCCCCCCATCTTGAAAATTAGTCTCAAAGCAATGAGAACACTGTGTTTGCACAAAAACAGCGTGAACTAAAGCTATGGTTAATGTCGTTCCCTGCACTGACAGGCTACATGATCTGGCTCTGCATCTTGGTGAATGTGTGTGGTAGTTTGAAAAAATATGGTCCCCCATAGGCTCATAGGTTGTGGCACTATTAGGGGGTGTGGCCTTGTTGGAGTAGGTGTGGCCGTGTTGGAGGAAGTGGTCACTGAGGGTAGGCTTTGAGGTCTCTGATACTCAAGCCATGTCCCGTGTGGCAGTTCTCTCAGCTTCTTCTCCAGCACCATGGCTGCCTGCTGGCCATCACACTTCCTGCCGTGACAGTAATAAAATAAACCTCTGAAACTTTAAGCGAGCCCCACTTAAATGTTTTCTTTTATAAGAGCTGCTGTCGTTATGGTGTCTCTTCACAGCAATAAAAACCGTAACTAAGACACCATGGGAATGGCGCTATCTGTTTGACTTCAGCCACACAGCAAGACTCACAGATGACTTATTACTAAGAGAAGAAAGGCATAGACTGGGAGTCAGTGGGCACACAAGAATATTTAAATGTCAGGAAAAGCAGGCTTCAAAGCTCATCAGACACACCAGAACAAGAAAACGTGCATCTTCCTGGCCTGGATCCCATAAAAAGGTGGACACAGCACTGAAATGGTAACCACCTGACCCACTTGTCACATGACCACCTAGCATGTCTATCAGTGGACACAGAGACAGAGAACACCTGAGTATGGCAGGAATTTCTGAGAGTTAATGTTAGTCCAGTCTTTATGACTGGAAGTGGAAATGCCACCCGAGTTTGCCTCAGCCTGTCTATCAGGGAAAATTGGACTACTAGGAAAATTCCTGCTCATATAACGGCTGCACCATGTGAGCTTGTTATTTAATAAGTTGTGACATTTGGGAAAGATAAGCATGGTATTCCCCTGTGGTTCTGACCCAGTATGCTCTGAATGATTGGTATAAAATCTGGGTTTTCTAGAACCTTAGTCCTTCTGTTCAACTAATCTGATGTTCCTTATCCATAACCCCTTTCCCTCTCCAAGGTATTGCTGAGCTTGAAGCTAGAAAAAGTTTTACTTCTTACCTATAGTGATAAAAGTATTTTTATGAACATTTCTGCTAATCACACAGACTGAACTTGATGTTTATGAATGGCTGGGTTACAAAAATGAAATGGGTTCTTTAAATCCTAATCTGCTTAAAATGCTTAGAAGGTTTTTGCCTAATTCCATGTTTCTGACTAAAGGCTCTGAGAGAAACTATCCTTCCTCGAACTTAATAAGTGTGAAGAGTGGGCATGACTGAAATATAGTTGTAATGCATTGCATTGAACTAATTTACATCACCTTAAATAATGCTATTGTGCTCAGGTTAGACTGGGCTCCCAGAGCATAGACTCTTAATCATCTCTAATTAGTCTGGATCTAGCTTTCTGCTTAGGCAGCACTTTTACCTTATGAATAAATTCTGGAGGAGCCGTCAATGACATAGAAAATATATTTGACAGTGACACATACTTTAAATTATTCAGAATATGCCCATACTTCTTAAAGTCTAAGACGGGACAGTATTGTTGGAAAGTCTGGCAGGTACCTGTGAGATTCTCATACATTTTCCTTGCAATTAAAAACTCACCTCATGGTTAGGAAACTTCTTCAGCTTCCTCTTCATTTCTTTTTGGAAGGAAGGTTTTCAGCAGCTGAGCTTTAGTTAAAATGCTTATCCTCCCTTTGGGTAATAAAGATCTAGTGGGAACATTAAGCATATATAAATGAGTGTCTTAGGCTATAGCCCTTACTGTTTTGGATCTTGGGAGCTGAAGAATGGAATGATTCTGGAGACATCAAAAGGCAGCTGAAAAAAAAATCTAAATTCCCAGACTCTAGACTACTCTGCCATGAGAGGGGAGATGTGGAAACAATGCTAGACTACTTTCTGGCTTCCAAAATCGCAAGGTGTGTGTGTATGTGTGTGTGCGCATGCCAGTGTGCACTTGCTCATATTTTTTCATAAGGCAGAGGAACAGATCTTTAATGTTCACAAGGAAAAATGGACAAGTTATCAATTAGTTGCATGAATTTCTTAGCCCAGCTAAACTAAAAGCAAGAAAAGTACAAAGGCAGCTCCCAGCTTGTGAAGGATGCCTGCGGAAGGAGTGGCGAGCTGTTTACTACCCTGTCCACCCACTCTTTCTAGCACCCTGAAATTCTCCATTCACCCCGCAAGACTAGACTTGCTGTTGGCCATCTGTTTGCGAAGGAATACTCTTGTGGTTGGTCCTAATTCATGTGGCACACAGAGTTCAACATGTGAATGTTAAAGTGTGTTCCTACAATAAATACCAGTGTACTTCTCTAGATCCAGACATACAATTTATCAGGTTTAATTCTTCTATTCACAGCCATTTAGGTTTTTAAAAGAAAAAAAAAAAAACTTCTGTTAAAATAAAGAGAAAACCTTTTAACGCCCCCCTAAAGAATACAATACCTCCATCAAGATTTTGAAAATCTTCTATGTAACGTGTGCAGATTTTTAATATTAAATTTGCTCTATGTTAAAATATTACTAATGAGAATACAAGCAGTGTACTTATTTCTATCATTAAATTAGACAAATTCAAAGTAATCTCATTAAGGCCGGAAGTATTTAAATACGTTTACATAGAATTAGATTTAAGATCTTTTGGTATTTATGTTCATACTATTTTTTATAAAACAGGGCTTATAAGTTTTTCATCATTGTCTTCTGTGTTACGATAAAGTATTGTCTTTTCATTTCTCTCCTTCCTGTACATTACCTGTGCTATTTTTATTTACTTAACAGGATGTTTAAACTTGTTAGTGGTGTGTGCTTTAGGATAAATGATACCCAGGACTGCTTTTTCCTTTCATATGTAAGCCTTGAAGGTCAAAGACATAATGTTTGTTTAATTACTTACTGACTGCATTTTTGCAAATGTTAACTGACCAAAGGATTTAGGCTGTTTCGTTTTGTTTTTCTCACATGGCATTTAGCTTTACTTGGGCTTGTGAGCTCACAGGGACCGGAGTTCTGAGTGTATCACTCGGTATAAAGTTCTCCCTGCAGTCCTGAGTTCAGTAGATTTTAAGAAGCCACCAGATCTTCCTTTGTTGTTAGACAGCTTATCTAATATGCACAAACAATTCTGAGTCCAAGTTCCAGCTCTGCACAGCACAAAGTGGGTGTCTTGTTGAACACCTGTGATCCCAGAAGATGGAGGCAGGAAGATTAGAAGTTCAAGGTCAACTTTAGCTACATAGTGAATTGAAGCTCAAAGCCAGAGTAAGATACATGAGACCATTTCTCAAAAAGAAAGACAGAAACAAGGAGAAAAAGAAGTGAGGAAAAGGAAAGAAAATGAAGAGGAAAAAAAAGGGGAAGGGAAGGGAAAAGAGTGAAAGAAAGGGATTTAAAAGCCTCTTCAGCAACACAGGCAGAAAAAGAAAACCACCTCACATGATGGGAATATAAGGAAATGTTACATTGGTGACCACAAATAATAAAGGAGAGCCTAGCTACACCTGAGATATTTGGGTATTTTTCAATAGAATATAGCAAGGATAAAATTATCTGGACAGCAAGAAGGCTCAGGGGGTAAAGACACATGCTGTCAAGTCTGATGATCTGAGTTTTATCCCTGTCACCCATGGGTTGAAGGAGAGAACCAAATCCTCTAGCCTTCATATATGAGCTGTGGTATGTATGGAGCAAAGCTTTTCCATACTCAAATACACTTGGAGATATACAAGTAAACAAATAAATGTACTGAAAATTTAAAAGAATAAGTTGTGGTCTTTGATCCACTTGGACTTTAGTTTTGTGCAGGGTAATAAGTATGGATCTATTTGCATTTTTCTACATGTAGACATCCAGTTAGACCAGCACCATTTGTTGAAGATGCTGTCTTTTCTCCATTGTATGGTTTTGGCATCTTTGTCAAAGATCAAGTGTCCATAAGTGTGTGGGTTTATCTCTGGGTCCTCTGTTTGGTTCCATTGATCCACCATTCTGTTTCTATGCCAGTACCATGCAGTTTTTATTACTGTTGCTCTGTAGTACAGCTTAAGATCAGGGACGGAGATACTCCCAGAAGATCTTTTATTATAGAGGATTGTTTTAGCAATTCTGGGTTTCTTGTTATTCCATATGAAGTTGAGAATTTTTCTTTCCAGGTCTGTAAAGAATTGTGCTGGTAATTTGATGGGCAACCTCAACATAAAACCAGACACATTAAATTGGTTAGAAAAAAAAAGTGGGGAATACCCTTGAACTCATTGGCACAGGAGACAACTTCCTGAACAGAACACCAACAGCACAGGCTCTAAGAGCAACAATCAATAAATGGAACCTCATGAAGCTGAAAAGCTTCTGTAAATCAATGGATACAGTCATCAAAACAAAACAACTGCCTACATATTGGGAAAGAATCTTCACCAATCCTCTATCTGATAAAGGACTAATATCCGGTATATATAAAGAAATAAAGAAGCTGAAAAGCAGCAAACCAAGTAATCCACTTTAAAAATGGGGAACAGAGCTAAACAGAGAATTCTCTGTAGAGGAAATATCGAATGGCAGAGAAACACTTAAAGAAATGCTCAACGTCATTAGCCATTAGGGAAATGCAAATAAAAACAACCATGAGATTCCACCTTACACCCGTCAGAATGGCAAAGGTTAAAAACTCAAGTGACAGCACATGCTGGAGAGGTTGTGGAGAAAGGGGAAACCTCCTCCACTGCTGGTGGAAATGTAAACTTGTACAACCACTCTGGAAATCAGTCTGGCACTTTCTCAGACAACTAGGAATAGCGCTTCCTCAAGACCCAGCCATACCACTCATAGTCCTATATCCAAAAGAGGCTCAAGTACACAATAAGGACATTTACTCAACCATGTTTGTAGCAGCTTTATTTGTAATAGCCAGAAGCTGAAAACAGCCCAGATGCCCCTCAAGTGAAGAATGGATGCAGAAATTGTGGTACATCTACACAATGGAGTATTACTCAGCAATGAAAAATAAGGAAATCATGAAATTTGTAGGTAAATGGTGGGACCTAGAAAGGATCATCCTGAGTGAGCTGTCCCAGAAGCAGAAAGACACACATGGTATATAATCACTCATATAGACATAACATAGTATACACCTACTAAAAACTGTACATCTAAAGAAACTAAGCAAGAGAAAGGACCCTGACTAAAATGCTCAATCCTCATCCTGAAAGGCAAAGAGGCTGGACATCAGAAGATGAAGAAAACAGGAAACAACCTAGGAACCTGCCACAGAGGGACTCTGAAAGCCTCTGCCCTGCAGACAATCAAAGCAGACGCTGAGACTTATGTACGAAGTGGGAAATAGTAAGAGCTGGAGAGGACAGGAACTCCACAAGGAGAGCAACAGAACCAGAAAACTTGAACCCAGGGAACTTTCCAGACACTCATACTCCAACCAAGGACTATTCATGGAGATAACCTAGAACCCCTGCACAGATGTAGCAAATGATAGTTCAGTGTCCAAGTGGGTTACATAGTAATGGGAAGAGGGACTGCCTCTGACATAATCTGATTGGCCTGCTCTTTGATCACCTCCCCCTGAGGGGGGAGCAGCCTTGCCAGGCCACAGAAGATGACAATGCAGCCACTCCTGAGGTGATCTGATAGACTAAGATCAGAAGGAAGGAGAAGAGGACCTCCCCTATCAGTGGACTTGGGGAGGGGCATGCATGAGGAAGGGGAAGGGAGGATGGGATCGGCAGGGGAGGAGGGAGGGGCTGATGGGGGAATACAAATTGAATAAAGTGTAATTAATAGTAAAAAAATTAAAAAAAGAATAAGTTGTGGTAGCACTAACAGCCATCAGTAAAGACAAATTCATGTGTTTGTTTATTTCTCATGCCTTCTATTCAGTCCTCACTTACAATTGATCCTCGTTAACTGATGCAGGAATCTTCCTTTAGCCAGAATATATTTGATGTTAGCACAAAATGAAGACCCTTGAAATTTTCCATTTTTAGAAAACTTGGTTTCCCCAATAATTTAATAGTTAATTTCCACTGGCCCTTAATTTTTGTTCTTCAAAAAATTGGACTGTTCATCTAGTTCCAAAGGTTTATCTGTTCTTAAGTCTCTTGATATCAGATCAGCATATCTGACATTAAAATTTTACCAATAACATTAACTTTATACGGTATTTTCACTATTCTCATATACTACTTTTTACTCATGGTCATACAGAATCTAATTTAGAACTATTAAAAGATTATGACTGGGAACTTGAGACACAGTTTACAAACAAAACCATATGACTGCCTTCAGAATGATAGTGCTGAAACCATCGATTGTGGATTTATTAGGTATTAATAATCTTGTATGAAATGAGTATGACATGTTTCTGTAGTCCCAGCTGAGGACTCTTTTTTGAAAATTTATTTTATTAATTCGTTTTACATCCTGGTCATAGCCCCCTCCCTACTCTTTTCCTGGTCCTACTGTCCCTCCCTGTTCCTCCTATCCCCCCTCCTCTACTCCTCAGAGAAGTGGAAGCTTCACCACCAACACTCACCCCAGCATCTCAAGTTGCATCAAGACTGAGCACAACCTCTTTCCCTGTGGCCTGGTGAGGTGGCCCCACGAGGGAAAGTGATCAAAAAGCAGTCAACAGATTCATGTCAGAGTCAAGGGCTGAGAACTATTTGAGTATAGGAATTTAAAACTAGTTTGGACTCCATAGTGAGACTTTTTAAAAAGAAGAAAATGTAACAGAAAACAACTTATGCTTAATTTAAGCATTTAGAAATGTTCACAGCATGTGCACACTATAATTATAACTATGAAGAAGATTAAATTGTTACAAGAAACTTATGGCAGTACTGGTTATATGAAATATTATAAAATAAAAGTAATACGAAATTTTTATTTAATTTAGCAACAAAAATGAGCATACGATTTAGTTTTGACATAATAAAAAAATTAATAAGAGATTTAGAATCTGAGTTTGAGACCTAAGAAATCATTGGGAAAGATACACAAATACATAAATACAAGCCCATGAAGTGACCTAAAAGAAAAGTAAACAAAAACATTTGCCTCAAAAATATATGTTAAGAAAATTTGAAAAGCTTTGTAGGAAAATAAAGGAATAGTCATGGTCGTGTTGTAGACAGAGAAAACAACCTGAAAAAATAAGGTAATGATCCGCCAACCTCATCATTAAATTATTCTTTCAAATTTAATTGCTTATTATTGGAGTTTGAATATGAAATCTGCTCCGTAGTTTCATGTACTAGATGTTGGTGGCCAGCCGATGTGCTTAAGGGAAGTGATTGGACCCTGGGGATACTTGGGTGACTTAAAATGTGATGGTTTTGTTAGGAGGTGGTAAAGGTAGAAGCCAGTGCCTCATTTAAGGAAATGGGTCACAGGAGACTTCTTATTTGGAACTGAATTTTGCTCAGATCACTTCCTATTTTCCCTACCTCTGCTCCCACAAGGTAAGTAGCATCCACGATGTAAGAGCACCACCATAATAATCTGCCACACCACCAGAATCACTGGACCCAAAGACTGGACTAACACCCATGAACTGAGTGATAAAATAAATCACCCTCTCTTTTCTTAAGTTGCTCATATCAGATATTTGCTCATATCAACACACAGTCTTATAAAATTGATGTCATCTCTATGACTAAACCTGACCCTGCAGTTCTTACCCCACTGGGGCTGGTTTGTAAAAGGAATCTGGATATGTGAATCAGAGAAAGCCTAGGATACTATAAACACAGCTGAATACATGATGGAGGAGATCTTAAAAGATAAAAATGCTGACAGAAATGTCTACAAGGTAAAGACTGTGCTCATGATGTTTCTAATAGAAACAAAAAGTCTGTGAGGAACAGGCCCCGAAACCATTCTTCCTACATTCAAAAAAGAGAATTTCTCTACATTTTGCCTCTGCCCTGAGACTTAAAGGTTGAGTCCAAAGAAGACAGGCTAATCAGTCTAGATTACCAAGTTAAAAGGCAATACCATCATTCAGTCTATAGCCTTATTTTTAGCTCTATTGCAGTGACAATTTGGAGAAAACCTAGAACAGAAAGACTTTTAAAAGTCTTTGCTGCTGGGCAAACATATATACATATATTCATATACACACATACACACATACACACACATGTAAATATACACACGTGTACACATACACATAACATACATACATACATACGTACATACATGGTTGAGGGAGACAAAGTACCATGCTGGTAGAAAGAAGACAACTATTGTTCCAATGAACTATAGGAGATCTGCCTTGAGGACAACTAGGAAACTGGCTAGATCCCAGCCACGGCAAGTTCAAGGGTAGGAAGAGGAAGAACATCTTCTTTCACAGGGATGCTGAAGAAGATGTTGTTTCACTGCACTGAGCTGCCACAGGCATGAAGTCCCTGGTTACTGCTCCTAATTCCATTCCCTTGCTTTTCATTTGCCATGATATGAGCTGCTTTGCCTGCCCTCTCCTCCGTAGTGGTCTGAGACCATACTCTAACTAAATATTTCCTTCCAGTAAATTTATTTCTGCCATGCATTGCCTCACAGTTATAAGAAAGATCGCTTACACACTGATCTAAGGCTGAAGATGGAAAGAAAAAGTGGAGCACCCCCACCCAAAGGGAACTTTCAACTAGACAAGGAAGAAAGACACAGAGAGTGACCCTCTGGAAACTGATAGATTAGGACAGGAAGGGCCCAGGGATGTTTCCTCTTGTAGTGGCTTTCTAGAACATCCTAGTGATTGAATTTCAAGAAATTACAATGATGGGAAATGACAATCTCTGTGGGCATTTGTGGGCAACTTCTAGGCCATTTTGGTGAGCAAGCAGATTTTTGCAATAAATTATCTGCCAGATGATTCAAACAAAATATAGAAGAAGGAAGATATGTTTGTTCTCAGGTGACCAGAAATGAAGGTATTTTTTCAGTCAAGGGTAGACTTCCAAGCACCGGGATGATGTTACAGGTTGTAAGAAGTGGGAAATAGTAAGATCTGGAGAGGACAGGAACCTCACAAGGAGAGCAACAGAACCAGAAAATTTGAACATAGGGGTCTTCCCAGAGACTCATACTCCAGGACTATTAACCATAACCAAGGACTATTCATGGAGATAACCTAGAACCTACATCTGCACAGATGTAGTCCATGGCAGCTTAGTATCCAAGTGGGTTACATAGTAATGGGAAGAGGGACTGCCTCTGACATAATCTGGTTGGCCTGTTCTTTGATCACCTCCCCCTGAGGGGAGAGCAGCCTTACCAGGCCACAGAAGAAGACAATGGAGCCATTCCTGATGTGATCTGATAGACTAAGATCAGAAGGAAGGAGAAGAGGACCTCCCCTATCAGTGGACTTGGGGAGGGGCATGCATGAAGAAGGGGGAGGGAGGATGGGACCAGGAGGGGAGGAAGGAGGGCCTTAAGAGGGGGATACAAAGTGAATAAACTGTAATTAATAAAAATAAATAAATTAAAAAAATAATAGGTGGATTTCAGAATGTAAACCAGCAGCATGTATGCTAGGGCCTCATAAGATGTGGATCCAGGGCAGCATGAAGAGCCTGCATAAACTGCTGGATACCTTACCTTGATAGTGACAACAATCTTTTATAAGGCAAGGGAGAATCTGGCTTTGCTGACACAAGACTCCAATACTGCACAAGGGAAGCTAGGAAAGGAGATTTTGAGTCTGTGGTTTCCGTGAGCTGCCCCTGGGGAGACTCTGCCTCAAAAATAGAAACGTAAAGCAAAGAAATCACTGCTACAGTATTTACACCCACTGGAACTTTTTGTTTTCCCTGTTTGAATTCTGTGGTGTGGATAAAAGAGTGAAGGGAGGGAGCTACGTGTTAATGGCTTCCATTGTAAAAATTTGTTAGGAGCTCAATTTTGAATTTTACCAGTTTTTTTGTTACATCTCCATAAATAAAACTTAGTTTAGCGCATCTTAGTTAGTCCCAGGTTAGAAAGCAAGCAAATAAATAACAAAACTCAAACAAATGCCTTTAGAGGGTCTCTGTAGCCTCCTTCAATCTCCAAGTCAGCTACCAGAGTCACATTACAAGTAAGGCCTGAAATCCTCCTTCATTCTGTTTAGTAATATTTAATCACAAAATGTCAGATTCAATTCAATTTTTATTGTCAGGAGTGAGACACGGGTGCAGTGATATGGGTGGTATGGCTGTGGCAAGCACGTGCCCTCACTGCTCATGACTCTTACAGGCAAAGCCAAGCACAAGGAGAACCAAGGTTTGAGGTCTATGTGAGTCATTAGCAGCTGCTTCTCTTAGTTAAGGCCTTTTTTTTTTCCTGCAGTTTATTCATCTATAAAATGTGGAGCTGGCCACGATGATATCTAAGGTCCCTTTCAATTCTGGGTGATAACACCGGTAGAATCTTAAACTGTACAGTGGTCCTAGAGAGGAAGACCTGGGTTTGGATGTTTGCTCTGGTTAGTTACTCAAGGAAGTCATGGACTTGAGATGGGGAGATGTTGGGGGCACGGAAGAAGTTGGGGAGGTGGGATAGCAGTGAATTTTTTTTTAAACTGGAATAAAGATATGAGCAGCCGCCTTCAATGTGATTATTGGGATAGGCAATAAGTTGAAATGAATTCCAAGGAAACAGTACATGTAACTGAGGACCCTAATGCAGTCATAAGAAGACAGCAGCTGAGAAGATGGAGGAGGGTCTCAACTTTTAGGGCCAGGAGATAGGAAAGATGTGGCTCTCCTGGCAGAAGTTCTTCTTAAGGGCAGGCAGAACTTACGCTCTGCTTTGACGTCACATCTGAGGCAGGATATAAAATACAATAGCAGCTTCCATATGTCATGAGTAATGTGTTCCTGAGGGCAAGCTGGTTGAAACTACTTGACTGATTTAGTCAAGGAATAAAGCAGCTTGCTTCATAGTTTCATCAGAACGCTTTGTGGAATTAGGATGATAATCCACATGTCGTTATTTTCCAGGCACTAACTCCTTCTGCTCAGCGGTCAGTGTGGAGAAGGTATCTGGGTGCTGGCTGAGGATGTCAATGAGTCAGAAATGTGGGCAGGTAGCTGGAGAAGTGGAAGCCTGAGTCTGAACAGTGTTGGTTTTGAGTAGGCTCTGGTTTCCTTGGGCAGACTTCCACCTCCCTGACTCATGGGGCAGGCTATGCGCTGTGCTGATTCTGTTTCCTTGTAGCTCCTTTAGACTGAGTAAGATATGGAGTTAATTGTCCCTGTGTTCCTTGGAACTTACACATTTCCAGGTAGATCTTTTAGCTGGTGTAAAACGAAATAAATGAAACCATCTATACATTCCAGTTGAATATGAATACAGTGAGACATTTTGAGAACTGAGATATAGCTGGCATGGTGATGCATGCCTATAGTTCCAATGCTTGGGAGATAGAAGCAGGACCAACAGAAGTTCTAGGCCACTCTCAGACACATTGTGAGTTTAAGGCCAGACTGAGTACATGAGATCTGTCATTGAGCTGGCCCAGTGGGTCACTGTTGCCAAGCTTACTGACCCACTTTCAATCCATAGGATCTCCACTGGAAGAAAGGTGCTTACTTACTCTAGCAAGTTGTGATCTGGTCTGAGGACACACACTGCCATGCTACACACCCCCTCCTTACACACATACACACACAACAATTATAAAAACAACAATGAAAGAGAACTAAAGTACACGGGCCTTATTTTACTCATTCAAGGCATTGGTAATGGACATTTCTTGATCACATTTTCAATTGCTTGTTTCAAACCCCAGTTATACAAGGTTATTATCTACAATGATCAAATATACTCATACAACTTCTAGAAGTTTCACTTCTCATATTGCCATTGGATAAAGTTTAGGAAAGCTAGAGTTCCAGTCCATTGAGTTTTTCTACCAATGTGTCCTCCATTTTGAAAGTGAAGTATATGCCAAGAAATGGTTTGAATAAGGGGCCACCTCAAAAGGGTCTCTTTGGAATTCTTACCCTCAACTTGTCTTATCTGACAATAACACATATCTAAAGGGATCCTGAGCATGACTACACATTTCCAGCTCTAAAATTCCTTACTCACTAGTTATTCTAGTTACTAGTTACTCTCTAGTCCATAGCACAATACCCAGAACATGGAATTCACCTTTTCAGGTATGTGATGGGTATGTACAGAAACCTAGCATTCAGCAGAACTTGCTGCACAGTCCCTGTTTCCTTTTTGTTCAGATTCTTAAGCAAACCATCTCAGTGTTCTTGTCATTGTTGGGCACCTTCACGATCAAGCCAAATGAAAGATCTCTGCTCCTAAGTTGCTTGTAGATGCTTGTTACAAACCTCCTTCTTCAATAACACGATGTATACTCTTTTCATCCTCGCTGAACAAACAATTATTACTCTGAGCAAACTGTTTTGTTTCTTTTGTGCTTAACCAAATTCTATGTCAGAACTGTGCCGCTCACTGTTCCTTTTTCCCCAAAATGCTGTAGGTAATGATTTTCCATGTATTAATCATGCCTTTATTTGTACTCCTAAATCATTTGTAAAAACATATTTGACATTATTTTTGTATGTGTGCATTCATATGTATTTGTTATCTCATTGTATGTATTTGTTCTTCTATTTTCCTGTAAACCATTTAATTTTTTTATTATTAATATATTATACTAAGTGCCTAATCTGTGCTTGACATACTTTCTGCTTATTGGTATCTTTTTTTCTTCCTTCCTTCAATTCCCTACTCCTCTCCTTCCCCTTCTTTTCTTTCCCTTCTCCTCCCTTTCACATCCCCTCCTCTCCTCTGCTCCCCTTTCTTTCTCTTCCGTTTTCTCCCTTCCCTCCCCTTTCCTCTCTTTCCCAGAGGTAGAGACAGAGAGAGAGAGAGACAGACAGACAGACAGACAGACAGACAGAGCAATTGACAGAGAATTTGACCCTAATTGTGAAAGTGAGTGCCTCCAAGATCTACAGATTGAGCTTGTAGCCTGAGACATAGCAGAGTCCAGGAGTCTAGTCCTGGCCCACTTACCACAACAGGAGGGGAGCTAGAATCATAGCTGCTGTCTCAGTCCTCCAAGTTGTTTTGATTCTAGACCAAAGGCAACATTGTAGCCTATACTCCAGCCTATAACCAGTCACAGAGAATTCAATTATTTTCTAGGGAGTATGTATTAATTTGGAGGCTGTCATCAACGTTGCCGTTTCATTCAGGCTTTCGGTGGACTGGATGAGGTCCTTACAATCATAATCTGCTTTACTTAGTCTTCCAATTCAAATGTTAACTTTATGCATATCCTGTTGGTGTAATGTCCTTTTGGAATGTATACAATTTACCCTTGTTCATTCAAAATCTGATTTCTCTACCCCACTATCTGGTTTCAATCTGGACATTGCATTGTGATGCTTATTCTATGCATCACCTGTCTCAAGTTTGTGTAAACATGCCACCATTTGTTCTCTATATTGTCAATTAAAAGAAGCAGCCACAATGCTGAGCAATTGAGAGGATAGGGTGGGACATTCTGGTCCAGAATTGGGGGGAAGAGGAAGGAAGCAGAGTAGGAGAGTAGGAGAATCTGCAGAAGAGGTCTTGGAAACCATGTGGAGAAATGAACGGGACCTAAGATACGACTAAAAGCAAGTTATAATGGGTGAAATCTGTATGGCAGGAAACTATGCGGGCTTGGAGGTTTAGGATGGAATAACTTGCCCAGCATTGTGTTCTAAGTTAATTAAATAAATCCCAGGCTCTGTGTGGTGATTTGAATATACAGCTGGATTAGGAATAACAACTGCTTAACTAAAAAGATAAACAACAGTAAATATTAAATACCACCAACAATATCCATCTCACAGAAAACCCATCCCCACCAGTGATTTATTACACATTCGCCTGCCACAATGTGGCCCAGTCAGAGTGACATGTAAAATCAACCATGGCAAGATATACAGATAAAGCATTACAAAATGACTGCTACAACAGTAATCAAATACTCTCCATAAAAATGTTTAAGGGTATCATGAAACATATGGGGGTTTGAGATAAATGGAGTAGGTATTAGTGGAAGTCACACCAGTTGGTAAAGACATATGAGCAAAGATAAAAATCATGGATAGCTGTGGTCTCTGTGTACCATCACTGTATGGAGAAGGAGCAGTTAAATGCCAACCACATCATGTTTCCCTTCTATCAACTATAAGGTGCTTTGGCATTTGTTCTCATCTCACTCCCTCCATTTCTAGTTCATGGCTGAACAACAACAGAATCCAAAAACAAGCAAACAAACAAAAACAAAAAGAAAACAAACAGACAAAAAACATTGCAGCCAGGCCTGGTGGTGCACGCCTTAATCCCAGTGCTGAGGGTGGCAGAGACAGGCAGGTCGTTCTGAGTTCGAGGCCAGCCTGTTCTACAAATTGAGTCCAGGACAGCCAAGGCTACACAGAGAAACTCTGTCTCAAGCAAACAAAAATTGTTATTTATATATTAATGAAAAACTTAAAAAAAAAAAAAACAACCTCGAGAGAGAGAAAGTGAGAGAGAGATTTCTAAATTAGTAGAATTTTGGTTATGTGCCAATAAACCAAGGAGACATTTGAAGCCTGGAGTTGTCCTTGGTGGGCATCAGTAAACAGTTCTGGAAAATTAACTGTTGAAAGGGCATGGAGACAAAGGAAAAAAGAACAAGATGGAGCTACCGAAGGGGCCAAGAGGATGAGCTGTAACTCATGCCCTGTAGACTATTAAAGGTGAAATCAGGAATATTCAAAATTAATTTTCACATCTAGAGGGCTAGAAGAGACATTGAAATAACAAATCAGTCTTCCAATCCTGGAAAGCACTGAAAGCCAGGATGTTGGTGCAGGGTGATGTGAGGTGAAACACAAGAAGAAAGCTAGAGAAGGTAAGCCAAGGTCCTTCCCTCAGGTACAGATAATTCTAGACTTATGAGAGAGTTTCAGTCAAGTTTTTTATTGTTAGCTGAAATATCTAAAGTAAAAGATGCATCTAATATTTTACTGAGCATCATAGTTTATGAACAAAGTACAATGTATACAGAACATGTTTGGCTGAGCCCTGTGATCCTGTGACTGGCTGGGTACCAGCATTGTAATGTTGCTGCCTAGCTTTGATAAAGAATAGATCACTGCCTTGTGCTAGGCTAGGAAAAGTTCAATTCCAAATATGCAATGCAGTTTTTTTTTTTTTTTTTAAATCAGCTTCCTAAACTTGGTTGTAGGCTGACACTCAGTTTAAAGCTTAAAGTTTGAGGGCAAAGAAGAGTTAAGTGTTTAGTTAGGTGAAAGGAGTGAAAGGATGCTACTTGATCTGTCTGATATTGGAGAACTCTTTTTCTCTTGCTTTTTTTGTTTATTTTTGTGTCAGGAATTGAACCCAGGACCTTGCATAAGGGTCTGCAAGCCCTCTGTTAATGAGTTACATTTTCTGACCTTGTCTAATGTCTAAACTCCTCAGTGGTGCTCAGTGATAAGATCACATCAACTCCACCTGGACCTGCGAATCTTCCATGAATAAGAGATGAGCATGATCTTCAGCTTCATAATCCCCTGTCCAAATATATGCTATACTTTGGACATGCCAGAGAACACATCGCTCCCTAATTTTATACTTTGTCCTTTTACTTTCAGGCTCTACACAATTATGTTGCTTGTAAGCCTGATATCATTCAGTTCTGTTGTGTGGATAAAACAGTTAGTCATCCACTGTTACCAGCAGAAACTCTCTGGGCATGCTTGAAATTCCCGAGTGTTTAGGCAAGGTTAGATGAGCTAAGAATCCATCAGCCTAGCTGACAGCATTGCATTGTGAAGTGGTCATGACTGCTGTGTTAAGTGTACAAACGGCCAGTCTAGTAGTGTGTCTCTTGACAATTTCAGTGTTTCTTTGCCCACCATGAATTAAATATAGCCAAAGCATTCACCATTTGACTGACCTTTGCTGCGACTCAGAAAACAAAACCTCAAGGGAAAAGAAGGGGCCTCAGGCTTACTGTAGTCTTGGAAGCAGAGTCTGTCCAACCTTCTCTTGCTTCTCTCAAGCCCCCATCCCCTGTCACGGTTAACCCTAGAATCTCTGATTTCTTTCACCAAGATGGATTGCAGAAACCATGACCCATTTGCTTGCAGCCTGCCACAAAACCTCGGTGTCTTTTCTGTGTCAGAGCTGGCCATAAATTTTCTGATCTTCCTTGTTTGATTGCAATTTACAGGGCCACAATTCTAGGAACTGTCCATCTCCCCACACTCAGAAGGAAGACGTGCTGCAAAGGAAGGTCCAAAAAGAACCATCGCAGACATGCCCTGCTGCCTTCCCCTCAGTGTTTTACTGCTGGTTTGTACCTTTGATCTTACCATATTTCTTTGTGAACTTGCATGTGGGGGGGTATGTTTTATGTATGTGAGGTTGTATAAGCCTTCTGGAAGAAATGGAAATATTCTAAAGAGGCTCTGCAGGCTATCTATCTCAAACACAGGTGACCGAACTTGGCTGCTTGTGGTAGAAACCACTGTGAAGCCCAAGTTTAGTAGTAGCAGGTGTGTGTGTGTGTGTGTGTGTGTGTGTGTGTGAGAGAGAGAGAGAGAGAGAGAGAGAGAGAGAGAGAGAGAGTGCTTGTGTGTGTGTGTGAACAGGTAAGAGAACAGCATTTCAAGAGTGATTCTCTCCTTCTGCCCTTTTCTGTGGTTGGTCTCTTGATCCTGCCAGTCCACCCAACCCACAAGTTTACAGGCACTCTCCTGTCTTCATCTGCCACCTCACCTCGTGAATACTGAGATGACAGATGTGTGTCAGCACTGCATCCAGCTTCTTTACATGGGTCCCACAGCTCAGGTTCAGGCCGTCTGGCTTGCTCATCAAGTAACTTGACCTATTGAAGCCACTGGCAAATGGTTTTGAAAGGACCATAGGAGAGAAAAAAAATGAATTGTCCCACAGTTACATTTTTTGATACGTGTTGTCAACATGTTATTTTGTGGATGAAGGTAGATCAAGTATGGACACACACGTATGCATACTGACATATGGCACATAAAATTAAAGTGGTGTAGCTGTCCTGGCAAGAAGCAAGATTGTCTAAAGAGGGGCATTTTTGTGCCTCTATTTGGTTATCAAACTATTGAAAATTTGGTCCCAAGGAATGGGAATTTCCACAGGAATCTCATGCAGGTGAGGTAAAAGGCTGAAGTACTGGGGCAAGGGATAGTTGAAATTACTTTGCAGAAAATGATTACATATAGTGCTGGTAGCCTTACAGGAGAAACGGAAGCTTACACAATGAGCGAGGTCAGTAGTAGGCCGACTGGAGAAGACCTTGACCTGGACTGCATAAAAATTATACACACCTATAACCTTTTATTTAAACCTTAGTCTCTCATGTCAGGTCTCCAGAGACAGATGTGGACAGTCATTGAAGTCTTCACCCTTCAGGCCAATGTGGTATGAAATCCCTGTTCTCTACTTTTCAGCATCACTTTTCTCTTTAATTGGCCTGTTGTAGGTGGGTAGCCGAGCCTATTTGTTTGACTGCTAGAGCCCAGTCTTTGACTCTAACAATTTGACCACAGTTGAAACATGTAAATCAGAATAGCTATAATGTGCTGGTGACTTATTATGTTTTATATGCTATATAGAACATTTTAAAATACTAATTAATTTCCGTCACTTCATGAAACAGCTCCTGGCTCTTATGTTATTGACAAGCAGGCCCCATGGGATGTACTTAGTAGCTTGCCGAAGACCTGACATTATTAATTGGAATGGCCTGAACTCAGATCTCTGTGCCTGCAGTCAAGCCTATCAACCAATGATTTATTTTGCCGTTAGTTATGGCCAACTTAGGTTTCCTTTTCTAACAACAGCAATAGATTGTTATTGTGTAGGTATTCCCGCCAAAACACTATGCATTAAAAAAAAAATGAGTGAGAAGATTATTCATGAAATGTGACGTAAACTTGTTTATTCTAAGGGCTGATTCCATTCTTTTTCATGACTATAGACATGCCTCACGACTCTGAGGAAACAGGATTCAACAGAGAAACATCTTGTTCTGCTCAACTGAAAATGCAGGGCTGCTTCCACCTGCAGACCAAAAGGCCAACTGCAGCATTTCCAGTTCCACAAGTGTATCGGTTCGCCCAGCGGCAGCCGGCGTGGCGACAGACTGTGGGTGTCGGCAGGTGTCTGTAGAGCCTCTGCCAGGATCTGCGTCACCGTGGAGACACCTCGAGAGCAGTGAATGTCTGAAGTGATTGTCTCAGGGACAAGGTAACTCATCTGGCCCTGGGGCTGCAAACATGACGAGGATGATTCTGCGGTGAAGGGACTACTGGATGTTGCAGGAAAGAAAATCCAATATTGCTTCACCTGCCAAATGTGGGAACGCGTAGGTGTAGGTGTGTGTGTGTGTGTGTGTGTCTTCTGAGAGCTTACCATGTATCAGAGAGAGCTTTTAGTGTGTGGCCTGCACTGGAAAACAAAACACAGATGTCTATCTCCAGGCGGCTGTGACTAGATAATGAACTTGAAAGTATTTTATAAACTCCGCTCAGCAATTCCCATAATGATATTATGCTTCGTGTTTGCAATAAACTGAAACACTCCATATTTCTTACTCACCTCCGTGGGTACTGCTCTAGGGAGAGTACTAGAAATCGAGGAAGGAGCTCACGCCTTTTATCCCAGCACTTGGGCAGATCTCTGGGATCTTTGTGAGTCCGAGGCCAGTCTCAGGGCCTTAAGACAGCCAGGACTATGCAGAGATACCTTGCTTTGAAATTAGATAGATAGATAGATAGATAGATAGATAGATAGATAGATAGACAGAGAGATAGATAGGTGTCAGTCAAGGCTGATGTCAGTTACCTGGATGAAACACCTTGCTTTCTCTCAATCTCTTGCCCACTGCACTTGGCTACCTCTGGGTACACTTCTTGAGGGCTGAGACAAACTCATCAGAAAAATATGTATTTCTGGCATCCCCTTCCAATTTCCTGACTCTGGGTGTGTGTGGGTGCAGGACTTCCTGGTCTGTATTTATAGCCCCTGGCCCTGGAGATTCCAGTGTTCACTCAAGCTGAAGAACCACCGCCCTAGGTTATACAGTTAGTGTGAAAGGTCCCTGGGCAGGAAGCTAGCAGCTGAAGTCAGGCCTTTCCTGTACGGGGCATGCGTTTTTGGAATGGGTTTGGTGCCTCAGATCAGCAGAGCATTCAAGATTTTAGGGCACAAGGAAAGATTCACTTGTGACTCACCAAAGCTGCATGGTTCGTTGCCTTACACAATAAGTAATCCCTTTCTGATCCATTGTTAACTACAATAAGCCACATAAAACAGCATGAAATATAGGATAATCATACTAAAATCTGTACACTTAAAGAAGCTAGGCAAGAAAGAGGACTCTGGGTAAGATGCTCAATCCTCATCCAGAAAGGCAAACAGGCTAGACATTGGAAGAAGGTGAAAATAAGGACAAGACAGGAGCTTACCATAGAGGGCCTCTGAAAGACTCTACGCAGCAGGGTATGAAAGCAGATGCTGAGACTCTTAGCCAAACTTAGGGCAGAGTGCAGGGAATCTTATAAAAGAAGGGGGAGATAGAAAGACCAGGAAGTGTCTGGAGCTCCATAAGGAGAACAACAGAACCAAATAGTCAGGGCCTAGGAGTCTTTTGTAAGACTGATACTCCAACCAAGGACCACTATGGAGATAACCTAGAACCCTTGCACAGAGGTAGCCCATGGCAGCTCAGTCTCCAAGTGGGCTCCCTAGTAAGGGGAACAAGTGTTTTCTCTGACATGAACTCAGTAGCTGGCTCTTAGATCACCTCCTCCTGAGGAGGGGGTAGACTTACCAGGGCACAGAGGAAGACAATGCAGCCAGTCCTGATGTGACCTAATAGGCTAGGGTCAGATGGAAGGGGAGGAGGTCCTCCCTTATCAGTGGACTGGGGAAGGGGCTTGGGAGGAGATGAGGCAGGAAGAGGATTGGGAGGGGACAAGGTAGGGGGCTACAGCTGGGATACAAGGTGAATAAACTGTAATAAATTAAAACATATTGAAAAATAATAATAAAGCTCAAAAACAGCACGAAATAAGTAGAACAACAGCTGCAATGAACTTACAAATAAGTGAAAATTATGACTCGTTTCTTCTCTATGACAAAGTACTGTAGTCTGTTATATTTTTATATTCATTCTTGTATTTAAATTTAAAATAAATGAAATTAGAAATAATAATGTTCAGTCATGAGTTCATTATTCTAATATATCTCTTGTCTTTTTCTTTTCTTTTTTATTGAAAATGGATTTTCTTCATACAATGAATTCTAGTTACGGTTGCTTCTCTTTCAACTATTCCCATATCTCTCCCACCTCCATACCTACCTAAATCCACAGCCTTTTTTTGTTCTCTCTCATTAGAAAGCAAACAAGCATCTAAAAGAAAAAAATAATAGAATAAAATAAAAATAAACCTGAATAGGACAAAACAAACTGTTTCTTGTGATTTTTCTTTTGTTCCTTTTTTTTTTTTTTCATTTGTTTTGTCTTTCTGGCTCTTTTTACTTTCTACATTTTTATTTCAGACAGAATCACATATATTCCACATGCAAATCATTACTGTAGCTAAGAATAACCTTGAACTTCAGATCTCCTTGCCTTTACCTCCTACGTGCTGTGGTTACAGGTGTGTGTCACCATGAGTAGTTTATGTGAGCTGTGTCCCTAGAGCTCTTTTAATATATTCCTGAAGCCCTTCCTTACCAATTCGTGTCTAAAGCTTCTTAGCCTTTTACTTTAATTCGATGACAAAACGATTAAACAAGAAATAAGGTAATCCGACCATGAGCTGTTAACTCAATATTTAGGTATCTCGATAGCTGATTCTGTTTAGATAATGTGTTTTTGAATTGTTCCACTCTTCCTTCACTTTCTTTCTCCCAGTCTCACTTCCTGTTGTGTTATAACTATTCGAAGACTAAAGGTGTGTGCCACCACACCCAGCCCTGAAAGTACTTTTCTTTTTCTTTCTTTCTCTCTTTTTTTTTCTTCACTAAACCAATAAATACAAACAAGCTATAAACATGTTATTGGTCCAAGCAGTTTGGGGCAAAAAGAGCCCAATATTTCTTCAAGATTTGTATAATTCAATATTTGCCCCTTACTATTTCAAAGAGTAGACTAGAAGTGTTGCTCAAATGGAGAAGAATCATGCCTAAGAAAATAACAAGAGAGGTTGTTTATAAATAGGTTTTGGCAGTATTGTTGCTGTTAACTTTCCATTCTGGAAACCAAAGTTTAAAAACAGGCAAATTTGAAACATTCCTAAGGAACCTACTAATGAAAGAAAAGAACATGTGTATTCATCACACTAACTTTATTGCAAATACGTATGTTCATTAGGAAGATTCAAACTTTAAAAAAAATCCCAATAATGAGAAAAAATTATCTAGGAGTATGCAGGTGTGATTTAGCAGTAAACACTTGCTATGAAGGAGCAAAGCCCTGGGTTTACTTTCCAGTAACTGATAGCATTAAAAGAACTTGGTAATACTAAGTAATGGATCTAACATTACAGACTGTGTCTTCATTCACAAAAGAAAGCAGTGATTATTTAAGAATTGTCTCCAGACCAGCAGGTTAGCTCTGGGGATAAGAGCAGTTGCAGGGCAAGTCTGGCTGCCTGAATTCCACCCAGAGGAACCCATGGTTGAAGGGAAGAGTAGACTCCGGAAAACCATTTGCTAACCTGCACACACACACACACACACACACACACACACACACACACACAGATGCAGACACACAGATATGTACACATATACATACACACATTATACACATACATACACAAATACAAACACACAGGTACACATACAGACTACAGACACACAGACAGACAGATGCACACACACAAATAAAAACAAAATCCTTGAAAGAAAAGTTTGAAAAAATTCAGTAAGCGACCATCACATATACAGTGTAAAATATCAAATCTGAGTGAGTAGCACCATTACTATACTCAATATTCACCATTATTTTTCTGTGATGTGGACACTAAAAAAAATCTCCTCTCTAGCTATTTTGAAATACATAGTATTGTAGCTATAGTCACTCTGCTGTACAATACACTACTGCATTTATTTCAACTCTTTGTAGTTTTGTCTTAAACTCTTCCAACCTCGCCTACTCCATTTTCCAGTCCCTGATGACTACCATTCCACTTCATCCATTTTTGAAATCAACTTTTTTGGGTATCCTACAAACAAGTGATATGAGGTGGCATTTTTCTTTCTGTGCCTGGCTTATTTCGCTTAATGGCCTCCTGTTTCATCTGCACCACTGCAAATGACAGGATTTCATCATTTTTATGGCTGAAGGGTATTACATCGTGTACAGATAGCACATTTGCTCTATGTAGTCGTAAGTTAATGAGCCCTTGAGCTTTGCCCATATTAAGCAAAATGAAGGAGTGAGTGCAAAAGTCTGTTCAAGATATAGTCTGCATTTTTGTTTTTGAGGGTATGTATACCCAGGAGTGAGAAAGCTGGATTACTTTCTTACACTCTCAGTTTTGTGGAACCTCCACTTTCTCCAACAATGCCTGCGCTGACTTACAGTTGAGCATTTAAGCTAGGCAAAGCCATGTATTTGTTGCTCTAAGGCAGTGGTTCTCAACCCTCCTAGTGCTGCAGCCGGTTAACACAGTTCCTTAGGTTGTGGCGACCCTCCCCCCCGCCAACCATAACGTTCTTGTTGTTGCTACTTCATACCTGTAATTTTGCTACTGCTGTGAATCATAGCATAAATATCTGTGTCGTCCAATGGTCTCATCTGACCTCAGAGGAAGGATCATTTGACCCCTAACAGGGTTGTGACCCAGAGGTTGAGAACCACTGATGAAAGATTTACAGACTAGGAGACCTAGAGATGTTGATATTTTCTTAAAATGTGATGGAGCCTGGTATCCTTCTGTAAGTCATTTAGTATTGTTTTATGACTATATTTTAATGTAAGTCAACAGTAAGCTCGCAGAACACACACTCACACACACACCCACACACACACACACAAACACACACACACACACACATTCAGCAAGACTGTATCTTGCATTAAGAAAGAAAATATTGGAATACCTCATTTTTCTATTTTTGTGTCTGTTGTACATTTGATTGTTATTGAAAATTCTTGGGGCTTTCTTTTCTGTGTGATTTGTACATAGGAGCTTGAGGTTTCATTTAACTGATAAGTTATTAATCTACACTCTTCTCCATAAATCTCTAAATGTTGTGTGTCAATCAAAATAAAACAATAATTCACATATGCACATTTGTTCCCAGCCCTGATCTGAAAGGTCAGGGTCCTTGACCCTGCCTCCTGCCAAGTGTTCTGCCCAACACTTTGGAATGTGAACTCGCTTGAGCTAGCTAGTTCTTGCTTAGCATAATTTCACTGGTCGCTTGTCTGTCTAAGGTAGTCAGGGTATATTAAAATAGTCTAAAAATAAAATCGCAATCAGTCAACCATACAGCCACCTTCCAAGGGGGAGGAAAACAGCTCCTTCTCCCAAGGGCCTGAGAAAGATCAGCTTACAAGGCTCCAGCATTGCCTAGGATCCTTCGTCCTTCATCTTGACACAGCCACAGGCCTCTGGGACGGACATTTCACATCAGCCCACAGCCAAGGCTGCTCTCACATGCACTACAATGTATTCGGTTCTTCTCCTACCCTGGCTTCTGATTGGGAGCCTGGCAGTTGGATAATGACCTTCAGGACCCTCGCACCCTTACAGTTCTTTTTTGTACAATCCTTTCTGCAATTTAAGGTCCCTGCAAGAGGGGATTGAGGAAAAGTGAAAGACTTGGCACTCTCATCCCCAGGTACCTGCAACAGAGGCCAATAGCATCAGAGACCAATAGCATCAAAAGCCAGTAACATTCCAGCTGGGCTGGCATCTACCCATGCGTCCCTTCCCGACAGGCTGCTTGCTGCCATGAAGGATCTTCTTCAGTACTCCGCCTGCTTCTTCGCCCTTTTCTCCACTGGGTTTCTCATAGCGGCTACCTGGACGGACTGTTGGATGGTGAACGCTGATGACTCTCTGGAGGTAAGAAGCCAACGACCTCGATTTTGATCAAAAATGTCTGTCAGCCTTACTGCTAAACATAGACTTCAGGATGTCTCTTGGGATTAATGAAAGTGAGGATAGCCAGCAAGGTGAACTGATCTTTACTGAAAGTTAGCACTGTCAGCCTTTTTAATCCTGACACTCATCTATGAGGTAAGCACTGTTGTCCCATTTCACAGATGAGGTAACTAAACAATCCATCTATTTTTCTAAGGATACATTTTCACATCGTGCCTGCCACAGAATCCTCCAGAAATTCACCCTTCCTTTTCTATGTACGAAGCAAAGTATGGGTATCTTTCTTTCTAAGATAAGTGTTTCAACCTTGATTGGCATTATTAAGAGCCCTGTGAGAGACATTCTAAAGCTGATTTTTCTCAGGCGTTGAACAAGTGAACTCTGAGAAAGACTTTCTAAAAGACAGCTAGTAACCTCAGGCCTTTGGAAAAGTGAACTCAAGACATGTAAAATCTACTTCGCTGGTGTAGCACGGAGACAGACGTGTGACTTTAAGCAGGGAAAAACACTCAGTAAAAATGTCTTCCCATTGTACCTCAGCGTTCAGGAACAGGCATGGACTTCAGAATGCAACTCCTAAAAATGATTATCCTGCAAGACTGTCGCCCACGGGTGAGATGGCTGGGTGAACTTACACTTGAGAATTCGATTTTTCTCACTGATTTTTTTCAAGTTGAAGTTTAAAAGGTTTTGCTGTGGTAATAATAGAGATGTGAGCGATGCAAAGCTGAACAAAATTCAAATTTTCCAAGTTAACTGCTTTACCTAAGTAAGAGTGAGAAAAATGCAAGCCAGATAAACATTATGAATTGGGGGAACTCAGAAGAATGAAGGGTGAGCTTACCTTTCCTTTTCTGTACATCCTGGAAAACGCTCCACACTTACTAATAATGGTATAGACTCATCTCAATGAAGCTTTTAAAAGATCGGCGGGGGGGGGGGGGGGGGTGGGAATCATATATGTTTATTCTAGTTCTGTTTACAAACTCTCAAGTTGGAGTTAGAAATGAAATTCACAATTTTTATTTCTTTTGTTGTGCAATCTTTCCCATTTTTACCTTTTTTGTGCTTAAATTTCCTCTTATTTCTACATGACATTTCAAAACCAATAGAGTTATAAATGCCTCCTTAACCCTGAGAGGATATATTTCTAAAATGTGTTATAAAACAGAAGTCCTCTGGGTTGTCTGCTATGCGGTGAGTCGGGGGACGAAGTTCATCTGAGTGGTAATGAAGAAAATAAATAAATAAATAAATAAATAGATTAATTAATTAACAAAACAAACAAACAAACAAACAAACAAAAACAGTGCCCTTTGGACAGTCCTCAGGGGAAAGCGTGGATCAAACACCATGAAGCTGTTAGCTTCTCATGATCCAGGCTGCCAGTCATAAGTGATCAATAGAAAAGCACTTTGCACTTGAGCACCCTTTAAATTGAGTTTTTAAAAATGTTCTTAAAATATGTAAGATCCCATCCAAACTCATTGGTTAAACATTTTCTAAAAGAGTTTGAAAGTCTTTTTTGCTTCTAGTGAGAGTTGTGACCTTCAGTTAAGAAACAGAGTTTTAAGAAGAGCCAGACTGTACTCTTCTAAGAAGAGACAGGAACCCCAGCATTGAGGCACCATCTTCCTTTTATTTTAGTTTGACGATCAATTTGTCATCTACATTTTACAAGAACATCGCCAGTTTAAGTGAGTGAAATGAGTAGTCCAAATTATTCACTTTAAATAAATTCTTCCTATCCTTGGACAGAATGATATTCTTTTTTTTTCGTTTTTTGTTCATTTTCAATACATCCCAAATACAGTTGCCTTCTTTCCACTCCTCCTAGTCCCCCACCACCCTCTCCCCCATATCCACTGCTCCTCAACTTTCCTTCAGAAGAGAACAGTCCTACTTGGAATATCAACCAAACACAGCTTAACATGATGAAATGAGACTAGGCACAAAACTCTCATACTAAGGCTGGATCCTCTGTATGGAGGAAAAGGGTCCTAAGAGCAGGCAAGAGAGTCAGAGACACCCCCATTCCCATTGTTGGGAGTCCAACAAAAACACCACGCTAAACAACCACAGCATGTACGGAGAAGACCAAATTTAGTCCCATCAGGCTCTGTGATTGCCATTTGTTTCTGCCTCCTACAATCCTTCCTCGCTCATCACAGGTTCCCTGAGCTCCAAGTGAGGAGACTCAGTGGAGATCTCGATTTGGGCTCTCCTTGGTTCTCGGCTTCTGAAATGTCTTTCCTATTTTCTCTCAGTGAAATGTGTTCTCCAAAGATCCTGCACGTGGCAACTATCCTGTAAGCATTATCTCTGCTCCTTCCCCCCCGCATTCTCTGTTCACAATCTCTATCAATATATTTAAAGGGACGTAAGTATCTCCTAATAATTTCTTTAATTGGTCAGGATAAAGTTTATTTGTGAAAAAGGTTTAAGCTTCTCATAATCACTGGCCCATTGAGGCTGTTCTCCCTCGTTTACATATTACCACTGGTCCAGGCTAGCATTTCACTTTCTTTATAAACAATTGTTGTAGGGGGAAGTTTAGTGCAATAAAAATATGTAAATAAAAACATTTGGAGAGGTAGAAGAATTATTCTGACTCGTAGCTTTGTTAATATAAGCATGTTGCTTGGAAAATTGGTTCTTTGGTTCAGTTCAACTTGGTAAATACATAAAATGTAGGTCACGAAGAAGCACTATGCATATGATACCAAAAGAGAAAAAGCTAAAGCAGGAATGCATCTTGCCTTTCAGGAGGAGACACTGAGTGCATAAAGAATAAAGATGAGTATGAACTATAACAAATGACACAGATCAGTTCATATATGAGGAGTAAATGAGCAGAATAATGATGGAGCAGAGATGATAAAGCTGTCGGTCCCCATTAGGCATATTGAAATAGTTGCCGTGAAAGAAAGGGCTTTCAAGCTAAGGCTCCTAATGATGCAATTTCAAAGGGTAGAAATGGCAGCAAGGGCTTTGGATGACGGAACAATGTGGCAAAAAATACAGAATGAGGAAAATCTCTGGGTTTGTAAAAAGGATATAACTCAAAGCAAGAGGGAGAAAGAATTCATATATTCTAATGTTTTACTTTCTTTGAACAACTGTTGGGAAAAAGCAAGTGCAATCAAAATATGTAAATAAAGACATTCCTTGGTTTTACTTCTGTACACCTGCCATGAAGGATAAAATTCTTTGTATTTAGTAAAAATACTTTTAAAGAAGAAAGAAATAGCCCCCAGGAAAAACACTGGGCATGACCCAGCACAACAGGTTGAGCGGCACTCCTCTCCTCAACTTCCTTCAGTCTGTTGTTCCTGCAGAGAACTGCTGAAGAGGATGGTTTGAAAGTCTTTCAGGCCAGTGGTGACTCAGCTTTTAGCCCATAGTAACCACCTTCTCTTGGGCAAATCACATTCTTTGTCTTCAGTTCTCCTTCCTCAAAACTGAAGATGGAGTTGAATTCAATTGTACTTTTGTTAGCCTTTTTTTCTTTAACATCCAGATTCCCTGACTGTCTGCAACCCCTGAGCAATGGCTAGTTATTGAGGGATCAAAGATGGTCAGAGCTTTCCCAGGGGGAAAAACTTCCATTGGGAGTTCAATGTGAATAATCTTTAGCTTCGCTCTTGTTCCGTATACTCATTTTCTTATTCCTACTTTCCTACCTTGCTGTCCTCAGTCTAGCCTCCATCTCTCTGTACTTCTCTCTTCCTCCCTCCTTCCTCCCTTCCTTGTCACGTTCCCTCCTGTCCTTCCTTGTTTTCATTTTCTCTTTCATCCCCTTTCCTCTTTATGTTCTTCCCATTTCCTCTTGCCCCACAAATATTCTTTAGCACCCACAGTATGGCTGTTCCTGTAGTGGATTCCTGCTTATGTGGGTTGTGCACTCTGAAGCTTCTATAGATGATTCTCAGTGTGGTAAGAGACAAAAATTTGTGAGCACATAGTCACAGTTCAGCATGCCAAGCGCTTGGGCTGAGTATGAACAACCATGAGTGAACATTTCACTCTGTCTTGGATAATCAGTGGAGTCTTCTTAGTAGTTACATCTAAACTAGGAGTTGAAAAGCAAGTGAATGGCCAGAAGTAGAAAGTGTTCTAACCAAGCAAATGGAATGCACAGGAATATAGGTGTGATTGTGCTGTATGTCTGTGATATTATATATATTTTCTGATGTAGGCAGGAAATTACAGGGGCTAGGTAATCAAAGGCTTAAAGTATTATGCAAAATATAGGTCCAAAACCATAGGCAAGAGTGCCTAACTGTAGACAAATGCACACACGTCTTTTAGTAGTATCAGCCTTTCTGGCTGCTCATGGTGGGTGGCTCAAGGGGGTAAAATGAGCAATGGAGAGGACATTCGCATATACCAGGAAGAAAACAATAGTTGTGTAAGATAATGGTAGTAAACATAGGAAGGTGTGGAAAGATGTGGGAAACTCTAACTTAGATTGATGTGATTGGTGATTGACTGCCTGAGCACAGGAAGGTAATGGGGGTGAGGGGTGGGGAGAAAAGCCAAGTTTGAAATCTGCCTTACTGACTTGGGGTGGTTTAGGGGATCACTCACCCAGTGCTCAAATGGAGATGGGAATTTCTATACTGAAGTCACGGAGTAAGCTCCCTAGAACAGCATCGGTTTTGTTCCAGGCTCAGCTTAGCATGGGGGCAGAAACAGTTCTTCCAGGGAGATCTTCCACAGTACAAGGCCAATAATAACTCAGATGACTTAGCCTCTTGTGAGGATTCAATGAGCCCGCATACACAAAGTATTTACCGCAACACCAGGTAAACACGAATCAGTCAATAAATGTCAGATATATAACGATTAATTCATAGTTCATTGTTTTGTGTTGTTCTGGGGGAAGAGATGACATTTTGTATAATGTTCACCAAACTGCGAGATTGAAGAATGAAATTCTGCTCTCATTTCCGCTATTGATCCTCATAGAGAAATGTTGTTTACTTCTCTGGGCAGCGATTTGCCCAGCTTTATACTTATGACTGATTATTGCTTGGCTCAAGGAGCAAGGCAGACAATGGAGACCTGTAGCAGACGCTATCTATCTGCCAGTGAATGCTCAAAATGAATGAGGGTTAGGAGGATTAGTCACATTATTATGGTGCTAACTATCTTGTAAGATATGCAGTTATTTATTTTCTTGCTGGGGTAGAAACAACACTTTCTTAAGAAAGTTGCTGAGGTCTCCATTATCAGAAGGGAAAATAATGTTTGCGTGGGATGATTCAATTTTCAGTTAATTTTTTTTTTGTTAATTATTTCCTGGAAACTGCTATACTCTGAGCACTGTTATGATTAAATTTTTATTACTTTAAAAGAAGATTATTCACATTAGAATTTATTTCACCCTCCTAATCAGGTTTTCTCCTGGGATTTCTATTTGCCTTATGGATGCTATAATTCTTCCAGACATAAAGTGCATATTAAAATTATTATATATATATGTGCTCTGATTATTTATATACCAGTTTTGCCTCCTGTTTGATTTCAAATTCTCTTAGTAGATGTTTGAAATCAACAGTAGACTTATCCAGGTCACGGTTTCCTACTGCACGGAGGTCCACATTACAGGAACTTAGGGTGCATTCAGACACATGAACTCGGGGCCGTTTTTAATAATGTATGCCGTAGTGCAAAGAGAATGAACAAAAAAAAATGATCTTTGAGGATTCACATTAAACCCAAAATAAGAAATATGTCTACAGTGAAACAAGCATCTTTTCAGAAGCAAGGTCTTATAACTTGTTACAATATCAAGAATTAATACATGCTTTTGGCTAATCTTTTTTTTTTAATAAGAATTTCTTTAAGGAATAAAGTTCTAGTCCCCTGTGGTGTTTAACAAAGCTGGTGAAAAACTCTATTTGGCCTAAATGGTGAGGCTTTTCTGCTTTGTTCTTTAAAGAGAGAAATTTTTAGAGGGCAAGGAAAAGATACCTAATCGTTATTGATATATAATTTGTGACCTCTGATGTGGAGCAGTTATACTCACTGTGATGCTATGCTATTTTATGAAATCATTGCAATGCATGCAACAAGATAATTAAATCAAAATTTAAGTGTTTACATAGGGATGTAAGTCATTTAGCCAGAAGAGTTCTGGTAGCTGGCGCCACAGGACAGAGAAGCCTTAAAGGGCAAATGCTTTGACATTCCAAATAGCCACTTTCAGGACTAAGGAACTAGTTTGTGACACTATAGCTCACTGGAAAATGTCCTCGTTGATATAATTTCTAACGGGATTTAGAGCAATGCTAGTTCAGTGTAAACTTTCCAGTCCGAATACAGTGATTCCAGTTCACAGATTTAACTGTTGTGACTTGTTGATTCTGCTTAAAAGCACCTAGGAAGCCAGGCACAGCACTGCATCTTTATAATTCCAGAACTCAAGAGCCTGAGACAGGAGGATTGCTGCAAGTCTCAAGAGAGCTTGGGCTACTGACTGAGTCTCTGTTACATCTAACCAGAAGGAAAAGGAAAATTTAACAACTGACCATATGCACATGGGAAGCAAAAAGTTCCTCGTGTGGTATTGACCACTTTGCACTTCAGACCTTAAGGCAGTTAGGGTGCATTTATCTGGACTGACGTAAAAGTGACAGACTTTTTCCTCCAGAAAATATCTGTTGAGCATCTATTAGAGTATATCAAGAAGGGATGGAATCCTTGAAGCAAGGAGCTACATCTACCCTGCTTGTTGCTGCCTTCCCAGTATTAGTTGATGTGCCGATTAGAACATGACAAGAGTCCAGTGATACAGATCAGAACACGGCATTGTAGACAAATTCCTGTGGGATCGCAGCAGGAGGAGATAAACTCCAGGTGGAAAGAACACGGAGGGATGTCTTTGAAGGGGAGCTTGAATCCCAGGTAGAAGTGTAACAAGCCAAGAGCAAGGAGCATTCGTTTTCGTATACGCTGGGTTTGAAGAGTTCAGTGTACTGGGGAGCCAGGTAGCCGTCGGTGCATGAGTGAGGTGGTCTTTGTGGGGATGTGATGAGAACAACCCCATCTGAGTGCAGGCAGCCTACTCACTGTTGCTAAATGCTGCCATCCACAAAGAGGTCAGGAGACAGCACTGACCAAGGAGGTAAGGGAAGAAGGGAACCCAGGTATCTGGGTTGTCTCTCCCACTTTGAGGACTGGTGAGCCGACGGGAGATGTGCTGTGCCTTTTGCTTTGTTGCCACCTTGGAAAACTTCATCTCCTTGTGTGGGAAATGATCCATGTCTCACTCTCCAGAGAAATGACATCACTGAAGCATAAATTTCTTCAGCATTGCTGTCTGTGTTATTTATACAAATCCCAATTGCATGTTAAAAAGGAAAAAAAAAACCTCAAAATTAGAATTCTCTATTTCAAATGACCTCGTAAGATTAAAAAATTTAATTCCCGTTTTACAGTTTTTGCCCTTTCCGAAATGTTAGCCACACTATTTAAGCACTGGTTAGCCTTTAAAGAGCCTTATTTTAAGACTTTGAAGAACTTCCGTTGGCTTGCCTTGAAAAACAGTTGCTAATAAGCCATTTTATCACAGGCAGTGAGGTTGGCTGAAAGTAATAGACTATAGCAAGGAGGGATTTCATAAAATGATAACATAAAAGTCCTTTAACCTTGTATTTGTGCACAAAGGCACCTTTAAGGGTGTCTGCAGTAAGTGCTGTATTAAACACAGAAGTTTAGTTAATTACAGCCACTATTCTCACGTATCTTAGCTGAGTGTGAATACCAAGCGATTTAATAGTGTGCCCCTGAGCATTAATACCTAATGAAATTGGATGCCTTGTTTCCTCTAATGACCTCATTGCTTTTCGAAATATGGTCATGGCAGGTAAATGATCAATAGCCTTGAAATTGACACCGTCACTGGACTGTAGCTGAATACCCTGCTTATTAAGGATGGTGTGTGAGTTACATCGTATATGGCAGGAACGGTCTTGTATAATATAACAAGAATGCTTTGCCAGCTGACTGTAGAAAAATGTGAACTATCACTGACTGCAAAGCAAGAGCTTCGTGTCCAAGATGCACCATTCTAATCAGGGTAAGCTGGATTTGTGAGCTGAGAGACGGAAGACGTGGGAACTGAGGAGGTCTGCTTCTCTTCATAGGATAGTGAGGAGGTCTGCTCTCTTCATAGGATAGTGGAGACAGGATGTGGCCTACCTATCGGTTTCCTGGGGCTGCCATCACAAATGACCTTAAGGAAATTATTCTCTCATTGTCCTGATGGCCAGAACTTTAAAAATCAAGGTCTTTGCAAGGTTCTGCTCCCTGCTGCTGAAGCTTCAAGGGATAATGGCTCTCAGTCATGCCAGATTGCGGTGATTGGGAGTTGTTCATGACCTGTGACAGTGTGTCTCCAACACTGCAGTGGTCCTGTGGTCCCCTTCCTTCCTGCCTGTGCTTTTCCTTTGTGAACATATGATGAAAACATCGTTATCCATTAGTTCAGAATCCACTTGGACATCCGATGCGATGCCCTCTTTTCAAGCCCTCAACTCAGTTATATCTGCAGAGTCATAGTCATAGGTTCTGAGGACTAAGGATTGAGTCATTGAGGTTGTCATTTATTTCATTACGTCTTCATTTTTACTATCATCATTTTTAGTGAAACTCAATATAACCACTGCGTCAGTCACGGTATTTAGAAATTTACTACCATTTTCATTTGAGCTAATAATTTATAGAGTATATTAGCAATTTTTTAATATTTTTAACCAACCTATCATTATCTCCCTTATACAGATAAGAAAATTGAGATTCAAAAAAGAGAAGATTTTACCTAAGATTACAACATAACTATTAAAAATGTCAGTCTGTGTTTAAAACTTTGAGCATATGTGTGTGTATGTGCATATCTTTCTTTAGAAACCAATGTGTCAGGTTTCCAAGATGAATTTGCCTCATTAGAGTTTGACCTGTGTGTTCCCCTAGGTCACATAATCTTGCATAAAATCTAGAGCATTACTTCCTATTTGAATGTAGGGACAGTCCGCCAAAGTAGTGATTTGAAGGATGAGAGCCTCAGCATGAGAATCAAGTTAGGGCCACTTCACTGAAGGCTGTCTTCCAATACCCAAGTACCAAGTACGGGATACCGTATCCTGAAATAGATTTTTAAACACGGTTGTAATTATACCATAAACAAGGCTTGAGAACACACACACAAGGACAGTTCAGTTGGAAACTTGTCTCCTGCATCATTATTGAGTGTGCTGTTACAGTATTTTTCCTTCTCCACTCCTCCATTTTCTTATTTGTAAATGGATGATAACAGCTTATTAATGACCTTTAATAAACAAAAGACATAACAATATGGTTAAATAGCCCATACTTTAAAGTGTAGACTCAATATAATTGTTGCTCATTACTGGTTGTAAGTATTTTACACAAAAGGCAATCGTGAGAGTGTCAGTAGAGTTTTAGCAAGCCCCAAATAGGTCTAGGGGCAAGAGTTTCGGAGAGTTCATGTTACTGTGCAACTATGCTCAAATTAATAGGATTTACTTTTTCAAAAATGTTCTTCTGTCTTTTCCCTTCCCATGGACACCATTTCAATGCCTCTCCCTTTGCAGCTCTTTCCCACCTATCATGTTATTTATTCTTTGGGAATGGGCTTTAAATTTGACTTTCTACAATAACTCTAAAGGTTTTCTAAGCTAGCTTTAGATTTCCAAGGTAATGGGATCTGTAATTGAGCCTGAAGAAACAATTCATATTCATGAGCTCTGTCAAGAATACTTGAAACTGGTGTCTGTTGAGATGTTTACTATTGTTTTTAAAAAGCTTATGACGACTTACAGTCCACCGATAAAGAATTAGAAGAATCAGAACACTGGTACCTTTTGGCTCAAAGTGGACATTGTCATCTGCATGCCAATTTCAAATAAAAGTGCCTTACAGCTGTCTAATTATATTAGATTACTTCTCAGTTCCTTTATATTCATGTCATAGCTTAAACATTTGCAATATGTCAGTATAGCAGAGAATAAGACAATCAGGAACTCTCAGTCATTTATTGTTGCCTTTTTTCATTTGCTGGTTTTCTTTGCTAATTTTAAATTTATGAACCTCATATAAAACAGCATCTTTCTTCATGAAAGTCAATGACCATAATGAAGATTCATTAATGTGTATTGCTGATAGACTTGAGACATTAACATTATCATCTATTGTTTCATAGTTTTATTTATGAGTAAATGTTAGCACGTGGAAGTGAAATAGATTACCTTTATGTTAAAGCATGGCTCAAAGACAGAAGAATATATTCAGTTCTGGTTTTATCCCCCTCATCCATGACTTATTTTTCCACACGCCCCCTCCAGTCAGGAAGTAAATTCATTTCTTGGCCCAGCAAGCCTATCATTGCCATTATTTAAGGGAATATGTTAAAATGGAATTGCTGCTATATAAATAGAATTCTAGTTACTGTGCTTTGATAGCAAACATGATAGCTAAGTTTTTACTTGGCCAAGAGGAAATGAAGTTGGTTCTATGAGTTGTCTCACACAGTGTCTTTTCCAACCTTCAGGTGAGCACAAAATGCCGTGGCCTCTGGTGGGAGTGTGTCACAAACGCTTTTGATGGCATTCGCACGTGCGACGAGTATGACTCCATATATGCAGAACACCCCTGTACGTATACTGTAAACCTTCCTGTGTACCAGGAGGGGTGTGCCAAGGGATCCTAAGCTCAAGTTTATGTTTGTCTGTTGTATGGTCCATAAAGGCTTTATTTAATTTCAAATATTAACAGTTAGAAATGGATATCATTTTTGAAATGTGAATTGAAACATATTTTATCATATTTCACCTTTCATCCTAATTTTATAAATTACTTATGGTAAAAATATTATCTTAGCTATGAAGCAAGGGACCTGACTCAATGCCTTATAGACAGTAGGCTTATACTAAATATTTCAGAAATTAAAACTTACCCTCTGGGTGTTGTGATTTTTATCATTAGAATTGACAAGCTAGATGAATAGAATTTATTGATGTGTTTCAACTATGACTTAGCTCAAGTATAAAATTTGCTGGTGTTTTTCACTTGAAGATTTGCTAAGACAGAGTAGCAGGGACAGCGTGAGAGAGAGACAGACAGAGAGAGAGAGACAGAGACAGAGAAGAGAGAGAGAAAGAGAGTGAAAGGCAGACAGAAGATGCGAAATGCTTAAATGAGAATGCCAGCACAGGTGAGGTACCATTAGCCTCTCATTGGAGACAACTCTTTCATTTTCCTTACTCTTAGCTCAAAATCTTACCTAGATATTAGCAAGGTCATGTTCCCATGAATAAAGCATCTTTTAAATTAGCAATCCATTGCTGATGCTCTCAATCCTTCTCCACAGGATTGACTTATTCACTTAGAACTTTGAACCATGCCAAGAAATACCAGTCCCACTATTAAGGGAAAGGGCTATTATGCCTTTCAAAGCCAATGATTGGTGATGGTTCCACACAGTACTGAGATAAATGAAAAGTTGGTTCTCTGGAATGTGCTATCTACCCAAGACATCTGTTTCAGTCCAGGAAAAGCACTTAAACAGAGCATCTTCAAAACATGTTCGTCTGCTGTTTGAAAGTTTGGTGTCTGAGATAATTTTTGCCATAATTTATCAGGTCTTTTAATTAAATTTTTGCTTAGAAAATCGTAGAACTTCCCCCTTTCCACCGTATATTAACATTAACTTTACACACACACACACACACACACACACACACACACACACACACATATACACGCACGCACGCACGCACAGAAAAAATCCTGATTTGGCCAGAAGTGGTTGGCACACACATTTACTCTAAGACTTCAGAGGCAAGGGGAAAGAAAACCCCTGAATTCAAGGCCAGCCTAGTCTATAGAGTGAGTTCCAAAACTGCCAAGGTTACAAGAAGAAACTGTGTCTCAAAAAACTAAAACTAAAACTAAAAAAAAAAAAAATTCCTGGTTTGATGGGTAGGAATGGGAATTTATGCCAGGCTCTCATTCTATCCCCAAAATATAATGTGTAGACAAGCTCAGAAGACAAGCAAGAAGGTCCCAGATTATTATGAAGATAAAATATAATTAGGATATAATGAATTGGATATATATATATTAATCTTTTCTATGATCTAGGTAACATAATAGTGGTGCATACCCTATTTGTGATGTAATTTCCTTTTCTCTAGGATTTAGGATCAAACACAAGGTCTTTGCATGCCAGTACAGTGTTCTGCCTCTGAGCCGTAACCCCAACTTTTCTTACGTAGAATTCTTTGTAGCTACCACTCAGAGTTTTGTTTCCACGGCTGCAGTTTCTTTATGATAGTTTTGAATTTCATGAGAAATTATAGGCATTATCTAATTGATGTCTGTATAAATATAAATCCTGAAGTCTGTGAGTAGCCTTATGTTGCTGTGTCTAATCTTGAGTTCTGTGATATTCCCACGGGAGTTAACCTCTCTCTCTCTCTCTCTCTCTCTCTCTCTCTCTCTCTCTCTCTCTCTCTCTCTCTCCACTCTGGCCCTGTGCTCCTCCAGTGAAGCTGGTGATAACTCGAGCACTGATGATTACAGCTGACATTCTAGCTGGCTTTGGATTTATCACCCTGCTTCTCGGTCTTCACTGTGTGAAGTTCCTACCAGATGAGCCACACATTAAAGTCCGCCTCTGCTTCGTTGCTGGGACCACATTACTCATTGCAGGTACAGGTCTTGGTTTGTTTTATTCAGAAACCCTGAGGCCCTCGTCATCCTTGGGTTGTGCTATACGGATTGATCATTTCTCCACATTTAAGACAGTTTATCCATATCCTGCCTCCCAACAGTGTATAGCTCATACATATACCCAGTAAATTTATTTAACAAACTTAACATTGTATAAATTTGTTTAAGAAAGATATTTAAGACTCCACTGAATACTGTTTTTTTTAATAAATCAGAAACGTAGAAATAAAAGTTACTGAAGAAAATTCTTGTAGGTTCTAACAAAAGAGATCATCAAATTAAGTGGTCTGAGATAGTTAAGGATTGAAATCATTGCCTAGAATTTGTCTGCAATACACATAAATTTTTAAAGCATGCATTCTACTTTGAAGTTTGACAAAAGGTATTTCCAAATTAGTTGACAATTTTCACAATATTATAGAAATGGATGGTAACTTATTTTTTTTTATTTTTTATTTTTTTTATCAGTTACATTTTATTAACTCTGTATCCCAGCCGTATCCCACTCCCTCATTCCCTCCCAGTCCCTCCCTCCCTCCCTCATCTCCACCGTGCCCCTTTCCAAGTCCACTGATAGGGGGGACCTCCTCCCCATTCATCTGATCCTGTTTTATCAGGTATCTTCAGGACTGGCTGCAAAGCCCTCCTCTGTGGCCTAACAGGACTGCTCCTCCCTTCGGGGGTGGGGAGACCAAAGAACCAGTCATTGAGTTCCTGTTAGAAATAGTCCCTGTTCCCCTCACTTTGGGAAACCAATTGGTTACTGAGCTACCACAGGCTACATCTGAGTGGAGGTTCTAGGTTATATCCATACATGGTCCTTGATTGAATGTCAGTCTCAGAAAAGACCCTGTGCCCAGATATATTTGGTCCTTGTGGAGCTCCTATCCTTTCCCCATCAGACTAACTCCCCTTCTTTCTTATGATTCCCTGTACTCTGCCAAAGGTTTGGTCATGAGTCTTTGCTTTGAAAACACTGCTAGTTAGAGTCTTTCAGATGCTCTCAGTAGACTCCTGTCATGCGTTCAATGCACATCCCATCTGTCTCTCTATTTGTAATAGCCAGAACCTGGAAACAACCCATTAACGGTGGAATGGGTACAGAAATTGTGGTATTTTTATACAATGGAATACTACTCAGCAATCAAAAAGGAGGAAATCATGAAATTTGCAGGCAAATGGTGGGATCTAGAAAAGATCATTCTGAGTGAAATATCCCAGAAGGAAAAAGAAAAACACAGTATATACTCACTTATATAGACCTATAAGATAGGATGGTAACTTATATCTGTTTCTAATGGCTTTAATAGCTTTGGTTAGAATTATAAATGCAAATAATGTTCAAGATAGTACCAACTCTTAAGGAGGGAAGATTTTTTTTTTCCTCATAGGGTAAACATTTTTTTTAAAAAATACTCTTTCACCATATTGCTTTGTCTTACGCTTGTCACCTTTCTCTTTTAGATCTAGACTATAATATACAATTTGTACTTAAAATAGCAAAATCTGTGTGCTATCATTTCAAGCCACTCAGTTTTTAGAAAGGCTAATCTGTGGGCTATAGTCAAAATGTAAAAGGAATGCCATTTCTCGGCCCATTCTGACATGGTGTGAAATATGGTGTAGTAGTTACTAGAAAAGAAAGGCAGGTTTTACATGGGATTTGTTTATCTCTCCTCCCTCTGCTCCCAGCACACTGAACAGAACAGTATTGGGCATAGGTTCCATGTAGGTATTTATATTTACATGTCTGCATTTCTGGCAGAGCCTAGTTGAACGTGAGTGTTGACTGTGTATCTGGGACACCACGTATCCCGGTTAGGGTTACTATTGTCATGAAACACCGTGACCGAAAGCAAGGCTGAGAGGAACAGGTTCATTCGGCTTACACTTCCATTACCGAAAGAAGCCAGAACAGAAAGTCAAACAGAGCTGGAACCTGGAGTCAGGAGCTGATGCAGAGGCCACCGAGGATTTCTCATCATGAAATGCTCACTGGTTTTCTCATCATGAAATGCTTAGACTGTTTTATTTTTTATTTAAATTTTTTTATTATTTATTGCAATTTATTCACTTTGTATCCCAGCTGTAACCCCATCCTTGATCCCTCTTAATCCTGCCCTCCCGTCCTCTCTCCTTCATCCTCCCATGCCCCTTCCCAGGTTCACTGATAGCAGAGGACCTCCTCCTCTTCCATCTGACCCTAACCAATCAGCTCACATCAGGACTGTCTTTCATAGTCTTCCTCTGTGGCCTGGTCAGGCTGCTCCCCGCTCAGGGAGAGGTGATCAAAGAGCCAGCCACTGAGTTCATGTCAGAGACAGTCCCTGCTCCCTTATTAGGGAGCCTACTTGGAGACTGAGCTGCCATGGTCTACCTCTGTGCAGGGGGCCAGGTTATTTCCATGAATGATCCTTTCTTGGAGTATCAGTCTCAGAGCAGACCTCTAGGCCCATATTTTTTGGTTCTTATAGAAGCTAGGACCACCAGTCCAGAGATAGCACCACCCACAAGAGTCTGCCCCCTCCCCTATCATTACTAACTAAGAAAACGTCCACAGGCAGATCTTATGGAGGCGTTTTCTCACCTAAGGTTCCCCTCTTTCAGATAACCCTCATTTCTGTGAAGTTGACCTAACTGTGCAGCACAGCAGCCTTACATGTTGGTGTTGACTTTGTATCTGGGACAGCACAATTTGCTTTTGAGTGTTAACTGTGTATCAGGGACAACATGGTGGCATGTGGGTATTTGTGGGTGTTGGCTGTGTTTCTGAGACAGCACAGTTTATGTAAAGATGTTAACGGTGTATCAGGCATAACTTCCATCATGGATATTGGAAACACAGAATTTTTTTAACAGCATTACTTTCAATTGAAAATTAAGGTCGAAGTCCCAGAGGGTGGTGGCACATGCTTTTAATAACAGCACTCAAGAATTAGATAGATCTTGGTGAGTTTGAGGCCAGCTTAGTCTACATAGTGAGTTCCAGGACAGCCAGTGCTATGTAAAGAAATCGTGCCTCTTTAAAATATTTTTTTGAGACAGGATTGAGACCAGATTTTAAAATAGAAGAAAATTAATGTATAATGAAAAAAAAAAGAAGTTCTATGTAATTTGTTTCATGTTCTCTCTGTTTTCAAATTTTGTTTTTAAATATTTTCATTTATGAAGCTGTCATGAGCCACATAAGACATTCTGTTGAAGGACAAGCCATATGCATGCTGGGAGCCTCAGGAGATCACAATGGAAGTAATGATTTGTTTTACCTAGCTTTGCAGTAGCTGTCCTATCATCGTAGCATAAAGCGTTACATATTGTGGCAGTGTCGGCACAGATGAACACACACAAATACAGCATATGCAACTTGGTGATGGTAATGCATGGAATGTTGCAAGACTGAATATTTAACACATGTTATCATTAGTTTAGAGTCCATCCATCCACTTATAAAAGTGTTAAAAAAAAGCCTTATGGCTGACTCCTGTTGCTCACGGCTGCTGCATTTCTTCACTGCATTGCGTTGCATTGTTTTCTCTTGATGTTGACCTCAATTCAATGTTGTTTTGTTCACCATCGCCTTGGAAGCAATGAGCTATGATATTTTTGTATATGTGTAAGTGCACACACACACACACAAGCATGCCAAGCAGCTCAACTGTACGGCAGGCCATCACACAAATTCCTCTGTGAAGGGACACATGGCTGTTCAAAAATAACTTTGGAAAAATGGGAAAATTGTAAAAAGGAAAATCATAGTGATCATTTCAGGGTTCAACAAAGAGCTGAGCAGTGCATCATTTCATCTCGGTGTTTTGTTTTGGGGAGAGGGAAGCTGAGAGGCAATGATCGAAGCTGTCAAAACCTCTACTGTCCGTGAATCACCATAGCGGTGTTACTGTTTTCCAGGGCCCTGTGTGTTTCGAAGAGTAAGCCGGCCCTTTTGAGAGAGCACTCTGCCTTATTCCTGATCCCCTTCATTTCTCTCAGGTGCCCCGGGAATCATTGGTTCCGTGTGGTACGCTGTGGATGTTTATGTCGAACGCTCTTCTCTGATTTTGCACAATATATTTCTTGGGATCCAGTATAAATTTGGTTGGTCCTGCTGGCTTGGAATGGCTGGGTCTTTGGGTTGCTTTGTGGCAGGAGCTCTCCTCACCTGCTGTTTGTACCTCTTTAAAGGTAAGGGCAAAGCGGAGTAAGAGTCTCCCTTTCACTGTCACCTTCTCCAACCCAAAGGAAACACATCTCATCAGAACAAATGGCTCTGATACCCTTCACATGTGCACTTGTTCAAAGACAAGTGAATTGCATAAAGTCAAGGTTTTTTCCCCCATAGTAGACACTAATGGAAAGGAAGCACAGAGCTGTAACTCTGTCTTGCATTCAAACTTTCACTAGCAGTTTATGTACAATGATCATTGTCGTGCATCCAACTTCAGTAAATTAGCTAAATTTATGTTTAAGTTTAAAAGGAGAACCTGACTAAGAGCCAGTAAATATTCACTGGTAAAGAACTTCATGTATGATATCAGTTTTCCAAAAATCTACCTAAAATACCAAGATCCCTTCATAATAAAACAAAGGAAATTATTTAGCCATATTTTCAATCTAAAAATAACCCTCAGGTTGAAATACTCAGAACTTAACCTGAGATTTAGGATTCTTAGATGATTTCAACTGAGACTCCTGTGTATGTGTGTGTGTGTGTGCATGTTTTGTGTGAGAAAAATTATGTATGTGCATGTGTGTGTTTGTGTATACCTGTGTATGTCTTTGTGTGTGTGAATGTATATATTTATGTGCATGTGTTTGCATGTATATATGTACATATATGTGTTGCATGCATGTGAGAGTATGTATGTCTGTATCTGTGTTTTGCATGTATGTATGTACATATGTGTGCGTGCATGTGAGTGTGTGTGTGAATGTGTGTGTCTATGCCTGCATGTGTCCATGTGTGAGTCTTTGTTTTGGAGAATAACATAAAATGACTATTTTTTTTTCATTTTGAAAGTTAAATGGGTCATATGTATTTCTATTTCTCTTGGTTTATCTCTTTCATACAGATGTTGGGCCTGAGAGGAACTATTCTTATGCCATGAGGAAGCCCTATTCAACCGCAGGTGTTTCCATGGCCAAGTCCTACAAGACCGCTAGGACAGAGACAGCCAAAATGTATGCTGTGGACACCAGGGTGTAAAATCTGCCAAATATCAATCTGTGTTGTTTAATTAACCAATCAATGTGGTCAAGCTAATAAAATTACTGATCGATTTTGGTGCATTTATTTATGTTTCAAATTCGACTTCATTAATTGGTGGTTCAATCAAAATATTTGATTCCTCTGTCACTTCTCCTGATTTTCTCTGCTACCCCCCCACAGTCTCCCTGTATTTTAAGTTAAGGCTGAGAGAATGTAGAAATATGTTTCATATGTCTTTATTGCTTTTGGAGATTATGGCATGGTGATATTAAAGAGAAATGATGCTTCAGAAACACAAAGCAATTTTAAACAGGTCCAAGGTTCTAATTTTGAAAGGATTGGGAGCTCTTAGCTCTCCCTGACTCAAAGCACAATTTTTATACTCTCCGGAATTCGTCAATAGCTTGAAGGAAAGTTATTGTTCTAAATTTAAACTTGTATATCAGAATCTCCCATACTCAGATATTATTAAAATGGAAACAGAAAATACCAGCATCATGTATCAGCCTCCAGTGGGGGCTGCAGATTGGAACTTCCACCTCACACTCTAAATGCCAATGGCAAATGCTAAGATAACGTTGGAGTCAAGAGTGATGTCTCCTCATAATTGCAAGAGATCATAGTAAACTTTTCATAGCACCCCAATCTGCCTATACATTGTCAAATTACTGTTCTACTGTACAGTATTTTGAGCAGGGATTCAGTCACATGTAGGTTGAAAATCTAAAGTGTTCCACATTAGAATTCACCTGGTAGGATACTCATACATCACCGGATGCTCAGCATCCAGCTGCTGACTAGACAGTACATTACCAAATGTGGAACATATTCACTGATTCTAATATTCTAGAGTGATTCTTGAGTCTGCTGAAGAAATTCCTCATGAAATATGTGCAGTTTGTTTTTAGAATAAAGAAAAAAAAAGAATATAAACACCTAAAGGAGCCAGTGTAGACTCTTAATGAGTTACATGCATATTTATAACATGATCATCTTGAATATTTCAAATCATTAAGTTCTTTGGAAGGTAGACAATTTAATCTCAAATTTCCTGATTTCTTCTAATTTGAACAGATAACATTACTACTTCTGTACTATCCTAAAAAAAAAAAAATCAAGCAAACTAAAATTTAGTTCTTTGGGGAATAAAGGGAAATAATTTGTGAATCTCCCCCTCCGTTCCTCCCACCCATACAAAGAAGCGCTTCTAACTCAGAAAGCTGAGAACAATGTAAAAGGAAAATGACGGAACCCACTGTGTGTGCTGAACTCACGGAGATGTCACAGGTGTCCTCTTACTATCCTACTCTCTTCTGGAGAGATTAATCTCAGCACTAGGAACAGCTGGCTTCTCCCATCACATCCCATGGATGTCGTTAAAGGGTGATTGACACATTAAAACTTACAGATTGTGGGTGCTACTAACACGAATATTATTCTGCGCATTTCAAAACATTTTGTGCTTTTCTTCTTCAAGTTTGTTTGTTTTAATTTTGAGTATTGGTTGGGGTGCATGGGTATATGCCTGTCTGTACATTTGTACATGTGTGTTTAGGGGCCAGAGGAAGATGTCAGTTGCAATTGTGTTAATTCTCCACTTGACCCAATTTAAAATCATCTGCCAAGAGAGTCTCAAAGAGGGATAGTGGAAGATCATGTTGGCCTACAGACATCTTTGGGGTGGTTATCTTGACTGTATTGATTGAGATGGGATGATCACCCACTGTGGGTGACATGAAGTCCTCCGCCAGGGGTTCCTGGACTGCAAAAGAGGTGAGAGAGCAAACTGAGCTCAAGCATCCCTGCACTAATTAACTGGCTTCTGCTCTTGACTATGGATGTCATGTGACTAGCTGTTCCATGTTTCTGCAGCCTTGGTTTCCCTACAGAGATGGACTGCAAACTGAGATTTGGAACCACATAAAGCCTAGGATAAACTCTTTTGTTAGGATACTTTATCACGGCAACAGAAAATGGAACTAAGATATCAGAAGTCCTCCCTCACTCTCATTGCCTCAAAACAGGGTCTCTCCGTGAACCTGGACTTGGCAGCCAGCCATCCTCATCAGCCCTCCATCTGTGCCTCACACCACAACAGCCCTCCAGAGCTGGGGAGACAGGTTTGCGCAACCTCTCCCAACTTGGGGATCCAAATTCTTGTGTGCTTGTGTCTGAGCAGCAAATGCTTTTAACCACTGAGCAAGCCTTCAGCCTTGTTTTGTTTTGTTTTGTCTTTTTCTACTTTGATTTTGTCACAGTATCTATCATGCTTTAGATATTCTAATAAGTATCTTACGATTCTCTGAGGAAAGACATGGAAATTAAATAGTTCTCTAGATAATAAGCGGTTTTTGAATTTTAAAGATTTGAATTGTATGACACTGTTTCAGAGACTGGTCATAATTCATATGCATAACTATTTTTAAAATTTTTGTATTGATTAAAATGTTTTGTATGGCGTAGAAGTAATATCTGCATTTGGGATTCTGAGAGTTATTTGAAATATTTATTCTTAATACACTATATTTAATAAAACATCACAAACTAAGCACAAAACATATATTTTTGCATGGTAGCAGATGTAAATCAGGTGCTAAATAGTTAAAGATTAATGTGACAGAATGGTTGCTCAAAATGCCAGCAAAGAAAAAGAAACCATAAGCCAAAGTGTACGCACACGACACTCTTATGTTCAGGCATGAAAACAGTAAAGACGATACTGAATTCTAACTTTCAGCCGTGGCTGCTCATCACAACAGAAGAGGTGGCTAAAACTGTGCGATGTTCTCTTGCCACCCCTGCTGCATGCACTGAAATCCACCTTTTGCCATTGTGTACTTATGTATGCCATCACAGGAAGAGGTAAACTACAAAAAAAAAATCAAATACATTTTATTTAAATACCGTGTTGATATTATTTTCATCACAACCAAATAACTGAGAGAAGTTTATTTTGGTGTTGCTCCATGTTTCAGAGGTGCCAACCCTCACAGGAAAAGTCTGTCGGAGCCAAGAGCCTTCATCCCTACCAGAAGCAAATGGTAGAAGGTAGGACCCAGGACAAGGTGTAGATGGCAGGGACACATCCCCAGGGACAGAGTCTCAGCACATGGCTCCACTGACCTTGCAAGAACTCATCATCCAAATTAGGACACTTCGACAGTAAAAGGGAAGGCCGCTCATGTGAGGAAGGCTTGGGGACGTCGGAAGGTATATATCCCTTTATCAGCTGACAAGAATGGTGTGCTTTCAGGACTACACATTTTAAAATATCATCGGGGACCCAGAGTTTCTTTAATTGAATCCACTCTACTTATTTTATTTCTCAAATTATTATTCTTTGGTTAGTAGAGGCTTCATCAACTACCTCGTATTTTTTCCACTTAGATTCCTGTTATTGGTTTTTCAATAATGTAATGTTGAAGGACATACATAAAAGAATATGTAGTGGCCAGACAGTTGCAGTGTGAGTTTACCTGTGCAGTCGGGGATATGCTATATTAGTTGCTCTCTTTTTGCTGAAACAGAATATCTGAAAACGTCTAAATGCAGAAAGAGCTCATTTAGACTCTCAGTATCAGTCCATCGTTGTGTGGAGAGCCTTCTGGGGCAGAGTAGCTCAGGTCACGATAGACAGAAGTCGGAGACAAGACAATAGGGCTATCTAGCTTTCTCTTTTCTCACCTATACTGTAAGCCTGTCCAGATTCAGGGCAGGGTTTCCCTCCCAGTGAATTAGTTCTGGAAATGTCCTCACAGGCCCACGCAGAGGTGGGCCTCATGATGTCCGCGGTGCCTCTCAGTCTGATCCAGGTTCCAATCAAGATGAAACATGAAGGCACAAGAAGAGACAATTGCCCCCCCCAACCCTGCCGCTCTAACCCTCTACCCCCCTACCCTAAGATGTCCTGACCCTGCCCCAGTCATTATCCCTCCATTCCTGGGGTAACAACTATCGTGTTTCAAACGCCCTAGAGTCATTTTATCATTTTTATAAATAACTGTCTATTTATCACTCCTGTTTGTCTTCTTTCCCTTTCTATCATATTGTGAGGTTTAAGATACACCACATGGTTGCATGTGGCTATGTAGCTAATGTACTTCAGGCTATTAATTTTGTAACCATACCTGGCAGTATGAACACGCTCGCAGACTTTCTTTCAGGAGCGATAGATACTTGTTTCCAGTATTTTCCTATTACAGATGGTGTTGACTCGAGCGCTGCTGAATGTGGCTTTGGCCGATGTCTGCTCTCACTTTTCTTGGGAGCCTCCCTGGGAGTGAGTTGCTTTATCACATGGATGTGTATGCTCATCTATAATGGGTAGTTTCTAAAGTGCTTGTACCAACTTCAGTCTCACAAATGTGTGAGAATTCTAGTTGCTACACATCCTTGTGAACACCAGTGTTCTCTCTTCCTATAGCCAGTCATGTGTGTCTACACTGCAGTAAAAAAAAAAAAAAATCAAAATGAAAATTATATTTAATTTTAGTTTCTCTAGCGTATAGTAGACTAATGTGTACTTTGCAAGTTTATTGGTCACTTGGCTTTCATATAAATGAATTTAATACTCAATGCAATTACAAGGTTTTCTATGTGTTCCCTATTTTTATTTCTTATTGAATTCCAGGCAATTATCATATATTTTGACGTAAGATTCTGATCAGGGATACAAAACACAAATGGAAGGCAGTTTTTTGTTTTCTTTTTAACTCTATGAATAGTGCTTTTGAATGAAAATCATTTTTAACACAATCCCTATCTCTGTATTTCCTTAGTAACCATTATTTTTTGTGTTCTAATTAAATGTTTTTGACTGAGGATAGACCCCTCTTCTTTTCATAGCATATATATCTTAATCATCTTTTACATTTTATTTTATTCAAGTTGTAACATGTATACAAAAGTGTATACCTCTCAAATTTATTAAATATTACTTTTAATAAACCTACCATACTATATAATTAGCTTTGAGATAAAGAACAATAATAGAGGAAAACTCTTTACTTATAATCTTTATATATTCTACATAATTACTCTGTAATGTGATTAACAACTGACTCAAATTTGGAAATTATGTTAAGTAGTTCAGAGAAGATAGTTTCCACAAAATTGTATTGTGTTGTTCAACTTTACAGTTTTCTTGTATTCTTTGCCTTTAATTTTGTTTATAGAATTATAAACTTTAAATTTTTTAAATAATCTGAATTACAATGTATTGATGACATAGTTCAGCTAAGTGTATATTTAAAAAGGTGATGAAATACAAATACACACATGCAAACGCATATACATACTTGTGTTACTTATTGATATTAATTTTATATAGAGTGCTTAGAGTATAATATGAAAGAGATTTTTACTCAGTGTCCAGTGTTGATGGCCTTTGAAAATAGTTTCCATTAGATATATGCTTCATATGTCATAGGGTTGACATCTTATTTTTTTGAATGTACAGTTGTTTGATTTCTAAATTATCGTTATTGTCATCATTGGCCTTCTCCTTCCGCTTTTATGGGAGTTCTAGCGGTCAAATTCAGTTTGTCATGCCTGTGTGAGAAGAGCTTTATCCACTAATTCCTCTTACCAGTCCTGTTTCTTTTTTAGGTATAGTAGAAATCACAACCACATGTTCTTTTTAGTACTCAAGTTTTGTACTTGATTTTAGTATGAGTATACTGTGATAAATTTATTTTAAAAATAAAGTAAGTGGTTCTGTTGTGATTTGAATAATTATGGCCACCATAGGCTTCTCTATCTGACTGCTTAGTCATTTAGGGAGTAGCACTAGTTTAAAGGGATTAGAAGTTGTTGCCTTGTTGGAGGAAGTGTGTTATTTGAGATGGACTTTGAGATTTCAAAAGACACAGCACAGTCTCTCTCTCTCTCTATGGATCAGGGCGCAGTTCTCAGCCACTCAGTGCTTTGAGTACCACAATGCTCCCATCATGCCCAGACCAAAATGTAAATGAACCAACCCCTGAAAACTGCAAGCAAGTCCCAGTTAAATTCTTTCTTTTATAAGAGTTACCTTGGTCATAGTGTCTCTTCATAACAATAGAACAGTGACAAAGACAAGTTCCATAGCTGAGAGGATAAACTGTAAAATTACCTTTAACTTTCAGCTTAAATAATAGAAAAAGAAAGACTATGAAAATATATGGGGCTGGACAGATGGCTCAGAGGTTAAGAGCACTGATTGTTCTTCTAAAAGTCCTGAGTTCAATTCCCAGCAACCACATGGTGGCTCACAACCATCTATAATGAGATCTGGTGCCCTCTCCTGGCTTACAAGAGTACTAAAATCTTTTTTTTTTTTTTTTTTTTTTTTTTTTTTTTTAGAGTATTGAGGGCTGGAGAGATTGCTCAGTGGTTAAGAGCACTGGCTGCGCTTCCAAAGAATGCAAGTTTGATTCCCAGCACCTACATGGCAGCTCACGACTGTCTGTAATGCCCATTCCAAGGCATCTGACACCTTAACACTAATGAACATAAAATAAAGTTAAATAAACAAAAAGATGAAAATTAAAAACAAATAACATAGGAAAATATATAAAAAGGAAGGTGCAGTTATTCTAAAACTCTTCTAATAAAAACATAAGGGAGGGAAAGATGTTATGTGGTTCTTATCTGTTTATGATGTAGCCTTCCATTATAGCATCTATAGTGTTAATTGTTCATTGCACCCTCACTTGATCCACACTTGGGAAAGAAATGATAACAGAAGTAGGAACAAGGATGACAAGGTGCTGAACATTCTCTTTACCAAGAAATGAATCTGCACAAACACTTATAAACAATGAAAACCAGAAGCACAACTTTTTCTGCCAAATATTTGAAAGGTATTTGAAAGAAAATATTTGAAAGAAAAAAAAAAGTAGGAAAAGAATCTATCTTAATGACTAAAAGTATAGAACCATTTGAATACAGTAATAGATAGAAGTTTGAAGTTGTCTTAATTATAAAAGTGCTATCTTGATATTTTACCACATGATAAAATAATATACATTTAAATCAATTATAGTATATATAATAATACAATGCCTAAATCTATATGTATTTTAATTTTAAAAACAGATCATTTTATAGGCTAGATCGTAATGCAACATAATCATTGGGAAAATAATGATATTTTCTTAAATTCTTTTTTCACCTTCCTTTACTATAAATTCTAAATCTTAAAAAAACATACTAAGTCATTTTCTAAGCTCAGGTCATTATTTGGACCCTAGCCTAAACTTTTTTTAAATTATTTATTAATTACACTTTATACACTTTGTATCCCCCCTGTAGTTCCCTCCCTCCTCCCCTTCCAATCCTTCCCTTCCTCTCCCTTCTCCACACATGCCCATCCCCAAGTCCACTGATAGGGGAGGTCTTTTCCTTCCTTCTGATCCTAGTCTATTAGGTCTCATCAGGAGTGGTTGCATTGTCATCTTCTGTGGCCTGGTAAGGCTGCTCCCCTCTCAGGGGAAGGTGGTCAAAGAGCAGGCCAATCATTTCATGTCAGAGGCAGTCCCTGTTCCCATTACTATGGAACCCACTTGTACACTGAACTGCCATGAGATACATCTGTGCAGGGGTCCTAGGTTATCTCTGTACATGGTCCTTGGTTTGAGTATCAGTCTCAGGAAAGACCCCTGTGCCAGATTTTTTGGTTCTGTTGCTCTCCTTGTGGAGTTCCTGTCCTCTCCAGATCTTACTGTTTCCTGCTGGGAGCCAAAGCAATCTATGGAAGCCAAAGCCAAAGCTATCTAGTGAAGACAAAGATATCTATGGAAGCCGAAGTCAATTAGTGAGCCAAGGCTATCTACGGAAGCCAAAGTCAAAACTATCTAGTGGAGACAAAGGTAGTTACTGAAGCCAAAGCCAAGTAGAGAGCAAAGGTCATTTAGTGGAGACCTAAAGCTATGTAGTGAAAGAGTTATCTAGACCCTAAATCATGGGTGATAGATTGTGAGGACATCCTTTGTTAGAGCATCTGTAAGATAGCTTAAGGGAACATCCTTATGGTATCTTGCAGGTACAATAGTTAACCCATGAAAGCACTCTTCCTGTCTCCTGAAGCAGCTAATTACCTTCCCCCTTTTCCTGCCTTCTCCCTATATAAGTTGGGTAAAAATTTCTAATAAATGAAGCCTTGATCAGACAAACAGACTTGCCTTCCTCCCTTGCGCTTCTTGTCCCCCCGCCAATTCCTTCCACTCTCCTCCCTTAGGAATCCACGTTCAAGCCCCTCTAGTCGGGGCCATATCCCCACTTCTTTCCTAAGATTCCATGCACTCTGCCCAATAGTTAGCCATAAGTCTAAGCATCTGCTTTGATAGTCTTCAGGGCAGAGCCTTTCAAAGGTCCTTTGTGGCAGGATCCTGACTTGTTCCCTCTTTTCTCCTTCTTCTGATGTCCATCCTCTTTGCCTTTCTGGATAGGGATTGAGCATTTTAGCAAGTTTCCTCCCTCTTGATTAGTTTCTTTAGGTGTACAGATTTTAGTAGGTTTACCCTATACTATATGTCCATGTGAATGAGTATATACTGTGTGTGTCTTTCTGCTTCTGGGATAGCTCACTCATAGCTTAAACTTTTCTTACTTGTTTGTTTGGTTGCAATTGCTTCTATTTTCCCTCATTCCTCCAGCCCATGCTAAATACTTCATATGGGTTGCATTCCTTTCCTTTTTTTTTTTTTTTTTTTTTTTGTATAAGGTAGCAAAATCATAGCCTGATCCCTCAGGCTGACCACAAGATGATCCAGGAAACTCATCTGCTTCTCCTTTTACCACTCATGTCCATTTCACATTCCAAACAGGAGGGATTTCTTTGCCTGTTTCCTTGCTTCTTGCTCTTGAACATCTCTCTCCTATGAGTCTTCCATTAACATCTGGTTCATCTTTAAGAATGCATGATTTCACAGGATATAACTTCCTGAACAGAACAGCAGGCTCTAAGATCAACAATCAATAAATGGGACCTCACGAAACCGAAAATCTTCTGTAAAGCAAAAGACACTGTCGTCAGAACAAAACGACAGCCTACAGTCCGGGAAAGGATCTTCACCAACCCTAGATCTGACAGAGGGCGAATATCCAGAAGAGTAAAGAATATCCAGAATATAAAGAACTCAAGAAGTTAAACACCAAAAAAAAAAAAAAAAAAAAAAAATCAACTAATCCAATAAAAAAAATGGGTACAGAGCTAAACAGAGAATTCTCAATAAAGGAATATCGGATAGCAGAGAGCACTAAAAGAAATTCTCAACATACTTAGTCATCAGGGAAATGCAAATCAAAACAACCCTGAGATTTCCTCTTACACACATCAGAATGGCTAAGATCAAAACTCAAGTGACAACACATGCTGGAGATGATGTGGAGAAAGGGGAACCCTCCTCCACTGCTGGTGGGAATGTAAACTTGTACAATCACTTAAGAAATCAATCTGGTTCTTTCTCAGACAGTTAGGAATAGTGTTACCTCAGGATACAGCTATACAATTCCTAGGCACATAACCAAAATATGCTCAAGTATACAACAAGGACATTTTACTCAACCATGTTTATAGCAGCTTTTTTTTTTTTTTCATAATAACCAGAATCTGGAAACAATCCAGATGTCCCTCAATTGAGGAATAGATACAGAAATTGTGGTACATTTGCACAATGGAATACTACTCAGCAATTAAAAACAAGGAAATAATGAAATTTGCAGGCAAATAGTAGGAATTAGAAAAGATCATCTTTAGCGAATTATCCGAGAAGCAGAAATACAGACATAGTATATACTCACTCATAAGTGGATATTAGACATATAATATAGGATAAGCATACTAAAATCTCTACACCTAAGGAAGCTAAGCAAGAAGGAGGACCCTGGGTAAGATGTTCAATCCTCATTCAGAAAGGCAAATGCGATAGACATTGGAAATGGGAGAAAAAAAGTGAACAGGCCAGGAACCTACCACAGAGGGCCTCTGAAAGACTACCCAGCAGGATGTTGAAGCAGATGCTGAGACTCATAGCCAAACTTTGGGCAGAGTGCATAGAATCTTATGAAAGAAAGGGAAGATAGGAAGACCTGGAGGGGACAGGAGCTCCACAAGAAGAACAAGAGAACCAAAAAATTTGGGCCCAGGGGTCTTTGCAGAGATCAATACTCCAACCAAAGACCATCCATGGAGATAACCTAGAACCTTTGCTCAGTTGTAGCCCATGACAGCTCAGACTCTAAGTGGGTTCCCTAGCAAGGGGAGCAGGACCTGTCTCACACATAAACACGGTGGCTAGCTCATTGATCACCTCCCCCTGAAGGCGGAGCAGCCTTACCAGGCCACAGAGGAAGACAACATAGCCAATCCTGATGAGACCTGATATCTAGAGTCAGACAGTAGAGGAGAAGGAAGGACCTCCCCTATCAGCAGACTAGGAAAGGTGCATAGGCTGAGAAGAGGGAGAGAAGGCGGGACTGGGAGGAGATGAGCGAGGGGCTACATCTGGGATACAATGTGAATAAATTATAATAAATAAAAAATTAAGAAGAATGCATGATTTTAATGAGATGGCTCTTCACTGGACATGGTTAGGTACATGCCCCTACCAGTTTTAAAGGCTTTCTTTGCACTATGAGTAGCCTCTTTGTATTATCAACTCTATAAGACCGTGTGAGGTTCAAGAGGACAAATCTGTTTCATTACTCAGTTTCATCCTGTGTCTGGTATGATGCCTAATATGCTTTCAATACATACTTTAAATAAATGGACAAATGAATAACAATAATATTGACCTGGAACATACATTGTATGTATAATTTATTTGTTTAATGTTTCACTCCTTTATTTGTATATACAGTTTTGAAATTGTATTGAAACGGCCATCTCTAAGTTTTGAAGCAGCCTAAGGCATAGGTGGGACAGAGGCACAGCTGACTGTTATAAAAAATTGTCCTTATTTGTAGGTTTATACAAGCTACCACAAGATCAGCTGCCTGTACACCTGTCTGTGTAGTAGGAGGCTTCAGAAGAAAGGGAGATGTTTATTAAACAAAAGAAGATTACACACTTTTTCAAAACAAAGAAGTTACAGGAAAGAGTTCTATGCTGAAAGAACAATGCACGAAAAGGAATGGGATCAAGAGAAGGCAACTTAAAATTTATAAAAATGCAAGCACAATTCTCAAAGTCCAAGTGGGGGAAGTGAGCTTTGATGTGAAAAATTAATTTGCAATGAGGACCATGCCAAAATTTTCCTTCCAAAATAGGAAAATTCAGGTTAGGGTGTTTATGTTTTAAAAATTTCAATATCACTACTGGAGTACAGTCTAGAATAAGTGCCTGTATTTTCCATGTAGCAATAGCAAAGTATTCTTAAGCCAGGCTTTACCACCAGTGAATAATCTCTGATTCTCTAATGCATCACCTCACTTTACCCTCCTTTATATTTTAATCTTCTTTCAAATAAATCCTGTTTCAATTTTATTTCTTTATCTTAACATTCTCAGACTTTAGAAAATAATTCAAATATTCTAGTAAGGGAATAAACTTGGAATTAGGCATAAAAGCATCACTGAAATTGGTTTTGAAGCCCTTCAGCTCATGAATTGTTGTTCTTGAATAAGGTGGACCCTGAAAAGTGGTAATTAACTTAAAAGTACTATAGGTAATCACCATTGTTCATATTCTTATTTTTTAAAAAGATGGTGATTTAGTCGTTGTAGGATTTCTCTGAAGTTGTATTTATTTCTCTGAAGTAGAAAATGATAAAGCAGAAAGCAGATAAATCCCATCTTAGCAGCTTTGTTAACAGGAGAAATAGGATAAACATGAGGTGTCTTAACGATGGTTGGGGCATTACAGAAGTATGATCACTCTTATCCACCCCTAATTCCTCCTCAATACCTGTCTCTTAGGATGTTTGCTTACTTCTAATTTCTTATGTCCTTCCAGGAAATTAAATAAAATTATGGCAAGTATAGTCTCTTTGAAATTGCAAATACCATATTGTTACTTTATATTGCCCCTTAACAATAAAAACACTAATTAAACTTTTATTGGGTTTTTTTTTAATTATCTTCTTTGTTGAAGGTGCATCTCTTCCTTTGCATTTATTGTTTATCTAGTCTGTCTACTCAAATATCTCCATCATTTGTAGGATGTTGTTACCACAAGCAATGTAACAGTGCATCTAATTTTTAATATATTCTCTCTCTTTATAATATGAACTATGGGTCACATATTATTATATTTTTTTGTACTTGCATTTGAGTATGTCTTTCTGTAGATGGAAAACACATACACATTGTCTTAGTCAGTGTTCTTTTGCTGCGAAGAGTCACCATGACCATGACAATTCTTATAGAAGAAAGCACTTGCACTTGGATCTTGCTTGCACTTCAGAGGTTTAGTACACTATTCTCGTGAAGGGGTAGATGGCAGCATGAAGGCAGACATGGTAGCTGACAGTTCTACATCTGAATCCAAAGGCAGTAAGGAGTGAGAGCAAGCCACTGAGCTTGGCTTGGGTTTAGGAAAAGCCACGTCCACCCCCAGTGATACACTTCCTCCTACAAGGTCACATCTATTCCTTCCAAATATCAACCTATGGGGTGGGGATATTTTCATTCAAACTACTACTTTTCCCCCCATTTTTATTTCTACTCATTGCTGTGTGCTCTGTTTTAAAGCATCAGTCACTGCTAAGAACCTGACACCTATGGCCATGGTGTTTGAAATATGGTCAGGTCACGAGATGTTTGGATTTTATGCCCTCCCCTCCTTTTTTTTAATGTGCATTTCAAAGAAAGATTTGAGGGTTTTCTTTATGATATGACTTAAAGCTCATCTTAGAATTAAAATTTATTAAGATTCTTTTCAATTTGCTTGTGAACAATTGAATTTTGATATTCATTACTTTAATTCATACTATCTTTATAATAAAAATACCCTTAACAAAAGTAGGTTTATTCATTTCCATTGCTTATATAAAGATTTACAAGTTACAATAAGAATTATCAAGCATAAAACAGACTTATGCTGAAGTTTAATGCATAACAATTATTAAGAGCCATGCAGTAGTAAAATAAAATATTTATTTGGTTACTTAAAACTGATCTCAGAAAGCATATCATGTCACACGTAAATATTTCCCTTCCTTGTAAGGAGTTAGTAACATAGCTAAAATATCATTATCACAGTTAATAATACTAACATTTAACAGTTCCTTACATCACTTTTTCTCAGTGTTTGTTTTGATCCAGGTATCTGAAAGGTGTTCTTGTCATTGTATGTAATGGCCTGTTTTTTGAAATTGATAGGATTCAAATGATAAATTGCACTTTTGATCTCTGTGACTTGACTGAAGTGAGACACAGCCAACTTAGTTTATACAGTGGAAAGTGAAATGTGCTGAAAACTGTCAGAATAAAGGTGGGGGAAACTAGGGATCTGTGCAGAAGAGGATGCAGAAACATTGTAAGAACCAGAGGTGGTAGACGTCTTCAGGAAATAGTGTCTTCAAGATACAACAGGACTGATCTCACAGAGACTGTGGTTGCCTGTGTGAGACCTGCCCAGGGTCAAACCAGTTAGGAGTCCTGCACCTTGAAGAGGAGGCTGTCACAAAGTCACATCCCTAACAAAGAAGCTATTTGCAATTGAAAACTGCTTTGGAAGAGAATATCAGTTTTCTCCAATGGAATGACCCCAGGTGGTAGACAGTTCCACTCCCGCAGGCCCCATGCTCAGGCGTTGTGGGCCAACACATAATGGACTCTGGTTTTTGCTCATACTTTTGTTTTGTTTTGATATTTTTGTCTTATTGTTTTCCATTTGCTTGTTTTTCTTTTTTTTTCTTCCTTTGGGGACAGAACGAGAAGGGAAAGAGAGAGAGAGGAGAGATCATGAAGTTGGATGGGAAGAGGTGGGGAGGGTCTAGGAGGAATAAGGAGAAGGGACCAAGATCAAAATATATTGCATGAAGAAAAATTTAATACCCCAAAAGATTTTACTCCTCGTTGGGGAGTAAAAATGGAAGAGCTAACACCCAAGTACAGACATCACATTATGTCTGCTCTGGGGTGACTCTTGCTGTCTTCACAATAAAACAAAACAACTACAAATACATATCCTATACATTTATACACGTCTGCCATTAATAACTTCTCTATCATCTTTCTATCTATCTATCTATCTATCTATCTATCTATCTATCTATCTATCTATCTATCTATCTGTCCCTATTGTCCACTGGTCATCTAGTATAAACAAACTGAAAGTCTTACACACTTTGACCTGCCCTCAAGTCTGCAGGCAGTATCCAGACCTACCCTTATCAGCAACCATCTATTGTTAACCCAATGTGTCTGTGGATGACAGTTCCTCCCGTTTATCAACTCACTGAAGTATTACTCTCAACTATATACTATCCTTAAAAACAACAAAACTACCACTCTAGAGATATCTAGTTTTGGCCCTCGACTCCTAACCCAGGTTGATTCATAGAGCAGTAGTATATTTTGTTATTCACTACCGATGGCAATCGCCACACAGATACCAGGTAAATATACAGTCATCCATTAATTATTTCTAATGAATTCCTGGGCTTCCTTAGATTTTTATCTCTCAAGGTCTTGCAATGGGACACACCAACTATAGCTCTAAATGTAGAAGGGAGTTTAGTTAGTATTAGCTAAGACCTTCAACATTATAAATTTATTTGGAGATGTATAAGCAAGTTCCTACTAGAGAAGGAAGAAATGAAAACACCACCACCACTATTTATTAAGTATAAGTAGATGTTAGTTATGGGAGCAGATAAAATTATATGGATTTGCTTTTTATAGCCTCTAAAGAGATTTTCAGAGTATGACCTTCCCAACAAATATGTACAGACAAGCAACCTACATGATTGGTGAGGTCAGTAATTCTGAACAGTGTGACGCTTTGGCTTGATATTCTAAGACCTGACATATTCATTGATGGGCATTGGTTCTGTATAAGTCACTGATGTAATGGGGCTTAGGGCAAGAACTGTTTTCCAAATGCACAAATAAATACTTTGTGTTTATCACGAAACTAATCTATTTTGTAAAGATTGTTATTTTTATTACCTTTTTTTAAGAATTGCAGTTAATCAAATGTCATTAAAAACTATACTATTTAACCAAGACACAACACTGAAATTCTTTAAAATGCCTGTCTATAGTTACTTTACATGTGATCACTGTTAGTATTTTGGAACACATTCTGCTCCTGGGTTACCTAGCAACTTAAGATGTCATCCTGCCTGCGGGCCAGGTAGCCACACCTGGAAGGCCTGGTTACCTTGCCCCTTAAAGGGCCAACCCCGACACGTGGTCCCTCTCTTACACACTCTCTCTCTCACTCTCCTCTCTTAGTTTCTCTCTCTCTCTCTCTCTCTCTCTCTCTCTCTCTCTCTCTCTCTCTCTCTCTCTCTCTCGGCACCCCTTCCCTTTTCTCGCTCTCTCTTCATGTCCTGCTCCCCCCTCCCTCCATATCCTCCTAATAAACCTCTTGCAGAGATTATCAGTTGACCAGCCTCACGCTTTTTTAATTACTAACAATCACAGAGCAAAATTAATTTCCAAGTGAAAGTTTCTCTTGTAACATATATTCTATTTCTTTTCTATGTTCTTATCCAAAAAACAAAATCTCTACCAAGACTAGAGTCTTACAGCAGCACATTTTTCATTGCTTCCTTTACTCTTATGCTTTTTCAAAGGATTCCACATTGTGCTTTAATGTGATATTGGAGGTGAGTTTCATTTCACAGTCCACACAAATGCTATCCGAGCAGACCTCTATTTCATGTCAGTGAAAAAATATTGAATTTTAAGGTTATCTTTTACAAAAAGCTGTGCTTCTAACACAAAATCACACAAATATGAAACTAAAGAATGGAAAATTGAGAGAATGTGTGGTGGAGTAAATAAGGTCTAGGTGCATCGTGTTAGGTGGTGGTTATTACATACGCCATGGTCGGCACAGATTTCGGTTGGCTAGCCTATGCTAGAACCTCACCTTTCAAGCCTGCTCCTCTGAAGGTGGCTATTTCAAATTTCCTACTCTCTTGCCGGGCAAGCATGCATACTCAATTTTAGTTCAGTATTTCTCAGTGTATTAAACACCTCTTTTCAGATTTGAGCTCCATTAAATGCACGTTGCATCATTATCACGATCTTTGCAAATTTTAAACTCCCTGTTGATTCATTTTGCTCAGACTCATTAAAAGTTTGGCATCAACGGTAACCTAACGTCAGGCTTCATATAGCCATAAATTAAATATACCTAATTGCTGGGTGACATTCATAGGTTTTCTCCCTCTGGTGGACACACAGGAAATGAGCTACACCCTTTAACTGAGAGGAAATCTAAACATTCCTTAATGTGAAAAGAAAGGCTAAAAATATAATCCCGTTCAAATTAAAGTCTGAGAAAGATAGTTGAATAGAATTTTTAAGAAGGCATCAAGAAAGAAATCGAAATCTGTAGGAACAGACTCTAAAGACAACAGAAAAGCAATGGGCCTGTCTTTCGAATGCCCATTTTAAGTGTTATGATAACCATGAGATGTAAACCAGTATTATGATTTTAACCAAACAGCTTTTCAATGGATTGTAGAGAGTTTCTATCTGGCAGTTAGAGTAATTTTAATTTCCACTAACCGTATGTTGTTCAAAGAGGGAAGTTCCTTGAAATCTCATTATTACGATTAAACACAAGTAGTAACATTTGCTGCAGATATACTTGGAGAAGCTACGAGGCCTAACACATAGCAGACATCAGGCCTGTTAAACATCAAATGAAAATGGCAAACAGTATTTGTTGAGAGATCTTCACTAGAAAGAAAAAAAAATCTTCTGGAAAAATAAACTTTTTTTTTTCCTTCAGTTTCAACCTACCTGCGTATACTCTAGACTCATACTTTCTCCCTTTGTCTAACCAACAATATACAAGTCCAACCAACTGTATACCCAATGTATATTTTGATGACACTTGAATTGATGCATATGCCCAAGTAGCTTTACATTAGATCCTAATAACTTCAGCTCTGGTGTTTGCTCTTAGACAAAATCCAGCTGCTGACGCATCATCCCCGTTTCTAGATCCTGCCACTGTTTTCTAAGTACGAATTAACCCCACTGCCAGAAACCCTCATGGAGTGTATTTTGTGATGCTTATTCCATAGGATATAAATAAGAATTCTTCTCTTGAAGTCATTTGCTTGAGATAAGTTTAATTATTATTCACATTCTCTGGTTCAAGGAGTGACCCATTGGTGTATTATGTGTAGCTGATACATAATATTGTACACATTCAAAAGGTACAGAAATCACTAACTCATGGATAATGTACAGTAATCAAATCAGAGTCTGTGCCATGCCCATCTTTCCAGACACGTAAAAGAGAACTCTGAGCTTTTCTTTTCTCTCTTCTTTTGTCCCCTTACATTTCTTTTTAGACAGTTCAGTATATAGTCCAGGCTGGCCTCAGATCTTCAGTTCGTAGTCCTGATTTTGATTCCCCAGTGTCCGATTTACAAGCATATACGATCATATCTGCTCAAGATTTTCAAGGAAATAAGTAATTATACAGATAATCGAACTCTGAGACAGCCCTGAAGTGTGTGTAAAAGATGAAACCACCTCTAATCTTGTCTCCTAAGCTCTCTTAACATTTTACGTTTTGTTATATTCTGAATCCCTCTGTGGGCTTAAAACTGTGAGTTTTTACTCCCAAGACATCTAGTTGCTTAACTGCATGTCTAAGTGAAGTGGCATAACCACTTAAGTGAAATAAGACCGGAGATTAAAACAAGTCAGTACTCTGCTCTTCGTTATCCCGCCCAGCATTTCATTGGAACCCCATTTCTAGAAACAACAGTTTTCCCTTCTCAGTGTTCTGTTTGAGACTCCAGTGGCTTGGATGTACTTGAATGCTTTCATCCAACATTCACTTTCTTTCTCCCACTTGAGACCCGGGCTTAGGTCTAGATTTATTAGCCTGCCACCTTACTTCACATGTAATCTCCTGCCTTCACTTGGCATCAGACTTTAAAGTGCTAACAATTCTAATTTTTCTAAGCAACATCAGTTACTTATTTATAGTTAATCCTTTTAAAACAGTATCATTATAGATTAGTCACAGCTTCATCATATTTTAGTTAACTCAGCTTCTGGCTTTCGTGGTTTTAATAGTTGCTCTTATTTTTTGTTTATTTCCATTTTTTTTCCCTTTCAATCGGCTGCATATGGACAGCTTTGCATCCCATTTCCCTCTGTATCACTCCTCCAAGGCCCTTGTTGCTGTTGCCATGCATGTCTTCACTGGAGTGACTCCACTCTGGCTGGCTGCAATGCTGCATCCCTTAGTTATATGAATTAATTAATATTCCCTGACAAGTGTGGATGAGCTCCACACTCCTGACCTTGGTGCCTCTGAGTGGTTTCAGTTTAGAGTTGCTCGCCTGCTCTCTGTTCCTTCTCTGAAGGCACTCAGCAAGCAGAGCAATGAGGAAACCTCAGTCAGCTCTGAGGACAGTTCTAAACTCCTCTTTCTTCCTTTCAGGTACCACCATCTTGTGGCTGAGGCCCCTCCATCATTTTGTCACTACTATTACTTTTCTTTTGATTTAAATCTTAAGTGCATTTTTTACACCTCACTGAAATGGTAATGGCTTTCTGAAAGGAGAGCATATCCATGCTATCACGTGCAGCGTGAGGTTAGGAAAAGCCAGCTCACGAGACAATGAGGAACATACAATCTGATGCTATTAGCACAGGCAGTTGATATACATGAAGTCCGGCACATCCACCAGGTAGAGCATAGCACACTGATATATTCCTCTAGACTCCTTTTGTTAGTAGATGCAGAAGAGAATTAGGTAACAGTACTGGATTAGCCAACCCTGTTTTCTGCCCATGCTCATACCCACGAGGCCTCACCCTTCTTAGATGCCCATGCAGTTGTCTCTGAGAATTTCTAAAACCAGCAAACAGAAATTATAAATTTTCATAAAAATATATACTAAGTTCTCAATATGCTCTACCAGAGACAGTACAAACCAGTGAGTGATGTTCCCTACATGAAGATTGCTATTCTAGCAACAAAAGACACACATCTGTCCACTTATGTGCAATCTAGCTTAAATGCTACTGAAAACTAAAATGTGTCTCAGATGAGGAGATGGGGGTTTGCTTAGGGAGGAAGTGGCTGCAGTTTAAAGTAGGGTAATTAAAATGGCCTCTATTGAGAGGGTGATGTTTTTCTAAAATACAAAATAAGTTGAGGGGGTTGTAGCAATTTTGGTATATTGGGGTGGTTGAGGCAAGTATTAGAGCTTTTAAGCAGTGATTCTCAGCCATTCTAATGTGACCCTCTAATACACTTCCTTACATTGTGGTGACCGCCAACAATAAAATTATTTTAGTTGCTACTTCATAACTGTAATTTTGCTACTGTTATGAATCATAATGTAAATACAGATTGTATTTTCCAATGGTTTTAGGTGACTCCAAAGTAAGAACCTCTGGCCTAAAGGCACAAATGAATAGATTAATATGCCATAGCATTCAGAACAGAACATCTAAAGGAAGGAAAATAAAATAGGGTCAGATCTCATGGAGCTATATGCCAAGGTTTCTGACCTTTTCTCAACTAAGTTGCAGTATCAGGAGAGTATTGCTCAAGTTGTAAAAGATCACTCTTCATATCAAGAAATGATGCAAATACATACTTAATTATGAATACATACTTAAACATTGGCACTTCTAGACACTGGCATACTCCTCAGCACTGAAAAGAAATGAGCTATCAAGCCATGAAGAAACTTATACACAAGAAATTTACATACATCTTTAAAACTCCAAGGAGCCAAGCCCAAAAGCCTACAATTGTGTGATTTCAAATGACTGCTCTGCTGGAAAATGCAAAACAGGGGAAATAATGAAAAGATCACTGGTGGCCAGGAACTTGGTTAAGTGGAACACAGGGATTGTCATAACAGTAAAACTGTAAGCTACCACAGTGGTGGTATTTGATGCCAAAGCAAATCCACCAAACCCATAAAATGTGCAACACTATATTGAGTGATGATGATGTGTCAAAGTGGGTTTATCAGGTGAAGGGCATAACTTCCAGTGAGGGGTAAAATACTATGAGATCTTGTATGTGTATGGGAACAGGGAATATGGAAAATGTCTCCACCTTCTCCTCAGTATTTGTGCAAATCTAAAGCCATTCTACATCTTTGAAGGATTTTCCTGGCTACTATGATGTCAATAGAATACCTGAGAACAAAAGTGGGCCTAGCTTAGAGCTAATGTAGGACTCCAGCAAGGACTCACAGTGCTGGGTCATACCCGAGCTATCACAGGAAATCTTCAGAGGCTGGGAATTCTGAAAGCGGCCTCAACAACACTTTTGGATGACATAGTTATATGAAGTGAGAAGACAGGAGGCACACGTTGCTGACTGAGCTACAGGAGGGCTGGAAACACTTTGGTAACGCAGCTGAGACAAGATTGGAGTGAGGTTTAGTTACGTGAATTTGACAGTCAGGTGGATACGTCAATGATGTTACGAAGCAAACTCGCCAGCTGTAGGCAGCTAGTGTGGAATCTGCTGTGGATCATCCTGCCCTGCCTCTGCCCCTGCCAAACAGTGCTTGGAAATCTCTCATTCCTACTTTTCCAGTCAGTCTTCAAGCAGAAAAAGGCATCTAGAACAAACTTTCTTGTTATGTTGTTAAAAAAAAAGCGAATCCTGAGAGACCAGGAAAAGACTGGGTTCAGCAAGGACAGTGAGATCCTTCCCCTTTCTCTACACATATCACCATTTCCTATGGTTTACTTCTTAAGCTGTCTTCTGCCTCCGGGTACCCTTTCTCTGTTCTCCGACTGGGGAATGAAACTTGTAATCTCCCCTTTCATTTGTTTTCCTCTGTCAATTTCAAACAGAATTTTCTTTTCATGCTCTCATTTCAGCTTTGGCTCAAATACTCTTCCTCTAGTCACACCTGAATCTATGCCCGAGCCGCTGTTAAATTATTTATTTTATCCTGCCTCTCTATTAGAGGCTGGATGAAGCTGGAGATGTTGGGGCATCAAATAACATGCTGTGAAAGACAGGGGGAGGCTAAGCTGACGCAAATGAATCTAGCACGTACTTCCACCACCTTAAGAACTAAAATGTTAATGGCACCTAGTTAAAGACTGTAACAAGGCAGTGCTGCAGAGTCTACTAAGTGACTATTAAAACCTCCCTTGAGTCAATTCTTTTTTTTTTTTTTTTTTTTTCCTGCCAACCACTCTTTCACCTGCTTGGAAGTGTTGTGACTCTACAGTAGGTCTCCAGGAATTTCCACTAAGTCAAGTAATTGTGCCTAAAATGGACCGTATTTGCAAATATCTCTAACACATTATAATATTGATTCTGGCTAAAATCAGTTTGCTTTTAGAATTTCTTCATATGGAGGTGGAGGACCTAATGCACCAAAACACGGAGCAGGGAACAGTTCAGTGTTCTGAGCAGGAAAGCAGGCGCCAGCTGTTGAACTGCCAATCATTTCTGTACCTGGAAAAAAAATAGGGAGGGGTGATCTCTCAGGTGAGCATACAGGCAGTACACAGAGGAGATGAAATCTGTCCTTTCTGGGATCATTGGAGCAACAGAAATTTATTTGCGAGCCTGAGAAAAACATTTGGGGCCCCTTGTCTCTGCACAGTGATAGCTGAGTCCGTAAGGAGAAAACTCCCCAGAATGACCTGCCCACACCATTAGTGGCTTACTCTCGTGGAAGTCCTCACAAGGCAGCAACTGAAACCAGAAGGAAACATTCTCTGCGAGGGCCCATGAAGATAATTCCGGTAAATACTAATGCTGTTTTTGCTAATGGTCTCATCCTAGGAAACCCGAGTCTCATAAAGAAATTGGACTATTACTAAACTTCACTGTGTCACGTTTAGGTTCTCAAAATGCAACCAATACAAAGTAGCTCGGTGTTATCTTATAATAAGTAATAAGCATGTTGAGATAGGTGGTGACAAAGCACACATGATAAAGACTGGAATTCTAAATTAAAAAAAAAACTTTCAAATTGATGTTCTCACATCTAGATATTATGTACAATACAGCCATTAAGCAAGTATTTGCTTTCACAAAGTGGTAACCTTGAGAGACCTTGAATGATTTCCAGTGGCTCTTTTGGAAATCAGTATTTCCTTGAAGGGCTATTTTTGAGTCACTGGAAAAAATCAATAGTAACATTTTATAGCCTTCTCTTTTTTGCATACTTATTCTTTTTATCCTGGGTATTTGTTTAATTCTGAATTACATTGACATTTTTATATATTAACTTAAACTGAAACACAAGCACTCCCACATATTTACATATTGATTACGTCTGCTTCTGAAGTGTAATGGCAGGGTCATCGGGCCCCCTAGAAGTGGTACAGGCTACTTAGTCAATGTTGTTTCTCTCTGTCCTCTCACAAAAGAGGACATCTCCACTCATCTTCCTTAAGGCCTCAGCCTTGGTAGTATCCAGAAGACTACAAAATCATGCCATAGTTACCAGCAGAATTCAGACTACTAGACATTGGCTCACTGCTGGAATACATATGCAGGTTACTAAAATGATTACTTTATGTGGATTATGATAACTTAGAATTCAGTTTTTAGTAATATGTATTTGCTTTATTTCTTATCTTCCTGGTCCTCAGAATAAACCATAATAACACAATTATTACTACTATACATGAGAGACCGAAATACTAAATATGTTTCACTTCTTGCTCTGATGTTTTCTTGAAATGAAGCTTTAATGAACTAACCCACCCCTATGCAATTATTATATTTACTTAACTCACTCTTCTTCAGCAATAGAATAAGAATGGTATTTATCTCTGTAGATGGAACATTAATTGTCTGAAGAAAGAAACTTAGAAAAAGTTTCTTCTTTCTGAAGAAAGAAAACATAGGTAAACTTCATGCATATATGGTGTTTAAAATGAGCCAGGGATACAATAAAGGCTAACGGCTTTCACGTAGCATCAACTACGGTGCCATGTTAGGAACATGTAACAATTTAAGTCTGTAACATCGCCTTCTTATCAGTTCAACTTTAATGGTTATATAATGATTTGCATCATCATTATTAAATATGACAAAAATCAGTAACTACAAGCATAGTGAGTTAAAACCTTTCGAAGTGTATGAGCTTGGACCGAGGTCTACTAAGCTATGGTATGGCATCAGAGTCAAAGCTTATTTTATACAATCTCCTCACCTCTGTAATTACCTCCATTCAGAGCTCATGCAAAGGATGGTAGCTATTTTCCAGACAGACTGCTACTGATGTAGTCAGCGCAAATTCAGCAGGAACTTAGCGTACTGCCTGGGAACGTTTGGCCACTGGCTTGAGACATTTATTGTTTATGTTAGTTTTAATTGATTTCTCCTGCTGACATCAATATTGTGATCTGGGTGATATGATTCTGACATTTGGTCCCTGTGGTGGGGAAATATTACCTGTTTACTGCAAATGTGCCTGTCGCTTTTATGGTTGCTATGAAAATCATAGGTGTTTTATTGATAAACTAATTAAACCAATGGTCTTAGAAATCTTGAAAACTGAAGATAGACCAGTTGGTATCTTTTTTCAGAGAATGTTTATATACAAATTCTTATGGTTAAGAGTGGACGGAGCAGGGGGGTTGTTTGTTTGTTTGTTTATAGGGCATGCATGGAGGTCAGAGCACAATTTGCTAGAGTCGGCCTTCACCTCCCATCAAATGGATTCTGGGAATTAAAATCGGATCCTCAGTCTCTTTAACAACTGCCTTTACCCAACCAAGCCATCTTGTCAGTTTTATGTTTATCTTTTAACAAGTTAATGAAGTTTAAATGTATTGGGAAAACCAGATGGTTTTGCCGGAAAATTGTTGGTAGAGGAACATTTATTATTCAATTTTGTAAAACCCACACATTTGTCACTGAGTTTTTATAATTATATTCCAGATTTTGTATATGATTGATAATAATTCCAACAGATTGACTTACTTTAGCCTCCGTTTTCTACCTCTGTCTTTTCGCACCCCTCACTGGCATTGGGAAAGGGGGAAGGAGGAAGTCTCACTATGGCTTTGTACTTAGGTTTAGCAGCAGCTGGATCCTGCAGTTGTCCCTGCTGCTGGGATTACAGATAGGTATCACCATACTTGGTCATACTTCCCTTCTCCATCGGTCCCTCCTCACATAGAGGAATGCCAGAAGGCCTGAATGTGGGCCATGTTCTATCATATGCTAAGCGTGAGGCTTCTTCTGTGAATGTCTTTGCTTCTGCCTCTTCAGAGCATTGACAAAGATAGCAACATTTTTTTTTTTCAGAGAACCCTTGGGGAGAACAAGTGAAAGCTGAGGTATGCACACCTGGGAAATGCTGAATCATCTGCCATTAGCAGCTCGTTCCACACAGTGTGTGAATGAAGCCCACTCTCTATCCCTTTCTAAGATGCCATAGGGTATTTACATTAGGCATATAAACAAGACAGAGAAAATCTATAACAGATCCTGTAATAAAAGAATCCTGAGCCACCTACAAGGAGAAAGAGTTGAATATGTAAAGACTTGCTTCTAGTCTCTATCCTCTCGAAGTCCTCCTTCCTCTCCCAACTGAAAGCACTCACATTTAATCACTGCTGGCAAACAAAGAAACAAAAAAACAGTTCTTCATTTTTTTTTCCTTCTGAAAAAGGAAAGATAGAAAATCATCTGTGAAACTTCAGAAAAAAAAAAAAAAGATGAGATTAGAAACTACATAGCTGGAAGGCAGCTTTCCTGGGTTGTGATTCCTGGGAGGCTAAAACAGAGTGAACATCCCTTGAGGGAGGAGAGACAGAGGTCTCATCAGGGACCAGTGGGATGAGGGTGGGCAGACAGCTACACAAGTGTCAGAGTAAACTGTATTGCTCATTAAAGTGTAGACAAACATGGAGTTATCTCTTCTCTCTAATGAATGCTAGGTCACTTACTTCCAGCCTTACCTGCCTCCCATTCACCTCCCAAACCTCCAATTTATTTCCCTTCATATCCTTAAATGCTTACTTCCTCGTACAAATGGGCTTCTATTCTGCTTTTCAGATTTACAACCTTATTTTCCACGAGATCGCAAGATTGCCCTTATTTTTGTGAATTGATTATTTTTGTTGATGATACGTTGTAAAAATCACTTGACATTAGCTGTCAAATACGAACTAAAACAATCTAACGACCTAAAATTCTTTAATTTATATATGTATATTTTAATTTGGAAATCACTGCAGTATCTATTTCATTGTTTTACAGGCCTCACTTTGCATAGTGGAATATAATAATCACAATGATGGAGAGTCTTAGCCTAACATCAGCTAAAACGTGCATAGATTCATCTAAGAAGAGGCTCACTGTATGTTCTCATTATTCATCTTTGCCGGGACACAATTGGGGAAGGGGGATGGAGAAAACTAACCAGCTGCAGATCTTCTGCAGTTTCTGTTGATTTATCAATTAGACTAGCACCCCGCCTCCCCAGAACATTATTAAAATAATAGGTAACAACCTGAAGTTGACAACAAGTTCAAGTAAGGTATCATTTCATTCTTAATTCAAGCGATAGGAAAAGAAAAACAGCTAAATAACTCTAAGATTAAGGCATGAGAGAAAGGAGCAGGGGCAAGTGAGACGTTGGCACACTTAGGAAAACCTAAGGGGGCTGAGTGGATGTTGCTGTGGGTTGTAGAAGACATGATAATGCAGAACTGGACACAGAAGACAGTGTAGTGTAGGGATGAAGAAGATGAAGGAAGGAAGGAAAAACTGTCATTCTGTTGCTGGATGGGGAACAGGAGGTGTGCCCATAGCACAACAGAAAGGGATGGTTTAAAGTCTCTATGAAATGACTCCATGCCCATGAGCTTTTCATGCATCTCCAATATCATACTAAGATTCTTGCTCTTCATCTCCTAGTTCCTTAATTCCTGGACTTCTTATTCCTTCTGTTCTCATATGAGGTCTGTATGTTAGGGCTTCCATAGCAAAGAACCACAAGCTCCTGTCTTCTGAGACCTCCCTCCTCAGCTTGCAGATGGCCATCTTTGCCTTGTGTCTTCATAACATCAGGCCTCTGTTCCTGTCTGGGTGCTGTTCTTCCTTTGAGCAATACCAGTCAGACTGGATTAAGATCCACACTGGTTACACAATGTTTATTGAACTGGCTTTCCGAAGGCTGTGTCTTCAAGTACTTCCATATACAAGGATACTAACTAGTTAGACTTGATAAGATGAATTCACAACGTGGCCCATGGCAAGGTGTGTTTGAGGGGTTATTTCTCCCCCTCCTGTGGAACTCCATAGAGCAAGCACAGACACAGGAGGAAAGATTGAGTGTGATAAATGTCAAAGTGTCTTCTATCTGATCCAATGGCTACGTAGAAAGTCTTCTGACTCTAGGATACCTACCTGATTCAAGAGCTTAGCTCCTAGGAAGTAGGATCCATTTATCTGAGTGCTGAGTCAGCATAGTACTGTGAAAAGATGCCATCACTGGACCAAGAGATTCTCTTCTGGTCTCATGTGTTTGGCTGAGATCCCAGAGCCCTTTCTCAGAGGTGATAGCTCATCAGACATTGCTAGGGACTATGCTGGCAATGCCTTTTTCAGTGTGTCGTATAAGAATGCAGAACCCTGTGTCTACTTTTTTTTTCCTCTTTAGTATTTCTAATCTAACAAATTGGCAACCCAAGCAATGTAATATTGGCAGCAAATGCTATATATATAAAATTGCCTGCTTTATATATTTTAGGAATAGTAAAGTTCAGTCAGTTCTAGCCTTTAATAATCAGTTAAAATTTTCCTTTTGCCTTTTCACTTTTGAGGCCAATGTTTGTGAGATTCTGAGTGTCAAATCTCTGACCCTTATGTCAAAATAACAGAGCAATTTAAATTAATATATGCAATAAGTAGTGATATTAAAGTGAAATAACTTTTGAAGAAATAAAATAAAGGTCCAGGAGGAACCAAAGGTTAATACATCAAGTGTACTGCATCCATTAAGATGCTTCCAATGGCCTACTTCCCACATCCTGTGTCCGGGGTGGAAGAATATTCTCTGTGTGTCAGAGGTGGTGGGGAGTCGAGGACCCTCTTCTCTACTGTAGTAGCTCATCAATGTCACTCAAGTGATTTGTATTTATTTATTCCCTCTTCTTAATAAGTGGGTGTGTGAAAAACTCAAAAAACATACTCCCGTACTTGGAGTAGGCCCGTGAATCACTCAGTGGCTTTGCTCAGGCTGTGAGCACACACTTTGTAGGAGATGTGGAGGTAGGTACATTTGGTTTGGTCCTCACTGTATTTTGCAGGAATTAAAGGATCAGTGAGGGCTCTCATTTTCTGGCACAGTAAATACTTAGGAAGGAAACAGTTGTGTTGAGAGTGGAAAAATATAATAATGAAAGTCTCATCTAGTATGTAAATATAGTGTGGGCCCAGGCTGCAAACTGTCCCAAAATATTGATTCTCTGGAATTCACTTCCTGAAATTACCAGTTGGCACTCCCTAGGATGACAGAGAATGCCACTGTCCAAATTCCTCTTCTGTGTTTTGTGCTGGCAAGGAGAAATAAGAATGCCAAAAGGCAGGCCCCTAGGTCAACATTTGCAGCACAGACTGCCTTCTCAGCAAGGGGAGCATGCCCAGACTGTCAGGGAGCTGGGCAGAGGAAGGCGGGACCAAGAGAACGACAGCTGAGAAGAGGCAGTTTAGCCTATGCCCTCCTAGCTACACAGCAATGGAAGAGGCACTGCCTGAGAGTTTGAGTATTTCTTAAAAAGTAAGAACCAGGTGCTTTAACACGGGGCTTGTGAGAAAGGATGGAAAATGACAGAATTTAAGATCCTAGGATGCAATCCCTGACACCGGGTATGTGCGTGTGTGTATAAATATCTGAATGTTCGTAAGTGATGTTTTGTAGCATGGGATGAGGTGGCAAGGATACGAGCAGTCACACCTAATTTTAACATGTATCTACCCCCATTTAATAGCAAAGGTCTACTTGACATACTGGCTAAGGGAGAGAGAGAAGAGCGGATAACCTCTAAGAGAATAAATATCCTCTGATGATCACATTCTGAAGTTGATATTTATGAAATAAAGATCTGAAAAAGTCTCAAATTATTGCTTAGGGTTTGGTAGATCTGATGTAAACATTAGCTTTTTTTTAGAACTAAACTTCTTTCTGGCATTTATTTATTTATTTATTTATGTCTATGTTTACAATGACTTCAGCTCATTCAGAGGTTGTAATTCTAAGACCCAGGCATTTTAAGGTCATCTATGCAGATTAGTAAAGCAATGTGTTAGAGTTAATGTTTTGGGTTTGTTTGTTTGTTTGTTTGTTTGTTTTCCACTCTGAGATTGGTCAGGCAAGTTCAATAGCAGTGAACCACAGTGCAGCAAAGAGGAAAATATTATATATTCACACCTATAACAATGCTTCTCAAAAATTGTAGCTGAATAGTCAGGTAGTATGATATTTAAGATATAGAAACTTTTCTTAAGATTTAAGGCAGCCTAATGGAAGAGTTTTCCTCAGAGGGAGGGAAGGGCCAAGAAAATAAGGCCACATGATCTTTAGAAATAAAAGTTTACTTGGAAGAAAAAAAAATTACATTTTTTTAACTAGCTCTATTTAATTAAAAAAAAAAAAAACAGGTCAATATTTCCATGCATATCCCTTTGACAAACAGTTTGCTAGGTTTAGTGACCGTAATTTCCTGGATGCTACATGAAAAGCGATTTTTATTTTAGAAGAGAGATCTATTTGTTATTGTAGAATTTAATTATCCTTTTCCAAACAATAATGTCTCAAATAGGTAGTTTCTTATCCTTGTTTAAGTAATGACTTCAGGATAAAGCATATAGAAAAAAAGAGTCACTAAATATTTTTCATATATATATATATTTGAGATTTTCATTGATTATTCATTCATGATCATAATTACTCTAATCCCTTCTGGAAACTACTCTTAGGTCAACCTCCCTTCCCCAGGCCAGACCATTCCAAGATTCATATCCTCCTCCCCAGCCACTTCCAGGCCCACCCCTACCTCTCCACCTGCTCAGAAGAACTTACTGTCTCCTCAGTCCCACTTGTGCTGCCCTCCCGTAGGGTCCATCCCCTGGAGCGTGGTTGACCTACCACATCCCTGTGACCAGGGGCCACACTTGGAAGGAAATTTGCTCTATCTACTACCCTCAGGAACCATTAATTACCAAAAGCTCCTCAGCTAGGAATGAGGTAAGGTATACCCCTCCCCTTTCCATGCTGGAATATTGACTGGCTTGTTCTTTTGCCGTCAGCCATAGCTGTTCCCAGTTCATGAATGCAGCCATCCCGTCATGCCCTGAAGACACTGTGTTGTTCTAGGTCTCCCTAGCCTCTGGCTTTTACAATCTTCTGGACCTCTCTTCTGCAACGGTCCCTGAATGTTGTGTGGAGGTTGATATAGATGTCCCTTTTGTAGCTGAACACTATAGACCCTTAAGAATACTACACATGCAAGCTACACTTCTTAGCTTTTGTTGTGGTTGTTTTGTTTATTTGTTTTTATTTCTTTAACTTACTTGGCTGATTTTCTGTTTTATATATTAAGAGTTCCACACTGGCCCATGTTTCTGAAAGGTAGCCAGGTTAATTTTTATCAAGAACTCTGGGCAACTGTGTGATAAAGTAAAATCTAGGAGGGAAAATCTCACCATCTCTGAATGAAAAGATAATGCTTAAGGGTGAAGAAATGATACCCAATTATAGACACCAAGAAAAAGTGAAGTGATAAGTGCTTTTCATTCTCCTTACAGATAAGACTGGCTGCTGCAAATAACTTTTTTTTCCATTTTTTTTAACCCCGTGTGAAAATTGGAAAATGATGGGCAGGCCATGATTTTGGACAGATAGGATGGGTGCTGGCAGAATCAGGATTCCTTGGTGTTTCTACAGAGAAAGTACATCAGAATTGAATTTCTTGTGCCCAATACTAGTGGTTTCAGACTTGACATTGGCAACTGTTACTTCATAAAATATGGTTCAGTGTAACTTCAGATGAGTTAAATGAGCTGGCAAAGGCTTAGTAATTAAGACTCTAGCTACAGGGTAGGAATAAAGTCACATCAAAGCCAAGAGCTTCTCTTCTGGACCGTAAGCCTTCCTGCTCATTTGGAATAGTCACCTCTGCACACGTCTATTCATTGGTTGATTGAACAAACTGCTTAGCCTCATTCACTATTCTCTGCCAGGCGTCTGTGGATCTTTCTGTTGTTATCTCTTTTCTTCTGCAGCCTAATTTTGTATCCTCTCTGTTCAATACATGCTTTTGGGTCTCCCAATAGTTATGTGTAAATCTGCTTTGCAATGATGCTTTCTTAAGGTTTCATAGAGGAATCCAGAAGTATACCAACAACTCACCATATATCGAATCCAAGTCTTCAACAGCAAAAACAGCCATGGTGCGTCTGGGTGGATCAAATTGGCACCTTTTCAGCCAACATTGGAGACAGAAAAGCACTGCTCCACAGAGAAGAACCATGAAGAAAATCAGCAATAGGAACCTGGCGTTGAAAATATCAGAGAAGAAATAAGGTGGAGCAGATAGGAATTATAGTTTCTTTCATTGTCTGGGAAGTTCACAGGGTCTCAGCTATCTTAAGTGCAAGAAAACTGGAATTCACAGTGGAATGCCAAGTTCTTGGAGTGATCCTCTATCCACCTATATCTCCAATAAACCTGGCGGTCCTCAGGAAAAACTGGTGCTGAAAACTGGTGACAATCATTTGTTCCTTGAAAACTAGAGGGTTGTCTAAAAGGTGAAGTCACTCTCTCCCTCTCCCCTTCCTTCTTTTCCCCCTCTGTTCCTTCTTTTTATTCACCATCCTATCCACTTGTTCAAATGGTATTTAAACATATGCACATGTTTGAAATATTGGTGTTAAGGATTTAAGGTAGAGAAGATAGGGTCTCATCCTTTGAGGAACTTAATGCTTTATTAACAGAATTGGTTAATGTTGAGTTTAGAAAAAAATGAAAGTTTTGATTTAGGGAATTAGAAGAATGGTTTTAAATTTTCTGGAAGAGTATCTCATTAAATACACATTTGGCTATGTTGAAACCAGAAGCGAGGAACCATTTAGAAAGGTTTTAAGAGGGAACAATTATTTTATCATTAACCAAACTCTAGGTATAGAATAAATTCTGAGTCTTAAAAACAGTAGATTATCATATGAGGCACTTAGCAAACACTGTCCTGAAACAGACATTTCTGTGGATATTGACTCACACTCTTCTAAATTTCTCTTCAGTTGTATGTATCCCTAGGATGCTGATGTCAGTCTTAATCCAATTCACCATTCGAGTTGTAAATAAAGAGACTACAGAGTGCACAGATCTAAATGGGGCAGGTATATGAAACCTGTGTCCCCAAGGCTTGGGGGTCATCATGGAAATGGAGGGAGGCAGAAAATGTGTAAAGAGCCAGGGGGACTGAATGTATGTAATGAAACAGTATTTGATGGATGTTGTTGTTTTGAATTACTTAGGAGGACAAGTGTGCATAGACAGCCACGTGTTTTATAAAACAATTTGAAGAGAGTCTTACCAGATATACCAACCACCGAGATGTTGTTCATCATAATTCACACACCTGGTAATAAAGAAAGAGCAGTAAACATCTAACTCTAGAACTCTAAAGACTATTCTTTGGGACCTTAAACTCTATATGCAACACATTTATTTTTCCAGAATACCCACCTGCTCATTCCTTGCAGACCTGTTCCAAATATATTAAATGAACATTTACCTTATGTCTAGTTCATTCAAGGTACCAAGAAGACAGGTGAATTTGAAACCACTAGATGTGCAATAGCTTTGATTCTAAAAGTAGGCATTCTTAAGCATGGAGACGTTAGCGAGGAACATCTTAAAGTCATAATGTCAGAAGCATTAGATGATCATCATTCCCACATTCTCATTCTGCTTTTTTTTAGATATCTAGACTACAGCCCTTTCTAATTCAAATTTTCTAAGGAGGGTTTATAATCTGAGGTATTAACTTCTATGGTATGAAAATGCCTGTGCCCTTCAACTCAGGAGTGTCTCTCTACCCTGGGTAGCATGGTAGGCTGATTGCAAAGGGACCTCTTTCAGACCTCTGTACACTGATGCTGTCATGGTATCCTGAGAATGCACAATGGTGCCAGTCATCAGAGGCAGAGCCTGAGCAGCTTCTGCAATGGAGACATTTTTTTTTTTTTTTTGCTCGTGCAATCTTCAGTCAACATTAAAGTGATGCTGCGAGCTTTACATCTTGAAAGCATTCATAATAGATGGCTCCCATCATTCTTCAGCATGTGCTGCAGCAGGTGTTCTCATATGCTAGTCAGAAGTCATGTTTGACAAGATTTTTTTCTTTCGCCAAACATAGAAGACAAAAAAAAAATATTTTGCTATGGCAGAATCTGACTTATGTTTTATTTATTTATTTATTTTTTTGAGCTTGAAATGGGTTTGTTTTTGTTTGGGGAGGGGTTACCCTCAGTGGCTAGCAAAGTTCCTAAGCACAGATGGCAATGAAAAAAATGGATACTCAAATGTAAGTTTAGAAAGGATGCTAAGAAGAGTTGGGTGTCAGCAAAGGAGCTTGAACAAAAATTAATGGCGAATCTTATCAGGGAACACGATGTCTTCATCATCAATTCTGCAGACTCGGGTGCTAATCCTCGGGCAGTGAACACATTAGCAGCTGAGCACAGAGAAAGACTAGAAAGATCAAATGGTCAAACTATCTACAGAAAGCAGAAGCCATCCCACAAAAAAGGGGCTCCAGCAGAAACAAATTATGACAAATATCATTTGAGATAGTGTAATATTTTTATAATTTGAGTTTTCTGTGTGATATATAGATGCACACATACATGGCATTTGCGGTCATATATGTAGATATATATCTTTTGTAGTCATGAAGTTCTAGAGCACTCTAATACATAAATCTTAAAAACGTAGTATGTTACTTAAGCTATGAACAAATTAGGGACTCTTGTTTTAGATCCTTGACCTCTAAGCTCCTGGATAGGAATATGAGGTATTTCTTCTTCAAATAGAAATCGCTGCCTCTATCCTTTTCCATTGAAGGTGGCCACATGACTTAAAGCCAACCATAAACATTGCATATCTCATTTTATTTGGTAATTGCAACTTTGAGCCACTCAAGACAGATTTCGGTGATAACACATGCCCAGCCTCATTTCCAGTTCTCCTTCTCAGCCCTTTGCACCCCCTGGTGGAGATTCTGATAAACAAAAAGGTCAGGAAACTTCACTGAAGAAAGGAGCCATGGTGTATTTTCACAAAGTCTGGGATTGAGGGACCATTTATTTCATTCTGGTCATTTTACACATGCACATGAGATACAGAGGGAGATCGGACATCAGTTCCCGAGCTTGAAGAATTCAGGGAGAAACCTGCAGAGCTACTCAGGAGCAAGCCTCAAGCTGGAAGACGGGTCTTCTGATTGTGGGAAGCACCCTTCCTTCTTCCTGGATTCTAGTTCTTTCTCAAATCACATATTTTAAAAGCAACTTTTGAGTTCTAAATGGACTCTAGCAATATTATAATGGCTCAGTTTTTTTTTTTTATTTTTTAAGTTTTATGACAATTTTTTCACTTTGTATTCCAGCTGTAGCCCCCCTCCTTTATCCCCTTCCAATCCCGCCCTCCTTTCCTCTTCCCGGGTGAGGGAAAGGGGGAGGAGGGAGCAGTCTTACCAGGCCACAGAGGAAGATAGTGCAGATAGTCCTGATGAGACCTGATAGGCTAGGGTCAGATGGAAGGGGAGGAGGGCCTCCCCTATCAATGGCTCAAATTGTAAACATAATAATTTCAAAGTGGAAAAGTTTTGTATTCTTAAAAATAATCATTGAAGAATAGTCATCCTAGGATGCTGATGTTAGTCTTAAACCAACCACCAGTCAACTTTCAAAGAAAGAGGCTGTGCAGTGAGCGGGTTTCAACAGGTAGCTGTGTCCCATCTGTGTCCCCAAGGCTCAGGGATGGTCATGGAAGGGGAAGGGTGCAAAGAATGTAAGAGCAGTACTGGCACACACCTCCAGTCCTAGCACTCACGAAGCAGAGGCAAGTGGATCTCTGAGTTCGAGGCCAGCCTGGTCCACAAGTTCCAGGGCAGCCAGGGCTACACAGAAAAAAAAACCCATCTTGAAAAACAAACAAATGAAATTTGCAGGCAAATGGTGGTACCTAGGAACAATCATCCTCAGTGAGGTATCCCAAAAGCAGAAAGACACACGTGGTATATACTCACTTATCTAGACCTATAAGATAGGATAAATATACTGAAATCCATACATCTATAGAAGATAAACAAGAAAGAGGACTCTGGCTAAGATGACCAATCCTCACTTAGAAAGACAAATGGGATGGACGTTGGATGTAGGAGAAAACAAGTAACAGGACAGGAGCCTACCACAGACGGCCTCTGAAAGACCCTACCTAGCAGTGTATCAAAGCAGATATTAAGACTCATAATCAAACCTTCCACAGAGTGCAGGGAATCATATGAAAGAAGGGGGAGTTAGTAAGACCTGGAGAGTACAGGAGTGCCACAAGGACCAAATATATCAGGGCACAGGGGTCTTTCATGAGACTGTTTCTCCAACCAAGGACCATGTATGGATGTAATCTAGAACCCCTGCTCAGATATCCGATGGTAGCTCAATGTCCAAATGGGTTCTCTAATAAGGGGAATAGGGACTATTTCTGACATGAACTCAATGGCAAGCTCTTCCACACAACCCCCCTTACGAGGGAGGAGCAGCCTTGCTAGGCCACAGAAGAGGACATTTCAGCCAGTCCTGAAGAGACTTGATAAGCTAGAATCAGATGGAAGGGGAGGAGGTGCTCCCCTGTTATTGGACTTGGAAAGGGACAGGGAGAAGATGAGGGAGGGAGGGTGGGATTGGGAGGGAATGAGGAAGGGGGCTATGGCTGGGATACAAAGTAAACAACCTATGATTAATATAAAAATAAATAAGAAAAGAAAAGAAAAACAAACAAGAAAACAAACAAACAAAAAAGCAACCAACCAAACAATAACAATGACATGAGTGTAAGAGCCAGAGAGAGTGAATGTTTGTAACGAAACAGTTTGACGGAGTGGCAGTTGGATGCATGAACTCACGTGTGCATGCCTGGGATTGCATGTACAAAACCTACAGAATACTGAAGCCAGACAAGTTCTCAGCATGGATAGGGGATGGACTCATGAATCCCCATACCCTGGGAGAAGCTAGTGACAGTTGTTAGCTACTTGGAGAAGAAGAGTCACTTTTCTTCAGGCATGCAGGCCCAACGAGGCACCTCACTCCCTAGAAAACAAAGCCCCATACCCGTGCACATACAGGCAGAACCAAATGAACTCTGTGAGTATGAAGGAGCCACAGACATCATGAGAGAGGAAGAGGAAGTGCAAGAAGTTGGGAAGGAAAGGTGGGAGAAGAAATGGAAGGGTAGACTGGACTCAAACACAGTGTATTTATGTACAGATATTAAATAAAATACGTCATTGGAAATTTTCAAGAAAAAAGGAAAAGATGTGGGGGAAAGTAAGAGTTACTACTAGACTTGAGGAAACATTGGCAATGATTAGAATTCTCCACAGGTACATGTCCAAGGAAATGCAGCGTGCGCCGGAGCACCTCGGCCCTTCTTCATTTGGATGTCGTGGAATGGTTCCTGCTTACCCAGATGGTTAGCCTCACCCTTACTGTTCCTCTGTGTGCTGTAAATCTACGGACTGAAGTTGCAGATTTGTTAATGTGGTGACTACAAGCAGAAACCTGGAGCGCCGCTGTGCTGCTCCTCTGCCGCCACCATCCTGCACTTCCTGCAGTGCAAACTGTTAAGGACCAGGTGCTTAGCATAGCTTCGTGTGGCATTCTTTCCTTTCAAACTCTGGCGACATACGGAGGGAGCACACTGCTCTGCTTCTCTAAAACTGAGAAAACTCAGTGGTGGGTGAAATGACGTGTGTGGCATAGCTTTTTTTGGAAGACGCGAGAGCATACGTAGAAATGATCTGGCAATGGAGTCTTTTTTTCCTTAGCACCCTGTGATGCTGCAAGCGGGAACCTCGGGCTTCATATTTCCATATGGAGTCTGCGCCCAGAATTCTGTTCCAAAAGGCTCTAAAGAAATGCTGGGAAAGAATTGAGAAGCAAGTTCAGGGAGACTATCTGAAAAGAAAATAGGCTAAGAGTGACATCAGTTTGCTGGCTGAACGCAGAGAATCTCACATAGAACAGTGGGGGCAGTCTCTGGCACTGCCTAAGCTTCCCCACCTTTAAAAAAAGGAAAGAAAGAAAGTCATATTCAGAGGAACATTGCTGTTCAACCGCACAACTGCTCCTTGTATAGAAGCCTGAAGAAAATTCTGCTAACACGACAAACAACGTCATCGTAATATTCTTAGAAGAAGTAAAATAACAGATTCCATGGGTTTTGTTCTTTCGAAAAATAATTTCTCAACATGAGCCAATGTGCAATCCAACTATAATCATTTGGAAGTGGGTGAGGAGCAAATCATGTCATCTAGAACTTGCCTGTAAATTGCATGGTTTCTACAAAAAGCACAGACTGTTTCTCTCTCAGTTATTTCACCAAGTATGTTAAAAAAATTGAATTAAAAGTTGGATGTGAATCTATCTTTGCTGTAAAAATTCTGGGTACATATCTGAGTTTTCCATATTTACTCTCTTACTTTATTTAGTTATGTCCATGCTTTCTTTGACAGGGTGTCACTGCCTATCCCAGGCTGGCCTTGAACTGATTATGTAGGCCAGGCTAGCCTTGGAGTGGGATCTTTATACCACAGCCTCCCCTCAGAGTTCTAAGATTATAGGTATTCACCATCATTCCTTAACTTTTTCCTAATATTAAACAAAATGTTTAACCCGCTGAGCCAAGCAAATTGTAGACATCTCATTAGAAAATTTATTCATGTAATTAATTTACAAGGTCATATATATGTATACATTCATATTTATATTTTGTAAATCACTTTGTGCTCTTTGACAGCATAATTAGCCATGTAGAGGGGGAGGAGTGGATTAAAAGTATAACTATAATGAAAGAGGGCTGTAACATGTTTTATGGCATACATATGTAACATGTAGATTTTATATAATGCATTATATAAACAATGTATTAATTACACTCAAAATTCAGCAAATATAAAATGTAAAAAAAGTATTTTATATCACAAATGCCAATTTAAGTGAAACTAATAGAAGATCATTTTATAAAGCATATAAACTGTTTCTGAAAGTCTTGGAACATAAAAGTTGACACACTTAAAAATGGCTTCTTGGTTGATCATAATCCCTTTGTTTTCAACAGGGCCTCCACCGGAGCCTTCCCCTCTCCAGTTATTGTACCTCCTTTGCTCCTTTGCATCCAAACATAAGTCTCCTTCTTTGTGTCTGTTTGCACATGAACTTTGGACCAGTTGTTTTTCTCTTAGGCTTTTCATTTCTTAAGGATGTTGTAAATTAAGCATGTCTATGGATCTTTTTGCATAGTGGGTTTGTGTTACCTCTTTATCGAAAAACTGGTAATGGATGATTCTACTCTTTTGGTCAGGTAATGTATTTAGAACAATGGTCTCAGATCATAGAAATGATCTAATTTCAAACTCTCGGCCAGGTGCAGTGGCACATGCCTGTAATCCCAACACTCGAGGAGGCAGAGTCAGGCAGATCTCTGTAAGTTCACGGCCAGCCTGGTCTACAAAGTGAGTCCAGGACAACCACGGCTACCCAGGAAAACCCTGTCTTGAAAAAACAAAGCAAAACAAAACAAAACAAAACAAAACAACCCAACTCTTCTTCAAGATAGAGAGGTGAAAAAAAAAAAAAGAATCTTCTTGTTTGGATGTGGGACATTGACTCTTTCTTTACGTCTTTCTGTATGGCTTTTATTACAGACTCATCAAACTAACACCATCTTATGTAAAGTATTATGTCTATCTTCAGTGGATTCACTTCTCTTATATTAGTTCCCTAAAATATCAGCTACTTCCTTGTCTTTTCTACCCTTCTTTCCTACTATTTTGAATGTTACTTAAGGCAGTTATTTTTTATTTCTACTTAACAGAAAATAAATGAAGATAAATATAACAGATGCTGAGATGTAAAATGACTTACCAAAGTAAGCTCATGCCTAAGCACCAGTTAAAAGCATTTTGTGCACTGACTATTTCCCTTTCCCTCTCTGTCTTCATTATAAAGGAAAAGCAGTAGTCTCAGAAGCTCTACGGGAGCTGACAGGCCTTCCAGTTCCACCCTTCCTTGTCATAATGGCTGGATAGGAGAGTTAATTTTTAAGCCTCATCCCAGTCATAGGTGTCTACTGTTCCATGTCACAGGCAGAAAATAAGGAGGCAAGATTTGGGCAGCCTTGAAGTTCAGAGTCACATAAACACTGTGAAAAACAGCTCAGACAAGTGCAGAAGACGAAGCACAGTAGTAGGTCCAAAACTTAACGCAAAGGAGCAGCAGTGGAAAGGCGTGCAAACGCTGAAAGAGCAGCTCACACTAACGGACTGTCTACAAAATGCTCAGCAACAGTGCGTGATTCCAAGGCTGGCTGAGGATTCTAAGGACTGCCCCGTCTCTTGCTTCAGCAGCAATGCCCACCGACAGGGGTCTGAGAGGATGAGGCAATGGTAATTGGAAACAGCTGGCCGGCAGAGTGCTTCACCCCACGCACAGCGCTTGGCAGAAGTGCTTTTCTGACACTTGCACTCGGTCACACCGCATTACTCTTCCCATCCATCATCATCAGCGTTATTAATGGCACCTTCTCATCTCCCGGCTAGAATTCTGAGAACAATTAAGTCTCAAAAAGTAAGGAAATGAAGCAGTTATTCACATAACTCGCATCCAATGCCCTTAGAAACACACGCATAACACAGGGTAAAATGTGCGTTCATTTGATAATATTTGGAAATGAACTGCTATGAAACTTTTCCTTGAAATTGTAGCACTTATGCATTTGGGGGGCAAGGGAAGAAGACATTACAATTCTTATATGCCATAACAACCATAGAAACTTCACAGGAGGAGAAACCGAAGCTTAAATCCCCGGAGATCCTTTACTTATTCAATAAAATGATCATAATGGCAATTACATTTCCTGATTTTTTTTTTTTTAATGTGAGTATCTTTGGGGCTTTCAAGTGTCTTGAGTCTTGTTCTTTGAGTATTTCAAATGCTAAATAAATGGCAGGGCATGGTGGCCATGCCTTTGGTCCCAGCACCCAGAGGCATAGGCAGAAGCACGCAGATCTCTATGAGTTTGAGGCCAACCTGTTCTGCAAATCGAGTCCTGGACAGCCAGGACTCTGTCTTGAAAAACAAAATCAAATCATAGAATATCTTGTCATTTACTTACATTTCATTTTCTTCACAGGATAGATCTGAGAGCACCAGCTGAAACACATATTTAGAACAATAAAATCCAAACATTTCATTGGACTAATTCTTTAATGAAAGCAGTGCCTGGAGCCAGTGTCTTATACCTTTTTTTTTTTAATTAAAAGCTTTGCAGCATAGTTTATTGTTGGTACATAGCGTTTTAATTGAAAAATAAAATCTCTGGGTAGATTCTTAAACTCAGCAGGAGCAGTAGATCTACTGAAGTTCCCTGCATCCTACAGGAGATGGATCGGAGCAGCATTTTGTTTTCTCTGTAAATTTTGCTTGAGCTAGAGAGATTGAGATCCTTGAATTTCTTTGTTTTCATATTTTAGTGAGAGGCAGGAGGGCCATTGTTTTGGTATTATTTTCACGCATACGAAAAACTTTCCCAGTCGGAGGGAACAGAAGTCAATCCTGTAGGCTTTTTATAGGAGTTAAATATGCCTATAAAAGGGGTGACTTTAATTACCGAAGTTGATTTATGGTCACATGATACTCCTGTTTCTTTTGGGTGGGGATAAAATAAAACCTCTTTATCAAAGAGGAAAAGAAATAACTTTTGAAAGGCCCAAACCCTAAGCATTCTAACAAAATTATCTCAGTCCTCCTCGGTGTTGTGCCAAACCTTAGAGGCTACAACATTTCACACCCATAATCACAAGAAAAGAGGTGTTTCTTTCTAGAGACTGTGTTTGTGTGCTCCTTCGACTCTATGAATTGGGTCTCTTTTGTACAATGATGAGACTTTACAGGCATCCCTTATATGCAGCACTGAGGGTGGATAAGGCCAGATGGAGCATTTATTTTTTTTCTCAGACTGTCACATGTAAATATAAGTACTAATAAGACATTACACAATTTTAAGTGATAGGCTTGGGGATTTTGTATGAGAGGTGTGCTTCTCCCTCGATCCCAAATGTGCCTTTTTTCAGCACCTAGTATTTATGCCAGATGGAGCAATGGATTGGCCATCAGAGAGCATGATAATGAACAATTTATAAGCACAGAAAATGAGTTGTATTCTCTTTTGCTAGAATGCTGCAAAGAGATTTGCATACTAACCGAGAGGAAAATGAACATTCAAATTCTGTCTATAAAGAAACTTTGTTTATGATTAGATGAAACCATTTTGAATCTAGCTTAACAGATAAAACAAATTAAGCTAGCATTCCCCTTTCAAGTCACTTCCTAGTCTTCTCTGCCTTACCAGAGCGAGGAGTGTGTGGTATTTCATTATCACCACTGAACGGCCAATGCATCAACTGCCAGGCTCCCAGGTTGTTATGAAATAGTGAAAAGAGGTCTTAATGTGCTGCAGACTTAAATCTTTCAGATGTGTTGCATTCAAATAACAGAAATACAAGGATGCCATTATTGGTTACAAAGAGATGCTAGCACAGAGTAACCACATAAACCCTAAAATGGTTCTGTCTGCAGCAGTCAGCACTGAAAAACTTTCAAGAACCCAGTGAGTTGCGGAGACTGGGAAACATTTTCTAAATTAATATAGCCATAGCATCTCTGTGTCAACAGCGTTTCTGAGTTTGAAAACACCCCGAAGCATAACAAAGTGAAGCAAATTATACATTTGCATTACTTATTTCAGTACCATTGAAGCTAAGTAACAAAGAAAGGAGATTTGAGGTCATGAATGCTCTGGTTTCCTTTCCTGGAACAATAAATAATATAAAGCATTGTGGTGGTGGTAACACCTTGAAAAGAATTCTTTACATGCAGTAGTTAAATCACACAAAGGACAAACCCTGAGTATAACAAGCCCTCAGAGACCTCAGAAAACTCCCAGAAGTATTGACGGTTACCTGGAAGAGTGGCAAGCACAGGCTTCCTGTGGTTGGGATTTTGGAAGCGACCCGGTAAACACTGGATCTTGACATACTAAAAACAAATGATCTGCCCAGATACGGTACCTTGCTCACCCTGATTATCGCTCCCACAATGTGTAAGCTGCTCTATGCTACGTGTCCTGCCTCAGTGTGCATTAATGACAGACTATGTGACCAAGAAAGGGCATCCAGGGACGGAATGTTAGCTGCATGCTCACAGGTACTAGGAGCTCAAGGAGTTTAAGGTCAGAACCCTGGTGATGTTTGTCAAGGCTTTTAAATGCTGACCTGCAAAGCCAGCTGGCTGTTTGAATAACTTTCAGCATTCAAGCGCATGTTTTATTCCAGGGAACATATGAGGCTTTTCTTTCTTTCTTCTTCTTCTTGTTTTAATATCATCTTGTACATGGAAACATTCATTCAATTTTCTATGCTTTCCAGATCATCTTTGCTCTTCTTTTCCTACACATCATTTTGAATAGGGGTTGACTCCAATCTTGAGTTTACAATGCTCAGATTAGAAAATTTAAAATTTGAAAATACAATGAGGAGTAGATAAATAGATATCTCTTTTCATATATAATTAAACATGATAGAAGGTAATGGTTGGACAATATCTACTAAATTAAAAAGCACCCTTTGGCAAAGACTTTACTTTTCTAGAATGCATCCCATGTCTTTCCATTGTTTAAAGCTACACATGGTACATAGAGTAATCTGCAATGCTGCTCACTAAAACACCAAATGCACATCAACATGATCAAACACAAACTGGCACTTCCATGCAGCAGAATAGCAGGAAGCTATCATGGTTATTTCCAGGAGCTGATTTTATACATGAGGCGGACAAAGAAAGTGGCATATAGAGGGCTTTAAGTGTTATCTTTTAAACAGAAGGAACAAATGATAGGACTTTGCCTATAGCATGTTACTTTCTTTTATACAAAAAGGAAGGCATAGTTAGGGTATTTTTTTTTCTGTCTAAAATCTGCTGCATATGCTTCTATGGTCACAAAATGTGCATGGCATACATTGTCAAAAGTGACTGTAAATGAGAACAGGAATCCAAGAAAAGAAGCGTGGAAGGGAAAACTTGACTTCCACTATTAGTTTCTTGTCTGTTTGCTATGTGTACATTTTACAGTATCCATATGTTATTCAAGTGTTTTATGCATTTTTACTCAAAGGGCCAAATCTGAAATCAAATATCAAGAATTCAGAAGCATATTGCAGCCTAAATCCAATGATTGTTTACCGAATTCAATTTGAGCAATTATATAGGAACCCATTTATGATCACATACATAGATTACATCAGAAACAAATAGACCATATTAGTTAACTAAACTCCAGCTCTGAACTTGCCATTAAGACTTCTGGATTATTTGAGCTGCATCTGGACAGGAGACGAAGGCTCGCTGGTAGCCACGGTCTGTTTAGTATGCAGACACAGACACAGCCATGAATTTCAAAGCAGAGGAAGGGCTCGGTGCCAAGGCCAACAGGAGAAAAGTAAACCAAGCCTACAGTATTATTTGTGTCTAAGACAGCCTCCATTTTGAGTGTCTTTGAAGCCTGTAATTAAACAGAATGAAAAATAGGCTTTTCACTAGTGAACTTATTTATTAGTTGGTCAGAAGCCTGACTTCCGTCAGTGAAGTCAATGATCTTAAGAATTTCTGGGAAGGAAGGGGAAGGCCAGATGATGAGAAAAGAAATGAAATGGAAACAAGGGCAGCATGCTTGGGTTAGCCCCAGAAACTGGCACAATGACCAACCAAATACAAGGATTAAATAATTCTTGTCTAAAAGCATATGACTGTGCAGCAGGTGGTTGGCTAGAGACATAGCCACTGAAGGGAGATGCAAGCTAGAGGCACAGGGATGCTGCGAGCACCGCTGCTCCATGTCTGCTGACAGAAAAATCCTGCCCATAACTCCTTTTATCTCCCAGCTTTCCATCCATTTACTTCTGTGAATCTCTGGGCCACTTTTAAGGTTTGCATGATCCAGTGGACCTAAGATGGTAATTTCTCTCTGTAGTTCCTTTCAAACATCAGCACAGTTGGGTGGTCTTGAGGGAGTAAAATGGTGATGATGGACTCTTGTTATATTTTTTGTTTGAATGTATTTGGGGAGCCACATTCTGTTTGAAGAGCCAGGATGGAACTTGTTTGTCCTCTTCACCCAGTTTTCCCTAGCAAGAAGCAGTTTCTTTGCATAACCGTTTATGGCACCCAACTAGGAAACTCACAAGGACAGAATGGGCTCCCACAGGCTTTATCTATCTATCTATCTATCTATCTATCTATCTATCTATCTATCTATCTATTGTATTATTTAAATTTTTTCTTAAACTGACCTTATGAAAATGGTCATGTGTTAGGGAATTCTGATCACAGGACTCTCTAGTTGAACACAAACAGTTGCTTTTGCTACTAATGAGTTCACTTAAGTTTGTATACCTTTATATTTGAATAAAAGGATCTGAGGAAGCAAAACTCCCAAGAAGAATTGGAAAGAAATTAAAAAAAAATGACATATACTGTTATTGTAAAAAGAGACGAAACTGGGCTTTGGATTTCCTGAGTACTTGCATGGTGAACCTTAGGTCTTTAAGTTTGTAATCAGAGCGCTGGCACACAGGCATTTGCGTGTTCAGTTGTTTTGATTTCCCTAGATCTTCTCTTTGCTTGGGAGGATGAAGCGTAATGGATGGTGACTGTTGACTATGAAAACCATTGCTAGATTCCGAGTCTAGTAAAAGCCCAAATTCCCTGAAGCTCAGAAGTCATATTGAAGTTTGTCCTTAAAGGTCACAGTATCCAGCTATTCAAAAGGAGCTGAGGACTAAAATTCAAAAGATTAAGTGAGAATAAATAAAAGGTATGAGTGCAAGTGAAGTTCAAAAGGTCGGAACAACCAGAAAGGAGGCATCGTCTACTTGCTTTCTTCAGGGGAAGTGAGGGAACAGAGCAAGGCTCTTAGTTGAGAGACCTTGGATAAAGTTACTGCTAACCATGAGTGTAACAGTGAAAGAGTTACTTGCATTTTAATGGAATCCTTCATGAATCTGGGATTCATTCTTACATGGACCTTTTCTGTGTCATTCCAATTATAGTATAGAAGCTGCTCAAGCAAGTAGTGAAAGAGTTATTAATCTTTGGTTTCAGCTTTGCACTTTCCTTCAATATCCCTGGTATTCTCCTGCCTCAGAAACAGACTGGATTCTTGCTTTTCTTGTTGTTTGTTTGTTTGTTTGTTTGGTTGGTTGGTTGGTTGGTTTGTTTTTTTGAAATGTGCCTCCTCATGTATCAAGGTGACTCATCTTCCCTCACCTCTGACTTCTTTTGCTGTAGCATTGGACTGCTAACATTTCCTGATCACTGTGCATGACATGACAATAACATTCCAGCCAGTAATACCAATTCTTTTTGTGGTCCTTATTTTCTAGAGAATTTTTGAAAATGCCAATTCATGTTGCCAAATGAATGGCAATTTATCATTGTTTTTCTCTAAACTCTTGAGTGGAGATTTGACAAATAAATGGGTGTTTTCCTGTTTTACTCACTGTGTATCTGAAGTACCTAGAACAATGCCACTCACATAGTAGACACTCAAAATGTTAGCTGATTACATTAACTATTTTATTGATTGTCAATGTACTGTCCTAGAAATGGGGAGAAAAGAAGAAGACATCTTCTTTTGTGTCACATTCCAGTTGATGTGAGAGGGCAAAAAGGAGCTTTAATTTTTAAGCCATTGCTGTTGAAATTTTATTAAGCTAAAGCTATATGAATATGAGAAGGTATCAAGCAATCAAACTGAGTTGCAATGGAAGGAAGAGACTTAGCCAATACAAAGGAAAATCATTTAGATGAACTAAACAGCAGCTTGGGGACATGGTGTGTCTATTGTTTTTTGAGTGGAAAAACTTGACATTGGTTTGTTCTACATTCATTACTAGATTGTACCAGCAACTAAGAGACCACGTCTGAAATGAACCGTTAAATGTAGTCCTCTGCAGATTTAACACGAGTTATATCACTTTGAAAAGGGCTCTGACATAACTTAGAGTTAAACATTTGCTCAAAGTGCAGATGCTTATGGTAATAATTGACAAGCTGTGATTAGTCTAGATGTGTGAAGTTGTTTTATTAACTCAGGAAATCACTGAGTTCCTGAAAAAAAAAAAAGAGTTCTGGTTATGTTTTAAAAGCCATTGGATGAACATTGTTGTTGCTAAGTAGCTGAGCTTATTGATGTATTACATATTAGGTGACCAACAAGAAGACTTCATCTCTGATTTCCAGTTCCTTGCACAGATTTTAGTAGACTTTCCTTTCTGATCAAATATTTGATTCTATATAAAAGATTCTAAATTGCAAAATCATTTCTAAAAGACTCTACAAAAACCTTTGTGGGCTCATCACTCCTGTATCATGTTGCTTCCCTCTTTAATTTCAGAAGGAATGCTGGTGTTCCTTTTTCCTCATAAAATTTAGGGTCAGTGTTTCTTTAAAATAGTCTGAAGATTGTTCAGAGCTATTTTTGTGACTTCAAAATTTAAAGATAAAATGGATGAGTTTAAAGTTTGCCAATGTTATTGTCTCCATGATAGTAATGGAGACATATGACTTGCTATTCATATATATTGTTATGAAACTGGTTATACTTAGATTGTGGATCAGACACAACTCCAGGAAATCTGTTTTGTTTCTATGGTCCAAACTGACTAAAAAGCTATGGTTTTCTGATGCAGGCAGGTTATATTAGCTATACTTGCTGTACCCTGAGTGTCCGCCACTAGTCTGTGGAAATTTTCATGCTGATTCCCATGGGTATTTCCATAACTGATCTGCATAGAACCATTCCTATGAGGGAAAATGCCATCATTTTAGACAACTTGCCAACATTCCTGAGGTGAGGAGAGCAAAAATGTGGACATGGAATGTGGAGCAAAAATGATGTGTCTGTTAGCAGGGTGTGTAACAAAATATTCTCTTTATTTTCAACTTACAGTCTTCCTGATATGGGATATACACTGAGCCATTGTTGGCTTCTCTGAGGTTATGTAGGATATTTTTGCTATTGAGATTTATAGACCTTTTGGATTCCTAATATGTACTAGATCCTGAGGATCAAGAGATGAAGTCTTAGGAAATAGTAATGGACAGAATTCTGCTGAGTGGGTATTCAGTGTTTTAAGTGTTATGTCTACTTTACGGTGGATTTTGCAGAAGAGATGATATTGGAGGTGAATTCTGAAGGATACATAAAACTCAGAATTGGAGCAAAGTCAAGATCTGTGAGACTGAGGAGTCCATCCGGAAGCTATAATGTAGGAATGAGCAGGGGCGTGGAGTCAGCTCACAGGGGCTTTCAGTATCAGAATAACGACATCAGGCATGATTTTCCCTTCACGAAAGAACCTGTCTAGGGGATATTTTGTCAGTATATTGTCTAGTTATAGTTCAGGCTGAAAAAAATGGCAAGTGAAGGGTTGCCATTACTTGCATCTTAACCAGAAAGTGGCTGTAGATACTTTAAATATTATTAATAATTATTCATCAGAATTAACAATCAGCCATAGATTCACTCAGTATGTGTTCAGATATTAAGCATACTAGTATTTGGCCTGATTAAATAAAATTTAGAATATAAATGTAACAAAATGTCTAAGAAGTAAAATATTGATTTTCTTATTGCCTAATTTTGCCTAATTCATTCTCATGAATGATTAGTGTGAAAGGAAGTGAAAGACTGACTAGTCAATGCTCCGGGGAATAATTTCTGCTCCATGAGAGTGCAGTTCGACTGTGGCTGTGGGAATGAGCACTTTGTCTTTGTAATTTAGACTATAATTTGGGTTGTGATAGGGTGACACTAAGTGGCTGGAAATGGAAAGGCTTTGTCAATGGAAATCAAAATAAGAACAAAAAATTACACTTGTGGTGACACTTACGACTCCCTGGCAACAACAGGAGAAAATTATAATCATAGTAACTCAGGATCATTAAAATATCAACAGCTAGCAACTTCTTTCCTTCTGTGAAGCTTTAGGACCCTTGGAAATAGAAGGTTAAAGCCAACAGGAATGGAATCATGTAATCTGAATTGTAAGATAACCCCTTTTCTTTTAAACAAAGAAAAATATTGTTTTGTGTCATCCTGCTTCTACAGTCAATGTTTTTACTAGCCTTAGTCATTTTAGATAAAATTTTTTTTGGAAATGAATACATTTTTATCAACTAAAAATACAATTTTTTTTTCTAGCCTAGCATTCGCTCACTGCTTTATTCAATGAACATTAGCTTAAATCATTACAAATGGTCATTTTTAATTAACTTGCTTAGTATTGTCAATTATATCTTCTCCAGTGTTTTATCCCCTGCCTGGTTGGTATGTTGAATTGATGGTTCCAGGTACATGTTGCCTATCCCTAGACCATTTCTATCCGTGGAAACTAAAAGTTTTCAGAGAGGCCCCACTTAACCTTTGAGTAGTTTTTACAAACTGTACACCATTTCTCCTTAAACTGGGTTCTCTGTAGAGTTCTGCACACTGGTTCTAATCTTGGCTTTAGGAGTCATAAAAAGCAACCAACCCTCCTCTCTCTTATGTTTGATAACTCTTTAGACCTTAGGCCTTCAGCTTCACACAGGATTTTGTTCCCACGTATGTTCTTCACTTCTCTGACTTAACCACTTTTCTTGCCTCCTCTGAAATGTGCAGTTCCAAATTCATGTGCACAGGGGGAAGTTGGCAACTTCATTTCCCCCAGTTTTCTTAGGGTACCTATCTGTCATACGTCTCTCTTTTTGGCTTCCCTCTTGCATCTCAGATGTGGGTTATTATTTAGCTAACATAAAAATTCTGAGTATCCTAGCATTAATTGTCTTGGTCATAACTTTATCCTGCTCTTGGCTTTAACTGTGGTCTACATGTTATCCTTACTTATAGCCCTTACCGACTGAGGACTCTCTCAGCAGCAGCCTATGTCCTCATCTACCACACAGCTGTACCCTTTCAAAGCTGCACGTACACTTCCATCCAAATATATCCACAGAATTCTATATGCAGGCAGCATTTATTCTGTACTGTCTCTGTGCTATTTCTCCAACATCCCCTTACTCAACAAAGAAACATATATGACTTTCTAATAGGAGCATTTCTTGTTCTGTTATTATATATTATTTGTCTGAAATAATGAGCTTCTTTGTGAATTTTCATACAAAAATAGTGTAGTTTAGTTATAATTCATCCATCTTTTTTATTCTCAGTGCCCTGTCTGGTAACACACAATTTTCATTGCCTCAAGTGTCTCTCAAAGCCTATTTGTCCTTCTGTTTATACTAATTAAAGACTAGTCTCTTCAATCATTTATTACTTTTATTATAGCTTTATTTTGTTTTTACTATTTTCTACTTCCTATCATTCTCTTCGTCTCCCATTATAATTTCCTAGGCAGACTGAAATTCAAAGCTTTAAAGTTGATCACATAATTCTGCCCCTTAAGAAATACATAATGGCTTCCAACAGCTTCCAGAATTAAAGTTCAGTCTCTCTAATTTGGTGAATAAAGGAAAGAAGTAGGAGGAGGCAGATCAAGTGTTTCCGGATCTTAATGAGTCGATGTAATCCTTCTTAAATATGGATGAGGAAAGAATGTAGCAGAAAAGAAGAACAGAGAGAGGAGGGGAAGAGAGATAGAGAAGTCTAGAAGCAGGCAGGGAGAGAAGAGGAAGAGAAAAAGGACTGTTTGTGGGATAAGAGACAGCAGGGAAGAGGGACAAAAGTTAAAAATGAAAGAGAATAGGAGGGAGGAAAGAATACGTCACAAAGCTAAGGGAGACCTGAATGAAGTTTTATTCTGTGTTTTCTGAATTCTCTTGGTAGACAGGAAAGCTCATCACAGCTGGAAATATATGGATGTGTGGTCAGCTTCAAGGAGTCTACCAACTTAAAAGAAATTCCAGGAGCAGAGAGAAATGGCTACCCTTTTCTTTGTGTTGTCTCTTCCCGGGTGGCTTACCACCTTGGTATCTTTCAGTCTAAACAGAGGTGAGGGCGAAGGTTGGGTTACTTGTTGGATAGGAAAAGAGAGTTTTCCTTGTTGCTTCCAGTTGCTCTTATTTCCAATCCATCATGTTCATTTAAATATTGGCAAGTGTTGCAAGATCTATGCTTTAACCATCTATATAATAGCGCCATATAATTGTGCAGTGGTCACCCTTTCTGTCTTGACTAAAGACTATGAAAGCTTATACCAAAATGCACTATGACCTCATTGGATCTAACAACTCTAAAGAGTTGCTTGAAAAGTTACATATGATAAATTAGGAAGAACTTGTCTTTTAATGAATGACTTGTCTCAATCACTTTATTTTGTTTATTTTACAAGCTTATCATAGCATATTGAATGTTCAGTAAATTACAAATCACTTAAAATCTATAGTTCAATTTTTATATATTAGGTACCTGTGACCCTACTGTAATAAAGATACTGAAAATTTCCCTAAATCTCCAATATTCTTGTAGCTTCTTTGTGACACATTTGCTACTCTGAGAGCTCAGGCTCATTCTTTGGTTTCTGATATAAGGCGTCAGAATCTTATGTAAATGGAATCATACATCATGAGCTTTTTATGTCTGCCTTCACTCTGATTTATGCAAGCAGTTTCATATTTTAATCATTCACTTTTTCTTGCTGATTAATATCCTTCTGCCTCGACTTATTGACAGATCCACTTATTTGTAAACAATTTGTCATTTTCAAGTTTTAATGATTAGAAATAAAACATGAACAAGCACAGAAAAAACTTGTGGAAGACACAAAGTTTTCTTATCCCTTTTTAGCAAATGGCCTACGTGTGGAATAGATATGTGATGGGGAGGTTTGTATTTTACTATACAATATGAAATTTTTGAATGTTTGTCAATGTTTTCCTAACATTTCATATCATCACCAGAAGTAGATGACTGTTAACATTGATCAATATTTTTTCAAAATCTGATGCATTCTGTTGCTTAATGATGAGCTGTTTGAAAGGACATGTGTTGACATACTACATTTAAAAGTTTTCATTACTGTACCTTAAGCTATTAATCAACATTTTATGTGCTTATTGGCCATTTGTATACAGTGTGGGATAGTTTTATGTCATCAAACAGGAGGAAGGCTCAACTGAAAGAAATGCTTCCAAAAGATGGGGCTGAAGGCAAACCTGTGAAACATTTTCTTAATGATAATTTTAGGAGAGCCTAGCCCATTATGAGTGGGTCCACCCATGGGCTGGTGGTCCTGAATGCCATAAGAAAGCAGGCTGAGCAAGTCATGAAGAGCAAGGCAGAAAGCAGTCCTCATCCATGGCTTCTGTCTATGTTCCTGTACCCAGGCTCCTGCCTAGTTTGAGTTCCTTCCCTGACTACCTTCGATGAATTACATATATAGAAGCAAAAGCAAAATAAACCCTTTTTTCTCCATGGTACTTCATCACAGCGATAGTAAACCTAACTATAAACATGCACCTTTAATATGCCTGTTCAAAATTTACCAGTTGTAGGTTATACTCAGTTATATTAAGTTCTTACATATTCTGAATGCAAACAATTTGACATGCTGCAGGTGTTTCCTCTGAGCCAGTTGTTTGCATTTTCATTTTGTAAACACGAGATTTTGTTTTTATAAAAATCAGTATTTTTTTATCTTACGTTTCATTATTTCTGTGCATTTGCTAATAAATTTCTGCCTGCTCTAACTTAGCAAAGAAATTGACTCGTGTTTTAATCTTTCACATTTATTTCAATTTTAACTTTTTGAAGTACTGATAGAAGGGTTCCCAAAGTGGCCATACCATGTCATGTTGCATTCACACCAGCAGACAATCAAAGTTCCACTTTCACTTTTTTCTCTGTCTTCCTCTTCAGCTTCTTCTTGAGTCAGGCTCTTACTCTGTAGTTCAGGCATACTGTAAGCTCATGATCTTCCTGTCTCAACCTCTGTAGAGCTAGGAAAATATGTGCCAGTGTAGCAGTCATCCAGAGGGGCTAGACTGTCCTACTAAAGGGATGTTTTAACTATAAACTCCATTTATATTAGAGATAGAAAACTATTACCAGAAAGTCAGCTTCCACTGCTGAAATTTTCTGCAAATGTAATCATTAATTGACTAGCATTAAAATGCTTCTAATCGCAGGCAAATGGTGGGATCTAGAAAAGATAATTCTGAGTGAAATATCCCAGAAGGAGAAAAACAAACATGGTATATACTCACTTATATAGACCTATAAGATATGATAAACATAATGAAATCTATACACCTCAAAAAGATAATCAAGAGAGCAGACTTGGGGTAAGATGATCAATCCTCGTTTAGAAAGACAGATGGGATGTGTATTGAACGTATGACAGGAGTCTACTGAGCACATCTAAAAGACTCTAACTAGCAGTGTTTTCAAAGCAGATACAAAGACTCATGACCAAACCTTCGGCAGAGTACAGGGAATCATATGAATGAAGGGGAGTTAGTATAATGGGAAAGGATAGAAGCTCCACAAGGACCAAATATATCTGGGCACAGGGTCTTTTCTGAGACTGACATTCAACCAAGGACCATGTATGGATATAACCTAGAACCTCTGCTCAGATGTAGCCTGTGGTAGCTCAGTAACCAATTGTTTTCCCATAGTGAGGGGAACAAGGACTATTTCTAACAGGAACTCAATGACTGCTTTTTTTGACCTCCCCACCTCCCAAGGGAGGAGCAGTCCTGTTAGGCCACAGAGGAGGTCTTTGCAGCCAGTCCTGAAGATACCTGATAAAACAGGATCGGATGAATGGGGAGGAGGTCCCCCCCTATCAGTGGACTTGGAAAGGGGCACGGTGGAGATGAGGGAGTGAGGGTGGGATTGGGAGGGAATGAGGGAGTGGGATACGGCTGGGATACAGAGTTAATAAAATGTAACTGATAAGAAAAAATAAAATAAAAAAAAATTAAAAATCAAATTAAAATGCTTCTAATCAGATTGAGCACAGATTGCATGCCTTTAATCCAACAATGAAAAGGCCAGAAGGATCAGTGCAAATGTGAGGTCAGCCTAGTCTACCTATTGGGTACCAGGGAAGCCAGAGGGGTGTTGAAAAACTTACCCCTCCAAAAAATTTAAATAATGTTTTTATTAATTTTTAAGAATTTCATACAATGTATTTTGATCGTATCCATCATCTCTAACTATTCCTAGGTCTGCCTCATATCCACCCATCTTCATTTTCTCTCCCACACCCCATCAGCTGAGTTATTTTTACATTTCTAATAAATTCACATTTTGAAGAAAACACTGCTGTGACTTTCTTTTCTATATATCAGGGTTCTCCAAAGAAACAAAAGCAAAATAACATGTAAAAACATAGAATAGGGAGATGGAGAAATGGCTTGGTAGTTAAAAGAGCATTGTCTGCTCTTCCAGAGGTCCTGAGTTCAATTTCCAGCAACAATATGGTGGCTCACAACCATCTGTACTGAGATCTGGCGCCCTCTTCTGGCATTCAAGTGCATATTCAGATAGAGCACTTATGTAAAATCAATCAATCAATCTTTAAAAAAAAACCATAAAATTGAGGATTTAGTATGGAAATTGGCTTGTGACATTACAAAGGTCAGAAGATCTACCACAAAGCATTTGCAACCTATAAATTCAGTAAATTCAGTGGTGGGATTTAGTCCTCAACCAACTGTTGAAAAGCCAGGTAGAAGCCTCAGTCTAAGGCCAGACACTTGTAAACTGTGGAGCTGCAAGCACCAAAGGAGTGAGAAAAGAAATTGACTCGTGTTTTAATCTTTCACATTTATTTCAATTTTAACTTTTTGAAGTACTGATAGAAGGGTTCCCAAAGTGGCCATACCATGTCATGTTGCATTCACACCAGCAGGAATGCACAGGAACTGATTATCCCATTTTCAGATGAATTTGTCCTTTCTCTGCTGTTTGAGTCTGTATGGGGTGGGTCTGCTGTAATCTCAGGATTCTGTTTCTATTTTCCCTTTTCAGCGGGCATTCAACTCGGTTATATTTATATTACAAGCTTGTCTTACCTTCTAAGGGTGATGGGCCCATTGAGGCTAGAGTTTTAACAATGACCTCCACCGTTTGTATCAGCCCTGGACATGTAGTTAGGTAAAGACTTGTGCTGGGTTGGTTTCTTTCTATAGCTTTCTTCCCTGTATCCTCCTCCCATTCTTCCTCTGCTCCCATTCATATTTCCTATGGCCAGAAATCATGGTATGTTGTTGGAATGTGAATGACACTGGAGTGTTCTGGAGCTGTGGTTTGCCTTCAACTGTTGCTGAGGGACTAGGAGCCGAAAACTTCCTGCATGCATACCTTTGTTTCTTTTTCCACATGTCAATTTCTCTCCATACTGTACTGTTGATTAATTGCCCTGCTGGTGACCAAACTCGGGGCTTTGAAGGTTGCTAGTAAGTTCTCTACGAGTGAAGCTACATTCCTGTCACATCTACTTTGATTTACTCTCTTTCCTAAACAGTAAGTATTAAATTGTCTGGAGTTGAGAATTAACACAAACATGAAGTCTTTGCACAACCACACAGAACTGACACATTTATGGTTTCCTGTGTAAAGTGTTCTATTCCATTTTTTGTCAGATATTCCATAGTAAATTGTAGCCTAGATGATAGGGAAAGAGAAAAGTGCAGGTCAAATGACATCCTCCGTGCATCCACTATATGAGGAGGTTCACAGAATAGAAAAAAAAAATCTGTTTAGTCCTATTTGAAATGTGTGTACCCAGAAAGTCACATTGTTTCCTAGGTATCAGTATGCAAGGATTCTATCATCAGACCCATCCATGGGCTTCAGACTTCTGTAGAGCATTTTGAATACTGCACACAACTGGCTCTGTATTCAATTATCTTTGCCATCTTCGGTTGTTCAGATGCATTTAGTATTAAGTCAACCCTTTCGCAAAACCAAAGGAAGCTCCTAAGAAGCGTGCCAGGGTTTGGGCATTAATTGGCATCTCTGTCAAACCCACAGCTGAAGACAAATTAAACATCTACTCGTGTGTTGTGGCCTTAAGCAGGGCTTTCTTTGCCTAGATTTCAAGCCAGCTTGGAATGGGAGATCTAGAAAAGAAATCATCCTATCTGATAACTAACTCGTAAAAATGTTTTATTTTATTTTTTAGATAAAGCAATTAAGAATGTGATGAACTCACAATGAAAGAGACCGCAGAGAAGCGTTTTACCATCCCCTTCACAGAGAAGAATAGTTGTGCAATAAAATATGGCTGAGCGTTATGGATTTAGAGCTTAAAACTGGCTATAATTCTGAGTCCTAATAAGCTTTTAACTCTTCAGCAAATGAGTAAGGAGGAATTTTTAAATTACATTTGATCTTTCAAGCAGTTACTTCTAGTTCTGCCTTCCCACATCATGCCCGTTTGTTCATTAGAATCTGGACTCAGAAGTTGTAATTGGCACATGGAAACAAAGCTAGGAGAAAATAATTTATTTGGGATTTCAAGCTTTAAGTTCCACTTAATCCTGCCGAGGGAAAAAAAAACAGAAAGGAAAGAGGAGATTTTTAAAAACCGAAGACTTATTATTTTTATTCTATTTCTTAGATACTGAGGGAGTTTAGTCTGGACTTTGAAATCGGATAATAATGACTTGCACTTTTCATGAGACATTATCTAGTTAAGTTTCTTGCCAAAACCATTTAGCAATAAAAACTTAAATATATTCTGCTCTAAGGTATTTTATCAGCTAATTCATGCATAGTGTATTTGAGACTTCACATTCGCATGGTATGTGAATTCAGCATGATAAATACCTAAAGTGATTGTTGGAAACCACAGAATTTCAATAGCGGTGAATAATTTATTTTCTTTTTCATTTCGGGCTTTCAAAGAACTTGTCCATAATTCTTCTGCTAATACATTTTTACCATCATTAATTTCACTCGTGATTTTTTTCTCATAAGCACCCTGAAAACACTGTGTGATTGGCCACATTATTATGAACTGACATTCAATTCTACTCTTGGAAATTAGGTGATGCGTGGGGAAGCCAGCAGTTCTTGAATGTTATCAATCAGAAGCCTGGATGATACATGATAGGAAGAGAGAGAGAGAGAGAGAGAGAGAGAGAGAGAGAGAGAGAGAGGCAGAGAGAGACCCTGAGAGACAGAGAGAGATATAGATCCACAGGCAGAGAGACAGACAGAAACAGAGAGGACAGAGACAGAGAAGAGACAGAGACATGGAGAGATGGAGAGATAGAAGAAGAGAAAGAGACACACAGAAGAAGATGTTGAACTTACAATACTAACAATATTACTCACATAACTATGAAGGCTGACAAGATCTGCTATCAATGAGTGGAACCCAAAAGGCAAATGGAATTTCAGAAACCATCAGTGTTTCAGCCTAAGAGAGAGGGAAAGACCCAAGTCTTAGATGAAAGCAATCAAGCAAGAAGGATGATTTCTTACTCAGTTTCTTTTGTCTACTTACATCAGTACCTGATTACATGTGGTCACATATATTGGGAAGAGGGAAAGAGGGAGGGAGAAAAAGAGGAAGGGAAGGAGGGAGAAAGTAACAAACATACAAACACACACAAAGATAGAGAGACAGAGAGAGAGCGAGAGAGACAAAGCAATGGAGGAGAGAGGAAGGCAGAGAGGGGGAGAAGAGAGAGAAAAATAGAGAGAAAGAGAGAGACTGCTTTACTCAGTCTGCTAGATCAAATATTAAATGAATCCACAGAGAGAATGTTTGAACAAATGGCTAGGTAAACTGTGATCCAACAAAATGGACATATAAAATTAACTATCTGAATCAATAACAAACAAACCACTTTCATTATTTGTCTACTCGGCACAAAGTACTTTATAGAGCATACTTTTCTCAAGTTGGGAGGAAATAAGATTTCTTAAAAATAAAAAAACAATAAGATTTCTTAAAAAATAAAAAAAGTAGAAGATACTTGGCTTACAATGATTTTGGGAATTTGCTTTAGCTATTTTGGTTATAAACACTAGAATGTAAAAATAAAATGTAGGACATAAACATATATTCAATAACAAAATTATTTTCTAGCAAAATCAAAATTTAATTAGACTTATATAAAACTAGAAGATTTCCATGAATCCTTCTATCACAGCTTTTGAGGGTTGTCCCATTAATTTCTTTATATCATCTCTATGGTATTTATTTTTATTTATTTATGTGATATTTTCTCTGATTTTTACTGTTCTCTTTTTATGAAGCTTTTGAAATATATATTTATTATTTCCAGTGATGATTGATATTTATTAATTGATTGACTGACTGGTTGATTGATTGGATTTTTCTATGTGGCTGAGCCATCTCCTCTTAATGTGTTTATATATGCATATATTATTAATGTTTATATGTGTATCTCCTTATTTTAATCTCCTTTTTCACTTTGAAAGACTTTTTTTACTTTTCCTAATATTTGATTAGATATTCATATTTAATACTGTGACACTGGAATTTAGAAAACTTTTACATAAAATTATGTTGATATCCCTGTAAAAACAAGACTTAAAAGAATAAAAAAGAATGCATTCTTAAGGAAATACTTGTTTAATTAATCCTAAAAATTAAAGTAATAAGCTGCCTCTAAATATGAATTTTGGTTTCATAGGAAAGTTAGGTAAGTAAATACCAATAAAAAACTAGGAAAAAGTTGAGAAATAAAAGATAAACACTAACATATATAAATTTTGATAAGACTATATGACTCTAAAATGTTTATTAAAATAAAAATGAAGGTGACTTCCTATCCTACTCTCCACACTAACATAGATGACTAGATATTAAAAAGATATAATATGAAAATCAAAGCAGAGAGGAACAAAGAAAACCATGCTAATTACGCAGCATGTACACCACATATGCAGCTATGCATACACAAGATGCTGATGTGAGGGAGAGGAGCTATCGCCAAACACCCTAATACTATAGCAGATAGGGTTACGTTACTGAAGTTTCTAAAAACATGAGAAAAAAGTTAATTATCATTCTGAGATAATTGCTGATATAAAGCCAATCATTCAGCTTTTGCCTTGTCAACCTGTTATTTTCTACAGAGAATGAACTCCCCTTCTTGAGTGGCCTTATTTCCAGGATCTTCTGAGGCTCTGCCAATGCCCAGGGTTTGGACTCATCAGCTGGGCTCCCTCAGGAGAGACAGGGCAGAGAAAGTCCCTGGTGCTTGCCCTCCAGAAAGCTTCCCAGATCTCCTTGCGTATATCTTTTTGACAATGAGGCTACATAGTCACACAGAAAGTTCTAAGCACTTTAATTAAGTTTCATTCTAGTAAATTAAACTTTAAAAAAAGACAGTGTTTCTTCTACTGCAAGTATAAATTTAAGAGTAAAAAGTCAGTGTGAAGACCTATTTATGAACTGATGGAAAAGCTCAAGGCCAGTGTGAAGAGCCCACGAGGAGCCCATCGAAGAACACAGGTTCACCACAGAAGAGCAGAGGGTCAGTATGAAGATACTACTGTAATCTCAAGATGGGTGCAGAGTTAATGGACTCCAGCTAACAGAGGCCCATCACAAGAGGTCTGCAATGTATCTGGAGTCAAAAGAGGACAAAAGCAGTGCTTGAAGTTTTGGATGGGGAAAAAGAGAGGAAAGAGGGAGGACAGGAATGGTGGGTGACACTTAAAGCTGTTACAGGGAACCTTGAAGGTCAAGATTCCAGGACTGGGATGCCTTTTCACATCGTTGAGAACATTTAGATCAATCCACTTACTTTATAAATGGATAAACAAAGCCCAGAGTGGTTAAAGGTCTATTTGAGTTGATGGTAGTTGTTTCATGTTAGCCTTAACATCAGACTATCTGGGATTAAAGGCTTGAGCCACTGTGTCCAACCAGAACTTGATGTGTTCAGTGTTTCTTACTTATTTTTCATCAAATAACCTATAAGATACACAAACAGTTTAGAACCTCAGTATTTTGAACAAACATACTGTGGACACTCTTTTTATAGTCTTGATATTTTATAAACTACTATAATCATATCCAATGCAATACAAGCCTAAGCCATATTCATAGTTTGAAATGATGATTTCAACATTTTAATTTTTATTGAGCCACCTCACTAAATTAAATTAAAATCACTGTTCTAATGCATAATGTCTTCAAATACTATGCCTCTTTCCTGAAGAACTACATAGAAAATTTAATAGTTTTAGGCCATGTGAATTGTATTTATTTAAATATATTTAAGTGTATGTGTGTTTGTCTGCATGTATATATGTATGCCATACATATTTCTGGTGCCCAAGGAAGGCAAAATGAGTTAGATCCCTTGGAACTGAAGCTACAGGATATTCTGAACCATCAGGTAGGTGCTAGGAATTGAACCCAGGTCCTCTGGAAGAGTAGTCAGTGCTTTTAACCATTGAGATGTTCTCCATTCCCAGAAATAATTTTTTTTAAAAATAAAACTTCAATAGCATATGGAATACCCCCCCAAATAGGTAAGTGAAATTACATAAAACTAAAAACTTCATTATGGTGAAGAAAACTATTAGAAGAGTGAAAAATTAGCCTATATAATGAGAGAAAATCTTTGCCTGCTACACCTCATGCAGGGAGTTCATGTCTAGGATATACAGAGCACTGCAAAAATTAAATACTGAACTGAACCGAACAGAGAGTTCCTAAAAGACAAAGCACAAATGGCAAATTAGTATTTCTGGTGTCCAACATTCTTAGTCATATGGAAATGCAATCAAAAGCACTTTGGAAGCTCCCTCACCCAGTTGACATTAAGATGACAAAGGAACCAGGGTGTGGTGGCGCTCACCTTTAATCCCAGCACTTGGGAGACAGATCTTTATGCATTCCAGTCCAGTCTGGTTAGCAGAGTGAGTTCTAACCCAGCCAAGTTACGTAGTGATGCTCTGCTTCAAACAAACAGAAATTCTGGTAAGGATGCGGGGAAAGGAGAACCCCTTTTCACTATTGATGGTAGTACATATTTGAAGATAGATTGGCAAATACAAAAAACTTTTGGGACATAAAAAGGAAAAACTTTCCTCAGCCAGAAATCTGGTTGAAGCCACTTGCCTGCAGAGACACAAGAATTTCAGCACAATTAACCACTCTGTGAGGCCCTCTTTCTTTCCCACCCTATAGTTTTTCTAGGAGTCTTACCAGAGGCCCAGCTGAGAGGGACAAGACATACTCAAGCGTCTTCTGGTTTTACATTATCAGATGATAATTACACCCCATACACTTTTTGTCCTACTCCATAATATTGCTCATCAAAACAAACACATAAGGAAAAGTGTTTTGTTTTGTTTTGTTTTTTACCGACCCTTTGATATGTGACTGCGAGACAACAAACGTATGTGGTTAATGTGAAGCCAATTAATTACAACTCTCCCTTAGGGAACCCATACCTCTACCTTGAAAAGCATGTGCCCACTCATGCCTGAATATCATGCTTAAGCCTTTATTAACATATCTTGAATAAAATATTCAACTTTGTTTCATCACACCAGATAACCCTGGAATCCTTTTCAATTACCAAGCCATAAATACAAACATGGTCCCAATAGAGGTCCCTAAGGAAAATCCTCTGGGTGCTGAGCTTGGCAGAATGGAGCTGCGTCTCTGTTCTCCTGCTGCTGACAAACTGAGGGGATCACTATGGAAGTCAATGTGGAGGCTTCTCAAAAAAAAACTGAAGATGAAACTACTACATGGCCAAGCTATACCCATTTGGGCATATGACTAAAGGACTCCACCTTACCAAAGAAATGTTTACACATCCATGTTAATTGATTCTATATCCACTATAACAAGAAAATGTAGCCACCCGAGACATCAAATTGTATTTTGATTAGTTTATAGGTACATTATCACAGCTGGCCTGTGTGTCTTGGGTCCAGGAAAGCTGACTGGGGGAAGTGAGAGATTAAATAAAGGACATATCCAGGAAGAATGGGTGGATAGGCTGTTTGCACTCTGATGGAATGGCACCAGCTACCTCACCTACGTGGACCCTCACTGCTTTTATTAAGTACACAGAAGGGAAGAGTTGGAGTTATCTAGTTTCAGTAAGAGGTATCTGCAAGGGACAAATCTCAGGCTGTAAATATCCAGGAGGATGAAGCTGGGATTGCTACTTTTCCCCAAACTGTCAAACTTCACACTCAGAACAGGCTATGGCACTCATCTGAGCTTCCCATCAGGGATGGGTGAGAAGGCTTTGCCCTTTGCATCCATCTGAGGCATTGGGTCCTGGATATGGCTGTATTCATGCCAACAATATATCCAATCAAAACTTCCATCACTCATCACACATACACTCAAAGCTTCCATGACATCCCACGCATATGTAACACATTGATGTAGATGTGAGTGAGTATACCAGCAAGGGTGTGAGGACTGCAGTAGAAGGATCAACCAAAGCAAAGGGCACAAGAAAATATTGCAAGGAAACCTGTTACTTTGTATCATAATTAAAACGTAAATTCCAAATTAATGAAACTTATTAAAGAATTCCACCTCTAGTCACCCAAGGGACCTTAAGTATAAACAAAGCTTACCAGCAAAAGTAAATAAGCAAATAAACAAAAAAAGGCATTTAAATGGAACATTTGAGTATGGCTCATGAGGAAGGTTTAATTCTATCTCGAGAGTTTAAGAAAAGTGTGAAATTAATTAGAAAACAGTGCTTTAAAGAAATAGTGAGACTTGGGCTGGTGAGATGGCTCAGAGGTTAGAACACTCACTGCTCTTCCAGAGGTCCTGAGTTCAATTCCCAGCAACCACATGCTGGCTCATAACCATCTAAATCCGGCGTTCTCTTCTGGTGTGCAGGGAGAATGCTGTATAAATAATAAATAAATCTTTAAAAAAATATGGAGACAGTGAAAGTAGATCATTTCAGATAGGAAAAATTATATTTATACGCGCACGCACACACAAACACGCACACTGAATTAGGGGAATGGAAAAGTTCAGTATGTTTCATAAGATACATATCTGTATTTAAGATGGGGGAGAAAGTAAACAGCAAACAGACTGTTTACAATTTACAGGGCTTCCCCAGCACACAAATCCTCCGAGGAGCCCTTACTTAGGACTTTTCTCATAGGTGGCCATGAAGACTCCTTATTGTCCTTATGTTCACATTACCCTCACTGGATTAGAAGTTGCAGATTGTAGATTGTCCAGCAAGCCATGTATTGGCTTGGGTAAAACAAGGCCAATCATACTTCTCTTGATTGAACATAAAAACACAAACCTTTGGTGGAAGCCAAAGTAGAAGAGAACACACACACATGCACACATGCACACACAAGCGCACACACACACACACACACACACACACACACACACACACACATTCATGCACGCATGCACACACAGACTAGAAGAGGTAGCATGAGGTCATGGCAAGGTGAAGACACAAGGACAAAGCAGCTCCACGTGGAAAAGCTATAGGATTCTTTTTTCTCCCTGGCGCAATGGGATTCTTAAGAACTCTGGAGCACAGCTCATCTATTCAGCATCCTTAAAACTTATCTGTTCTCCTTTTAAACCTTGTTTAGCCCAAGTAAGCCCACAGCCATCTCTGGTTCTAAATCCCAAAGAATACAGCTTATACAGAAGTAAAAAAAATAAAAAATAAAAAGTACCATTAAAATCAGACCAGACTGTGAGGTAAGCTGGTTACTTAAGTTTCTGCTAGGTAAATAGTCCACAATCTAGGAATTACCATGGGGCTTGTTAGGAAGGCATAGAAATTCCAACTCATTAGCTTGGGCAGCGAACTAGGAGTCTCCCTTTTCTCTGTATTGCTCCAAGGATTCTCAGTGTGCTCATGGATATTTTGTTAAATTTTGACGTATACTATTTTAATGAAGAGCATTAACATTATATATATGTAATGAATATATATGTAATTATATATATGTAATATTACATATTAATATATATTACATATATGTATTACATATGTATTCATATATATTAATTCATATATACATATATATGAATATTCCATATTCATATATTACACACAGATATATGTATTACATATATATATTCATATATATGAGTATATATAATTGCATATATATAATTACATATATATTAATTACATATATATGTAATGAAATACAATAACTGGACAGCTAATAATAGAAAGGCCAGGCTTGCTTTCTGGTAAAATATTTTGACAGGAAATTGTCTGTCTATGGCTTCCTTACTCCAGGGCAACTGAACACACTTCTAAAGATCAGTATGAAGATTAGTACATGTGACCCACAAATCCATTAACTGTCTAACACCAGCTTAAGAGACCTCTAAAAATGCCTTTAACATGGAAAGTATGGGGTTCAACTGAAACAAGATCTAATGGTATGGAAAGTTATGCCTTAATCCCAAGAAATCACGTATATAATTAAAGGGATGTTAAATGGTAATGTACAGAATGGGGACGTAGAGGGAATCCACGAGGAATAGTTTTGAATATAGGGGACACAGAAACTAGACACATAAAACGGTGTAATGATGGCTTGCTAAGGGTAAAGCCATCTTTCTGCGTTTCCAAATGTGCCGAAAGATGCAGCATCAGCAAGGCTGTGCATCAGATACCTGGAAGGAGCAAAATCAACAGAAGTAGAAAGACTTCATAAGGCGGAGAGTTTTATTCCTCCATTACGATTATAATGAAAACAACGAGGGAAACTTCCTCTGAAGCGCTTTGCCTTGAATGGACAGTTTATTGCCACAACTCTCTCTCTTTGCATCTGCCTTAATCATCTGCTTTGCAGGTGATCAGCAGAGTAACTGGGCTCAGGTGTATTTTGGAAGGTAACATGTAATAGCTGATCTGCACAGATTTCTAATTGCCTTAGCTCGAAACAAAAGTACGCTGTTTGAGAAATAGGAACTAAACTCCCTGCAAACTCTAATTGATATCCTGCTACGAGTGCAAAGTAATTAAACCTTCTCTCCGCTGAAAAGCCTCTTCCACTGACACCATCCATTACCCTAAGTGCTTCTGAGTCTTAGGAAAAGAAGTGACATAAGATTAAAGACAGGGGGAAGAAAATATCTCCTCTTTACAGGTAATGCGAAGGAATAATTTAATGACAGTATTCTAGAGAATGGGAGTGTAATCATCCCCAAATATTAACACATTTATCTCATGATGCAATGACTTTAGGAGAGGGCACTTGAAGGAGTTACTGAGAAAGTGTGTTACTCCAAAAACTTCTCAGAAAAGTGACACATTGCACCTCCCTATGATACAACTGGGAAACTGATATTTTTCTTAATGACTTTCTAATCGGTCTGGGACAACGGACCAATACTTGATTTTTAAATAACAATTTTAAAGAGAAGATTCCGTAGCACAATCCTTAGTAATGAAGATTTTATTCTTTTGCCAGATGACTTTTGTATATGTTATACCACCAGGCCAGCCAGGCCTTCAGCACTTTAGGTGTGGAAAAGCAGAGCAGGTCTTGTGGAGGCTACAGGAGAGGAAGGTATCAGAAATGAAAGGCAGTGTCTAAATGAATGATAATGAGCCCAGAGGAGCGGCTTAATCATCTGCCTTCTTTGGACTTGTATGTGGATGGTACCAAAGGAGCTTCATCTAATGAGAAGATTTATCTTCGATGCCTGTGTAGGGAGAGATGATCTGACATTGCTTGAACAGACAACATCAGAATGTAGGGGTTTAACACTCGTGTACGACCACAATGCCCAGGGAATCTTTTTAACAAATACATTTAAAACACATAATCTAAATCCCCTTAAAAGGGTACCTCACATTAATCCCTCAGCTGGGGTTCCTCATTTTTATAGCATCATTTATCACTTTAATGTAACGTTAGTTTAACAGATAAAAGCCGTGGCAGAAGCCCTGAACCGAATGCCGGAACATTAATGACTTAAGCAAAAATGAAGCACTTGAAAGACCAGCCTGGGTTTCAGTCCTTCCCCTGGGTCAGAGTCACAGACGCAGAAAGCAGCCGCTGCTGTATAAACAACGCGGCAGCGTGGTTGACGTTGGCAAGACCAGACTTATTTGTAACGCTAAAGGGGAAACAGCGAAAGGTTTGGCAAACTGACTCAAGAGAAAAATGTGTGTTTCTGCATGGGGGGCAGGGAGCTCTGAAGGAAAAAAAAAGAAAGTGGGGATCTGCACTCCTCTGCCTCTGCAGTAGAGTTGTCTGAAGAAGACAAATAAAAACTCATCAGGGTGGAGGGTGGAGGAACCAGGGCATCCTAGTCCAGATGGTAAAGGAGAGGCGCCACTTCCTACTCTACCTGAGGCTGTATATACTGCATAAAACAGACATGGCTCTGGGTGCAGGGGATATTTGGGCAGCCATTGAACTTCATTTTGCAAACAATTCTAGTATTCGTGAAATATTTCCACTTAGCCTTCAATTTGTCTTTCACCAGATTGAAACACGAACCCGGCCCTTTCCCTGACTTTCAGCTTGTCTGAGGTGAGGGTCACTGCCTTTCTGAGATCACGGTCCGCTTCTACAAATGAGGCAGAGACAGGAATGCCGAGGCTGAAGGCGTCTAAGCATATACTTTCGTCATTTGTGGATTTACTTTTATTCTTATTAGTATGGCTGTTTTTTTAAAAATGCATTTATGTGCATGACCGTTTTGCCCATGTGCACGTATGTGCTTCAAGTGTTTACAGGAGCTTGAGAAAGTATAAGAGCCCCTGACTCTAGAGCTGTAGATGGGTGTGATCTGCTACATAGATACTGGGACCCGAAGTCAGGTTCCTTTGCAAGAGCAACAGGTGCTGTTAACAGCCTAGCCACCCTTCCCACTTCCTCCTCCCCAAGCAGCTGATAATTTTTTATAATTTTTCAATATTGTCCTTTGTGCATTGGGAACCTTCTGCATCACATGGTTGGAAATCTAGATTAGGAAAGGAGTACTTCTTGTGTTGGTACCAGATTCTCGAGTGCCAAACATTTATTAGCTGGGCTTATAGCTCCAAGCCCTGAAAACTAACAATTAATAAATATGAGCCACAGAAGCCAGAGATCTATGCAGGTCTAAGTGCCAGGCCTAAAGGCTTTCTGCTGTTGATTCTGATTGCAAGGAGGCCCATCCTCAACAGGTAGTGTAATCCTCAGGCCCAGGTGGCAGCCAGCAGCAGCAGTACCCCATAGAGTTACAGCTCTCTAGGTTGTGTGTTGGGATACTGGGCATTTACAGTAGCTAGTGTTACTGGTTTTGACCCTTCAAGGGTTGACAGTGTCCAGAAGTTCTTACAGAGAACAAGGCCAGACATGTCTTATATACCAACTTCTGCCTTCTGCCATTTTTGTTCTTCATTACTCTGTACTTCCACCTTCTACTTCTCTGTCCCCCACCTTCATTCCTCAACACACACACACACACACACACACACACCAGCAACCCAGTCACAGTCTTGTTGCTGATGCTGTGCTTCCTATCACAAGCTCAACCTTTCTTTTCTTTTCTTTCCATTTATTACAATTTATTCAATTTTGTATCCCAGCTGTGGCCCCCTCTGCTCCCAATCCCATCCTCTCTCCCTCTTCTCCCCGTATGCCCATCCCCTCAACCTTTTTTATTTATAGAAATTAAATTACACTAAGCATGAAAAGGCCCAAAGAGGCCCTTAATTGGCCTTTAGTGTTACAACACCAGAGGGCAGCACAGGGTGTCTCCTGGCAGACAGAAAGTGAGTGGAATGGCCTGGCTGTATCAGGAGGAAGGGACTGTGTCATGGGTGTGGCTTTCAAATGAAAGACTCTACTTACACCAAGCAGTGCACAGCTTCTGGTTCAATCAGTATTCCTTCTCTGATCTTGAGTGAGAACAGATGTAGGTTTGTAGGGATTTTCAGTAAGGCCTTCCTTGCCTAGGACGATGCCTTAGAAGGCTGGCACAGGTTGTTTGCAATTGAGAGGGCCAGGGCAAGCCCTCCTGCAGCATGAGCTAGGCTTCAGTTGCAGTGTTCCTCACAGCTACAATGTTCTCAGAGTGATCAGGAAGCACCAAAAACAGCAGGTTGACAGAGGAGAGCTTGGACTGCTGTTAGAGAAGGGGCAGTGTGCTCACAGGTTCCCATTCCAAGCTGCCAGGAAAGGCTCTATCTGCCGCCGTTCAAAGGCCTGACTGGCTTTTTCTGTAAGGTCACCCATTCACAGAAAACAACAACAATAACAAGGGCAAGAAAATTATAGGGCACACACAATAGGCTTAGGAATAGATCAACACAGAACCATCATTCCCTAAAACACCCAACAACGCTTAATGACACCTAATGTCACTTGGCTGCATAATGCTGGGACCGATGCTCTAAGAGAGTCTGCGTCTATCTCTCCATGAAAACACCTTATTAAAGGGATAATGGTGGACATATTTTTCAGGATTTAGAATTTAAACAGAGGAAGAGCCATTCAGAACATTTCCATCAGCCTCAATGCTACACTGTGTAGATAATCATCTGGTTTCCTAACATCCTTTGGTTGAAAGGGGTAAAATTCAAGCAAGTGTCTCATGCTGCATTTTATTTAGCCTGTGGTAGGCATTTCCCATCTGCCCCATTGCTTCTGTCTTTGGGGCCCATCTGGCTTTTGTTTTAATCCCTAACACAGCAGATGACATTCTCTGTCAGAGAAGCCTATTTTCAGCTCTCTTAGGCAAGCTACAGAACATGAGCCATGACTCCGAAGTTACTCCCAGTTTTAAATCAACAACAAGAATAATCTAGCAGTTAGTTAATATGTTCCTCTAAACTAGTCAGGGTCTGAAATGCGAGGCTTTGTATTTTGTGTGTGTGTGCGCGTGCAAAGATTTGAAAGTGCATTTCAAAAAAAAATTCATCAAATAATCAATCCACAGAATGCCTGGACGGGGCGATGAGTCTCTAGAAAGTTCTTGCTTGCCAACTTGGAGGTCTTTTCCATTATAGCACCATCAGTGCCTAGAGGCATGGCTCAAGCTTAGCTCCCTGTTAGCTTAGCCTGCTCGACAGCAGGTGTTTTCATTTGCTTCTCTGTTGCGGATATAAAACTCTGAGCAAAACCATCTCAGAGGAGAAAGAGTATATTTGTTTTAATCTTCCACAGTTCATTGTTGAGGGACATTAGGACAGGAACCTGGAAGCAGGAACCGAAGCAGAGACCACAGAGGAATTGTACCTAGTGGCTTGATTCCAGGCTCACATTCAGCTCTTTCTCGTTCAGCTCGGTCCTATCTGCCTAGGGGATGACACCACCGCAGGGGGAGCAACTCTGGTGTGGGGAGTGGGCTAGGGATGAAGGGCGGGATACAGAGGAGAATTGGTCTCAGTAGTGAAAGTCTACAAACAAAAAAGGAATTGGATGTTCATATCTACAAATCTAGGGACACTTATAAAAACAGAACCCTTACGAAAGATTCCAGAGCAAAAGCTAATATCAGAGTATTAGAGAAAGTATTTGCTTGTATTCTGGAAATTATGGGCAGGAAAGAGGCTAGATATCTCAATTTAAGATAACGAGAATTCTCTATTCAGGCTAACAGGTGGACATTATCTACTCTGCTATGTATGATGGCTCATCTTGGTTGTCAGTCACCAGACTGCTATTTTTCTCCCCAGTGTGGCCACCCTGAATGGAGCTCCTGTTCCATTTTTACTGTGCCATTATCTCATCAATTGGCTTTTTGGAAGATTACCTGACCTACTGCATTGGGCTTCTCCATGACAAACTTGTAACAGCAAAACAGTTTATTCATATTGTATGTTTTCAATCTGTGTGTGTGTGTGTAATATGAAATATCAAGTATATGAAATATATATAAAATATTTAAAAATTGAAATATATATTGGAGGGTTACAAGAGAAATTCAGGAAAATAATGTGTTCTGACTTAAGGCTTTTATGCTTGTTTTTCAGTTTAAATAATCTTTGGGTTGTTATATGTAACTAATAACATTTATCTTTTCCAGAATAGTGAAGAAGGGATATAAACTTAACAAATACTTCTTTGTCAATAGAAAGAAGATAGATAAGTAGTCAGATATGCGTTGGAGTTCTGAGCTTGTGAATTCATTTTGTACAAGCAATTTCTTCCCTTACACCTTGATTCTTCGAGACAGGACAGAGACTGAGTGATTTTTCAGGCTGCTTTCAAGTGTGGCCTTCCAAAAAAAGGACTCTGGAGTCTGGCAGTGCGATTCGAATTCAAAGTCTCCAGTTTTTAAATTACTTAAGTTATAAGAAAAGGGAAAAGCTTATTACACCTGGGCCAGAGAGAGTGCTCTCAGTAACAATTAGATGTTTTATAGTACATTGTCATTCGTTATTGCTGGTCTTTTGGGGTATCTTTATCTGAAGAATATGTAGCTCAAAGCTCATGTTTAACTCTGGGATGCTATTTTTGGCATCTAGCTTCCATAGCTCACTTCAGATATTTCATGGCTGTATATAAATACTGCAAGAGACACTTAAATGAACATTTGGAAACTGAAAAAAAAATGGAATCACGGAAGGGGATGTTTTCCAGCTAACATTGTCAGTGATTTACTTCTCACTCATTTCACTTGCCTTTTTTTCTCCACATAAATTGATGAGACTTGGTGTGCTGTAGAGACACATCCCATATCTGGACTTTAAGCACTGTGAAGAGGAAGCAAGGGTAAGGAACAAGTCTTTCTCTATACGAATTTTAATGAAAACTCAACAAGGGCTTCACTTTCACCAAGAAAAATCATCATAGGCAAGTAACTATAACTTCTTGTTGAAGAATAAACAAAACAAACAAACAAAAACCAGTAAACCTTTCCCTGTCTGAGGAGAACTATTAAATTTTAGAAATTTGTCTTAAGGCATAAATCAACCGAAGACTTAGTTTTCACTTAGCTCTGTGAAAACATGGTGTGTGGTTTCTACTCTAGGCAGATCTTTCTCATTCTTTATCCTGTAGGTACACATTTGTATTCCTTCCAGAAGCTGTTAGGTAAAATCTTTTCATTTTTTTATTTTTAATTTTTTCTTCACAATTTATTCATTATATATCCTGGTTGAAGCCCCTTTCCTCAACTCTCCCCAGACTCACCTTCACTCCTTCTTCCCCCAATCTCCTTCCCCTATTTCACTGAAAGGGGGAGTTCTCCATTATTGCCATCTGATCATAGTTAAGTCTCATCAGGACTGCCTGGATTCTCTTCCTTTGTGGCCTGGCGAGACACATCACCAGGAGCAAGTGATCAAAGAGCAGTCAAAAGAGCTCATGACAGAGGCAGCCCCTGCTCTCTTCATTCAGAGATCCACATGGAGTTTGAGCTGCCAACTGGCCACATCTGAATATGGAGTCTAGGTCCTCTCCATGCATGGTCCTCTATTGGTGCATCAGTATTTGCAGCACTCCATGGGCTCAGATTCTTTAGCTTTGTTGCTCTCCTTGATGAATCTTGTCTCTTTGCTCTTATCCACTAACAAAAACACAAAACAAGATTAAGCACAAAAGGAATTCCTGTGTCACCCACTAAAGTGACAAATAAGTATGCAGCTAAGCCACTCTGAATGTGTCACCCTCTGACCTACTGGTGGCTAGAATTTGCCCAAACAGTCTGGTCCAATGATCACTCAAAGATTTCATAGGGACTGCAGTGGTCATTGTACCTGCTTCCTTGATGGCTGAGGAAAGTAGATTTCAACAGAATAAGTGACTTGACCAACTCTGCCTAAATGTATAGTGGTGAAATCAAAACTGAACTCTGCATAACAAAAAGCTAGCAGGGGAGAATTAAAAATTAAAACCAAATCCTTAAACTAACAAGAGAAACAGTTTGGTTCTTTTTTTTTTTTTTTTTTGTTTTTTTTAAACTCATTTTCAGAGATGGTGAGTATAGTAAGAAGAGCAATGAATCAAGCTAAACCAGAGGGGAAGGGAAGGTTTGTGTGCAATTAGTCCAGGGTAGTTTATGTGAAGAGCCTTCCTGCTGTGACCTGGGCTCCCTGTTTCATTTCAGATATGCAAGGCTTCCTGTAAAGGGGATTCTTTCATCATTAGCTTGTCATGTTCCTGTTCCTGCTCTTTCCAGAGCGAGTGTTTGGAGCCTTTTCTCAAAAGCACTTTCCCCTAATTGTTTAATTTACTTACCAGTTCCTAAATCCTTTCGCTATTTGAGCCCTAACATTACTCTGACGTTCTCAGAGGAGAAAGCTCAGTCCAAAATGCTGGTTGCTAAGCAGTGACTATTTTTACTCCACTTGAGCAGAATAGAGACCCACTGGATGGGTTTCTGCTTGAGACTAGCTTCAAAGCAGTTATTGCAGATTAGAAACTTGTCAGTGCTGTCTGTGTGCTTGGAGTGAAGGCATAATATAGAACCCAAGGACTTGTGTAAGGCATGCATTGATAAAATGAGAAAGCCTCACAAATATAGCAGCTGAGTGCTTACTGAGCACTAACCATATTTAAAGGTTTTGCTTAGGCAAGCGATGATTGAGTGGAGCAGATTTGGCGTCTGATTTCATAGAACTTATAGTTTAGAGGGAATGTCAGACAAATAATGAAGGCACCAGAAGGAACACCATGACAAATTAACATGTTACTGAGACAGAACAGCAACAAAGGCGGACACTTGTTTGAAATCCAGTACAGATGGAAAGGCTTTCTAAGGATTATATACAAAGATCAAGAGGGCACCAGCCACAGAAAGAGGATGAGGTCATGCACAATAAGGAGAGGCAGAGCCAGAATGCTCCCCAGGGCATTTAGAAAGATACAACTGGAATTTAGGCAGCCTCAGCCGGTCAGGCCTGAATTTGGATTTTAGCTGCAATGAGTAAACGGGAAGCCACTGATAGTCTTTCTGCATCAAATGATTTGGCTTTTGCTATTTCTCAAACAGCATAGGTTTGACCATGCTTTGGTATTTTTCACTTGCCATTTCTTCTTAGTATCCACCTTTCTAGCCGGTTGCGTGATCCACTTCCATACTTCCTTTAAGTATTTCTGATTTACCCACACTCTCAGCACACCCTGTTCCTGTACAAACTTCACCATAGTCTAGCCCAGGGAGTCAGCTTGTTCCTACCCTCTATATACCCTCACCAAGCCACAGGTACAACATCCAATGCCCTTGCCTAGTCTGGCCATTCCTACTTGTATTGTCTCCCAACCTCTAGGCTTTCTCTCAGATCCTCCCTGTCTACCCTTAACTTACAGGGCATTTCTATGCCACAGGCAAACTCTCTGTCTAACCAAATCCTGAACATCATTTGCCAATGTCTAGCAGATGTGTTTGCCTAATTCTGCCTTCACAACCCTCTCCAGCCCCATGATATACTTTCAAAAGCTAATCCCATACCATGGTGCACACCCTGAGTGCCAGCCCCTCTCCCTGTGCCCACCTTATAGCTGAGCTCTGTTCAATCTTTAGGCCCAACTTTGTCCATACATCCTATGTTCTGCCCTGCATCAGACACAGAACTAACAAAAGAAGTCTACATGCCTAGATCTCATCACAAAAAAAAAAAAAAAATCAAACAATATGAAAGTTGAAGGCAGCATCATACCCCTCAAAGTGACCAGTCTTAAAGAAATGTTCAACAGTGCAAATTACCTACATGAATACCAGGGAACGGAATTTAAACATAAACTTCATCAAAGAATTCAAGGAGTATAAAGATGACACGAAGAAACAGCTTAATAAACATAAAGAAAGTGAACTTGAAGTCACTAAATGCTTGAGTGATGACTAATAAAACACAGACATAAGGCTGGAGGAAATGACAAAGATAGCACAGGATTTGAAAATGGAATTTAATAAAGTAACGTTAAAGAGGACCGAACATGAAATGAAGACAAAATTGAAATGCACAGTATCTTAAGTAGAAAAGTCAAGGAAAAGCCTTATGAGTAGAATAAAAATGAATTAAGCAGAGTATAGATTACCAGCACCTGATGAGCAAGTACCAGATTAAAAAAGAATAAGCAATGAATATAAAAATAATAAATAAAGGAGTAGAACATATGCAACACAATGAGAAGACCAAATCATTGAATTGTATGCATAAATGAGATAGAAGAATCCTAGATTGATTGTATAGGCCAGACCTTCAACAAAATCATAAAAATAAAAAGTCCAAACTAAGAAAATATATACCCATGCAGATATGAGAAGCACATGAAACACCAGATAGACAATACCAGAAAAGAAACTCATCATATCAAATCATTGTTAAAACACTAAATATGCAGATGAAAGAAAGAGTATTGAAAGTAGCAAGAGAAAACCTATAAATCACAGATAAAGGAATATGCATTAGAATAGCAGCTGATTTCTCAACAGAAACTTTGAAAGCCTGAAGAACCTGAAGCAATGCATTTCAAACCCGAAAATTTCATAAGGAGTACTGCCAAACTCCTTCTATGAAGCTAGTATCACTCTGATACCAAACCATATAATGCCGTGACAAAAACACTCCTACAGGCCAATAGCCCTAATGAGCATATAGATTCAAAAATACTCAACAAAATACCTGTAAACCAAATACATGCATACATCAAAATGATTATCCAACTGTGACCAAGTTGGCTTTATCCAAAAGATGGAAGGATGGTTATAAAATATGCAAGTCAATACACATAATAAACCATACAAATGGATTTGAAGATAAAAAAGTCACATGATCATCTCAATATATGCAGAAAAAGTCTTTGACAAAATCTAACATGCCTTCATAAGAAGAGTCCTAGGGAGAGAAGGACTAGTGGGAGCATAGCTGAATGTATTAAATGCTACTCATGAGAAACCTATAGCCAACATCATTCTAAATGGAGAAAAACTTGAAGCAGTCCTAATGACATCTAGAATAAGACAGTGCTATCCAGTATCGCCACTCCTTTTCAATATCATTCTCAAAATGGTAGCTGGAGCAATAATGAAAAAGAAGTTACCATTCCCAGGCGCATATCCAAAGGATGCTCAAGTACACAACAAGGACATTTGCTCAACCATGTTTGTAGCAGCCTTATTTGTAATAGCCAGAATCTGGAAACAACCCAGATGACCCTCAGTAGAGGAATGGTACAGAAATTGTGGTACATCTACACAATGGAATATTACTCAGCAATAAAAAACAAGGAAATCATGAAAATTGTAGGCAAATGGTGGGAACTGGAAACGATCATCCTGAGTGAGGTATCCCAGAAGCAGAAAGACCTAAAGAAACTAATCAAGAAGGAGGACTCCGTCTAAGTTGCTCAGTCCCCATTCAGAAAGGCAAAGAGGATGGACATCAGAAGAAGGAGAAAACAGGGAACAGAACAGGACCCTACCACAGAAGGCCTCTGAAAGGCTCTACTCTGCAGGGCATCAAGGCAGATGCTGAGACTTATAGCCAAACTTTGGGCAGAGTGCAGGGAATCTTATGAAAGAAGTGGGAGATAGTAAAACCTGGAAAGGACAGGAACTCCACAAGGAGAGCAACAGAACCAAAAAAATCTGGGCACAGAGATCTTTTCTGAGACTGATACTCCAACCAAGGACCATTCAGGGAGATAACCTAGAACTCCTGCACACATGTAGCTCATGGCAGTTCAGTGTCCAAGTGGGTTTGCTAGTAATGGGAACAGGGACTGTCTCTGACAATAAACTGATTGGCCTGCTCTTTGCCACCTCCCCCTGAGTGGGGAGCAGCCTTATCAGGCCACAGAAGAAGACAATGCAGCCATTCCTGATGAAACCTGATAGACTAGGATCAGAAGGAAGGAGAGGATGACCTTCCCTATCAGTGGAATTGGGGAGGAGCATGGGTGGAGAAGGGAGAGGGAGGATGGGATTGGGAGGGGAGGTGAAAGGGAGCTACAGATGGGATACAAAGTGAATAAACTGTAATTAATAAAAATAAAAAAAGAGATATGAACAGATGAACAAGAGGTCAGATTAACTTTAATTGCAGGTGATGTGCTATTACTCATAAGAAATCCCCAAAATTCTACCAGAAAACTTTGACAAATGACTAACAATTCTAGAATCAACTTGGAAAAGATCAATAAATTTTCTGTACACCACCAACAAATATACATAGAAAGAGAATATAAACACGTTCCTATTTACAGTATCTTAAAGAAAATAAAATACCTATGAATAAACCTCACCAAGACAGTGAAATGCCTTGACAACAACAAAACTAAATCTCTGAAGAGAAAGATTAAGACATTAAAAATTCGAAAGACATCCCATGATTATGATTGTTAGAATTATTAATGTAAAAATGACTATGTTACCAAAGACCATTTACAGAATAATCACAATCCCAATCAAAATCCTCATCTCTTTGTATAAAGTAGAAAAATATATATTAAAATGCATATGGAACCAGAAAAAAAACTTAGATGATCAAAACCATCCTGAGGAAAATGAACAATGCTGGATGGATTACAATTCCAGACATCAAAATGTCTTACAGAAAAAAAAAAAAAATAGCAATGACTAGAATAGGGCAGTGGCACAAAAACGGACATGCAGACAAATGGAAGAATGTACAAGACTCAGACAAGAGCACATGTAATTGTTTGGGAGCCATCTATCATCTGAAAAAAAAAAACGACAAAACATATACTGGTGGGAAGAGCTCATCTCCCCCACGTGGTGGTGTTGAAGATGGGTGCTTACATACAAAAGCATGAAATCAATTACAATATTACCACCTGGCAAAGGAACTAACTCTAAAATTGATCAAAGACCTAAAACATACATCCTCAAAACTGAAACTGACAGAAGAGAGCACAAGCAGTGCCCTACAGAATATAGGTGTAGGAGAGGCTCCCTGAGCAGACGTCCATTTGCCCAGAAATGGAGGCCAACAACTTAAAAGTGGGACCTTATTTAAAAACAAACCAAACTAAACTGCTGTAAACCTAAAGAAACAATTAAATAATGAGTGAAGAGGACACTCACAAAATGGAAGAGAATCTGTGCCAGCTAGACGTCTGACAGGAGAGGAATATCCATAATATATAAAGAACTCAGGAAATAAAGTGTCAAAAAATGATCCATTGAAAATCTGAGCTTTGGATGTAAACAGAGAGTTCTCAAGAAAAAAACTGCTAACTGCTAGGGGTTATTTAAAAAAAAAATGTTCGTCATCTCTAGCAGTTAGAGAAATGCAAATGGAAACAACATTGATAAGTCAACTGACACTTGTTAGAATGGCATATATCAGCAAAACAACCAACCACAAATGTTGAGGGTATGTGGAGAAAGAGAACCCTCATATACCATTAGTGGGATGAAAACTGGTCCAGTCACCCTGGATAATCTTCGAAAAGAATAAAAAAGGTAAATCTACCATATGACCACCCCTTGGCATATTCCCAAAGGACTCCATAGATACTTGGTTCTTCATTCACAATCAGCAGGAAATGGGAACAACTGAAATGTCCTTCAATTGACAAATGGAGAAAGAAAATGTGGCACCTATACACCATAGTAAAAAAAAAATGAAATCACAAAATTTGCAGGTAAGTGGATAGGCCTCAAAAAGATCGCATTGAGTGAGATAACCCAGACCCCAAAAGAAGAACATGCTCACTTTCTCACATCTGCAGTTCTTAACTCCAGATCCTCAAATGTGAGTATATAACATGGAGTAACTACAGAAACCAGGACAACAATACACAATGGCTTGGAGGGAGCAATAAATATTTTTGATCACTTCATGCAAAATTATGCTAACCTCAGAATATTTTTTTTTCTGTTCTATTCTCAACAGAAGTTATTCTCCAAGCTATGCTGTATTTTATAGTTTATCTTACATAATTTGCTAAGCTTCACTACTTGGTGAAATTCAATAAATAAACCTTGTTTCAACAACTTTATGTATTCAGAAAAATTAAAGATACAGTACCCAACTATTCCCTGGTTACTTGTGTTGGTTTGTTTTTTGCTTTGTGTCAACTGGACAGGCGCATGAAGCATCTGGGAAGAAGAAGCTTCCGTTGAGTAATCACCTCCATCAAATTGGGCTGTAGACTGTGGTCGAGCCTGTAGCACATTTTCTTGGTTGATGATTGATGTGGGAGGGCCCAGGCCCTTGTGGGTGATGTCACCGCTGGGAAGGTGGTTCTGGGTTATGAGAAAGCGAGCCATAAGGAGCAAGTCAGTAATGTATGGCTTTCCTCAATGATGAACTGTGATTGGACATCTAAGAGAAACAAATGCTTTCTCTCTAAGTTGCTTTGGTCAGGGTTTATCACAGCAACAGAAAAGCAAAAGCAAACTGGGTCAGAAGTTGATACCAGAGAGTCGGCTTGGCTTTTGCTGTGACAAACCTATCCATGCTTTTTTGTTGTTTGTTTGTTTTGTTTTTTTAGAATGATTATGGGAATGTTTCCAATTTTTGGCTGGAAAATTTGTTGATGTGCAAAGTTTAATGGGGTGTTTCTCTGTGGGAACTTGGAAGATAAGAACTCTGAGAGCAGTGCAGATGACAGAAGCCTGGCTTATGGAGTTTCAGAGGAAAGTTTGAGAGTCCCTTTCTCCTCTTACTCAGTCAAGAATATGACATTGTATTATGTTGCCATGTCTCATTTGAGGTCTTAGCTGCGATTTCTGCAATTGCTCTGTTAAGGTTTCCTTGGCACTTTAAAGATGCACTGATCAAAGATGCTGAAGGTTGCTCTGCTACTGGAAAATTTCTGACATTTTCTTCATGATTAGAATAAGGTTATAGGTTTTGGAGGCATGCACAGAGATGATGAGCCACCTTTGTAACAGCATGCCCAATGTGTGTCCATAAATTATGAAAATAACCATGGCCTTCATCATCTGGCTGACCTGGTATTTGTCAGTTTTCTCTAATATTACATTGTTTTCCTCTGCCCACCCCCCTTTTTTTGTGTGTGTATATGTAGGTGTCCACCATTGGACACCATCTACCTTGTACTTTAGAAGCGACTTTTGCTGACTTGCAGCTTGCCAATAAGGCTAGTCTGGCTGTCCATCAATCTCTGCAACATTGCCTGCCTACAACTCCTCACGTATGGCACTGAGCAAAAGTTCTCTTTTATAATATGAGCCCTGGGGATTAAACTCAGATTCTTTCGATTGCAAGATAAGCAATTTACAACTTCTTCATCTCTTCCACCTTCTCCCCCATTTTAATAACTATACTTACTGGAAGGAAGTCACTATGCAAATCCCACACTTGAGATGTTCTAAATTGGGATTGGAGAGATGGCTCAGCAGGTAAGAGAACTTGCTGCTTTTGTAGGGATCCAGGCTAAGTTCCTAGCACTCACAGGGCAGCTCATAACTGTTTACAATTCTAGTTCTAGGGGTCTGATGCCCTCTTCTGGCCTCTATGTGTATTGGGCACACACAGGGTACACCTACATCTATGTGTGAAATGTGAAATAGAAAATGATAACAAATGAGGAAGGCCTAGCTCATTGAGGGAAGAGTGTCATGAAATCTATTTGAAATATTAAGAATTGTTCTGAATGGAGAATTTATTTCTTCTCAGCAATCTATTGGTTTTCCTATCATTTACTTACTGGTGTGAGGACATAGGTATGTGCTATTCATAAAGTTCCAGCCCAGTGCTGCTTTAATAGGTCACACAGATTGTTTCCACTTTAGCCACTTGGAGCTCGAGAAGAAGTCACTCCCATTACCAGTCATGTATTAGTTCTAGCGCTTTCTTACTTCCTGACACTACCAGGGGAACTAAGCTCATCTTACATACTTTCTGTCTTCATCCTAGGAGCAACTGTTTTCCCCAGGCATAGAAAGAATTTTGCCCATTTAACTATTTCATTATTTTTGATCGACAAGAACAGTCCTGCCTGGGCACAAAGAAGTCACAGAACAAAGAGTTGCTGAGTGAATAAATTAATGTATAGGTGGGAGACATGGACATAGTTTAGACCCATATCTAGGCCCTATGTCTGACTTTATGGTTTTTGTTTGTTTGTTTGTTTGTTTTTACCCCTCAAAGTAAGCAGAGTCCAGCATTTGGGGATTGAAACTTTTTCTGAGTGATGTTTTATGACATAAATTTATTTTATATTATCAAATATTACTTTTAAAGAAGCATTGATCCTGAGAAGGACATTTGAAAACTTACACTACACTTACTCAAGAGTTTTCAGCATTACCTCCTTCACTCGGAATTAATAGCTGTCTGTAAAGGCTTTCTGTCTGCCTTTACTCAAATTAACTATCAGACCTTACTTGTCCTTCATTGTTGGTCTTTTTATCTGGCTGTCGCTACGCTGTGAACTTGGCTAGAGTCATATCTTAGGGTGCTCAGCACCAAAGCACAGAGGTGGCAGGCAGTGGGGATGCTCTCAGTGAGATGCTAAAATTGATAGCTTATAGAACGAGGGACTGCGAATAAGTCTTTGTTTGAGTCAACAATAATTCAAATTATTTATTTTTTCATCATTTATTTATTATTCACTTTACATACACCTTTGTTGTAGCCCCATCCCTTCCAGCTCTGTCTTCCCTTTCTCCCCACTCCCCCCATATACACTTTCCCTAAGAGAAGGGGAGCTCCCTTTCCCATCCATAAAAGCTAATTTTTTTTAAGTATGAAACAATTGCTGGAGAAAGTACACTTCAATTATGAACACAAGGCACTAAGAAAATTCTAAAGAACGAATCCATTCTTCAACCACTTTAACTGGCTTTTTCTGAGCTCCTTCATTTTTTATTGTTTCCCATAAATTTGAGTAAACAAGAAAATCTCTGGTATACAGATCCAGAAAACTCCAAGAATATCCCTTAGATATGATTTCATTGCCTTATCTTGAAAACAGATAAGTTGAGTAAAAACTCAGTAGAATCAAAAGTCTAGGTATCATTCATTGCACAGTCATAACAGACAATTTGCTGGTCTACAGGGAATTTAATATGACAGGCATATTGAAAGCTCACAGGAAAATACATGGTTCTTAAAGTAATGGATAATATTCAAGTAGTTCAAAGATCAAATATTTTTAAAATATTTCCTGTGTTAAGGGGACTCTTCAAAATCCACAAACACGAGACTATTATCTTCAGTTACTAAGAAGCCAGTATGTGGCTGGGTTTGGTGGCACAGAGCTTTGATACAAGCAAATCAAGAAGCAGAGGCAAAGGCAGAGGGAGTTCTATGCTTTCAAGGCCAGGCTGATCTACATAGGAAGTTCCAGGCTAGCCAGGATTACACATGGAGAATCAGTGTAAAAACATAAAATAATTAGTAACAATAACAACACTAACAACAACAATAACAATTATTATTATAAATAAGTTACCACGTGGTCAGAACAAAAATAGAAGCTGTAACAACATCTATCCAGCACTCACAATGTATAAGTTGCTCCTTGCTTAGTTGTTTTGCTTGAGGTCTTATCTTCAACTACATAAGAACTGATGTGGTACTAACCATCCTCCTCCAGCTGACTGATTACAGAACAGACGCTTTCATGAGCTCTCTAACTCTGTGCCCGAAGTGACATTTGCTATCCTGAATACTTTACAACTCCAGCTTTTGAGCCACCAGGATTAGAGATTTATACCATTGTATTCATTTAATTATTTGTAGTGTTCACCATTCGACCTGATTTTGAGCAGTATTTTCCAACTGAGTATTGTGCCGTGGGCACTATTAACACACAGCATGTGGTGGGTAGGAAGGAAGAGAAGGAATCAGCTGGGCAATGGGAAGTGCACGCCCAGATTTACATCTAAAGCATACATGAAAACTTCTTAAACAGAAGGGTGAAGAGAAATTTAAAGTGTTCTGCATGTGTGTTTGTATTTTTACACACAGTGAGAATACCGACTGTGTGTGTGTGTATGTGCACATGTATATAACATATGAAAATAAGCACCTTGAATATACAGTTGTTCTATATACATGCCACACATACAAGCACACACACACACACACACACACACACACACATATATATATATATATATATATATATATATATATATATATATACTGTTTAAATTTGGAAGTTTCCTTTCCTTCTCTGTTCCCTATGGCTATAGAGCTTAAAATACTTGATTATAGTCTAAGATTTTTACATCCACAGTGTGTGTGTGTTTGTGTGTGTGTGAGATGTAGTGTGTCTATATGTGTGGTGTTTGTGTAGTATGTGTGTGTGTGTGTGTGTGTGTGTGTGTCCTGTAATGCTAACAGATGCAATGCCCTGATTGTGGTTTGGGGTTTGAAAACACAATAAAAACAGACACAGTACCAAAAAGGGAACAAATGAGATAAAATCCTGAATGGCAAAATGTTCAAGTCTTTTCGCAAAGGCTTGGAATTTTTCTTACATATTCAGCTTTTATTTTTTGACTTGGCACACTGTATAAGAATGCCTTATTTGTCAAATTCCAAATTTATAACTCTCCCTTTCTATTCTCTGGTCTCAAATTAATTTCATCTGTCATACCTCAAAGAAATCTGGGGAAAATGCTATTGCATTGCTCTGTTTGTTCTGACATACATAAACGGTGAGATTATAATAGTCATTTTATCCAGCCAATCTACTCAGAATGTTTGTTCTTTAGTCATTGTGTAATTTACATGTGAAAGCAGGTCACCTGCAACCTGACCTTTAATACTCACAGTAATGGGCTACACATTTCTCTCTCAGATGTTGTTTTCCCTCCACTGCCCTTTGTAGGAGGTATTCATAGGCCAAAGGTCATGAGCTTGAGGACAGATAACTGAGCAAATACTTCTCCATCACAGTGGCGAATAAAGTCAGCAAAATAACCTGCTTATTCTTATAGCCACAGGAGGGATGGAACTGACTGAGAGAGGCTTGTATATTTTGGCTATCATTAATTCAAGAACAGCCAAGAAGGATTCAGGGTGCTGGTGTGTGGTATAGACACAGCTAAACCCAAATCTAAGGAATAAGCACAGAAACAATGTGCCATATGAAATCAATTGGTGATAAAACAAAAAACAAAACAAAACACACACACACACACACACAAGCCAACTTTGCTAAACTTTGTGCTTTTCCTGTGGCTTTCATTTTTTTCTTTTTTGAGACTTATTTGTATGAGTTCAACTCCTATAGCACTCCCCAAATTTACTAAGGGCAGAGAGTAGGTCATGCTTATAGAAGTCTCCTCACTGATGCTTTCATAGCAGTTTGTGAGAAGTGTTCATGGCCACACTCACAAGAATGAAGTAAGGTTGACAGCATAGACACGTGGATGGCAGTGCAAGCTCTCTCTATCCCTGTGTGGTTGAACCTGTTGTCAGAAAGTTCTCAAGAATTACTGCTGCCCTCTTCTCCTTGACGACATGCCGATAGGATGAAAAAGACAGCCAGTGATTTAATATTACTCAACACATAAGGGCTTCGGAGGAGACAAGCTATTTGCTTCTTGCTTCAGTTGGGCTGCGCTGATGAACCAAATCACAGGAACTGCTCTCATCAGATCACTGCTGTCAATGATCCTGGGAACGATGCTGGCAGTTTCCCTTTCAGGATGTCAAGTTCACTTAATGACTTCCCAGACAAGACAATTTCACCTACACATTTTATACACCGAGGCCCTTCCCCAAACCTCAGCTCTGAGTCAAAGGTCTTCAACAGTAAAGACCTGCAAAAGGTGCTGATTCATTCACACAAAGGGGGTATGAAAGGCATTACTGGAATAGGCCATGGTAAAGAATGATGACTACAGCAATTTTAATAAAGCTGTTGTCTGTGTCTTTCTCTAGGGGAAGTCAAGTTGTTTAATTAAATCTCAATGCAATGCTTGGTGGAGGCTCAGGGCTAAACATTCTGAAGCCTGGTGATGGAAAGATACTGGTTAACTCTGTATATCATAGCTATAAACAAGCAATGAAGCCAGGAGCACAAGGCTGTGTGAGTCTTTGTGACAGATGCATAAAGCTGCCTGGTAAAGAGCCTGGTACAGGCTCCCTGGCACCAGTTCCACTGCTGGCTTTCCCCTGTGTCCTTCTCTGGGAGAAAGTCACATCACTCAACGCCTCGCAGTGAGAATAGTAACTCCTGCTGCAAACCTGTTTTACATCACTGTTCAGAGGACCTGGTTTACTTTGTAAGTCATCCTGATGTGCAGGAACATCAAAGACTGTAATTATTATGGTTCCAGGGAGAGGCTGCTCCATCCTAAATATTTATGTAGAAGCTGCCTCTCTAGCCTCCCTGCTACCTCACTGTTCTCACGATAAATCAAGGAAGCGTTTTAAGGTCATACGTTTCCTTCTGCAGTGCTGATCAATCGAAATGTGTTTATTGAATGCCTCTGCTGATCAATGCATGTTTTGTCAACAACCTATCACAAGTAAATAACTGTGTGAAAATTGCGGAGAATAAAATTACTACCATCAGTGACTCCTTTAAGCCTCCTGTGGTTCCTTAGGGAGGAAAGGACCAGCACAGTCATGGATTCATGTTGCCTGGAGGGTGGGGCAGAGAGAGTTCCAGTTTCTTTCCACATTGAAAGTGTCAGATATGACGGCAGATGCTTTAACTGTATTGTTCCCCAGTATATTCACAGGGAGTGGCTTTCAGAGTAGAAGCATTTTAATCTCTGTGTGTCCTCCATAAACACCAAGACTTTGAGAAGTCAAAAATAGCCAGACATGACAGATTCCTGGGACTCAGTAGCCAGCTAGCTTAACTTAATAAGTTTTAGACCAGTCAAAACCCTTGTCTCAACACCCCCCCCCCAAAAAAAAAATCAGAAAGCAAGCAAAAAACCCAAGGACATGGTGCATGGCACCTAGAGAACAACACTGGAGATTTCTATCTGGCTTCTACATACATGAACACCTCCATTTACATGTACGTGCGCGCGCGGGGACACACACACACACACACACACACACACACTTATATATCTAATGAGTCCACAGTTTGGACATTCTATCCAGGCCAGAGCATCAGAGCACAAACATATGTCAAGCAGGGCTAGTGTGCTACACGTAGAGTGAAAGGGTCTTTTTCCTCTCCTCGTGGCTTCCCACCCGGGTTCTCTACAAACGTGCATCTCCGAGAAGCTTACTTTTCTATTTATTTCCCCCTCCCCCTCTTTACCCAGTCCTGTGGTCCACATTAGACCATTCATAAAAACATGTCAATCATCCTATGGCTTCATGGATTGTTATCTTCACAGAAAGACAGCTGGGCACTGTTGATTGTCAAAAGATGACGCAAATGAGTGCCTTACATAATTTTTACAGTTAGAGAACTGAGACACATTAAAAAATTTCTCAGAAACGTTGGGCATCTTTGTTGCCATCCAATGTAAATATATTAATATTACAAAAGAAAATAAGTGGTCCCTTTCTGAATAAAGTTGCAATCAATACTGATAGCTTCCAAAAATTACTTACAAAGACTATATACCAAATATTTTAATGTGCTTTACAAAACAGAGAATAAATTCCAGTAGAAATATTTTATAACACAACATAAAGAACATACTCAAAAGGGAAAAGTGCTAACCATATACTTCAAAGATGGGGGAGGGGATGTTTGGTAAAACATTAATAATGGTATTAAGAGTGACTCTCAAATTGGATTTGGTGAAAAAAAGTAAAATAAATTACATTCACGTTTTTGTAGTGTTAGGCTTTTCTGAAGCTGATGGCTCAATCATTAGCTTTTACTGTATTGTTGTTTTTACACTAAGCTAAACACTAGGCTTGACTTTTCTTTTTAAGCATATAACAAATTGCTTATTTGATAATTTTTTTTTTTTTACTGGAAGGAAGACTATTTTCAGTCTTTTCCCATAAGAGAAAAGCTATTGAAGCTCCCTTTGGGACATACAGTGACAATTTTATTTGTTTTGTAGTAAACTTTATTGTGACGTAAATAAAACACCACAGAGCTTGCATGCAATTGTACATTTTCATACATCACGTCCTTTCATCCTTATAATTGGCTTCATGGCTATACACACAGGAGCTTTGAATATTGCATTTAAAATTTTAAATACAGGAATCATTATAGTGTGTCCCCAAGTGACTAAACTGGTCCAAAAGCAGAGCTCAGAGGTACAATACATTTCCTAGCGCGCGCGCGCGTGTGTGTGTGTGTGTGTGTGTGTGTGTGTGTGTCCTGTTGGATCCCTAGCACCACACGGACACATACCCATACAATAGTACAATAAGTTTTTTAAATTATTTTTTATATTAATTACAATTTATGCACGTTGTATCCCAGCTGTAGCCCCCTCCCTCATTCCCTTCCCATCACACCCTCCCTCCCTCACCTCCTTCCATGACTCTCTCCAAGTCCATTGATAGGAGAGGTCCTCATTCCCTGCCCTATGAACCTAACCTATCAGGTCTCATCAGGACTGGCTGCATTGTCTTCCTCTGTGGCTTGGCAAGGCTGGTCCCCCCCTTGAGGGGAAGGTAATCAAAGAGACAGCCACTGAGCTCATGCCAGAGACTTAGGGAACCCACCTGGAGACTGAGCTGCCATGGGCTACATCTGTGCAGGGGTTCTAGGTTATCTCCATGCAGGGTCCTTGGTTGGAGTATCATTCTCAGAAAAGACTCCTGGGCACAGATAGTACAATAACTTTAAAGATTTCTATCAGAATCATGTTGTTATTTTAAAAACACATAGTAAAATACACATTACAGAAAATTGACTCTCCTAACCATTTTAAATGTTTCTTAAGCCATTCTTTAGTGATCTCTAGACACTGCCTGCTTGATTTCATTTATGTCAAATGCTTTTTATACAGCATTATTCATGAAAGAATCAACTTGATGTCTTAAAAAGTCAATTCTATTTAGACATAGTTCTCTTCAAATAAACATTTCAAATGACTTTCAAAAAATGTTTCTTAAGTTATATTCAGATTCTTAGGCAATCAACACTCGGAACTCTTACACAGAACAGAACTGGCATCCTAGATCCATGAAACAAGAACTCCCCAGTTCCTTCTCAGGGTCTCAGGTAATTTCTCCACCCTGGTCCACCACCCTTTGTCTGTCTTTCTTGCCTCCCTTTCTTCTTCGCCTTTCTTCTTTTCACAGCCTCACTCTAATGGGTGTGATGTGACTTGTTCTCTCCTCATGGTTTTAATTTACATTTCTCCTGTGACTCATGATCGTGAGAATCTTTTACATGTGTATTGGCCATGGGCATATTTTCTGCAAATGAATCTCTATTTGAGTCTTTTAATTATTATTTAATCAGTTTGTGTGAGTGTGTGAGAGTGTTGTGTTTAGGAGTGGTTTATAATTACCTCTGGATTGATACTTTTGATGTTTTATCTTATTTCCTTTTAGTATGACATTTTTCTTAGATAAATTTTCAGGATTAAAATTTTATTTTTGTCACAATGTCTTTTCATGGAATTGTGTATTAACTTTAAAATTGTGAAAATGAAAGTGTAGCAGTTACCCCCAAATTTTATTGATAAAATTAGTTTCACCTTTTTCTTTCAAGAACACATGAAAAGATGTTCTTGGTTGCCACCGTTTGCCTTTTCTTGGTTTTTAACAAAGATGCAGAAGAGGCCACATCAACTCTGGTTTTGCTACCCTCCCACGTTTGCTCATAGTTGGAACACATACTTTCCTGTTTAACTGCTGAAATTTGAATGTTTGTCTAATCAACTTTCAAACATCCTATAATATTCTCTATGCATATTTAAATTTTAAGCTATAGTTTAGTTTTTGATGTTTAAAACTATGTTTTTGCACCTAATTTTTATTTCTTTCCAAGTTCTAAGATGTGGTACCTGGTCTTCCTTGCTGCATTTTCTCATTATTTTTTTTTTAGAACAAGGTCATCCAGTGTCCATTTTGCTCAAGGTACTTCACAACTGACATGCATGAGCTATGAAATTTACACAATCTGCTGCTCTTGAGAATGGTCACCAAAATGTCAGCCTTTGCTATTACATGGCCAGAACAACATATTGGTGGAGGAAAATGCATCTGTTGGAAACACAGCACCAATAAATAAAATGGCCTTCAGGGCAATGAAAGTATTCTGGTGTCAGGAGCAGCAATCAAAGCCATATTGGAACCACTATGGCTAAGAAGTAAGGAAAAGGGTTTTGGTTGGGGGTAGGGTAGGTGAGGGGTTGGGTTGTGGGGGATAGAGGAGGCTAAAATGCTATCTCATTCCATGAATTTTACAGGAATAATAAAATTAAGGTCTCTGACCACAGAGGTCTTTACAAGGACCAGGATGAGAGGGGATATTAAATCTTAAGACCTTGGCCAAATTCCAAAGTGGGTAATTGCATTCGGCTAATTTTAAATCCCCTCTGCAACTTCTAATGCAGTCCCTACAGCATCCCTGGTGCCAGCTTTGCTGCATGCTGCTAGTCCTTATTGGAAAGTCATCAGTGAGCTCTGCTCTGGAGAAGCCTCGATGGCACCAGAGAAAATTTATTTTAAATGCTACTCCTGTCTCTAACTTTTGAAAAGTCTCTGTAACTTAGGCTGCTTTAGAAGAGTCTGGAAATCGTTAAGTATGTTGTGTTTGGCTTAGATATTCTTCCATGACAACATTGGGTATATCTGAAGCATTAAAAGTGTGTGTGTGTGTGTGTGTATGTATGCATGTTCGTGTGCATTTGTGTATGTGTGGATGCATCTATATGTGTATGCATGCACATGTGCATGCTAGTATGTGTGTGTACATATATGTGCACATGTGTGTGTGTGCATATGTTTGTGATTGCCTGTGTGCTTGTGTGTGTGTGTGTGTGTGTGTGTGTGTGTGGTACTTGTACAGGAGTGCACGAGTGTGCAGGGGCCCATGCATATGCTAGGTCAGTTGGATGTTGTCTTCTTCTATTACTCCCTATGTTATTGTCATCTTTAAAGGAGCCAGCAGCCCAAGGCTCGTGATAGGCCACCTGGCCAGCAGTCTGCTTCTGCTGGCCAATGCTGGGGTCACAGGCAGGAGCAACCACTCCCAACTATTTACGTGGATTCTGGTAATTGGTACTCAGAGCAAGTGCTCACTCTTCCACAGTGAGACACCTGCCCAGCCCCCAAGCCCTCAAACTCGTATTACCTGTGTGACCTGGACAATTCTCTTCTTATTCATCTGCTTCTATGGGCTTCTCCTAGTTTCTGGAGCAATGCCCTTACACATCCAGGAGGAGCTCACCGGCTTTTCCTGTTATCACCTACTCACCGGGATAGAGATTTGGTCAAGGAAAGAGGTCATCTCCTGCCTCTCCTTGGAGTAAGCCTATACTACCAGACTCGTCCTTCTCCTTTCTACTGTTCATGTGTTCCCTGCCTTCCTTTCTTCTTGAAATAATCTTCTGTCTCAGTACCCAACTCCAACATCATGGCACAGCATGGAATTTGGTTTCCTACGTGGAAGTCATATTCTGGTTCAACCTATCATGTGAGTGTGTATATTTGACACATGGAACTTCCATACCAGAAATTTCCTGTTTCATTTTTACTCCACATTTCCTGTTGAGTATAGTGAAGAATTTTATACTTAATACTTGCTTTAATTCTTGTTTCCATATGTTAACTGGACTGAACTTCAAAGTGAGTCTTAAAAAAGCAAAGAACGTTATAGTTTATTTGAATTTAGTAAACAAGCAGACAAAAAAATTCCAGTAACTCTCTTAATTGTTTTTCTTCCTGTGGTCTTTAGGTTCTATTCAATAACTATAATGTACAAACTTTATCAAACGTACTTAGAATTTAATCTACTCCTGTGTTTCAAATGGTGAGATTATTTTTTTTCATGCATGTGTGGTTAACATCTATTTTTTAAAATGGGGTTTCCATGAAGTTAAGATAAGTAACAATTTTTAAATTTTTCCTAACTTATGCTTGCATTCATATAAAATCAGGGCAACTGAGGGACAAGCAAGCCCAGCCATTCTCTATGTCAAATTTCAATCTTACATATTTATTGTTGTCACTCAATGCCCATAACTTATGTGATGGCCTGGGGACTGACAGTGCTAATCTTTATTGCTTTTATTATTCAATTATTTAACTTTTGGACGTGTTTGGATCCTCTCGTGCCAGCTTCATTCGTGTCAGAATTACAGGCTGGTACCACCATGCCTGGCTTCATCCATCTCTATTAACAATAGTAAAACAAACTATACAAAAGCAATAGAATAAAGTAAGATTTAAACATCGTAAGTGATTTGAGAGGTTAGTGAGGGCTGTTGACTACTCTAGGGCAGGCACAAGAGTTCCTGACTCTTTCCAGGTAGTGATCCAGATACTCCCAAAACAGAGGTGATTCTGTGAAGAAGAGACAAAAACGAGCAGCTAAGCTGAGTCAGGACGCACGCACCACGCTCCGCGTCTGCTCTCCGAAAACACTACCCAACACATCTCTTCTCCAGTGCTATAGGTATCTAAGTTACCACCTGCTTTAACAGGTTACAGTCCTCAAGGCACAAGAGAACAGTGTGCTAATTTTAGATCCTTGAAAAAACTAGATGTGAGAGTTGCTCTACTGGTTTCTCCTCTTGCTGTTTGGGATTTAGAGGCAGCTGGAGTTTCCTCAGGTCCTACCGTCTCCAGGTATGTCTCTCGTGGTGGTATTTAATGAAGGCAACTTCTGACCTGAGGGAGCAGCACATGCTCCCCGAAGGGAAGGCATCTTCACCAATTAGCTCATTTTCCGGGCAAGTTATGACTCAGTGGTTTACCAGCTGCCAGGAAGAGTGTGCTTATAACAAGAACTATAAGGAGAAATGTTCTGCACCATGAGAAATGAAGGTATTATCATACTAGGTAAAGTTACATGTTGTATAATATCATATCTCCCATTGTATCAACATGAAAAAATCGAGTCATTTCTAAGATGGTCTGTTTGACATGGATTCTCTTTATGTGGCTGTGTTTACTTTGCCAAGGCTCATCGCAATGCCCCCTGTTGTCTTTGTCTGGCACTTTAAAATGTTTATTTAAATCAGAAAAAAAAATCAACAGCACAGCCATTGTTTCAGTTTGCCATTTTAAACAAGGCCAGGTAGAAAATAATGATAAGTTCTTGAGTTAGATTTTAAAACTGTCTCAGCTCTGCATTGTTGGGCAATCTGCATTACCTCCCTAGGCCTAACAATTTTAACCTGTAAAACAGGAAAAAAGATACACCATAAAGGTGGTATCCATGATAACACAAGCATCAGGTAAGGGCCACCTGTCTCTCAGCATGCAGAATAATCATTATTTTTTCCCAACTCTTTATTCACCTCACGCAAAATTATGGCCCACAAGGGCCAACAAGTTACAAGTCATGCTGTTATAGTAACGAAATGATATTTGCTTCTTCTCCCAATGCTCAGTCAAGAATAGCTGCCCAGCCTTTTCTCCCACTACCTCCCACATGTTTTCCAGCTAATGTCAAAAGCTCCACCCAGATTAATCCATCCCATCTCCCAGGGATTTGGGGAAACAGCTTCCTCTGGACTTACAAGGAGTATCCAGATGATTCTCACATTCCATCTCCCTTATTTATAGAGCAGGTAGCGGTTGGATGAAGAATTCCCTGCTATTAAGAAGAGCACAGAACCACTGAGGTGAGGCCTTGGCTTTCCTGGCACATTCATGTTACAAAGGGATGCCACATGCTCTGTTGGAGAGCCACCCTGCGAATGCTTTCATTCTGTAGTCAGAGGAGGCATTGGATCTTCTCGGCTTCTCTTCCGACCTCTAATGAAGAATCATCTCAGCACTGTTCACAGTTCCCTCTTAGCATAAGCATTTAACTAATGCTTGGATGAATGAATGAATGAACGAAAGAACGATAAAAACAAATCCCTCAGCACTGGTGTCAGAGAAAGAATCCCACAGGGAATTTCTGCTTCCCATATCCCTATTTGAAAATCCTCCTCTCTAGATGAATAATATAAATTACCCTCTGCCGGAGGATCAGTCAGTCTCCTGATGCACACGGACAATACGGCTTAATGGCACTGGCCTTTCATGTTGCCAAGAACAAGGAAATATCAGCACTCTTACACTGTTGCTGACTGATTTTTTTTTTTCACCAGATGGTGAGCAATTTAGCTAGGGTCTGCCTAAGAGAATATTGTAATGGCTTCATGTACAGGATAACACAGGTGACAGTATCTTTATGGAAAACATGACTTTAATTGCGGTTAAATTTTTGAGGCTGGAAGCTGGTGAAGGAGTTAACTACTTACAAGGCTAAGGAAAAGAAGAATAGGGAAGCTTTCTTTCTTTGTGTGCAAAGTTCTGGTCTTTAAATTTCCTGCTGTGGTAAAGTGTCAACAGTGCATAATAACCATCTTCTAAGACTTTATTAAAATCTTGACCTTTCTTCAACATTCCTGTTTGGGAGGAGAAAAGCAAGGTGAGAAAATTAGGTCTTTTCTAACAGTAGCCAGAAGCTTTAGGGTACAGGCCCATAGCCCACACCTCTTGGGCTTTTCTGGAAAACCTGCCTTTCATTGTCACTGGAACTGACCGGCAAGTCCCTGTGACGACACCGGAGGGTTATCACTGGAAGACAACTTACTCAAGGAAGGAGAGAGAAAGCCGGAAGGAGTAGGAACTTGAAGGAGGTGATAACCTCTGGGGATAGCAGCACCCTGCAGGTCTAGGCCCCACCCATGCCTGCAGAGGTGGCCAATACCTTAGCATGGGTTGTAATAGCCCAGCAGTGGGCCTGTGAGGATCCAGACCCTGTTGCCTGTCTATAACATCTCCTATGCTCCTTGGGAGACTGACATGTCTGTATGTCTGGCCACCTCATGATAATAAGCTCCGAACTTCCTTAAAATGTTTGCTAAAAACAAAGGGACTAAAGTGTATGTGGGAAGGGCTCACCACCCGGAACTGAATGACCAATCAGGCTCCGCCCTTGGAGAAGACGAATTCTATCTCAGCAGCCAGTAATTGCTTACCCGCAGCTGTTCATCTAGGGTGGGGTTTTGTGAGATTTCCCCATCCCCACTGGTATGTCAGCCGATGTGGTCATTGTGTAACAAATACTTCTAAAGCTGTTTATTAAATATGTTGACACTTGTGAGTATTAATCTCTTATCCCTCAGGACTGTCTCAAGGGAACATTCCTCTTGGAGGCAATCATCCAGAAGAAGGGAGCCCACCTCCCTGTGTCTGTGGGGGGCAGAAACTGCTTCCCAGCAATCAGCCCACCTATTCAACTCATGGTGACCACCATTCTTCAGATTGTCGTCTTGTTAAATTACGTTTATTTATTAATTTAATGCATATGTGAGTGAACACACATGTGTCACGGCACATGTGTCCAGGTCAGAGGATAACTTGTTGGAGTCAGTTGAGTACCTCTACCCTGCAGGTCCTGGGGACTGACCTCATGTAATCAGGCTTGGTTGCAGTTGCCTTTACCCACTGGCTCATCTCACCAGCCCCAAACATTAACGCCCTTGAACTGTTCGCTTCTCTGTCTTTATGGAACCTCTCCCCTCCTTCGCGCTCCCTTTAAACTGCCCAGTGACCTCTGTATCCAAAGGAATGAAGTTTAGTTCTTTCCCCTGCTCTCAACGGTAACTGAATAAAAACTGCTTCCTTGCCTTACAGTGCCCAGCAGAGTTCATCTTTGATAGCTCCATGCTCTATCATTGTGGGTTCACAACCCATCCCTGTGCATACCAACAGAATTCTGGACGAGGTCCAAAAGTTCTTCTGCCCCTTTTCCAGGTCAGCTGCAAGGCCCCGTGGGAGGCTGAAGGGTGAGGTTGAGAAGGCCTCCTGCTGTAGAGTACAGCCACATTTCATTTTCCAAATAACTTGCATTTAGACAATCAGGTATCTGTGTTTAGATAAATGTGTGTGTATCTCCGACTAGATAGGGCTGAATTTTCAGACAATCTCTGCCTTCCTATGCTGCCCGTCAGTCTTCTTTTTTTTCCTATGCTCAGCTAATCAAAGCCGAGTAGAGTGTGGTGGCTTTAATCAGGAACACAAGCAGCAAAGGGGAAGAGGCAGTAACTGAAGAGCACAGCTTTTATTTATTTATTTATTTTTTAACTTTATTCAGTTAGAAGATGGTTGCGGCACTGAGACAAGAGGAGCAGCACTAAGAGGTACAAGAAGTAGGAACACAACAAATATAGACAGTCATATGCAGGACTTTCGCCCTTGTTCATAGGTCCGCCCAGCCCCCTTGGCTCGGCCCTGCCCTTTACCTTCACCGGGAGCCACACAGTATATTCCGCACACTACACATTGTTTACCTTGAACAGAGCCCACATGGAGAGTCCTTGTTTTACTTCTAATCTTCCCGTATTTAGCATCCCAAAAAGTGTAACAGAGAAAAGAGACAAGAAATTTGTCACATCATAAATCTACATCTTAGTTTTAACTATGAACATTTTGGACTGAAGCCAGTAAGATGGCTCAGCAGGTAAAGTAGCTAATGCTGTAGCACTCAGCCCAGTCACATGCGTGCACACACATGTAGCTAAGACAGGCAACAAAGGGATTCCATGTGAGCGTATCCCTGAAGTGGCAGCTGGCTAAGGCAGAGAGATGTGAGCGACAGGGATGCCTTGCAGGAAAAGCAGTCCAAGAAGAGAGACCAGAAGCAGAAGAAGTTGGGGAGTGTACTTACGTGAGTAAGCACAGGGTCCACACAGTGAAAGTTAGATTTAAGAAATAACCTAGTTTTGGACCATGTCAGGTTGTACAGGCCCCAGTATGGACTCTGGAGATCAGCCCAGTGTGATGACAAATCATGGAGTATTTGAGAGCAGAGGATAATGTAATCTTTTTCCCCCTGTAGTACAGGAGATTGAACCAAGGGCTTCATATAGGCTATGCAAATATTCCCACACTTAGCAGCGATACCACCCTCGTACTATTTATTTAAAAAAGAAATAATGAATATTTACAAAGTGTTTCTGATGCCAGTTTCTGTTCCAAGAGTTTTGTTTGCATATGTTACTTACTTTTAAAAGAGCATCACGGTAAACACATTACCTTCGTACTTTACAGGGATGTAACTAAGACAAAAAAGAAACAATATGCTGATTTGATGTTAATGTCTTACAGAATCCGGATTCTGATTCAGGCTGGCTTCAGAATCTCTGCCCTTAATGAGCTAGATTCTGAATATGCGAAGTTTGAGATGTACACGAAATATCAAGAATGGATATGAAGGAGGCGAACAGTATGTTTAGTCTTGCGTTTGGGCTATAGATTTAAATTTGCAGGTCATTATCATATAGATATTTTAGAAAGCTATGTGTCTAGATAAGATGCCTGAAAGAGGGAACTAAATCATGCTATAGGATGAGTGTCCCTGCTTGGAGAGAGAGGGACCTAACACGAACATAACATAAAGTGCAGCAGGTGAGACAGAAGAAACCTAGGAGTCGAGCCTGACTGAGGGTAAAGGAGCCACGGGTCACATTTGTCTACTGCAGCTTAAACAGTCAAGCGATGGAGACTGAAGACTGACATTGAAAATGGAAGTCTTAGAGACCTTGACCATGACATATTAGTTCCAACATCCTAATTGATGAGGTTGAACAGACTATCAAGCTGGTGGCCCTTATAGTTTTGCTAAGGTAATTAAAGATGCCTAAAGAGAGGACCATAGGGAGGCAGGGAGTAGAGGAGGGAAATAAGGTGACTGTCCCCAAACACCTCAAACAACTACAAGATATTTATTGAGTATCTTCTGAACGTTCAACACTATTAGACACTGACCAGCAATGGATTTGAATTTTCAGTCATTCATTTGCTCAGGAAAGAATTATTTATTGAATATCCACTGTGTAGTGAATAATTTAAAACATCTTTATTTTCATTTTTATGTTTTGATAATAAACCAAATGTTTAAAGGCAAAAATGAGGACTGTTTTTTTTTTTTTATTTAATTTTTTTTTCAGTTGCTGTGACAGAATACCCTGACAAAAACAACTTAAGAGAGAAAGGGCTGATTTAAATAGCAGTTCTAAGTCACAATCAGACATATTAGTAGAGAGGGTGACAGAATCCTGGAAGAACTGATTGCATTTTTATCAACAGTCAAGAGCAGAGAACAATGAATTAATACATACATGGTGGCTCTCGGCTGGCTAGCTCTCCCCTCTTCAAGCAGTCCGGTGCTCAGAGCAGGAAATGGTCCCTCCCACATTTGGGTGGATCTTGCCACTTCAGTTAAAGCCAGTCACTGGCAACCCTACAGCTGGCAAGTCTAGACAATTCTTCATTAAGGTGTTGCTATGTCCCCTCAAAAACCAGAACACAGTGATCACACCCCCTCCCATAATCTACAGTGCACTGTTTCCCACATGTCTTTAAAGTGCTATCTGTATGTCTACTTAACTTCTCTTTCATCCGGTTAGTTATATTCCAAGACTTTTCCAAATATATGCTCACGATACAGCTATGTTGATAATACATGCCTTATTATATGAATGTATAGCACTGGTTAACTAATAATCTTATCTCTACCATTTCTGTAGGCTGAAATTTTTTGGTATGTCTTCTGCCTCCGTGAAGTTGCCTGCAGCGTGCAATGTCCAGGATAATACTTGGGTCCATTGTGAACTGTCATAATCTGTCTGGCTTCTAAGCTGGCTCAAGATATTTTTTGTCCAGGTGGGTGTTTGGGAAAGTCAGTGCTGGCTGCCTGAGTCCTGCTTTTTGCACCGTCCACTTTTAGACTCATGGCATTGAGAAAATGATTTAAAATTTCCTCATATCTTCTGCATAGCACTGTATCTGTTGCCGTGAGGGTTAAGTGAATTAATATATCTGAAGCCGTTATGATTGATTTATGCTTTCTATTTTGTAGGCAACTAAGAAAATAATTAATGTAGTGTTTAATAAGTGGATTGGTGCCTGGAATACGTCTAACACACGAGACAGAAATCAAAGAATTTTAGTTTTTGTTTATCATCAGTGACTTCTGAAACGTCCTGGATTCTTCGCTCTTTGTATCAGCAACAATCTCGTGTCATGCAGTGTGCCAGACGTCCAGACATAGACTGCGAGTCAAAGTGGGTCTTTCCATCACTTAAGTTACTCTCGCAGGTGCAGGTGTTTTTGGTTACAGCAGAGTAAATGTATCCAGTCCAGGATTGACGCCCCAGGTCAGGGAAGTGTGGGAGGTTTGAACTGCCAGCGTTTTTGGTAAGGCTGTCATCCCCTCGCTCTCTTACTGGCTCTTTCCCTTTACAACCCTTTCTTCATTCATTGCTTAATTGCTTTGTCTGGGACTCAATTCCTCGAATAAATAAACAAATTAATAAGACACAGTTAAGTAGTTTGGGGGTGGAGCAAACTTCAAGGAGGTGGCAAGGAGCAGGGCCTGTGGGAAGTGTCAAGTCGACTTGGCAGATTGCCTTCGTTGGGGGATACTCTGAAATGGGGACAGGGCTTGCTTTCAAGGAGGCGTTTAAACAAGGAAATTGACTTAAGGAAGGCCTCTCTCAAGCTCCTCGCGTGATTACATAACTGCAGTGTACAGTGGAGGTGGCAGCTAAAGCTTCTCTACGGACTCGGAGAGACGGGAATGAATGAACAGGAAATTATTGCCCTCCGTAATCGATTATTTCACTCAATCGCCCATGTATTCATCTTCTTTTTCAGCTTAATCGTCCCGAATGCCAGCTTAGTGGCTCTCATTGGGCTGGGGGTTAGGAGCAGCGGACGGTACGGACGCGTCCTACTGTCAGGATGGGTGCTCTCTTTCCAGCGCCTACCACTTCTAGCAGAGCAAGAGAGCGCCTCTGGCCGAGGACAAGGCTGTGCTGCTTCCGATTCCTGTTGCTCTAGGAGCTCGGCACATGGTGGGCTCTCCAGGGTGCAGCCCGAATCGATTCCTGGCCATTAGTCTGTGACAGGTGAATACGCAGACTGCAGGGACCTTAGGTTAGTGTCAACCTGGGCTGCAGGACCGCGGTCTTGGACGGAGCGAGCTCGCGTGCCTAGGTGTGCAGAGGGCGCCGTACCTGCCCTGAGCGCTCGGCCGAGCGCCCGGCAGGCTGCAGCGCTAGCCCTTCCTCGCGTGCTCCGCCCTGGTCCCCGGTGGCCCACGCGGGGGCACCCAGCGCAGCCTGGCATCCGCTGGCGGGCGGGCCCCACGCGGCTCCTCCTCGCAGCGTGCGGAACTGCCCCGCGTGCCGCCCCCACTCCAGCCCCGGGAAGCCCCGATTGCGGGCGGAGCGCGAGCCACCGCGGCGGGTGGAGCCTGCGGCCGCCGGATCCCAGGGCCAATCGCGCGGTGGCAGGGGAGGAGCCCCGGAGGGGGAAAAAGAAAGTGCGGCGGAAAGTAAGAGGCGAGTCGAGGAAGGCTGCTGGGATCTGGGTCTCCTGGGCTCGGCTTGGACCAGGGCGCGGAAAGAGGCAGTGGCCGGCCACCCTGCACCCATCCCGTCATTGTCGCCGAGTCTGCTCGGCTGGCCCAGGAAGGTGAGTCTCGCTCTGCAGGGAGGGCTGGGTTGAAATGGCCAGCCGCAGTAACTCGGGGTATTAGGAATTCTTGTAGATCGGCTCCTCCAACCCTTCTGTTTTACAGACAGGAAAACTGAGACGCGGGGCCAGACAGCGGCCACCGCTAAAGGACTCTACTAGTTAGTGCGCCGTCGGGATTTGAACCCAGCCACCCGGAGCCCTATCTTTGGTTGGTAGGGCTTAAGTAAAGCTGTCGTGGGGACAGCTGTCCGGCTCTGTGATCTGTACCAGTCTCTCGGTGCCTAGGGTTCTCAAGAGTGCGCTGTAAGCGTGAGGCTGTGTCCCAGCACACCCACTCCATCACGTCGCTCGTCGCTCGCAGCCCCAGCAGTGACAGCCTGGGGAGAGGCTGCCAGCAGCCTAGCTAGCTCCTTCCCTGACCTGCTTTTTATTTATTTATTTATTTAACCCCCTTTGAGGGAGGCTCCTGCTTAGGGTCTCTACCAGGCTTCTGGTGAGTTCGGGGAGAGGTAAGAGAAAGGTTAATGTTGGTCACCCCTCTAACAGCCTTGGAGGCAGCAGGAATGGTTGGGGGTGGGGGGTGGAGGGGAAGAGACACAGGATGCCTGTCCTTTAGGAGCTGCTGGTTGATGGAGCCTGTATACTCCCTCCTTTTACCTCTAAGTCCTGGCTGGGAATAAGGAAGCCTGGTTAAAGAGAAAATTAAAAAGACGAAAGCAAACTTCTGCTGCTTCCTCTAGATGTTTTCTCCTCTCCCTCCCTCAGACCACTGGTTGTGAAATTGTGAGCCAAGGGGCCACGGGAAACATCAGACACTTTGCAGTGCAGATTCCTGGTTAGCGACGGGCTGAGAAGGTCTGTTTTCTATCTGTGTCTTTGCCTTGTGGTGGCTGTGTGAACTTGGGCAGTTGGGTCCACCTTTGTGGCCCTGTTTCAAGCGGCAATGGACACTCGCGAGCTCACTGTAAATCCTTGGGGGTAGGTGGAAGACAGAACAGTTAAAGTGACATGTTCAGAATGGTTGCCTGGCCTGGCAACTTTGGTAAATATTGCTCGGGGTTTGAGAAAGATGGTTTCCTACTACCTCGTAATGATTTTTCTTTTCTTTTCTTTTTCTTTTTCTTTTTTTTTTTAAATCTGGAAATAGAATGATACTTTCCCCTTTGGAGTTTGAGCATTTAAAAATCTATTTTAGCAGTTATTTATATGTGTGTGTGCGTGTGTGTGTGTGTGCACATGTGCATGTGTGTTTTTATGCACGTGTGTGGGGAGGTCAAAGGACACTTCTTGGGAATCCTATCTCTCTTCCTACCATGTGGGTGGAATTCTTTCAGTGCTCAGCATTGAGGGGAAGCATCCTTACCCGCTAGGCCTGACCAGTTCTCTGCAGTGTTTTCTGAATCTTTTCCACAGATAGACTTGGTTGTAAAACTGGTGAATTCCCCCCTCGTTTTCAGGTCAAGCCTCCAGTTTGTGAACTGCCTTGAGAGGGGTTATCCTACCTTGCCAAAGAGGGCCTTGTATTTGATAAAGGATTTTAAAAAGACAAGACAAGAAACAGAAGCTTGAAGTTATAGCAATGCCATAGATTGGGCCAAGCCTTCTATTCCTGCTCATAGGTCCACCTGACAATTTCACATTCTTTAGCTAACATCAGAAAGCAACAGATTTTTCTTTTTTTTAATTTATTTATTGTTTTATTGATTACAGTTTATTTACTCTGTATCCAAGCTGTAGCTGCCTCTCGGGTCCCCTCTCAATCCCACCCTCCTGCCCTCATGTCCTCTTGAGCCTCTTCCCAAGCCCACTGATTGGGGAGGTCCTCCTCCCCTTCCCTCTGTTCCTAGTCTGTCAGGTCTTGCCAGGATTGGCTGCATTTCTTCTTCTGTGGCCTGGTAAGGCTGCACCCCCCTCAGGGGGAGGTGATCAAAGAGCAGGCCAATCAGTTCATGTCAGAGACAGTCCCTGTTACCATTACTATGGAACCCACTTGAACACTGAGCTGCTATAGGCTACCTCTGTGCAGGGGTTCTAGGTTATCTCCATGCATGGTCCTTGGTTGGAGTATCAGTCTCAGAAAGGACCCCTGTGCCCTGATTTTATTTTCACTCCCTGTGGATCTATGTTTTTTAGTCTCTTCTGGATACTAATTTGCTTTATTTAAACACAAACAGAAACATATGCTCACATGAACCATCATATCTTACTCTTTTCTTTTAATTAAGCAGCTTCCATAGACACCCCTACCCTTCTTGCATGACAATTGATTTTGCGTTGATCCATACAATTATTTACTACCATCTACTGCCATGCTGCAAGTCCCAAAACCGAGTAGTTAGCATTTATAAGGGGCTGCCTCCTTCACAGTCCACAGCATTTGCATGCAAAATTGATGACCTCCAGGGAGGGGGTGGAACACATCTTGAGAGGAGATTTGGTGAGGCCCACCTAGGTGTCTCCCACAGAAGGCATTGCCACAGGACAGAACCACATCTGTCTGTCAGCTTGTTCCTTGCGCTTGCGTTGTGATATCTTGGCTAGGATATGTCTGAATGTGGGCATTAGAAACCAGGGACTTGTAGGGAAAAGGGAACTGTTTGTAGTAAGGCCAAAACTAGGGGATGGGAAGGACATTGAAAACAAATCCCTTTTGGTTCTGGGCTTTTGAAGAAAGTACATTTTATCTTTCCTGATTTATATTATTATTTGTTGTTATACCCAAACTGTGTGTGTGTGTGTATGTATGTATGTATGTATAGAACTGTAAAATTTCCAATTGTGTCCCACACCTATTATTATTTTGTTGTTGTTGTTGTTCCTTGAGTAGCTCTTGGAGATGATCATGGCAAGTATATTAACAATGGGAGGGCCTATGGTGTAGAAAAAGCTACCTGATTTTATATTCTGGATCTGATACATAAGTTGATGGGTGATACTGGGGAAATTGTTTCAACTTTCAGAGATTTCTGTTTTATCCAGTTCTTAAATGACTTAAAAAATGCTTATGCTAGGCTTTCATGTGGAAATGAAGTTCCATGCCTAGCATCAAGTGCCTGCAGTAGAGAACTGCTCGTTAAATAGCACCTTTTCTCAGCTTATCCTCATTCCTTGGGAAGAAAATTAGAGTGAGGCTTGCAGAAATGAGAGGTTTCCAGGGTCACACGGTTGGTGACTTTCTGCCCTAGCAATGTAGTTCATACCTCTGAGTTCTTCCTCAGCTTCTTTCAAGCCCTTTCCCATCACACCTTGTTACCTCTCCAGCAGGACTTGAACAATTTGTTTTCGTTCTTAGATTGACCTTATTTGGCTGGTGATTTCAGGTCACAAAGTGAGTTATTTTTTTCTGCTATGAGAGCAATACTTCAACATGGCTCTGTAGAGTTTTCGGCATTGACTCCTTGTTGTGTTCACACAGATGAACAGGGCAGCATTCTGTTCTCATGTATTTGATGGGATGCACCTTCAGATTCTAGTAGGAAAGGTACTCTCAAGACACAGAGATGGTCAGGTGTGGTGGCATGTGCCTGTTATCCCAGCACTCGGGGAGGCAGAGGCAGGCAGAGCTCTGTGAGTTCAAGGTCAGTTAGTCTACAAAGCACTTCCAGGACAGCCAAGGCTACACAGAGAAAACCCTGTCTCAAAAAACGAAAAAACTCAAAAGACCCCAAACCCAATCCAAACCAACCAACCAACCAACCAACCAACCAACCAACCAAACAAACAAACCCACCACAGAGATCAGGGTTATGTCAGGCTGATCTTCTGTTCCGGATGGCTTCCTCATCCTGCCTTCCTGATTGGTTGGTGGATTGCACGATGATTAAGGATGAAATGTTACAGGTAGCCTAGCCTTCTTCAGCTATCTAACTACTTCCTTGGACAGAGTGGAATGGAGAGAACAGCATGTGTAATGCTTAATCTTTATTGTCAGCTTGGCAGGTTGTAGAATCATTTAGATTTGTGAGACACACATCAGTGTGTGTGTGTGTGTGTGTGTGTGTGTGTGTGTGTGTGTGACAGGTGGAAGGCATTTCCAGAGAGGAGCGATTGTGGATGAGGGAGACCTACCCTAAATACAGACAACCTCCTTTTGGATGGAGGCTTAAATTGAATAAAAGGGTAAAAGAAAAACATCAACAGAACAGCTGCTTTTCCGTGTATGTGTATGTGTGAGTATGTGTGAGCATCCTTGTTAATCATGATGTAAGCAGCAATCCCCCACCTACAACCTCCCACCCTAGTAATGAATCTTCTCAACCAAAATAAACCCCTCCTCCATTGAGGAGCCTCTGTTAGGTACATGGGTTGCAAGGACAAAGAGCTCACCAATAGAGTATAGTAACACAGCATTTGGAGGGAAACAATGCTGTTACCACTAACCACTGGTCCAGAGCTTCAGTCCTCCTTGTAGGCACTGATAGCTTCAGGCATCTAGAGCAAGATGAATGAAGTCGGTGAGGCTGTTGGTCCATGGAGATTCTTCACAAGTTAGGCTTCTTTCCTTTGTAGCTACCAGACAGGCTTATGAATGTACTTCTAGGAGAAATGTTAGGCCACTTGGGAGGCCATGTCCTCTCTTGCTCCAAAGTAGACACTTGGCATTGTCTTACCTGGTCTAATTGGAAAGTAGAGTGTGGCCAGAAGAAATCAGAGGACGGGGCTGAGGGAAAACCAAAAGATTATCTTGAGCATACACTTGGCTTCATTTGTTGCCCAACTCTTATCAGGCCATTGCTGATGGCACAGATGTAGGATTTAGTGAGTCATTGTTGCTTTGCCTGCAAAATATTAAAGAGAGCCACCTACTGTGCTCTTTGCCCATTTTGGAAATTGTTCTGCAGGGGGAAAGAAAAAAAAAGGCACCAGAGAACAAGAAGGTTACAGAACACTTGGTATTTGCTATTCTGGAGGCTCTAGTCAGGTTAGCCACTCACTTGTTCATTTCTTTGTAATGTAGAATGTGTAACGTATTATGATGGGGCAGTTAGCAGAGTTTATCAACCGAGAGTTCTAGACTCTCTTCAAGTACCTGAAGCACGTGAGTCTGAAGGGATGAATCTTACATTCTACAGCTTTTTAGTAGCTACTTAGAAATAGTACCTTAGGGTACTGAGTCTCTTTTTCTCTCTTTCTCTGTTTGTCTCTGTCTCTCCTTTTACTATCTTTCTTTTATTTGTTTGTTTGTTTGCATTATGAGATAGAGACTCATACTCCCTAGGCTAATTTAAGGTGTAGCAAAAAATGGACCTTGAATTTCAGATATGCTTCTCTCTACCCTCCCCGAACCCCAGCACACATTTTTTTTATTGGAAGTATTTTATAAGCACTATTTTTTCGGTTATTGACCTCTACTGAGGAATATACAGAATGTTCTCCCCATACTGCCTCACGTAATCCTTGTTATGATTCTGTGTGTTCTGTTTTGAGGACACTGAGTCACATGACCCATGTCATGTAGTGATGCTGCTGAGACTCGTCTTTTTGTTTCATCTTAGAGCTGGGAAACGCTTAACGTTTCCCTGACTCTGGACCAGAGCTGAATAACAGCACGTAGACCTGTGCTCATGCCATTCACACACCAACACATAATCGTGAGGTTACTTTGTCTCTTTGAGGCCTAAAATGCGAGTGAGATAAGTAATTTCCAAAGTTATTCTACCGTGTCACATCTGATGTCTTCTTTTCAGCTCAGCTCTTAAATCCTATAATCATGTGAGTTTTTTTGTTGTGTTTATACTTTTTAAATTATTATTTTTATTACAAATATGAAGTAATGGGGGAAGGAACTACAGAGAACATGCCCTTATTGTCTGATGCCAAAATGTATTTTCCTACCCAAAAGAAAAATGCAAGAGGAATGATCATGTACATGTAATTGTTGCCTTTTCACTTAGGCACAAAATAACTACTACGTTTATAACATATATCTCTATCAATTGTCTATCTGTCATCTATCTCTCATCTATCTATCTATCTATCTATCTATCTATCTATCTATCTATCTACTCCACCTATCATCATGTATTATCAATCTATCTAAAACTGTCTCCCTTTTCCAGGTGAAAGAACTGATATGTAAAGGAACATGTAGATTTGCCTAAACTTATGTAGCCTACAAGATTAGGACATACTGCAATAAAACGCCTTTGGACCACCTTACATTAGTTATTGGATATTGCACTGTAAAATCTGTAGGCCTATATAGCTGCTTTCATAAGTGCCTTCTGATTGATGTGAGTGGAGTAGCTGTAGTCTTGCTACTTTTATTGTTCTCTTTCCTTCCAAATCCTTTCCCAATTCTACCTGGTTCATGAAACCCCACTTAAGTCCTTATACCACCTTGTATATGTATTTTCATATAGAAAACTTCAAGACAATTATTTATATTTTTGCCTGTGTCCTTAATCAGCATTTAAGTTATTTGGACATGGTTTATCTTACCCTGTGCCTAGCGCAGTGACTTGTACACACAAGAAATAAACCGAGTGATTGATAAATTAATAGTAGATTCAATAGGCATATGATTAGCTTCCTTCTACTCTAGTATAGAATTTCTTCTTTTAAAGGCTGCCTTTATAAGACAAATTATTTTAATTTTTAAATTTTTGGTGGCTATAAGACAAGTGATAAAGAGACACAGAGTCTAACAAGATTAGACATCACTAGCTCAGTGGTAGGAAAGCATATTACATTTCTATCCTAATAAAGGATGTTTTTCCGCAAACTGTGAAGGATGATGCTAAAGTGCTGTCTTGCTTGTAACTGACCCGAAGGATAGTGTCAAGTGCCACAAATACATAACCCTGAAATAAAGAAGTTTCCATGGAAGTGGACAACGGCAGTGAGCTTGGATCTTATGATTTTATACTAAGATCTGATCTTATGATAAAGTTAGGGAGGAATCCATCTCTCCCACTATTCTTTGATGTAATTGGCCTCAGCCGAACAGGTAATCTCTTTGTTCTAGTTTCTTTCCGCCAGGTGCTTGTCATTTCTTCCTGAGTGGCACATGTGTCCTTGTGATTTCCCTCATTTCTGAGTCTCCCAATCAATTCTGAAGTGAGCAGAGAAGAGAGGGAAGCACTTTGTAAACTCGGGTTTCTGAAGATGTTCTTTTCACGGGCAGCACAATCCTTTAAGCCAGTTATTGTTGGAAGCTATTGTGATAAATTGTGGCTGTGTGACGCAGGTGGCTTAGACATCACGTGACCTTTCTGGAATGCACTTTGGAGAGGTTATTTGTTCTGTCTCCACCTTGTTTTCATCCTAATCTCTACAATAGGATAGTCAAACCTCCATCATAATTTGTTTGGTAGGTGACAGTCACATGCTGTGACATTTGTTAAAAGCCTGGCACATGGAGACAGTGGCCTTTATCATGATTAACAGCAGCGATAATGATTCCCGGGGCATGTCCATGTGGATACTGGGTTAGACAATAAAAGGTTCCCTGTGTTCAAACAAAAACTTCTATGTGAATATATGCACATACATATACATTATTATTTTATAAAATTGAATGCTTTGAGGTAATTCAGTCAGATGTTGGTAACACATTTCATCCCAGGCAGCAAAGAGCGTAACCATTTGCTAAGGCCTTTGTATGTAGTAAGCAGTGGCACAGAGACTTGGATATTCTTGCTTTCGAACTCTCTAAAAGCGTGACAAGACCCTGGTCTCCTTCAACCCCCAGCCATTCAGCCCACCAGCCTGGAATGGATTTCTTCTGTAGGCCTGCTATTTGAAACGGAAGCATGAGGGTATGGAGAGAACACTCTCTTTGGTAGCTGCTGTAAATCTGTGGCTGCAGATATGGGCTACAGATATGCAGGTATGGGTGATAGTGTGCGAGGCTGACAGTGGACCTTCCCTCTTTCCACAAAGGCACTTGTGCTTCACAGTCTGTGAGGCATCACAGTCACAGACATCTGGCAGGCTTATCAGCCTCGGTGAGCATCATGGGAGGATCCAGAATGGTACCTCTGTGTCCTGGGGAATATGGTTCCACATTGTTTTTCTGACTGCAGATTCCTCTATGCTCTGAAATCCAGGTTTGCAGATGGGAAGAGATGGTAACCAGGTGGGTTAGTTATACCTAAATTTGCTATTTTAGAAGTAAAAATAGAGCCTTAAAAATATGAAGCAAACACAATATTTTATATTATATTACATATCTTATACTATTTATTTATATACTTTATATAACATATATTTATTTTTGTATTTAATATAATTATAAACATGTTTATATTATATAGAAATGTAATATATAATTATATGTATATTTATGCAATTTTTGGCTTCCATTTTGGTTCTAGAATTATGAGTGCATTTTTTTGGGCTTTTCAAAATTGTTCGTGGGAAAATCTTAGTTCTTATTAAAATAAAGGAGTGCATTCAGTTTTTGAACATGGTTGACACTCAGGAATAACAGGACACACAAAGCCAACACTTCTCAGGAAAGTTTGATTTTAGTTTTCTAATTGTAGAGTTCAAATGATGGAGACAAAACTTGAAAGAGTTTCTGAAAAGTTGGAGACCCTGAATTCAGAATTAGATTTAAGTCTTAGATATTGCATGCTTCTCCTGTTTAAACTTAGTTTTCTTGTCTATGAATTTATAGTAAACATGTTCTATTTATCTCCTAGGTGGTTAGATCAAGTTTCCACACATTATTTAATGATTGCATTTATTTAGTCTACTGTTTATTTTTGTTCCAGTCCTACTTGAAAGTAAAGTATACATGGTCAGGAACATTTGTTTACTATGACATTGTAGGAGGCTAGAAAGATGTCTAGAAGATGTTTCCTAATCATGACTCAATAATGCATATACAAGCGTGTGGGTAGATGCCAATATGATTATATATCCCCAAGAGGTGGAAATAAATATTATAACTGGATAAGGAAACAAATTGCATATGTGTATATGTAATAATGAAACAATTCGATACATGTATATACAAAATACATATGTATATATGTGTATATGTGTCTGTGTGTATGTATACATGAGTACAGGTAGATTATTGTAGAGTTTATTTAGAATCCTTCACGATGACATATGTGTGTGTGTTTGAATATAAGTCTGTGTAGCCAGACCTTTTTAAGTTTTCTAAATCTGCCTTTGCAAGCTGAGGCATTGAAGAGTTGTTGTTTGGGTATGGTACTGTCAGTTTGTGAGGAAGACCAAAGAGTGAAAAATATTATAATCTGTCTGTCTAAGATGATTTGATAGACAGGCAAGTAGATTACAAGAAAAGAGACCAAAACAAAGAGATTTACCTTTTACAGGAAGGTAAACTGAGATTAAAATAACACTGAAAGATGAATGAGGACAGTTTTCAATGAGGTAATCAGAGAAGGCTGTCTATAAGATGTCATGTGAGTTCTTCATGAAAAGGCTGTGAAGGAACCAGGATAGAACTGAGGTCATTGCTGAGGTGAGGGCTGGGTTAGGCAGACATGCGGAAATAAAGTTTTGTGGTAGTCAGGGGGTAAGAATAGATCAGCCCTGCTGCCATAGTTAGGAGCCTGGATATTACGTGAAGTAGTGGGGAATGTCACCAAAAGGTTAGGGTGGTGAACACTGAGTGAAGCCAAGCAACTTATTTACCTGATGAGCAGATAAACCATCCTGACCTTCTAAGAGCTGCTGTGAGTAGGTGAGAAAGGCCATTTAGTTTTAAACATCTTAAAAAAAAAAAAAGAAATAAAAGAAAAAAGAAAAAGAAATTAGGTGAAGTAGGCAAGACTGGATTCCTTTGGTTTCCCTCCAATGAATCTATCCCATTTCCAGTTGCATTAAGTAATGGAAGGAAATGTATGCATTGCTCAATTGCATTCGTCAGGGGAATTTTACAGTCCTGTGTAGGTGTTTTATGTAATCAGTTCCCCAAAACATCAAGGCTAGGATTATTTCCTTGTAAATCTTCAGCTACTGGTTTCTGAACCTTGCTGTGCCGGAGAGTCAGAATATTTAATTCCACACGAGGTAGTCTCTTCACACTGACTTCGTGAGTTTGTACGGTTCCCACCCAGTCTAGAATTGGCATGCAGGCAGTTTTCCTGTAGAACCTTCTGGGCCTGTGGATATGCAATCTCATTAGTGCATCGGAAGATGAGTTTCAAATAGCACGGCAATGCAAGCCAGGTATTGTTCATGTGGTCTTTGAATATTCATTTTTTAAAAGCTTAGAATTACCCTGGGGGACAGGTATAAGTTATAATCAACATTCTGCAGAAGAAGAAACGAAGGTCCAGAGTCACAGAATTAGTCATTTTCTAGAGCCTGTACAATGGCACCATTCTGTACTTTGTAAGAGATGACCTTAACATTTATTCCTTTCCATTTATCCCACCTACTTCATGCTGCTTTATGTAAAAGAAATAGTTCAATGAGTGTACTTAATCCACGAATCAATATGCGGTCTGTTCTTTGAGATTACATCTCTTCATTAGCATTTAGTGATAAAAAACATGGGCTTCAGACTGTGATAACCTGGGCAGACAAATCATATCAGCACCCTAGGATTGATAAAATTATTTCACATCTGTAAGTGTGTTTCCTCATCTGTGTTCTTGGCTGTTCTGGAAATTAAATAAAGTAAATATCTATCTATCTATCTATCTATCTATCTATCTATCTATCTATCTATCTATCTATCTACCCAAGTTAGAAACAAACAAACTAACTAATAGATTATAACAAACCAAATCAACAACAGCAACAAATTATTGCCACCATTACCTCCAGGTATGCATTACGGGCTATGGTGATAAATAAAATCACATATTTCTTACATTTATTTTGCTTTATTTTTAATCATATATATATTATATATATGAATATATATATAAACTATATATATGAATATATATAAATTATATATATATAATATATATATATATATATATATAAAATTTCTTAGCAGAACACCTGGAATGTAATTAGTACTCAGTCTAATTTTGCTATGTTATTATATTATATTTTTGAAGTAAAATAGCATGCCTATGCTCATGTATGCATGGAACTCTTCTGTTGTGCATGTTTTAATAGCCCCCCTTTAAAAATGAGAGCCAAAGATCCAGTCATAATCGGTGACATTAACTTTGTTGCAGGACCCATTGTGGCATCTTTCTCAGAGCAAGCATGCCTTATGGATCCCGAAAGGGCCTGTTCTTGGAAGAACAGCCAGGTTCTGGGGATTGCATGGGAGCAAAAGGTGCTCTGACACTCGTAGACATTGCTTTCCAACCCTGCCTAACCTTCTCCAGACTTATTCTGCCTAGCTGGAAAGTTACTTTATATTCTAGCAATGGCTTCAGAGCAACCTGAGTCAAAAGGGGAAAAGCAGCAAAAGTCCAGCCATTTTCTCCAAGTAACACTTAATGGAGGTCAGTTCATGGAGTCTCAGAGGTGGAGCCTAAGGCTGGTCCAAGGTCTGTGTGCTAGCAGCTGTGCCCAAGGCTTTATATTCATGACCTTATTTAACCACGGCTGCAACGGGTTTTAAATTTTGGTTGCAAACCTAAGTTATAAGTAAGCAAGCAAACAAATAAATAATAACAAACCAAGCCAAAACAACAGCAACAAATCGTCCCCACCATTCACTCTGTGTGTGCATCATAGGCTATGATGACCAATAAAATCAGATATTTCTTAACATTTGTTTTGCTTTATTTTTCCTAAAGACACAGTGGGCAGACTAGCGGCGCCGGGGGGCCCGCCCTGGAATGAAGAGATGTTTGGCAGAGAAACGAGACAGAGTGTAGTTGAGAATCTTTCTCTACTTGGCAGCGTGGGCACGTGCTTTTGAAGCAGCTAATGCAGCGAGCCCAGTTCTGTTAGGTGGACGCATCTGTCTATGTCGTTGTGGGATGCCGTCGTGGTGTTCATTTACAGGTAGCTCATTTTGAGCTGCAGTGAGAGAATACCAAAATCTGAGCACTGGATGGAAGACAGGTTGATTTCTGCTGCTTCTAGCAGCTAGGAAGCCCATGGTGGACCTGCCACGTCTGGATAACTATCATGCTATATAGACTTCAGAGTATTTCTTCACTTAGGAGAAAAGGGAGCCGAACTCACCCTCTTATCAGTCCACTGCCCTAACAACAAATGTCCTCCTAGCAGTATGGTGTTAAGTGTTCAGGAGGGCAGAGAGAGACTTCCTGGGTTCAGGACCACTTAAATGGCATACCTCTCAACATGTTTATGTTGATAACTAAATTTTGAATACCTCAATTTTAGGAACACACACACACGGAGAGAGAGGGGTCTAATTATGTGGAGAGGATAATAAATGGCCCCCCAAGGGACAGCTGGGGCCTGAGGAAACTCTCTAACTAAGGACTTTGAGAAAGAGCTGGTGCAAAGGCTGTGACAAGGCAGTACTCATAAGGAAAACCTAGCAAAGGGGATGGTGATCTGGAAACCACAAGGACAAATTGCACCCCTTCACTCTATCTGTTAACCCAATAATTGGTTATACAAGAAGGGCTGCTATACCCAGCCTTGTGCCGTCATACCTGCCTGGCTTCAGACTTGAAGGGTCAGATCCTGCAGGCATCAGATGAACAGCAAACATGGTTTCCACTTAGAAAGTGAGGTAGGAGTGACCAGTAATGTCCTGAGCAGGGGTGGTCCAAAGGCATCACAGACTGCTGTCCAGGCTGCTGTCAGATTAAAATTGCTGTTGTACATTGCGAGGCACAGTGGTTTCAACCTGTATTGTTGACTACAATGACATAATGACATAGCTCCATATCTTCACAAGTCCACGAGGACATTTTTTTTTCTGACATGTGAGAAGTCCATACACAGTGGAGCATGGGCTTCAACGTGACCACGGTATTATCATTTTGAGAGGAGAGATCCCATTAAGGAAGTTGCTCATTTGCATTAGTAAACGAATGCTTTTTGACTTTCCTAAGTGGCCAGCGGAGCCTTTTCTGATCCACATCCAAGTGCCTAGCAATTTAGAACATGCTTGAGTGTCCATTATGCCACTTGACTTGATCATAGCTCTGTCAGGTCAGTTTGTTCCGATTTCGATGTGAGAAAGCCATAGCTCAGAGGTTGGAATGACTATCAAGTGGTCACTCAGCTCTTGATAATTGGATCTTATTTGTTGGAGTTCTGCATGTTCTACGAGTATCTTTCATCGCTCAGCGTCACTGCCCAACAGTTTTGCTGGGACACATCTTTGGTTATGCTGTGCCCCTGTTCTAAACGTGTCTATAATTTTTAGACATTGCCTCTTTCAAGGTCCCTTTCCACTGAAACAGCCGGCTTCCAGTAACCTGAGTGGTACTGCTTCTTCGCTTCCCATGTAGCATTTTGAAAGCTTCCATCAAACACAAGGCAAAGAGGAAAGTGTCTTTCACAAAAATATAACCACGCAAGCGCTGAGACGCTTCTGACTGCACACCCTCCGGTGAGGCATTTCTCGAGTCTTCCCAGTCAGCACTTCTAGGACACACTCCTGAATATTTAAAATTTGGATTTTCTGGCTTCCTACATGTCACAACGCAGCTGAACTTACTCACTTGTCTTGACCTATTTAAAACAGATACTTAACATCCAGTGCAACATTGCCTTGAGAGCTCGGCAGCCGAGAAGCCGGTGATTAGATAAGCTATGATCACCATTCAGTGCAGAGAACTCCAGGGCAAACATATTTGAGGTGCCTACTCAGTCCTTTCTTTTTGTAGCTAGTGACAGCAATACAGACATAAGGGAGGGAGGAAGTGTATAGGAAGCAAGCTTGTACAGACGCCATTGCATGGAGCCTATCTCGCGATACTAGATTGCTGCGGTCAAAAAGCTAAATGCCTGGCATTGCAAAAAAGCTGTTGAGAAAGATGCCCTGTTTAGAATCAGCCACAACTATCCATAACTACTCTTCCAAGGTCTAGTATAGGTCCTCTTAGTGCAGTGTGGTCTTTCTTTTGGTTGAGAGCTCGCATTGCCTTCAGTGTGCCACTATAGACATGGGTTTCCAACTCCTTATATTTGTTATAGTGTTTGGGGACATGTTTAGCAGAATCAAATGTTAGAAGGAAGAATAACAACACTAGCTAATGACTGAGTGCTGACTCCATGTCAGGTGCTTGAAGGAGCTAGTCACATAATCCCCTCCTTACGACCCTGCCTCATGCCTGCCACCAATGCTATGGGGGCACTTCCCTGACTCTTTTCATCTTGCTGAGATAGACTCAGCTTGGCTAGGTGACTTGTGTGGCAATAGAGGAGATGCTGGCTCTGTCTGCCACTAAAGCCTGTCTTGAAGCCCTCAACCTTGCTGCAGGGTACTAGGCCTTTTGCTGTGTCTCCAGGCTCCTCCATAGTTTCCTTCCATGTACAGCTGAGCATTTTGTAACAGAGACATAGTTAATGAGCTGGTGTGTCTGGCAGTTTTTTAGAAATTCACTCAAAGCTGAGCCAGCCCCCACTGGCCCTTTGCATTTCCGGTCTTACTGCTTTCTTCTCTCCTTTATCAATTCTCTTTTAGGCTCAAAACTCCTGGGAGATACCTTAATCAATCGTTGATGTTTTAACGACATTTTACTGTCCTGGGAATGTTTTTCTCATCCCCAGGGTTAGAGAAGGGGGTAGGGGAACCACCGTGGCGCCTCCAGTTAGGAAAGTGAGCTTTATGCAGATAACGAAGTTGTGTCAGATGGAGCCAGATATTTCTGTTAAAGACGGTCACTTGTCTGACATCATCCCAGACATCCCAGTCAGGACAGTTACACACAGTTACAGAGGACCAGGATCCAGCTCCACATATTAACACATCATTATGGGGAAGGCCATGTGAAAGAGAGGTTGGTAATGGCTTCTCTATGACAACAGATGTTGAAAGAGGGCCTAAACAGCTACTTGGCAAGGGTTTTACAGGCAAATTTAAATATCGGGGGGGAAAAAACAAAAGAGTTTGAATCGAAATGACATTTAAGAGTCTTTCCGGCCTGGAGACTCTGTCTTGAATTCACTTAGAAACTTCATATTGGGAATAAAGGTTTCCCCTTGTTATAATTAATACCAACTAGAGATGCCTCCTCCTCCCTCCCCTGCTGTGCTTCCCCCTTCCGAACAACTACTCAATTTAAGAAGGGGACTCAGGACAAGGAAGGATGCGGCTCCTGCCCACTTGGCAGCGCAGCCTTTCAGAATGGGGGACTTGTGTCTGGCCCTGGCACCGTTCCGTCAGGCCCCCCGACCAGCCCAGGCCTGTCTGTGACCAGAGCACATGGGAAGTGCACATCCGTGTAGAAAAGCCACCCACTAGCTGCCAGCTCTGGGCTTCCTTTCTTTTCTAACTTTGTGTTACTGAATGCAGCCTTGCCCAGGGCAAAGCTCTTGAAGGAATGGCGACACACCCAGAAACAAGTTCCAGTCAGACCAGACAGGCACCCCCTGAACACTATTCCCCCTTTGCAGCTGGCAAGAGATGAAAAACGCGTCTTTCAGACAGGCTTCTTCTTCCTCTTGCCATTTCAAAGGCAAGCTGCTAGCAGGCCAGGATGTCAGGGATGTAGCCACCATCCTCACCCTGTTTTCTTTTGTTCTTTTCAACTGCTTTATCACCAGTTCCAAAGCTCCGCTGTTCAAAAATGATAACCCCTTAATGCCAGAATTCAAGCAGTCTATTCACTCTTGACTGTAGGAATGTTTCCTCCGTGGTTGGTCTGGTCACTGCTTCTGAGTTACATAAGGCGATCTGGCCCCGTCACACTTAGAGATGCTTCAGCACCCGCTTCAGCTTCATCGCAGGAGATATGCCATCTCAGGATGTTTTGTTCAAGTCTATCACACCGGGATATCTCGGACTATGAATTTCTGTCCCTTATCAGGAAGGCTCAGCATGCCTAGATATCTTCGGTTAGGTCAGTCTAACTGTTGCCAGGAAATAAAAATGTTACAAACTTGGTAGCTGCGGGAACTCCGCAGGGATCTGTTCAGAGCTGCCTGTAGGAAGTTTGGCCAAGATTTCCCACGTGCCCCATAAATCTTAGCTGTGTGATGGGAGAGAAAGGCAGCCTCGGCTTCTTCAGCAGCTTGTTTATTGCTCCTGGGCCCCAGAAGCTGTCTTTTGACACAGGACCCTTGCTTGTTTAGACATGAATCTTCCTTGGCATCTAAATGGCATGTTATTTTTAGGGGACATTTCGCAGGGTTTGGAGGAAGCATAGTTCCATCACCCGAGAAAGGCCTGATCTGAGAATCAGAAGACACCCTCACATTTCTACTCAAGAGTTATCAGCATCCTGAAAGGCACCTCCCCTGCCCCGCTTCTGTGTCCCAGCAATGTTCCCAATGACATTATTGACGTTGTCGGAGGCCCTTACTGATTTTCCAGGGGCTATCTCCGTAGATAAGAAGGGTGAGGGAAGTAAACAAAGTAGCAGCAAATTGCAGGGTGCTGACTTGGTAACACGAGTGTACTGTTCTAAGTAATTCTCAGAAAGCCTTTGTTATCACAAGGGGACCTGTGAGGGCATCCAGCCAGCCTTGCTTGCCACAGGGATAACCCCATTTGCTTCTCTCTGTTTGCGGAGAGCTGGTTAGGAGCAGGACTGGAGAGCCTCTGGGAAGCTTATAAAGATCATTATCTTCAATGTGCTCATTTGAAAAACAAACCATGAGGTCCTTGTCAAGTGTTACTTGGAGCTATGATCTCAAGCACCGCGCCTCGCCGTGCCTCCTGAGCAGTGTGTATTCACACGCGCAGCTTTTAGTTCAGTGGGATGGCCACAACTTAGAGAACGGGCGAGGCTCTTTATTTCAAAGTTGGTTGACTCTGAATAATGAAATTTGGTGGTCAGAAGGCTGCAAGCAAGCTGCTTGCATCCATACAGAACTTTGTTTGCCCATCCTGAATGTATTTTCCTCCGTTGTGCACTGGGAGTACAGAAGTCAACAAATGTCTCTTTCTGTCCTTTGGGTTTTCCTTCTCTCAGGGAACTATGACTCATGCTTAGCTCCTCCCCAGAGCTGCTCACCTTCATATGATCACAATGAGGTAAAAAAAAAAAAAAATCAAGTTTTCTGCAAACCAAGGCTAAGTGCACTGTAGGTCATAGGGCATCAAGGAAAGCTACAGCTACAGTCCCCACCCACTAATTTTGAAGTCCCGGAGTAGCATCAAATGGTGGCGTAAAATCCACATGCCTGTGTTATTACTCTGATTGTTCCCAGCCACTCACTGGCTTAGGATCGATCGATCTAGCTAAATTCATGCTTTTGTCCTTCTGTCGTTTGGTGAGGTAGGTGAGCCCATGTCTTCCTCAGGTCTCCTATGACTGAGGGTTTTATATCTATCTTGATAGGGCATCTCTCTAAAGTTCCGTGCTGTACTGCAGTTTTGCAGCAAGTATCCCAGGAAACCATGCATTTGCTGACGATTCAGATCCATCCTTTCGAACATCCACTATTTTTCACAATGCATTTGATATCCCCAGGGCCCATTGAAACAAATAAAACTTTTAACAGTAAATGGCCATAGACACTTACGTCTTTGGCTCTCTTTGTTTTTCCTTTTATCGTTTTCTGTTAAAACTGTTACTTTTGGGTATGTGTAGTAAATGTATGCACACATATGTGTGAGGCAGTATGAGCACAGGTGCATACAGCTGCAGAGCCCAGCGAAGGATATTCCTTGAGACAGGCTTTTTGCTGAAGGTGGAACGTGCTCCTTTCTAGCTAGGAGGGTCCCAGCAACTCCTACCCCTAGCACTGGGGTTCCACACAGACAAGGCCACACCCAACCTAGCTCTCACAAAGACAGGTGCCGGCCATCCAAACTCAGGTCCTCCTGCTTCCGCACTGGCCCAGTGAGCCATCGCTCAAGCCATCTTCTTTTAAATAGGTTGGGTCTTCTATATGAACGCATCTACTTATAAATGCCTTTTTATTAGGTTTGACCCCTCCCTGCTTTGAGAAGGGGATATAAAGAGAGCTACATTAGAATGAGGAGTAGAGGAGCTATACTGGACAGGAAACTTTTTTTTTTTTTCCACATTGTTGCATTCTAGTTGTTGGCTATTGAGTACTTTTTGATAACTGATATACTATGCAGTCATTGCAACTGCCTGGTGGTGGTTAACACTTTCATTACGTGGGCCTATATTTCCTCTTCATTCAGACGTCACTATCTTTGGCCAACAGACTCATGTCAGCTGTTTATGGTAGCATTGTGGGATGCCTTTACTGTCTTTGTTTTAGAGGAAAATGAGCATAAGCTTTAGTGTGGTATATATAAAGGGGAACCTTTCTTTTTTTTTTTTTTTCAAATCAAATTGCTGTTAGTGGGGAAATGACTGAAGTACATTATGGTGTAGCTGTGCAATTCAATCCCATTTAGTCATTAAGAGGAAGAAAAAAAAAACTGTTACACGAACTGATCTGGGAAAATATGATTGATGTATTGTTAAGTAAAAGAGGCAAATTTAGATCCACGCACTATTCATTTTCTACAAAAAGGAAATGTAAAATGTAAAAATGGAAGACTTTGATTTTGTTAGTTACATGTACTTACTGGGAGGGAGAACTGATGAATGCTGAATGGAGAGAATGGGATACGGAATAGTCACACTCAATCTAAATAAATTAGAAAATGGGTATAAACTCCTCCAACATTATTGTGAAAGTTCAAAAATGTACAACGAAGTTGGAAATAGGTTTCAGTGATTACCTATGTATCTACCTCTATTCTATGAACTCTATGCAATGGTTGCTTTGTTAGATATCTTTTGTACGTTGTGCTGTTTGCAGACTTATTCACTTGCTGAAAGAGCTAACCTGTAATTCATTTCTAAGTGAACTGTATCTCCTATCCCAGAACATGTGTTATATTTAAAGGTTTTGCTGATTTGGACAGAAGCCTGAAGAAGTATCGACAGAGAATTCCTTAGATGCTTTTACTTGAGATACCTTTTCTCTTTTATCACTAACAGTATTGCTAGACAGCCTGCAGTAAACTTGTCCTTCATGCTTCTGCATTGGGAAACCCATGTGTCATCTCTGTCACTGATACTCAGTATTGACCATTCTCTATGCCTCTACATGTAGGCAGTTGTGCAAAACACTATGCGTTCTTATAGCCTCATTTGGTTTCTTTTTTGTGATATTGCACCATGAAACATTTCCACAAACAATCAGGATCGAGAATAAATATAAATGATGTGTGCTTCCACCAAGTTGTTGCTTGATGTTAGGATACTTGGGAGGAACATTGCAGAGAACTTGGGGCCGTACATAGGTCCTAATTTTATCCTAAATAACTAATTTGAAGAAACACTGTTCATTTGAGACTAGGTTGTGATGAACGGAAAAGTGGTTATCTAGGTCCAGGCTGAAGATCTGTAATCCTGCACAATTCATTTTAACTACTGGGATGTGCCAATCTTACTGCCTACCAGACTTTCATTCCATCCCCTTCCCACGCACATGGGGAGGCTTTCCTCTTGCAAGAAAGTCAAGAACAGGACCATTCTAGTCCTGCTCCTCTAAGTTCTTTGTCTATTCTTCTGCAGACTAAATACCTCATGTCATATCTCATTTCCTCTAATATTTCCTTCACTTTTCTGCTTTGAAAGTTTTGATCAAATTGTTTTCTCTTTTTTGTCTTCTCCCTTTTTACTTTCCTCATTTCCTCTTCATTGGGTGCTCGTTCTGGTCCCCTACCTACCCACACAGACACACTGGGTTCTGTTAGATCTGCTTCTCTCCCTGCTTAGATACAGTTCTCCCATTAAAACCAAACAAACAAACAAACAAAAAGTTTCTAATCCCAGGGGTCAGTTCTAACAGCACTCCCTACCTGCACTTTGTCTCACTGTTCTTTCTCAACATACGGCCTTGTGAAGCAGCAACCACAACGGCCTCTGTGGGTTGACCAGAGCCACAGAAGCCTGTCTTCCACCAGATTTAAAAATGCAAGTATCCACGCTGCCTGTATCTTTGGCTATCCTCATGGAACTCATCAGTGGGCAGCACTGTCAGAGAGCAGCTCTTTGAAGCCCCTTTCCTTTGGTTGCTCTTGAGTCAGTGGCGTCTGAAGCTGTGACACGTGATCAGAACCCACCCATATCTACAGCTTTCCTCTGTAAGGCAAGATGGAGTACTACATATGTACAGAAGGGCTGCAAGTGTGTGCTCCTGAAAGAGAGCCCATGCTTTCAATGCAAGGATATGAAGGACTCATCCCACTACCAAGTAGGTTTCTTCTGTTCTTTGAGAAAAGCTATAAGTAGGTAAATACACAACAGAGGAGTCAGCCATGTCAAGATTTTCATCAGGAGAGCTGTTTGCATGCTGGTATTATCATGGTTTTGTTTCAAAAATCAGACACTTGATCACAAACATCACAAGAGTAAGAACTGAGATTCTATGACCTCAGGGAAAGAATATTTCCTCCTTGACTTCATTTACCAAAACCAAAACAGCAAACGGAGAAGGGGAAGCTTCATGGTCTCAGCAGGACCTCCTCTATTTCCTGTTCTGAATCATCAGGTGTACTGTCCTACAGTGTCCCTCTTCTGCCTGTCCCCTGGATCTGCTGCTTTCCTACTGTATCTGGTATCTGATCACTAGCATCGTCTCTTGAATGTTCTACCTGTGTGTAGATTTTTTTTAAAATAATTATTCCACTCAAGCTAAGAGAGACTATATTTATGCTGTAAAGAAAAGGGTGCAAAAATTGAACAGAAGAATAAAAAAAAAGTTAATTACAAATCCATGGAAATATTATTAAAATATACCAGTTTTGTTGCAGCTGAGTGTGGAATGTCAGATACCCACCTGAATGTTCTTCCAGCTGCTGTCTCCCGTCGTGTAGCGGGGGCACCCTACCGACCTCACTTAACTTCCCCAGGCTGGAGGTCAGACAGGGTCTTTCATGTTGTTGTCAAGATTCCCCAGTCTGCATACCTGTGTTGTTGAGTCTTTTAGCCAGTACTGTTTCAAGGGTGCATTCCATTGTGGGGAAAGCAAATACAGCAAGGATCTGTGCAGATGGATGAATCTCATTGCTTTTAAGGTAGTTCAGGATGGAATGAACCCCTCGGTGGTTCAAACGAGGTGTTGGAACGTCAGAGTTCTCCAGCCCTGCAGCAGTGACCCTGGTAAGAAAGTAGGTGGTTCTACAGGCCCGGTCAACTGCAGACTTCCGGTGCGCAGGTGATAGGCTTGGCTCTTAGCTACAAAAGGCAACCCTGGTACCCTCTCTCCCCTTCACTGCCTTAGCCTCCTTTCCCCTGCCTGAACGTTTCATCCTGTTGATGTCTGCTACTTCCTCTCCACAGCTGCCTCCTGTGGATCTCTCCCACTTTGCTGTTGTGACAAGTTGTCCCCAGGGACCCTGACTCGCGGCTGTTTCTTGTTATCAGGCCCTTAGAGAATTCCAGTCTTAAGTACAGGGTCTTTTAAGATGATGACTGGACACAGTCCTCATGGAAGGGGACAAAACAGACCTCCCTGCTGCTCAACGCTCGAGGTGTGTCCGCTGCCTCAACCAAACCCCGGCTGGGGTACAGGTTTGAGAGAACTGTGGTCACGCCCTGCGGGTTGGACTGTGTGTCTCTGCTCTCCCTTTAGGGGAGGTTGGAGCTGTGTTTGTTGCTTGTTTTCTTCACGTTCGCCCTTCTGTTCCTCCATACTTTTCTGCTTATACCGTCGTTTCTTTTTTGATCTGTGTTCCCTCTTTCTCCCTTTCGAGCCCGTTTGTTCTCCTGATTTTTTATTCACTGTCCCACACAGAATGAGACAACCCATTTTTATCCCAGAAGTAGTCAGTAGGTTTTTTTTAGAGAATACTTTTTGTGTTGTGCACTGCATGTGGTATTTCAATGGATAAAAATGAATTATTAAAAAAAGCCCACACAACTATTTTTGTCTTCAAAACCGTTAAAGATTATATGAAATGAAAGAGCTGAGATGTGTACTAATAAGCTGGATAGGTGCTTTTTTTTAATGCAAACACAGGTCTCACTCAAAAATGAAGTGTGGGGTAGTTTATTCTGAGCCAGATATAAGTGGTCATGGCTTGGAGGTACAGATGTAGGTTAACTTGAAGAACAACCTCCTGTATTTAACAAATACTTTTGGTGGGAAAGTAAGGTAGGTGGATTACAGCTGAGTTGGGTGAATATCTCTCTTCTACTTTTCAGATACTATCTAACAGCAGCAGCAATCTTCATTTTGGGGTTGGTAGAACCAAATGGCTCAAGAAGCTGGGCATTCTGAATGGTTTTTGTTTTTGTTTTTGTTTTTTTTCTGACCATCACTTAAGAGGCTGGTAGGAAATGACTGTTAAGGAACTGAGATATCCCAGGGTAAGTCTGGCTCTTAGCCAACAGCGTTGCATCTCACGAGCACAGAACTCTATCTAATCAGTATGGAAGTTCTTCAGCCTACCTGTGGCCTTTGCAGATGAATGTGGTTCACAGGCACAAGGGATGACACATTGGCCTCAGAGGTGAGCTTGGTATGGTTGCTCAAAGATATAAACATATAATCAAAACATAAGGAGAAAAGAGCAAATAAATCCCAACAAATGAGTAAAGGAATTGAGGGATTTGTTCTCAAGGTGCTGGCAATGCAGAGAGGATGAGAGTCCAGGAAGCCTGTCAGAGCAGAGAGGAGAGAGGCCTTAGAGGGACCCTATACTTATAGTCACACTCTCCCCAAAAGTCACATTCTTTGCTCTTTTTTCCCCTCAGTCTCTCACACTTTCATCGCCTGTCTCTCTCCAGGCTGCTATTCCTTCTTCCCACAGACTTTTTATTGCTTATTTTTTTCTTTCTTTCTGTTTTTGTCTTCAGTGGGTGAATGTTCACAGGATGCTGTCTTGAAGCTGAACATTTGAAGGCTCAAAATTTTCTTGTTGAAAGTCAAGAACCTGCATGGGCTGGTGTTTTACCCCCATCCTGGATTCATAGTTAGCCATGTCTTGTTTTCCTAGATGCCAACACTCATTATTTTAAATTGTGTGTGTGTGTGTGTGTGTGTTTATTCTACCCAAAGTCTATTGTCCTTTTCTGAGCTCCCTGCCTGGCTGTGCTAACAGTCAACAACTTTTCTGATGTATATCTACAGTTTGAGATTTTTTTTTCTTCCATAAGCTCTGCTTTAATGTAAATAAAAATAAAGGTTGTAGGTTTAGAAGGTGTTAGATAAATAAAATTAGACACAAAAATCATTCCCAGACAAGGAATTTTCTTCACAAAAGTAGGTGAATAATAAGAAACACGTTTCCTATGAAATAAGTGTTTGTAATTAATTCACTAAGTGATTGCAAAGCCAGAATAAAATCTCATTTATAAACCGTTTTTACAGTTTTAAAATTAATTGTGATAGCAATTATACTAAGTCATGAGTTTCGTTGTAGCACTGTTTTGTATATATGTTTCCCTACAGTGTGGTATTTCTCTCACTACCTACTCTGTCCCCTCATCTGCATTCACGCCACATATATTTCATCACCTTTTCCAGTTATCCCTCCCTACTTGTCTGTTTCGTTTCCTGATGCTGTGATAAGATATCCTGGCAGAAGCAACCATGGGGAGAAAGGCTTTCTCTGAGTCACTCTTCCAGGTTACAGTCCCTCCTCACAGGAAGCCAGGGGACAGAAGCTAAACCCTGGAGTCACAGTGTATCCACAGCGAAGAGCAGAGAGGAGCTAATGCACACGAGCCTGCGCTCAGCTCTCTTGCTTTCATCATTCCTATACGATTCAGGACAGCCTGCCCAGGGGATGACGCCACCCAGAGTGGGTAGGACTTCCCACTAATCAAGATTATTCCGGATAGACACCCCCACAGGGTTACCTAATACAGACAACTCCTCACTGAGACGTCCTTCCCAGGTGATTCTACATTCCATCACATTAACACTTAACGCTGCTTATATATTCCTCTCTGATTCTATATCCTCTCTGTCTCTTACACACACAAACACACACACACACACACAGAGAAATGCACACACAACATTTCACTCCTTTATATGGTCAACTTCTCTATCATATTCATGTTTTAAAGATAAATAGTCCTCAAGTAAGAATTTGTATTAGCACTATGTGTCACTTATACACTTGGCAGTCACGACAATACTCTGTTAGCTACGCGTCTATTCAAAGGAAAACCAAGCTTTTCATACTTTTATGGTAGGCAAGAATTTTGGATACTATAGCCGATACCAACCCAAGTTACAGTCCTATTATTCTAAAGAAAATGGGATTCAGAGCATCCGTGTGAGAAATGAGCTCTAGGCGCTAGGTTTTTAGTCTGTTTGTTCATTTGTTTGGTATGCCAAGATTGCTGCGAAGTAGGCTAAAGCAAAAGTAGCAAAGAGAGATCTTTACTGACTTTCAACAGGAAACAGCACATTCCTATTAGCTTGTATGTCATTATAATGAGCAGGTCATTTATTTATTTATTTATTTATTTATTTATTTATTTATTTATTTATTCATTCTGTAAAGTTCAGAACTTCAGTCTTGATTTTTTCCTTGGCTTCAGATCAGCTAAATATTTGTTTGAATTAAACTTTGACCCCCCGTGCTTTTTTTTTTTTTTTGAGAGTATATGATGCAAGCATGTGTGCATGTGTGGTGTGTGTGTTTTTATATTTACGTGGGTGTGAATACGTATGTGTGAAAGTGAAGGCCAGAGGTCAACATCAAGTATTTTCTTCAAATATATTCGCCTTAATTTTTGTTAAAGTTCCTTCTCTATGGGGGACAAAAGCAATGTTTCTTCTTTTCCTTCTAAGGTCCCAGTGACAAACCAGCATGCTATTCTACCAAAGTTCATTTTTGGGAACCACTGTTCTTATTAGGGTAGCAGAATTAAAGCAACCACACCACAGGTTTCATACCCAGCAGTGATAACTCCTTGATGGCCTTGTAGGTGCAGCCCTCTCTCTTGTCCTTTCCTCCCTGTGGCCTCTCTCCCAGAGGCCACATTCAGCTAGGACTGAACTGCATGAAACTGGAGAGGAGTGCCTGAAAACTCCTGCGACCCTCCCTATTCTTTCCTTCTGCAGGGGGAAGATGAGTCAAAATCCAGCTTTGACTATCTTTTCAAGCAGGCCCAGCTGAATTCTTGAAACTGTGGCAGTTTGGCTCACAGGAAAGCTCTGTATGATGGGCAGATGACCATCCAGCCACCTTCCTTTGCTGTCTCCCAAGTGCTGGGATTACAGCACTTGCTAACCTGGCTTTGTTTGTTTTTCTGTGGTTGCTAGGAGTCTGAATTCAGGTCTTGGTGGTTGGGCGGTGTGTGGGTTAGTGTTTTTGTCAACGGGAGACAAGCTGGAGTCATCAGGGAAGAGGTACTCTCAGTGGAGAGATTGCCTCCATCACATTGGCCTGTTGGCAAGTCTGGGGCATTTGCTTGAGGAATGATTATGCTGGCCCTGGGCAGGTGGTCCTTGTGCATATAAGAAAACAGGCTGAGTAAGCAATGGGGAGCACGACAGTAAGCAATGTTTCTCTGTGGCTGTGGCTTCTGCTTCGGTTCCAGGTTCCTGCCTTGACTTCCCTTCCTGTAAACTGAAATGTAGACTGAAATGAACCCGTTTCTCCCCAGGTGGCTTACTCCTGACATTTTGTCACAGCACTACAAACCTCACTAGGACAAGCGGCAAGCACTGGTCACCATTTATCTCTCGGGTCCTCATTTGTGGTTCACACCTCCATGATGAAATATGACTTTTTAAAATTCATAAGCATTTTTAAATTATTGCCCTTTCTGATAAATGATATGAATATGCTAATTAGCATTTTAGCATTTTTTTTTTAAGTCTGTCGTTGTGTAGTAATAGGGGTATTGGTGCTGTTCTGAAGCTTTGCCTAACTCAATCCGTCTGTCTCCAGATATGTGTCACCTTTTCGGCTGAAGCTGTAATTCTTTAACACCGATTTCCCATTCTCCACCCTTCCCCACCCCTGGCTACGGCTGTTATTAGCATTTTAAACTCTGTGTTAAAACTGCCCTCCAGATTTGCATATCTTGCCTGATGGCAGTAAATAGAGAGCTCTGTTTCACTGGATTTGAACAGCAAAGGTGTTTTCTTAGGGAAAAAAGGAACACTGAAGCCTTTGCCTGCCTTGCCCCCACTTACGTGGGTGATGCCACGTAATTACCAGTAGTCTAAGCCTGTGCACCCACTCAGAGGCGTCTCATTTCTGCTGCTCCATTACTTTAAAGGAATTGAAAAGCTTTCCTCCCGAAATTTATTTTTCCTTATAATTTGGTCATTTTACTAACACAGGCTTGGCAGTTTCTATGACTTTTGCTCTCTTGAATATGGCCCTTCTTAATTGATCTTTTGAATTATTTTTGTGCATTACAGGACACTCATATTAGGTACTTCCTTCATGTGTTGGGTTTTTATAGCCTGCAATGGGCACTGGGGAGAACAAGGTGAGGATCCAGGGCAATCTGCTGGCCTCATGGAACTGTACTCAAAGCCCAAGCTCTGCTGTTTGATTGCAGTGATATCCTGAATTAGACACTTCACCTTTCTGCACCTAATCTCATCATCTGTAAAACAGGAGAATTATAATATTCTCTTCTGAATGAGCTGTATGAATATCAAGCAGCATGGGACATGAAAAGAATCACTGTCATACCATACCGTGAGTTATTTCTGCTCAGCGATGCAGTGAGACACACAGGAGCAATGTCAAAGTATTCATTCCCAAAGCTGTGTGACCTGGGGGTCTGTCTTCTTCAGGTGTACCCACGAGTGGGCCCATAGTCTTTCTACCTACCCTTTGCGTTTGATTTTTTTCCTGACCTCTTCTGGATTTGGGGGGCAGCCTGAAGGAATGCATCAGGGTTTTCTGATAGAGTCTTCTCCTTCCTAAAATCTAGCTGTTTTCTTAAACCCTCTGTGAGGTTGAACCACACTTAGAAGTGGTCATCCACTGAAGCATGCAGGATGGAGGGCAGTTTCTCCTCTCTGTCCAGTGTCAGCAGGCCCAGGGGATTTCATCTTGGCTCAAAGGAAATGTGGAATCAGACACTGAATCCAAATTAGACCATTTCCAGGGTCTAATCCCAGGAGTTCCCTGGGCATACACTCAGGCACTAGCTCCCTGAGTGACTCTTGTACCTTATTACCATACACACAATAAATGCCAAGGTGTGAATTTTGAAATACAGCCAAGACTCATTCTGACGAAGACAACTGACAACCCAACAGTATTTTGTTGAGTGCAGTGTGAGCAGTTTTAGCGAGGAGTGCCTCCTGCACAGGACTCAGGGGGAATACATGAGTGTGTACAGGCGAGAGCTGTAGAAAACAAATGAAAGGATCACAGCATTTTCCCATACTGAGAGACAACCTGTAGCTCCACTGTATTCAGACAACTAGTCATCCGTAATAATCCATAATTAGGCTAGCCTAGTTATTTATACATTTTCTTTCTCTTCTTTCAGGAAACGACACGGCAATTAAGACGAGTAATAACTTGTAGTTTTCCAGTCCTGATTAGGGCTACCTGGGTTTCCTACCGTGCACTGAGACAATGGGGAGAAAAATGGCTTTCCTCTTGTTTCCTGGTGCTCTTGTCTTGCGTTTGGATTCGACAGTGGTTTTTCAGTATCCATACGCTAGACGTGGAATCTCGTCCTCGTCACCCACCTGTACTGACAACCCAGCACCATTATACTTACTCCCGGCAGCATGGTTTCTGTCTCACGGTCTCTGCACTCATTCCTCACTGAGCTTGTGGTAGAAATGAAATAAAACTGAAGCTCTCATTTTATTTTGAACTGATTAAGAATTCATGACCCTCACTTTACTCCTCCCCATCGAACTAGTATTGCTCCTCACGGGAGACTTTACAGGCACTTCCTAAACGTAGTTTCTTTGCTGTTGTGTTAAACAGGCCAAAACCTCAGTTTTTCTCAAGTCAGCATTTCTAAAATCTGTCAAAGACCCTAATGTTTGGGGATGTTATAAAGGGGGAATCCTTGCAGTTGGTTAAGATTGAGGAATACTGTGATTTATCTTTAAGCAATTAAGTTCTATAATATGTATTAGTATTTTAAAAGGCCCCAACAAGTCCCGCAGAGAAGATGGCTTCTAAACTTTACCTATTATTTATAGCCTGGGAGTGTGGGAGTACATACCTAAAATGTAGGCCAAATAATCATTAATCATATATATATATATATATATAATATATATCTTATAGACCATATATCATATATCATTTTTATGTGACTTACCAAATGCCATTCTGTAGAGCCTAGACTGGACAGTATGTGAACCTTGAACACCCTTTCTGGGCTAATGGCGCTGCTACCCCTGATACTGCTTTCCTGCGTGTGATATTTTCATGAATCTGAGGAAACAACCAAGAGGAGAGAAATAATAAGTCATTAATTTTGGCTGTGGAATGCCAATGCTGCTGACCCTGCGGGGTTATTGCAGAGTGAGATTAATTATGCAGATCTGCCACCCCAAGCTTCGGAGTGTAAGTACCCTGTTGTAATTCACTGCAGGATCATTCATGTAGCCAGCATATTGATATGATTGTTATTCCAGCAAGGTTTCCTCTGCCCCTAGACAATTACAGACCACTTACCAGCATCTCTCATTGACTTCTTATTTAAAATTCCCAGGGCCATGGCAGACATGCAGGTCCCTTTGTTGGAGACAGTGGCAGATCAATGGCAGAAAGCAACATGGGATTTTCCTTGGGACATGATGAATGCTAAAATGATTTGCTAAGCCAAAGGTAGACATTCAAATTCCAGTGGAAAATGGTGTCTTTGTGACTCCCTGTCTTTAACACCAACTTTTAAAGTAATTGCAAGAACAATTGCAGAGGAGCATTCCTATGGAATGAATGATCACAAGCTTTGGTGGCTAGGTGTTTGTTTGGTTTGAGCATCGGCTTCCCCATTCATCGTCAGTGGAACTTGGGGGAAATCACTGGTTCTGTAGAAGAGGCTCAGTATTAAATGGCAGTCTCTTGGAAGCCTGAGAGGATTTAAATGTGCTTCTGTATAAAGAAAACTGTGCAAGACAAAGTGTTCTAAAACTACTTTTGTGCTAATGGGAATGGATTCCTCTATTAAATGGTCAGTTTGTTCTGATAAAGCTGACTTCCATGGCCTCATGGCTTGAGAAATGTCCTGTCGACTCCTATAAGCAGTGGTCCAGCTACTCAGAGCAGACTGTAGTCACCAAGCCTTGATATGATCTGCAGCTCCAAGGAGCACTTGTCCTTGGAGTATATAGAACAAACTTCCCACACCCCGTCCCCTCCCGAAGAGGTATATGAATTTAATTAGCATTTCAGTGCATCCCCCGTTGCCTTCTGGGATCATTGGTAAAAAGTGTGGCATATTTTGTGTTATGGTTTTGTCTGGGAGTGCCTTTATTCTGTATGCAAGGCTGTAGTTCCAGAGTGATACCTTCTTTCATGGTCCAGTTGAATTGCATGTCCAGGAGAGCTTCAACCACTTCACCTCTGGGTCGAAACACCTTTCCATCATCCAAGAAACAAGCCTCAGATTCCCTAGCCTATTAAAATGCAGGTAATGCCTTCCTCACAGCACGGCGCTGTGTTTCATGCACTGAATGCATTCTTACTAATAGCATAAGAAAATGTAGCCAAATGGCACTTAGGCACTGATAGCAAATACTCTTTCAAGCACTGTATATATTTATGTGTAAAATATACATTAACTGGCATAATCCCATTAATAAACACATAAAACATGGACTCCAATCTCCCAAATTTGCAGTTGATTATAACTAATTATAGCAATTTTAATCAATTATAATCAGTTCAGATTTAAGGTGGAGATTCTCTGCAAGGTTGTTAGTTCCTGGGTGCCTGAGCTGTAATAAAATCTCTGCCACCCTTAGCATTTGACACAGGATCTCCATACCGTAGGTACTCACTCATACTAGTAATTCGTTTTGTACTGGAAAAAGAGGCCCCAACAATATTGTGGAATAGCCACAAAATGCTGATTAAGTTATTTAAAACCTTGTTATTTAAAATGCTTGTTCGAGTTATTTAAAACCTCACATTAAACACTAGTCAGATACCTCTCTCTGAGGAAGGCCAGCGAAATTTTGCAAGTATCTGTCTGGTGAAGATATGGCTTAACTTTTGAAATTGGGGTCACCTGAGCCTTTAGTAGTTTACAGATACCTAAATGACAACACTGTCCGGTTCCAGCTCATTTTCATTATTATATAAGGTAGACTGCATGACACTACTTTCTTTGCATTAAACTCACCTGATTTCTAAGGCATAAGAAACGAAATGTGGCGAGAAGTCCCTCCCCCTCCTTTCAGTGTGATCTGGTGGACTGAGGTCACAGCCCAGACTCTGGGACTGGTGGGTGTACATTGCCATCTGTCAGGATGGTCCTGGTGTCCAAAACCTAGTGAAAGGAGCCATAGAATTTCCTCAACGGAGACACAGACCTCCTCAGTGTTAGTTCATACGCAGATTTTCTTTAACGCTTTAGACACAGTGATAGAGAATCTTCCTTAAACCTTGCTATTCCCACCCCCCTTTAAAATTGCCTGATGTAAGTTTCCATCAAGGCAAGGAATATTGCTTTTGCATTTCAGAGACAAGGCTGCGATTACGGGTGGGGAGGACGCTGAGCAGACTGTTTTCGCCAATGGTCTGACAATGTGGGCACAGAAGGCTCTGTGCTTCCTTCCCCAGTTGGCACCATGTCAGCCTGGAATATGCTAAGTTGTCCCTGAAGATTCTAACTTAACTCTTGACTTTAACTCTTCCTAATGTAGCTAGTAGCAGAAGCTGAGACATTTAGACAATAAAATTCATGGCCAAGGTCACAGCGTGAGTAATGACAGTCAGGACTGGGACCCAGGAATCTCCTGGTTTTTTTTTTTTTTTTTTTTTTTGTTTGTTTGTTTGTTTGTTTTGTTTTTTCTCTTGTAACTGAGACCAGGGAATTCTTTGGTGTTGCCACGTTTCACAGAATATGGGTGGCCCATTTAGGGCCTTGGGTAATAGACAGGAGGGCAGGTCAGGCTGCTGTCTGATGAATTGTCTCTAGCAAACTAGTCATTGTTTTGATAGAACTTGGGGAGCACTGCAGGGAAGTACTATGTGAAAGGATGATACACATTGACTTCTAAGATCCATTCAAACACAGTTGCTATGGGCAGTATTTTCTCAAGGGTGGATGATCTTGGCAAGACTCAGAATTCTCCTGGAGGTCGACACCACAGAATGAACCTGTAGATAGGTATACAAAACAAGAGTGTTGACACCTCCCATTTGATCACATTTCACCATTTGGGAGGCTATTTCATGAAGATGGTCTAGCTTAATCCTATGGTAGTCTTCAAAGTAAAGATTGCTATCCTATGTTATTGATAAAGATACCAGGGGCTGTGGTACTTGCATAACCAAAAACACAGGTAAAAAGTGACCAATGAGAAATTAAAGCAGAGGGTGATTATCCTGGAAAATGTTCCTTTACTATTAAGGAGATAACCCCCCGCACACACACACACATGCGTGCATTTTCATTGTGTAACATTGGATTGTATGCTATGAACACAAACTTGAATTCCAACTTTGAAAGACAAAAACTTGAATAAATTGGACCAGGGCAAAACTATGCTTAAGCGCTATGAGAAGTTCAAACACCTATTCAGAGCTTTTAACAAGGCCAGTTTATTTCCAGAAAAGGAACAGGGGAAGGCTGTGGAGGAGTGGAGTGGCTCACATAGGCTGAGGATAGTCAGATTCATTTCATCTCGACATCAAGTGGGAAGGCAGCTGTGTGTTAGGGCCCCAGCATTGATCTGTAAATTATGGCGTGGTGGCTCCCTTCTCTCCCCAGTTAGAAGCTGTATTGTCCATATCTGTATTTCCACTGAGACCCAAATTTTGCATATGAAGGAGTTCATGGGCAAATATTTTGGTTAATATTTTGTTAAACAAAGCTAGCGATGATATTTACTGAACAGATTGTCTCAAGACATTAAAATGCCATTAGCTATCCTGAATCTTCATGAGAGCTGTGGTATATTACTCTTGAAACACATATTTAAGAAATTTTGCTTGACAGCCTTTCAGAGAATTCACTAAAGGATGTCTGATAGATTTCAATGTGACTTTGGTAGCATTTGACTAAAGCTGGGCATTTACTTTCTCTCTTATTTTCTTTAATTTTTCCCTTTCATTTTCTATGTGTCTCTTTATTCCCAAGCTGGGAGGTTCCTATTATTGCAACAGTAGCTTGCTGCTGTGATAAGATACTTGGCAAATGTAATTTAAGGCAGAGGAGGTAGGTTTGTTTTGGGTCACAAATTTGGGGCACAGTCTGTCTTGATGGGGGAAGCCTAAGCCGGTCGGTGTCATTGAATCTGTAGTCAGGAGAACAGAAGAACCGAATGTAAATGCCCTGTCTGCTTTCTCTGTTTTATTTGGTTCAGGGTCCAGGCTCGTAGTCCAGTGCAATAGCACCCCTCACGTTTAGGGTAGGCTTCCTCGCATAAATCCCATCTCAAAACCCCGTTTCACACACGCCAAGAGGTTTATCTCCTGGGTGAAGCTAGGCCTTGTCAAGTTGATTAACTATCTCTGTGTTTATCTCTGCAAAGTTTATTAAATAGGGTCTCAATAAATAACCCCTTAATTTGCACGGAACACGATGCTGTAGACTGAGAAGACAGAATGTGCAGTCTTTTTGGAAGAAATCTATGAAAGTGCGGCGACGGCTTCCCTGCTTCGGCCTCTTGCAACGGTTTGTATTGGAGCCTCTCTTTAGAGAGTTCCACAGGCAGGACCATGTGCCACACACCGTCCCTTTGAATTAGAGAGGTTATTGGTAGTCATGTCTTGACATGAAATTAAAGTAGCAGAAAACTCTCAGATGGCCGAGAAGCTTTCTATGCTGGGAAAAGTAATTAATTTCCTAACCAGGAAGTGATTGAATGTGAGTCCTAAGGTGACATGACTGTTCTGTGTCTGTGGTGGAGATAATTCCACCTAATTCCCTTCCTGAACTTCAGGTGGCATCATAGCTCCCGAGTGAGTCGATTTCTCCCCTTTACGCACACATTTTTAGAAGTGTTAGGTGCAGGAGCTTCGCAGCCTGGGAGTTTCTGTTTGTCAGAGAATTTCACCTTTCACGGGGACAAGACAACATCTGTTCTTCCCTTTTCTACATAAACATTTTCTCAGCCCATTAGAAGAAATGCTAGACCATAGCTTCATTTCAAGCATAAGTAAAACAAATTTATTTTGTAATAAAAGACAGTTGCAGTGCCTGGAGTTTACACAGTATTTGTAATTAGAATTTCCCCCCCCCTCCTATGTTTTAGTAGCATTATTTTCTCCGAGGCCAAATTTTATTGTAGAGAATACCAAAACAGTCTTGGCTTTTCTCTCTGTAGGAATGTTCAGTTTGATCTTTAACCATCTCCTTTGAAATACTGTAGAAATACTACACTAAACCTGGTATACCCTAGAATAAGACATGGGGCATTGTACCCAGCCGCGGATCGTAGGTAAGGCCCTAGTTACATAAGTTCTTCTTTACCAATTCAAGGTAGCTTGCGGTATAGACAAATGTAGATGACTCCACAATTCTAAAGGCGTGTAGGCACTCCTAACTTTGCCTGAAAGTATCCGTGAACCTCGAACACACGCGTCTTAAATTGATTCTGGAGAGTAAGAGGGTTCTCATTCTTCTGAAGTGGAGACCTCTCATCAGATGTTTGCCTCACCTCATTTCCCAGGTTGTCTAGGGTCACCTGGTCAAACATACAAGCCCGGGTCTGGCATTCTCCTGAACTCCTCTTTTTCCTCCTCTCACTGCAAACCTACTTCCACTCTCTGTGTGACAAAGATGTGCCATCACGGTGGTGTGTCCTCTTCCCTCACCTTCCAGAACTTGTTATTCAAAACATTAAAGGCCAATGTGAAGGCCTTCTACTCACATTCTATTCCAAGCCTCGGAAGGTGGCAGGTGGTATATTATATCTGTCCTCTCAGAGTTGCCAGTATTTTGAAGCTGTGGGAAAAGCAATGTCCAAGAGTGTGCTAATAGTTTCTGATGTGGACTTTGACTCTGATCTTTCATCAGTAAAGGTTAGCAGCACTGACTTGGTGAGCTTAAAGTTGAGGACAGTTCATTGATCTCTCTCTTTACATTTATTGCTGGATTTTCCTGGAACACTCAGTGCTTAATGACAAGACGGTTCTTTTGAAAGTGAATGTTGAAAATAGAACCCAATATATTGAGGTTGAAACAGCTTTTATTAAGACAGCCACACAGGGTATATACTCACTCATAAGTGGATTTTAGACATATAATATAGGATAAACATACTAAAATTTGTACACCAAAGGAAGCTAATCAAGAAGGAGGATCTGGCTAAGATACTCAATCCTCATTCAGAAAGGCAAAGAGGATGGATATCAGAAGTGGGAGAAAACAGGGAACAGGACAGGAGCCTACCACAGAGGGCTTCTGAAAGGCTCTACCTTTCAGGGTGTCGAGGCAGATGCTGAGACTCATAGCCAAACTTTGGGCAGAGTGCAGGGAATCTTATGAAAGAAGGGAGAGATAGTAAGACCTGGAAAGGACAGGAGCTCTACAAGGAGAGCAGCAGATCCAAAAAGTTTGGGCACAGGGGTCTTTTCTGAGACTGATACTCCAGACAAGGACTACTCATGGAGATGGCCTGGAATCCCTGCATGGGCTACAGAGGTAGCCCATGGCAGTTCAGTGTCCAAGTGGATTCCATAGTAATGGGGACAGGGACTGTCTCTGACTTGAACTGATTCGCCTGCTCTTTGATCACTGCCCCCTGAGGGGGGAGCAGCCTTATCAGGCCACAGAGGAAGACAATGTAGCCACTCCTGATGAGACTTGATAGACTAGGATCAGAGGGAAGGGGAGGGAGACCTTCCTTATCAGTGGACAGGGGTAGGGGCACAGATGAGGAAGAGACAGGGAGGATGGGATTGGGAGGGTTAGAAGGGAGGGAGGTACAGGGGGATAAAAAAATGAATAAACTGTGGTTAATAAAAATAAAAATAAATTAAAAAAGACTGCCTAAAAGCCCTCACAAATCATTTATCAGTTTTTTAAAAGAGTCAGGTTACTTGAAATTTATTTACTAGGCATATAATAAAATTGAACTGTTTTGAAGCGCAGTTCTGTGGATGTGATGGTTAACATTATTGTACAACTTCAAACCCGGGCTGGAATCTGGTCATGCCTGTGCAGGCTTGCCACGATGAACTCTGAGAATGTCTGTAAGAGGCTGCATTTCTAAAAATGTATTTTGTTTGTTATCATTGTGCATGCACCTGATGAATGTGTGGACTTATGACTGTGCGTCTGGAAGTCAGAGGGCAACGTTGTGGAGTCAGTGTTCCCCTTCCACATTTGTGTGGGTGCTAGAGACTAACCAGGTGGTCAGGTCCCTGTCATAAAGTGGCAAGTACCGTTAGCCTTTGTGCCGTCTCAGTCCAGACTGAAGCAGTATCTTATAGACAGGACAGGACTGCTGTGCTCCTGATCTCATGGCAGGTGTGGATGTCTGTACAGAATCAAGCCATCCCATATTCCATCCTGGAGAGGGAATGGTTTTGGGGAGGGAGAGTCATTTTTTCTTAATTCTGGATCATGTTAAATTGACCATGATCCAGGCACTAGTGGACGGTCCCACACTCAGGAGAATAAGGACAGCAGAAATTAGAGGAAATGCTTTATTAACAAAATAAACACACACAAAAAGGATGTAAAGTTGGAGGGTGCATCACTTGGGAGGAGCTGGGAGAGGGCTTAGGATTGAATATGATCAAAATATGTTCTTAAATAATTAGTGAAATGGAGGGAAAAACGCTGGACTCAAAATGATAAACAAAGCAACAACTACGAGACACCATTAAGTTATTGCAGTTTTCTGTGAGCCAGAAGGACAGGGACAGAGCAATGTACTTGTTTCTCTATTTTTGCTCTAGCAAGATTGACATCTAGGTGTTACCAAGGCTGCTCTCTTTTCTCAAAGCCCTGAAGATGAATACATTTTCATATCCTCAACACATGAAGGACTAATAATACTGTCTTTCATTTTCGCTGTAAGTTCGTACCCTTTAAAATATTGGTCCATTTCATCTATGTTATGAATTTATATGTTTAGAGTTTATAGCTTCAGCTTATACATTTAATGTCTCTGTGATCTGTAGTGATATTTCTTCTTTCATTCTTTCTTTATATATTTTCTTTCTTTTCTTGCTTTACCTGGATAGAGATGTATCAGCTTCACCACTTTTGCAGAGAACCCATTTAACTTTTTCCCTAGTTTTACCCATTTTAAAATCTTCGATGTCTACTTATTATTTTTATTTTGCTTAGTTGGTTTGTCTCTTCATTCCTAGGATATAAAGTAGGGTAATAAACTGTTCTCTTTATGTCATTCTTTCTAGCATAATGTCTTTAATACAACAGATTGTTTTCCAAGCACATAGTTGGTATGATATTTCAAACTCATTCTTCTCTCTCCTTTGGAGAGTTTTCTTTTGACCCATGGATTATTTAGAGCTGTATTTCTTACTTTTGAAGATTTTTACCCTTTAATTATCTCCCTCCACCCTTAATGTCTGATAGAATCCTATGGTTAAGCGTTGCCCTTTCATTTCCTTTAAAGATGTTATGGTTTGATTCATGACACGTGATATGACCCATCAGGGTACTTAAATAGGTTACTAATTTGTTACCCTTAAAAGACTGCTCTTTATTATGGTCATGCTCTATAGCTTCATTGCTAAGCAGGATAAGGCAGAGCAGACTTCTTTCATATTGCCTATAATTAGTGTCTTTCATGTAAGCTTGTTTAAACGTTTGCTTATTGCTCAATTTTGGTTCATGAAATTGTCTCACAGAGTTTTTCTTATGGGTCAAAAAATATGAGGCAATACAAATAGCTGAAAACAATCCCCATTTCTTAATAAAAATATTTTCCTTTTTCTAAAATGAGATAGGAGTTTGCTTGTCATCTCTTAGGTATGTGTTAATGAAAACTCTTTTCAGAGTTTTTTTTTGTAATTTAGGAAATGGAAAGGAAAATCACAGATGGGTTTATGATAGCTAAGGACTCAGGGAAGCTGGTTGCTAGCAGTATTTACCTTACATGTGTTTGGCCATCTAAGATTTGTGCTTTGGTGCTAGTTGCCAAGTTTTCCATGCTTAGGTCATTACAAAGGGTAGAAACAAAGCAAGTAAAATCATATTCATAGCCACAGGAGGTTTATGCAACTTTCAGGGTGACTTTAGAGGGGGCACAGTAAGATTTCTGGGAAGAAACACTGACAAAGGCCAGGCTGAAGGTCTGTGTTCAGCCATCCTGGTGAGCTTTTAAGTAGTGACCATTCTTTCAGCATAGAGTTACACATAGAGTCAGCAAACAGAAAGTCAGCATTCTGTGGCTCAGCGAAGCGCTATTGTGCTAAGGGATAACCGACCAAATGCATGACAAGTAGACTTAAGGCAGTGGCCCCAGGATGCCGGTCCAGGGAGAGAATCCATGATAGCCGACTTAGAGCGTAGGAGATCCACAAGCTTATTAAGGTTACAAAATGTGGCTAATGGAAATTTTCCCGTATAGAGGTACATAGAAATGTGGTGAGGAGAAAGTAAACCCATGTGAACCTTTCTCTACCTGTGTAGAATCTAACATGAATTTGAACCTTCTTGCTAAATTATGTATTCCTCCAAGTTGGCATATTAAGAAAACAATGGCATTGACTATCAAAGAAGTACTGATACAAAAAGTGGGGAGATATGTTAGGAAATAAAATGGGTAACAGGAAAGGCTGGCTGGGAACCTATGTAGGTCTCTATTTTCTGAAGCTAGAACAGGATCCATCAGACACCATCCAGTTGTGTAAAGCTAACTGTAATTCAGATACTGCAAGCCCTTGCTTCACTAGATAGTTCTCGCCTTCTGCCAGTTTAACCGTCTCTGACTCAATGTCCTCTTACTTCAAGAAACAAGAATTGCAGGTGTATTCCTTTCTCAGTGACAAAATTTCAAGGCTGAATGCAAGCCAGTATTAAATGAACTATCATCTTCTGAGAAGGTTCAGGACAGCCAGCCATCCTCCGCTCACCTTGGTACCTTTTGTCTGTCAGAGCACACTGCACAATCCATTTTCTGTCTTGTCATTTTGATGTTTTATTCATCACAGGGTAAGGTTGACCCTGGATTTGTGTTTGAACAAAGGTTATCTTTGGATTAGCTCTCTCTTGGTGACCTGACTCTGCTCCATCCTGCATAATCCAGTAACTCATGGGAATATCAATTAAGGTCCTCAATCACTCTAATTAGAATGTCTTCTTCGTGTTGCTCTAGTAATTCAGCAACTTCTAAACAGGAAATTGGTAAAATTCGAAGAGGTGTGTGTGTGTGTGCTTCTCTGTCCCTGTCTCTGTTTTTCTGTTAGTCTGTCTCTCTGTCTGTCTGTCTGTCTCTTGTGTGTGTATGTGTGTATGTGTGTTAATAGCCAAAAACAATGCCGAAGGTCAGGATACTGTAATAGAGCCATGTAGTGGTGCTTAAACTGCTGTGCTTAGACTCACCAGTGCAAAATCTTATTGCCTTGCTGACAAGGACTGATGCAGAATTATTAATTACTTTTATTAATGACTTGGGTGAGGACATAGGTGGCATGCTGAGCAAGTGTGTCAATGACAAAAATATAACAGGAGAACAATTACTGTGACAACAAACGCAGGATCCAAAATGACTTCAAGACAGAATTTAGTGGCCATTCTTCCATTATGTGCCTGGCAGAGCGACTTCCCTAAGGCTTAAGCTGATCGCTCCTGTATTACTGTATCATTTCTATAGAAAACATCACCCATCTTGCTTGCTCTATTAGTTAAATCACATATTTTTAGCTTGCTTTTTTTCAGCATCGGCATATTCTCTTCCCAGCACTTTCTGCTTCTCAACAAAATCATCTATAGCTCATTTTCTCATACCTTGTATTTGAACCAAACAATTATTATTAGACTATTATAGGACTATTTTATATTTATGTCTCTTGTTTTTTTTGAATGTTGTTCTCCCACATCCTCATTTCACCATCCCTTCCTTCCGCTTCAGGCTTCAGTTCCCAGTAACCAACCAGTCACCACTCAGTGTGGGAAGCACCTTGTGTTTTATCTTCACAGTGCCTTTGGCAGGAGCACTGATTTGCTTCTTCCTTTCTTTTATTATTATTATTATTATTATTTTTACTGTGTACTTCATTTTCTTCTTTTCGTACATATTTTCAGTTACACTGGGACTCTGCTTTCTTCCGTATCCTCTGTCTGATAAGTAGTATTTCTATTCTGTGTCTGCATGTGTGTATTTTATACATTGTTGCAAACACTGAGGTGGTCTTTGGGTTTGCTGGCCGCAGAGAAGTCAGCATTGTGCTTGCTGGAATGTACCGCAGTTAGATGAATGTAATGCTGTTAGATGATGATACTAGGGCTCAAGCCCGGGGGAGTGCAGATGTTATGGAAGTGCTGTACACCCAGGCTACTTCTCAGGCCCTTAAAGTGTTTTATTGAGTGAATGAGTGATTTATGGATACAACTGAATTTTCCTAGAAAACGATTTGAGGATTGGAAAGCAGCTCTCCAGAGAGGAAAGGGCATTTGATGTTTGAAATAAAATATTTTCATGTGATAACCTCTTGTAATAAACTTGCCTGTGATTTTTATACAGGTAGGCCAAGGAAGGAATTAGATATTTTTGCTTGTCTGTTGTTAAGATAATTGATAGGGGTAAAAATATGCATTTTGTGTTAGGATGTACAATATAGACTAAGTTCTTTGGGCAATACCAATTTATACCATTTATTTTCTTGTAGTGCTCTTAAATATGGCCCATTTAGATGTTTTATGTCATACTGTCAAGTATTCATTTTGGCTACGTTAGGTATGTAACTCCCTGTCCTTGATGGGGGCTTAAAAAATTCAATCTCTGTTGCTTTCCAGAAGTATGATATGGACTGGTTACCGGATGCCTCTAAGTACGTTTGTATGGATGCTTTCATCAATCAGAAAGCAGAAGTCATGAGCCTGGAATTTCTGAGTCATTCCATACTTCTGTATTTATAACCCTGTAGACATTTTCCCATTGACCAGGAAGGTCCAGCGGAGTAGGAAAGATATACGTTATAGAGTTGCTAAATCCCCTTCATTACAGACTACACAATCAGCCTGCAGAGACTGGTGAATCAATGAAAGACCGTGCGTGGAGAAGACCTAGACACCCTGCTCAGATGTAGCTCATGAGCAGCTCAGTCTCTATGTGGGTTCCCTAGTGAGGGGAGCAGGGGCATTCACTGTCATGAACTCGGTTGCTGGTTCTTTGATCACCTCCCCCTGACAAGGTGACTTTACTAGGCCACAGAGAAAGATGATCCAGACAGTCCTGATGAGACCTCTGTCAGTGTACTAGGGGAGGGACATAAGGGGGGAAAGAAGGAAGGAAAGTAGGACAGGGAAGAGATGAGGGAGGGGGCTACAGCCTAGAATAAATTATAATTAATAATAACAACAATAATAATGAAAAAACTTATAATCGAATAGAGGAACATGGTTCTTGCTAGTTAGCAGTTTCCGCTGGTTATCATTAGAAAGTTAAAGATCACAGGGAATCCTGCCTTGTCATTTGTCTTTTCAGTGGATAAGCAAGAGCAGCAGGGGAGGAAGTTTTCATATTTCCTGATGATATAAGTGCTGTGTGGTTCACTACAGACTATGTCTGAGTCCAGAATCTCTAGACTTTCAATTCATCCCTAAGATAAAAAATACCTGGATCACAACATATTTCCCTCTGAGACTGGACAAGGGAACTTAAAGAAGGGTAAGAAGGTCAAATTCATCTGCCAGAGGTGTGACTCCAGGTCAGAAAATCCAGAAGAACACATTTTTTTTTTCATGTAGCAGTTATAGATCAGTGATTAGCAGAGAGTTCTGAAGCCTCATAGCTGGAAATTCAATGATGCTGGACCAAGTTTCTAACCAAGGGAGCTCAGTTGTATTATTTAAACATGTTTGAGTGTATCTGTATGTAACTTGGAAATTCAAAGGCAAATGACAATGTAAAACAAAAGCTATCAATTTTGTTGTTGGTTCTGACAATAAAGCTTGTTAATATTCTTAATCCCTTGAAACGGTTCTTAGCCTATGGTTATTAGCACACATTCCCAGTGATTATTATTAACACTCTCCAGATTACCCTCCCTTAACCGTTTTATTTATGTTCACAGGATGGGATTTCTGTGGTTGATGAGTCTGTGCTTCTTTGGGATCCTGCAGAGTCATGCCTCAGGTGAGTATGTGGTACTTGATAAATAATTTAAATCAAGACAACATGAAGAATCATGGGTCCACTCTTTCTGGCCGAGAATTTAAAAGAAGACAATGTTGGTTTTGTTCCGTGGTCTTCTGTAGTTGTATAGAATCCAGTATCTGAAAAAAAAATCATAGAATTTGGGGGTGAGAGGGCCCAGAACACTTAGGAACCAGATTGATATGCATAAACAGAGGGGAATCTCTTCAACTTCATACCCCCAAGAATAATGCTTCTTATCTTAAGTCCTATGGAGGAAATGGCAGCTGCATAGCACAACCTCTTTCCCAAACTTTTACCAGCACTGGAGAAGACTCATATGTTAGCAGTTCACTGGGATGCTGAAAAACAAAACAAACCTCCAAAATAATAGATCAGACTGCATCTCTGTAGGCATCAGATGATTTGTTGGTAGGCTTGTCCTTCCTTTGGCCATGGCTTTGTAGGAGGAACCAATCAAGATCTTTCTTGAGTTTGAATAACCAAACTTAGTCATCATGGTCCTGGATCACATGTAAGCAGAGGTAGAAGAAGAGGTTGGATATAAGCCAATCTTTTGATGTCTCTTCTCATCTCTAAATTGCTTCTCATTATCACCCATGTTCGCTCTAACTAGTGAGCATCTAATTTCATGCTGTTATGTATTTTTGACTCATCAAGTTTTTATAAAAATTCTTGCACATAGAATTGAAATTGGTCTCCATCATTTCCATATATTTCTTTGATTTAACCTCATGATTAAAAAAAAATACCTAAAGCACTGGTTCTTTAATTTTAACACAGGGACTCCAGGGATCCTTATGTATAATTCTTGTGAACACCATAGGCTGTGCTTTGACTATCATCACTTTAATGCCTATTCTCTGTTAGAACCCTTTGGAAGTGTTAAATCAGCATTATGCAACCATGACCCCAGTGTTCTGCAGTATGTACCTTCAACTCTTCTTCATTTGGCATGAATTTCAGCCCTCCTGCCATCCTGATCATCTTTGCTGGGTGCATTTCAGTTTTTCTATGCCACTTAGAGCATTGTATTAGGAACCAAAAATAACTCTAAAGACGGGGTGTAACTAGGACAGAGTACAGCTGAAAGTACAGATAATATCTAAACTTGTTGGCCCTTTGGGACTTCACAGAAGAAAGGCTGTATTTTAACCAGGCCTCGTATTCAACTGGGATGTGCTAGCATACAGCTGGGCCACACTAATATACCAGCCTTTATTGGGCATCTGTCTCCTTTGATTGGAAGGGACTTGATGTACTGATTCTTAAATATGCTGATGATAACCCTGGACTGTAATTTATTTTCACTTGACTTACTTACTGATTGAATGTTATCCTCTCACAGAGACTTCCCACAAACATTTTAATAAAAAATAGCCCACCCAGTCCCTCCCCTTTACCCGCTTAGCATTGCTTTAGCATCTCCCGTCATCTGCTAATATTCCATCAACTCTACATTGTACCTCTTCTCTGTCATTTGCCCTTCAACCCCATCCTTCTTATGCTCTTCTCACCTGTCTTTCTTCCTCCTTCCAACCTTCTTCCTTCTCTTCTTCCTCTTTCCCTTTGTCATCACCCTCTCTCTGCATCTGAGAGCATAGGTTTATTCATTTTTTTGTATTTGTTTTCCCAAACACTCCAAATGATGATTAATACACACACAGTGGGTTCTCAGTGCATGCATGATAAATAGATGGATAAATATCCCTTCAGAAGCACCTTTTCTCAAACTGGACAGTTTCATGTTGGCAGTGCTTACAGCCACACTACGAATTCTCATTAGAGCATAAAGTAGCACACCAGGAAGTTAAAGGGAGAGGTGTCCATGTTATTGCTGTTGAGAGATCAAGGCGTCCCGAAGTCTGTGAGGTCTATTGCCTCCCCAATGGCTTTGCCAGTGCTCCTTTTCTGAATGACCCTCACTGTATTCACCCAAGGATCCCCTTCCCCCAAATGTTGTTGGTAAGTGTACTTTCTTCCCAGGAACTGTGACTCATAATTCTGTCAGGGGAAGCTGCCTTCGTGAATAAGATCAGTTCTCATACCAGCCCCATTGAGTCACCATGGGAGAGGAAACATGTTGTAATCCCCTCTGCCCATCTGGCACACACTCATGCCTTCTTCATGAAGAGGTGTATTGTGTCTGTGTCTGTGCCGCACTTCCTCATTGGAGGGACAGGAACAAAAAGGAAGTGTTGTTGACAAAAAATGAAAGGGGCAACTGGCTCTGTGGATAAAAGGGATCATTGGGATCTTGAGGGATCAGTCAACTTCTCTACATGAAGGTGTCACTTTTGACAGGGATGCAGGGATGGAGACGTAGGCAGACTTGTTGGTCTTCCTGAGGCTCTCTGTGCTTCAGTTTCCCCTCTGGTTGGAAGCACACACTGACATAAGGAATAAAGCAGAAATATCATGAACACCTAGTGTATTCTGTATTCATAGGACACAAGTCAGGGGTTTGGGACCCTGGACTCCAAGTTTACTGTCCTACAATGAGGTTCCTGTGCAGAGAACTGTCTTTCAAGGCACAAAACTCTGACTTCAGAGTGTGGTCTTCTGGTTGAAGAACTTTGCTTTCCTTATACCTTCAAAAACTGGGAAGGACTGCTCCTTCCTTGGGGGGTGGGGAGGTCAAAGAACTTTCGCAGCCAGTCCTGAAGATACCTGATAAAACAGGATCGGATGAATGGGGAGGAGGTCCCCCCCCTATCAGTGGACTTGGAAAGGAGCACGGTAGAGATGAGAGAGGGAGGGTGGGATTGGGAGGGAATGAGGGAGCGGGACACGGCTGGGATACAGAGTTAATAAAATGTAACTGATAAGAAAAAAAATAAAATTTAAAAAAAAAAAACTGGGAAGGAAACATTTTTCATCTCAAATAATAATTAAAACAAATTAGCAAAAGTAATAATAATAATAAAATAATACTATTTACTATTAAGGGATTACAACTTGCATAATTATGTTAGTGGCAGCATAATTAAATGTGGTTATTTTAGAAGTCATGTAACTCATATGCCTTAAAATCAATTTGCACTTTGCACACTCTGTTACTTTGTTCTCATACCCAATTCATGACTGTTGTTGCTCCCTCTTTTTCATTAGACACATTAAGTCCTATGTGGTTAAATGAATTAAATCCACACAGCCAGTGTTCAGCATAACTGAATTCTCCACTCGTTCTTCAGTTCCTAAGACTCCTGTTATTTTTATTAAATATGCTTCCCCTGGGCTCTACCAGAATGTAAATGATTTAGAGAGAAGGTTGTGATGAGCAAAGAGCAATGGGACACCAGTGTGAGGGAGTCACTCACACACTCTGAAGAACTGCCCCGTCAGGTTTCTGTGCTGTCTGCTTAAGCAGTTACATCTTTACCATTCCCTCAAGACCATTTTCTTCAGATGGAACATCACTGCGATTCTCATTTCAAGCCTCAGCATTTCCCTTTTTGCTTGTTACACTTTTCAGCATTTCCACTTAACCTAGAAGGAGTTCCTGCTAGCTAAAAGGGAAAGTGCCAGTTCATCCTCCACTCCCCTTTGGTTTGTTTCCCACTGGCTACATGTTAGAAAGCTGAACTGCCAGAGCTAACTTGGAGAAGTTACTTGCTTGGCCCCTTTGACTCCAATTAGAGAGATAGTGAAAGTAGTATACGGGATGGTAAATTTGAAAATTTGCCACATTAATTTTTTTTTCCTCTGTAGATCCTCTTAAAAAATAGAAAGTGCCTTTTCTTCCCCCAAAATGTGTGGGCACACAGAAGATGTATGGATGTCTTTTTTGTTTCAAAGTCCACATAGGGAAGGATGGGCCACACACAGGGCTAGATTTCACACCCATGTCCTAGGAGGAGGGACTACAGCCTTGCAGTTTAGGAAACAAAGAACCTTGAAGTTGGCCCAGCTACAGCATGTAGGAGGTGATAATGCGCCCGGGGGTTTGCCCGACTCCATCTTCAAACACCAGGTCTACAGGGGGCATGGTCATGCCTGGCTTTTCAGTTGGGGCTAGAGACTGGAACTCATTTTCTAGCGGGTGCCCTGAACCCTCCCCCACCCATGTCTCAAGCCATCTCCCTGGCCCCTGCAGTTTTCTTTATACTGCATTACCATCCCAGGACATTATTCTGCTAATGGAAGTCACATTCCATTTATTAAGCTATATTGAACTTTATGGAGGGTATATGTAGTCTTTTGATTTACAGGGTATGAATTATTCAAGATGAAATAAGTACGTGAAAACCTTGAGGTTTACTAACAATTGAGATATTGGTTCAAGTTCTGAGGGTTTCATTCTTTGAGCTGTTTGACACTTGCTAACTCATCGCTTCTTGTCGCTGTGTTCTTTCTTACCTTTAAAACTAAGAAATCAGGGCTGCAGAAATGGCTCAGTGATTGAGATCACTGACTTCTCTTCCAGAGGACCTGGTTCCCAGCACCCACATGGCAGCTCACAACAATCTGTAACTTCAGTTCTAGGGACTCTGACCTCCTCTTCTGGTCTGTACAGACACTGTGCATACATACGATTCACAGGCATACATGTAGGCAAAATACCCCTATGTACCAATAAAATAGGTAGATACAATTTGAAACAAACAAATGAACAAACAACAAAAACCCATACCAACTAAAGCAGTAGTAGAACCCAACTAACTTAGCCTTCTGGTTTATCATTTGTTGTTGTTGTGATGGTGGTGGGGATGATGATGATGATTCCCTATTCCCTATCTGTCTCTGTCTCTCTCTCTTTTTCTGTGTGCATTTGTAGGCACACATGTGTCACAGGACAGGTATATGAAGGACAAAAGACAACTCTATGAGTCAGTTCTCTCCTAGGATCTCAGGATCAAACTCATGCTGACAGGTCCACATGCCACTCCCTCTGACTATTGCGCCAACTCTTCAACAACCTTTCTTGTTTTAAATAAAGAGCACTACATATCATCTGCATACACACGACATATAGTTCTTAATTAATTATCCTTCAATAGCAATGGTAACCATTACTTTATCTGTGAACATCATGAGTTTGACCATTTTTATATGTTTAATCCAGTGTGAGAAGGAGGTGATTCTTATTTTAGGGAGCTTACAGTATATTTTCTAAGATTAAAAAAAAAAAGAGCAGGATGCCTGAATTTGATAACTTGTGCCACATAAACTAATCATAGTAGATCACACCTGTAATCCTAATGCTTGGAGGTAGAGGCAAAAAAATCTGAAATTCTGCTCCTTCTAGGCTACATAGCAGATTTGAGATTTGAGGCTAGCCTTTGGTACCTGAGACTGTCTCAAATCAAAACCAAGAGCATGAACTGAAAAGATGTATTGGGAACTGGATAGTGTGCTTTTTTAAAAGTCCTATTTGTTTGTTTGTTTGTTTATTGGTGTCTTTGGGGCATGATGGGACCACTGTACTCATGAACTCATAGTAGCTGTGGCTGCCTCCGCAAAATCAAGCCACTCAGCCTTCTAATATGTAGAGCTCAGGGCTTCAGGAGACCCTGAACTCCAAGTGAAGGACCAGTACAGTTGATGCCTCTGGGTGAGTCAGAGCCTTAAGGTTCCTGATATGTTAACCATGAGACAGCAATGGCTCTTTCACACCCAAAAATATATGGGCAGAACAAATTTGAGCCAGTGAGTTACTGAAAAACAATAAAAACAAAGAGAATATGAAGTTGTAGTTTGGTAGGGAGATAGGGTAAATCTTAGAGAAGTCAGGGAGAGGTGTTGGAGGTAAAAAAATAATATTGTCTGAAAGTGTCAGAGGATTAATTAAAGTATTTTTTAAAAATTCTGTTCTCTTTCTGGAAGGACATGTATCTTTTCTTTGTAAAATTATTATTTTAATAAAATTATTATTTAAAAGTTGAAATAAATAAAAAATTAGATACCAAATTAATTAGACATATAATATTCTTAATGCTATGTAATGATTCCTTCATCTTTTTATAAGAATTCGATTTGTTGCCAGCATCAATGATTTCATTTTATTTTAATGTGCATATTGAAACCCTCTATGCTGAGATGTACTTGTGGCATTCAGTCCTCTCTCTGCTGTCCATGGCTGCTCATACTGTACACTTGTTTCTATGCAATTTTGTGCAAACATTTGGAGAATGTATGAAAAATACCATTTCATTTTGTTCTTAGTCCTAAAGGTCATTGGCATTACAGAATTTCACCCCATTCTTCAAATTCTGCTGCTGAGAGCAGATCTCATCACTCCTTTTTATCCAGGCTGCATTTGTATTCCAAAACACTCGGCTACTTATTTCTGAGTTACTTTTTTTTTCTCCCTATGGGTGAGCATTATGTAGAGACTCAGAAGAGAACTGAGCACCATTTACTGGTTTGATGCTGAGTTTGCAAATAAGGAGTGCCTCTGTCACAGTGATAATTTTATGTTTGGAAAAATGACCTGATTCCTCCCTGTATGGTCATATTTGTAAAGGAAGCTTGACTTTTTAGAGAGTTCACAAGTGCCTGTTGTTGTAGATGTGAATCCTGGGTTCATAAGAGTGATTGTGCCCTTTGAATGGTCATGGCATCCATCTCCTCTCCCCTTCCTGCAGTCTATCTTTCTGATCCATTGCAATCCACTTGGAAGCTTCCAGGCTTCACTTTAGTGGTAACTCACTGCCATTCCTGTTTCTGCCTGTTCTTGTTCTACAGTTTCGAATCTTTCTTTTCAGTTTAGCTGACTCAGTTCTTTGGGGAATGGGATATAGTTACACCCAAAGTAACAACAGGACTCTTGCACTTTAAAATCTACAAGGTATTTCCAGCTTTCCTTTGTTTTTGAGAGACATAAAGTTAGTTGCATTCTTTTTAAATGAAGGAACTATAACCAATACCTCAAATACCTGCCGTACAAACCCTTAAAATCTCACATCCAGAACTGCCATGCTTTGGCTTTTCCTGCTTGGGAGGCGGTAGGAAGATTGCAGAGACAAGATGGCTGACACAACTGTGTTGTTTCCCGGGACTTCATTTTCTCTTTCTCCTTTGGGAAGGGGTGTGTTGTGGGAGGACATTCTGGAAAGTGGTTTTCACTTTTTCATACTCTACATGGAGATTGGAGTTCAAGATTCTTATTAGGGAACCTTTTCTTCTTCTTCTTCTTCTTCTTCTTCTTCTTCTTCTTCTTCTTCTTCTTCTTCTTCTTCTTCTTCTTCTTCTTCTTCTTCTAAGACGTTTTTATAGTCCTTGAAATGCCCTCCGAAGGAGATAGGAGGTGTTTTGGCATGTACAGGAGGGTACCGCCGTTGGTGCTTTTCATGTAGCTTAATGAGGAGATGTCACGTGGCCCTTCAGAGGCTTGGGTTTGCCATGGCGACAGGGTGCAGGAGGTGAGAGTATCCACCAATTGCTTCCTCAGTAGTACTTCCAGTATCTGCTCCTTCTTGTAGACACTTCAGAGGACACAGAAAACATTATTCAATTATAACTTTTGTATAGTGCTATGTCCATTAGTTAATTTGTTACAGTGATGTTTTGACTCCAAGTTGCATACACCTTAACTTTTAGCCAACAAAACTTTACTGTGTTCTAAAGAAATATAGATATACAAATTACTATTCCCAAATAGATCCCATTTGTTATTGGCTATTGCTATTGGTAGTTTTGTTTGTCCTTTCTTCTTTGGAGAGGCAGTCTTTAATGTTAACAGATTTGCCCATGGCTCAGACACATCAACAGATTAGTTTTAAATTCGTCAATGTCTTTTTCTGGATTCTCTGGAACTTCAGACTGTTCAAATGCTGATTAGTGAACTGAGTTTTGCTTTTTTGGAGAGAAAATATTAATTTTACCCTTATAATTTCTGATTTTCTTTGGACTCTTGATTTACTTGGTCTGCCAGAAAAAAAAAATGAATTTTTCTTACACAGGATATTTTGACATCCATGGTTTGATTTTAAGTGCCTCTTCAGAATTTCTCACTGTTCCTCAAAATAAAGGAAGATGAAAGAGGAGAGAGGGAGGAGAATAAAGAAGAAAGAGAAACAAAGGAGTGAGGAGAAAAAGGGAGAGAGAGAAATAATAGAGGTACAATGATAGTCTTCCACTAAGGTATTTGCAGATTTTATACAAATCTACCTTCATGCTTTTTCAGATTATGGAAATCATTTTAACTAAAGTCAAATATACAGAGTTATCCTAAGCTTTACCCTGCATGATTCAGATAGAACAGTTAAGTTTTTCTAGCTTTTTCTCTCGTCAAACATTCTTATTTCCTCTTGTGTTAAAAGGGTGGGAAGATATTTACTTCAGAGATGTTACCAAAGTTTCCTGACACTGGGTGCCCCTCCAGTTGTAAGACCTGTCCTCATCTCCACTGAAAAGACTTTGTCAGTCAGACACACGGTCCTTCTGCAGGAAATGGAGGGTAGAGATTGACAGTCCCTAGAGCTTTGAGTGGCCTTGGCAGTCATGACAGAAGAGGTGACAGCAGGAGACGGCGTAGGGCCCTGGATCATCTTTTCCATGTCTGCGTTTTAGAAGCAAATGTAAGCTGCTACCGCTTGTAGTTGACACTGGGCAGTCTTTGCTGTTGGTGATGTATTAATAAAGGTTCAGTAAGAACTCAGTTTCTACTGAGGTCTAGACAGAGAATATAGCTTTGGAGAATAGTCGAAATCCTGGAAATGGCAATGGAATAATTAGTAAATGAAAGCATTGGAGAAATCCCTCCCTCTCATTATGTATAATGTTAGAGAGATGCTAAGGGGGCTTTCTGGGGAAAAGGGAAGACAATGCTATTTTTGCTTAGCTGCTTCATTAAAGCAAAAGCTTTGTTATTGTACCTTTTTAGCTTCAAATATCATGTTATTAAAAAGGTTCTTCCTCTTTTCCAGAACAAAGTGATAACTTATGATGGCAGCAAGAGCCACAAAACATTATATGATATTGAAAATGGGTATCAGCTTGCATGAATGTGTGTATGATTCAAAGAAAGGAAGATAAAAGAAATAACATTAATTGAACTATGGTGTATATGTTACTCAAATCAGTACTGTTGGGATAGAGGGATGTTTTCTTCTGTCTTTACCCACGAGGGACTTCAGGTTCAGAAAAGTGAATTAATTGTTCTAAGTTCACAGCGAAAGAGTAACAGTATTTCTGTTTAAAATGTATAGCATTTAAAGATACCGTGCTGGCAGTGAATTCTTTGAATGAAGATGTTTTATTTTCAAAATATGCCAACCAAAGTTACCTTTCAATAATTGAAGACATTGAAAACACATTTGAAAAGAACATCCCCCAGTGGGAAAAAAAGCAGAGAACATAGATGTGATTTAGTAAAGCAAATTCTCTTTCAAATTGGTTTGCCTAGCACTTCTTAAGACATCCACAGCTGTATTTACTCAGACTGGAATTAATGGTTTCAAGTCCATGAACATTTCCTAAAGGACAGACTTTCTCCATGCGAACACATTTGCAGTTGAATACAGGAATGGTGTGGGTTTATGTGAAGGTGGGGCTGTTAGCCTCTGGATGTGTGTTTTGGACCTAGCCATTTGATGTCCTTCAGGGCCAACTCACAGATGCTAACTACAGTGTATGCCTTTCCCTGCTAACCCAACTACTATAGGCTTTGTCCCTCCTCTAAGATGTTAAAGGATTTAATAAATGGCATTTAATGTGCTGCTCTGAAACTTTTTGTTGTTGTTGTTCCCAGTAAGTTCTAGAGAATTCTTTCCATTCTAAAAATGACAGTTTCTTTCTGCAGACTTTGGCAGTGATCGGGTGTGAATTTTGAAATTTGATTGTGGTTTCACTCCAAGTTCTAGGTTATTTCTGATGAAATTGGAATAGCTTATGCTTCTCAGAAACTGTCAATTTTTTTATGTGGCAACAAAACAGCTAGAATAATTGTCACCTGGACTTGGCAACTACACAAAAAAAATGGGCTGGAGAGATTATTATCTATCCATAGACAGGTAGGCTTCTTCACTTACTGTAAAGCTTTCCAAATTGAAGTCCCAATATGTTAATGCACAACCCCTCTTGAGTCACAAAGAATTCAGTTTCTGAGTAGATCATCTCATCTATTCATTCCAAAGCATGTAATAGTTTTTTTTTCACAACGTAAGTATTTCCTCTGTTTTGAGACTGTCTTATTATTGATAGAAATAGAACAAATATATATGCACCCCAATCTGTGCAACCCCCCTCTGTACTCCTTACTCCCCACATTTGAGGAGGCTGGAACTTTATGGTGAAACATGAAACCCTCCTGCTCAGTGGCTGTTTTCAAAGTACCCCTTCATCCAAAGCTTTGCATAATGGAAGTGGGAAAGCAAATAAGACATTTTGCATTAATTTATTCATCCATCCATCCATCTATCCACCCATCGATCCATACTATGTGATCGTATGATAAAAATGCTGCTTATTCGTAGTGGTTAGTAGGACAGGAATTTTTCTCTGGTCTGATTGTGCTTACAGTCTTGGGGATAGATAGGTTGAGGCTGAAAGGAAGGAAGTAAATCAAGAGTTTGTAAAAGTCTCACAGTAATCATCCATAGAGCATCGTCTTGATGGAAAGTCGACCGTAATCACACTTTACGTGTCTGCTCACAGGAAAGGAGGATTTATTTAAGAAGATACAATTCTATTAAGAGGTGAAGGATGACAAAGATCTGCTGTGCACAATACACAAGGGACAGAGGGGGACCAGCAAGTGTGAAGGGATCGGTACCCTGAGGCAGAGGCTTCCTCCGCCAACGTTTTGGAGCTTGGAGAATTAGGGAGTAAAGCGTGTGGGTTGAAAAGGGAGTATCAAGGGCTCAGGGAATATTGTGGATGTTCTGACAATTTCTCTCAGTAAATTGAGAATATACTTAAGGATTTGAGCAGGTGCCTGACAGCACCCACCTGAGTCAATAAATATTTGTGCTAATATTATATAAAAAAATGGATTGGAGAACATTCCGAGTTTTCTTCAACATGGTGGACAAGATCATTTAAATAATCCTTTCGGTGTAAATTGCATAGAAATGCTGCATTTGAAAATAAACATGCTTCACAATGAATTTCTTTTTTATGTTATTATTATTAATATTTACAATTTACTCACTCTGTGTCCTGGTTGTAGCCCCCTCTCTCATCTCCTCCCGATCCCACTCTCCCGTTTTCCTCCTCATCCCTCTCCTTTAGTGCACTTATAGGGGAAGGCCTCCTCCCCTACTCTCTGACCCTAGCCTATGAATTTCTGAACAGGTAAGAACACCTCAGAAGTCTAAACTGAAGACAAAACAGGAATCCTGAAAGATTCTTAACTCTGTGGTTGGTAGATGCCCTGGTTAACATTCAGTCAGTGGCAAAAGATCTATTTGGACAGTTAGATAATTCTTTTCAAAATAGAATTCGGCCTTAAAGTTTATACCAAAACTAAAACTCAGTTGTACTAAAAATTCAAATGTGAAAATGTAATTTCCTAAGTGTGCTAGAATCAAGCATTTTATGAAGTTGGGGTTCAGGAAAAAAAAGCTTTCCTAAGTATATAGTCAAAGTTAAATAACAGTTCGATATATTTAACAATGTAAGGATTTGGAAATCATCAATGAGGCATCCAAATATTATGAACCAGGGACAGATAGATGGCTCAGCAGGTAAGAACGCTGGATGCTCTTTGAGAGGAACTTTCTTCAATTCTGAGCACCCACACATGGCAGCTCAAACTAATGTGTAATCTAGTCCTAGGGAATCCATTGTTCTCTTCTGGCCCCTGTGTGCACTAGACATGTATGGAGGGCACACATACATGCAGGCAAAACATCCATACACATAAAAACATGAGAAAAATTACAAATAATTGTCTGTATGACCAGTTGAAGTTAAGATAATTTAGATACGTGGCACACATTGATAGAATCACAACACAGGAAGTTTTTGCACTGAAAACATTTTCTTAAATATAAAGTACACTCTGGATTAAAAAAAAAAAAGAATTGAATGGAAGTTTGGGTATTGAAGAAAGAACATAGCAAATTGACCACCTAGGATAATTTTCATTTTGATTTAAAATTAAAGTGAAAGCAATAATAAGACGACTTTCTTTTTTTCAACTCCTCAGGTTGTCAGATGCTTACAAGTACAGTCGTAGCTATGCCTTCAGGTCGTGATCAGCCATACATAGACAATGAAGTGACTGATGACTGTGATGGCCGTGCGGAGGGCACCTTGTCTTTGTTTCAAAGACGTCACCAGAATGCCTCCCTTTAACCTTGAAATGAATCTTTCACTAAGAAAAGGACAAAAAAACCCAAACAAACAAACAAACAAAAAAAGATGTTTCACACCTAGATTTTTTTCTAAGATGTTTAAAACCTCTAACATGGAAAGAATGCAAAGGTTCGTTAATAAAGGACAATACTATAGAGCCATTCAGGAAATAGTCTCCATTTATATTTGCTTTTGTGGTAGTCAGTTTTTGTTGTTGTTCGCTTTTTTTTTCCCTTTTGAACAATTTTGCTTTAAAACAGCTACTGTAAAACAGAAGACCTTAAAATCTTTATCAGCTGTTTTGTGGAGTTGGAAAATACTGATTTGTTCCAATTCCTAATTTTTCAGATTTTTTTTATTAAGTTATCAAGTTGTCAGCATTTTGAAATTGCATTCCTTGAAAGTATTAATCCTATGGAAATGGGCAAATCCATGATACAAATTACGCCTTTCTCTCTTCCCAGCTTGCTACAAGCCCACCACAGAGGCATGCATGTCTTAAGTATGAAATTACAGAAGACCTTTGGCAGGATTCTTCCCTGACACCTATTTTTTTTCTATTTTATTTTAATTTTTAAATGTATTGTTTGAGAATTTCATACATGCATATAATGTGTTTTGATCAAATTCAATCCCTACTTCTTTCCCTCAGTACCTCCATATTCATACTTTTTCTCCCAGTTTTAAAGTTTCTTTTGTTTAATATTCTAATTAATTCTTTGAGAATTTTATGCAATGTATTTTATTTTATGCAATCTTAACCCCTCTCTACTCTTTCTACTCTCGCATTCCTTCCCACACAACTGTGAGACCACTTTTTTTTTTTTTTAATTCTTTGCCCTTGGAAGTGTTCTTTTTAAAACCCTTTGAGCCCACTTAGCCCTGTAATATGTATATGGGTATAGAGCCCAACGGTGCTCCATTTAGGAGAAAAAAATTACATCGGTTTTGAGTTTTCTTCACTTAAATGACTTTTATTGTCTTAATAAAATAATACTTCTATTTAACCTATAATTAAAAAAATAAAGACTAACTTAATTTTCAGATCTGAATGGTTGAATAAGGATGGCTTAAGTCCAGCCTTCATCTTGGTAGACTACTAAGTTAGATGCTCTGTGAGGAATAAGAGCTGTTTCTTTTGATTTTTCTGCGAATAAATATGATTATCCGTGCATCCGTGAAGCATGTAGGGTCATGAAATTGACTATTAACGGCACAAACACTTAGAAGTTACAATCAGGGAGCCCTCACTTTTGTTCATCAACATTTGCTAATTTGGGGTGCTTCGTCTCTAAACTACTTAGATTCTTCCCTAATTTATTTAAACTCGTAAACATTTCTTTTGATTACAGGCAGTTTTCTGTTTTGTTTGTTTCTGTGGTTGGTTGGTTGTTCTTGTACTGTGTAGACAAAAATCAGACTGCAGAGTGTGTTTAACCAACTGTCAACACTTCCATTTCTGTAGGCAGTGATTATGGATGAGTTAAACAAATGACTACTTTTTCTTCATCTGCTGGCCTTCCTGTATTTCTTTCTCCATTGCAAATATATATTTCTATCTGTCTGTCTATCTATCTATCTATCTATCTATCTATCTACATATATATTGGTTTTTACCATATGCCATAAATATTCACATACTTTTACATCCACCAATTATGAAAGTGGTACATAACATAGTGTTTTTCAGTTCACAAAGCGCTTGACCCTTGGAAGAATGTTGTGAAATAAGGCATCACCCTGATGAGGCAGTACAAGCTTGTAGATTCTCAGTGCTTCAGCCATGGGCACACAGATTGTCATTACAAGAGTAGTACCATGCTCTTGCCAGGCCTCTGCTTTTTCTCCTGACAGGCCTTTGGGATTTTATACCATCTGCCTACTATGGACATCATCTATTTTTTTTCCTCCAAAGATGCCATGTGTTACAACATCAGACATGTTGATCATACGGTTTCCAACACAATCTAATTTTAGAACATCCAGTTACTGTAAGAAACCTTCCCTTTATAAACCACAAGTCCTTCTTTAATCGTGTTCCCCCCAACCCTTATCAATAATCTAATTTAAACTAACCTAATTTAATCCAATTCCTAGCTGTATAGATTGGTCTGTTCTTGATCCTGTTATAAATGGAATCATACTTTGTGTGGCTTTTTTGATAGGTTCATGTAGTATGTTTTCACTTAATGAAAAGTCTCTGAGGTAAATCAATGCTTCACAACTTTTCACTTATTAACAGATACTATTGTACTGTTTATCTATTTGTCATTGATATGCCAGAAGGTCATCTATGCTTTGTGGCTATGAACAATGCTGACATGAGCATTTGTATAAAGTTCTATGGAGATGTGCACTCTTATTTCCCTTGGTTCCTCACCCAGAGACAGAAAGAGAGAGAGAGAGAGAGAGAGAGAGAGAGAGAGAGAGAGAGAGAGAGAGAGAGTTGCTGGGCCATGACAACTTTATCTTTAACATTTGGGTAACTGTCAAACTTTTCACCAAGGTGACTGTCCTATTTTGTGTGCAAGTTATTTTTTTTCCTCTTTAGATACAATCTCTCTCAGTATCACACGATGGTTTGGAACTTACTCTACAGCCCAGACCAGCCTGATCCTCCTGTCTTAGCTTCCCAAGTGCCAGGATTATAAACACGAGCCACCACAACTAGCTTTTTTTTCTTTCTGTTGTTATTGCTGTACGTATTACTTTTAAAATACTGAGATAGTTAATATCAGGCCACAGAATGCGATTCTTAATGCAAAGTATATTTCATCAAAAATGTGTAGCTTCCTTTTGTGTTTGGCTGTTGTGATCAGTGTTGCCATGTGCATGATCCTGATTTCATTTCTCCTGGACGTGAACCCAGATGGGGATATATACTTATCAGAAAAATGAAGAAGACACTGGTCATGCCTTTCTGACAGACTTGTTATAAAGATCTCAAGAAATGCTATGTTTGAAAGTGTTTTGGTACCAACCAGCAGCAGCAGGTGCTTTGTCGAATGACTGAGGAATTAGACATCATACATTCAGTAGATGGTAGCTAAGTACCAACCGCTGCTTGTGTGGAGATTCTGATTGAGACTTGTGCACTGGAAGGTGGTTATTTGATGACAGTCACCCACATTTCCAAGTGTGACAAAATCTTGGGCCAGAAGGGAGCTGTGTGTTCTTTCTAAGTATTTCTTTAGTTATTCAAGTTCTAAGAGTTTAAGGGTAAGTAGTAGCACAGCCCCACTCAATTGCCAGATGCAGCCCAGGACCCTTTGTTCTCTGCAACCCCTTCTGCTCTGGAGGACTCTAAATCAGCTCTGATTTATTTTTCAGTTGTGACTTCAGTATAATTTCAAAAGACCCCGGCATTTAATGACGCAGGAAACAAAATAAGCAAAGTGGATGGAGCTCCCATATTCTACACTATCAGGAGTTTGCTGTGCTTTTTCTGTATCTGAATGTCTTTTGTTATTCACCCTGACTCTTGGATAACACCAGTACTGTTACTCCATTCACTTTAAAAATGGAGAGTAAAAATGTTACCGTGCATCACCACAAGGAACATAACATACCTGATGCAGAAGTTCAAGCCTGTCAATGGTTTGCTAGGCATCCTTAGGTAAGCTTCTTAACCTCTCAGCAGCTGGGTGTCTTTGTCTATATTCATTCAGCTGCTTCTGACTCTCTCTAGGATTGTAAATTAAAATACGTTTGAGGCCTGAGAACCATGCTGGTGAGAAGGCTCAGTAGTGGTACTTACCCTCAAGACTGAGCTCAATTCCCAGAACTCAGATGGTGGTAAGAGGGCCCGTCTGGGAAAGTTGCCCTCTGAGGTCCACACTCTGGAACCATGATATGCTTCCCACCCAACCACCAAGTAAGAAGATACAAAATAAAAAGGAAGAGCCACTGAACAAAGTCACTTTATTTTTCATTTCTCTTTTCATCAGTCTGTCACTTCTTTCGCATGACTCTGTCCACTTCTCTCCATCTTAACTCCTCCTAGTGTAAGCCACGCCATGTTGTTATTAACTGACTTCATGCTATATTTCTTTGATGCTTTGACCTTTTTCCTTACAATCTATTCCTTACACAGCAGTCCAGCTAGTCATCTATTTGACATATTTTGGATCAAGCACTTCCAGGGATGAAAATCCTGGCAGTGTTCTTGCTGTTCTCAGAACTCATACCCATTGTCAGAGGACAACTCGAATTGTCAGACATGGCATAAAGAGCCTTTACCCACTCATCTATCTCTCCAGCCATATTCTCTACCCTACCCCTGGGCTTCTTTAATACATCAGTGCTCCCCATTTCCTTCTCACCATAAGCTGTTCTTCACATACATTTCTCTAAACATTGCTTCTCATACTTAGCTGCCCCAGGAAGCATATATTCTACCAACAGACACCAAAAACTCAAAGTTAATGAGATGCCTGCGTGGAGCTCTTCAGACTGCCAGGTATTTATTTCCTCATGGTACCCATTCAAACAGCAATTGGTTATTGATTGCCTGGCTTTTACGTATTTAGTTAATTTGTTCCATAAAGTCAGTCATCTGTAGAATGAAAGCCCAATGGGGACAGGATCAGCTCTCTACCTTTGGCGATGAGCAAAGGCTTTGCTCTGTAAATGCTCAATAAATACCCTATGAGCGAATGCATTAATATGATAGATGGCAGAGATTTCCCTCTTTGTGACAATTAAGAGGTTACTTTGCGTGGGACCACGTGGCAGACACGGCAGGGTGTTCTGACAAGGCAGCAACTTCCATTTCTGTGCAGTTGTTGATCTCTGCTTTCACCGTGGGCTCCCTCAGCCCATTGTACATAGAAACACATTATCTACTGGGCTTTATGCTGGACACCATGGAGAGTGACCAGCACCTGAGCCCTGACATTGAGTTCACAGTCTAGCTGGGGATCAGCCACATCCTCAAATAGCAATTACACAAGGTAGAAAGTGGTCAGGGTTACAGGAGGTCCAGAGGAAATGCTAGAGAGATTTTGAAGTGAGAGAAATTACTTCCAACTGAGAGCAGACAGCCACAACTGAAGGTGTAGTATCCAATTGAGGCTTTAAATGATGGGTACAATTTTACTCTTTGGAAACAGTGGAGAAAAGACATTGAAAAATGTCTATGGGCAAATCCTTGCCCCATTCTGGTTTTTACAATTAAAGTCATGTGTTGAAATGTACTTTTGAAATTTTGTTTTCATTTTTTTTTTTTAAATTCACTCATATTTACCGGTAATCAGGAGTTTTAGGATATGGAGTCTAGGGATTTTGACAAATTAATCCAGCACTATAACAATTACTACAATTATGATCTTGGTAATTTTCTTTACTTTCCCTAAGTGTTTTTGTTCTGCCACTGTTTGATCACCTGTCTGTATCCCCAGTCCCTAACAGCTACTTATCTATTTTCTGTCCCTATGAGTCTGACTTTTACGGAATCGCAACTAGATGAGCTCATGCTGGTTTTATTTGACCTAGCAGAATGTACCAAAAGTAGATCCACAATAATGTGTCTATTTGAAGGTCATTGTTTGTTGAGCAGTATTTCACCATTTGGTGAAGGTGAAATCATTTCCCCTTTTCTGATGATTTACTTTCTCACGGGATTTTGAGAGTTCTTTATACCAGAGTCTCGATATCAGTCCTTTACCATGTTGGTGTTTGTGCTTTCTAGTTGCTATTAGTCTTGTCCCATGTGTATCACTGGATCATTCACTATCTTTTTTTCTACTCAGTATGTTTGAACAACTTCAGGTTTTTTGTTTGTTTGTTTTTGGTTTTGTTTTTTAATGCACAGTTGGGAATAGAGAGACGGTCAGAAGACAAAAAAAAAAAGGCAATTGTTGTGTTAGCAAGAAGCGTTAAGGTACTTGGGAAGAGAACCGAGCTATTCAAATACCTGTAACTGAAAGGTGAGTTCTGAATGTCTTGTGAATATATAGACAGTGTGCTATGCCACTGCTAGTATGCTGCTGTTCACTGAGGTTTCTGAGGTTTGTTTGTTTGTTTTTGTTTTTTAAGTTAGGTTTCATTAGAAGGAAGCTACATTTTGAAAACTGTGATAAGGTGATGACCCTCTCCACTGTCACTGATGTTGATGGGGATTGGGAGAAGATAATAGAACAGACCAGGGAACCCAGTGTTTCTCTCTTAGTAAATTCCATTTCCTCACACTGACTGTGGAGCAAAAGGACTTCCTAAAAATTCAGCTTTGCAGCATTATTCCTAGTCCCAGTTGCTGTAATTTATTTCTTGGCTTCTTTTGTGGCTTATATAAGTAAAACAAAAAGTAGCATATGGATAAATGCAGCTCATTCTTCACACATGTGCATGATTTAGTACTTGGGACTTGTCGGGGACCTCATGATATAAACATGTTTCTTAACCCATGTTTGATCAGTACCCATGGTAACTATGTGCTACTTCATCATTGACTCTTAGTTGTACGACATTATTCCATGAGTCTCTCCTAACTGTTTCACGGCTTGGAATACCACTTTAGTGCTTGAAGGTGTGAATAATCATGGTCCCAGAGTCTAGCTTCCTTCCCTTGCTGTCAGTGTATATCTGTGTACTTTTCAGGCTTAAGCCAAGAGAAGATAAGAGATGACTTACTTTGGTGAAGACACTAGTGACTGAACCCTCCCCCTCACGGTCAGAATGAAGAGTTCCATCTGTCCTCTTATGACATGCTGTGTCATTTCTCCTTTGAACATTTGCTTCATTTTCCTTTTTCTAAGAGCGTTTTTACCTACCTTTTGATTCCAGATAGTGACATCTTTGAAAGGAATTCTATGTCTTCCTTGTCTCTGCTATATCTTATAAACTGTCATGTGTGGTAGGTTCTCATTGAGGGTTTCCGGATTGAAAGACATGACATAACCTGCAAGTCACCCTGCTTTGTGACCCAGACAGATGGAGTGTCTGAGTGGCTGATAGTCATAACTGAGGGTGACAGCATGATTTGATGTGTTCGAAGCATAGACATTCTTGTTTTTCTATTGGTTGTAATTTTTACTTCCCGTCTAGAATGGAGAAAGGGTGATTTGATTTTGAGTAATAAGGAACTTGACTCTAATAGTCTACCTTCGCTGCCTTCCATTGTTCTGCCTTAGGTGATTTTCTACCAGCATGAAATAGTCTCTCCAGAGAGTTGATGGAGGTGCTGAGTCATGTCTGGCTGTTCTTAATGAGACAGAGGCAACTCCATGGAGGGAGCTGCCTCTGCGGATAGACTGACATTTCCAACTCTGCTGCTTTTTAAAAGTAGGTCTTGTGAGGGATACTTGAGAATAAAGATAATGTTGGAGCCTCCATCGGAGGCTGTACTTACTTTTGAATTCAGACAGATATGACTGGCTTTGCAGCTTCTGGCTGTGACATGTGCCTCCTGGTGCTGAGAGGCGCTAATCAAGAGTTGTATGCTTCCTGGTAAAGCAACTCACTTTGTCCCACTTTTGATTAACTGGTGACCCACCCCACCCCTCTGCAACTCACTCTTAGTATTCTTCCATCTTTGAAAAAGTTGTTATTGCACTTTTAAAATTCAGGTTGAGATGGACTTTTAATGTCAGGGTTGATTATAAACCTGTGTTATTATAGACAATGGGGGTGGGGAGGTCATGTGATCCCACCTTCTATTATTAAAAAAATGAATGCCAGAGGTATAACATTATTTGGCCTCAGTCTACAACAGATGTTGGATTCTTGAGACAGGTGCTCTGGGTTAGACTCTCTCTCTTCCGCATATGTTCTGTGTCATTGTGGTAGAGGTCCATTATCTTACTTGGACTCCTTCTACTCATTTTGTAAAGAGGGCAAGGACATGGAAGAGCTGTCATGAAAACTAAAGATGATAGTAAACGTAAAGTACTTGAGCCTGAAGAGTTGCCTTAGCGGGTGAGATGCTTGCTGTGCACAGGAAGACCTCAAGTGCATCCCTAGTGCACACATAAAGCTGGCATGGTGGCCCAAGCCTACAACTCAGACATGGTGCTGGGACAGGGAGCTCTGAGAGGCTTTCTGTTTCTTCAAGACAGGTTTTCTCTGTATAGCTTTGGCTGTCCTGAACTCACTTTGCAGACCAGACTGGCCTTGAATTCACAGAGATCTTCCACCTGCCTCTGCCTCCCAAGTGCTGGGATTACAGGGGTGTGCCACCATGCCGGGCAAGACATTTCTTACAATAAAACAAATCTCATTTATTTATTTGTCTATCTATCTATCTATCTATCTATCTATCTATCTATCTATCTATCTATCTATCTATCTACCTATCTATCTATCTATCTATCTATCTATCTATCTATCTATCTATCTATCTATCTATCATCTACTCTATCTATCTATCTACTTATCATTTGGGCAGTCATATTTGGGTCTACCCTAGGTCTCTGGCTATCCGTGCTCTGCATTGTGCCCCTCCAGGTGCTACCAGGGATGGGCCCACTTTTGTGGCATGGGTCTCCAGCTAGACCCCCTCCCACAATTCCTCCTTCACATTTACCTTGGGATATCTCTTAGGCAGGGCAAATTGTAGGTTGAAGGTTTTGTGGCTGGGTTGGTGCTCCTCCCACTGGAAGTCTTACCTTAGGGAGAAGATGGCCAGGTCAGGCTCCTCATCCTCCATTGCTAGGAGGCTTAGCTAAGATTTCTCTCATAGATTCTTGGCAGTTTCCATTACACTAGGTTTCCACCTCACCCCAGATGCCCCCAATGCCAGTTTTCTTCCCCAGAACTTTCTCTCTCCATTCTCCCCCTGCTAATTCCCTCCTGTTCCCATCCTCACTTGCCCCAAGGCACCCACAATGTCTATTTTGTTTTTCCTTTCCCTTGGAGATTCATGTGTCTCACTCCTCCATTAGTGTTACTCCTCCTTGTTACTTAGCTTCTCTGGGTCTGTAGATTGCAGCCTGATTATCCTTTATTTCACACCTAATATGTTTTACTAGATGAGTAATGAAGTGATCCCTAATGATATTCTGCTATACTCATAGATTGGTCCCTAGCCCAACAATTGATGGAAACACGGACCCACAGCCAAACATTAGGTGGAACTCAGGGAATCCTGTGGAAGGTAGAGGGATGGTAAGACAGAGAGGTCAAGGGCACCATAGAGGACACCAGAACAAGGACAGCGGGAACTCCCACAGAGACAACTAACCTAGGCTCACAGAGGCTCACAGAGACTGAAAGGACAAGCAGGGAGCCTGCACAGGTCTGACTAGGCCCTCTTGCATGTGTTACTGTTGGGTATAGCTTGGTCTTCTGACACTACTCCTAACAGTGCACGTGAGGGCTGTCTTTGTCTCTTCTGCCTGCTTTTGGGATCTTTTCCTTCCTACTGAGTTGCCTTTTCTAGTCTCAACATGTGGAGAGGTGCCTAGTTCTTATTGCAACCTGACAGGCTGTGTTTCTTTTTTATCCCTGGGAAGGAATGGGTTGGAGATGTGAGGGAGGAGGGGAGGGGGAAGAGGACTGGGAGGAGAGAAGGGAGGGGAAACTGTGGTTTGGATGTAATATATAATAACAACACTATAGATGAAGTATACAAAAAGTGTGGCCTATTTAAGGGAAGACATTGTACATCTGGTCGGAAAATTAGAAACCAAGAGGCTGAGCAGGTCCTGAAAACTGAGAAGGTATGTAGGGAGAGTGTTGGCTTAGTATCAGAAAACTCCACTGCTCATTGTCTCTCATTGCTTGCCCTGGTAGCCTCTTTCCAAACCCCAAAGTGGAACAAGGCCCACCACACCAGAAGCTGGCATCAAACTGTAGGTTAAACGGACCCCCTTTGCAATGATGACTTTATAGTCTTTTATGAAGAGTGATGTAAGAAAGAAGAGAACGACCCCAAGGTGATGAGTCTGGGGTAGTTTTCTCCCCTGAAGGATGTAGAAATAAAAAGCTGCATCACATCCTTCTAAAATGACTTCATTTTAGTGTTTCCTTGAGGCAGGGAGATATAGTTCAGGGAAACAGAGACTCCCCAGAGATGAATGTCCTGAATTTGTTGGTGTTGCTTCAGGATATGTGCCAAACATACACATATACCCACACACAGTCACACATAGTATACGTATGCACACTTACATACATATTTAGGCTTTTATAGCTGTATCCCAGAGTTTCTAAAAGCCATCTTCCTATAAGTTCAGTTTTTTTTTTTTCTGGCTCAGAACCTATTTTTCTCATTTCAGTTTTGCCACTTCCTAGTAGTTGTTCTGCTTTTCTTCAGTGGCAGTATATTGTTGGTTTAGCCAGTGGGAGGGGGTCATGAGTGGATAGAGAAAGAAGCTGACAACAGCAGTGATTCTGTTTAAAGGTGGGAATTTGGTGCTTTGGAGCCTTGTCTTCTGATTTGCGAAGTAAAATGTAGAGCTACCTCATGCTTTGTTTTTCATGTCTTAAGAACTTTGGATTTCAGATAAGACAGTTTCTGATTTCTCGTAAGCAATGACAAATATTCTCAACCTTAAGAGTATATAGCAAGTCGTCAAGATGCTGAATATAAACATGGGTGACAAAAATTCACCCTCTGATGTGCATGGAGAAAAGGAATCCAGACTGATAAGGAATGTAGGGTGAACCCTCCTTTGTATCTGAGTTTACCCAGAGCCGGATGTGAAGCAGAAAGGTTGAAGTCCAAAAGAACTTCACCCTGACCCTTTTGCCAACCCAGTCTTTGACCTCACACATTCTCCCACCACACTGGACTCAGAAAGAAACCTGTATGGTATGTTTGGGACCATATGATTTCTTTGGTCCTTTCCAGCTGTGACTTGCAGCAGGTTTCCATCTTTTTACGATGCAGAGAGTTATGGGTGACTTGAATATTTAGAAACCTAAATGGGAATTTCACAACAGCATGTCCTTTCTTCCCCACTCCACTGCCTGCAAGCCGGCTCTATTCTCTGGGTGACTGACCATTGAAAACCTAGCCACTCTGAGCCCTGACTTTTGATTTCTTTCTGCTAGTGTATAATCATTTCCAGGCACTTCCCCAAAGCTCGATTTCTCATGCGCTCAGCTTTTGCTGCTCCCTTCACCTGAGTATCACTTAGAATCTTTTGTTTTCTGCTGCTCACTACCAGACTTCGAGAAAAACTACATGTCTGACACATTATTAAAATTGGATGAGACTACAGTGATGTGCACAGGGGCTGTCTCTGTGGCAGGATCGGAGCCTGTCTCTTGCTCTGCCAGGTGATTACAACAATAGGTGTCTTTTGCTCCAGGCAGTTTCCCCAGAATTGGTAGGGAGGTTGCTAGCAGAGCTCACAAGCTGGGCTTTCCTCTGATTGTTGTCCTTGTGAGCAGAATGTGGCTGCATACTTTTCAATGGGGGAACCACATGTTCCCCAAATTAAACCTGAAGGTACCTCCTTGCCTTGATGGAATGGCATGCACTTCCCATTGGGAAATGAGACAAAGATAGGCTGAGGGCTCCAGAGACACTTCGGTACCTGGAAGATGTTAAGTTTCCATTTGCTCCAGAGTGGTAAGTGAGATACCCTCGTACACGAGGTGGTTGTCAGCCTGCTTGTCATTATTTTAAGACTCAGGTCTTCATTTTCAGTGTCTTGGCCACGATTCCCCAAATCTTGTAAACATTCAAAAAGCACGCTTAGAAGATAGTTCACCTTTGCTTCTGTCCCTGTTTCTAGGTCTCAGTACCTGAATTTGTAAAACCCTGTACCGTGGTCGCCCAGACTCACTAAGTTCTGACCACACCCCAGGTGCCAGGTGAACTGCTCAATTCTGGTCTCATTGAGCCCGACTCACAACTCTATACAGCGGGCGCTCTTTTGTTTTTTCCTGTTTTGTTCATGTAGCTTTATACGTGAGCATACAGAGTTGCTAGGTCCTTCTTTATGGGCACCTCGCTTATGGGAAGCTCACGGTAAAGACCTGGCCATCAGGGGTTTTACCTAGTAAATAAGCATAAGTTGAACTTCGTTTTTGTCTGATACAGGGTCTCACTATGTATTCCTGGCTGGCCTGGAACTCATTGTGTATACCAGTCTGGCTCAAGTTCTCAGAGATCCTCCTTGCCTTTCCCTTTTAAGAGCTGGGATTAAAGACATGCACAATCATGTCTGACATCCATTCTCATTTTTAGTTGTATGAACGCATGTGTGTCTGTGCGTAGGTCTGTGCACATGTATGAAAAGTAAATATGGAGGCCAGAGGGCATTGGATCCGCTGGAGTGTTCATTAGAGGAGATCGTGAATTTGACCCTCTACAAAAGCAGTAAATGCCCTTAACCACTGAGACCTATCTTCATCTCCCTCCCTTTTGGTAGTGTTTCATGTAGCCAAGGTTAGCCTCAAAGTCACTATCTCTTTGACATTGAACTCGTTGACTTGCTTCCACATTTAAGCAATGGGATTACAGGTATACACCACCTCCACACCCAACTCTCGTCTACTATTCTTGAAGGACACTGTACACCTATACACTTTTCCAGGGGCAACTGAGGATGCTTACATTGGCATATAACTAAAATCCTTATTTTACTAGGTGTTAGGGAATAAAGAATGTGGAATTTGAGATGAAAACAAAACGTTCAGTGCTTGCCTCCAGTGAGTTATATTTCAGTATCAAATTAGTGAACTCTGAATTCTGGGCTAACCCAACAACTTGTAACCTGTTTGTAAAATAACAAGACTTCTCAGAATGTTTGCAAGCTCCTTTGTAGTCCTATACTCGTTAGCATGCTGTTAGTGCTCAATTGTCCTAAATTAGCCATCGGTAGCATTTATGGAACATTAGTTGGTCTGAAGTTGGCTGTCCTGAGTTTGGCATCCAGAGAGGAAGTTAACAGTGTTCGTAGCCAGGGCCATGTAACTTGCCCTCTGCTAAACATGCTCAAAGTGTTGTCACAGTTTTATCTTCAGAGGGGAAGATAAAACTTTTACACATGGGATCATTTTATGATTCACACATGCCATGTGGGTTAGGAAGGAGCAGAACAAAGATGAGAATAGAGGTTGTCTGAGACTTGATTCTGTAGCCTTCAGAGGGACAGTGGTTTGGGGATACCGAGGGTCTAGTTTATTCTTCTCCGTCTTTTTAAATGTATTATTGCATTGTCCAGGCACCTCCTTTCCCTGGATTTACTTCACCTGTGAAATGGAGTATCAGGTATCCTGTTAGAATGAGAGGCTATCTCTACATTGACAAGCCAAGCATTCAGGAATTCAACAATAACATGTAAAATGCCATTACTTTCAATGTGCTTAACTTGTCCCTTGAAAGGAAATTTGAAGGCAAACTCCATTTTTACCACTGGATTTTTGTACGATCCAGAATAAATTCATATCATAATGAATGTACAGGGAGTTGATTGGATGCTGCTTGATTGTTTACACCATAATAGTAAGTGGATCTTTACATCTTAATCGTGAACTGGAAAAGATTACTAGGGAGAAAACTGAAGAAGTGCAAAGCCCAGATAATGACTGGCTTAGGATCTCCCTAGTGTACTGTGTCACACTTGACATAATTCAGCTTATTTATTGTCACAACATCCCTACGAAGAAAAGCATTCCCTTCAGCCATGTGAAGATACTCATTACAGCATTTTTTTTTTTTGTAAAGAAAATAATAGGATCATGGCACAGAAGCATCACATCCTTACTCCATTCTTTAGCCTGCCAACTGCTGTTGCCTGTGTAATGAGAACAGCAGAGCTTTGCTAGGTACCAGCTCATGATCTCTCCCACCTTCCACCTTAGTATGCACGACTTCAAGCTCTGGACCTTTTGTGGACATTGAGATGATCCATGGCCTCTTTTCCAGTGCTGTGAAACAATTTTGTAGCAACTTTTATAAAACCTGCCGGTCTTGAGCAGGCTTAGACCTATGAGCACCAAAATTCTCTAGGATGCCCAAGGTTGTTAAGAGTCCTGTGCCAGAAGGGGAAAAAAACCCCCAGAAAGTGTCTCCTGCATTCCCGAACTCAGAGGGGACCCTCAGCTTGACATCAAATGAAAAAACAAGAAACAAGCTGCTAGGTGAGGTGGCTCATGCCTTTTATCCCAACACTCAGGGAAGCAGAGGCAGGTGGATTGCTGTGAGTTTGAGGCCAACCTGGTCTACAAAGTGAGAGCAGGACAGTCAAGGCTACACAGGGAAACCCTGTCTGCAAGCAAATAAGCAAACACACACCGAGAAACTTTTCTTAGATATCTTTGTGTTTATTGACACAATAAAACATGTTGTCTGAAATACCTTGGCTCTGAACATCCCTGTAGATACTTTCATTTTGTAACTTCGGGTATTAGCTACTATAGTTTTTAATTTAAACATCATAATTGATTGTTGTCATCTGATCAGCAGCTGTGTATTGCCTTTCTTTCTTTTCGTTCCTGGTCTCCCCTTTCCCTTTCTATTTGTTTTTGTGTTTGGCTGCTAATCACATCTGCTTTTTCTTTTTCTTTGAATCAAAGAAGGTTGCCAATTCCAGTTGACCTAAAATGACAGCCATCAGGAGAATGTAAAGAGAAATAGCTGGTGTTACACAGAGGACTGGTGTACTTTTGAGCAAGTTTGTTCTGGAGCAGTCTCTAAGTACACATCTAAAGGGTGTCTTGTGGATTCTCCTCCCCAGCCAGAGCATTTTTCTGAATTTGGCATCCTTCCCTTATCTGGCAAACCTTATCATCTGCTATCATCTGCCGAGGGCTATTTTCTATTTTCTTCAAATTACTCAATCAAGAAAATTCTACTTTTTTGGTGGGAGTAAGGTATTTCTAATTATCTGGTCCAGGAAAGCCATCTGCCAAGTTATTAGCCCAGTACTATTGAACAGCACAAGTGACATGAGGATGGATGATGGATGCTCTCAGCCCCTCATCTCGCCTCCTGCTTCTCACTTCCATCTCCTTCCTTTTGATGGCTTAGTTGACAAATAGGAATTTTTCAGAGACATATTCTTTACCTTTGTTTGAGACTTTTACTTTACTTCATTTCAAATAAATGATATCTAAGTTGTTTTTTTTTTTCAATGCAGTTTATTCAGGAACCTTGAACAATCATCTGACCCTGGGTAAAGCCAGCCCACTTTAAATAGCCTCCGGGTAGCCAACCTCAGCATGCCTTGGCTGTCAATGAAAGTATGCTGGACTTTGAGTCACTAGCATACAACATGAGAATTTTCCCTGTGCTGCAGATATCTAAGTTTTGCCATTTTACCACATACCATATTCTCTACATGTATTATTCGTAAAATTTTGAAAATTAGTCGTTATCCTAAGACAGTGATAGGGAAATACCCAGATACTTTAAATATTTTTATTAAGGAAAAAACATGTTTTAAATGTAAATATTAATCAGAGATATAGACCCATGGAAGTGATAAAACCTTCGTTGTTAGAGTACTCAGTATAGCAGGTGACATGAGATCTCAGTATTAGTGATGATAAATCAGCTACTAATAAGGAGACTCAAAATAAGAGTGTGTTCAACCAGATGATCCTCCAATTTTAATGAGCCCAAGGATCAGCACAGCACTTTCAAAATGAAAACTCTGGTGCAATTAGATTCCATTGGGGTCTGAAGTCTTCAGTCCTGTCAGGCTTCTAAGGCACTGGATGAGCTGAGCACAAGACTTAGAAAGGAGACATAAAAAGAACATGGTATCAAAGTGTTTATCTTTCATATAAAATTTAGAGGTAGAAAGTTCAATTCTGGCAAAGCAGCTGTATAAGCTTTTCAAAATCCTGCCTTGTTTCAGCAACTTTAGAGTGTGACCTCCATCCTTATGACCTACGGTAGAACTGCAAACTCCCTCAGCCTTGTTCCAAACATTGAGATAGAGGGACTGTTATAGCAGGAGCTGTAGAAGCTTTTCCATATATCAGTGTCTCTCAGAGAAAGTTTCTAACTCAATGGTAGCACAACTTCAAACATTCCAGTGGCGGAACTTAGTTTCCTCATCTCATGGAAGTGAATGGCAAGCTGGGAAATGTCACCTTTATTCTCAGTAGCTATGAGTCAAACTTAAAATTCCCAAACTCTAATAGAAGGGGAGAGGTTGGCACAGGAGTGCAGTAAACGGGACATGACCAAACAGGACCTGCCACAGACCTAGAGATCTGCCACAACTAAGAATGACAATCTACAGTCAATTGTAAGTAGTTCATATAGGAAACTCCTAGCATACAGAAAATTCAGACTGTATTTGTCATTCATGTTTCACAACAGCTCTGTATTACCAGGAACCTCGGTTCTTGGACGTAAAACAGATGCTGAAAATGATTGAGAGGCATCATTGGTCTCAATGCCTACCCTGGCTCTCATTGCTAATGTTGGGTATCTCTGCTTCACTCTTCTTCTTCCTCTACCATCCACGACTCACCCATCTTACCAGGTTCTGTGGTTATGTCAGAATGAATTGTCAATATCCAACGTGTTATCTGTATATCTTTCCTTATTTTTAGCATGCTGTTTCTTACCTCGTATTAGTAGGTGAGTTTTAGAAGGTCTTTGTATTGCTGATGAGAACCTACTGTGATAGTGGGCACATGATGGGAGGCTTAGCCCATGGTTTATCAATTAATAAAGTCAATACAGGTCAGACCCTGCCTTTGAATCAATCATGTCTTTAATTCTCCGACCCTGACACTCTGCTCTCTGCCACATGCTTGCACTTCTGGGACACCTAGTGTTTGCATCCTGAGGTTCCCGTATTTGTCACATAAACTTACCTGTACTTATTAATTTATTCTTGATGTTCATGATGCTCAGTGGATGTGGATGCCTTACCATTGGCCCACAACTTGAGTCACACATAGCACTTGAAAACACAAAATTAAGCAAACTCCAAGAGTGGGTGTAAAACCAGTACTTCTGTTTCAGTTCATCTCTGACTTCAATTCACATAGCAGTACTAGAAGATTCTGATGACAAGATGTTGAAGGTGATCCAATCAACATTTGATTCTAGTATCGAATGCAAAAATGGATTGATAATAATCCCAATGTAGTCTTAGCACTACCACTGCCATCCTGTATTCTATTATAATATAAAATAACAGAACTGTATATTACCATGTTTTGTTTTGTTTTGTTTTGTTTTTTTTGTTAGTGTTACGAGAATCCTAAGAGAAAGGCTCCTGATTTGAGGGTATGCCAACAAAGAAGAGCTGACCTTTCATTCTAAAAATCAAATAGAATGGTAATGATGAAAATAGGGAAATTCATTTAGTATTCTATGTAGGGAAGGTGAGGAAATCAGTGTCCTAAGCACTATCTTCAGAGGTGCTGGCTTTCAGATTTAAACAGAGAAAGAGTTGGAGTGGCCATGAAAAGTATGCATTTTAAAGGAGCCTTGGTCACACCTTAGTCTGATTGGCTATTATCTCACGTCTAGTTTTACGAGGTCTTAACATCATATTGCCTTATGGTGCAATGCACTTCCTTCCCATCATGAGTGGATTGCTCAGGCTTAAAGGTTAGGCCTCAGTTCCTGTCTTGACACAATATCCTATGTGGGGACAGTCTCATCCTGCCATGATCTGCTTTCAAGGCTCGCCATTCCTGGAATCTTGAAAACATTGTGTTTCCTCTTTTCTAGGGGATTTCAGCATTCAAAGCAGATAAGAAACGTTAAGGAACTACAGGACCAATCAACTTCATATTACCCATTTTTAGATGTACATTCTTTATGTAATTAATATGTCTATGTGTAGTGTTGAGCAAAAAGCCTTTCTAGAATTGATTCTAAGACAGATTCAGCATGAAGGCATAGATGCCTAGCTTCTCACCTGCTTTGCTATGCTCATTAGCAAGCTGGAGGGGAGGGACATTGTGTTTTACCAAAAGCAGCTTTGTTTGTTACCTTAGTTCATTTTGATAAATTTGTATCAGTCTTAGCTTTAGGTAGAGTACTGACTTCATTATGGGCCAGCACCAGTTCAGATTTTCCATGTAGCGTAAGTTAACTTATTGCTACAGGTTGAACCTTGAATGTTCTAAAAAGGCTGATGCCTTTTTTTTTTTTCAATGCAGTTTATTCAGGAACATTGAACAATCATCTGACCCTGGGGAAAGCCAGCCCACAGCTTAAATAGCCTCTGGGTAGCCAACCCCAGCGTGCCACGTGGGCAATGCAGATAGGTCCACATACACGGAAGCAAGCCAGATCCTCAGCCTTAGCCAAATGTGGAATTGTTCATGACAGAGAGCACTCACCATCGGGAAGGTGGAAGGCGGAAACCAGCTCCATCTTTAAGGCATAGCATTCCGCAGCTCTCTACAGTTCCCCCTTTTTGTTTTAGATGCATCAGGCAAGAGTAGAGGTCTGATCTCTGATATTAGAAATAAATTGGGACTTTGTACAGATATTCATTTAGGTGTCATCCACCCAAAGAGCATCAGACCCGTCCGATACCTTTTTCTCAGAGGCGGGACCTGGGGCATCAACCCGCATGCAATCAGACATGCTCTTCTCTGTGTCCAAAGCGGCTGACCCTGAGTACAGTGCTTAGCCTCGCATCCTGAGTGTAACCTTTTAGCTTTTTATGGTAGCCAACCATGCTTGGGGAGACTGTCCTTCTTCAATGGCTGTAAAGGCCTGAATGATCATGGCTGCATTCTTAGCTACTAACCAGCCTGTGACACTAGGACCCTGTAGAGCTTTTAAGGGGTGGAGCCTAGTGAAAAGAATTTAGGTTCCTGGAGGCATAAAGAGGACACTGGAACCCTGGCCTGGTCCTTTCTCTGTTTCTTTCTGGTGTCTAAGATTTGAGGATGCCTCCTCTACTGCAAAAGCCCACAACAAAAATATCCACAGGATCATGGACTGAAAGTTCTATAAATCTTGATCAACGTTTACCGTCTTTAAGTTCATTTACCTCATTTGTCTGTTACATAAAAACCCATATTCATGTGTATGTGCATGTGTATAATTTCTATATGAGGCCCCTTAAGTCTGTTGCTGTATAGGTAAGTTATGTGTGTAGAAACTGAGACGAAAGGAAACATTTTATCTGATGTCATACCAAAAGCGAGCTTTACGTGGGAAGTACTTTCATGTGAAAAGTCATTCTCCCCTAGGTCTTCCACAATGCAGATCTTTGTTCTTGCTTTTCTGTATCTGAACATCCCACGTTATGTGCCTCAACACTCAGCTCAGTGCCACAGCAGGTTCTCAATAAATATTTAATAAATACAAATATATGAACAGCTTTCCTGTGGGAAATATCCCGCTTTGAATGTGTGTGCATAGATTTGGAACAAGTGTCCTAAATCTATGTTCGGGCAGTTTTTACTTGTGCTACCACTCAGGCAAAAGGAAGCCTGTGAATCTCTCTGTCTCCATTTCCTGGCATGTAATGTGGGAATGGGCATGAGGCCCAAGAGGGTGTTGTGAGATTAATTAGTTAAAATGTATACCCTGCTATATAAATGCTAATTGCTGTCAGGAGCGTGGGCTGGATTTCCCAGTGACTTGGCTTTGCACAGCTTTTCCATTACTCCTGTGTGTCACCCGGGCTCAGCACTAAGAAACCCTTTGGCTGAGAGAAATGATGACTTTGTGTCTCCCTCACGTTGAAGGGCCAATTTAGACAGGACTTCTACTGTGGAGTAAACTGTATAAGAGAAGGCATTTTAAAGAAAAAAGTAACTCACTGTACCAATAATTTGATATGTTCCCCTTGCTTAATTTAATGTGTTCCCCTTACTAGTATTAGAAACGACTCTATTTACATAACAGCCTTTCCCTGCCTTTTCTAAGGCTGGTGCCTGGAGTGAATCATGTAATTAATTTGGTGTTACACAACACTGCAGCCTGTTACCATAGATTTCATTTTTATTTGTTCACTGAATAATTTTAAAAACGCCCTGAAAAAAAAATAGCCTCAGGTAAGAGCAAAACTTAAAAATTCATGGTATAAATTTCAAATGGACACATATCCCAGAGGAAACGCTCAATAATAATAGCATTGCTAATGTTCAAGAATACTGATATGTAATATTCTCAGACCCTGTGGGAAAGGAGTCTGGTTTACTTTACAGTCTTGCTCATATGACACATAATAGAAACGAGACACCCAACCAAGTGTGGTTATATCTTTTCTCTTTAAAAATCAAATTACGTGTACTTTAGTCAAACATGTACAAAGTCACTGGAATCAGGTGAAAAATCTTGATGTGTGGTCTTTATTTAGATTTTGTCATATAGAGATATTCAGTAAATTTCAGTAAATACTATTTTCTTATTATTTTTATATACCTATTAATGCTTGGAGAATTTCATACATTGTATTTTTGATCATATTATCTCCCTTCCCCCAACTCATCCCAAATCTGTCCCCTTTTTATCCATCAACTTTGTGTTCTCTTTTTTTCTTTTATAAAAAAACCATGGAGTCCAATCTGTGCTGACAACCTAGTCTTGAGTGTGTAGCCATCCAAGGGAGCACGATTGATCATACCCTTAATGAATACTAACTCTCCATCTCTTAGCACCAATTAGTAATTTCTCTCCTGGGATCTCAGTCCCAAACGGGACATCTGTATCAAACATCTTCCCATCAAGGCCAACTGATTATTATGGAAGAAGAAGCAGAAAGAGTGTCAGAGCCAGAGGGGGTGGGTGACTATAAGAACCAGTATTTTCTAGACACAGCAGGACATTGGTGCATATGAATGCACAGTGTGTAATGATTATATGCATACGATCTGAGTAAGCTCCAGCCAGACAGAACTCCAGCATGGGTGTCAGAAGGAGGAGGTCACAAAGTCTTACTCTTTCTTGAGAAGCTGTTGGCAACAAATACTACTTTTGATCTATTTATGTTAAAAAACAAAATTTCTCTTCACATTAGTTATGATAGGGAGTGTTGGTTTTTATGATAAATCTCAATGCCTTAAAACAATGGAGATTAAAAATTCTTTATTTTTACTCATCTCATGTCAAAGTTCCTTGCAAGTAAGGAGCATTCCTGGGCAGCTCTGCTCCAAGATGGAGATACAGGATCCCTTCTTGTGATGCTACTCCACTAGATCATTACAGAAAACCACAATTGGTCAAAGTACAAAGAACAAGTGATCATTGGGTGCCTAGCCTCATTTATATGTCTATTGTACAATGCCTGCACCTAAGGCTTGGGAAAACACCATAGAGAGGATGGCAGATAGACTGTAAGAATCAAAGGACCAGGACCTCTTCAGTGAGGATATCTTCTGGAAATGTCAGAGAAGCTACACCCATGAAGTCTCAGAAACACGACTGCCTAAACCAGACCTGTCCAACAGACTGGCTAATGTGCAAGAGGGAAATCTCGTGGAACCCACTGGGAGACAAAGACATATATGTAGGCAACCACAAAATGCCAAGAAGGGGAGAAATATTTCTCCCCGGGAGCTGGTTATCCAATACCAAGTGACCAGCTCTGAAATCATACACGTCTAGGTGATAGTAGACAGACTGAGTATAAAAGCATTTATACTTTTAGACATATGTGTGTGCTTGTGTATCATACATTTATGTATATTCAACGATGATAGCTAAAGAAGCTATGATTTTGAAAGGAGTAAAATGAGACCCTGGAAGAGGTCTGGAAGGAAAGGAAAGGTGAGAAATGATGTAATTGTATTTAAATTTAGAACTAAAAACTAAAAATTGTTTTGCTTTATTTTGTTTTGCCTTTCTGGTCTACAAGATCTCCACACAAGGAGAGAGCAAACTCAAAGATTATGCAGAACCTTTTTCCTATGAGTACCTGTTTGTGACTGAGATTTTATGTTAGCTCTCCTTTTCTTCTAGATCCATGCTATCAATCATTACTAATGGCTGTCAAGAACTGCGGGTACCAAAGTTCCAGGTCATGATATTAGAGATTTCATTAATGAAGCTATAATTGACTCTCAGAGGGCATTCTGTTTCGCTATAACTTCCCAGTAACAGTCCTGTGTGATCTGTAGTCTGGGTTGGGGCTCTGTGAATGAGAGATTGTAGAATGGGGCTGTGGGAAATGAGAACAGGTTGCTGAGTATGGAGTACAGGGACAGTGGTCAACACATTCATGGAAGTATTCTCCTCTCATGGATACTCTCTGAGATCTTCAAAGCTACGCATGAACACGTGTAATCTTCCCCAAATTCCCAACTGATGACCACTGTGTAACCTTCCCTCAGGGATGTGGCATTTGAGAAACTACTTAAAACTAAGAATGTTCATGACCTCTAAGATCTAAGCAATACACATGTCTACACACACCTCACTATTGGCAACATAATTACAAAACTCCTAACACGACATGCATGCCTGAACAATTTTAATATGATTAGCACAACTCATTATTATGAGATAGGTCACACAATTAATGAAACACTTTGGCCTCCTCCAGTGCAACAGTTTTCACTCATTGGAGTCCTTCAGCTTGTGTTTTTTCACCTCCTCTGCTAAATAAAAGTTTTAATTGCTGACCTGTTATGTCTGTCTATAAATCCTCTTATTTTTGAAACATACAACCCAGTTAGAAAGTGGTCCGACTACCCTGTCAGATGTCTTGTATATCAGAATGATAATTTTTATCTAAGAGTCTTGCCTTTACCATGATCTACTTGTGATAAAAGAGAGCTTTGATGGAGCTGCCTTTGGGCACAACAGTAAAGGGTGTCTTCAGGAAGTCTTAGACTTCCTAAAGTAGTTCCTAAGTGCATCCAGACAACAAGCAGAATGTGTTGATGTTGGAGTCGCCATCAGCTGTTCAAACTGTCTCTTTGTCTTTTCAAGTATTTATGCTATAATTGAAAAGTGAATTGATCGTAATATCCAGCCGTAGAAACACAATTTTTCGAATTAAAACCTAAAATGAAGAAATCATCTAAAAGAAAGTATGTACTTTTAAGATTATTTGACAGTGGGAACAGTTTTATCAGTTGTATTAGATGATATATTGTTTCCCTCCGCCCCTCCCTGACATCTCTCCTCCCTCTTTCCTTCCTTTTCTTTCCTTTTTACTACCTTCCTCACTTATCTTGTAGAAAATTGTACAGATATTTTAGGTCAATTATTGTGAGACATTTTATGACATTCCTTACCCCAACAGTTGTCCTCAAAGACATTTTAAAGTATTTTATTTATTTATTCAGCTTTGTCCCTTCTGTGTTTTGCTAACCAATTTGTATATATTGCTATCATTATATTCAACCCAATGCATTATAATTTTATTTTTATGATATTAAATGAAAATTATTTTTATCAGTTTCTACCTTCCCCGTTTTCTCCTACCTGCCAATGCAGCAAAGTTAGAATTTATCTGAAAGTGCCATATACAACAGATCTGATATGAAAGATTTATTGGATGGAGGTGGAAAGAGAGAGCAAAGGAAAGAGACAGAGACAGAGAGAGAGAGAGAGAGAGAGAGAGAGAGAGAGAGAGAGAGAGAGAGAGAGATGAGGGGTGCTCCAACAGAGAAAGGAGAAACAGAGACAGGGCAAGAGAGCAGAGAGAGAACACATGGGAATGACAGACCAGTTATAGCTGAAACACCTGGCCTGGGTGATGTCATAGGACAGATGTTCAGACATAGGATGTTGTCAGGACCCTAAAGGACCCTAAGGGCAGGCCAGTCGAATTGCCTGTATAGCATAACAACTATTGCATATTTAATTGAATCAACAGCCACTTAAGCTATTGTTAGGTTACTTTTTAATTCTTTGAGTTTGTTAGTTGTATTTTTTAATGGTCTCTAGATTGTCTTTCCATAACCTTTTCTTGCTTTTTTTCATTATCTATATATTTTGTATAGTGACAATGGCACTGAAGTCTATCAGATGCCTGATTGTTTCTCCTTATTGTTGATTTCCACTCCCTGAATGGTTCTTCGCTGACCCCAGCTACATGGCTGTCATCCTCAGATCCTCAGTCACTCTGTGGATTGTTTCTTTGCCCACTTAAATTGAATCCTCTGTTTCTGGTCCTGTGCTTTCATTTTTATTATTATTTTTTTCATCTTCATGACGTGCATACCCTAGAGGCTTTCTGATAGAAAGCATGGAAAATAACATAAGTAAGTTGTATGTGTCTGCAAATATGACCTTAACACTTGGTTGTTCTGTTAGCTTAGAGTCAAGCCTGTAAATAATTTGTCTTTGCCTGTTACTGGTCTTGTAGTCTTTCGTTTCACTTTTGAGGCTTCTCTAGCATTTTCGTTTCTGACATTACGCCAGTGTGCAGTTTTGTCATTCATACTTCTTTGTCGTTTGTAGACTCATCTCTTTCATTATAATGTTTTCAGAGTGCCTCACTGGTATATGTCTATTTTCACTGCCTGTGGTGGGGCACAATGGGCGTAATGATAGGGCTCTTTTCATCAGGATATTCTGTATTTCTGCTCTGGAGCTTTTCCCTTTGAGTTATTTAATTGAAAGTTTTATTCTTTCTCTTTAATTTCTTTCCTTTTGTGGTTTGTATCATGCAATGCTGCATTTCCTGGACTGGCCTTCTGATTTCAATGTCTATTTTCTATATGCTCTTCTTTTTACTTTACCTTTTAGGAAAACCTCAATTTTAACTTCCAAACAAACAGTCTATTACAATTTTACATTTTCAGTCACACTTGAATTTTAGCCAGTCTTTGTCTCTCTGAATATTTCTTTGTTATGGGATCTTGTTTTGCAGGAATGTGGCTGGCTCCTTGCCTCTTACACCTTTTAAAATGTTTTTCTTGGATAATCTTAGTTTTCCCCAAATTTCTTTACTTTGTATCACTGAGAAGTATATTTTTTGTAGAAAATTTTCTCAGAATCTTCTCGGGTTTTGTAATTATGTTTAAGGAGCTGATTAGCAATTCTGAATGGGACCACGAAGTTTAACATTGGAGCTCTCCTTTGGGTGATGTGGCTGTACAATGAATTCAAAAGCCCCAAGTTCAAATATTTGTGTTTTCACTGAAGAGTCTTTCTTTCTGTTGCTTGGGGGTTGAGTGCAAAAATCCAGATGACAGAAGGCCATAATGGTCCACTTGCCTTTAAACCCAGTGCTAGGGAGCAGAGGCAAGCAAACCTCTGGCCAACATAGCAAGTTCCAGGACAGGGAGAGCTACATAGTAACCACCCTGTTTTTGTTTGTTTGTTTGTTTTGTTTTGTTTTGTTGTAAGGTCTTCCATTGTTTAAATGTACCACAATTTCTGTATCCATTCCTCTGTTGAGGGACATCTGGGTTGTTTCCAGGTTCTGGCTATTATGAATAAAGCTGCCACGAACATGGCTGAGTAAATGTCCTTGTTGTGTACTTGAGCATCTTTTGGACATATGCCTAGGAGTGGTATAGCTGGATCTTGAGGTAACACTATTCCTAATTTTCTGAGAAAGTGCCAGATTGATCTTCAGAGTGGTTGTACAAGTTTATATCCCCACCAGCAATGGAGGAAGGTTTCCCCTTTCTCCACATCCTTCCAAGCATGTGTTGTCACTTGAGTTTTTGATCGTAGCCATTCTGATGGGTGTAAGGTGAAATCTCAGGGTCATTTTGATTTGCATTTCCCTGATTACTAAGGACTAAGAAACAAGGAAATCATGAAATTTGCAGGCAAATGGTGGGAACTAGAAAAGATCATCCTGAGTGAGGTATCCCAGAAGCAGAAAGACACATTTGGTATATTCTCACTTATAAGTGGATAATAGACATATATATATATATGACAAACATACTAAAATGTGTACACCTAAAGAAGCTAAGGAAGAAGGAGGACCCTGGGTAAGATTCTCAATTCTTATTTAGAAAGGCAAACAGGATGGACATCAGAAGAGGAAGAAAACAGGGACCAGAACAGGAGACTACCACAGAAGGTCTCTGAAAGACTCTACCCTGCAGGGTATCAAAGCAGATGCTGAGAATCATAGCCAAACTTTTGGCAGAGTGAAGGGAATCTTATGAAAGAAGAGGGAGACAGAAAGACCTGGAGGGGACAGGGGCTCCACAAGGAGAGCAATAGAATAAAAAAACCCGGGTCCTGCAACCAAGGACCATTCATGGAGATAACCTAGAATCCCTGTACAGATGAAGCCCGTGGCAACTCAGTGTCAACCAAGTGGGTTCCCTAGTAAGAGGAACAGGGACTGTCTCTGACATGAACTCAGTGGCTGGCTCATTGACCATCTCCCCATTAGTGGGGAACAGCCTTACCAGGCCACAGAGGAAGACAATGCAGCCAGTCCTGATGAAAACTGATAGGCTAGGGTCAGTTGGAAGGGGAGGAGGACCTCTCCTTCTCAGTGGACTGGGGGAGGAGCATGGGAAGAAAAGAGGGAGGGAGAGTAGGAATGGGAGGGGCCAATGGAGGGGGCTACAGCTGGGATACAAAGTGAATAAATTGTAGTTAATAAAAATAAATAATAATAATAATAATAATAATAATAACCTTGGAGTTATTAGTTGACAACTGCTCAGTGGGAAAAGTGGAAAAGGAAGACAAGACACAACATTTACAGATAGTTTTCTTCTAATCCTTTTTATTTTACCACTCTTCCATCTTTTTAGTCTTTGGACCATCTGATCCATTTGCCAGGGTAGAGTATATTGAGTGCATTGGTAATAAGCAAATCTCAATCACTCTGACTTAAAGGACGTGTTGCATTGCATGGAGGGACCTAAACATGGGAGTCTCAGTCTATGTGTCTTACTTCACAAGACAGAAGAGAGCTTCATGAAATACACCCTTGCTATTAAAACACCAACCACAAGTGGCATTTGTATATTTACCTAAGTAAGTTGATGCCTTTTCTTATTTGAGATGTCTGTAGTATGTGAGGAAGAGGCTCCAGTATGTAGGGTGAACAACACTGATGACTCTTTGTGTTGGTGCTGACAATTTCTGGGTCTTGGTTGCGTTCAGGATTTCTGTTCCATTTGTTCTCCAACACTTCCTTGCTGGCTTAGGGTTTGTCTTTTTAAATCCACTAAATGGGTCCCTTTAGTATTGACATGGTCATTTCTCTTATTCTTGTTGTTACTTTGGATCATGTCTTGGAAACAATATTATTTTTGTTGTTTTAGTGGAGCTTGAGAAGGCAATGAAACTTGACTCACATATTAAAATGTTCAGTTTATCAGAAGAGCTGTTGTTGTAAATTTTCTGTAAAGTAAATGAAATTATTCTGCAACTTCACAGCATTAATGGAAATGCAGTTAATGAGTGTGGATATATATTTTATAGAAATAATATTATACAGTTATGACAAATGCATACTGATATAAACAGCCTTTGAACTTTTTAGTTCTTCCTGCATGTTGAATACAAAAAAACAAAATTAACAAAAGAGGATTAAAAGTTACTAGTTATTGAGTCTTGGAAGGTACTGTATCTAATTTCCCAGAGAACTGTTTAGAAGTCAAATATTTCCCTTTCTTCCTAGATAAAAAGATGCAACCCTTGGATTTTGTCAAAAGTGAAAGAGTTGTTGGCATGGCTCTGTTGCCTGTTAGTTCCTGGTACAGGCAGGTTGTACAATAACCCTGAACTTTAATGACAAGACTTTCCCTTAACTCTTATACATGCGGCTGTGCATTGTTCATGACTCTGTAGATTACCTGATGCAGTTACTCTCCCCAGGCTCCAGGCAGTTGTAGGTTTGAGCTTTGGACAGACAGCTGTTGTTTTGGATGTGGTCCATGTGTATACACACGGTTGCGCCTTTCAACTCCAAGTTAAGCCAGATTTATTCATATAGTAGTAAGAGGATCCCAGGAAAATAAAAAAAGTTGTACGTTGTGAGGTCTTTGGCTCCCTTGTCTCTACAAGGCAGTAAATCACAGTGTTAGCCCAGATTCAAGAGGAATGGAAACATTGTTCTCAATGGAAACAATCCTAGCTTCAACTGCAGAAGGTCATGATGCAGAGTAGAAAAAGAATATAGACTGGTTTTGACTCTGAGAGTTGTCAAATGATGATTAAAAATAATTTTTATTTTAAGATAGATAAAAGCATATCAAAGAAGGCATTTAAAATATGTGTAACCTTTGGTTTGTAGTGGAGAAAAAAGTCCTAAGTGGTGACATAAATGGTAGCTGCCAGCTGCTACCTCACCCTTCTTACTCAGAAATAGACAGTTTAACTTATGAGATAGGATTTGGGGATTGCTGAGATGGTGCAGCTCTTCCAGAGGACCCTGGTTCAGCTCCCAGCACCCACATGGTGTCTCACAGCTTTCTATAATTGCAGTTCCAAGGAATCCAGTCCTCCCTTCTGTCCTCTGAGGGCACCACAAATGTATGTGTTGCATTTGTGTGTGTCTATAACACACACAAAAGACACTCTTACATATGAAATAAACACTCTTACGTATGAAATAAATAAAGTGTTTCTAAAATATATTAGTTAAATAAATATATTTAACAATTGTTTTTAAAATGGATAACGTATTATTCAAATGGAATATATTGTAATCCTAATTAATCATTCCAGAAGAAAAATATATTTCACACTTTGAATAAATTGTACCATGTAGATGTCATAATGAAAACATTTTAAGTGCTATAAAGCAGTAACATTCAATTAATGCGAGGACATAATAATTAATACAATTTCTGAAAGAAAAACAAATGTGGTTAGAGAGAGGAAGTGAGAGAGAAAACTTGAAGTTGGGTGGATAGGGAGGTAGGGGAGGAAGTGGGAAGTATTTTGGAGGAGGATGAACAAGATCAAAAGACATTATATGCTTCTGGGATACCTCACTCAGGAGGATCTTTTCTAGATCCCACCATTTGCCTGCAAATTTCATGCTTTCCTTGTTTTCAATTGCTAAGTAGTGGATCCTAGACCTATAAGATAGGATAAACATACTAAAATATGTACACTTAAGGAAGCTAAGCAAGAAGGAGGACCCAGGTTAAGATGATTAATCCTCACTTAGAAGGACAAATGGGATGGACATTGGAAGTTGGAGAAAACAAGTAATAGGACAGGAGCCTACCATAGAGGACCTCTGAAAGACTCTACCTACCAGTGTATCAAAACAGATGCTGAGACTCATAATCTATCCTTGGGCAGAGTTCAGGGAATCATATGAAAGAAGGGGGAATTAGTAAGATCTGGAGAGGACATGAGCTCCACAAGGACCAAATATATCTGGGCACAGGGGTCTTTTCTGAGACTGATTTTCCAACCAAGGACTATGCACAGATATAACCTAGAACCCCTGCAGGTTATATCCATGCATGGATGGAGCCTGTGGCAGCTCAGTATCCAAGGGTATACCCTAGTAAGGGGAACAGGGGCTGTCTCTGACATGAGCTCAGTGGCTGGCTCTTTAACCTCCACCTCTTCTCCCCCCGAGGGAGGAGCAGCTTTGTTAGGCCACAGGGGAGGACAATGCAGCCAGTCCTGAAGAGACTTGATAAGCTAAGATAAAATGGAATGGGAGGAGGACCTCCCCTACCAGTGGACTTAGAGAGGGGCAGGGAGGACAAGACTTGTCTGTCTTAACATGCACTCCCTGCTTATCCACTAGCAGCTTCGGAGTTTCAGGTCTTACACTACAGTTCTCTGGAGTTGATTTTAGTAAAGGGTACGAGAGAAGGAATTAGTTTCATCCTTCTTCATGTCAATGTCCAGTTATCCCAGCACTGATGGTTAAAGATGACATCTTTTTTCCAGTTTGTATTTTTGACATCTTTACCAAAACATCAGGTGGTAATGATTGTGTGGGCTTCTGTATCGTTATTGTGTCTGTTTTTATGTCAATTTTTTTCTCACCATGGCTCTGTAGTATAACTTGAAATCAAGTGTGGTGATTCCTCCAGCTTTATTCTTTTGCTTCGAATCTCTGTGGACATCTAGGGTCTTTTGTGCGTCTACATCGCTTTTGAAATTTTTTTCTGTTTCTGTTGACATCACTGGAATTTTGATATATATTGAATTGACCATATAAATGGTTTTTAGTGAAAAAGGCATGACACTGATTCTTTGAATAAATGAACAAGGGAGATATTTCCATGTTATACTGTCTTCCTGGATTTCTTTTTGAGACAGAATCTCCCAATGTAGCTCTGGCTGGTCTGGAATTTTCTGTGTAAACTGGGCTGGCCTCAAATTCCCAGATCTTACTCCATCTACTTTTTGAGTACCTGGGTTTCCTTACAATTTTAGAGTTTTTCATTATAGAGCTCTGTCTGTTACTTTTCAATTTGTATTTCTAAAGCACCATGACCAAGGCAACTTTTAAAAGAAAGTGTTTACTTGGGCTGTGGTTTCAGAGAATTAGAGTTTATGCTGTCAGAGAAAACTCAAGGCAGGAGGAGAAACTCAAGAAGCAGAGAATAAACTGAGATTGTTATGAGTCTTTTCAAACCTCAAAGCCTGCCCTCAGTGACACACCTTTCTTACAAGGTCACACTTGCTAATCTTTCCCAAATAGTTAAACCAGTGAGACCAGGTATTCAAACATATGAACCTATGGGGGACATCCTCATTCAGACTTCAAGGTTTTTTTATATTCTTGGTCATCATTTATTTTAAAATATTGTTAGTTATAAAAAAACTTGCTTTCCATTTATTATGAATTAAATGCAAAGTTTAGATATAAATTGGAATGTAAAGAAGCTTACACCAAATTTGAATTTTGTATGCATTTTATACTTGTGCATATTGTATCATATACATGTTACATACATATGTATTCACATATTATGTATATGTTTATATATGACTATTAGTACAAGGAATAAATAAAAGTGTTGTATGATGCTTTCACTGGTTTTCATAGTACTCTTATCACTCTAGGAATCTTCTCTGTCTTCTTATGGTACATTCTGTATTGGACCATGCTGATATCTCTTTTAGGGGAAAAAGTAATCATTATATCTTTCTTTTTTTCTGAATACACCAGTGATTACTTTTCATTATAAAAATAAGTTGTAAACACCATTAGCAGCTTTTTTCCTATCACTGGAGCACTAGCAGATTTTTCCTTCTAAGTTTGCAGTTTCATTTGCACAGTGTTGTCATTCCTTGAGGTTCATGGACCGCACAGGTTGGAGTTACACACCTCCAATACTCCTGTAAAATACACTGAATTTCAGAGATGGACTGCACGAAATGTAAATGTTTAAAAGATCATTAATATTTTTGGTTTATTGAATTTATCTGTTAACAAAATATTATATTCCCATTAATTCATTTGCTTCATTTTGTCTTCTTAATGTGGCAAGTGGATATCTTACATTGGGTTGTGGTTCGCATTATATTTCTGTTGCAAACTACAGATCTGACCCCACAAACAGGAGACCTGGTAAGAGCTGGGAGTCTTCTCTCTATGCAGACAAGAATTGGCTTCCAGTTATGATTTCATCATCAAGACCTTTCTATTTCTGTGGTTTAATAAGAGAGTGCTCTATTCCTTGAAGGATTCCATAGTACCAAGAGACCGAGAGCTGTCACCAAAAGATAACACACAAAATAATAAATTAATGGAGTAATAAGCTTATTATGTATATTTAGCAGAGGGAGATTATAGAAGATGACTGGAGAAAGAGGCTCCTAGAAAAGGTCAGAACAGTATCATGGAGTCAGTGTTCTGGGTATCCTGAAAAATGGCTCATCAACCCTTCCTTTTTGCTTTTTCCAGAACGCTGTGATGACTGGGGACTAGATACCATGAGACAAATCCAAGTATTTGAAGATGAGCCAGCTCGCATCAAGTGTCCTCTCTTTGAACACTTCCTGAAGTACAACTACAGCACTGCCCATTCCTCAGGCCTCACCTTGATCTGGTACTGGACCAGGCAAGACCGGGACCTGGAAGAGCCCATTAACTTCCGCCTCCCAGAGAATCGCATCAGCAAGGAGAAAGATGTGCTCTGGTTCCGGCCCACCCTCCTCAACGACACAGGCAATTACACCTGCATGTTGAGGTAGGCGGCTTCTCTGCTTCGACTTTCTCTTGCCCTTGTAGTCCCCAGGGTATTGTTTAAATAATGACTATGTCGTGAAAACTGATCAAGGGAAGGACACTTTCAGATGGGTTAAGCCTTACCTCAGTGGCCCAGCTGACACGGGAGGAAGGAGATATGCAGAAAAGTTTTGTCTTTGAGAATATTCTTCACGGGTGGTTCCTTTTAAGAAGTGATATATAGCAATGTTGTCTGAAGTTGAGGTTGAGTTTATTGGCTTCTTTTCATGGCCCTGGATCCTGCCTACATATTTGCCTTGCCTGGAGGCATCATTTCCCAGGAAAATGAACAATGAAGAGCCTATTCATATCTGTTATGCTTGGCTTTTCATTCAAGTACCTGGCAGAGATATCACATTCGGGGCATGTTTATAGAAGAAAGACTATTTGGGATGCATCAACATAGTCATCACAGTGCCTTTAAATTTTCAACCAGAATTCTGCTCAGGAGCAAGTGTATACCATGCCCCTGGAAATCCAAAACTACAACTTAAAGCAGCCAACAAAAGTTTTCCAAAACCATCTTTGTTCTTAAGACATCTATGTGCCTTTTATAGTTAATGGCACAACAATGTCCATTTTTTTCCTACACATCAATGCAGATTTTTGCTTCAAAAATTTTTTAGAATACTTAAATCCCTCCAAAAAAAAAAAACAACAACAACAACACATCATAATTGAACTTAGCTCTCACATTCCCTTTTTGCTAAAAATCCACAATTTTTTTGCTTAAGTCATATATAGCATGTATTTTTTTTCATTTGATACAATTTCTTGTTTAACAGGAATATTGGTATCAGTTGGAGGCTACAAGTCTGAGATAACAGGGTGGGTTTCATCCCCAGTGCTTGCCTCATTTATGTCCATCTTCTCACCGTCTCTTCATTTTCCAGGATCCATGTCTTATCTCCTACTTATAATGAAGTAGCGGTATTGGATGAAGGTCCACGCATAGGACCTCATTTGCCTTAATTATATCTTTATAGGCCCTAATTCCAAGTATAATCCAGTCCTCCTGAGGTTGTGTGAGCTAAAAACTCAACATTTAAATTAACAGAGGCTATCAACACAGTTCATTCTCTAATAATTAGTGAGCCTGTTTTCTTTCTCTCTCATGGATGTTAACTCTTCTTTGGCAGAGAGTTAAGACAAAGTTTTGATAATCATATGCAATTTTATTAGGTGAAAATGTTCTTCATTCCATTATAGGGAAGTCTGGAATCATTGGATCTTTGAAAAATCCCCGTAGCCTGTGAAGCCTCCTTTGAGGTCATCTGATAATAATTTTATTGGAATAAACTCTAGACTCACACATGGGCTTTCAGTGAGCATGGGATGCTCATGTTCTTACTCTCTGTGTCCAAAAAAATGCTATAAGTGGCGGCATCAAACAGACTGTATTGGTGAGAGACAGAAGAACAATACCTCTGCTACTGCTTAGCTGGTGAACTAAGGCAGGCTGTGTACAAAGCTGGAGCTTTAGCATCCATACCTATACTATGGAAGAGCAAGATTCATTTTCTTAGAGCTCCTTTTTATCTTGTTAATCCCTTAACATTCTCCAGGTGAGCATCAGCAAATACCTGGGAAGGGTGTATTGCCTGTTTCTGTTGTCTTTGCCCGGAACCTGGTGCTGCTGATGTCTCTGCTGTGCACGCAGTCATGCAGAACCTGTAGTACTCTTTCATTATCTGCATTCTCAGCTCTGACTAGAGTGGCCCCTTAAGCCCTGCTTACAGCATTCAACAGCTTTCCTAGCCTGGAGTCCCAAAGGATTCCACATTCTTCCATAGAACAGCATGATCAGGCCTGTCACTCTCTCCTGCTAACCTCTGTCTAGTTACTTTCCTATTGCTGTGGTAAGACAAGTGGAAAAGGCAACTTATAGACAAAAGCATTTAATTTGGGGCTTGTGGTTACAGAGGATCCATGACCATCAAGGTAGAGAGCATGACAGCAGCCATGGAGGCATAAGGAAGATAACCACTAGACTGAGAAAGCTAACTGAGAAGGGCATGGGCTTTTGAAGCCTCAGAGTTCACCCCCAGTGGTACACTTCCTCCAACAAGGTCACACCTTTTAGTCCCACCTACACGGTTCTACCACCTGGAGCCAGGTATTTAATGGCTTCGGGGGCATTCTCATTCAAACTACTAGACAAGTTTGGGTATGTCTAAGGCTCTGGAGTCAGATCCATTTTCCTATATTTTTTTGCTCATACTCTCGTATTCAAAGGGCAATGTTACATCTTACCAAGATTATTGGCAATGGCTATAATATACTCATATAGTATATTGAATTGTTGCATATTTAATGAAGGAATGTCCAAGGTGCTTGATAGAGATGTGCCTCAGTCTAGACAAATCCTAATGCACACTTTTCTACCAACTGTAAGATGTTTCTGTGCCTGTTTTTGCCTTTCACATTTGCCTGTAGATACACTCAACAATTTTGAAAACTACATCATAGCTTTCTTTGTGACCTTTTTTGCTTGCTTTTTAATTAATTTCCATGTTTTCCTGTCAGAGATAACACTGGCTGGACATACTGGATTATGTACTGGCTCTATTTTCCCTTTGTAAAATTCTGATCATTTAAATCCACCACCACAACAATAAAAAAAATTTCAAAACTTACAGGTCAGAAGCTAACGTCCTAGGAACTTTTTACTTTCAAAAGTTGGTTGCACCCTTAAATATGCCATCCTTGCTTTTGCCTTAGTAAAAATACTACTGCTGAGAGTGTTCTAATTGAACACTTTAAGTGCACATTTAAGGTCATGTGTAGAATATAAATATTTCAGTACATTAAGAGAAGATATTTCTGTTTGCTTTTTAGTGTGCGGATCTAATTGGTATAAAAAATATCTCAGTAAGTTACTTAATATTCAAATGGATTCACACATATAAAGAAGGCTCAGCTATATTAAATCAAAATGCAGATGCGCCTCCCTGCTCACTGCGTGCTTGTATTTCCAGGAACACAACATACTGCAGCAAAGTTGCTTTTCCCCTGGAAGTTGTTCAGAAGGACAGCTGCTTCAATTCTCCCATGAGACTTCCCGTGCACAGACTGTACATCGAACATGGCATTCATAAGATCCAGTGTCCAAATGTAGATGGATACTTTCCTTCCAGTGTCAAACCAACTGTCACTTGGTATAAGGTAAGAAAACTAGAACACATTTTTTTTAAAGAGAAATGAATAAATATCTATTAGTTAAATGGTAACACGGATACTGTTCTCCTTGGACCTTTTGATTTCTTCATTAATATCTTTGTACAAATGTTTGCCACTTCCTTACTTTGTTCTGTTTTAAGAAGAGGTGTGTGGGTTGCTTTGCCTCAGCCTGCTGTTTCTCAAGTCCCAGAACTCACTACCTAATTTCTGTCAACTCCCAATGGACACATTTTGAGAAATGCTTCCCACTTCCACTGGCGGCCTTGGGAAGTCAGGAGGTGCTGACTCATGTGCAGCATGAATCTCAGCCCCTTGATGAGTCAGGACTGTAATTTCTCCTTTCTGTGTACTTTGTTGATTGCCCTCGTTGGTGGGCACCATCCATCTGTGATCTCTCCACCATGTTGGAGGATCTGGAAAGTGTTTTGTTAAAAATGTGAATACTGGAAGGTGTTACATGTGACGGCACAGACTGAATCTCATGGAGTATCCGTGAAGGACAGGTGGAAAACTCAAGCACAGTTCATGTCAGACTCCATACAAGGGGTCCAAGCATTAAGCATCAGTTACCACCAGCATCACAAAATGATACACAATAGAAGTGTTTCTTCCTATATGAGAGCAATGCTATCTCTAGTTTTGCAAATGGGTTAAACCTGCGGCAAGTAGCAGCTGTCTACAAGAGATACAGGGAGCATAGGAAGGCCCGGAACCACATCATGAGTGTGATGTCAGCAAAATGAAAATCATATGAGTAGTCTTCATGTGTAAGCTTCTCCTGTTATATAAAAGGGAGAAGTACAGATTTAAAGAAAACATGTTAGGCTGTTTAAAAGGAGAATGAATACATATATCCAAGGATGGCCCTACGTATACATGATAAAATTATAACGGAAACTGAGACAGCATTTTGGAGAGCTTGTATAGTGTCTACTTGGGTGGGGAATAGTGAAGGAGGTGTGATTGACAAGGGCTGTGTGGAAGGATTGCAAGGGTGATTCACAATATTATATTCCTGGCCTTGCTGGTGCTACATACTTTGAAATGACTCAGTGGCTAATTCATATGGTTGTACCAAGTTTTGCGTATGTTTTGTGGTCTGCTAAAATAACTACCAAGAAAAAGGAGAAATGGACATATTGAGTGAGGGAGACAAGAAAGAAGAACAGAAGAGAGTGGATGGGAAGACTTAAGAGATTAAGCCTTAAGAGATTGAGAAAAAATTCACTTTTATATAATGGTTGTTGATGCGGACTCCTCACAGTCTGTAGATGACCACAATGATAAACATGGGTAAAGAGAAACAGCTAAGTGAGTAGGGCATTTGCTGTACAAAGATGGGGGCTTGAGTTTGAATTGCTAACATCCATATACAGTGCCATTTGTGTTTTGCACATCTGTAAACCCAGGAGGACCAGCAGATACTGTATTCTCACAGGGTAAACAATCTAGGAAAAAAGTGGGTTGTGCATTCAATGCAAACTTGTTTCAACAAACAACAAGAAATTGGCACACAAGCAAGTGCACCTCCCCCCCACATGTATAAGACTGTGTATTCACACACATATACACATATAAATATGCATACATACAAACACATAAACATATAAACATAATAACACACACACAATGCGAACTACCTGTTTTCAAAGAGAAGACAACTAGAACTCAGCAATCCTTTCTATCTTCTAATTATGACAAAGCTTCTACTAATGTGTGTTGCACTGTCATGCTTTTATGGTTCATTTCTCTGCCTCTGACTAATTGACTGCCACCTTTGATCTTAAGAATTCTGATACCTTGGAAGCAAGATTGAGGTCTTGGCTGGGTACATTCTCCTATTGTTTGATGAGGATACTGACGTTTTCATTTTCTGCCTTCTGCAGTCATCCCCAAGCATCTAAGCATTTCCTTGTGAGTTGAACTCTGTAACTTGATTTTAGAAATGGGGTCCTCTGTAATAATAGAAATACATCTTTGAAGATGAAAAGTTACATGATTATAATCTGTTTCACTATCACCTGCAAGTTGAAGAATGTTCAACTGAAAGGAGGAGGACATTAATACCTTCCACTTTAGTAATGTCATTATTTAGTATGCCAAGTATTCTGCTACTATACCCGATGCCTACCAAACTCTAAAAGGTGGAAACCATCTTTAGAAAATGGAGGCTTAAAATACAGGGTCAGTCCCAAATGGCCTACTGTACTTTATTCTCCCAACACACGTAGGAAGTACAATGTCCTATTTCCCTCATTTTGTAGTTCAGAACTGTGTTACTCAACATTTCTGAGGCTATGACAAAATTTCTCAACTAGGCCACGTAAAGGAGGAAGATTTAAATTTTGGTTTATAGTTTCAGTGGTTTGAATTTATGGTTCATCAACTTTCTTGCTCTTAAGTGTATGGCAAGGCAGGAACAACATACTAAAAGACAGGCTAGTGGAATGCTGCTTACCATGCCACCCAGGTAGTAGAGCAACAGACAGGAAGGGGCCAGGGACAAAAGATAGTCCTGAAATGCTAGCTCCCAGTGACCGACTTCCTTCAAGCAGAGACAGCTCCTGAGGAATTTATCAGTGGATACACGTATTGAAGAACTTGAGAGTTCTTGTGAGCCAAACCTGTCACCTGGCAACCACATCTTAACATGTCAGCTTTTATGGAACTTTTTTTTAATGTTAAAGCCATAACAACAACCTAGTTGCAATGCTTTTGGGAGCCAAGATGCAACTTCAAGAATACTATCTTTGGCATTAAATTCTGAATGTATTCAACAGTCCAGCTGCAGATGGATATGCCTGGGACTTTTGGCCAGTTCTTCGTGATTCTATAGTCTATCCTGTCTAACAATGATGTAGAGAGAGTGATCTAGTCCCTAATTTTAGGTCTCAGGACATCATAAAGGAAAAGACAATTATTGGACATGTACTGGTTTATGAACTGCATGGTGGGACTTAGCAAACTGTAGGTAAAAGCACATGGAAAGGATTCTGAGGGGCTGATGCTGAAGGAACAGAACACCAAGTGTTTACATTTCAGAAGTGTGGAGAAAAGGGAACAAGACTGAGCATTCCTCTCCATGTCATTTCCCACTCTGTCATCCTGTCTTCTTTATTGGAAGGCCTCCCTAATTCAAGACTTCAACACTACTGTCATGAATTGCTCAGTAAATGATTCTCAAATGAGGCAGATTTTGTAACTCTTCATCTGGCAAGCATACTATGCTGTTTAAGTAATTTACTGAATTCCAAATAGCTGGCTAGTCAAGAACTTCTGGAATGCAGTGTGCACGTAAGTGAGAGAATGTTGGTTTACCACATCGATACCACCAAAGCATACAGTAAATTCAGAGGTGTAATTTTCTTACTGCTGTTTTATTACCATTAGTGTTAGATTTTATTGTAGAACCATGTTTTCATGCCACCATGCCTTTCAAGTGGCTGAATCAGTCCTTTTATTGTTTTGGCTGTTTTTTTTTTCAAATTTTATCCTATAGAAACTTGTGGAAAGGAGGTCAATTTCCCCTCTTCCCTGAGACGGGGGGAATCATTTTGTTGGGTGTTCTGTACATTAGAGTTATGATAATCGCAAAGAGCCTCCTCTGCCATATAGCAGGATGGATGTGATTCCAGATAACAGTTTGCAGAAAGCTGAACGTCTTTATGCTCACTGTGATTAACCTTGGCACAGTACCCCCACTTCAATTCTTTTAATTGAAAAAGTTTTTCTCCATGTAATATATTCCTTCCCTAAACTCCTCCCAAATTCAAGATAAAATAAATCACAACTGATAAGACACTGTTTAAATATTATTATATTTTAAATATTATTTAAATATTTAAATAATATTTTAAATATTATTGCCTTTTATTTCTGTTAAAATACCCTGTGCTACTGAGTTTTTATGTCAACTTGAAGTAGGCTCTAGTATTTGAGAAGAGAGACCCTCCATTAAGAAACTACCCACCCAAGATTGGCCTGTAGCCAAGCCTGTATAAAATTTTCCTGACTGATGATTGATGTGGGATGGGACAACTCACTGTGAGCACTGCCCTTAGCAGGTGGTTCTGGGCTGTATTAAAGAGCAGGCCAAACAATCTAGTAAACAGGGGTTCTCCATGGCCTCTGTTTCAGCTCCTCCATCCAAGTTCCTTCCCATTTTGAATTCCTGCCCTGACTTCATTCAGCAATGGAGTGTGACTTGAGAGTTGTAAGATGAAATAAACCCTTTCCTGTCCAAGTTGTTTATGGTCATGGTGCTTTATAACAGCAATAAAAATTCTACCTAAGACATAACTGCAGGAAAGAACATTTGTAAAATCTGGCCATGCCAAACTTCTTTAGGCATGGCACATACTCACAGGAAGTTAATCCAATTCCTGTGTGATAGACTTTGTGTTACTAAAAGATTGCACTGATTAGTTTTATTGGTTCTTCATCTCTTCCTTTTCTTAATGATCTATATTGAGTGATTTTTAACCTTTGGCATGAAGTTAGCTGCTATTATTTTCTTTGAGACCTGCACACTTAGAATTCTGAGCAAGGGTATGTACACAGCATGTTGCATATGGTTTTCAGGCTCCTGGAGACTCAAAATTTATTGTTTAAGCTGAAAACCAAATTAAATTGATATCTTTGAAACCTTGAAGCTAAATCAGGTCAAATGAATCATCCACTGTGTACCATGAGGAAACCTAATTCATAGCTCATCTTTGTCTCTTTAGTGATTGTATTTCTTTGTTCTGTGCTAAGTATGCAGTCTGTCTCTCTTTCTTCATCTTTCTCTTTCTCTTCAACGTCAATCATACAGCACAAGACTAAGCCAGTCTGCATTGCAGTTAAGAATTGATTGAATAATGGATTTAGACTGGGTTGTAAAACTTCATGAAAATGTATGCCATCTCATTTTTCATTATTATGTGTCTAGCTCTTAACATTGCCTGGCATAACATAGAAGGGACATTGTAAATATTTATAAACATTGAAAGATTGGATTATCTTTATTGGAAATGACTGGCTTATAAAACTTTTTGTAGAATTCAACAAAATACAGTGTCCTTCATGCCAAGATTTTCATAGATTCATGGCTTCCGTAGGTATCCCTAACGTTTCAGACATTGCAGTTTAAACTCTATATTTTCATTCCCATTTCCCCAATGTATTCTGTGATGCCTACCCCAGTGAAATAGTAGTCCACGTACTTATTACCACAGATAGTCTATGAGCTCCCAGCACTGTGTCATGTATCTGTGCTGCTTTCATACATAATTTTGGCCATGTAACGTGAATATATTGAAGTCAATATGCCAAATATTGGCCCAATTGCTGGCCCTGTAGACTCTGTGCTCATTCACCCCTCACTGGCCTAACAGAGTTAACTAGACAGGAAAAAAAAAAAAAAAGGAACACAGTAGAAAAACTGACATTCTGATAAAGCAATGTAAACAGTAAAAAGCAGAAAAAAAATACTGCAAGAATTCAATTGTGTTCTTTGCTTTCCCTGGGCCCGGAGTGTTCTGTAGATGTCTTTATTTAACTTTATTTGCTGTCGATGTTTTCCATATTATTTTAAGGATTAAAAATTAACCTGTAAGCTCCTGTAAGCCTGTAAGCCCCACTTGCCCAAGAACCAGGCAACTATCTGGAATTCTGGGAATTGTAGTTCTTGGAAAATAACAAAGTCTTGTGAGTTTTTGTCCTTAAAAGCCCCTGCAAAGTGACTCAGGGCCATTCTGCTGAGAAATTCCAGGGAGTGGTCCTGACAAAAGTCCATCTCTTAGCCAGTACTTAATATTTAATAAAGTTTCCTTCAAATTTGACCCAAAATGGTTGTAATAGGGTTTTTTTTCTCCAGCAAATTAGAATTAACAACAAAACACAAACCTTCTCTCTTGAGTAAGACTTTTTTTTCCTAAAGGCTTACTATTTTATCCTCATTATATGCTTCTTGGTTCCAGTGTGCTTCCTTCCTTTGCATTTATAATAATTTTCCACTAGGCTTAATACTTATGGAAAAGAAAACATACCCAAACATGTCTTTTCCAGTCTTATCTCCACACAGTTCCTGCTGTATGATAGACTCCTCTAATGAAAGCCACCCCTTACTTCATTGTGACATCATCCTACATGCAGCCTTCACATCCTCAGATAAGTATTTCCTCTCCAGGATCCCAAAGCCATTTCATGCACTGTTCCTTGCAACGTGTTGTGGTTGGTCTCCATAGCAACCGTTATGCGGTTGACAGTTCCTCTTCATGCAGAATGAGGAACTGATGGACCAGTTAGAAGGGCTGTTCGCTGGTCACACAAGTGTTTGCTCCACTGATGAAGTTCACTTAGCACTAACTAGCTTCTTATTTTTGAAAACCCGTTTTCTCTTCTTTGAGGACCAAAATCTTTGTTCATGTCAGTTTTCTTTTGAATTCCAAACAAGTGACTCTGAAGCCATTATAAAGATTATTTAAGGGATAGTTTATTTTCTATGAAAAAAAAATCTGTCTTTGGGACACCTATTGAAGAACGTAGAGTTGGAGTTATTTGTATAAAAAAAGATCTAACTTGATACTACGGGCTAAAATTAATGTGCATTTGTAATACAGCAGTGTGCTAATATACCACACTGCACATGCACATATTTAGAATGCAAAACAGTTCTTTCCTTTCCATTTGTAAAATGCTATGGGCCTAACCACCCTGAGGCAGATTTCATTATATTCTCCAAGATGCTTTTGACAAATTCAGTAAAAAAATATCTGCTCTTCTGTGCTGAAAACTATGCTTTTCAGTTTACCTCCAACTGTAGAGACTAGGCACATCAAACTATTAACACTGGATTTGGCTTTGAGTATGGCATAGATGCAGGGTTTGGCATATGTGCAGAGGTATGGCACAGATGCCAGGGCACACATAGATACAATTATGGCACATAATTTTTATAACCCCAGCACTTGAGCGAATTTGTCGTCTTTAGTTCTGATCCTATCAAGAAACCTTAATTGTAGCATCTGGAAAAGGGTTTAAGTTCTATCCTGTGCTTTCTAGGATGTCTCTTCATCTACCTCATTTCTTTTTCCATCAGTAGAACTAGAGCACATCCGGCTTGATCTGTTTGCTTCACGGGTGCTTAAGAACAGCTAAGTCAACAAACGAAGGAACGCTATCTCACTGCTGTTCAAATGAAATGTGCCTTCCAGTCAAATAGAGTTCTAGAGACATATTAAACTCAGTCAAAACCACATCTGACATGAATTGATTATAAGGTGTCGGCCTTTATGACTTCCTACTTTGTGGTAACCTTGTGGTGCTGATGTGACAGGTGCCCAAAAGGGCTGCTTACCCAGCAGAAGAAATTGATTGAGAAAATGCCTTACACGAACCAGTATCATTTCCTCTTGATCTCCGTGAAGCCAAACTGTATTTCCTGCGACAGAGTCTTACAAAATATGTTTCTTAGGGTAAATGTCATCTTTCAAAATACGCCTGCCAGGAATTGAAGTAAACAACAACAAAAACCTTAGGCATCTAGGACTTTAATTTCAAATATGTGACATACAAGATATTGAAAATACAAGTCAGCAATAAATGCCCAGAAAATTAAAGACCTCAAGTCCTTAAAAGTAATGAAACATTTTTGTCACTCACAAATTATTAATTTTTAAAATCAAAACCAAACAAATTTGAAAAGCAAATATTAAAAGTTGATTTTTGCATATGGTTATTGACTCTTTGCTAAAATAAAATTATATAGTCAGAGACTAAGGTATAAACAGGACTATGGTTATTATTTTGATTGATACAGTCCAGTTTTATATTTTAAACATCAGCTGAATTATATGGAAATGTAAGTTAGAAACAGAAATAACTTCTTGAGTCTTTGTAAGGCTCACACATTTTGTGGAGACAGATTAAAAGTGGCTTGTACTAAATCCTTTTTTTGAGAAAAGTGCAATGAAGTAAGAGAAGAACAAAAAAGTGTCATTTGAAAATGACTAATGGAGAAATTCATTAAAATGGCCAAGAATGGCAAAATTTGATGTCAAAACTGGATCCAGGTGTAACAGTGGCCAGAGTTCTAAATTAACAGAATTCTGTGAGGAGCTGCAGAAAACATCACATGGTGGTTTCCTAAAGCAGGGCTTTCAGTTGTTCATATTTTGTTTTTTTTAATTATTTTTATTTTTATTAATTACAGTTCACTCACTTTGTATGCTCCTGTACCTCCCTCCCACCTCTCCTCCCAATCCCACCCTCCCTCTTCCCCACCTGTGTCCCTCTCCCAGTCCACTGAAAAGGGAGGTCCTCCTCCCCTTCCCTCTGGAAAGATGGCTCAGCCATGAAAGGCTAGGCTCATAACTCTAAATATAAGAGTTCATATTTTCTTAGTCCTGGCTGCAAAACATTAATCTTGTTTTATTATCAAGAAGGGATTCCAAGCATTTGAAAACTGTACCTGAGACAGGAAGCTTGATTTTAATTTTGAATTAGAATTTTAGTTTCTCTTACTTACTCACAAAGTTGTCCAGATACTCAACTATTTTTTTTTTAAAGAGTGTAGCATAGATTCTTGGATGTTCTGTGCAAAATGAGATGTTAAAAACAAAACCTCTTTTTACGTTTGCTATGTGTGTACGTACGTACATAAACAGTGAACCACTTTTCCTCCCTAGGGTTGCACTGAAGTAGTGAATTTTCATAACGTGTTACCAGAAGGCATGAACTTGAGCTTTTTCATCCCGTTGGTTTCAAATAATGGGAATTACACGTGTGTTGTCACCTATCCTGAAAACGGACGCCTCTTTCACCTGACCCGGACTGTGAGTGTAAAGGTGGTAGGTAAGCATGGCTTGTTGTTCACACAGGGGCGCTGATTCTGTTTGGGCTCTTAATAGTTTATTATGCATATTTATGAACGCTCCAAACACAGAATGTATTCATGGCACTGTCCCTAGAGCCCGTAAGCAGGTCCATGTATGCAGTAAGCACTCAGTCGCTGTTGGTTGACTTCCTGCATATGTGAATGAACATGAACGATGATTATGCCAGGAAATGTGAGCACAGCTGGGTAGATGGGAGGCCACATTCTACCGGTGCCATCTGCTAGTCACATGACTTTGATGAAGGCCTCAGTCTTAGCTGCATAGCAAGACAGAGGGAGAAAGAGAGAGGATGGTGGGCTGTGTTTAACAGGTTTGGGTATACGTGGGCGGATTAGAATATATTTCTCCATACCCCATCTTTTACTAGATGGGAACACAATGTAGAGGAGCTACAAGATCCAGGAGAGCCCTCTCTCTCCTTTTCTGAGGAGAAAGGGAAGAGTGATGGATAGGGACAGCTGAGATGAGACGTAGAACTGGGAGAAGAGGAGGGGAGGGAAGTTGCCATCAGGATGTAAATAAATAATTTAATCAATAGAAATAATTAATTTAAAAAAGAGTTTGTGGAAGGACTGTAAATCAAAAACACTGCCTGAGGTATTTTCTTTAATGACTGCCATCAGATTCTATATAAATTACTACCAAAATCAAAAGGAAAAAGAAAAAGTATAAGCTTTTAACATAACACAAACAAAATCTAAACCAACCAATTCTGTCATCACATTTCTTTGCTTACTATTTGGAATGATGATGTGTTGGGAACTAATTCACAAGAAAAAGAAGACAAACAAATGAGGAAGCTGAGTGTGTTTTAGAAACCAATGAATTATATAAGATATTAACATCAGAATTTGTATATAATTTATTTGCATATATGTATACTTTATCTGTATTTTCAAAGGTAAGAACATGTGTTCTTGGTGATGGACTCATAGAAATAAAAATTGACAGGTACAGGGTGATGATGTCAGTTTTAACCAACTTTCACATGGTACAAGTTCTCTTTTTAAAGCTTTAACACATTATGTATTTATTAAACTTCACTAAAGGATGCTTTAGTATATCTTATTTAATTCATTTTTAAAAATGAGGTGAATTTTATTTACCATATTTAGAGTTTATAGAAAAATTAGTTTTAAAAATGAAATATACTCATGTACATATGATTAATATATGGAGAATGCTGAGTGAGATCCTGGTCAGTCTTTACACCCACACCCCTAAATACTATACTGGGTCCAGAGATATGGCTCAGTGGTTAATATCTCTTCTAGAGAACCCAAGCGAGCTGACACTGTTTTATGGCCTTGACACATGTGATGCACAAGCATTCAAGCAGGCAAAACATTCGTATCCATAAAATAAAAATAAACAAAAAATTAAGAAAACACTACACTGTCAAGATCTTTCAAGGTTACTTTAATGTACATGTATAGATCATGAAGACAGCAACATTTCGATGCATGGACATTTGGCTAGTAACCCAAGATCAATCAGTCAGACATATGTAGAGGTGTGAAAATTTTTCCATATAGCGAAACATTCACTTAATATTATCCAGGTCCCATACTAGACATTCTGAACATTTGGGGAAGAGATAATTAGAAGATAAGCACAAATAATAAGCATGGTTTACAAATTGAGAACAGGTAGTTCCATGTGTCAAATACTTGTGGTAAAAGTAGCTTGGAAATTAAGAGGAATAAAAAAAGAGAATAAGACATGAAAGGATTCATTTCCAATATGGCAAGAGAAGTCTTAAGTCACATGAACATCGGAAATCAACAGCACTGATAAAACAATCTACCCACCTGAAAAAATGCAAGAGATTCAATATATACATATTGAATATTTTTGCAAAGAAAAGCTGTTTTCCTGCACTCACAACACCTCTGTCATGAAATGTGAGATTTTTCCACACCAGTAGTTTTTCAGTTCTTTGAGAAACTATCTGTTTCATATAGCTTAATTCATTTTGATGCTGACTACCTGAAGTTAGCACAGACCCCACAGATGGACAACTCTGTCTTTAGGGAATCTGAGGGACTTGCATGTTCTTTGCTCAGGACCTGGGGACTAAAGGTAAGTAACAGGGCACTAAGATGAAAGATGCTTATGCCACCCACAGCACTCAGGAAATTAAAGGGCTCTCATGAGTTCTGTGTTAGGAATAAGTAATAGTGATGAATATTTCCATGACATCACATTTTGTTTATTTTCAATGAGTGAAGTCCAGGAATTGAGTATATATTAGACTGTGGGCCTTCTCAAGAATTGACAAACCCTGCCAGGAAGTTGAACAAGTTTGCCGCAGAGTTTTGCATAAGCCTAAATGATTTAACATTCATTCCCCCTTTTGCATTCTTACCATAGGCTCGCCAAAAGATGCATTACCGCCCAAGATCTATTCTCCAAATGACCATGTTGTCTATGAGAAAGAACCAGGTAATTATAGGTGTGGTTCTGAGTTCTGGTTACAGTCTCTTGATTACAAGAAGTAAAACGTAGGTTAGTGTAAAAGAGTAAAGTGTGATTGTAAGGAAATGCACAGATTTAAAGTGAAATATGATTAAAAGCCATAGCATTTGAGGATTGGCTACTCCATCAGTCTCAAGGCAGCTTGGGAATTCTAACTTCTTTCTCAGTGTCAGGGCCTTTATTCTCTATTCTTTGTCTTCCTCTGTGATTATTGTTTGACTTTACTCAGGGATTTGGTTTGCCTGGGCTGTAATAATAGCACAAGACAGTTTCTAAGCATTGCTTCCTCTTCGGAGCATAAAAGAGTCAGAACTGAGAGTATCATGGGAAAAACAGATCCATGAATGCTGTATTCAGAACTCTGTCAAATGGTTGTCATGCCTCCCTGGGTTTTCTATAAGTTTTCTTAACTTTTTATTCTAGGAAGAAATCATTCATAAGTTATCAAATAAGAGATATATTTTGTTCTTTTGACTGAAAGCCTCCTACACTAGAGTAGGACATCATAGAAAATTCTAACGCTTTTATATCATTTTCTATACAGTAAAATCTTTCTAGACTCAGTGAGAAATACAGAACAGTTGTTTGTGTGGACTGATGGTTATAGAGCCAGAGATTGTGTGAGTGGATTTCCAAAATGGAAATGTTCTCATGAGTTTTCCAATATGATTTGTCTTGTAAAGAGTACAGGAGATGTTAAGAGGCTTGGCTAACCTCAGACGGACTGCATTTCCCGGAGTTAATATGGGCTTTGTGTAGTAATTTGAACATTCTTGCCATTGCAGAGGTAAAGATCTGTCAGTCACACAAGTATGTTTCATCTTTTTGTCATTGACACACATCAAAAGCATTCCTGAGCTCTTGTTGAGTTTATCTTCTTCAGTGAAACAATGATTTCAAAGTCTGTAGTGGGGAGAAGTTAGAGAAGTCATGCATTGAAATGGAAGATCTAGTGTAATGTCAAATCCAAGATAATTAGAAGTGTCTTCAGAGTCCAGGCAATAGTGAACCAAGAATACAAGCATAGAGCAGAATTATTCTCAGCAGGCTGGTGTGACAGTTCCACCCAGGTCAAATCATTACTTAGTTCTTACTAACAACTTGACCTACAAATACTTTTTGATGTGTAGAAAATTTAGCTTTTGCCTCTGTAGAACATTAATTTTTAAGAAGACTTCATACTGTTTGATTAAGAATAAATACCTAGTGTACTGAAAATTTGCTTGGGAAGGAGGGAGGCAGCAACACAGAAGGAGAGGGAAGGTGGAGGAATATATAACATTAAGGATGTTTTAAAGGGTGTAGAGAATTATGCTATTTTATATTTACTTAGAATTACAATATATACCCACATATGTATTCATACATTATATATATACATATATGTATATATAAATATATATATACATATATACATATAATATATATATATATATATTAATACATATATTGAAGTTGCACCGCTTGGATTAAAATTCTCTTCCCCCAAAAAAACATAGTCTATTTAACAAACACTCCAGTGTCAGGCATGAGATACCTCCTTTCAAGTGTTGGGCCAGAGCGTCTAGAAAACTCCCCAACAATATAGGTTATTGCTGATGTCCTTGATAGCCTCTCAAAGAACCTATCACGGACAATACAGCACACTTTAAGCACAGAACTTGGAGGAAGCAGTCCGAATCTAACCTAAAAGTTTCTTCTCTGAAAACTAGCACTCACAGTATGAGAATGAGATATGCAAGCTCCCAATGGAGAATGCAGCCAATAGTTCCACCAATCTGTAAAGCCTACCAACCACAAAAGCCAAAACAGCAAATCTTCCAAAAGGTACAATAATGGCAACTATAGTCCAGGGCTCAACCAGCAGCCTTCATATTATAGTTAAAGTCTGTTCAATAGGTAGGAAATCATGCCTGACTCTGTAAACCTAGCCAGCTGGTGAGGCCACCAAATCTGCGCTGTGCCTAAAACTGTATAATTTCTATTTTCTGTCTAAATACTCACAGGCAGGTATAGCTGTCACCTATCATCAGAGAAGCTTCTTTTTGCAGCAGCCAAAGACATGCTGATCAAAATAGAGAGAACAACTGGTGATGGGGTGCCTGTCCCCAGCTGATACTTCTAGAACGCAGTCCCTTCACCTGAAGCTCAAGGAACACATACACATATAATTGTGTGTCTAATTTTAAGCAACTGTTTTGTAGACTCTTCTATATTCCTGGCTCTTACATATTTTCTGTTTTACCTTCATCAACGTTTCCTGAGCTTTGGAAAAGGTGATACAGATTCCCCATTTAGGGCTAGGCACTTCACAGTCACTTTATTTATTTCAGGGCTTTATCCATACCCATGTTTCAGTAAACAACACCCAACACCCATGCTCATGCAAACAGTCATGAATAAATTCAGGGGTTCACGAAAAAGACTTCAAAGTAGGAAGAAGCTTGTTTAGAAAAAGGTGTTCAGCAGAGTAGAGGAGCAATGGTACTGGCAGGATGAAAATAACCAAACTTAATTACATGAATGTACGAGATTTTGAAAGAATAAAAAAGGATAAAGGCAAATATTAACAAGTGTAAGTATTTGGCTCTGCCAGCTTCACAGCAATTGTATTGGTCATGACATAATCATGTTCATTAGCACTGTTATCCCTGTTTGTGATCCTTCCTAAATTGACAAACCATCTCAGCCACATAGCTTAGAACTGCTGTTGTAAACTAAGTTTCCGATGGTTTGGAGATGACAAATCTCTAGTAATTTTTTTTCCCTGTGGTCATTGTTGTAGTTTGAAGGAGATTTGCCTCCCACTTCCCCACCCCATGGCTCATATATTTGGATTATTAGTGCCAAGTTTGCGGAACTGTTTGAGAAACGTTTTGGGCTGTGGCTGAGAATAGTTTTTGAGGTTTCAAAAATCTCATGCTGTTCCTAGTGATCTCTCTCTGCCTCATGTATTTTTTCATAAGAAGTGATCTCTCAGCTACTGCTCCAGCACCATGTCTGCTGGCCCACTACCATGGCCCTTGTTATGATTGTCATAGACTCTATCCCTCTGGAATCATGAACCCCAAATTAAATGCTCTCTTGTATAACTTGCCTTGGTCATGGTGTTTTATCACAACTAAAAAGAACCTAAGACAGTCACAGTTTAATAAATAAAAAGGGCAGGGGAAGGTTGTGGCCTAAAAAGGATGTAGTCAGAGTTCTTCTGGCATTTTAGAGCTTATTTATATAGTGCTAAAAATGGCCATTTAAGTAACTTTTTTGTATATATGCTGGAATTTTCTTCTTGGTTTTATCCTTTTGTGCATTTGATGTTGGAAAGAAATATGGCAGGTTGCCTCATAGTGGCACATATGGTCATATGAGAGATATGTATTGATGGATTAATATAGGTTAACTTCATATATTAAATTTGTTTTTTAGGAGAGGAGCTTCTCATCCCCTGTAAAGTCTATTTCAGTTTTATTATGGACTCACACAATGAGGTTTGGTGGACCATTGATGGAAAGAAGCCTGATGATGTCACTGTTGACATAACTATTAATGAAAGGTATTGTGCCTATATGCTATAGACTTTCTCAGTCTAAAATCATGATAAATAACCATTTAGTGCACATGATTATTATTTTTCTGTTAGTAAAATTTAGCAGGATTTTCAAATCTTCAGTGGCTGTGTCCTAAAACAGGTTGCAACCCAACTATACACACTTGCCAGATTACATGCCGAACTTTGGAATTGTGTGACTTTTGACTCTGGGCAGCTTCAGCTCACAGGGTGTGGATCATATTGTCTTAAGCTCAATTAACTTCAGATGTCTATTATTCTTAATTAGAAATAGATGGCGTGTATCTCCCACATGAATCAAAAGGTGAATGAGAAGGAGAAATATCGGGATAAGGTTGCATGAAATTACTGTGTTATCTTTCTCAGTCCTGAAGTATGGCTCTAGATATTTGCAACTCACATAATTATGTGTATTTCTTCTATTGAAGTAATTATACCTTTCCTATATTCCCTTGACACTTGAGAATCACTTGTTAACTATTAACTAATTACATTTTTGTTTTTTAAAATTTACTTTTAAAAGCAAACGTGAAAAAAAAAAAACAACTCTCACAGAGCTAAATTTTAAAGCCTATGGGTAATAATACAAACCTCTCTTAATATAACAACTTGGGTCATTTTATCCTTAAATAAACTTGATATTTGTAAGAGAAATGTACAGGTCTCCAAAGACTGAAGTATAAGTGAAGTATAAATTTCTAGAGAGAATCAGTTTGCTGCAGAAACTAATAAATCACAGTGCTCAGGAATGTGACAGAGTAGTTGTAAGCCTGTAAGTTTGGTCATCTTGGGCAAACAGACCTTACACTAATTGAATTTCTACAATTCAATCCTGTTTCTTTCCTAATAGTAAGTTGAAAGTTTGAACAAATTATAAATTGCCTACTTTGAACAGCTTCTTACCCTATTTAGCTAGGCATCATAGAACAGTGACAGCAGGCGTTTAAATATTATATGATAACTAAACGAGAAGGAGTGGATGGTACAGGAGGGATTCCTAGGGGACTCTGCCAGTGCAGGGTAATTAAGTGGCATGCCGTAGATGAAACAGGGTTCAAATCAAATTTTCTAAATTAAGAAAGGAAAGGAAAACTGGTAAAAGGAACATTGTATGTAAAGACTTGGATGTTAGAGAGACAGAAAGTAAGTGAAAGGGAAAAAGAGAAAGTAAAAGAAAAAAGCCTCCAAAATGAAATGCTTTGTATAAGAAGCTGATGAAAAGTTTGGCATGAGGCCCTGAGGGATAATCATGGATCATTTCAGGAATTCTGAGAATTGCGATTCTCATCTTCATAATAAATAACAAAGTCATGTTATTCTACCTTGCTGTGATTAAGACATTTACAGTGTCCAGAAGAGCAGGAGAGCTTGGAAGAAAACAACCAGGCCCTTAACTAATATTTTATGAATGACAGCCAGTCCTATCTAAAGGAAAACCTGGGTGTTGGTCAGCGAAGGAAGAGATATATTTAGACCCCTCTGAAAAAAGTGGTTCAAAGAGATTTTAAATATTGGTCTTAAACACAAAACACTTGGTCCTGGACTTGCTGGAGTTTGGATATTTTATTGCACAGTTCAGTTTCATCATTCTGAGCGATTTCTTCCCTTTGTATGTTAGGATTTAACGATGAAGTTCCAACATTTTGTGGAAATATTCTGCCTGTGTTTGGAAGTCAAGCTTTCGGTGCCTTTGCAGCACAACAGTTACTGTGGGGTTAAAATAGCTCTCCAGAGCATTCGTCAAGCACTGCTGCCACACAGATGCTTGCTCAGTCTTCAGAGTATTCCAGTAAATTATTCATAGAATACACTCTTTTACAAAACAGCCAAGACGTGGAAAGTTTAGTGACATCGCCCGAAGACTATAGCATCACATGACAAAACATGCATCAACACCTAAATAAGTCTGATCTTAGAAGATGCTTTTCAAGGTGATACAGGCATCAGGCATCGTGCCCCCGCATCTAGAGCAAAGTGACATTTAGCTTTGAAGATGTGTAATGAGCTTTGGGGTTTGTCCAGCATTAGGATAGCAGATGAGATCCTTGTCCGCACCGCATCTGCCCTCATCCCGGATTCTAGAGTTGTCTACTCCTGATTCACACAGAAGGCATAGCCCTCCTGTCTCACAGACACTTTGGTTTCCTTCTCTTTCTGTATAGTGTGAGTTATTCGCCGACAGAAGATGAAACAAGGACTCAGATTCTGAGCATCAAGAAAGTCACCCTTGAGGATCTCAGGCGCAGCTATGTCTGTCATGCTCGAAATACCAAAGGGGAAGCTGAGCGAGCAGCCAAGGTGAAGCAGAAAGGTAATGGATGCACCCAGCCGATGACTCTGTGAGCTCTGAAAATGACACAGTGGTGAACAGGAAACCAGGGAGAGCGCTCCAGCACCCATCACACTGGACACAAAATAATGAGTCAGTTAAAGGAGAAATCTTAAGAGAATGTTTCCCTGTTTGTGAGGTTGTGTATGTCCGTTCTGAGTGTCAGCTCTTTAGTTCCTAAAAATGACTTGAGAAATCCATGAACGCGATAATGAGACACAATTTTATATCTTAGATAATCATTAAAGATGAAAATATTCAAAGCTAGCAAAGATTTGATAGAACGGCCAGCGTCATATATTGGTGAGGAAGTACAAAGATGCTTTTAGAAATAACTGAAAGCAGAGTTCAAGGGCCACAAGCTGAAAGCAGAGTTCAAGGGTCACAAGAATGATTGTGCTACATGACCTAATCCATTGGGAATTTTTCCTGAATTATGCATCCACCACTATTCTTAGAATGTAAGAGAGAGTGAAACACGGCGAGTAGCCATCCATTTGTGTACAAGTAGTTAAGGAGGGCGTAGATAATAACTCTCAGAAGAACGTGATTTCAAATTCACATTTTAAACATGGTGCATCAGTACTTAGGCAGTGTTATAATGCTATACTGATAAAATAAAACTTACTAAAATATTACTTCACTTGATGTTAAAATAATTCCTGTATTAGCATCTGTGTTTTCTACAATAAATAAAAATTTCAAATCCATCTTGTGTGAGCTTTTGCTCCTAAAACATATCGTCTAAATTTCTCTTTGGGTGTTTTCTTTAACAAAGATCTCAAGCAATTGATTCCTTCCAGAATTTTTTCCAGTGATATGGAATAAAGTTAGCAGTGACATCACATGGCAATCATCCTCCTCTCATTTGGTAGAGTTTATACCATTTATACAAAAAATTTTTACATCTGCATTAGACTTGAATTCTTTCTTTTTTTTTTTTTTTTAGCTGAAAAACAAACAGAGCACACTTGAATGTTTTGTTGCTGATTAGAAAGAAAGAAATTGCATGTGGCTCTTAAGTCTTTTGGGGGACTGACTGTTGGTTCCCTGTTGGAGCTTCTGACCCCTCTAGGTCTTTCTATCTCCCCCTTCTTTCATAAGATTTCCTGCATTCTGCTCAAAGTTTGGCTATGAGTCTCAGCCTCTGCTTTGATCAGTAGAATCTTTCAGATTGTCTTCTGTGGTAGACATGGGGGGAGAAGAGGGAGGAAGGGTGAGATTTAAAGGAGATGAGGGAGGGGGCCATAACTGGGATACAAACTGAATAAATTGTAATAAATAATAATAATTTTAAAAAATAAAAAAGAAGTCATTTTTTATAATTAACATTTAAAAGTTTTTTTATCATTACAATTTGTTCACTTTGTATCCCGGCTATAACTCTCTCCTTCATCCCCTCCCTATCCTACCTTTCCTTCCTCTTCTCCTTCTATCCCCCTCCCACTGATAGGGGAAGTCCTCTTCCCCATCCATCTGACCCTACCCTATCATGTCTCATCAGAACCAGCTACATTGTCTTCCTCTATGGCCTGGTAGAGCTGCACTTCCTCCAGGGGGAAGTGATCCAAGAGCGAGCTACTGAACTCATGTCACAGTCAGCCCTTGTTCCCCTCAGTAGGGAATCTTCTTGGAGGTTAAGCTGCCATGGGCTACATCTGAGCAAGGGATGTAGGTTATCTCCATGTATGGTCCTGCATTGGAGTATCAGTCTCTACAAAGAGCCCTAGGTCCAGACTTTTTGGTTCTGTTGCTTCCTTGTGGAGCTCCTGTCCTCTCAAGGTCTTTCTATCTTCCCCTTCTTTCATAAGACTCCCTGCACTCTGCCCAAACTTTAGCTATGAGTCTCAGCATCTGCTTTGATACCCTGCTGGGTGGAGTCTTTCAGAGGCCCTCTGTGGTAGACTCCTGTCCTGTTTCCTGTTTTCTCCCACTTCAGATGTCTATCCCATTCGCTTTCTGAGGACTGAGCAACTTCCCTAGGGTCCTCCTTCTTGTTTAGCTTCTTTAGGCATATAGATTTTAGTATGTTTACCCTATATTGTATGACTACTATCCACTTAAAAGTGAGTATATACCATGTGTGTCTTTCTGCTTCTGGGATACCTCACTCAAGTTGATCTTTTCTAGTTTCTTAAAGAATTTTCTCGGATGCTCTTTGCTTCCACTCTTCAGAAGCCTGCTGTAGGGATGGGAGCACTGGATAGCTTCATTGCTCGGTCCTGTGGATGGTGCTGACTCACTGTAATCCCACAGCAGATTATCTGTGCTGTAGCATCACGTCCCCTGATGAAATCCTTGTTTCCATGCAGCCGAACTTTCTGACTTTGGAGAAGTTAGACTCTCATTTGAGTCTCATTAGTTTTAGCACTAAAATGAACAAAATAATACCAGTACCTCTAAGGTTGTTTAAAAAAAATACTCTCAGCAAGGATTATTTTTAATGCATACCACTGTCAGCTGTTCAATAAATGCTAGCTCTTAGGTTTCCAAGGGGTTCATAGGCATTAAATAACAAGAATATCTGTAATCCAATAAATATCAGTATAGTGTAGGTTGGAAAATAAATCCAATTACTTGATTGTTCAGAACTTTTAGAGTCTTCAATATTTATCATTCCAAATGAAGGTCGTCAGGGGCCTAGATTGCTGCAGGCTTAGGTTTAGCAATTGTGTTAGAACCCCGAGTTTAGGGGGCTTTTCTTCCAAAGTTCGTACTCTGCGGAGCAGTAATGGAAGATGACACAAGTTAAAAACGTATCAAAGAATAAGATCTGACCACAAGTAAAATAATGTCTTATGGGGGAAACACATGCAAAGATGTCGGCCACCCCACCCGAGTAGCTGCAGTAGCACAGAAACTCTGGCTCTGAGTGTAGTGTGGACAGCAAAGGGGACAGTATGGTGGCTGTGAAGGGACACGTAACCGGCATGTTCAGTGAGTGCTGACACTTATATTTCACATCTGCACTTAACCAAAAAGATGACAGGAAGCACAAACTGGTGGTCCAGGCTTGGGATCCTACCGCGTGGGAGATTGAGGCAGAGAGTTCAGGAATTTAAGACGGCCTCAGCCACAGAGCACATTCAGGACCAGCCTGGTCTACATGAGAGCCTCAAGCAAACAGACAAACAGACAAACAGCAACAACAAAGCGACAGGAAGAGGTTAAGACATGGAATGAGAATAATTCCCTGGAATAGCTTTGATTGACGGCACATTTCGTCCATAGGAGAGAGCTAAAGTAAACATCCCGAATGTGCAGATGTTTTGTGACCAGAGACGGGCAAAGGGCTATGGAGATGTGTGCCTTCCATCATATGAGGAGTTGCCAGATGACCTGCCAAAGAGGTCTTCTGTCGCACACTGCCGTCAGCGGCACCCACACTCTTTCTCTCATCAGTGTTCGGTGTTGTCAACTGTTAATCTTTTAGCGTTTGGATCTCACTGCGGCTGCTCTTTGAAACACTGGTGGTGCTGCAGGCTTTCCTGTAAGCTCACTGATCATTAATAATTCTTTATGTGAGGCAGTTCAAAGTCCTTAGTCCTTTCCAGCCGGGTCGCCTTTTTTAAATTTAATGTGATATACAGCTTACACGACACAGACACACATAAATACAATACACACAAACACATATGCATACCCACACAATACAGGCACCCAATGCATATCCTGTGTTAACTAGATAATTTTAAATATTTTTCAACCAGTTTGTGAATTTATTTAGTTTTGAAATGATTTGCTTTTACTTATCTGTATGTTTTGCCTGCATGTATATATGTATATTATATGTGCTTAGTGCTTGCAGAGGGAAAAAATAAAAAGACATCAGATTCCGTGTAACTAGAGTCAAGGACAGCTGTGAACCATCATGTAGGGTCTGGGACTGAGACTGCGTCCTCTGAAGAAGCAACGGAGCTCTTAGCTCAGTGCCCCAAGTGTTGATGTTTTGATAAGCAGAATTCTTAATAATTTGAGGAAGCTCATTTTATCTGTCTCCTCTTTTATGAAGTAGTATTTTCTGAATTATGCATTTACTCTTCTTTGCTGTGTTAGGTCAAAAGATGTTATGCGGTGTTCAAAGGTTTCTCTTTTCTAGTCAGGCCTACATTCACCACAGATTGTAGTTTTGACGGCGGAGGCTGCAGATTGGCATTTGATGTTGCTTTTCTGTTTCTCCACAGGAAGGGTTGCTCTGGCATCGTGTTCAGTGTTTGACTTTTTTTCTTGGATTGCCTTGAAATTTTGTCAAGAAAACCCAAGTGCCTCTATGATTTTATGCATTTCGTCAACTTGCCCCTGTTTAGTCTAACATCGTTTTTATTAATATAGCTTTAAATTATTAAGTCAGACACACTGTCCACTTTCTCTTTCTCAAGATGATTTCACTATTTTAGAAGCTACATGTTTTCCTTACCTATTTTAGCACCAGCTTGTCAATTTCTACCTGGAATTCAGCAAGGATTTTGATTGAGGTTGTATTAAATTTGTAAAGAATGTTGAAAACAACAATATAGGGTGTATTAATCCATGAAGATGATAGATCTCTCCATTCATAGAGAGTCTTAGTAATGCATTTCATCAATTTAAAAATATTTGAGTGTACAGGTTTTTATTACATATTATCAAATTTGTCTCTAAATGTTTTCATTTTTTTAGGATTTCAAAAAATTTTAAGGTTTTTCTAAATGTTTATTAATAAGGTGTAGAAATGTAATTAATTGATTTTTCTATGCTGATCTGGATCTGATCTTATCTTTTTCTTTTATTTTTTTATCTGATCTTTTCAAATCCATTAATTTTTACAGTTTTTTGTTTGTTTTTGTTTTGTTTTCTTTTTCTTAGCACTGTTTTCTTGTGTCAATTTTCTAGTTGTCCTCTAAAATATTTCCCAGTCCTCTTACATTGCCACGTTCAGTCATTTTTTGTGTATCATTTCCTTACAATCTTTTCAGAGCCTACAGAGACTTCAGTGATTTATTTTGTCATAAATGATTCCTGTCACTTTTCAAGAATGCATTTTTAAGATTTTGAATTTCTATTCACTGAAATGTCTCCATTGATACTTCCAATTTACTCCTCATGGTGTTCATTTTTAAACTCCTCAACAGACACATTTTATTATGAATTTTTTTATCTAGTCTTTAAATCATCTCTGGCAATTCTGGGTTCTATTTTTACTTGTTGATATTTCTTTCAAATATCAACCCTTTATTTTAATTTTTATTCTATTTGCGGCTTTATCATAATTTGGAGCCTAATAGATTCTATGTTGTTGGATGTAATTTGTGAGAATGTTGAGTTTTATTATAGCGGGCAGCTAACTTCTTTACATCATAGGTCTCCTCTCCTCTCTCTCTTCCCTCCCTTCCTTTCTTCCTCCAGGGATTATCTTGATTACATATATTAAGGCAGTTAGACATGCCCCATTTATTAGGGCTTAGAGGACATACTCCTCAGGCACAGGCTTTGGCACTCTAAGCTAGCCACTGCTCCTTCGCTCTGAGGCTGAACCCCCGTGTTCCACCAGACCTGCATGTGCTCCTGTGATTGTTCATATCCTAGACGCTCTTTATAGGGCATTCTTAAATGTAAACCCACGTGTCCACAGTTTTGCATTTGGCCACAAACTGAAGATAACTTCATGAAGATTTCTAGAGTACATTTCCTACTCCGTTCTCATCTTTCTGTTACTTGGTCCTTGAAATTCAACCAGACCCAATAGTCTCTACCTTCATATCTCTCACTAGCTCAGAGAAACCATCATCTGTGTATGATTTTTCCTTGTGTACCAAAATCTAAAACAAACAAACAAACAAAAACCTTTGGTATCTTTTAGAAAGAAAAAAAGGACATGTTGACCGTCAACTTACTAGTTCTCCAACTGTGAAAAGCAAAACTCCATTATTTTAGATATTCTGGAGGAAAGTTTAGTTTAGTATCAGTTACTTCTTCAAGTACCAGTGGTGAGGTCCAGAGGACAGAGGTCATGGCCTCAGCCCTGAACCTATTAGATTTGCAGGTCAACTCACAGTTCTCTGTTTTGTCATCATTTAAATAAAACACTTCTTTGTTAACATTTCAGACAAATGGTCATCACCACAATTTCAAACATTATGCAGAATTTAGTACTGATTAGCTCTGGGCTCTGTGGCAGGGAACATTTGAAAGTCCAGGCAGCTGGCATTTGGAGGGACAACTCAGGACATTACAAGCCTAGCTACCACAATGCAGATGAATAACTTGGGTTGCCAAGAACAAAGAGGGCCAGGACCCAAAACAGAGCACAGGAGTAGCCTTCAGTTTCTGCATTCTTTTAACAAAGATGGTTGGCTAGGCATATGGGCTTCAGAGCCAATCTCTAACACCGAGCTGCAAAATGAATTCTGATTTGGAGAGTGACAATCAGCAAATGATGGCATTTGACTACATTCTAATTGAGACTTTAGTGCAATCAATGAGAGCAGGAGTCCAGTGTGGTCTGATTGCATCACTCCTTTCTGTTTGGGAAGCATTTTGTCTAAAATTGCATCAATGCAAATGTGCCAAATGCCAAGCCTTGCAGTGGGAAGGACACAAAGTATAGGCTAAGGGTCCCTGTTTCCCTGTAAGGTCACTCTGGTTTATAAGATAGCCTTCTAGAACATAGCCCCCACACAACAGCAGCCATTTAGAGAAGCACTCTGGTGGGTTATTTACTTCAGGGTCCAATCGGGTAAGTAGTGTTAGCAAATCTTCAACAACAAGATGACTCCAGGGAACAGTCTGCAACTATGAGCCATATCATCGGTAATACAGAACAAATTTGAAAAGCCCCATAAAAAGTAAAAGAGGCAACAGAAATATGAGCTTGGCAGAGAGAAATTGACGGGGTCATCGATCTTTTGGTCATTACACAAGGGCTCTGTTAGTATTTGGAAAAGAACGTCCCACCATTTTAAGGACCGTTATCTTGGGGCCAGCAGGCGAACACACCTGAAAACAACATTCCACTGGTCTGTTACAGAATGACCCTGCACTACATCTCCAACACACTCAGTTTGGGTTAATGAGCTTCAAAGTCCAGGATTTATTCTTAAATTTGCAAACTTAGGTCTCAGCTCCAGACTGTGTACCATGTTTTCATTGGGATAAAGCATCGTTTTAAAAGTCCTCCCTGCCCCCCAGCATGCGATCAGTAACCTAACTCCATGGCAACATTACACAAAGATACTTGTGCTTTGAAGGGAACCCGGACAGCGGTCCAGCTCTGGAGTACATTCTCCCACACCCTGTCCCCGCACACACTCGGCACCTACAGTCTTCAGATTCTCTCAGAAGCTGTCCATTGCCTCTTCACCATTACAGCTCCCCTGCCCCGGTCTTACTTCTCCTCACTCACCCCGTCATGTTACCTGCTGTTAAAACTCACGCAGCAGTAACCATTTTTCAATTAACCAGAATGAATTATGCCCTTGTTTCTTTATTTCCTTGCATTCCATCTTCGGTCCTTCCCGTCTTCTCACCATTCTATTCCCCCGAGCTTCCAGGAAATACTTGCCAAGAAAGCCATCGCCAAACCAACCAATACTAACTCCTACCTCATATCCAGTGTGCATCTTTCTCAAAGTCCACGGACGCAGTGCCACAGCCAGTACACCAAGCAAACAAAGTTTCTGCCATTGATTGTAGCACTGACCTTCTTTTCGTTGTTGTTTTGCTGAGACAGGGTTTCTCTGTGTAGCCTTGGCTGTCCCGGACTCACTTTGTAGACCAGGCTGGCCTCAAACTCACAGAGATCTGCCTGCCTCTGCCTCCCTGAGTGCTACGGTTGATGGCATGCACCACCATGCGCTTCTGGGCTTCCTTCATTATCCTATTGAGTGAAAAAGAAATAAACAGATAAAAGAGCAAAATTCAATTTCTGAAAGAGTTCAGTGACATCCCAGGATAGGAAGGACAAAAATGTGTTTCCACCCGGAAGAGAATGGAGGTCTAGTTTAGCAGGGAGTGGGCAGGGGTGGAGAACCAGGCCTGGTGACTAACCTCAGTTCCATAAGTGCTGAAATAAAATCATAAAAAGAAGGATGGATGTTTCTACGCACACAGCTAAGACTAAAAAAAGAGAGCTTTATTGGTTAAAGATTATACAAAGTAAACACATGTGCAAATGAACTTTGGAAATTAAAAGAAAAGACATACTCTGGCCAGAAATCATACCATGATCACAGCTTGTGCTTGTTTTTCCTGATACCTTTGAGACAAGGACTGTGTAAATGAGCTAGGACAGTGACTGGAGACTTGTTAGAACAGTAGGCAGTGCTGACAGGCCTTCTCAGTTAAGACCTAGTTTCTAATAAATTAGGAATTTTTCCACTCAACTTCTGATACTTCCATAAAGCCTATCTATGATATCCACAAATAGATAATGAAGAAACAGTCAAATCTCAGATAGTGCAAGTCAGTCTTTTAAAGCGTTTGTCATAAAACCGTGAACTTGGAAAATACTAGTACCAAATAACACTCACCATTGTGTGGAGTTGCCCGTTTCTACCCAATTAGAATACTAGTTTTGAAACCCTTTTTTAAATGAAGGAAAGAAATTAGATTCCCGATACTGTTGTTAGAAAGAAGACAGAATCACAATTAATAGACACATTAAATATTTTGCTCAAGGTATCTTCTTTGACAATGGGCCTGTCTTTGGGGAGAGTTTGTGGCAGAATACTGCAAGAAATGATCAGGCACAGGATACAAAGCTCTCACTGACCTGGGACTGTGTACATTGCTGCAGTCTCAGGACACAGGAGGCTGAGGCAGGAAGATGGTTGAGTTTGATCCATAAAGCAACACTGTCTCAATTTATATATGGCTGGATAGATAGCTCAGTGGTAGAGCATTTGCCTAGCATGCACAAGGCCTGATATTGAGTTGAATTTGATAATCTTCTGGAAATCTTTCCCAATGTTGAGAACCTTTTTTTAAAATTATTATTATTATTATTATTGCATGCATTTAGGAGCCATTCAAATCACTGAATAATTTAAAGCTTTTTTTTGTGACAGGAGTTATAAAAAAACAACAAAAGAGTTAATAAGTAGGATGCATAATCTGTTATCACATTGTTTCTGCTTGTTAGCATGTGTGAGCCAAGTTCCTAGCTTAGCGGCTTGGCTGAACCAGCCATTAAGAATATGGTGGGTAACTGTGATCACCAAATAGAAACTAATTGTCATTATTATTGTTATTTTGTCATTTGCTCTAGTCATACCGCCAAGGTACACAGTGGAACTCGCCTGCGGTTTTGGAGCCACAGTCTTTCTGGTGGTGGTTCTCATCGTGGTCTACCATGTTTACTGGCTGGAGATGGTCCTCTTTTACCGGGCTCATTTTGGAACAGATGAAACTATTCTTGGTAAGTCGTGAAAATGTCTTGTATCACCATCTCCAGAAACTATTTTTCCTTAATAGATAAACCACTGCATTTGATAAGCTTATCTTTTATTTCAGTTCTTCCTAGGTAAAATCTTTCCAGTGTGCACTGTTTATCATTCTCGATAGACATGTAATTTAGTCTAGTTTAGCATTATCCATATACACAGTTTTTTCAATAGTTCAAAGGGCACAAGTGAAAATAAAGATTTGATTCAGTATTCTCACATTGTTATTTCAGCATGAAAATTATTTTTAAAAGTTACCGAGGTGTTTTGTAGCATTTTGGGCATTGAAAGGACTGAAAATTCAGTGTGTTACATTGCAATCACGACACATCTATGTTCAGACAGCTGCATTCAGATGGTCAAAAGACACGCGTGATTCTTGGTTACTGGGTAGGACAGTGCAAGTTCACAGTGTTTTGTTTGGCTTGCTTTGTCCTTTGTTTTGCCACAGTGTCTCATTGTATAGCCCAGGCTGACCTCAGTTCTGCACCACCACATCCAGCTGCAGGTGCCCGGGCTGTCCTCAAGGGAAGACCCATGGGCCCACAGCGTCATGATCATCCAAAAGCTTTTCAAGTGGAGAAGCCTAAACCTGACTTAACTTGGACCAGAATGTACTACTTCTAGGTGGCCCAAGTACAGAGTTTAAAGTTATGTTTTACTTTGGCTCTCACTATTCAAAATAATAATAATAATCTTTCCAATCAGTATTCCTGGCAGAAATTTTCTAGACGGTATGTATGAGACATTCGAATCTATAATGATAGAAAAGAAAAAATAGCCCGTGTTGTAAGAATCTAATTCAGCATGCTTTGGGAAGGAGCACATAATCTATATTTTTGAATGACTCATGAATTTTACTAAGCAAATTTATAAAATATCAATATATTGAGCCTAAACATAACTTAATTCTAGTTCTTTTTAGGTACAATTTGGTCAGTTTCAAAGTCTTTCTCGGTTTAGAGTTCTAATGTATTAACGGGTATTTTTCTAGGACACAGTAGAAATTTCCTAAATAAATGAAAAAAAAAGAAAAGAAATTTCCTGCCTGCTCTTAGCTACTAGCACCCGTGGTGAGCATTCCTGTTCACGTTATTCACAGGGCAGTCTTATCTGAAATGACAGTAGAGGGCACATCAGAACATCAGATGCAATTGAAATTCCCATGGCCATTAGGCCTGAGTACTGTCACAACCTGATAGTTACACTGGAATCTGTTCCGTTGTTCACAAATGAAAAAAAAAAAAAAAAAAAAAACGAAGAAGAAAAGAAGAAAGAAAAAATAAAGAAAGAAAAGAAAATGTTCAACACCCAGAAGTTAGATTTAAGAAAAAAAAATTTTCAATTTGAGAAGTTTTTCAAATTCATGTTGGCTATGTGTTCCTTTTGCTAGATGGAAAGGAGTATGATATTTATGTCTCCTATGCAAGAAATGCTGAAGAAGAGGAATTTGTGTTACTGACACTCCGTGGAGTTTTGGAGAATGAATTTGGATACAAGCTGTGCATCTTCGACAGAGACAGCCTGCCTGGGGGAAGTAGGTATTGCAGAGGAACACCAATGGTGCTACCCTGAAGGGAAAGCAGATCCTGAGCTGTGGTGCATGCATGGGTTGTATCTCAGTATTGGTGTTCAGATACTGAGCATACAATCCCTTCAAGTAACAGAGACTTCCCAGAGACACAGCCAGCTGTAGGGTACATGCTGTTCAGCCCAGTTTATGGCTTAAGGAAAATTTTCTTGCCATCTTTTAAAACGCCGGGTCAGAAAAGACCCAGTCCCTAGGAAGTCTATCTCCCTCAATGTTAAGTTTTTAAAAAGCATTAGGCTGACATGCATTAGTCTTCTTACATTTTCTTTTGCAAAGAGCAAGTATAGAAAATGCTACTTAACAACCACTGAGGTTTCCTCAGTTAACTGGAACTGAGGTGCAGGACAGACATCACAGAGCATTCCCCTGTTAACATGACTTGCCCTTTGCCCCTTTCTCACTGTTTTCTCACTTCTGTGCCAACGAAATAGTGCCCTTCAAACCTGCCTTTTTGTTGTTTGCATCCCCTTTTCTATCAGTGCGTGTGTTTGAGTTTTAGCTTAAAATGTGTAAGGCCAGTGCTTTCTAGCAAATTTTACAATGGAAAGCTTCAACTGCTGAATATATATATATATATATATATATATATATTTTAAATGCCTCCTCTTCTAGAGTCCAAACAGTTACAAACAAAGTCATTGTTCCTTCGGGAGTTTTGTAGCAAGGACATCAGCCACAATGTTCCATTTCCTGTAAGCCTCTCCTATTCTAAATGAGTGCACTGCCTCCTGTCTGGAACATGGCAAGCTCCTTTAAAAAAAAAAAATCTGTGGAAATATGTTAACATTAGTTGTTGATATGTTTTTAATGTGCAGGTAGTTGATACCTGGGATAGACGGAGTTTTCTTCTCATTTTGTGTCAGTGTATCAGTTATCTTATTTGCACACCCATTACCCAGGCTGCCTGTGCCCTACGGAAAATTCTCCTTCAGTGTCACTGTATCATGAAATGATCACTTGCCCCCTTAAAGGCAAAACTACACTCATATTAATACTTAATTTCCCCAATTCACTCATGCATCTATTTATCCCTTCACAAAACTGATCAAAATATCGTATCTACTAAGTGAAAAAGCGACTAAAAGATACGCAGGATACATCTGGATAAGACCTTCCACAGGGTGCTGACAGTCCTTTGAAGAATGCATAATTATCCTTGCCCCTCGCAGGCCGTTTCCTTTAGTGTCTTCCCGCTGCTCTTCCTGGGGCCGCCTTTGCCTCTGGACCTCTTTCTATGCTTATGCACAGTCAGCCTCCAGTGGAAATGCTTAGAGTGAACACATACCCATTCCTGGCTTCTCCCCCAGGCTGTACATGTTAGCTTTTAATTGGCAAGTCTTCCCCTATTCCTTCTGCACGTGTGAAGATTAAGAATGGAAATGACTGCTGAGGAGAAGGTGATACAGATTTCAAAACCACCAGTGCAGTGCCTGGAGCTACCAAGCCTCTCTCCTGTGGGTGAAGGATTATGTGGTTCTCCCTGAGCATCTGTGAGGAGAGAGATTAGTCCCAAGAATTTAGTGGCAGGAATTAATCAGAGCCCTTGAATAAAATCAGGCTGCATTTCCACTTCCCGCACTATTTTTTTTTTTTCAACCTGGTGAAAGCTTTTGAAAGTTAGTCAACGCAAACACGTCAGCTAACAGCTGCTGAAAAGGGGCTTCCCAGAGACGATTTGAGGTGAAGGAGAAATATCCACGCTTTGCTCTCATCTCCACGGCAGAGGGGAGTGGGGAGCCGCTGTGGGAATGCACTGCGAGCCAGACGGCCATTTGCTTGAGTTTACTGATCCACCAACATAGTGACATTGGTCGGCATCAGGAAAGTAGATGTCAGCAGAGAGAGACTCAACTTTGACATTCACCACTCTTGTCCTTGGTTAGCTGCAGGTGAAACCTGGGAGTTTTGACTCAGTAGGTCATATTTGTTTGAGTGCTTTCCATACAAGATGATTCATTCTTGGGTACCTTTTCGGAGCCAGTTTGTCCAGGCCACAACACGGTTTGAAGATACTCATGTCACTACAATGCATCTGTTTCACCTGGTTCAAACAGTGCTTTTGAGGCCTGGGTAACAGCAGTCCGCTGTCTATTTGCTGATGGACAGCTCCCCTGAGCAGAGTGAGGCTCAGTGGACCGTGTGGTAAGATGAAGTTAGTAGGAGTAACTAGTCGGGGTGTTGCTGAGAAACGTGCTACAGCCACGCTTCCCAGGCTGCCGTCCCAAGTTCCCTGCCTTCGATCCTTGAGCTCTGCACATCAGGTAGTTCCCAGCCAACTCTAATCCCCATGGTGTTTTCTTTCCCAGTTGTCACAGACGAGACCCTGAGCTTCATTCAGAAAAGCAGACGACTCCTGGTTGTCCTAAGCCCCAACTACGTGCTCCAGGGAACACAAGCCCTCCTGGAGCTCAAGGCTGGCCTAGAAAACATGGCCTCCCGGGGCAACATCAGCGTCATTTTAGTACAGTACAAAGCTGTGAAAGACATGAAGGTGAAAGAGCTGAAGAGGGCTAAGACGGTGCTCACGGTCATTAAATGGAAAGGGGAGAAGTCCAAGTATCCGCAGGGCAGGTTCTGGAAGCAGCTGCAGGTGGCCATGCCAGTGAAGAAGAGCCCCAGGTGGTCTAGCAGTGACAAGCAGGGCCTATCCTATTCATCCCTGAAAAACGTATGAAAGGGAAAACAAAGGAGTGAAAAGAACAAAGGGGCTCATGGAAGGAAGAACCCCCTTCTTCCATCCTAGGCTGGGGCTTCATAGATGGGAAAAAGAGTCCTGTCAAAGCCCCCTCATAGGAAAACATCCTAGGGACTGTACGGCTGGCAGTTCTGCTTCTCAGGCAATACTAAGGGGTAGAGTAATGTCCTCAACAGTCCGTCGCCAGTTCTAAAGCCATTATGATCTTTGCAAGGAAGGGTGTGTCTGTTGCACCCTCCATCTCTGTTCTTCCTGATTTTTTTAAATCTATTTTGTAAAAAAAAAAAAGAAAGAAAGAAAGAAAGAAAAGTTCTCACATTTACGGAGCTGCCTTGTGCAGTAAATTGAACCTCCCTTTAAAGATACGTTGCCTGCTGACAGAAGTATTCCCTGTTTCTCAGTAGGATTGTCCCTTCATTTTCTTTTGCCATCAGTCATCCATTAAACGCAGAATCAGGGCGGGCTAAATCTGGCTGTGCTGAGGATAATTCACTGCTTTGCTTGTGTGTCAGTCGAATGCACCACCTCAGCGAGCCTAACGGTCAAACCGCAGCCCTTCCCCATGACTGACTAAATGGCATATGTTGCTTTCCTGCTACTAAACTACATTTGCCCTTGTCTCAGGTAATGGATATCATATTTATAAACTTGAAAAAAAGTCACGGCTTTTGTCTTACTTACCCGAGTAATTTCTCAGCTGTCTGCATAGCAAGGCCTGCACTCCTCACTCCATCTCCCTACCCTGTTTTTATCCATCATTCCATCCGGATCTCATAGGTGGTGCCATACTTGGTGCAGTCTGAGAGGAAGCTTTTAATGGTGCTAATGGAGAGTGAGAAAAAGCCAAATGCTCTCAGGGCATTTTTTCACATGGGAAGAGAGCACAGAACAGGACGCTTGCAATTTGTCTTTTAAACCCAACTGTAGTAATGTGAAGGCCGGAAAAATGGTTAACCCTCACTCATTCATACCTCATCATTACGAAAGAGAAGTTGAGAGGTAGTGATTTCCCTTTTGGTATTACTATTCTAAAAGATCAGCTCCTTTCAATAATTTATTCTCCAGCACATGGAGTGCCTTATTCCAAACGAGTCACCCTGAAATTCACTGAGAGTGGAATGGTTTTGTCAGTTTTAAGCAGAATTTTACTATTCATCAGACTTGTAAAATTGAAAACTAGGGGCAGTGCTAAATTTAGATTTAGTGAGGCCAATTTTTATATCATGTCTAACGTGTGTGTATATATGTGTGTGTGTATATATACACATAGATGAAGTTAGTTCACATGAATTTTATGTGTCTATGTATATAGAAGTACCCAAAAATTACATGTATGTGTGTATATCCATCTGCCTATATATTGTGTGTAATTATTTTGGGCTATACATAATCACACACATATGTCTTTAAACAGCCATCGGTACAATATTAAAAGCCAGTAGAACTATAATTTCATTTCAGAATTATGTTTATAGCGTAATGATTTTGCATTGCTGTTTTCATTACTGTTCTGTTCGTGAAACCCTGGCTCTCTGTGTGTAGTTTTCAAAGTTCTTGCCTTCCCTAGATTAGCATGAACAACCTACTCTTCCTACAGTTGATTCAGGTTACAGGGGAAAACTCCTGTCTGTGGACCTCCCATTGTCACTTCTCGACAGCAAACAGTCATCTGAGTTTGGTTGATTTTCCATTTTATTCCCTGCAGACACACTTAGAATCTAATAAGTTATGTTCATCTCAGTGCTCAGCTATGTAGACTGTTGAATGATGAAGTAAAACAGATAATAGCTATAAATAAGTCTGAGTATCCTATGAAAGATAACTCATAATTTAAGGAAGGCTTTATCCAAGTTATGTTGATAATGTTAATAAGCAATTTTAAAATTATCTCTTACTCTTCAGTATTCATCAGTACTGAAGTCCATAGTAAATCATTGCTCTGTGTTAGAATTATTGATTATTTTAAATTGAGAAGAATTCCCTTCTGAATCCTTGACTTAAAACTATGATATATAGTCATTCTTGCATCTAACTTTTTAGAAGTGCTAATGCTTTTTCTTATTTCAAATAATTACCATTTCCACTCACACCCTTTAATCACAGTACCAGATGAAAGCTGGTTCCACACAAGCTTTGATTGTTATCTATGGCATGGGCTATAGGAATGGAAGGGCCAAGCTTCTCACCACAGGCCATTCTCTCTGTACTGTGTGTTTTCTGCACTGTTGGATTCTGTATTTAAAATATATCTTGTCTCTTACGAAAATAAAAAATCCTCCCATGGTTTTAGATTTACAATGAAAGGAACTCTGTGCCCAGGTTAACAAGGAACCATATTATGTAGAGTGTCTTCTCATACAGCCACATGTGACTTATTTAAATCTCTTTTGTACTTTAGATGAGTCCCTGTGATTCTAATAAAAAAAAAATACTGTCTCCTATGGGGAAACAAAAACATCACTTCATGTGTTAATTACTCATTTGTTTCCATAGGTATTAGTACTTTAAGACCATGTTTTTAATTTTATTCATAAACATTTGTATTTTCCATTTTCATTTGATTTGTATATTTACATATTTTTTACAATAAACCATTTATTTTCACCTTTGAATTTTATTTTGTGCATGTGTTTTTGTGTCCTTATCTTCATGTTTGGGGCTTGAGAAGTAAGTGTTAAAACAGTGATTATAATTATACAAAGAAGTTAAAGAAATTATAATAGTTAAATATTTATTGAGGAAAGGCTAAGAAAAATGAGAATTCATATCAAGGACATTTCTTACTCAGTTGAGTAAGAACATCGTTTAAATAAGATGGATAGTTTCATGCAATAGGATAGGGGTTTATGTGTATGGGTTGGGAGAGGCGGAAGCCACAGTTAATGATCATTTAAAACAAAGCAATTTATGTCTCTGGTTGCAGTTTCAAACTCTGCTAACGTACAGACAACTCTTACCAGTCACAAAAGGATGGAGCAAGGATCCATGGATCAAAGTCATAAGGAAGCAGGTTTCTGCTCAGTTAACAAACAACTGTCAGGCAGGGTTGAAGGACAACAGAATTCTCTACTGTGCATATACAGAATCTCCCATTACAGGAAATAGACATTCTATTACCTTTTGTATATGGATTTTTTTTTTGCATCAGATGAATGGTAACCAGTCTTGAGTTGTTTTACCCTTCAATGGTGACCCTACCAAAGACTCAGTTATGCCATTGCATTAGTGTCATCAATCTGCGTATCACTTGCTTAATTAAATTTCTCAAGACACTCAGACACTTCCTCTATCCAATTGTGTATATCACCAACTAGATCAATTATGCAAGGAAAATTTGAAACACGGTATGAATGGCATGGTCAGCAACTAGTCGTTTTTATTTCAGTGTTCCCTTGTAAAGAGTTTTTAAAAAATAAATTATGTGTTTATTTTCTATCCCTATGTGGGCGAGGTGGGGAGGGACAAATATGAGTGGAGGTTGGGGACAGCTCACAGGAGTCAGTTCTCATAGTCCTCCCAGGGATCACATTCAGAATGACGGGCACCTTTACCTTCCCACCCAACTTACTGGCCGTGATTTCTGTGTTTCTATCCAAATTATAAAGTAAACTGATATATTTATTGAGTTTTTCAATCAATTTTTGACACTAGCTTTGGAATATGAACTTAATAAATTCATGTCAGTCATAGGATTTAAGATTTCCATGCATTTAGTTTATAATAGCTTAAAATAAGAACAATTACTGTTAAAATAAAGTTGCTCCTTTAAAAAAATGTGAAAGAGGGACATAGCAAGAGAGGGGAGGTTCTTCTAGAAAAGTCCTAGCAGAGGAAAAAACACCAGGGTTGTAGTTTACTTGGAGATGAATGTGACTTCCAGGGCTATTACAACTTTTAAAGGTGTGAGTTTCCTTAAGTATTGTAGGGTTCTGGCTCAGAACCAAGACTAACCTAAAGAATCCCATTGCCCTATTACTAGACCTCATTCTTCTGAGTCCAATAGTACATCATCTTGTTCATTCTGACTCCAGACAAACTCTAGCATTAAAAATGACCACCCTCATCTTCAAATAGGAAGTTTTAAAAATCTTGGAGGTATTTTAAATATCACAAAAGGAAACTGCTTGTTTCTAAAATATGACACAAAGTTCTGAGCACTGAACAAGCCAGCCCCATCTGAAAAATAGATGTATTTTACTTTCATTCATGGTTATCCCATTGAAAGGAACACACTTTTCTCTAACAATCATTTTAATACTGTTACATATGTACTAGTAGGATTTGATTGCATAAGTTTTCAAAACTTGTTCAAATCTAGCCTTGTTGTGCTAAGGTTATTTGGTGTTTCTTGTAAGGCAGGTTAAGCATCACACATGCATTTTCTAATGTACTAAAGGAAATTTCATAAAATCTGAGTAGGGGGAAATGGGACAAGGAAGTTACCAAGATACACATGTACACATGTGCGCATCTGCATACACACATGTAGTCTTGAGACCCCAAAATGTAAATTTATCTTTCAACGTCAGAACCAAAAAAATTCTTTGAATTTTAAGTTAAGCACATTAAATTCACACATTGTAAAGAATGAGTCGTGGATAAGGATCCTGGCTCCCTCATTTCCATAGAGGTTATGATGTGCAAATTCCAGGGTCACCCTAGGCTCAAGAAAGGCAAATACAGCCTCAGTACTGGCTGGCATATGCTTTCAAAGTTGTTGGTACTAAGAGTCACATTGGTAAAATTTCTGCAACCACCAAGGCCCGTCTCTTAAACATTGTCTTGGGGCTTGTGGGTTGTCTAAGCCCCTGCATTTCACCGTGAGTTAAATACTGCATTAGTCTGAAGAGTTTTCCTTTGGGACCTGTCCATATCCCCTCAACAAACATTAGAATCGAATACTCTGCCAGAAGTCTTAATTAATTGATTGATTCTTAACCACTACAGTGATATTCAGCTCTCTAATTGACTTTCAGGCTACTTCTTACACACACACACACACACACACACACACACACACACACACGAGAAAGAAAGACCAAAAGAAAATTGAAGCAACAAAGATGAGAGGGTGGAGAGGAAGGAGCAAGGAAAGAAGGAAATATTAGTTTGTAAAGACCAATACTGTGTCTAAAATGTTACTTACCTACCTTGGCCTGACTGTAACTCAGGATGTGGGGAGGGGGTAATTCCCCAGGTACTGTGCCATCAAAGTTTCTGGAGAAATATGTTCATTGTTATACAAAATATTATTCTAGAAGACATTTATACAAGTTGAATTATTATTCACAGGAGTATGATAAGGGATGGGAGTTCTTGAAATCATGTCTTTTATAGAATAAGAGGAGATACCTGAAGTCACTTAATCCAGAGGTAAGAACAAAATACAGTAGCATCACCATAGTGCTGAGATACTTGGAACTTTTGAAGATATCTGATCTAAGACCACCAGATAAAACTTAAGGAAATGAAAATTTATTTATTTATTTATTTATTTATTATTACTATTTATTCACTTTGTATCTCGGCTGTGGCCCCCTCCCTCAGCCCCTCCCAATCCACCCTCCCTCCCTCTTCTCCCCTTATGCCCCTCCTCTAGTCCACTGATATTAGAGGTCTTCTCTCCCCTACTATTTAACCCTAGCCTATCAGGTCTCATCAGGATTGGCTATATCCTCTTTCTCTGTGGCCTGGCAAGCCCCCCCACCCCCAACCCAGAGGGAGGAAATGAAAATTCTAAAACGACATGATTTGCAAGCAGGGAGAAAGTCAACTGATTCTCAAAAACAGGTTTATTAATTTATATCCCCTTATTTTTTTAATAGAAGAAGACATCTTCGTTGAAGAACATCTTTAATGGAAGGAGTGTTGTATAGGGAGAGAGAATAAATTCAAGAGGCTCTTCTTTCTTTTCTTTTGTTCTCCCCTCCCCCGAAGACAGGGTTTCTTTGTGTAGCCTTGGCTGTCCTGGACTCACTTTGTAGACCAGGCTGGCCTTGAACTCACAGAGATCGGTCTGCCTCTGCCTCCCACCCGAGTGTTGGAATCATAGGTATAAGCCACCATGCCCGCTGAGGCTCCTCTTACTCTTACAAGGAACGATTCTTTCTGTATGTAAGGGTGGGTGAGAATACTTGACTCTTCACTGGGTAGATTTATTTAGCACCGTTACCCTGTTCTCGGAAGTTTGCTCATGCCCATCCTCTGTGGAATGGACAGTGACCAACTCGGACATTATTACCAGCTGCTATGCTATGTCTCCATTTCCCTGTAGATACGGTGGAAGCGGTGTTTGATTTCATTCAGCGGAGCCGAAGGATGATCGTTGTCCTGAGCCCAGACTATGTGACAGAAAAGAGCATCAGCATGCTGGAGTTCAAACTGGGTGTCATGTGCCAGAACTCCATTGCCACCAAGCTCATTGTGGTAGAGTACCGCCCTCTCGAGCAGCCCCACCCAGGCATCCTGCAGCTGAAGGAGTCTGTGTCTTTTGTTAGCTGGAAGGGAGAGAAGTCCAAACATTCTGGCTCCAAGTTCTGGAAGGCCTTGCGTTTGGCTCTTCCCCTGAGAAGTCTGAGTGCCAGCTCCGGCTGGAATGAGAGCTGTTCTTCTCAGTCTGACATCAGTCTGGATCACGTTCAGAGGAGAAGTCGTTTGAAAGAGCCCCCAGAACTCCAGAGCTCAGAGAGAGTGTCTGGAGCAGAGCCAGCACCGGGCACCATATCCAAGCACAGAGGAAAGCCCTCGGCAGCCTGTCGCTGCTGTGTCACCTACTGTGAAGGAGAAAGTCACCTCAGGAGCAAGAGCCGGGCAGAGATGCACACCCAACCCCAATGGGAAACACACCTCTGTAAGCCTGTTCTCCAAGAGTCCGAAAGTCAGTGGATACCAAACCGCACCAGACCTGAACCCACTCCCCAGATCTCAGCTCTTGCACTGCACCATTTTACAGATCTATCCAATAACAATGACTTTTATATCCTATAATCACTATGTGGAGGGCGGTGGCTGCTATTTCTACCAACTCTCTTTGGGTCACAAACCTTTGGGAATAACTGACATTTTTTTTTTATCATCTAATAGACGATCACATTTGTGTCCCCTTTATTGATTTTTTAAAAACTATTTATTTCTAGGAAACAAAAGACCTGAAGCACCCGTATCCAGTTATTGCCTCTAACGGCCTTGGAAGAGCACACTCTTCTCGGGCCCTAGAAGGTCAGTATGTAAGTAAGTGAAGTGTTTTTGGGTTTTGACACTCACAGAATATGTGTACCCAAGGGACCAGGGCTTTCACACTCACAGCTGTTTTTACTCAAGGGACCCTGCAGGGCTTTGACACTCAGAGAGTGTTTCTCCCCAGGGGACCAGGGTTTTGACAGAGGGTGTGTGTATGGTAGGGATGAGGAATTTGACACTCAAAGAGTGTGAGTACTCAAGGGAGTGACTTGAAAAGGAATGGGTTCCGGTGGACACTGTAGGACAGAGCTCAGCAGCAAACCTACAGCACACTTGGCCTCCAAGAACCAAATCGTCCTGTTAGGAATTCATGCTTCTCACAGCCTCCCTGTAAATAGTGTGCACTAAACTTCTTAATGTTGTCAGTCTCAATAAAGGTATTTTTTATGCCATGTCTTTTGTACTAACAGATTTTTAATGTCCTCTCCTCATTTTGCATTTTCTGCCATTGATACTCAAATCTAAAGGACATTCCATTTTGGGAAACTGAAATTTAGATTAGATAGGAAAGGTGTGGGGTCATTTTTGTTTTTGTTTTGTTTTACTTCTGACATGTATTGGAAATCTAAGAAAGTACTAAAGACAGTGATTTGACATTTAAGGAGAACTGGAGCTTATGTAAGGATTATTCTTTTTTGTTCAAATGATAGTAAAAACACTCAATATTGGCAAGGAACTGTAGGTAGAATTTGGTGCCTACCATCTTTGTTCACAATTCTGAAAATGAATGTTGAGTTCAAGTTTCTCCAAGGGTCAGAGAAAAAGGAAGAAATGGCCACCAACTTCATCCAACTCCAACATGAACAGACAAGTAGGGCCTTTCTGCAAACAGTCACATGACAATCAAAAGTACATGACACTTTGCTTTTAAGTCATGGACCTGTCAGGAGTCCTTGAGCTTACAGATCACTGAAGAGCACATAAGTGCTTACTTGGCTCTGTTTGCCACCGAACCAGCCTTTGCATGTATGACTGTCCAGTTTCTTTTGTGAGGTATAAAAATATTAATATTTGAATATATTTTCAATTATATCTTAGCTTAAATTTATAAAAAAAAATAAAGTCAAAGAGTCAAGACAAACAAAACAAAACACTCCCCCTCCAAAAAAAAAAAAAACCCTCATGCGTGAGATATATTCATCCCAAGGGTCACTATCATGTAATCTTAGGGCAAAAGTATCCAGCCAAAGAACATATGTTGAAATAAGGGCTCAAGTGCCACGGGAACCTCTGGCCTCGGATAATGCAATTTGTCTGTGAGAACATATAAGAAATGTGTATTCCCTCACCGGGCTGAAAACATCTGGCCTTCATAATAGGGCTGATGTGGGTGGATTCTCCAGCCCAGGAGACAGCAGTGTCTCTTCTTTCAGTTCTCTCTGTTTCTTGTTTACTATAAGAGTTACAGGCACAAATTCTGGGCTGTTTCTGAACAGAAGCAGATGTAAAACAGCAGTGGGCCACATCAGATGGGAGGAGTCACCTTCAGTACAGCAACCTTCTACTGCTACTGAACTTGTTCCAGAGCCAGCCTCTCAATCAAACACAGAGGCAGTGGTAGGGAGATAAAACACAAGTGAAAATTCTTCATTTTATCTGTTGAAATAGACACCTCCCCCAGCTAAATGTTACTCATGATGTAATATGTGCCCAGATGTGATGGTCAGCAGAAATGACTCAACACAACACAAAGTTCTCATTTCCTTGTGGCATCACTATTTGAAGAGATGTTCAAAGGCCTCAACTTAGCCTTCAGAAAATAGATAGCATACATGGCTTCAAAGAGAGAAGGCTCCTATCCAAATTAGTCTTATTTCTTATTAACAGACAAACTATTAACAGACAAATTGTAAAATATCATTGGAAAATTTGAGAGATTGGTTGTTTTTAATTTGTATTTATTTTATTCATTTTGTATCCCAGCTGTAGCCCCTTCCCTCATTCCCTTCCAACACCACCTTCCCTCCCTCATCTCCTCCCATGCACTTCTTCAAGTCCAGTGATAGTGGAGTTCCTCCTCCCCTTCCATCTGACCCTAGCCTATCAGGTCTCATCAGGACCAGCTGCATTGTCTTCCTCTGTGGCCTGGTAAGGCTGCTCCAACCTCAGGGGACAGTGATGAAAGAGCCAGCCACTGAGTTCATGGAAGAGACAGTCCCTGTTCCCATTACTAGGGAACCCACTTGGACGCTGAACTGCCATGGGTTACATCTGTGCAGAGGGTCTAGGTTATCTCAATGAATGGTCCTTGGTTGAAGTATCAGTCTCAGCAAAGACCCCTGTGTTCAAATTTTTGGGTTCTGTTGCTCTCCTTGTGGAGCACCTGTCCTCTCCAGCCTTACTATTTCCCACTTCTTTCATAAGAGTCCCTGTACTCTGCCCAGAGTTTGTTTGTGAACCCAGCATCTGCTTTGATACACTGCTGGGTAGAGTTTTTCAGAGGCCCTGTGTGGTAGGCTCCTGTCCTGTTCCCTGTTTTCTCCATCTTCTGATGTAGAGATTACTTTATGCATTATTATTTAAATATTTTTAAAAGTACTCTTTGAAATTTTCATATATGATGCTAGAGAGATAGATCACTGGTCAAGAGCCCTCACTGATCTTACAGAGGACCCAGGCTTGGCTCACAACACTTAGGTTGTATGTCACAACTCAGATTCTAAAGTATCCATTACTCTTTACTTCTGAGGACTCCAACACACATGAGATGCATATACATATACTTAGTACACACGCATACAAAATTTTTAAAAAACTATTTAAAAGACTAAGTAAATAAATAAGAGGAACATTTCATGTATTATGATCATATCCACCACTGGTATCCATTTGTCTTCACCAATTCTCCCTTGATCTTGACAAGTCCTCCTCCCAACTTCGGGCCTTAAGAAAACATCAATTCTGGCTAGCAGTATTTCTATGAATGTAGGGTCATCCACTGGAGCAGAGACTAGTACTGGTACCACAGCCACAAAGAAGGATGGTTCTCTTCAAACCCTGGGTACTCACCAGCTCCTCTGCTATTCATGCTAGAATTTGGTTGAATTTTGCAGGTAACCACAACTGCTATGAGTTGTGAGTCTAACAGATGTGTCATGTCTAAAGCAAAGCAGTTCACGCCAATCCTTCCCACTCTACAGCTCTTTTTTTTTTCTGCCTCCTCTTCCACAGTGTTTCCTAAGCCTTGTCAAGGGGATGAATAAGGTACCTTCTTCAGAATTGACCACTCATAATCACTTATTCTCATTACTTTTGCTAGTTATGAGTATCTGCATTGACTCCATCCCACTGTAAAGGGGAGTTTTTCTGACCAATGCTGAAAGCAGCACAGGTCCATTGTTATAAAAATAAATATTTACTTTGTTTGGCATCATGACCACCTAAGAACATAATAATAGCAAGTTCCGCTTAGGACCTATGCATCTCACCAGCCATGGGATTTGACCAGATTTTACATACTAGAAATGTATTAAATACCAGGCATTTAATACATCTCAAATCCAATCAGAAAGTAGTAGGCTGCCCCATAAGAATCCATGCTACTAATGTCCCAGTGAGTATATCTTTCCTGAGAGGTGGGTGTTGTATCATGCAGGGTTCAGTGTTGAATAAGACAATTGATATCTTTTCTCTCTAGCAGCCTGTAGTAGCACCTTCTGCCCCTGTGAAAGCTAAGCAGCAGGGAGAGGTTTCCTGGTAGGTATGGGATTTCTTTCACTAGGTCCTGTATACAAAGTATTTGAACTTATCTTCTTAAGAGCTAAAAATAAAACAAAGAACTAAAGGCGGAGGTATGGATATAAAACACAAGTTCTTTTAAACTGCTGTGTAATTTTGATACTCTCAAAATTAAATTTTGGTATTGATTTTCTTAGAAGAAGTTAAGTTAGGGTTGGCAACCTAAAGCCATATTTGGGGGCATTTGGCTATAGAAGAGTTTCTAAGATAATGACTTACATATTCAACATAGGAAGAAAGATTTAGAAATTAATGATATTATTCCTTGACCCATCAGGCCATGATCAAGTGATATCCAGTGTCATATATTTCAACGATAAAAATAATAAGAAAAATTTCTCACAGACCATGATTACCTATCATTGAAATGGCATAATTATTGCTCAAATAGACATACCATTACTTAAGAAATATCATCTATTTGGGACTATGAATTTAAAGCAAATCCAGTTTTCCTTCTCTCTTTTCTCTTGGACTATGATCTCCCTGAGCCTTGATGTTCTGTTATTTAAAATGGAAGTACTATTATTAATCTCACTGGACATTTTGAGCATTAAATGAAATGCCACAAAGTCAATGCATATGCAACACTGCTTTTTCATCTTCGTAAAATATCCCCATTCAACACAGAGCAAGAAACTATTATCGAGGGTAAGTGGCTTTTCCAATGGTGCTAAGTCAGTTAGTGATACACTTAGGCCTTGAATGTAGGCTTCTAACACACTTTCCAGTGCCAACTCTGAAACTATCCCTGGTAGATTCATGCAAAAGAACTTTTATTTCAAGCCTCCCAAGTGGAAGTATTTAATCACAACCATGCATATCACAAGTTAAAATCAAGCGCATTACAGTTCTCTACAGGAAAGCTATAGAATAGAATGAAGTGTGCATGCGTGTGTGTTGTGTTGTGTGTGTGTGCATGCGTGCATGCATGTGTATGTAGGGGCTCTATTAGAGCGGCTTTTAGGTTGTGGTCCAGGTAGTCCAGCAACGGCTGTCTCCCAATGGAAAGACCAATATTTGGTAGCTGTTCAATCCACAATACTGGATGTCTCAGCAGTTCCAATCTGTTGCTGAAATCCTAGAAGATTCTTAAAGAGTTGATGGTCTTTAGTCTACATTGGAATCTTAAAGAAAAGAGTTCAACTACCAATGGGAAAAAATTGTGTCAGCAATGTACAATGTAGATGAATTTGCCAGTGAGAGTGAGGGCAAGTAGGGAAAAGGCAAATGCTTCCTTCTTTGATATATTTTTATGTAGACTGCCACTAGAAGGTGTGGCCCAGATTTAGTGTGGGTTTTTCTACTTCAAATGATCTAATTAGGAAGATCGCTTACTGGCCTGCCTAGCTGCTTGGATTTTAGTTGATATTTGATGTAGTCAAGTGAACAACTAAGATTAAGCATCAGAAGAAAGTTCTACACACAGAGGCATGTATCCTATGGATCATCTAACCTTGTTGTATTGTGATGTTATTCAATGTTTTTACATATTTTAACTTTAAAAACTACAACTGTTGTTCTTTATACTCTAAATCATGCTATAAATTTCCACAAAGTAAATATAAAAATGTGCACATTAAAACTAAAACGTAATTTCTTGAAGCTGTGATGCACACTGTGAGTTCCAGCACGGGAGTGACCACCTCCTCCAACTAGCAAAACCTCCAGTAATAATATATTTGCTTTTATGTAGGTGATTTGAAGTGGTTGGATAAAATGAAATTCCAATTAAGAAATAACCTGGGTTAATTCTTATTAATTATTATACAGTCTATAACCCCTGTGATAATGTTTGCAAACTTTGATGTTTCTCAGAGTCCCTTTGGGGACACCTCTACACTGAAGATGTGAAAGCGGCTTCTTCACTACAGTCTCTCTCTCATAAGTTGGGGGTTACTGTGTAGGAATTTGCCTTATTAGCGTGTACTCTTGGTAATTTGTGCATGGTAGGTATCCTGCAAATCACTCTGGGAAGATAAATATCTACAATGCCCTTTAACACTTTTCATGTTTCCTATAGTGTTGTTCAGACTTTAAGTGGAAAAGATTCAACTTGCCTGAAGTTTGACAAGCTGTATTCTTTGACTCATTCCTATCGGCGCAAAACATGCAGATGCACATTTCCTCCTGCTACCATGACGAACTAAATGAGCTTCATTAAGATGGGCAGAGTGCCACTTTTAACTTCTCGGGTGATTCTGATGCGCAAATTGTTTAAGAACCATTAATTTTTACCTCTCTTTTACCCTTATAGGCTCTGATTTTCTCCAGCCAAGGAGGACCACAAATCATCCTTTAACAAAGGGTTTGCAGGCAATAGCTGAAAATGAAGGGCCTGTTTAACCCCTGGAATTGTCTCAGCACAAGCAAACAATTGACTAGAGTGGTTGGTAGAGTGTATTTATAACCTATGTTCCAGCAGCCATCTTCTCTATTAGAGTAAGATGAGTGATGCTGGGCTAATATTTCAGTAACTTCCCATCACCCATCTTAATTTTGCTGATGCTAAAGGTCCAGCTGAAGGGCTGGCAGTTTTGTGTCCTTGCCATGTGAAATGTGTAGCTTGCAGTTGTCCTATACTTGGGCTTAAACTGACACTCCTTATTTTCTTTCCCTTATATTTTATTAGCTAGAAGTATTTCCAGTGTTCTTGATACAGTCATAAAGAAGGCCACAAAATATATTCTAGTGCCACTGAGAAGGAAAAATTACATTGAACTTTATGAACACGTGGCATTGTCTTCTTCTACAAATGAGATGAAGATGAGATAATTAGGTAGGCCAATGAAGCAAGGAAGGACCTTCAGTCTTCTTTTTGTTACTTCATGTAATAAAACAAACGAAAGACTGTGATGCTCTCATCCAACCTCAGTGTGTCAAGATATCAAGATGAAGCCCCACACAGAAAAGAATAAAGCTTGCAATAAGCTCCCCATATATGAAAGTTGTTGACATACTGCCTTGTAATAATTACACTTTCTGATCAAGAGGAAGCATGTTTTAAAAGTTGGAAGTTGCCATATTTGGTTGCTTTCCATTTAGTGGCTTTAGTTAGTACTCTAAGAATGTGATGCTCAAACTGTCTCTAAATGAGCCATTTCATTTTGGAAATTCAGGGAGCCTCAGAAGAATTGAAGGCATTTAGAACACAGCAGAGCATGTAACACGGTCATTAGGAAGCATCATTGATCCATTTATTTGAAGAGTTAAACAGGGAGCTCAAACCGAACATGCTGAAATGCAGATGAAGGAGGAGACCAGTACCTATGTGGGTGTCATGGAGTCTGGGACAATTGTCCTTGCGTTTTCTCTCTTTCTGATTGAATTCCATTGCCATGAAGTATTTGAATTTTTTTATATGACTTTTCTAATGTATACAGTATTATTTGGTAATAATTAAAAGCTTTCTTTAGTTTGGCAAAGATTAATATTTCAGATTCCTGATACATGAGAACAAGCTAAAGTATTGAACAAAGAAGAATTTTGTTTCTTGGTATCATGAGGAAATTACTCACCATTCAGAATTCTTCTAAGAATAGTTCACATGGTTTTGCCTTGAATATTTCAACATTTAAGCATTCTAAAATGTAAGGAATTAGTTTCTGGAAGGTTTGCATGGATGGAAAGGTGAAAGTTTGCTAACAATGTCTGCTAGCAGATAAGGAGCTGTACTTCTCTGTCCCTGAATGATGCTTATTCTAACACTCCCTCCACCAGAGGATAAAGCAACTTTAAACTATGTGTAGTGGATCATTCCTCCAGACCCAATACCCTGGACACAAAAGCAAAAGGTTCATACGTTGTAGACCATTCCGTGTGACAGAAGGAATTCTAGGCAAGCCTAGGATATATATTGAGACTAACCCCTCCAAAACGGAGGAATAAAACAACACCTGATTTTCATTTATTTAACTCACTGATTTATTTTAAATTGTGACAGCTGGGTCACAGGCTTACTGTATTCCAAATCCAGGGGCAAGTCTGCCGGAGCAAGAATTGAATGTAGTTCTTTGAGGCCAGTTGCACGTACTTGTGGTGTGCCACAGACAACCAAATCTCCTTCAAATGACTTAGCTCTTTGATCTTGCTAAGGATGACCAGCTGCTTTAAGGACCTTGAAAAGTGCTTGAACAGGAGTCAATGAAAATTCAGTAGTGATATCTTGTATATAAGAAATGAAAGGATAAAACAAATACTAACAGTATAGACAATGTTCTTCATCCTTAAACTAAAATTTGGAACTCATAGCCAAATGCTGGAACTGGCTTATTTGTTCAAAGGATAAAGAAATTTTTTATCCTTTCTGGTTCTTTACTTTCATATTGTTTGCATTCTGATTATGAGGTAATGATAAATGAACAATAAAAAACATAAAATTACAGAAGTAAATAGAGTTGGATAACCAAAGAAGACAATAGTCTTAGTGTTTATTATTTTCATATGCTCAGTCCCCTAAAGCAGGGAAGAGTACGTTAAAACCAGCCACTTGGTTACTGGCAAATTTTATTAAATAACACCTAAGAAGAAACTGAAGAAAACGCTGAGGACAATCAAGCCCTATTTCCCTATTTCTAAGTACCAGGATCAAGGAAAACATATGTAAAATGCCCGTGGTATCCACTAAAGTAAGATGTTGGGTGACTTTCAGGGATCATGGAATAAAGTTAGACAGTCATTACCATTGTAAGTTTCATATTGAATAAAATATTACTTTGGAGTCAGGACATATGCTTTGGGATTCCAATTATTATAGTGACTGTGCATTTCACTCGCACATGTTGGCTCTCAAATTCTCACTTTCTTCATGTTAAGGGGAAATAATATCTACCTCATTGAATTGTTGTAAGGGTAAAATTATACAATAAATGTGGACTTCTGAAATCTGTAATTACACACGTGGTGGTGGTATTGTTTTGTCGTCGTCATTGTCATCCTCACCACCACCACCACCGTCATCATCACCAGTGTTTCATCGTAATAGGAAGCTGAAGTAAATGAAGATCACTAGAGGCACTTTCCAGAACACGTGGTCCAGCTATAATCTTTTATATAAGAGACTAGGGGAGTAGAAAATCTAGGTACTTATTACTCCAAGCACTAAGACCACAAAAGTAATATCTGAAAAGTAGCAAGTAGGACAATAATTATGTTTTGTGTTTCTTTAATTATTTTTAACGTTTAATTTTTTTTAAATTTATTACAATTTGTTCACTTCATATCTCAGCTGTACCCCTTCCCCCGGACCCTCCCAATCCAGCCCTCCCTCCCTCTTCTTCTCCTATGCCCCTTCCCCAGTCCACTGATAGGGGAGGTCCTCCTCCCATTCCATCTGAGCCTAACCTCATCAGGACTGGCTGCATTGTCTTCCTCTGTGGCCTGGTAAGGCTGCTCTTCCCTCAGGGTGAAGTGATCTAAGAGCCAGCCACAGAGTTCATGTCAGAGACAGTCCCTGTTCCCCTTAGTAGGGAACCCACTTGGACACTGAGCTGCCATGGGCTACATCTGTGCATGGGGTTCTAGGATATCTCCATGCATGGCCCTTGATTGGAGTATCACTCTCAGAAAAGGCCCCCGGGCCGAATTTTTTGGTTCTGTATTAAAGAAATTACACTGTAGACACTTAAAACAACGACTATTTATTGCATTACACTTTTGTCAGAAATGTGGGAAATCCTTGACTGTCTGACTCTCCGTCAGCATCCCAGATGAACAAATAAACCATCTGCCAAATCTGTGGTTATTTGAGGCACAAATGGTGCTCAAGGACCCACTCCCAAATACAGTCACATAGAACTTAGTGGGAAACTCTTGTGCCATCTGCTCAACCTCAAAGGAGCTTCCACAATTAGGATGTTTATATGTCTTCATCACACATCAATAGGATTCTCCTAGAATAAGTGGGCTGGAGCAGCAAGCCAAGGGGAAGCCAGCATGCCCTCCGTGACTGGTTCTGCCAAGGGACTATATTTCAGCAGCTGGTAATTGTTCTATGTGTTAGAAAAGAGCTTAAATGTGGGAGAACCTAAAAGAGAAAGATTTTTCTCCTTTGTGGTCCTACATGACTCCTCTCTATCTCTCCTTTTCTCTCTTCCCCTCTGTTTCCATGTCTTTCTGTCTCTCTGTCTTTGTCTCTTCCTGTATCTGACCCCATATGCCTGTTATTCTACTCTCTCTCTCTCTCTCTCTCTCTCTCTCTCTCTCTCGTGTGTGTGTGTGTGTGTGTGTGTGTCTGTGTCCTAACTCCTACTTCCTTATCTCCTAATTAAGAAACAGGAAACATATGGGCTGTAGAAACTAAGCCTGAATGATATGAATGGAACTGATAAGCCAAATTTTTGTCTGGAATTCAAGCGCTAAAGTATAACTTTTATTCTAGACTCACTTATATTGAAAATGGGTATTTATTAAAAAAATCAGTCACTAAGAAAGAAAATGAGCATGTAATTGCTTTCTTTCATGACCCTCAGGACTTCATCATAGTTGGGAATAGGAGTTCTCAAAATGAGGAATTGAAACAAAAATTAGTTGGCTACCATAGTTCTAGTTCATTGAGTAATAGTAAAACCATCCCCTCCCCTTTCACATATACACTGTCACTAGCACTTGACTCTTATCAATATGGGAAAACCTTAAACGGAGTGAGGGGTCTTCTCTGATGTGAGTCACAGATAAGCCTTCCTTGTGGATTCCTGCTCTTTATAACATGGGCTTCTCACTTGCAAAGCTTAGCGGTTGTGTTCTGTCACCTCCTGAAACCACTAGCTCTAAGCAAAAGCATTGAATTGTCTGAGACATATTCATAGATCAACTCTGGGGCTGTGATTTTTCTGCTTCATTTTACATTTCAGGGTCTGAGGGGCCTGGTTTATTAAATTTGATTAGGTGGAAGATCCCTTTCTCCTCTTAACAGTGTCACCTTGCTAATGTCTTGTGCATAGAAATCCCGAGCAACTTCTCTGCTGTGATATCTATTCCACACATGTCATGACACATAACTGCCAAAGCCAGACTTTGAAATCACATAGTGTATAGGTAGCAGCATCCCCAGGGTTGGGCATTCTAGGTTCAGGTCATATCCGTAAATGTTTTCCTGGGAGGCTTTGAGGCGAGAAAAACTGTGTAATCAAGGTAATTCAAGCCTAATGCTCTATGAGGTGGAACAGAAAAGGACATTTGTTCAGGTGTCAAGACTCATCCTGGTGATTAGATAGCTAAAGAGTTCACAGAGCTGCTCTTAAAAGGTAGTCACTGCAACGTCATTGCATGCCCCAAAAGTAACTTAAAATCTTCCTTCCTATCCCTTCCAAAAAATGTAAAGAGTTTAAGGTATGTAACACTGTTTATTACACTCTTAAAGCATGCCACATGCTTGTATGGTCATACTTATCCGCATTTCTAACTAATGGCTTGGAGTGTCTGCCTCATACAATGACTTCTTCCTCATACAACGGCTCTTAGAATGCTTGAGGTTCAGTTCAAAGACTACCAAATCTGTGATTTCCCCTGTAGGCAAGCAAGAGGTTCTTCCTTACACATGTATAATTCACAATACTTTTGACATTGAAATATAAACTTTCCAATGTCAACTTTGCCTGCTGTCTCCTAGTTCCATTGAGAAGACATTATATTGGATCTCTAATTTGAGCACTTAGCATGGTTACAAGCATATAAAATTTTTCCACTAATGTTCCTGTGACTTATACACCATGACAATTATCACTGAGAGCAAAATAAAAGAGCCTTGCTTCTTTCTTCCACTTCCCTTTCATTACAGATGCAGTGCCCTATCAAAGGCACTGCTTCAGGCTTTTGTTCATCATGGTGTGAAATGAATCCCAATACTGGAATCCTGTGGCTTCCAATATCATACCTACTACCAATAAATTCTGTCCTTGGTGTAACTTGAGGACAGATGATCCGTGGCCGAGCAGAGTAGAAAGGGGTCCAGGTGTGCCAGGTTTGGCCTGGGTGCCTCCTCACATTAGGATGTCCGGCCTACTCCTTTTCATCTGCAGTAACAGCTGATGCAGGGATGAGTGTCAGGCTCATCAGCAGATGTTCTGCTTCTGATCTTGCTATTAAATAGCTCAAATGATAGGGCACTGAGTTGTAATAAGTACTTTCTACCTACAGTGTATCAGAGAGCTTCTCGAGTTAATGACTTGAAGCCACAATAGTTAAACCTGTCTGTTATTTCAAAGTCCAGATTGTGTTGGCAATGTGAAATAGAGTACCTTGTTGGTGTAGGTCAGGAGAAAATGAAGAGTTCATTCTACACACCTTGCATCATCTGGCCCTCTGTGGGCATAAAACTCCTCTCACTCCGTTTTATAGCCTCTCTCCACACTTACAGCAAGTGCTGAGGTCTGCAGATTTCTCATTTTCTCAATGACCTTGTAGCTCTTCCTCAACTTGGCCACAAATCCACCACAGAATTAAGAGTTCTGCCCTGGCACTTCAGACTAACAGTGAATCCATTTTGGTTTGTTTTATTTTGCATTGGGAGTGCTGCATTCTCTAGCCTCAGCCCTTTGTCAGAAACGGATTTTCTTCTGTGTTCATATATGCACCTAATTTTACAATTCAACTAAATAATACATGATATGTTAAATTCTTGTGTATCAGTGTGAACATATTCAAGCTGCTATTATGATCTGGGAAAACCTTCTATTCATCTCATATGTCAATCTTCAAAGTGATTTTCAAATGGCATTTTGACATTACCAGCAGAAACTGTTTTCTTCTGTTTAATCTTACACAGTATTCTTATGGATTTACGCTAACTCATTCATTCAACAGCATTAACTGGGGCTGTTATGAAAAGAAAGAACATAAATGAAGAAAACAAGACAACTTCCTTTTTCTACTTAAAGTTATATTCTAGTGGCAAGAGTTTAAGAACATCAGAAGGAAAGGGGATAATAGAGAGGGCTGGGAAAATGATTTGGTGGGCAAAGTGCTTGCCAAACAGGAAGCAGGAACTGAGTTTCACATCCCCAGAACCCATATAAGGCTGGCTGTGACAGCATATGCCTGTGCTCCTAGTATTCCTTGAATAAGATTGGAGGTAGAGATAGGAAACTCCTCAGAAGCTCAGAGGCCAGATAGTGTAGGCTAGCACAAATGAGCCTGTCTCAAATAAGGTGAAGATGGCGGTGGACACCCAAGGTTCCCACTGACATCCGCATGCATGCTGGGTCACACAAATATACAAGCACATACTCATACACATGAATATACAAAGACACATATCCTATACATACAAACACACACAATGATGTTTTTTTAACTTTTATTAATTACACTTTATTCACTTTGTATCCCCCCATAAACCCCTCTCTCCTCCCCTCCTAATCCTACCTTCCCTCCCCCTTCTTCACGCATGCCCCTCCCCAAGTCCACTGATAGGGGAGGTCCTCCTTTTCTTCCTTATGATTCTAGTCTATCAGATCTCATCAGGAGTGGCTGCATTGTCATCTTCTGTGGTCTGGTAAGGCTGTTCCCCCGAAAGGCGTCAACATACAGGATATGTCACATAATAGAAGCACATGAATCAATCACACGGGATGGAGTAACTAGGACAGAACTTGTTATTTTAAATAGTGTCCATGGATGGTTGCTCTAAAAAGACATCTTTTGAATGGAAACATGAATGAGATGAGAGAATGGGCAGATTTAATAGTCAGTGTAAAACTCCTAAGATATCAAAAGAGAGAGTGAAGGGCCCTGTGTTTAGAATACAAAAGTCAAGTGAAAAAAAATACACCACGAAGCTTATATCCTGGGAAGATTTACCCTTAATAAACCCTTGATAGAACATTGTAATGGTGCTTTCTTCGTTCGTAATAGAAAATGTATCATTCATAGCCTCAGCAGCAGGAAATACAAAATGTACTGAAACTGGAAATTTTAAGGCTAGCTTAAAGCAGGCTTGGTGGTACAAACCTTTAGTCCCAGCATGTTGGATGGTCTGTGAATTTAAGGTCAGCCTGTTTTACAAAGTGATTTCCAGGCCAGCTAGAAATACATAGTGAGACCTTGTATTTTCATTGGGTTCTATTGCTGTGAGGAGACACAATGACCACAGCAATTCTTATAAAGGAAAGCATTTAACTGAGGCTGGCTTACAGTTCATTCTCCTCATAGCAGGAAAGCTAGGTAGCACACAGGCAGACATAGTATTGGAGAGGTAGGTAAGAGTTTTTCATCTGGATTGGCAGGCAGCAGGAAGAACAAGTGACATCGGGCCTGGCTTGAGCTTTGAAAATCTCAAAGCCCACTTCCGGTAATACACTTCCTCTAATAAGGCCACACCTCGTAAAAGTATCACTCCCTGTGAATCCATGGGAGCCATTTTTATTCAACCACCACACCTTGTTTTAAGACAAAGTGAAAAAAAAAGAAAGAAAAAACAAAGAAAGAAGGAAGGAAGAAGTGAGGGAAAGGACAATTCATTAAATTTTCTATTTTCAGATATGTGGAAAAATTTAGGAAAGCTGATATGTGATAGTATGGTAACTAGTACTTGTGACAGCAGAAAGGGGCCACATGATCAGACTTAGAGTGTTAAGGGGCAGCAGTAGTTAAGGAGCTCAAGGAGCTGGGAAGTAGCAGGTGCAGCTTTCAGTAGAGGGGCATTGTCAGCACTAGTTTATGGGTTGAAACAAGGAGAATATCTGGACCTCACTCTTTTTCTGCCTACCAATCCCCAGAAAAGGACTATCCTTGATGAATTCCAAGAGATCTAGAGACCAAGGAGTCCTATAAAATAATTCAGCTTCCCAGGGAATAAATAAAGAATAACAAAAAGGTTTGGGGTACATTTGAGACCTCTTGGATGGATCGAAGCAGAAGAACATGTTGTTCTTTATATGTTAGCAAGATGGTTCCTTCTGTTTTGTGGACAACAAAGTTAAAGAAAAAATCATGGAATTGGGAGGCTGCTTTGGGAAGTAGGATGTGGAGATGTGGGTCACATGTAAGCAGTGGAGTAGTGAGGGACCCCTGAAAACTGTAGTTGTGAATGTCAAACCGATGTGCTCTTCTGACAGATGAGACAGTGAGAGCAGGAGAGGAACCAGGATTAAGCCATGCTTTTGGTCTGAGCAAGAAGAAAGACTAACAGTGTTGGTGGGGCAGAGGCTTTGGGAAGTTGGGGCTTTGTTGCTGTTCTTAGCTTTGTTTGCTTTTAGAGTCTAAGATGCTCTCAGATTTTAAAGTGAGGATGCTCAGGAGACAGTTATACAAACATGCCATTTAATAGAAAGGTTGCAAAAGGATATATTCATATTTAATTCATCAGAAATTACCAGAAAACCATTAATTAAAATGCTCAAGGGGAAGGACTAAAGCATTAAAGTTATGTGAAATGAGGATAATAAGAAAATTCTAACAAGAGTCCAGAAGAAGAGCCTTAAGGAATGGAGAGCCCTGGAAGTAAACAAAGTGAAGGGAATGCTCAATATGTCAGATGCAGGGTCTAGATCAAGATAAGATCTCTGCTGAGATTTGACCACTGGTTTGATCATTAGAAACTCTATTGGCAAAATTGACAAAAAGAGTTTTGTGGAGTGATGGGAGCAAATTCCCAGAGGGAGTGTATTAAAGAAAGTAGAGAAATAATTCAGCTTTAAGCAATTTGGAGCTTTCTGGGTGAAAAGGGAACAGAAAAGTTAAGTGTTTCGAGGCACAAAAGGGCATCTAGAAATATTTTGCCATTTCTTTATATTTCTGAGAACAAGGATACTCCATTGCTGAACTGCAATCTGAATTTGTTATGGAAACATTTACCATACCCATTTACTTTCCTTTAAAGTTGCATAAAGGTAGAAAGACAGAAGGAAAGGGGATAATTAAAGGTGCAGGATCAGGAAAAGAAGATTGATGAGAAAATAATCTAGACTGAGCAGAACCCCATGTACAAGTTGGGAGAGTGTCATTAATTACCACACAGTTGAAAGGAGTGGGAGTCATGCTGGAAGATGAGTAAACATTATGCTGGACATTTGAGGGCAAAACTTCTAGGTTTTTCTGATGACCTCTAAATTTTAAAACAGAGTAATCAATGAAGCATGGGAGCAAGAGAGAAAGGGTTGTTTGATGGCCTTTAGATTCTAGACAGAAGAACCACTTAAGAGAGAGTCATTTTAAAAAGTCAGAGAGTCAATATCTCAGAGTAATTTGACAAGATATGGAAAGATCGATAAGATTCTATGTGAGAATTTTGGTCATGGAATTTTTAGGAGCAGTCAATGTAGCTATTTGTCTCTGTTAATTGTGTTGTGCATGTCTGGAAGGTGAGAAGATGAGGAGTGAATTACAAAGTGGAGGCTGAGATTTTATGACAAATTATAATTGTGTTCATTGGCCATGGGATTTAAGCCACATCAATATTGAAGCTAGTGGATATATTTAGGAATAGAGAAACGTTATAAGAACAAGCCAATGATCATGTTAAGGGAAATTGAATGTTGAAGTTGTGTAGATTGAGAGCAATGTCAGAAAAAAATGAAGTCCAGAATGTGTGTGAATTATAGTGCTTAGTTTCATGTGTGAATACTAATTAAATCACTTTGCTTGATCCCAGCAGCAATATCATGGGGGATTGGGACATACTGGGGAAAGTAGAGTCCTATAAGGAGCAGATTTTAATATTTTAGGGCTGACTGCAGAACAGTTAATGAAATAAGGATATAGCATGATGGATTATGGGATTAGTTACAATATTTTCTAAACAAAAAACATAATGAGACTGTGCATCTGCAGTGGAGAAAGTTAAAGACTTGTGAGTTCCATGTGTAGTTTGGGGTTATCTCATGAGCCAATGCAAGGCTAGTGCTCAAGAGAAGAATGAGGCTTATTTCTTCCTCACTTGCATTGAATGACTGATTTTCATAACCTTGCAATAGTTCCTTAAATTGTAATTGTTGCTTCCTTGTTAAGGCCTCCATGCCATCCAATGTCACACACAAAAGACACTTCACAAACCATCTTGATATAAAAATCAAACTCTTTTAACTTATTATTGAATATTAGCAATTCCATTTCACTCAAATTCTGCACACATATGCTTAAATGCTTATCTTGAGGTCCTAGTTCCTTGATTGCCCTACCCATGCAGGAGGGCTACTGCCTAGAGAGTCATGAAACTTTACCACAAAACAACAAGCTTTCACTTCTCCAAGTTATCATTGTCCCAGTCATCTACAAGTATGGAGGTTACTCTTTGCATCTACTGCTCACTGCTTGTTTATCATATACACTTCTGCTCAGCAATTGATGGTAAACAAAATCTTCACATTCTTGACAAAGCATAATAACAGGGTTTCATAATCCAATGCCCACTGCCCTGTTTCACAATAATAACAATCTAAATTTTTAGGGAATCCGGGGTTTTCAGTTCTTAATCCTGGTTTGTTGGGTACATGAGACCCAGCAGACAGCAGGCTTACGATCATGCTGTAAGTAGCGTGTTTCTAGCCTCACTAATTAGTCCACAGAAGGCGAGTCATCTCAACTCTTCCAAAGAAATTCTGTTGTATCTACTTTTGTAGAGTATGGAAAGAAAATCATATTTTCATGAGGTTTCTGGGATAATAGATACTGCTAAGTCATTCTTCACTGTCAATCAAGGCACCATCTACATTAAGGCAACACTGGAAAAAAAAGAGCATAAAGAGGATGTCTTGAAATATGTTGTTGAGCCTCTTCTTTAAGCACTATCAAAAACAACTTTTGTCTTTGGCACTTTTAATCACATATATCAGTAAATATGTGTGTGTGTGTGTGTGTGTGTGTGTGTGTGTGTGTATGTGCGTGCATGTGTGTGTTTTTCCGGAAAGCCATCAGAATGGGTATCTTGTATTTATAGAAAATTGATCATAATTAACATAAGAATTTTCATTATTGTGAGTCAGAAGTCCAGAGCCAATTAATCAAAACCCCAGATCTAAAGAGTTTTGACCTTGTAGGACCCATTTATAAAAACATTAAGTGTCTTTGATAGTGGGAAGAAAAGACCTTGTCTAGGGGTGTCCTCCTCTGCTCTAACCCTCTCTTTATGCCTCTCATGTGATGGATAACAGCAGTAGGGCCATTAATGTAGAGATAATTAACCAAAGATAATTAAAGGGAAATGATTCTTTCTTTTGAAAGCTATGCAAAGTCTACAATTAAAGATTCATTCAGTTATGACGAGGCCCACATTCAACACAAGTCACACAGTCTTAAAACAAAACCTGCCCTTGAAAGAAACAGAGCAAAGTTTAAAAATCAAAACATGTCAAATGATTTCTACTTCTTATTACATTGAATCAAGCCACATGCCCTGAGGAAGAGCTTTCAGTGTGTTTCATTCAGGAATTTCAAGCTTTTATTCAAAACTATGAGTAGATTAATTAATTAATGATCATTAATATAGAAACAACCCAGAATAGATCAGTAAAAAGCTACAAAGAGACACAGAGAACATTTCTCTAAATGCATTTTGATGTACTTTGGAACTTTGAAAAACAGATCAAAGGCATATCCTTCTAGTTGATTTGGGGAAACATATTATCTTTTGAAGAATTCAGAGAAGAAAGAAAAGAGATGCAGGCATCCTTCACTTGTGGAGAGTGACAGAGTCAGACCTACAGCCTGCCTATAACCGGTGACATCATTGATCTGCCAAAACTAGGCTAGATATTTTGTTCAGAGAACTGTGTAATTGTATGAAACAGGTCACAGGGATTAGCCAAGTTCAATTCAAGGCAGGGTAGTAACCCATCCCTAAGAGCATGTGTGGTTGCTTACACAGCTCAGTGTTCATGTGGGTTCTTTAGCAACTGGGGCAGAGACTGTCACTGACACGGATGCAGTTGCCTGCTGTTGAATCACTTTCCCCTAGTAGGGCAGCTGTGTCTGGCCTCAGTGGAAGAGAATGCTCTTAGTCCTGGTGTACTGTGAAGTGAAGGGGACACAGGGCACTTGGGAGGGAAAAACACTCTTTTCGATGAGAAGAAGGGAAGAGGGAAATGGAAGAAGAGGGTGGGAGGGTGGGACTTGGAGGAGAGGAGGGAAGGAGCTGCAATTGGTATGTAAAGTGAATAAATGCATTTTAAAAATAAATAAATAAAAATAAAATTTATGTTATATGTAAGGTTTCGTACATCTTAACTAAAATATAATCACATCATTTCACCCCTTCCATTTTCTCCCTCCAGGTTTTCATAAATCCTTTTCCTCTAAATGCTTTCATGTACTACAAAGTCTCAAATTGATAAGCTCTTTTTCTTTATTTTTTTTGTTACATACATACATATATGTGTGTATGTTTGTATGTGTGTATGCATGTGTAATTAATCACAAATATAAGTAGAACTTGCTGAGTCCATTTTTGTTTGTGTGTATACGGCCTCATCCCTGGGAGAGGCCAGTCTCCCCTCTCGATGAAATCATTGGTTTTATTAGTTACCGTAGTTCCTCGTTTAGAGACGGAACCTTCCTGTGAGACATCTCCCTTCCTTCCACATTAGCGTACCTATTGATGATGCCATTGTTCCAATCTTGTTCACGCGGCGTTTTCTACAGGAGACTGCTTTAGAGTAGAAGTTCTGCTTTTCTGGATCTTTAATCTTTCCATACCTTCTTTATCAATGTTCCTTGAACCATAGGTGAGTAAGACGTAAATTGTATCCCTTGGCCGTGGGCTCTCTACAATCTACTGATCACTGCATTGTATCCAGTTGTGGTTTTCTGTGATGGTCTTTTTTAAAAAAAAATTTATTTTTATTAATTACCATTTATTCACTTTGTATCACATCTGTAGCCCTCTCCCTCATCCCCTCCTAATCCCATCCTCCCTCCCTCACCTTCCCCCATGTCCCTCCCCCAGTCCACTGATAGGAGAGGTCCTCCTCCCCTTTCCTTTTTTTTTAAATTTAATTTTATTTTATTAATTACACTTTGTTCACTTTGTGTCCCCCATAAGCCTCTCCCTCCTCCCCTACGGGTCCCACCCTTTCTCCCCCTTCTTCACACATGCCTCTCCCTAAGTCCACTGATAGGGGAGGTCCTCCTCCCCTTTCTTCTGATCTTAGTCTACCAGATCTCATCAGGAGTGGCTGCATTGTCATCTTCTGTGGCCTGATAAGGCTGCTCCCCCCTCAGGGGGAGGTGATCAAAGAGCAGGCCAATCAGTTTATGTCAGAGGCAGTCCCTCTTCCCATTACTATGGAATCCACTTGGACACTAAACTGCCATGGGCTACTTCTGTCCAGGAGTTCTAGGTTATCTCCATGCCTGGTACTTGGTTGGAGTATGAGTCTCTGGGAAGATCCCTGTGTTCAAATTTTCTGGTCCTAATCCCATTCTCCCTCCCTCACCTCTCCCGTGCCCCTCCCCCAGGCCACTGATAGAAGAGGTCCTCCTTCCCTTTCCTCTGACCCTAGCCTATCAGGTCTCATCAGGACTGGCTGCATTGTCTTTTTTTTTGTTGTTGTAAAGGGAAGTTTCTTCTGTAAGTAGTGATAATGACACTTATCCATCAAACATGAGTCTCAAACCCACGTAAGTATATTTCGACTGCATGTATATGTGTTCATTATCTGGATACTTGGTGCTTACAGATGGCAGAAGAGGGTGTCAGGTCCCCTTGAACTACTGTTCCAGATAGTTGTGAGCTGCCATGTGGGTGCTGGGAACTGAACCTGGGTCCTCTACAAGAGCAACCAGGTGCTCTTATCCACTGAGCCATTTTGCCAGCTCCTTAACTAGTTATGTTTAAGAACAGGCTTCCTTTAAAAATGAATGCTCTCTTCCTACTCTTTTCTTTTTCTCTGACCTTGAAAGTTTATGTCATAAAATGTGTGGGGGTGGCTGTAGGGATTGACTGAAGGGAAGGAGATGAGATGTGGCAAGGTCCTCTATTCTCCTATCCTTCAAGCCATTAATCATCTCATGATGGCAAGAGACCAGAGAGCTGTCCTCAATTCATAAGTGAGAAAAATTCGAATAAGAAAAACAACTAACTTATTCAAAGATCAGACAATCATCAGAAGCTAGATAAATCTCCATCCAATGTCTAAATCCTCCCCACAAATCAGTCTGTCTCATAACACTGTGAACCAAATTGGTTCTTATGTTGTCTACATTTTGGCAATGATGACATATTGGGATGTTATAAAGAATGGCTTCACAATTACTAAGCCTTACTATTTTGCCATTACAGACTATAATAAGACTGCCTAAATTGTCTGGTAAGATAAAATATGGTTTTTGCTTGCTGTTATGGCAATAGCAATAAATCACATTCATATAGAATTTTACAGTTTCAAAATATTTCCAAATGTTATGTCTCCTTTTGTTTCCATTTTTATAACATCCTTTGAAGTAAGCAGAGACAATATTATTCTCACTGTTTTATAGTTGGAAAGTTGAGGGATAAATAAAAAGTTTACTCCAATAAAGTAAAGAGGTTGTATAAATTATTTATTCATTTAATCTTTCATAGGATTCCCTGCACTCTGCCCAAAGTTTGGCTATGAGTTTCAGCATCTGTTTCAATACCCTGCTTGGTAGAGTCTTTCAGAGTCCCTCTGTGGTAGGCTCCTGTCCTGTTTCCTGTTTCTCCCTCTTGAGACGTCTATCCTGTTTGCCTTTCTGAATGAGGATTGATCAGCTTATCCAGGGTCCTCCTTCTTATTTAGCTTCTTTAGGTGTACATGCTTCTCTATATTATATGTCTAATATCCAGTTATAAGTGATGAAAGACCTGGGGGAGATAGGAGCTGTATAAGAAGAGCAGCAGAAAGAAAAAATCTGGGTACAAGGGTCTTTTCTGAGACTGATACTCCAACCAAGGACCATGCATGGAGAAAACCTACAACTGCTGCACAAATGTAGCCCATGGCAGCTCAGTATCCAAGTGGGTGCTCTAGAAAGGGGAACCAGGGCTGTCACTGACATGAACTCAGTGGCTGGCTCTTTGACCACCTCCCCCTGAGTGGGGAGCAGCCTTACCAGGACACAAAGGAAGATAATGCAGACAGTCCTGATGAGACCTGATAGGCTAGGGTCAGATGGAAGGGGAGGAGGTCCTCACCTATCAGTGGACTTGGGGAGGGGAATGGAAGACAGAGGGAGGGTAGGATTGGGAGGGGATGAGGGGGGGGCTATAGCTGGGATACAAAGTGAATAAATTGTAATTAATAAAAAATAATAAGAAGTCTTTCAAAAATATTTTTGTACATCCATTGTGTAAAAATATACTCTTTTTTTTTTTAGGTGACATTCGGTCCAATATTCAGTCCAATATTGTTCTGATTTGCTCTCCACTGCTGTGGTACACACCATGAGCAAAAGCAAACGGGGGGGGGGAGTTATTTGGCTTACATGGCCCAATCATAATAAGTCCTTGAGAGAAGTTAGGCAGGAACTCAAATGTGAGCAGAAGCAGGGTCCACAGAGGAGTATTGCTTACTGACTTGATGCCGTGGCTTGCTCATACTGATTTCTTATATATTTTAAGACTAACTGTTTAAGATAATATCTCCTACAATGAGTTTGGTCCTCTGGCACCAATCCCAGACTTGGCTACAGGCCAATATGATGGAAGCATTTTCTCTGTTGAGATGACTTTTTCTCTGGAAACTCTGAAAAAAAAAATCCCAGCATAAGTCCTTATTTCATAAACCCAAGCATTGTATTAGAAGTTGTATTGAATCTGTTAAGAATAGTGACTGTAGTAATAACACATTTTTCTAATCCCAACCTGCTCTTTTCTAAAGGGAAGAGCACTTTGACTGTAAATATAAATTTTCACTGCCAAGAACAGAAAAATTCATAAACTTGCTGTTGATGTGTGATGTGGTCTAATATGAGGTGTCTGTTCACAGGATAATAATGTAGGCATAAACTTTTACTCTAGATTTAAAATAGGGAAGAAAATACAGGATAAAGGGGAAGAAGAAGGCATTAAAGAAGAGGGAGAGGCTGAGGAAATAGGAAATAGACTTTTGAGCAAAATGGAAATGTTAATAAAGAAGGTTAGCTATTATTCTGAACACAAATCACTTCTGCATCATGTATTTAAAATGGATGAAAAGAGACTCCAGAGACATGAAGCAAAAAGGAGAAATATCCCCACCAAAGAAAGAAAAAAAATAGTCTCAAGGCAATGAGTTGAAACCACGTTGCCTCTGGGATACTGTAGCATTGTGTATTGCTAGAGTTTGCTTTTAAAAATATGCAACCAGTCCTGATAAGACCTGATAGGCTAGGGTCAAATAGAAGGGGAGGAGGACCTCCCCTATCAGTGGACTAGGGAAGGGGCATAGCACAAGAAGGAGGAGGGAGGGAGGGGTTGGGAGGAGTTGAGGGAGGGGTTGGGAGGATTTGAGGGAGAGGGCCACAGTCAGGATACAAATTGAATAAATTCAAATGATAATAATAAAAAAGAAAAATATTTAAAAAAAAAAACCCCACTGCCCTAGAGAATAAAAGCTGGTAAGAGAGCATTTGAATTAAAAAAAAAAAAAAGACATCTGCACAAATTATGCAGGGCTTCGTTTCACCCACGTGATAGACACACTTTCAGCATAAGTCAGAAGCCAAAATTAGAGCTGCTTTAGCTACGTGAAGGAATTCATTTTCTAACATCTCTGCCTACTGACCGATGGCACTCAAGGTCATAGCCATGCATAAACTTACAAGCTATAAAATTATATCCTTACTAGACTGGAAAATGCCTATACCCATGGAGCCCATATTTGCACTAACAGAAATACTTAACAGAGCAGTGATTAGAAAATTGGTTAGATAAATTGGATTGGCATACCCCATATATACCACACAAGGAATCTACATAATTACTTTCAGAGATAAAATCCCAATATGTAAAATCTTCAGAACTTTCTAAAACTTGGCCATGGATTTAGTGCTTAGAGTTGTAACAAGTAAGTAGACAACAGACTTATCAAGCAGAAAAATTCATTTGATTATGACTACAGGAAAGGAAGAGATAAGAAAGAGAATTTAAAATAAGTATGCTGCTGCATTTCAAATGCTCAAAGTGATGAAAGGGGAAAATCTATAGAAAAGAAAGAATAAAAGATCATGATACAAAAATAAATGCATTTGACTGTCAGTGAACTTTGTAACAGCAAAATTTGATGATAGCCAACTTTTGAAATAATATTATGAAAATAGTGAGAAAAATAAGTAAGACTGTCAGCCTAAAATTTATATCCAGCTAAGCCATAATTCATAACCATGGGGAAGTAATGACAGTTCACAATAATAAATTTCAAAAAAATGCTAAGCAAAAAAATCATACCAGTAGAATTAACAAACAGACAATATATCATAAAGAAAAGGCAAACTCAGCATGAAGGATGATACAAATATGAGCCAAGAATTACCTAAACATAAGTAAAGAAGGCAAATTTAAAATAATTATTTTATTTACGAAAAAATGAAGTCTAATTGAATATAAGATTACAGGAAACCAAGTAAAAGATAATCAAGATGGCTGTTAAAGTGGACTTGTCTTTTTTGATGTTGCTCAGGAAAAAGAACTATTTATGTTATTAGAAACAGTCAGTATATTATAGAAACCATTAACAGAACATTAATAGACAAAGAGAAAAATGAAAATAATACAGAGAAAAGAACAAGTTTATCCGTTCTCCTAAGAAAAGGAAGAAGCAGCCTAACATTAGAGGAAGCAGGGTCCAGCTCAGTGATTGAGTGATGGAGTGGTTATGGAGCATTTTGAGCCTCCAGCACCATACACATACACATGCACACATGCGCAAACACCCACACACATAATCACTCACTCACACACACATATCCACAAACACGTGAGAGGAGAAAAGCTGGATCTCAATAATGTGAAGAGAGAAATGGAAAAAAAATGTAGAGGGGTACTTTAGTTAGGGTGTGGAAAGAAAGGTAAACAGACAAAGGAAGAGGGACAAATAATACCAAGATTGTTTATAAAGCCCCAAGTTTCATATTATTTTCTATTGACCTAAATTATATATAATACATCTATGTGAGTGAACAAAGATATGTGTGTATATAAATGCATCCATAAATTAAACAAGAGCTACAGACTAACAAAAATCCCAGTACATGGCATGAGAAATCTTTTGAGTTCATGGTTAGAGTGGTACGTGAGACTACTAAAACAATGTTGGAATTGCCCTTGATTGCTTCTCAAAGGTTGAAGGTAAGTCCCTGTTGCTGAGGACAACACACACCTAGCACAAAGGACTTATATGATTCAGTCTGGTTCTAATTTAAAGACATTCTTTCTGTGGTTTACCTTACATAGTACCAGAAAGTACTCTGCAAGCTGCTAAGGGAGGGGAGCAGTATTGTTGCTGTCTCTCTGTAATGCACATGGATCACAACAATAGCCAGCAGGGCAAGATATCCCTATAGGTATAATAGTGGCACTCATAACTTTGCAGTGACTAACAGTGTCTAAATGGACTTAGCCCATGCCCAACAAGAGGCAAATCATATCTGGCATTAGATACCTACCCATCTACCTGGGTCTAGTGATGTCATGGTTTTTAGGAGAGAACCAAATACTGCCATCTTACAAGACAGCACAATACCTAACCACTTTCTAAAACTTGCCCAGAGATGAGTGTAGCTCTAACTCCTCATCAAAAAAAAATTCTCTTTACAGCAAATGAAGACCATCAGTGTAAACCACAGCTCAACACAGCACAGATCTGGGTTAAAACAGTCTTTTTACTTCAAATGATTTAAGTAAGATAAAGTCCCTTCCAAGTGTACCTAGCATGTAGGTTTTAGTTGATTCCTTGAATCAAGTTGACAGCCAAAAATAGCCATCAGAGGAGGATAAGTTAGTCCCATGTTGTTTGATTTATTTATTTGTTTGTTTCTGCTTTAACTTGTTGCTTTAATGTTGATTTATTAGAATGGCTTACAGGTTGTCATCCAGCTATCCACCAATGGCTGTCTACCAATAGAAGACCTACTCCAGTTGTTGTTGCTCAGTCCTGAAGGACAGATGTCTCAGATGCTTTTGTTTTATGCTAGAACCCCAAAGAAGTAGGCTGTAATGCCAGTGAAGGAATGGACTGGGCAGTAAGAGCAAGGAGACAAGGAAGACAAACTTCCTTCATCCATGTTCTTTATAAAGGATTCCAACAGAAGGTGTGGCCCAGATTAAAGGGGGATCTTCTCACCTCAAAAGATCTGAATGGAGAGCAGTTTTTCCCACTTTGGGTAATGTAATGAGGATAAAATCCATCACAGGTGGACTCAGCATTTATAGTTTATTTAATTCCAGTTATGACTAGGAATTCTCATCCTCTAAGAATAGTCGTCATCATCATAAATTCCACGTTGTTTTAATATTTTTAAAGTGTCTATTGAAAATTGGAATTAGTGATTTCATGTTACTACATCACTGTAATAAGATTGACAACACTTGCTTCTACCTGCTGTCAGGGGGTAATTCCAACCTAGAGCCCAGGAAAATGAGTAGTGGGAACTCTTGGGTTCTTCTGAGATGGAATCTCTATCTACTAATACATATGTCTCTAAAATCTATTTTACTTAAAACAGATTAAAAATGGCCCACTTTTCATTTACACAGTGTCGTGTGTGTGCGCGCGCGCGCGTGTGTGTGTGTGTGTGTGTGTGTGTAAATTCAAGAAAATCTTTTTTTTTCTAGTTCTCCTCCCAACCCTCCCCAGATCCCCAGATACCTGAGCATTCTGTATGAAGTAGTATATAACATGTACATTTTGTATATTGTTCAGGTATTTTTTTTTTTGGTGTGTGATATTTGTTTTCTTTTCTATTTTAATTTTTATTAATTATACTTTATTCACTTTGTATCCCCCATAAACCCCTCCCTCCTCCCCTCCTAATCCCACCTTCTCTCCCCCTTCTCCACTCATGCCCCTCCCCAAGTCCATTGATAGGGGATGTCTTCCTCTCCTTCCTTCTGATCCTAGTCTATCAGGTCTCATCAGGAGTGGCTGCATTGTCTTCCTCTGTGGCCTGGTAAAGCTGCTCCCCCCTCAGGGGGAGGTGATCAAAGAGCAGGCCCTTTGATTTATGTCAGAGGCAGCCCCTGTTCCCATTACGATGGAACCCACTTGGACACTGAACTGCCAGGGACTACATCTGTGCAGGGGTTCTAAGTTATCTCTAGGCATGGTACTTGGTTAGAGTATAAGTCTCAGGAAAGACCCCTGTGTTCAAATTTTTTGGTTCTGTTGCTCTCCTTGTGGAGATCCTGTCCTCTCCAGATCTTACTATTTCCCACTTCTTTCATAAGACTCCATGCACACTGCCCAACAGTTGGCCATAAGTCTCAACATCTGCTTTGATAGTCTGCAGGGCAGAGCCTTTCAGAGGCCCTCTGTGGCAGGTTCCTAGCTTGTTTCCTGTTTTCTTCTTCTGATGTCCATCCTCTTTGCCTTTCAGGATGGGAATCAAGCATTTTAGCCAGAGTCCTCCCTCTTGATTAGTTTCTTTAGGTGTACAGATTTTAGTAGGTTTATCCTATATTATATGTTACATGAGTGAGTATATACCATGTGTGTCTTGAAAATCTAATAAGAAATTTTTCATATGCAGAAATCAGAACACACACACACAAACACACACACACACAGGAAGGATTATTTAGGAAGAGAATGGGGACCAAACGGATGAAAAAAAGGAGAAATAGAAAGTGAATATGATCAAAGCACATTATACACAAGTAGGAAATGTCAAAATGAATCCCCCCTCCTATTTTTGGAGACAGGACCTTATGTAGCTATGCTGACTTTAACTTTTCTATGTAATTAAGAATTGTATGCAAAGGGTTGCAATAAAAAAAAAAACTACAGATAAGACCATCCCATTATCAGGGAAAGAGTTTTTTATTACATATAAAAGAGAGAGAGAATATCCAAAGGCATTTGGGGGAGTCTGACATTGCTACCTCACAGAGACAGAGAGTAGTAGAGAGAAAAGGTCAGAAGAGAAAGAGACTGGCAATCTCTTTCTATGCTGGTGTGGCAGAGAAGATAACAAAAAGAGTGGAAGAATCCTGCCAGTTATAAGGGATTGTGCTGAGGCGGGAGGAGCGCAGGAAAGCTGGTACAGGTAGAAACTCTCACGGGGCTCTGGTGTGTTAGAAGCTTGTCTGAGTTAATAGAGAGGTAGACACTGGCTCTGGATATTGAGGGAGGCTATCAGAGCAGGTAAGAAATTAATGGTTTTTCCTGGCAAACAGAAACCCACTTTACAGGGTTTCTGAGACATATGGAGTGTTTACCCTGCCAGAGCCCAGCCAGCATGAGCTCAGATTGTCACTTGGGAATTAGGGACTTCAGGATCTGACAAGAATGACCTTGCCTCCATCTCCCAAGTTCTGGGTTCAGAGGGATGGAACATCACATTTGCTTGGATAAATCTGGCACTAAGACCTGTTACACATGATGATGGTGATAATCTACCAACTGCAAGCTAGATACTCATCCAAATCAGTGATGCAGTTAAGCCTGAGTTCAAAGACGTTAAAGTGAAGGCCCCACACAGATAAATCTCATTCTGGGGGCAGATGAAGAAGAGAAGGTACATCCTAGCTCCAAAAGTGAGGCAGATGAAAAAATGACTTCCTCCTTTCTCTATGTCCTGTTCTATCTAACCATCAGCACAGCAAATAAATTGTGACCAATGAGGAGAGAACCCAAATAATAACTCTATCTGGCAGCGCAGACCCTCCAAACAGTGCTTAATCTGAGTATTCCGTCTTTCAGTTTGACATGTAAGCTTAACCACTACACTTCCAGTACAGCTTCAGAATCCAGCATCACTTCCGGGAGTGTTAGCATCCGGAGGAAGTGAAGCCACAGTCTGCCCTAGTCACATGTGTTGGGAATACTAATGTCTTCTTTGTTTTTAATATTAATGTTTTTATTTTTTGATATTGTTTTTTTTTTCTCAAGACAAGGTTTCTTTCTCTGTGTAGCCTTGGCTGTTCTGGACTAGATTTGTGGACCAGGCTGGCCTCCATCTCACAGAGATCTGTCTCCACCTGCCTCTGTCTCCCTAAGTGCTGGGATTAAAGGGGTGTGCCACAGAGCCTGGCTTTTTGAGATTGTCTCAGTCAATGTTCTATTGCTGTGAAGAGGCAAGATAACCACATCAACTCTTACACAGGAAAAAAAAATTAATTTGAGACTTGCTTACAGTTTCAGAAGTTTACTCCATTGTCATCATGTTGGGTAGCGTGGAGGCATGTAGGAAGACCTGATGCCAGGGAAGTAGCTGAGAATTCTACATCCAGATCCACAGACAACAGGAAGAGAAAGATACTGGGCCTGACTTGGGCTTTTGAAAGCCTCAAAGTTTCCTAGCTGGTAAATGTCTGCAGATGTTCTTATCAATATGCTAACTTCCTTGCAGGATTTTTCTCAAGTCTCATGAAGCACTTTGTTTTATTTAGGTCATTAATCCTTAAATGATGACTGAGATTGTGATGATAAAGCAATTTGAAAACAAATATTATTTTGAATGTTTGAGTCTATCCATCCATGACTGGTACGTCTTTCCTGTTACTGAAATTGTTTAAAATGCTTTCTAGTTTCTCTTGTGTTGCCTTGTTTGTTTGTATCTTTGTGGTTTGGTGATTTCATAAATAGAATTCTTTACATCCACTTTTCAATTTTTTTCTTTTTCTTTAATCTTTGAAAAATTATTTCAAATCCTTGAGAACATATCGTTTCGCCTCTACTTGTCTGTGTGTCAGAGCACCATCTGATGAGTCACAGGTACACTGCAATTCTTATTTCAGCTTTACATTAAGGTATAATTAACATACATTAGGAACTATTCATCAGTGTTGTTATAAAGAAAGAATATACCAACTGTTTGATTTTAGCAATGAAGACTAAGGAGCCAGAGGTTGGTTTAAATGCATGCTAGCTCAGAGAGGCAGAGAAAGCACGCAGCTGATATCCTCGAAGGAATAAACAAAAAGACCCTTCTCCTTTTCCACATTGTCTTAAATACCCTTCAACTCAATGTTTCTCCTTTCTACTTCCTGTGTGTCTCTCAATCTGTCCTCTAGACTTCCTCTTACTCCCCATGTTTTTTCCCCATGTTCATTTCCTGTCAACTGACTACTTGCTCTCTTCTTTACCTAAGGTTAACTTTATTTAATTCTGTTTACAGAAAGCTCTTGGATAAAAGGTGTGTGCTAAGGCTGAGCCCCACCACAACTAGAAACATGTTTTTCTAGTACACAGTCTGGGGATTCACTGTGTGACCAAATATCCTGAAACACCTTAGTAGTGTATACTCTTTGGGTCTGACAAATTTGTATAACCATGTTATCACTATCACATTCAAAACAAAGAACAAAGGAAACCCAAAAGATCACATTCATCAGGTTGTTATAACAGCATAGGCCAGGAAGATGGCTCAATTGGTAATTTTCTTGCTTTGAAAGTATGAGAGCGACGGGGCAGAGCCAAGATGGCGACTAGCACACACAGTTTCTGAGCAGCGGTGGGATACCTGATCTTCTGAGTTGGAGAATGGAAGGACCCCCAACCCAGGAACACCACAGAGAGGCTTTCTGAAAAACAGGGAACATCGCAGGAGGTGAAAACTTTGGCCTCCGGTCACCCGGAGACTTGCTTGGGGAAGGAGAGAAACGATCCTTTGTTCTTGCAGCACTCCCTTCCCCCAGACCTCCTTCCTCCTCGGCACAGTGGCACAGCGGACTCGTCTTTCTCAGCACAGACCTAACTGCCTGGGGTATACAGCCGCTGAGACGGAGCCCCAAGCACTTTAGCGGCAGACAAAAGCCAGCAGTACGTGTCCCAGAGTCCCAGATTCGCGCAGCAGCTGCACCATCCTCCCAGGGCGCGAATCTGCTAGACGCCATACTAGCTCCGCAGGATCGCCATCACTGATGGTACAGCCCGCCCAATTCCACAGTGACAGAGAATACGCTATATACTCACCAAAACCAGGCAGAAACGTCATACAACCTGGACACACCAGGCGCTGGGCCTCCCAAGCTTGGAGAGCACAACAAAGAGATCCCAGGACTTCCCAGAAAGCATTGGGACTAGCAACCCAGTCTCCAGTTACAGCAGGATGTGGCGGCGGAGCAGCACTGAACTGGCGGGGCACCACAGCCCTCCAGTTTAAGACTAACCAGGGCCAAACCAGAGAACAGAGAGCCTGGTTACCCCATCCCTGCTGAAGTGACCACCCTGAAATCTCCAGCTGCAGCAAGACCTCAGAACCTGGCAGTGACAGCAGCACAGAACTGGCAGAACACATCAAAGAAGCAGGGCCAAACCAGAGAGCAGAGAGCCCCGGATACCACGATCTCTGCCAAGAGACCTGCCTGTACAGCTAGTCCTCAGCACACGCTGAGAGTGCTCAGCTTCCTGAAGAACCCTCCAGATACCAGAGAGAGACAGCACCAGTCTGATCTGCAGAATCCAAAAACAAACAGGGAAGGTTTCAGATAAGCCAATGGCCAGGAGTAGGCGAAAGAACACTTCCAACATAAATCAGGACATCATGACTTCACCAGCAAACCCCAAAATCGATGGATACTCCAATTCAGCAGAAGCACAGGAAAATGATTTTAAAGCCATGCTTGCCCAATTATTTGAGGCTCATAAGGAGGAAATGAACAAGTCTTTCAAAGAGATGGCCAGTCAATTGGAGGCAAAGAAAGAAGAAATAGACAATATCCTTAAAGAAACACAGGTAAACATAGCCAAACAAATAGATACACAAGTAGAGGAAAAATTAGTGGCATATAAGAAGGAAATGAAAAAAGAAATAGAGGCCATCGTAGAGAGACAGGAATCCAAATTCAAACACATGAAAGAAATGGTGCAAGGCATGAAAACAGAATTAGAATCAATAAAGAAAACACAAAATGAGACAACCCTTGAGCTGGAGAACTTGGAGAAAAGATCAGGAACCACAAAAGTAAGCATCACCAACAGAATACAAGAATGGAAGAGAGAATCTCTGGAGCTGAAGACACACTTGCAGAAATGGATACTTCTCTCAAAGAAAAAGTAAAATCAGAAAAGTTCCAATCACAAAATATCCAAGAAATCAAGGATGCTATGAAAAGACAAAATCTAAGAATAATAGGAATTCACGAAAAAGAAGACTCCAGACTCCAAGGTCCAGAAAATATTTTCAAGAAAATCATAGAAGAAAATTTTCCCAACTTAAAGAGATGTCCATAAATATACAAGAGACCTACAGAACTCCAAATAGACTAGACCAGAAAAGAAACACATCACGTCACATCATAGTCAAAACACTAAATCTACAGAACAAAGAAAAGATATTAAAAGCAGCAAGGGAAAAAGGCCAAGTAACATATGAAGGTAGACCTATCCGAATCACACCGGACTTCTCATCAGAAACTATGAAAGCCAGAAGGGCCTGGGCAAGTATCATGGAGACTCTAAGATATCACAAATGTCAACCCAGACTACTATACCCTGCAAAGCTTTCAATCAACATAGAAGGAGAAAACAAAATATTCCATGACAAAACTAAATTTACACAATATCTACACAGCAAACCATCCCTACAGAAGATACTAGAAGGAAAACTCCAATCCAATGAAAACAAATTCACCCAAGAAAACAGGGCATACAGACAATGTCCCAACAAAAATGAAAAGAAAACAAGCAATGAAACAGGGTTAGATCATCGACTCCATTACAAAAGGAACTAACATGCATTGGTCACTATTATCTATCAATATCAATGGACTCAACTCACCAATAAAAAGACACAGGCTAACAGAATGGTTAAGGAAATAGGATCCAACATTCTGTTGCATCCAAGAAACACACCTATGCAACAAAGACAAACACTACCTCAGAGTAAAGGGCTGGAAAACTGTTTTTCAAGCAAATGGTTCCAGAAAACAAGCTGGAGTAGCCATCCTATTATCTAATAAAATAGACTTTCAACCCAAGTTAATCAAAAAAGATAAGGAGGGCCACTATATTCTCATCAAAGGAAAAATCCACCAAGAGGACATCACAATCTTGAATATCTATGCCCCAAATACAAGAGCACCGGCATTCGTAAATGAAACATTATTAAAGCTTAAATCATACATTGATCCTAATACCTTAATAGTGGGAGACTTCAACACTCCACTCTCACCAAGGGACAGATCAACTAGACAGACACCAAATAGGGAAATAAAAGCACTCACAGAATCCCTAAATCAAATGGACCTAATAGACGTCTACAGATCATTTCACCCAAACTCAAAAGAGTACACCTTCTTTTCAGCACTGCATGGAACCTTCTCCTAAATAGACCATATAGTGGGCCACAAAGCAAGCCTCAGCAGATACAAAAGGATTGAAATAATCCCTTGTATAATATCTGACCACCATGGACTAAAGCTAGACATCAACAACAACAGAAACAACAAAAAGCCGACACGCACATGGAAACTGAACAACTTACTACTCAATGACAGCTGGGTTAAGGAAGAAATAAAGAAAGAAATTAAAGACTTCCTAGAATTCAATGAAAAGGAAGGCACAACATACCCAAATTTATGGGACACATTGAAAGCAGTGCTCAGAGGAAAATTTATAGCACTAAGTGCCTGCAAGAAGAAATTCGTAACATCACATACAAACAACTTAATGGCCCAACTGAAAACCCTAGAAAAAAAAAGAAGCAGATACACCCAAGAGGAGCAGATGGCTGGAAATAATCAAACTAAGGGCTGAAATCAATCAACTAGAAACAAATAAAACTATCCAAAGAATCAATGAAACAAAAAGCTGGTTCTTTGAGAAAATCAACAAGATAGACAAACCCTTAGCCAAACTAATTAAAAAGCAGAGAGAAACTATCCAGATCAGCAAAATCAGAAATGAAAATGGGGACATAACCACAGACATTGAGGAAATCCAAACAATTATTAGGTCATACTACAAAAGCCTATATGCCACAAAATTTGAGAATCTAAATGAAATGGATAATTTTCTTGAAAGATTCCATCTACCAAAACTAAGTCAAGATCAGGTAGAAAGACTGAATAGCCCTATATCTCCCAAGGAAATCGAAGCAGTCATTAACAGTCTCCCCTCCAAAAAAAGCCCTGGACCAGATGGCTTCAGCGCAGAATTCTACAAGACCTTCAAAGAAGTGCTAACTCCAATTCTCCTCAAGCTATTCCACAAAATAGAAACAGAAGGAACACTACCAAACTCATTCTATGAAGCCACAGTCACCTTAATACCTAAACCACACAAAGACCCAACAAAAAAAGAGAACTTTAGGCCTATCTCTCTTATGAATATTGACGCAAAAATACTCAATAAAATACTTGCAAACCGAATCCAAGAACACATCAAAGATATCATCCACCATGACCAAGTAGGCTTCATCCCAGGCATGTAAGGGTGGTTCAACATACGGAAATCCATCAATGTAATCCACTACATAAACAAACTGAAGGAGAAAAACCACATGATCATCTCCTTAGATGCCGAAAAAGCATTTGACAAAATCCAACACCCATTCATGTTTAAAGTCTTGGAGAGATCAGGGATACAAGGCACATACCTAAACATAGTAAAGGCAATATATAGCAAGCCTATAGCTAACATCAAACTCAATGGAGAGAAACTTAAATCAATCCCACTGAAATCAGGGACAAGACAAGGCTGTCCATTGTCCCCATATCTCTTCAACACAGTACTTGAAGTCCTAGCCAGAGCAATAAGATAACTAAAGGAGATCAAGGGGATACAAATCAGAAAGGAAGAGGTCAAAGTGTCACTATTTGCAGATGATATGATAGTATACATGAGCGACCCCAAAAATTCAACCAGAGAACTCCTTCAGCGATAAACACCTTCAGCAAAGTGGCAGGATACAAAATCAACTCAAAAAAATCAGAAGCCCTCCTATATACCAAAGACAAAAAGGCTGAGAAAGAAATTAGGGAAACAACACCCTTCACAATAGCCACTAATAACATAAAGTACCTTGGTGTGACTCTAACCAAGCAAGTGAAAGACCTGTTTGAGAAAAACTTCAAGTCTCTGAAGAAAGAAATCGAAGAAGATATCAGAAGATGGAAAGATCTCCTGTGCTCATGGATTGGTAGGATTAACATTGTGAAAATGGCCATACTGCCAAAAGCAATCTACAGATTCAATGCAATTCCCATCAAAATACCAACTCAATTCTTTACAGACCTTGAAAAAAAGATTCTCAGCTTCATATGGAGAAATAAAAAACCCAGAATCTCCAAAACGATCCTGTACAACAACAGATCATCTGGAGGTATCTCCATTCCTGATCTCAAGCTGTGCTACAGGGCAACAGTAATAAAAACTGCATCGTATTGGCATAGAAACAGAATGGAGGATCAATGGAACCGCATAGAAGACCCAGAAATAAATCCACACACCTATGAATACTTGATATTTGACAAAGAAGCCAAATCCATTCAATGGAAAAAAGACAGCATCTTCAACAAATGGTGCTGGACCAACTGGATGTCTACATGCAGAAAAATGAAAATAGATCCATATTTATCACCCTGCACAAAACTAAAGTCAAAGTGGATCAAGGACCTCAACATAAAACCAGATACCCTAAATCAATTGGAAATAAAAGTGGGGAACAGCCTAGAACTCATTGGCACAGGAGACAACTTCCTGAACAGAACACCAACAGCACAGGCTCTAAGAGCAACAATCAATAAATGGGACCTCATGAAACTGAAAAGTTTCTGTAAAGCAAAGGATACCGTCATCAAAACAAAACGACTGCCTACAGATTGGGAAAGAATCTTAACTAACCCTTTATCTGACAGAGGACTAATATCCAGTATATACAAAGAACTAAAGAAGCTGAAAAGCAGCAATCCAAGTAATCCAATTAAAAAATGGGGAACAGAGCTAAACAGAGAATTCTCGACAGAGGAATATCAAATGGCAGAAAAACACTTAAAGAAATGCTCATCCTCATTAGCCATCAGGGAAATGCAAATCAAAATGACCCTGAGATATCACCTTACACCCATCAGAATGGCCAAGATGAAAAACTCAAGCGACAACACATGCTGGAGAGGTTGTGGAGAAAGGGGAACCCTTCTCTACTGCTGGTGGGAATGTAAACTGGTACAACCACTCTGGAAAGCTATCTGGCACTTCCTAAGACAAATAGGAATAGTGCTTCCTCCAGACCCAGCTATACCACTACTAGGTATATACCCAAAGTTTGTTCAAATACACAAAAAGGACACTTGCTCAACCATGTTTATAGCAGCTCTATTTGTAATAGCCAGAACCTGGAAACAACCCAGATGTCCATCAACGGTGGAATGGGTACAGAAATTGTGGTATTTTTATACAATGGAATACTACTCAGCAATCAAAAAGGAGGAAATCATGAAATTTGCAGGCAAATGGTGGGATCTAGAAAAGATCATTCTGAGTGAAATATCCCAGAAGGAGAAAGACAAACATGGGATATACTCACTTATATAGACCTATAAGATATGATAAACATAATGAAATCTATACACCTAAAAAAGATAATCAATTGAGCGGACATGGGGTAAGATGATCAATCCTCCTTTAGAAAGACAGATGGGATGTGCATTGAACGTATGACAGGAGTCTACTGAGCGCATCTGAAAGACTCTTAACTAGCAGTGTTTTCAAAGCAAAGACTCATGACCAAACCTTTGGCAGAGTACAGGGAATCATAAGAAAGAAGGGGAGTTAGTCTGATGGGGAAAGGATAGGAGCTCCACAAGGACCAAATATACCTGGGCACAGGGTCTTTTCTGAGACTGACATTCAACCAAGGACCATGTATGGATATAACCTAGAACCTCCACTCAGATGTAGCCTGTGGTAGCTCAGTAACCAATTGGTTTCCCAAAGTGAGGGGAACAAGGACTATTTCTAACAGGAACACAATGACTGGCTCTTTGGTCTCCCCACCCCCGAAGGGAGGAGCAGTCCTGTTAGGCCACGGAGGAGGGCTTTGCAGCCAGTCCTGAAGATACCTGATAAAACAGGATCAGATGAATGGGGAGGAGGTCCCCCCTATCAGTGGACTTGGAAAGGGGCACGGTGGAGATGAGGGAGGGAGGGAGGGACTGGGAGGGAATGAGGGATCGGGACACGGCTGGGATACAGTTAATAAAATGTAACTGATAAAAAAAAATAAATAAAAAAAAGAAAGTATGAGAGCCAGTGTTCAAGCACACACACAAAAAAATCTGGACTTTGGTGGTTCATACTTGTAATTCCATCACTGGACAGGCAGAGACAAAAGAATCCCTAGGGCTTGCTGGCCAACCAATCTAGTGGAATCAGTGAGCCCCGCTTTCAGTGAGAGTTCCTGACTCAAAATGTAAGGTGACCAGTAAATGGAAAGACAGCTGACATTAGCCTGTGGTCTTCACAGGCATGGATATGTGTGCACTTTCGCACATATGTACACACACAACACAGAAATGCACAAACTTAGGAACACATACAGACATACATATACATGTGTACACACAAAGCCATAGGACATGAATGGAAAGACCTCTTAATAGTAAAGGTTGGCTTAATTTGAGCACATGAAGAAGTGAAGCAGCATTAGAGTATAACCCAATCTGTAAGCCAGATATCCATATGACCCCACTGATACATAGGGGAGAAGAGACGGCTCTCAAACAAATCACGGGAGCCAGGAAGGTTAAGTAGTGTGCAGCAGAAGCCACACTGTTTCTCATTCCTTAATGTGCTGTCATCTGCATTTCTTTCCAAAGTATATGGAAAGGAAACATGTGGGGAGAGTAAAAGAAACAAAACAAACAAACAAACAAACAAAAAACTGAAGTAAAGTTGAAGTTGAACAGCCTGACAAATGCCATATCCAGGTATTCTTGAGAAGAGATGAATTTTAAAAAGTTACTTTATCTCCGTAGTATCGATCTTCAATCTCATAATATCTCCAACAGAGAGGCAAAGAGATGTAAAAACAAACACTTAAAATGTGCTGTATGGAGATGTCAAGGTCTTAAAAGCAAGAGAAATCTGAGAGAGTGACATGACCAAGGTGGCCCAAAAGAGATATGGACTTATATTATGTGATATTTTAGACCAAAAATTTGGTGAAAGTTAAATACTGACTTTCACCAACCTATGCAGACGTGTGTTTGCCTGGCATCTGAAGACCTGAAAGAATAGAGTAGCAGGGCTACAGTCTAGTGCTGTAGAGAACTTTACTTCAGCTTTAGTGTACTTTTATCCACAAATGTAGCAAAGAAAACAGTGATCCAAGGAAGGTTGCTTGAGTTCAGAAACAAAATGAAGAGAAAAACATGTAACTAAATGTCAGTAAACACACACTAAATATTAACAGAGCAGCCCTTGCCCAGAACTTTCTCAAGAAAGATCCATTTAAACACAACGCCTGGTACATACTATTCCTTATATCTGGGAGAGCAAACAAAAAGTGATATCCAGATTCAGGGTACACTGTCCAGATTGGGATCTAAAGCTACATTCTACCTTCCAACAAGAATGAGCATGTCTTATAAATCGATTGTAAATATTTGCCAGAGGAGGCATGAAATCAAATCTAAGAATAAGGGAACAAATGAACTTGCGGTCAAAGAACCTGTGCCTTTTCCTCTGTGGCCTCTCTTGTAGCTCACAAGTCATTGTTCTCCATATGTCATTCCTCTGACAATGATCTGACAATAAGAAAGTCTGAAAAGATTCCCTGCACTGTGCCCAAAGTTTGGCTATGAGCCTCAGCATCTGCTTTGATACACTGCTAGGTAGAGTCTTTCAGAGGCCCTCTGTGGTAGGCGCCTGTCCTGTTTCCAGTTTTCTCCCTCTTCCAATGTTCATCCCATTTGCCTTTCTGAGTGAAGACTGATCATCTTCCACTGGGCCTCCTTCTTGCTTAGCTTCTTTAGGTGTACAGATTTTAGTAGGTTTATCCTATATAATATGCCTAATGTTAACTTATAAGTGAGTATATACCATGCGTGTCTTTCTGCTTCTGGGATGCCTCACTCAGGATGATCTTTTCTAGTTCCCTGCAAATTTCATGATTTCCTTGTTTTTAATTGCTGAGTAGTATTCTATTGTGTAAATGTACCACAATTTCTGTATCCATTCCTCCGCTGAGGGGCATCTGGGTTGTTTCTAGGTTCTGGTTATTACAAGTAAAGCTGCTACAAACATGGTTGAGCAAATGTCCTCGTTTTGTACTTGAACATAGTTTTGACATATTCCCAGGAATGGTATAAACTGAGAACTTCCATTAATAAGAAATTATCAATAATAGTTTGTTAGTTGTAAAATATATCTTTATTATTATTATTATTATTATTATTATTATTATTATTATTATTTACTAATGCTTGGGTGAATTATCCATGGGGATAGTTGGTGTTTTATGAAGTATTTGCTTAATTTATTTGCAAAAGTTTCCAAAAGTGTGTGTGTGTGTGTGTGTGTGTGTGTCTGAATGTGTGAGTACGGTGTGTGTGCAGTACAGTATGCTTGTGGAGCTCAGAGGTTAACCTCAGGCATGGATTTTTAACTCCTCTTTTTTTGACAGAGCTTGGCATTGTTCCCGGCTGGATAGACTAGGCCAGGTGCCCCACACCCTTCTGGGGATTGTCCTGTCTACACCTTTTTAGAGAGTGCTGAAATTACAGGTGCTCAGATTAATGGATCTGGCCATTAATAACCCGATTATGTCTGTCTTAGCTAGTTACAGCTGTCTATGTGAAATACTTCCTTTTGCTCCTCGTAATACATAATGCGTGCGTTGTAGAGTTTTAATTATTTATTCCTTCTAGGGCTCTACTTTATTATTCTTTGCAATAATCAACTTATGTCTTAAAGTTTTTCAATGCTTTCCTATGTGGTTGCTCATGTTCTGTCTATGCTGGCTACTTACACTTATTTATTGTGTATTCTGTTATCTGTATAAAGAGAAATCTTAGACCATTGATCTGGGAGGATACAATACCATTTTAAATCTCTCCAGTACGACACAAAATTTTAAACTCTCCCTAAATTTGTCAACACTTCCTATTTTCTGCTCTTTTAATATTGGCAGCTCTGAAGGGAGTGAGATGATATCCCATTGTGGTTCTTTATGATCATTTCTCTAATATATAGGGGCAGTGAGCAATTTTTCAGGTGCTTAGTGGCAACTGTTTATTTAAGGTCCATAAGTCTTGTTAATCAAATGCTGAAATCTGGCATCGAAGGTGATGGTATTATAAGGAAAGACAATTATCTCGTGAATAAAGAAGGTTCACGATGGGATTGGCATCCTCATTAAAAGAGAGAGATGTTAGTGAACTATTAGCCCTGTCTCCAATTTGCGGGCACAGAGAAAGCTCCAACTATAATCCAGAAAGGTTGTTCTGTTTCTGAAATACCTGCTGGTGCCTTGGTCTTGAGCTTCAGAGCCTCCAGAATGTTAAAAAGAAATGTTTGCTTTTTATTGGTGGCCTGGTTTATGCCGTTCTCTTACAGCAGACAAAATGCACAAAAGCAAGTACTTTACACATTTTTGTTGAATATTAATATTTATTATTGATTTATCTTTTTAAAAAAATTAAATTAGTTCCAGAAAAACCATGGCTAGTGAGACCATGGCTTAAAATTCTTTCTTTTAAATTTTTTTCTTTATTAATTACACTTTATTCACTTTGTATCCCTCCTGTGGTTCCCTCCCTCCTCCCGTCCCAATCCCTCCCTTCCTCCACCCTCTGCATGCATACCCCTCCCCAAGTCCACTGATAGGGGAGGTCTTCTTTTCCTTCCTTCTGATCCTATTCAATTAGGTCTCATCAGGAGTGGCCTGTTATTGGTGAGTTGTAGAAGTCTTTCACACTTCATGTGTATAGGTCATTTGCAGTTTGTCTCCCCATTCTGCAGCCTAGTTTTCATTCTGATGATTTTTTCCATTAACATACAGAAGTTTTGGTTTGGTGTAACTCACTTTGCTCTTTTTTTTCTTAATTCATTTATTTTTATTTTATGTGTGTTGGAGTTTTGTCCGCATGTATATCTGTATGAAGGTGTCAGATTCCCTGAAACTTGAGTTACAGCTGTGAGCTGCCATGTGGTTGCTGTTAATTGAACCTGGGCTCTCTGGAAGAACATACCACAGAGCCATTTCTCCAATCCTCCACTTTGCTCTTTTTGTTTTATTTGGGTACTTGTCTTTTGATTCCCTGGGATAGTGTTTCCAACAATGGCCTGACATTTTTCTCCTGATTTTTTATCCCTAGCAGTTTAATGGTTTTGTGTTTACATTTGTGTCATTAGTATATTTTAAGCTAATTTATGTATGTGGAGTAAAGTCAGGATACAGCTCATTCTGATAATGGGCGATTTTCTTACTACTCTTTGTGGAAGATCATCCTACACATCCTTGTCTAATGCGTAGAGCTGGCATTCTTGGAAACTGTGTGGCCATGTAAACAGGAGTTTATTTTTGAGCTCTTTATTCTGTGGCATTTATCTGTGTTCTCTGCTTTTTCGGTAGCATTATGAGGTTGATTACTGGTGCTGTCCTGTAAACAGATTTAAAATCAAGGCTTATGAGGCCACAGACTTTGTTTACTTTTCTCAAGATTGTTTCTGATCTTTGAATCCCTTGAGAGCCCTGGAGGATTTGGGGCTTGAATTTTTTTTTTTTTTCTGTTTCTGAAAACATTCCTTTACAATTGTAACAGGGAGCACATTGAATCTATAGATCATTTAACAGAGATGTTTTTACAATCAAAGCCAGAAATATTCATTTTTTTCTTTTTATTTCTTTGATCAAGTTCGATCCTTTCTGGTGGATAATTTTTTGCTCATTGGATAAGCTTATAATGAAGTATTTTATAATTTTTGATAATGCATAATAAATATAAATATTGAATTTTTTATCTTTATTGGATACTTATTCTATTATGTGTAAACACAGCTAAATTTCGAGCATTTATTATATACACTACAACTTTGCTGAATTATTTTACTGTCCTTAACAGTTATATGTGAGCATAGGTGGTGTATGTGTGTGTGGAGGCTTCGTTTGTAGACTATCCTACATAATCGATCAAGCTGTCAATAAACAGAGATAAGTAGATTTTTCTTTTCCAGTTTGCACATCTCCATTTTTCTTGTCAATTGTTTTGTGTGTTACTTCCAGTTTATGTTGTTCGTGATGTGAACACTTCTTGTTGTGGACAGAGAAGAAAAACCTATTAGCCTTTTAAAATATAGTGTGAGGTTAGCTTTGAGCCTTTCATAAATATTGAGGTATTTTATGTCAGCAGTGAGGCAACAGGAATACAACTACATGCTGTCACCTTCAGCAGGCTGAGAAGTTCTCTACAATTTTAGGGATCTTGACTCGGGCTAAAGCGAGATTCCTATCTTCTATGCAGAAAATAATTTTAGGGCTATGCAGTATTTGAACAAGTCTCAATTTAATAAAAGTATTTTAATACACATTTATGAGGATGGCTAAGAGAAAGACAGACACCTAGAAAGCAGTAAAACAACAGGAAGTGTCAGTGTGGCCTTCTCCAAGAAGAAGCTCAAAACATAAGTCATTCCCTAGTATGGATCTGGACTCAACAAGAGAGAATTGTAGCTAATTGTCTTAGGGTTACTGCTATTCCTGTTGGTATACTTGACAGGTAATTTACCTGTCATAAGGTTGTTAAGAGACCGTTTCTCGTTTTTCCTTCCCTCTCTTTTGATGAATGAGACTCTAAGTCAGATGCCTCCAGTAGAATGATCAATTAAAAGCAGAAGCCACTGGCTTAGACAAGAGGTAGTCCATACCCCTTACTTTGGAGCCTTCATGAATTTTTAGAGAACGTCAAGGTTTTTCACCCTTCTTTCCTGCCTTGGTTTATTTCTGTTACTATCTAGTTAAGGGTCTTTATCGAGGAAGAGTATTCAATATAGTCATTGTTCTTCCTGCATAAATGGAGATGATCTTACATTTTTCTCCTTTATCTTATTCATGTGTTTTATTACATTGAATATCATGTTAAGACATCATTACATTCTGAGTGTAAATCCCACTTAATCATGTCATATAATCCTTTCACTGTGTTGTTAAATTTGGCAAGCTGATATTTTCTTAAGGTTTGTATAATACGTCATGAGGAATATGAGTTTATAATTTTGTTTTATGGTGCTTTTGGTTTTGATCTCAGGGGAATGCTGGCCTTCTCGTAGGTTCTTGTGAGTGTAACATCATTATTGGGAAGAGTTTAGGGAGGAATTGGTCCTAGCTCTTCCATACATGTTTAAATTTGCCTGCAAAACTTTTTCTTTTTGAGAAAGACTTATGTTTGCTTCAATATCCTCACTGAGTTGTAAGCTTACTTGATTTTTTATGATTCAGTTTGAGTTTATATTTCTAAAATTTGTCCATCTTTTTTTTTTTTTTTGTTATCCAACTACCAGATATATGATTTTCTCTTAGTCCTTACCCAGCCTTCTTATTTTTGTAACATCCATTAAAGCGACTCATCTTTCTTTCTAATTTACTTCTCTTTGCTCATGTTTTCAGTCTCAGAGATTATAAATTCTGTTGATCTCTTAGGAATCGCACACTCTTAGTTTGATTGGTCAGTTATTGGCTCACTACTTATTACTATGTTATTGTATTGTTTACTTCTGCTAGTCTAGAGTTTAGTCTGTTCTTTCTATTTTGGTTCCTTGAGGATAGAGGCTGGTTATTGATTTAAGATTATTATTTTTTGAAGCATTTACCACAATGAGCCTCCCTTTGCTACTGCTTTACTCTGTATGCCACAACTTCACAAACTTTTCTCTATTTACGTTTGTGTCCGGCTGTTTGAGCTTCTTTTGTGATTTCTGCTTTGAAACGGGTTCTGTGAGAGGATGTTTGATTTCCATCTCTTTAAGGATTTCCCTGTTTTCCCTCTGTGACTGATTTCTAGTTTCTAGAAAACAAACAAACAAACACACAAAACAAAGATTTCAATCTCTTAAGGATGTGGCACTTCTTTTATGACGTCACCTGTGTACCATCTTAGCAAACATTCTATGTGTCAAGTATGAAGCCAGAAGAAGTGTTTTCTGCTGTATTGAGGGTTCTGTCTTGTTCTGTTTTTACTTGGTTCTTTTCACCTATGGTGTCATTCAGCTCCCCTACTGTGCAGCTTCTATCTGGTTAGACTATATGTGATTTACAATGGGCTCTTGAAATAGGCTACATGTATTGTATTGTTAACCTTTCCCCCATTATTTCTGTAAATCTTTGATATAGTGGGTGATGTAATTTTAAGTGCATATTCTTCCTGATAAACTGTTACTTTGATCATTATGTGGTATTCCTGTTTTTGTTACCATTTTTTACATTAACTGATGCATTTTATGTGTTTGTATTTAGAGTAACTATTGGCATCAGATTACTTATAATGACGTTCTTGTTTTCTGTCTTCTTTATGTCTCCTTTTCTTTTCAACACTTTTTGTGTTTCATTAAATTTTCAAATTCATTTTATATTCATTTTTATGTGTTTTGCTTGTATGCGTATCTGTAAGCCACACGTGCACATGGTGCCAATGGAAGCCAGACCAGGGCATCAGATCCCCAAGCGCTGGAAATGATTGAGATCCATGATGTGAATTCTGGGAATTGAACCAAGGTCCTCTGGAAGATAAGCCAGTGCTCTTAACCACTGAGCTATCATCACTCCGGATCAATCTCATTAATTATTGTAGAGGCTTATTGGGATTGCTTTCTTATTTCTCTGTTGAAATACTCTGTAGATACAAACTTCGGATATTATTGAAATTTTATTAAGTATTTCGTAGCAGCATGATCAGACTTGGACAGTTAACATCAATTTCCCATGAAATTCTGCTGCTTTGCATTTATACTCCCTCCCACATTGTTATTGATGATAACACTTACTTGGTATTTTATATATTCATATTGAAAAATATCTGTCTATATATCCTTCCTATACATCTGTTTACTTATTTATATACTTCATTTAATCATGTGTGTTATGGCATATTTATCTGCACAATTTTTTCTTACTATTTATCATTCATTCTCTCAATTTTTTTTCCAGACTTTCTTGTAAAGCAGCTAAGGCATTTCACCTTCTGCACGTCTAGAAAGTTTTAATTTCTTCATTTTGAAGACTATTTTTGCTGGAGTACTATTGAGTGGCTTTTTTCTTTTTTCTGTGTGTTTAATATGTTATTCTTGCTACCCTGTGGTGCTCCTACAAAACCTCTGTAGGAAAGTACCTGATAAGTCATTTTCTCTCGCTGATTTTACCTCTCTCTTTTCTCATTTCATTAAGAGAGTATAATGTGACTTAAGGGTTGTCCTCTTTTATTTATCACAGTGAATATTTTCTGAGATTCTTGAACTTATAAATCCATTTTTTTCCTAAGATGTGGAAAAAAAATCTGACCATTATTTACTCAAATAAATTATGTGTGCCAATCCCCTTTTATTTTTCTCTGGCAATTCCATAGTGGCTATGACAGTCTAATTGATGGTGTCCCATTTTTCTTACGTTTTATTCCTCCCCCTTTTTTTCTGCCATGTTGATTGCAAAACTTCAGTGCTTGACCTCTCTGATTTGTACTGCTCCACTCAAAACTGGATTCTCAAAGCAAGGGTTTCTGATTGATTCTTCTTCATATTTCTACCTCCAGCTTAGAATTCTTGATTTGTTTATCTATTTTTTTGGGGGGGTGACTTGTTTACTCATTTAATTTACTGAGCATCTTTGAAATTGTATCTTGACTCTCTCTCGGGTTATTTTTCTCTCTCTGGTTTCTGGGCTTTGAATTAATTTCTTTATATATGCCACTGCTATTGTTTTATGTATCCAAACATTTGAAATTTTGGCATTTACAGAAATTGCCAAGTCTCTCTCATTTTACAATCAGGTTTCAAACATGGAAGACTTTCTCAGCTCAGCCTGGTTAGGTATTCTGTAGGGTTAGCAAGTTGTTTCTGGATATGTTTTCTTTGGTCTTGTTCATTTAAGCTCATTAGAAAAGCTTTGCCCATCACTTCCCCTCAGGCATTCCCTGGTGCCTCTCTGGACTGTTGTGACAATGTGGGTAATATATTAAACCATGTTCCTGGCACTCCATCTTGCTGCCTGTCTGTGGCACCGCCTACTCTTGTGCACATTTAATTAACCATTCCCAGACATGCCCAACTTGCTACTCCAATTCTAGTCAGCACTTGGATACAGTCAAGGCAAAGGTTAGATTAAGCATCTTCCTTTCCCTGGCAAGGAGGAGTATGGGGTTCTGACCACAGGGAAAGGCCTCTGATGAAATAGTTGGGAACTCTCACATATTTCCTCCATGGGCTGATTCCACTGGCTCCTTCTTATGTAAGGTGCAGGGAACTTTTTCTTTTAAACTGGTCTCTGCCTTTCTCACAGAAGCATTTGCTGTGTTTACTGCATTCTCCATTCATTTTGTGGGGGAGGAAGACATATGTCTTTTTGCTGTATCATTTTTGACTGTTACAATTTTTAAGTACTTCAAAGAAGTGAAAACATTATCTTTCTATACGGAATATGTATAGCTTACAGTAGTTGGATTTAGAAGTTTTCATTTTACAGTGGTACAGAAGGTGGCAGACACCTTTAATCTGAGCACTTCAGGAGCTAGAGAAGACGGATATATATGAGTTTGAGGTTAGCCTCGCCTACATAGAAAGTTTCAGGCCAGCTAAGGCTCCATAATGAGACCTTGTTCCAAAGACAAAAAGAAACAAACAAAAACCAATGCTACAAAATTGTGTGCACTCTACCATTCTGCCTTTTCACTTTCAGTGAAAGATATTCACTATTTTATTGTAAAATAGGTTTGTTGGGGGTGATTTTGTCTAACTACAGACTAATGTAAGTGTTCTGATCATTTCTAAGACAGTAGAAGCTAACTTATAATAACTCTTATGGGAAAGATTAAGAGCCTTAAGTGGATTTTATTTTATACTATTCCCAATTGGTTTAGTGGAATTAACCCCATCACGTGCAGAGATGCATCTGTATCATCAGCACAGGACCTCAAGAACCACCATGTCGGAGACAATTCAGATGTGACATACAGTGGTTTGATTTGTGACAGAGGAGGGGAGATGGAGCTGGCCTGACTCCCCAGTCAGAGTATCAGCACCTACTAAGTGTTACAGTGGGCGAACTGTGTTCTCTAGAAAATTCAATAGCATTGGTGTGGCTGAGAGGGACAAAGCATGAATGAAAAAAAATCCTTTGAAAATAAACTCCCTTGTGACTTATTATCAAAAAATTAGGTTGCATATATTAATGGTTGGCCAGGACATCCAGAGTTTTATGAACTATAAGTAGTTGGAGCTTTGATTTAACACTACTAATGGAGGTTTTTTTTTTTTTTTTTTTTTTTTTTTTTTTTTTTTTTTTAAGACAGGAAAGATCCATGGTGTGACTACTCCTTTGGAAAGATCATTCTGGATGCAGAAAGAATGGTTATAGATAGAGACACGAGTGGAAAGAGAGACCAGCTGGGAGGCTATTTTGGTAATTGTGCAAGTGAAAATTGACAGTAATTTAAGCTAGCTGGGGTTTATGCTGTAACTAAATGCAAAAATTTAAGGATGATTAGGTGGTAAAGATATTAGGGATTGATTGATATAAGCTATGTAGAGGCCTATGAGCATAAAAAGAGCATTGCTTTTCATGTGGATGGAAATTTTCTTGCTTTACTTGATGTTATTCTACACAGATAAGGCAGCATCTGGCACCAGAAGTTGTTAGTAGGTGAAAGGATAGGCACTACTTATGTGGTACAAGTGAATGGATGATCCTAAATCCTATTAAGGCAGGGAGCATTGATAAACACTGACAAAAACGGGGCTTTTAAAGTTGTGAAGCTTGAGGATGGTGAGAACATCCAAGCTGGTTGTTAGTTTGGTTGCTGGATTTATCATTCTACAGCTCATGAAACAGGACAGAAGGCTCAGCAGTTAAGATCACTGTATGATCCTTGAGAGGTTCCAGAGTTAGTTCCTAGCATTCACATGGTGATCACAACAATTATAACTTCAGCTCCAAGGGAGCAGATATGCTCTTCTGACCTCTGCAAGCATTACACACACAAAAAGTGCATAAATATACATGTAGACAAAACAAACATATACATTAAATCTATCAAGAAATGAAAGTTCTAAAAATAATCCTGCAATTCAGAGGAAAGCTATGGGCTAATGTGCTGTGAATTGTTTTCATTCAATAGCAACTGAGCCTGTGGGTTAAAAAGTGAGATCACTTAAGATGGGTGGTTATAGGAAATGAGGAAGTGTGCTTCAAACTAAGATATCTTTTTTTTTTTTTCAATGCAGTTTATTCAGGAACATTGAACAATCCTCGGACCCCGGGGAAAGCCAGCCCACAGCTTAAATAGCCTCTGGGTAGCCAACCCAGGCATGCCATGGGGGCAATGCAGATAGGTCCACATACATGGAAGCAAGCCAGATCCTCAGCCTTAGCCAAATGTGGAATTGTTCATGACAGAGAGCACTCACCATCGGGAAGGTGGAAGGCGGAAACCAGCTCCATCTTTAAGGCATAGCATTCCGCAGCTCTCTACAGTTCCCCCTTTTTGTTTTAGATGCATCAGGCAAGAGTAGAGGTCTGATCTCTGATATTAGAAATAAATTGGGACTTTGTACAGATGTTCATTTAGGTGTCATCCACCCAAAGAGCATCAGACCCGTCTGATACCTTTTTCTCAGAGGCGGGACCTGGGGCATCAACCCGCATGCAATCAGACATGCTCTTCTCTGGGTCCAAAGCGGCAAACTAAGATATCTTAACTTTACATGTTGATAAAGGGAGAAAACCGAGACAACCAAACAGAAGGACTGTTCCAGGTTAGGACTGAAATGAGCAAAGTGTGCTTGTCTGAAAGCCAGAGAGAGATGCTGCTTCGAGAAAGGAGCTGAAGATGGCCATGGCTATGGTTTGTTATATGTCAATTATTGTAGTGTAACTGAGACATATTTCCAGCTTTTGATAAAATCCATCTGTATTCTCATGGTACTTTAATTTCTAAAATAATGTTGAGCCTTGGGACACATCATCCCAAAATGTTACTACAAGAACATACTTTTTTGTTCTAACAGAATATTTTGGGAAGCTATAAATATAGGTGTAGTTTGAGCAGCTGCCTTTCAATAAAGAAGACTATCTGCATCACTGCTTGTATTTATACCCAGATGAGGCAGAGCTGAGACAATGTTTCCATCTATACAACAAGGAAGCTCTTATTCTCAATGCATTTTTCTGTTTCACCTCCCCTGCCTTGTCTCAAAACTGTTCCAGGAAGCCCCAAGCCCTGATCTGGCTGTCCTTTGAGTCACAAACTTTTGTTAGACTCCCGTGTGCATGTGTGTGACTAAGCACAGTTTTTCTCTTTTTAACTTGTCTACCCCAGTTTAATTTGTAGCCCAGCCAAAGAACTTAGGAGGGTGGAGGAGAATCATTCTCTTCTTTTCTGCGATGGAATCAGGCTTAACAGGAATAAACATATATGTAAGTTTTTGAAAAGTGATTCAAATATATTGTTGTTGTTGTTTTACTTTTTTCTTTTATTGACAATAGATTCTTTTCTCATACAGTATATCCTGATTACAGTTTCCCTTCTGTCTAGTCCTCCAGTTCCTTCCTGCCTTCCCTCCTTTCTGGAGCCACTCCCATTGTGTCTCTCACTGGAAAAGAACAGGCTTTAGATACATCAACACTTTGTTTTAAATTGCCTACACAGATACTTTGGACTTACAAAAATATTTACTGTCTTGATGTCTTTAATAGGAAGAGAATTTTTTACTTTTTTTCCCCCACACAGTTTCTCTTCTCTCCTTTCAGTCTCCAACAATGTGCTCCTCACAGTTTTATGCTAGTTGAGACTGAAATGCATAAAAGCTAAAAATACTTACTTAATAGCTATTTTTACAGTATTCTCATCTCAAATCAGCAGTGGTTCATCCCAGTTAAAGAGAGTCTGTTAGTTTAATAAAGATAATAAATGAAGAAATATCTCATAATTAAGTAGGTCTGTTCTCTTGGGCTATAGTTATTCCCCAAGGCATTGGTGATCTTAGAATTCCACAGTGGTAATGGAAAAAGATTTTCAGTCTAATATGTTTTAGAAAATGAACCTTTTGCTTCAACCTAGTTATCGATAGCTCAAGGAGACAATTATGTATTTGTAATCTGCTTGGCTAAATATGATGAGGAATAAACACCTCTTCAACCAAGAAAGTGTTGACTAGGAATGACAGAGATCATACTAATAGCAAAGGGATATTGATCTTGCTCATCCGTGGTTAATAAAGTGCTTCCACAAATGTTCCCTTACTGTTCTTTACCACATCTCTTTGGGGAGTGTGAACAGGAGCCATTGTTAATATTTCCATCCTACAGTGGAGACTACAGTAACAGTTAAGGGAGCTATACAGCATAGGGTGAGGTGGCAGAGAGAGAGAGAGAGAGAGAGAGAAAGAGAGAAAGAGAGAAAGAGAGAAACAGAAAGAATAAATCATCAAATTTCATGCCCCCTTTTCCATCTCATAGTCTCTCCTTTGAGAGTCCAGAGACAGAGGCCAAGGTTTTTGGGCTGAGAATAATTATATTACTATCCGTGTGTACATTGACATTTACTGCCCATGAAGCCTTTTCTATCAGCGGATATGTAGGATCTTTTACATTGGCCTGTTCTGGCTTTATTATTGTGGTGGTGGTGGTGGTGATGATGATGATGATGATGATGATGATGATCTAGGTTAAGAATCCCTGCCCAAATCTTTGCAGTTAGTTTCTGTCCATGGTAGGTTGTAGCGAGTGAGCTCCCTCTGGTTTTTCCTTCTTTGCTGAAGTCTCCCTCTCTTACCAGGTTCAATGTTCTCATCAATGGAAGAAATATAAACTAGCTCTGAAAATGGAACAAGTGCAACAGCCAGCATAGGCAGCATCTAGATAAGGTGTCAATCAAATGCATTTAAAAAAATAATAATCTGAAGAAGAGGCTTTTACTGGCTAATGCAACCATGTTCTCAGTTGAGCCTGTGTCGAAGAGATGTTTAGAAATAAGTGTGCCCATACAAAGTCTCCGAGGCTTTTTCTGTGTAATGTGGATTAACCCTTCAACTATTGTTTGAGGAAATTGACTCAAAGTGCTCTCCACATCTCTTAGCTTGGGAACATGAGGCAAATGTAACACACTTACATATTTTATTACATCACTTTAATAAAGAAGTAGAGTCCAGGAAGTAACAAGCGATGCGAGTGTAAGTCATGGAGCAAAAGGGAAGAAACGTGATAATCCCAGTGTAGTCATGATACAAGGGGGGTGGATTACTGAGGTAACTACGAGGTATGAGTGAGGGCCAAAGAGTGTCCCCTGTGATGTTCTTTACATTACACATCAGAACATCTTCAGGAGAATGAGGACATTAGATGTTGGAAGCATAAAGGTCATTTTTGCACACAGATCACGATGGAAACCAGGAATGTTAAGCTTTCAGAGACCTCTCCTCAATGGGGAGGATAAAATACCTGTTTTTCCCACCCAGAAAGCTGGGAGTGGACAGTGCTAACAACCTGGTGACCTTTTGGTCTCTCTGGTGGCAGACCTCACCCAAAGAATGTTTGTCGCAGAGTCTCCCTCCCCAGACCGTTAGCTTTAGCTTCTGATTGATAGAATTTATCTTTAAGGGGCAGGTTTTACACGCTGTATAGCCTGCTGACCTCTACACTATCTCTGTCAGAGACCACACCTGTCAGATCCTAGGCCCTTGGGCTATAGAACCCATCTTTAAGTTCACATGTACCTTGCAAATGCGTTTCTATGTAGTCTCACCTTAAGCTCTATTGTGCACCTGGAATTTGAATGATTGCTGGGGATTTTTTCTCAGATTCCATTGTGTTTAAATTGAGTTGTTGACAATAAGCCCCGTAGCATCAAACTCCCCTGATACAGGTTGATGAAGTCAATCTGAACCGAGTTTGTATGCCCCCCTCACCTTCACAGATCGCTGTCTGCCTTGATAAATGCAGAGACACCCTCAGCTATGCACATTGTCTCCAGGCCAGAGATTTGCCATGTAAGCTTTTCAATTCCTCTATATTTCTCTGTGTACTTCTTTGGACTCAATAATCATCTCACAGCTTCCAACTTCCGTCACTGATAAGGTACCCCCAAATAGCCTGAAGAGATGCTTCAGTAGTTAAGATCATGTAGTGCTCTTTCAGAGGACCCAGTTTGCTCTTAAGAAACCAGGTTTGGCAGCTCAAAACTGCAGCTCACAACAGCTTATAACCCAAGCTCCAGAAGAATCTCACACTGTCTTCTAGACCTTGTGGGTATCTGCACTCATATGTGTGCATGCTCTTCTCTGTCCCTCACATATACATGTAATTAAAAGATAAAGTGGAGTGTCCTTAGTTGGGAAGAAGATATATTGCAGAATCCTGGGATTCTAAGCTGTTTTAGTGACATGGGGGTCCAAGTAGCAAATGGAGAAAGAGGAAGTGATAATGAATGGATCTAAATGGCCAATGGAGGATACCTGAGAGCGTCATTTCTGTGTTTCTCACCTACTTTGCGATATCTGGCTGCTCTTTAGAACAGATGTACTGTCTTCATCAGTGAGTCACTATGCCTCTTCATGGTGGCCGCTTAAGGACATTAGTTAGAATGACTTCAGTCAAGAGGGTTACCAAACTTATTTTCATGACTCCTACTACCTGCAGCAAAGAGCCAATCATCAATATATCCACCTTCATCTTTCCTTCCTACTTTTCATTCTATCTCTCCTTCCTCAGGCAACATAGTAGCTAATACACATTGCTTGTCTAGTAAGATCTGAACCTTTCACTGTCTTCCTGGGCTGTGATAATTCAACAGCCTGCTCCCTGTTACCTAGCATGAAATTGTCATCATTATTCTAAACACTCTTCATTCATCAAGATTTAGCAGCAAAAACATCACGTAATAATCAGGGTCAATTACAGCTTTGTCACCTCAATTCCTTTCTTCATCTACTGGTCCACAGGCTTGAGGAGCCAAAAGAAAGCTCAAAGTAGGTGAAGTTTCAAATTCATAAGAAGCCTTAGTGTGGAACCTGGAAGAAATGTTTAACCTCCTGAGAACCAGACATCCTAATTGACAAAGTCCAAGAATGCATTGTCAGCCTTCCCAAATTATGCAACTGGGACTGCCTGGTGCTAAGAAGGGTAGGGTCACCTTTCCTACCTTAGTTCCCCAGATACACACATATTTTGATATTGACTCCAGGAAAGTTATAGGTCAGCCTTTTCTCTTTAGAGAAAAATGCAAGGTGTGGGTAGGAAGAGAGAGATCTGGTGAATTAGCATACAAATATACACACTTTGTGAGCACTTACCTGTGCTTTTATTTTGGCCCAAGTAAATCCAGTTGCTATTTGTTATGACAAATTGTGAGAAAAGAAAAAAAAATGTAATAGAGGATTGTGTGTATATGTGTGTGCGCGCGCATGTGTGTGCGCGCGCATGTGTGTGCGCGCGCATGTGTGTGTACAAATGAGTCATCTATTTATACATCCATCTATCTATTCAACAAAATACATTACAAAGAAAGTCTGAGACAGTCTTAAGTGCTGGATATTCATTCCTTCTTACTTACATTCTGTCTAAAACTCCCTGCTTTTTATTTATTTATTTTTTGGGGGGGGTTTAGTTTTTCCCTAGCCACACTCCCATAGCACTCTTTTGCAATATCTAAAATTGCATTCCATCCTTGTTATTTAAGGAATTCCCCACTCACATCTGTGCATCTTGCTTAAGACAAACTGCAGGAATTTGTTGGTGTGTACTGTGTGGGTTTGCCAAATGGAGCCCTGATTTGCAACACCTACAGCTTGCTCAGCTCATTCTGATGCTAGGGTGGCTTCTTTCTGTGAATAAATGTCAGTGAGGTCCTCCAGGCAAAGCTGTTGCCCTCACAAGGCTGATGAATTTAGTTTGTTCCAGGAATAGACTCTCAACTCGTATATGCAAGTGAGTATTTGGAGCAGGTGTATTAGCGGAGCCACCTTTAGAAGATGAAAAGAAATGGGGTTTACTGCTAAAGGTTAAACATGCTTTGCTATAAATTAAAATGCTTCATCCAAACCGATTACGTATCAACATATCTTGAGGAGTTGCTACATGCCATACATGGGATATTTTGTATTCTGTGGATGTGTGTGGCATCAATTATGAGCCACAAATTTTGCTGGTAGTAGGCGGAAAATAAAGACATGCAAAAGATATGTATAAATTACTAAGAGTGACAGGACGAGCTAAAAGAAGCCCTGGCAAGCTAAGAAAAGGTCAAGTAATTAGGATAAATTAGCAACAGAGAAATATGCGTTTTGGATAAAACAGAGGACCTAAAACTTTGAGTACTTTCGAGCATTTAGAAACATCAGCAGATTATCCTTGGGTAATAGACAGGTCAACACTTGACTTTGGGTCATTAGTTCTCTTTCTTCCTGTTTCCTTCTCCATGGCAAGCTGTTCTGCGCTCATGGAAAGCCAGTGTCTTCCTGAAGAAAGGAATTCTGCCAGCTAGCAGGATGAATGTATAAGCTTGCTAACCCTCTATAGTTGTGACCCTAATATTATTTTTCTTCCTTAAAAAAAATAAATATATTCTCGTAACAGACTCGTTTCACAGAATTGCAGAAAATGCCATAAGTCTACTTGTGCCTCCCTCTCTCTACAGCTCATCCATGTGTGAGTGACCAGAAGCTCAGCCTCACAGCCTGGTTTGAAATGACACACTCACTGTGATCGTTTCAATTTTAGTTATCCATAAGCCGTAGACTAGTCACCTCGGTGGGACCACCTGCTTTAGGTTTACAATCTACGTGATAAACAGTCTTTAGTGCGGGTAGCTGGCCTTGATCTGACCAAAACCGACAGCAGAATATTGCTAGCTTATAATATCTGACAAAACTGTATTTTTTTAACTAACATAAAAAAATGTATCAAAGAAGAAAGACTTCTTTTAATTTTGGGCCCATATAGTCTCAAATGGTCATCTTTCAGGGTTTTAGGAAACCATGGAAGAACTGAGAACATTGAAGGAATATATGAATTCTGGCAGGTTACTGGCTCTATTGATTTTTTCTTTCAGAAAATACTCAATTACAGGGGTGATAGAGGAAGGGATTCAGGAATAGAGAAAAGACAGATGTGCTAGGCTATTTCCGCAGTATGTGGAAAACAACTTGATACAATCTGATCTAGCACCATCTAGTGGTGGATGCCTGATAGATGCATGTTCCTAGGCAACTATTAAAATTACTTACAATTATTTTGATGCATAAATCAATTGTTCCAAATAATTGACTTCATCGTGATGTTTTCACACATGTACTTAATGGTATTTGACCACATCCTATCACCCTGCCTGTCCCCACTTCCAGATGCTCTTTACTGCTGGTCCTTGAATGCAGTTCCGTCACTGCTTTTTGTTTTCTTTCCTTTTCTTTACCAAAAAAAAAAAAAAAAAAAGTTGCTTTGGGTTTTCTTGCATGCCCTAAACAAAACTGGGATTATTTTCATAACCATATACCTTTAAGATAAGAAATATATTTCAAGTGTTCAGAATAATAACAAAAGGCATTATAAAAATGAGTTTCAAAAATAACTAAGACACACATGAATGTAAATAATTTTTTTTGATTCAAAGTGTTCTGTTGTCACATTAGAAATAATTTAAAATAAGCAAGTTACTAATCAGTACTGAAATAGATTTATAAAGATGTTATGTGTTCTTTTATCCAATAAACAAGAATGCTGTAACATATTTTTAAGTTGATAAACTGATGTTATTTGTTTTTAATTGATTGCTCTTGAAAGTTTCAGAAGTAAAGGTGAACAGGGAGTGGAGAGAAACATAAATTAGATGATAGAAAGAATTTTATAGGTGGCCTGGGAAACAGGTAAAGAGAGTGATCTAAGAGTAGGGTATAATGGTACACAACTTTAGTCCCAGGGCTTGGGAGTCAGAGGCAGATAGATCTCTCTGGTTCCAGGACAGCCTGACCTGGTCTACAGGGTAAGTTCCAGGGCTGCCAGAGTTATATGGTGAGACCCTGTCTTAAAAACAAACAAACAAACAAACAAAACCAAACAAAACTAAGTCTATGGGCTACATCTGAGCAGGGATTTCAGGTTCTCTCCATGCATGGTCCTTGGTTGGGCTATCTGTCTCTGTAGGGCCCCCAGGCACAATTCTTCGGGCTCTGTCAGTATCCTTTTGGAGCTCCTGTCCCCTACAGGCTTTCTATCTCTCCCTTCTTTAATAAAATTTCACATCTCCAAATGGGTTCCCTAGTACGGGGAGCAGGGGCAGAGGCATGAACTCAGTGGCAGGCTCTCTGATCACCTACTGAAGGTGGAGCAGCCTTGCCAGGCCACAGAGGAAGACAATGCAGCCAGTCCTGATGAGGCCTGATAGGCTAGGGTCAGAGGGAAGGGAAGGAGGATCTCCCCTATCAGTGAACTAGAGGAGTGGCATATGGGAAGAAGAGGGAGGGAAGTGGGATTGGGAGGAGATGAGGGAGGGGGCCACAGCCGGGATACAACTTGTGGACCATCTATTAACTCAGAAAATGTTCCTTTCTGCATCACTGTGTCATTCTTGTTTGAAACCACCATGATGTTTCTATTGTGCTTGGACACAGTCACAGCTTGCAAAATCAGGGCACTTAAGATTTTTTAAATATGTATTTTCGCATGTAAAAAACATTCGTATTTTGTTAGCATGAGTAATTTTCATCCTTTTTAGGTATAGGCAAAAGAAAAGCTCCATTCTCCATAATTTCCCTTATAGACAGGAGACTTTTGCTACTAAAGGGCTGTTTTGTGTTTTGATAAGCTAAACCAAATTTCTATCCATGAAGGTAACTTCAGGGCAGGGCAGGGAGAGTATGTATGTATTTGTAAAGGGAGAGGAAGCAGGGATAAGGTTGGCCATGAAGTAAATCCAAAGTATGCCAACAAGTTCAGAGTTGATTTAAATGGCACTGAGGGAACATTACAGGGTTTTAAAGAGAGAAATTGGGTGATATCGTGTGTACTTAAAAATCTAAGGCAAGCTTTCAAATGCAGAAGAATCTGGATGGCAGTGTAACAAAGAGAAGAGAGTTGGCAGCTGAAGTAAGAAGAGGAGATCCATCTGACCTGGTTGACTCTTGATACTGAGATGATACTGGGTTCAAGGTTACAGCGCCAACAGGACTTGAAAACAGTTATCACATCTTTGTGGTGATAGACAACAATTAAAAAATCCTTACTGGGTCGAAAGTTATTGTGGACAGGTACCACTATAGATATTTTTATATGGGGCACATGGGATTTGCACACAGGAAAACCTGGAAGCACTATTGATTTTGTTTCAGAATGACTCTTGGATAATGACACAAAAGGGAATGGATAGAAAAATGCACCCAGTAATAGTGCCATATATTCTAGCTTCTTATAGGTTTTCGTTTTAATTTTTTTTTTTCAGTTCAGCAGCAGGATTTGGTTTCAAATGTAATATAACATTTGTACTATTTTAAATATACCTTTGTACTATTCCCCCATTAGGCATTCCTCTATTTCTGATGTCATCTCTCCATTTTCTACTGGTATTTCTTGGGCCATTGAGTTTGTTTGTTTTTTTAAAAAGCAAAATTATGAAGACTTTCAGGGGAAAGTGATTTATACCATGGAAGAAAGAAGTCAATTTTGGCCAAAGATGAGTTCGAGTTTGATTTAGTTTTACGCCCTTTCTAGTACCATTTCATAAGCCTGCTTCCAGAAGGTCAGTTTCTAAGCTTTGATCCAAGGTCTGGTCTTTTTTTTTTTTTTTTTTTTTTTTTTTTGCCAGTAGTTCTTTTTAGGCATCTAATCTTCATTCCCTTTGATTTCTGGATTAGTTATGGATTATGTCAACTTTGCAGGGTAAGATTTAAGCATATTAAATAATATTTGATGTCTTTTTTGCAGTTCTTCGCATATTTAAAGTAAAATATGTACTGCAGATGAAATTGTGTTTTCCTAAGGTTTATAAGCCAAAGCCCTAATCTCAACATGCTGTGCCATATTTAGAAATAGGGCCTTTAGGGAGTTAATAACGGTTGGACAATCGAGGGTTAGAGCCTTGAATCCATAGGGCTGGTGTCCATCTGAGAGAAGGGCCTCTCCAGAGTACACTATCTTTCAGTGGGGGTCTTGAAAGGCTGTGTGAGGACACTTCAGGAAGAAGCACAAAAGAGCACTGGAATCAGAACTGGAAGTTATCTGGACAGGCGATGTACAGCTTGAAGAAGAGTAAGAGAATAACTTTCTGTGTGAGCTATACAACTACAAAATCTGTTTTGTTTCACTAGCCCAAACTGAGTAACACACACAGACGTAGACACAGAAACACACACACACACACAGGCACACACCCACACAATCACACACACACAGAAAGACAGTGTGTTATGAATTTTTATCACATATATGCTTATGATTTTTCTATGTTTTTTCTATGTATTCTTACTATTTATGTCTAAATTTCTATATAATCTTTCTTTTTTATGCTCCTTTAAAAAGAAGGTATTTCGGGTGCAGGAGAATTCATTGCTTTACACATCACATTGTGTGACTGTCTTTCACTCCATTTCCTCATATGTTCGAGGATGACACTAAAGCCTGTTTGCTTGCTGGACTGTTGTGCAGATTAAACACATCTGCACTATAAACACTAAAAACCCTCACAAATACACATGAGTTCTTCTGTCACAAATTCTCCTCTTTCCTACATTTCACATGAAAATAATCATTTTCCCTTATTATTCTCTTATGACTCTCTCACTCTTACTAACATAGCCCTTTCCTGTCCTCGCTTCCACCGTTCTCTTCCAGCAGACTGCACTCCGCAAGCTCGTTATTTCTCATAATGGGTAGTCAAACAGACCGTCCATTGAGGCTCCCAGTACATCAATCGACAATTGATTCAATTTGGTCACTAGGCAACATATTTTGGGAAAAGCATTCTGTGAATGCTGTTTTTGGACTTATTTTCCAGGAATAAAACATTCTGCAAATAATCCTCTGCTTTGTTCTAGGATTCATGCAAGCCCAAAATAGTACAAAGAGTTTCTCCCTGCATTTTCCTATCTTGCCACAGCTCTGTTTAAGCATGTAAATCTATACCAAGATGGCATTGATATGAGATACTAATTTATATGCTTTAAAGTAATAGGAAAAAAGAGATGAGCATTTGGAAAGAACATTAAAATAAGTGAGTTATCAAAGGAACCATAATTTAAACAAAAGAAGAAAATTGATGAGCTCTAGAATTAGCAGCAGTTTCTGATCACTGCCTAGCTTGTGGCATATGTGAACTGGGACCTTATTTCAGACTCTTTTTCCTAAATGACCACTGGAGGGCATTGGCAGTCAGCATAGATGGAGGTTTCTATTAGCTTGAGCAAAGTTAAGCCACAGAAGTAAGATGCAGGTCTGTGAGATCAGGCAACACTGGAGCAAACACAAAGCATTAAGCAGCAACTAAATATTTCAAGGTCTTCCCTGCAACTGAGGCAAACCTTTAAAGAAAGAATTATAAAATGTGGCAGGCTTTCCAGAGTTTTAATTCTCTACTTGACTCGCTTCTATTAATGGAGTGCTTGCACCCTGGGAATATGGGTCTCACATCATTAAAACGGTGGTCATTCCCTCAGAATTTGGGATACACTAAGCTACTAACAACTCAATCTGGAATTTATTTATGACGATTAGTGATCTTACTGGTCAAAGATAGCATAAGCATGTCATTAAAAATCGGAAAAGATTTTTTTTTTGAAAGCAAACTATTTAACATTTTATCACATCTAAAATTTCCTTATTAAGTTGATTTAAAGTCCGAGCATATCTCTGAGTTACGTGAGACCCAATTTGCTGAACCGACAAATGAGCCAATTATACCAGTGGTGAGGCAGCTATTAAGGTTACCCACTGACCACTAATGTTTCTGAACACCTTGAGGCTGGTCCTCTTTGAAAGACTCCCACAGTGCAATCCCAACTATGCCCTCTCTGCTTATGCCCTGGAACAGGAGAGACATTTCAGACTTTTAATGTGTTTTCAAGTGCAGATGTACTGTGACTGTAGATTTAAACATCAATTCCTGGCAAGCCAATGGTAATGGTTCGTTTAGACAGTGGCAAATAGTAACCTGATTAATTAGGTACCATAGCTTACCTTCCCAAACTGCATAGATCATAAATAGATGGGTGTAGTGTGGGTTACCCAAGAGCTTTTCACTTGGCTACCAGTACTCTGCCATCCTGAATTGCCTCTGAAGTCAACAGTGACTCCTCCCATCTTCTTTTCCTCTCTTTTCAGGTCAGGACAGGAAGTGCCCAGGGATAGGATTTATATTATACTTCCTTCTGTGTTGACACATTGCCTAGTGATTTTATTTAAAAGCAACTCTATTTCAGTAATTCCAGGTTTATAACTTCAAACTGTATTTCTCTCATGTACAACAAATTCTCAAATCCAACTATTTACTTTACACTCTCCTTGACTACCTGTCATTCATCTCAGACCTGAAGTGTCCACAGTTAAACTGTTGCTCTTTTTCCTAAATGGTTTCCCATCTCGGATTACAGCAACTTCCAGCTCTTTAGGAAAGTGCCAATGTTTTCCTTGATTCTTCTGTTTCTATCATACCCTATATTAAACTCACAATACAGTTGCTTGCAGAGCTGATAGTTCTCATGTCTCCTTTGATTTCACCTGACACCTTCTCTCTAAGATTATAGTTTTTTTTTTTCCTTACTACTTAACCAGATGGCAAGCAGAGATATGGCTTGAATTATATAACTCCTTTGCTAAGTGTAGTTAGCCAGACAGTTAGGGAGGCCTAGAGGGTCTTAAGTGGAGAAAGATGTAAGAAGGAAGTGTTGCATACTTAGCTAAAACTGAATACATATGCATAAGGAATGGAAGGGTAAGATGGCCTCCAACTGGAGAAAACGAAGTGGCTTAAGGACAGTACTGAATGTATTTATAAAGATCTTTATAGAAGCTAAAGTATTTTCAAGTATTATTTTCACTGGTCCTGAATCAGTAGGCAGAGAAATAGATGATCCGGTTGTCTACACTAAGGAACATATTCAGAGTAAGGAGTTAATCTAGAAGTTCAAATCTTCATATTCTTAAGATGCAGAAAGTTTTTTACTGTGCTTAGGTGTTAAAATGGTGAGATGTTCACTGGAGACTGAAAAAAAAATTAGCAGTGAACTAAATATTCACAAAGCCTAAAGCATTCAACTTGAAGTAATCGCCCCTATGTTGATATTAAATTCACTGCAATATTTGTCCAATAACAACAACAACAACAAAATTGGGGCAGACATTTAGGCTTCTTAGTTTAGAAAATACCTTAGTCTGTAGCACACAAAATTTGGGAGTTACTGAGATAAACTTTTGTGTCATAAATAAGAGAACTTGGGAACTAGGCTGCATTCTAGTCAGGGTGTCTTCTAGCTATCACGCTTGTTTTTGAAATTATCTAAGACAATTTGAAGGAAAGCCCAAGTTCAAAGGAGAAAAACTGAAAGTACATTTTTATGTGCATACCTGCTGTATATAATGCCTTTCCCTGGCTTTTCCATCACTAGTAATTGAGACTATAATACCTGAGAGGTATAAAACGCATTCTTATGTTGTTAGATGAACAGTAGTAGTCACATCACTAAGCATTTCTAAGGCAATGATGGTTTCATTTTAGAAAATTGTCTTATTCCTGGGAAAATGCTCTCGAATGCAAGCATTTTGTTTTTTGAAAGTGGGAGAGTTAGTGGCTCAGAAATATTGACAATAGTAATGAAAGTTAGGTCAGAAGAAAGTAAAATGGAGCTGTACATTTCCTCCACACATGAACTTCAGTGTGAGGCCGTGATTATCAACTAACAATGCACTGTAGAATCGGAGAAAAAAAAGATGAGGTAATGTGTGGTGCTTGCCAAAAATGAGAGCATGAAGGGTCATATTTAAAGTGAAAATCTGTGGTAGGAAGCCTGAAATGTCTATTTTTCAGGAATACTGTGGTAGGGACCATCTATCTCATAGTCTTCAACTTGTAGATATTTTTATTTACACAACAGCACTCTTCTCTTTGGATTAGAGATTTATTTATATATACACGACTTAATATGAAACAGAATTAGATCCAAAATCACGAAAAAAAATCTAAATACCTAAACTATCAAATAATAAATGAATTTCTTTGGGGTATAAGAATTGCTTTCAAGTGGGCCTCACTGACTGCAAGAGAGATCTTTTATAGGAATACTAACAAAAAGTTACATGTTCAATAGGATAGGAATAGGGATAAGGGCAACTTCAATTCCCTCCATACCTTAATATAATTGGATTTGTGACTCTGGTATGTGCTGCTTACTGTAGGTCTATTGTGTCAAATGATTCTTCTGTCTATTGGGCTTCTAAAATGTTGTCCAAGAAAATAATGAATCTTATGTACTTTCTACTCATTTTAATCCCTTCAAAGATCTCACAGCCTTTCTAAAAAGAGAACAAAATAGGAATGTGTTCTTATTTCAGACATGGCTCTTCCTTGTGTTCTGGCGATGAACTGTGTGGCTCATTTTGGGTTTTCCCCCAGGAGTTTCTGCAGCATTGTCTTGCACATTCTCCTCCTACCTCATCGTCAGTGTGGTTAGTACTCCTGAATGCAACGTTGTTTTATGACTACGGATGGCCAGCTTTGATACTGGAGACCTCTTCAAGAGAGCAGCATGGCACTGTTGGCATAAGAATTGCCGACGTTGATTAAATGTTTCCCACATTCCAGGAAGTATTCCAAGTGTTTTATATCTGTTGGCCCATACAGCTTTTAGAGTAGCCTTTGATGCAACACATGATCTTTGTGTTAATTCATTCTGAATTTAAGAGCGATTCCATCGAGGTACCAAAAAAAAATTGAATCTCAAAATTTGAGAGAGAGTCTGAGATCTCAACCACTTCTTCCTGATCTTTGAGATATATTGTTGCTCTTCTATTTCTACATAAGATGATGGGATTCACATTCAGGGAAGGAAGGAAAGAAAATATAACAAGAGTTAGTGGATGAAATGGAAAGATTGTTACACTTAAAGTCATGACTTGGGATTTCTGATTCTGACTTATTTCAGTTTAATTTTGGGTGAGCCATTAAGTGGCTGCTTTTCCTCTGTAAAATACAAATTGATTTTCTGTCATTTAATTGAATGCCCTTTATGTGTCTCATTCCAGACATTTAAAAATTACTCTCCCATACATGATCTCATCTAAGCTGCCTAGAAATTCTATAAGGAAGTTGAAGGTGGTAACTGCCTACCAACCCTCACCCACATTTTCACACCAGTGATTAGAATCAACAGAATCTAAATTCGAGGTGTCTTAATAGTACATTCTGTTGCCTTATTTTATGTTCACAAAACTACTGAAGTGCAGAGCTGTCAGTATTAACTCCCTTAACTAATATGGCATTCAGTATTAGTTTGATGGTGCTTTCAGCAGAAGAAGTCTGAAAAGAAAGGGCAGTTTGGGGAATTAATTTTAAGGAACCAAACTAGTTGAGGCCAAAGCCACAGGCACTCTTAATTCATTTCGTTTTGATCCTTGAACAAACGCAAAATGGATGGCCGAATATGGTGCTTCTCTGTAAATTTTTTATTTGTAAAATGAAATGATAATTGTGTTTGAACAAACACAGTTGTAAAATTGGGAAGCATACAACAAAACAACAACAGCAACACACACACACACACACACACACACACACACACAGTTTTTTGTTTTTTGTTTTTCCTCCAGGGCTGCTTATTGGATCTGTGTCACAAATAAGAATCCCTAGGTGGCAAACACATATTTCAACTGTTTATGTGAATGCTTTGCATGGTATAACTTTCTTCATGGGAGGCTTACCCTAAGAGAGGAAAGAAAAGAAAAAAAAATGTGAACAAACCAGACTTCATGATTTATTGTCTTGAATCATTTCTGAGATATTGTTTTCCTTCAGGTACAAACACTTTTGCAACAATTGAGGAGTACTGGGAAGGAGTTGGAGGTAGGCTCTTAGCTCTGCCCTTGGCCCTTGAACAAACCTTTGGTTTCATTTTATCTTTCTGTACACAAGAAACCTGAATAGAAGGGTTTGCAAGCTCCTATTTAATTTCTTTTTAAAGCACATGTTCTATAAATATATACTATTGTGTAGGTCTACTTAATCCCAATGCGGTCACTGTAAATCCTTTCATTGATTATAAATTTGAAATCTGAGAGCTCAGCTCTGTTGGTGTTCTGGGAAGTCACATAAAAATATATAGTAGTTTCAACTTCCCCGTTGTCTGATCGAAGCTGAGGAGTGGTCTTGAATTCTCTCTTTCCTTGCTAACTCCTGAGATGTGTGTGTGTGTGGGGGGGAGGGGTTGTTCGCTCTCATCCTGAGTGGCATCATACAGTGATAGAATGTAACATGTGGAATCTTAGAGACTGTGACCACAGTTTTACCTGTCAAGGAATTGGAGTTCTAATATATCTATACTTCTTTACACACTCATATATTAGACATCAACACAAGAGGCAGTAAAAATCAGAACCAGTATTACTTGGTCATATAATTTTGACAAAAACTTCCAATACTTTTAATCAGAGATGATCATTCCAACTCTCTCTCAGTTCCACATACAAAATAAATTTCATATTTCTGCATTTCTTCCCAAATCCATGGCTTACATTCAAGTTTTCCAGGATGTTACCCAGGTCTTCCTACCCTGAGCACCTCATACCTAATCCTGTCACATTAAACACATAAAGCCAATAAGGACCTCCTGCAAACATAGCACCTCTTTTTCTACCTTTATGTTTTACATGTCCAGAATAACAAAAGGTAAACACACAATATGTATTTAATTTAGCCCGCAAGTCTGATAAGCTGATTTATGTAGAAATTTCCAACCTTAGCATCTGCTGTAATTACTGTACTGCAACCATAATGGCTTTTTATACTCCCTTGATAATGCCAAGGGTTTCCCGTCTTCGATTGCATTACCAGTATATTTTCTCTGCTTTGAATACGTTCTCGTATCACAACTGTGCATGTCTCCTTTCAATCATTCTTCAGAATATACCTTCAGTCTCTACCAAGGAAGTCGAGAATAAATCAAACTCCAGGCTATTTTGATCCTGCATGACTCTTTCAGAGTTTAATTTTTCCATAAACAGTGTCTGGGTATGGAGGTTTTGGACTGCTTTACGTTACTATGCAGGTTTTATTTTATGATAAAATAATTTAATTTAGAATATATTTTAAGTGATTTTATTTTAAATATATTATGTATATTCCTCTACATTTTATGACCTTCCTTGAGTAGGTTGACATTTGTCACCATAAAAATATTTTGTTTGGATATAATTTCAACACTGGAACTAAAATGTATTTCCAAAGTTTGTAAGCTGCTGTGAGGGAGGAAGTGATCTATAAGTACCATGAGAATCCTTAAGTGGCTACCAGGTGTGCCACAAGATTAGTGCCATGAGAAGACTTGGAAGTGGAACATCTCCATAACTATGAGTTGGGAAAAGAGTAACTTGGCCACATGCTGGCCACAGTGCTGTGAGCCAAATTCCAGGGTGACCATACCAGAAAGAAATGAATAAGAAGAAGCAGACAATGTTGGTTGCTTCTTGCCCTGTTTCTTGGAACCCAGCACCAACATCTGAATGACTCTGGTTAGTGTCATTTAATTTGTGGTGACCGGCAAGTGTATGGAGGGTCAGATGTCAACGCCTTCCTGTTTTGATCTTCTAGAGCCTTCTTTCTTTTTTTAATACCACCACAAAATGCTATCCTTAGGGAATATCATGAAAGGATCTGTACCCGTCGTATTTCAACTATGAGTCTAGTTGGTGATAAACACAGATATGAGAGTGTTACAAACCCAAAAGACCTAAATGTTGGCCACCAATTTACATTTTTTTGGAGAAATTTCACTATTGAAATTGAGAAAATTAATGAGTATGTAAACAAACATATCAATTCTATGCATAAGAACGTCATGCCAAAGAAAACTCATGAACATTGTATGTTGTTCAATGGAATGCTTTTGCAGTTTTCTACAGGACAAGCTAATGGGTAGCCTATAGAAGTTGGTACAATATTGACCTAAGGTTAGTGATGGACTAAGAGTACGCCTTAAACAGTGATAGTTTCTTGCACATGTGAACATTTGAGACCTATCAAAGGCTGTTACGGCACTTCTCTACTACTTCTTGAGGTCCCTGAATAACATGCAATAGACTTAATCGTTTTTGTCTTCACGATATATTACTTCCCATACACAAAATGTATGAAAGCAATTGATGGATGAGTTAGTTCACACAACAAACTGTGAGACATAGATGAGTATCACATCGCTCTGCACATTTAGTAACATTAATTGTTGCAAGAAAAATTACAACACCCATATTTAGCAATGGTTGAGATTTTAATGAACAACAGATAAAATCCAGAAGAGAAAATCAGATAACTTGGCAATAAATGTTGGTAGATAAGTTTTTGAAGAACAGAAATTCTATTGAGCCCTATTACAATCTGTAAAACTACTCTAATTCTTAGGTGGAGAAAGAGAAGCCTCGACCAATGATGTCTTTCTACAATTCTTAGACATTACTGTCTATTATAGCTTAGTTTTCTGTTCTCTCTTGTGTTTGTTTGTGAAATCTATTCATACAATGACACCTACATTCTTAAAAAATAGATTTATTTGGTGGTATTTTAAATTAATTGTATTATTTATTGATTTTAGTAACAAATACAATTATACATAAATATATTGAGAAGTAATGTAATGCTTAATATATGCATACTTAAATCAAGCTAACACATCCATTACTTCATAGACACGTCGCTTTTGTAGTGAATACATCTAAGCTCTACCTTTAGAAGAAATTTTAGATATGTAATCTCGTTTTATTTATTATTAACTACAGTCACCATGTTGCATGACTTATCCAGAACCTATCCTCTTCCTCAACCCATTAATGTGTCTGTAAAAAAAATTTTTTTTTTCATTGGAACTTTCTTTCACATCTGGGACAATGCCCTTCCTAAGACTTTTCTCTCCCAGCTGCGATTGTTTTCCTGAAGTGGCCTGTAACAAGGCCTTGTTTTCACCAGGAGCTCACACTACTCTGTACTACATGAGGAAAAGGCCAACATATGTGTGGAGAGCATTTGCCATGCTTAGGAAACCAAGTATTCACTGTATGTGCTTGTCCTTTTCCCACGGAGTCCATTGTGTTGTTGAATGCAGGATGGTGTGTTGGTTACCTATTTGACTCTCTCTCTCTCTATTTTTCGTTTATTTGACCCAACATGTGTATAACATGGAATCATTGGAATATTCCCCATGACTTACTGAACTTCCCCTACATGGAGAGGCCGTTTTCCAGAAGCAAAATGAGAACTCCATTGTATTTTATTTTTATGAATTTAGGAGTGGAAAACCTATGTGTTAGAAAAAAGATGTATGACAGATTTGATGAACATGGAATTCTGTTCCATGTTCCATTTTTGCATGATTTTTCTCTTAACCTTACCAAAAAAAAATGACTATAATACTAGATACAGGATATTCAGTATAATGCATTCCAGTATATATAGTACAGTGGTATTGAAATATAGTAGTTGCTTTTGTTGATGTTATCAGAAGCACACACAGAGATACACAGAGACAGACATGCACACATGTGCACACACAGACACACATAGACATACACACAAACAGATATACAAACACATATGTGTGTGTATACACGCTAAATATCTGTTGCATTCAGAACAGTCAGTTTCTCTGTTAAAGCTACAACACCATGGTAATAATTTTTTTAAATAGGTTCTAGTGGGGGAGCTGCAGCTACTGTCCTGCAAATGGGTATGGTAGGACCACAAAATACCCTCTCAATAGATTCACTCATAGCTACCGACATGTTAGCTGTAATTAGTTTTGGTCTGAATCATGACCTGTTATTCGCTTTTGCAGTGAGTACTAGTAACTGGAGACTCATAACTGGCCAAAGTGCTAGGATCAAGTGACCATTCAATTAATGCTCAGCCATTGATTGAATAAATGGGACACTATGAGGCTTAAGGATCATGGAAGAAAAGAGGGCATGCAGAGAGTGGAAGTCAGGGGTAGGAGTAGAATTAGGGAAATGCCACCTTATGGGTGTGAAATGGAGTGGCATTTTTGAACTTCCCTCGGCTGTGACAAGCCACAGAGAACCTGCACGGTACCTGTCATGGTATGGAGAGGGGTTCATGAGGACCTACAGCACCTTGAGCATCTTAGGCAGCTAATGGTGAGGGAAGGCATGTTCTTTAGTGGTGTAACCACTGGTAAGGTGTCCATGCTCCTGAAAATCACCTCTCATCTCTGCTCCTGTAAGTAACACTAGTGAACATAAGAGAAAGGAAGGCAGACAGGCAGGCAGGAAAGTGGAAGGACCATAGTTAGGAAGAGGAAGGGACTGAGCGAAAGTTGGAGAAGCAAAAGAAAGCATAACAGGGAGACTATAGTCATTATGCATTATGTTAAATGTAACTAAATGTATGAAAGTATAATGAAGCTCATTATGTACAATTAACATATGCTAATAAAATTAAAAAGATAACGAATGTTGTTTAGTCTATATACTTACTGAACATCAGCCTTATATGAGATCTGCTACAACACAGAGGACTTTAAACTTGGCCATGAAGTTCCTCTTTCCCTCAAAGTACTGTAGATCAAAAGGCTTCATAAGGAAAAAGTTTGGTGAAAAGCAATAACTGAGTAATTACAGAAATAATTTCTTTGATCTTACTTTTATTTATCTGCTTGTCATGAGATTTAGCTTTGCCAGTGTTTGCATATATCTTTGTGGCTGGAGGAATGTTGTTTGGGAGAGCAGATGCATTCCTCTTAATAAAGTTTGATCATCTGAGCACTGCTTACATAATGCATTAAACATTCCTGTGCTATTCGTGTCAAATTTTATCAGGGGCATAAAGATTTATTGTTTAGGAAAGAAATGGAAAAGACAAAGATGAATTCTATGTAAATATCATTTTGAAATAATCATCTGCATCATTTTCATTAGCCATATTACCAAGAAAAGGCAATATATAGGGCCAAAAAAAAAAAAAAAATCCTTATCACGTAGGGGATTCATGAGGGACGTCTGTGTCTTTGGAGGGTAAAGACAATTTAACATCAGTCTTTGTGTGATGTGCTTTCTCCCTCTTTTTAGAGGAAAAAAGAAGGCAACATTCCACTCTGTTTGTGTTGTATTAATATTCTAGAGTTGAATCCAACTGATTTTTTCACCTGAGGATTTGACATTAGAATGTTCTCAGCTTCCTAAGGCAGGATTATTGCAGCGATGTTGTCATTCTATGTCTTTATTTAAGATCTCGACTCATTTATATATTAGACCTAGTCACATTTAGTTAGTAGATACATTTATAGCTCCAATTAAGATCTGTGTTTGTTAAGCCCATCAGTGTGTTAACACACAGGCAGTCTAGTATTAGCACCACACAGACAAACATTAAAGCATTTATGTTACTGTGAGTCTGTGTGCTGGTTTGAAGTTAAGACTCATAAAGTCTCATTTGGTATTTACACGATATAAGATTCTTGTTCACCCTGATCCAGACGGCTGGCTAGAAACACCAGGATGTTTTGCTAAATTATAAAAACCAGGCATTTTCTGCTTCAATTGTCACTGGTAACCATGGGTGGTTTGTGTGTGAAAAATCTTCCATGAATGTTTCAGAATCTCATATATATTCTTTGTAAAATGTGTCATTAACTTCCTGAAACAGCTAATCAGCTAAAGCAAGTAATTATTTGTGTAAACATTTTAAAAAAAAATAAGATATAGAATTAATTTATGGAATAAAAATGTCTAGATTATTATGTATACATTTAAGCACTTAACAGAAGTAAAATCTGTCAGACTACTGTATCCGTAGATTTGATTTATAATTCTTGTCTGACCTCAGCTGTCAAAAAGCCAGCATGACTATCTTGTTTCAAGTGTGTCTAATCCATTAAAGCCCTTTCATGGCATCAGACAGCTTCCTTTCTTCTGTGCTACCCATTGTACACACCGGAGTCACCTCTAGATGACACGGCCATGCGTGTGAGGTCTTCTTCTTCCTTCAGCTTAGGTTGCGTTCAAATGTTTTCCGTACAGTACAGAGCACTAACATGGCCAGTGTGTCTGGAACGAGTTCCAGTCTTCACATCCACAAGCAGCCTAGGAAGCTCCATCTCTGCCTCCTGTTTTTTGTTTCTTTGTTGCCAGATATGTTTTTGAAGATATGTTGGAAAATAGAAGCAAAGGTATCAAGGTCTACTTTTAAAACTGTCAAACAAGCCAACAAGCAAACCCAGTGAAAGGGAAGCCATCATTCTCCTATAGACTTATTTAAACGAAAGTACTATTAACCAAGTTGTAAAATTCTTCTTCCTGGGTTGCTTTCACACCAATTTCCACTGCAAAGTGTTGGCTTCATTGAACATCTGATGAATTTGTCACCCACGGGAGTCAGTGTTTCAAAAACAACAACAACAAATGGGTGAAGGCTAACATATGTGAAGATAATCTTTTGAAAGTAATGCATGTTTCTTTTAAATCTTGCCTAAGTGTACTATTAAAGAATATTTACTTTTCTGGGTAGCACATTGGCATAATTTTCAGTCTAGTCGAGAGAATGATCAGAGAGAGTGCTGAGGGGCACAGCCTAGGTCTAGGGGGGAGGCTTAAGAAGCCTCAGAAACCCATGAGTTCATTGATATGTGCATTACTGGGATATCACATCACATCTGGCAAACAGCTGTGTTTTAAAATAGATTTTAATGAAAACAATATCCCATGTGACAGCAGTAATGCTGATAAATAAATAACTGTGAGCCCACATTATATTCATCAAACCGATGAAGTAAATATACTTACGCATCCTTCCAATTTTAAAATGACATAGATACTAAATAAATTATTAGAAAAATAATAGCAAGCATCCAGCAATGTTAACTATGTACCCGATCCTGCTTTAAGGGCATCATCAAAATAACTTGTTGTATTTATGCCAAAGCCCTCTGGGTAGGTATAACTTCTATGTCAACTTCAAGATGAAGGAAAAAGTTTAAGTGGTTGCTAGAGCCTCGGCTAGTACGAGATAGAGGGGTAGGTTCCTCAGCCTGCTCTCTCACCTTTGCCTCTTCACAAACACAGTTGCCTAATGAGTTACTGCTGGTCAGTAGCAACAATGGGCCTGGATTTCTTCTGTATTTTACTTTTTTAAAAAAATAATTTTTGTTAAATCGTTTTTTGTTAACTTATTATTTCCTTGTAAATTTCACATAATGCACACCAAACCCATTCATCTCCCGCTCCCCTTCTACAGACCCTTCACCCTTACAACCTCTCCTGCAATAGAGGGGAAAAAATCTTGTAGTGGAAGCTGTAGGGTGTCACAGTGTGCCCCCACAGTGTACCCTTGTGTCCACATTTCTTTGCAAGCAAATGGTCCTTGCAATGACTTGTTGGTCTGGTAGGGGCAAGGCCTCTGACTTCTGTCAATACTGGGACCTCACTGGGACCCTTCTCTGATATCCTGTTTTTGCCCTGTATCATGGATATCTTGTAGTTTTGCATCTGTAGGACTGGTCCCTTTATGCACTCCAGCAGTTCATTGATGGTGTAGATGTTGGGCTGGGCTTACTCACAGCCCTGGATCTGGGCTTTTTCTGCCAGCTCTCCTGTTCTCAAGCCTTTGGTGTCTAGGCTGGCTCACCAGTACTCCATGTAACCAGGGCAGTTTCTATTATGCTGCCCAGGAGAGTTGTAGTCCCTACTTTCCCAAGTGTTTGGAGAAAATGAGGGACATAGCCAGTACTCCCAGTCTGATAACCCAGGGCCAGCTCTCCCACTCGCCATAGCTGGCAAAGGATTAAGGGAGGGGAAGAAAGCATTGTTCCCTTGTCCATGCCAGAGGCAGGGCCAGCCCTCCCACATTTTGAGGCCAGCTCACTTGCCAGCCATAAGTGGCAAGGAAAAGTGCAGGGCCTGCTCTCCCAAGCACTGCAGCAGTGAAGGGCAGGCCCAGTTCACCTGCTTTCATGACCCCAGGGTCAGACCTCCCTCCTGCTACAGACGATAAAGAACAGGGGTGAATAGGTTATCTCTTCCTTATCCATGCCACCACATAGGAGATGATTGATAGGGCCGGCTCACCAACACTCATATCCTCAGGGCCTATCCTTGGGGCCGGCTCACCCCCAACTCCTGCAATGTGCTCTCCCGAGTAGAGTATTGCAGCTGGCAAATGGCAGGGTCAGCTCTCCTGCTCTCACTTCCCCACAGTCAGCTCCCCAAGATGCCCAGATGAGGGGTAGGGCCAGTTCTGCACAGCCCTCAGACATCAACATGTCCCTGGGTAGCAGCTGACTAAGGGCACCCACCTGACCTTTGGTGCTAACAGACCCCTGTTGCTATAGAGCCATGGTCCCAGACATGGCCTTTGGTGGTAGCACAGGCCAGGACCAAACCATAGTCCCTGGTTACATTACTCACATCAGGCCATTCTTCCCTAACCCCGACTCTCCAGTTCTGCTTCTCGTCATTGTATCCACATCCTTTCCTCTCTCTTTCAGTTCTCCACCACTTACTTGCTCCTCTTAGTGACATCTGGGGTCTTCTCAGGAGTGAGTGGATGCCGGAGTGCTACATCCCACTCATGCATTATGGAGCCAGGCAGGTGCCATCTTGGGCTTGGTCTGCTCCACCTCCAGGTTGGACTGGTGCTCATCTCAGGGTAGTCCAGGTCATGGTGCTAGTCTGGAAATGGTCTTGGGCTTGATTTTTTCAGAGAATGTTAGATTACTAATCATTCAGATGTTCATACTTCAGAGCACTGAGCGCAGACATAGGCTCTCTCCTCTCTGCCACCTACTGACCGCACACATGACACAGCAGCCACACCTGCAACACCTCTAGGGGCAGGGATAAATTGTTCTTGGTACTTCAGGCCTACACACCCTCTCCGTCACGTCTTTTTGATTTGTTGTGCAACCTGTAGAGTTTAACTTTGGCCATCTGTGTGATCAGAGGTTTGGCATTTTCCATTCAGAGCTGGTAGATGCAGAGAGCACATAACTGAAGACAATGTCTGCCCTCCCCAGAATCGGTCAGTGGTCAGTAGGTCAATGGGGAGAGCTCCTCAGTCTATGTACTGTTAGGCCCAGTCTTGTGCAGGCCTATGACAGACAGCTACAGCTACTGTGAAGTTTTGATTACATCTGCTTACAGAGTCTAGAAGGTGGCATTTCACAGTCCTCTCCCTGTAGCCCAGTCAGACATTTTTTTTTGCTTCCTTTTTCTTTGCGTTTCCTGAGCCTGAGAGGAGGTGGTATCCATGTCTAGTTTAGGCTTGGAAACTCAGGTATGAATTATTCTCAGCACCTTGAGCTACCCTATTCTGTATTCACTGCCATCCATTTTAAATAGAAACTTCTTTGATTAAGGCTGAGCATTTGTGTGGGGGTATAAACATAGATATTTTGAGAGAAGCATGACAACATGACACGTTATATAAAGGACATTTGTGAATTATCCTGCTGGGCCTAACAGGTCCTTAGCCATGAAGTTTTTAACATGTTTATATAATCATGTGTGATTCTCCTGTGGAATGTGCCTTGTATGCAAGCTGAAAGCAGTTGGTTACTCTCATAACAGTTACGGCACTATTGAGCCAGTAGTCATGTATTTGTCTAGCAATTTGGTATTCTAGTTTGTAGGGTTCACAGGTGGTAACATTACTTTTAATTTTTATTATTAAGATTTATTTTGTCACTTCACATCCCAAACAAAGGCCCCTCCCTCCTTTCCTCCTGGTCCTGCCTGCCCTCTACCTTCTTCCCCCACACCGCCCTCCCCTTCTTTTCAGAAAAGGGGAGCCTCCCTCCCCTCATGTCAACACTCCCCAGCACATCAATTCACCTCAGGACTGACTACATTCTCATCCACTGAGGCCAGGCAAGGCAGCCAGCTATGGGGAAGTGACTCAAAGGCAGGCAACAGAGTTCATATCAGAGACAGCCCCTGCTCCACTTGCTAGGCCACTCATATGAGGAGGAAGAGTGGCAACATTCTTGATGCTGTCCCTGCCCTACTCTGCAGCAGCACAAATAACACCTTCCAGCATCATAAAACCTAGCCAGCAAGAGGGAAGCCTCCAGCTCCGTCACAGCTTCTCTTTCTGTATTTTTAGATCAAGGCACATGACATCTTCAGCAATGCGTTCTCAGTAATTGGTTCTTGTGGGCAACCAAGAGAAATGTCAAGACCCTGAATTGTTTCTGAGCCTCTGGGTCCCTCCAGTCCAACAGCTCGTAAGAATGTACCCACACTTGGCATTGGGAGTTTTATTTGATGATTGTCTTAGTTGTGGTTATTATTGCTGTGATGAAACATCACGGCCGAAGCAACTTGGGAGGAAAGAGTTTATTTTGTTTCTACTTCTACATTGTTGTCCACTATGGAAGGAAGTCAGGACAGGAACTCAAATGGGAAAGGAACCTGGAAGCAGGCAGGAACTTATATAGAGGAGATGGATGGGTACTCTTTAATGGCTTTCTCAGCCTGCTTTCTTAATAGAACCCAGGACTACCAGCCCAGGGATAGCACCACATACAATGGCTGGGCCATCAATTAATTACTAGTTAAGAAAATACCTCATAGCAATATATTATGGAGAAATTTTCTCAACTGAGGCTCCCTCCTTTCAGATAAATCTAGAGTGTGTCAAGACAAAAAATTAGCTAGCACAATAACCCGTGGCTTCTATTATCACATTATCTGCCCTGCAAGATATTTCTCTTCTAAGTCTCCTCTGTCTTTTCAACTCTGTGCTCTCCTTTAAAATAAAGATTTATGTATTCATTTCTTTGTTTCTTTTGTTCCTTTTTGAAATAATGTCTCTCTGTGTAGTCCTAACTGTCCTGGAATGGAGACTCATGGGGAACTGGCTGCCTCTCCAGTGCTAGGATTAAAGGCATGCACCACCTAATCCAGCTAGATTTATTTTATTTTTATTTTGTGTTTGAGTGTTTTTTCCTGAATATGTGGCTGCTCACTATGTATGAGCAGGACCCATAGACACAGAAAAGGACATCAGAACCTCTGTACCTGGAGTTAGAGACCGTTGTTACCTCTCCTGTGCATGCCGGAGTAACAATCAACTGTTTTTAACTGCAGAGCCATCTTTCCAGTCTCCAACTCTATGCTGTCAATTTTACGCAACTGTGTTAGCTCTGTGATTTTTTTTTAACACATAGAGGGTTGAAGCAGGGGACATGTGTACAGAGACTACCCTTGCTCATAAGAATTTTACTGTTTGATTGGGGTGCTGCTTTCTCTTTAGTTTTAGATATTGGGCCAGTCCAGTTCACAGGAGAATGACTGCTGGGTAGGAACATACTGCAAACATTAAAGGTCTCTCTGATGGTCCTGTAAGTTTGACTCTCATATCTCTTAGGATTCTTGGACTGGTCTGACTCTCAAGATGTGTGCTGAATGAGTCCAGGTGTCTCCTAATATTTAATACCTTAGTGACGCTCTTTTCCTGTAAGAACTGCTGTAATGAGTAAGAACCAAGTCATAGTAAAAAGCTTTCTCCCTTCACCAAGAAGAAACAAGTTCTTAATGAATGGGGTTATTGTAATAGCAGGGAAATAATTCTCCTACTACATACCAGAAACTTAATAAATGAAAAATCATGTACTAAGAATGGGTTACATTTTTAGAAAATTGTTGGCCAATGAAATCTCAAAAGAACCTTCCTACCCAGAAAAAGTACAGGCCTTTGCTCTTGGCTACTATCTCTCTCTCTCTCTCTCTTGTTTTGTTTTCTTTTATTTGTATATTTATTCACTTTGCATCACAAACATAGCCTCCTCCATCCTCTACTCCAATTTCTACCCTTCCTCCCTCTTTCTCCTGTCCCTGCACCCCTACTCCTCAGATAATGGAAGCTCCCTTCCACCAACACACCACAGCACATCAAGTCTCATCAGGACTGAGCCCATCTTCTTCCCCTGTGGGCCTGGCAAGGCAGTCCTGCCAGGAAAAAGTGATTGAAATCAAGCAACAGAGTCCATGTTAGAGACAGCCCTTCTTCCCTTTTTAGGGGACCCACGTGAAGACCACACTGTCCACCATGTACATATGTGTAGGAGGCTTAGGTCAAATCCATGCATGGACATTGGTTGCTCCATAAGTCTTCACAATCCCCTCTGGCCCCTATTGGTCTTCTTGCAGAGCTTCTGTGCCCTTTGAGTCCTTCTATTCTCCCCTGCCCCCCACTCTTCCACAGGCTCTCTGTACTCTTCCCAGTGTTTGGCTGTGAGTCTCAGCCTCTGTCTCAATTCGCTGTTAGGTGGAACCACTCAGAGGACAGCTATAATAGGCTCCTGTCTGCAAGCATAGTAGAGTATCATTAATAGTGTCAGGGGTTGGCTTTCTCCCATGGGATGGGTCTCAGGTTGGACCAAGCATTGGGTGGACACTCCCTCAATCTCTGCTCTATCTTTGCTCCTGTGGGTCTTGTAGGCAAGGTAAATTTTAGATTGAAGTTTTTGTGGGTTTGGCTACTGTCTCAAGAGGGGTTTATTATTACTGTGATAAAAACAAGACCAAAGCAGCCTGGGAGTTGAGGTTTCATTTGGCTTACATATCCTGACTCACAGTTCACTGAGAGAAACCAACACAGAAACTTAAACCGTGCTGGAACCTGGAGGCAGGAGCTGATGCAGCGGCCATGGAAGGATGCTCCTTGCTGGCTTGCTCAGGCCAGGACCGCCTGCTCAAGGATACTTTCACCCACAATAGGATGGGTGCTTCTCAATCAATCACTAAATAGGAAAATGCCCTTAGGGATTATCTGCTTACAGCCTAATCTTGAGGTAATTTTTTAACTGAGGTTTCCTCCTCTCAGATCACTATAGCTTGTGTCAAGTTGACATAAAAATTCCTAGCATAAGTTTCCTTCAGAAACTTAGTGGTTAGGCCCTGAAGATACCACAGACTTAAGACACAGAACATAGATAAATCAAGATGGTTCTCATATGGAAGCTTTATTCTTACTGTCTACCTTTCATAGTGATGAAAGATAGTATTCAGTCTGTTAGATAAGAAGAAAAATAATCAATCCCACCCAGCTATGAATCATGTGTGCCACCATAATCACTGCCTTGGCATGACATGGCCACAGGTGCAATAGTGACACAATCAGCAGGAGTGACCAACCACTTTCTCAATAGATTTAAGGCACACTCTACAAGATGAAACTCATACCTGGCAACAATCAGACCAAGAACCTATGGCTAGACAGGAGAGAGCTTACTACTATTATGCTGACAGAAACCAACTCCTAATGATTCATTATACCCATAGATTAGTGTATCTGGCCTACATTTTATATGAAAGGGTTTTATTTCCAGTAGATGGTGATTAACACAGAGATCCACAGCTGGCTGAGATGCAGAAAATAAGAGACTGCATCTCAGCCAGTTCCCTCTCAATCCTGCCCCCCTCCCACTTCTCCCGTAATCCTCCTCCATCCACTGATAGGGGAGGTCCTTCTCCCCTTCCATCTGATCCTAGCCTATAAAGTCTTATCAGGATTGGCTGCATTGTCTTCTTCTGTGGCCTGGTAAGGCTGATCCCCCCCCCAGGGGGAGGTGATCCAAGAGCCAGCCACTGACTTCATGTCAGAGACAGTTCCTGTTCCCCTTTCTAAGGAACCCACTTGGACACTGAGCTGCCATGGCTTACACATGTGCAGTGCTTCTAGGCTATCCTAGAATGGTAAATTCTAAATGAAATTTATGCACTGCACCTCCTCTTCTCAAGGCTCAGGAATTATTGCAGAAGAAGGCAAAGAGAGTAAGAGCTAGAGATGGTAGATGTTATGTGGAAACACTATCTCCAGGAGACAGCAGAGCAGGTGCACATATGAATTCACAGCAGTTATGACAGCATCCACGAGACCTGTGCAAGCTCACCAAATCCACCTTGGAGAGAAGTTGGACATAACTTCCTTGTATAGTTGTGGAACTATTTATTGGGTTCTGGAAGAGAGAAAGATGGTTTTCTCTAAAAGTATAGTCTCTGCTGTTTGACCATACTGCAACAGAAGGCTACACAGTCAAGAATATTTAGGAAAGACAAATTTTTCTTTTTGTGTGTGTGGCACATTAGATGTGTGGGGAAATCTCAAAAATAATAAATTTTAAAGTGTAGATTTTTTGATATATTTGTGAGCAATAACATCATAGGTGCTGTGAAGAAATGATGCATATGAAAAATATGATTAAGGTCAAATCTTCTTTGTAATTTCAGGACCTATTGATAAAATACTATTGTATTTAGTATATTACACTGATTATAAACAATAAAACTCCCTCCTCACAGTCTTTCCTCTCTTAGTTCGTAGTACGATACTTCTTTTCTAAGATCTGATATTTTATGCCATTTACCTGAACTGTTATACATTATTGTTTACTTGGCTTTGTATCATTATAATATTTTATGCAATTTCATGGTAAGCTGTTTCAGGGTTGGGCACTTGAATTCTTACTCTTTGTTGCCCTTAGTATATGCCTAAGTGGTTGTGCAGTCATTATTGATGGTTTGCAATTAGGTCTTTATTAAAAAGGTGTTCTATAAAATTAATACTTTCCAAATATATCAGTGGAACTCAAGCTTATTACTTACCTAATGATGAGCAGTAACGATGTTAAATAAGAAAGCTCACTTCACACAATCAGTTGTGTCTAATTACAGAAATGGAAATATGATTGTGGATACAATGACTCAAATGACACCCAGGCAACACAGCTTGTAGTCTGTACAATCATAGAAACCCATTTTTTCAAAGCTTTGAGCATTGACATTTTCGTTAACTGATGGATTCACATTGTTAGTCACATGGAAAATATCTAATATGTTTGGGTGACTTCTCTACAAATGGAAGCTAGAAACTAGATCTGCCTTGATATAGCCAGAAAGAATGGAATTCCAAAACTATTTTTTTCTGATAGAGTTCACTTTCTTGTTCCAGTTTGACCTAAGGAAGAATATTTGTAACTTAATTCCTGGAGTTTGAAAGACAATAGATCAATATAATATGAAATTTTATTTCTGTACTTAGGGAGTGGAAACACGACTATATTGAGTCTGGAGATCAGATTTCTGACCCTGGTTCCTGGTGACACTGGTAAATAATATCTGCTTATTATCTTCCATAAATAAAAGTGTGTTGCGACAAGAGACAAGCTTTGAATTCTTCTGCTTAGGTCTCCAATTTTTCATTTGTCTTCTATCTGGGAACATTAAATTGCTGTCTAAGAGTTTCTCACTCTGGAATGAAAATTTCATGTTTGAGAGGAAAACAATCTACAGTTGAAATAGCCTGCGGTGCTGTAAACAGCTATAGAGCCCCCAAGAGACATACAGTGACGTGCAAAGAATGTTCTCAGCAGGTTAGATGTTGGATATTTAAGTAGCTCTTTATGGATGGTTGTGTTTGACTCTATTTGCCTATTTTGTGCAACTGTATCAACTTTAGACAAGTTCTTAATAAACTCAGTGTCAGAATTTAAATACCATACTCCTGCTTCATAACACTCCCATTATTAAGTAAGCTTGTGTTATCAATGCTAAAACAAGGATAATACTATTTAGCTGACAAAATTTTCATGAATATTTAACAGGTACTTAATCTAAGAACATTTATATACTATGTAATATGTTCAGATTCACTGTTCCAAGTCAAGTATGTACTAACAGTTTCTAAATCAAGGTAGATAGCTTCAAAATGTTATAGATTTCTTATTCTGGAGATTGGATCCATGGCCTTGTGCATGTATGCAAGTACTCTTAACTGGATTCTAATTCCCAAATCTTTCCCCACCACTTTTTATTTTGAGACAGGGTCCTGCTAAGTTACCAAGGGTGGCTCTGGAATCACTTTGTACTTCCAGTAAGCCTTGAGCTCAATATCCTTTGGTCTCAACTTCCCAGATAGGTAAGGTCATAGATTTGGATAACCAGTCTCAGCCTATAGACTTATTATTAAGCATTATTATCACCGAGATTTACATTTTCAGGACATAATCATTCATTTTAGTACAATTTATTTGCTTTTTTCAATTCGTTTTTCAGCACTGTTAGTAAGTACCAGATAACAGTATTTTGATAAGACAACATCAATTCTTAAGACTAAGCCTGCTCTCCAAATTCATTGGACATTATGACTTTCCTTTTTCTAAGAATATTTCTATTACAAAGTAAGAAATGTTCATTACCTATATATCTTAGAGAAGTTTTGAAACAGGGTAAGATAGTTATTTTTCCCTACAAAAAAGATATTAAAAGTAACCTTGAATAAATGAGTATCTATTGAGATGGGAGAAATAGAGAAGAAACATCTAAATAAATACAGAGAATGTTAATAGTCTTCTTATTCTTGTCTAGACTGAAACTTTATTTTACATCAAAATAGAATCGAACACAGCATAAACCTGGCTCCTAAGAGGAACTTTAATAAAATGTTTAAGGAATTTTTACTACATTTTTGACACCTCTTATGAAATCCTATCACTTTAATTAGTTGATGCTGAGCCATGGAATTCTTGGACTAGTATTTCCACATTTCAGTTTGTGTCCCATGCTTCCAGGCCACAAACAGCCAAGGAGAGGACCATTCACTTCTCCTCGGGGACACCTCAGCAGTCACGTCATTATAATCCATGTTGATGGACTGTTATTATGAACAACCTTCATGACTGAACTGTATGGCCATAGTTTTAAGGTCCTTGGAGAAGTAAATGATGTCAAACAGCTAAGGATAGTAGAGCCATAGGCTAATGAATTTATTCTTTCTTGGCCTTTTCTCGAGGATGGCTATAGGAGCACTGGATAATACTTGATTATTTCAAGGGCTATGGTTAGAGCCTTTGGTGATGCTACTCCAGTTTAACAGTATTAAACTGTACTGAGAGACACACACAATTAGAATCCATAGTGTCTGTTTGTTAAATGTGGTTCAGCTCAAAATTTTGAGGTTGAGAAATTCAACAATGAGCTTAAATACCAAAACACAAAACAAAGCAAAATCCAGCTAATAATCTGAACCAAAGCAACTGAAGATTAAACCATTAAATTTAATTGTTCTGCTTGACACAGTATTTTAGATTATTTTCATTATCATTATCATTACATGTAATAAATAGTATTCTAGATGCCTTGGTGAGATGGAGAGCTTATTTATTTAAATACAGCTAGGTATGTGATTGCTTATCTAAAAATGACTGGTTGCTGAATCACCAGAAACTAAGAAAAATATATTAAGGGAGATCCCTGTCCTATTGCCATCGATAAGCACAATCTTCACCCCTCATTAAGGAAATTTTTCTTTGCAGTAGGCTAGACCACCACAGAAAACCACAACCAAGCACAGTGCAGCTTTGTGGCTCCCAGTCACAAGGAATACATCTACAAAACACTCCTGCACCTAAAGCTCAGGGAACATTGCAGAAGATGATGTGGAGAGATTGTAAGAGCCAGGGAATCAAGAAGTTTGCTGTAAGATTGTTGTCTCCTAGTCATGTCAGAAGCTACATTGTAAACTCTCATGAACATGACTGTCCAAATGTGAGCTGAACAAAAATGACTTCAGTGGCCATGTCAAAGTGGAAGAGTCCATGAGTCCTCACCCTACACAAGAAACTATAGGCAACTGAAGAAGGCTGAGAATAAGAGAAGGAGGTTTCTGAAAAGGTTATTTTTAAAATACACACACCATATGTACATATATACATACATACACACATACATACACACATATACACACCTACACACCTACCTACCTACCTACCTACATACATACATACATATTTCTCTATACAGGAATTGTATATAATAGAAATTGGTGGAAAAGGAGGCCTGAATATGGAGAAGAATGGGCAGGGATGTATGAAAGAGGTTGAATAAAGGAAAAGGAAGGGAGAAATCCAATAATTATAATCTCAAAAAAATTTTAAAAAGAGATATTAAATGATCTTTTTCTGGGAGTTTTTTTTTTTTTTATTTAACATAAGATCGTTACTGCAAACGTTCATTGATACTTTATTTCTGCTTGCTTCATCAACAAGTCAGATACAGATCGTTTCCTTACTCCGGAATACATGCAACAGTGTGGGGCAGGGAACAGTACATGCGACTCTCCAGGTCTAGCAAGGATGGAGGCCCTAGTTATCTTTCCATCCTCTGAAGCTGATAGGGCTGTAAGTGGCCTTACTGCACCTGTAGAAGGTCCTTGGAATAGGTAGTAACTCCAAGTTTAGCCCTTCTCTTTTGCTGAAAATTATCCAGCTGTCCATTAACTAACTGCTTCCTTCATAGTCAGGGGAGTTTGTCATCATGGCAGCTACCGATGTTTTAAATGCTTCATGCCTGTTCATAAAGACTTCAGTCTAGCTATAAATTCAGACAGGAGACTTCAATCCAGCAGCAGAAACCAATGCCAAGTAGCATAGTTGCTGTAGAAATTCTGCTTTTCTTCCAAGAAACGACTGTTCAACGGTTGTAGAGAAAGCAGGCTCTTTTTCACTTCACACAACCTCAAGGACTCTAGAAAAGCCTTTTGGTTCAGGGGATATCCTGGGGACAATCTCCAGGTAACTAAACCCAGAACACCGGCCATTTTACACCTCAAATGGGAGAGGACCATCTCCTGTACCCTTACCAGCCGAGACAGCCGTATGTAACTAAGCGAAAGGATTGGGCTGGCAATTTGAGAAACCTTCACACTCTGCTCTGGTTATTCCAGACCTCCGTGCTGTAACTCTGTAGGACAGCGGCCTACGTCCTGATAACCCTCATTCCCGCGATTTTGTTGTATGCTGGTGGGTAGCCCTTTTCACGGGCTGAGTAAAGTGAAGTGGTGACACAAAAGACAGGTAACATCTGGGTCTCTTAGCCCAGGCACATCCACAAGGTCTGCCTAGAAGGTGGTTAAAGAGATCCAGCGAGTGTCTCGGTACAAGAATATGGTGATCAGTGGGGCTGTTGACTGTCAGGGGCAGTAAAGAGCTGAGGCCGCCAACCAGCTACAGCAGTAACTGCTGGACTTGCTGCCTTGGGCCACTTAGCATCAGCTTATAAAGCATCCAGTACCTGAAGGTCTCTGGATTTCAAAAGCGAAAGCTGTGACACTGTTAGCCCAGTGCTGCTGAAACCCAGTTCTGTCCGCTACAACCCTGAGAGCTAAGCCCTGAAGCTGTCCACGCCTGTCCATGCTCTCATTCATTCAGAGTAGGAAAAAGAACACCTAGACGGTTGGGCGGGTAGACAAACTGGATCTGTGTTTCATTTTTAAGTGAGAAGGCGGTTCTGACTTACCTATCAATTTATTACATTTTCCTCTGGCTTTCAACTAGATAACGTGCTTCTGATTAAATTACTTAATACAATCAAGTGACAAAAGAGTTTGAAGAAAAGCCTTGCCTTCAAAAACGCTCACTCAAAACTTTGTAGCTAAGATCCTGGAAATACTCCAGCTTAAGACCCAGCCGTTCATTTCATAGCACATTCATCTATAGAAAAGTACATTTCTTCTGGACTACATTTGTCCACATACTAACTTTATATTATCCGTACTTCTAACCAGAACCAGTCAGTTTTCTTGCTGTTCACATGGTATTGGAAGCTGATTTTATAGATCTCCTCTAATTTTCCCAAGAGTAGAGAGAGCCACACCTCTGTTTGTTTGGAACTATGCAAGAAGTGATAAATACACTGAACTGATAAAAGAAAACTGTCAATAAAACTTACAAACTGAATTATAGACAGTAAAGTCATCTCCTCTCAGTGTTGAATAATGGTGTAAGACCTGTTTCTTCTTCAAATGAGAAAACCTAAGGCCATCTTTTAGGTTTTATGGGCTGGTAAATTCAAGAGACTTGTGGCATAGAGCACAAAGGTAGATATTTCAGTAATGCCATCTGTTCCTTTTACTTTAATTAAAAAAAATTCTCACCTAGACATTTGAAACACAGTCTCTCCATCTCTCTCCCTATCACTCTCTCTCTGGAGTGTGTATGTGTGTTTGTGTGAGAGAGAAGGGGAGAGGAGGAGGAGAAGGAGGAGGAGGAGGAGGAGGAGGAATAGGAGGATGAGGAGGAGGAGGAGGAGGAGGAGGAGGAGGAGGAGGAGGAGGAGGAGGAGGAAGAAGAAGAAGAAGAAATTTTGATAAGTTTCTAATGTTTGAACACTTGGTCCCAAGTTGGTGGCTACTGAGGGAAGTGTTCCCTTGCTTGAGGAAGTATGTCACTGGGGGCGGGCTTTAGGTTTCAAAAGACCAATGACTGTCTCCAGCTGTCTGCCACTGGCTCCCTTTTCTCTAGCTGGGGTGTCATGCCAGACTCCAGTGCAGGAGGGTGCCCTTATTTCTACTTCAACCTGAGGTACCAGGGTGGGCTGATACCCCTTCAGCCTTCCCTTCTCTGAGAAGGAGAGGGGGAATGAGAGAAGTGGGTGTGAGGGTGGGATTGGGAGGAGAGGAGGGAGGGGTTGAGATCAGGCTGTAAAGTGATGAAATAATAATAATAATAATAATAAAGACCAATGGCATTTTATGTTAGCCTCTCTGCTTCCGGTTTGTGATTGAACATGTGAGCTCTAACCTGCTGTTCCACCTGCGTGCTACTTCTGCTCTGCCATCATAAACTCTAATCCTGTGGACCCACAAGCACACATAAGTTGCCTAGGTCATAGTGTTTTATAACAGTAAAAAAAAAGAAGTATATATATATATATATTTTCAGACTTGTTTTGTCATTCTGTCTTTAATTTTTTTTCTGCAGAGCTATCTTTCTAAAAAGTAAATTCAGTCTTCTCATAAGCCTAAAACCTTCTGCTATCTTACTTGTGAAGACACATAATCCAAACATCTCAACAGATGGGCTTCTTCTTGCTTCAACTTGTGTTTCTAGACCTACCTGCAGCCCAGGTTTCCTAACTTCCTTTAAATTCAGCAGGCATTTGAAATGCCCTATATCTTGCCATAGGGTGCTGTTCCACACAGTGACTCTTCTGAGGACCACACAGAGCTGTGAATATACATTATCACTTTTAGAGGAAATTTGTAATTTACAGTTACTTGTTTATAAATTGAAGCAATATGTGTCATATCTCTTATATAACCTAAAACCAAGGGCTACCCTGATATTTTGTCTTTATCTTTGTTGTCTTCTTTTAAGATACAAACACGTAAAGGTTGCTAACATGTATTAGTCAATAAATTTTAATAACATTTTCATAATTTAATTTTTGTTTATTTGTGTGAGTGTGTCTGTATGTGTGTGTTTTTATGTGTACGTATGTGTATGTTTGGGTGAATATATGTATGTTTCTGTGTGTGTGTGTGTGTGTGTGTGTTATAAATGAGAATATGTTTTTGCGTTTGTATATGTGAGTTGGATGCCTCTTCCCAGCACAAGTTTGAATATTTTCATACCTTTTTTGAAGTGGAAATTCATAAAATATTTTGGAAGCTTTCTGTACTCTTGGAAAATACAGAAAAGGTTTATTGTGAATACAACAGACTTCAGCGATGTGAAGCTGAGATCGACACTCACACTTCAGTTAACCAGTACAAAGAGGAAATGGAAGCAGATATATTTCCAAGGAATTCTTAGTAACCTATCCCAGGGTGCTCTGTCTTGATGGCCTGGAATGCCACTACTGGGCTTTGATGTTCTTTTTATCAACTGATTTTGTACCACGATAGACAACCATCTAATGGAATTCTCCTTATTCTGAAACTTTTCTGTCTCTATCTCCATCTGTCTTCTAATCCACCTGTGCTGGTTTGAATAGGTATGACCCATCGACTCCTGCTTGAGTGTTTGGCCCATAGGAAGTAGCACTATTAGAAGGTATGACCTTGTCGGAGTATGTGTGGCCATGTTGGAGGAAGTGTGTCAGTGTGGGGATGGGCCTGGTGTGACAATCTCCATCTGCTACCTGGGGATCAAGATGTGTAAATCTCGGCTCATTTGTTACTACCATGTCAACTAGCATGAGGAAAGGAGTGGGAGATCTTGATTGCACATTGACGTCAGACATGGAGGGTAGAGTTTGGAGATTGCCCAGCTGATTTTCAGTCTTGTGTTGGTCCAGCAATTATTCACTAATGTTCCCTTTCCTATGTTTCAGAATGATAATGTATATTCTGTGCCATTGTATGTTGCAAGTATGTGATCTGCTGTTTGATTTTGATTTTACAGGGGATTACAGTTAAGAGGTTGCATGGATCTCAGAAGAGACTTGGAACTTTGGACTTTTAAACAGAGTTGAGACTGTTATAGTCTATGCAGACTTTTTAAAAATTCTTTGATATTAATTACAGTTTATTCACTTTGTATCCCAGCCGTAGTCCCCTCCTTTGTCCCCTCCCCATTCCACCTTCTCTCCCTCATATCCTCCCATGCCCCTCTCCAAGTCCACTGATAGGGTAGGACCACCTTCCCTTCCATCTGAACTTATCCTATCAGGTCTCATCAGGACTGGCTATATTGTCCTCCTCTGTGGCCTGGAAAGACTGCTCCCCCCTTAGGGTGAGGTGATCAGAGAGCCTCCCACTGAGTTCATGTAATAGACAGCATCTATTCTCCATTACTAGGGAACCCACTTGGATACTGAGCTGCCATGGGCTACATCTGTGCAGGGGTTCTAGGTTATATCCATGAATGGTCCTTGGTTGGAGTATAAGTCTCAGAAAAGACCCCTATGCCCAGATAGTTTGGTTTTGTTGCTCTCCTTGTGGAGCTCCTGTCTGTTCCATGTCTCACTATCTCCCCCTTCTTTCATAAGATTCCCTGCACTCTTCCCAAAGTTTGGTTATGAGTCTCAGCATCTGCTTTGATACACTGCTAGTCTTTCAGAGGCCCTCTATGACAGAATTTTTTAATTAAAATTATATTTTTACATTAATTACATTTATTCGCTTTGTATCCCAGCTGTAGCTTCCTCCCTCATTTCTTCCCAGTCCCACCCTCCCTCCCTCATCTCCTCCCATGTCCCTCTTCAAGTCCACTGATAGGGGAGGTCCTCCTACCCTTCCATCTGACCCTGGCTTATTAGGTCTCATTAAGACTGGATGTAATGCTCTTCTCTGGGTCCAAAGCGGCTGACCCTGAGTGCAGTGCTTAGCCTCGCATCCTGAGCATAACATTTTAGCTTTTTATGGTATCCAACCATGCTTGGGGAGAATGTCCTGCTTCAATGGCTGTAAAGGCCTGAATGATCAAGGCTGCATCACACTGTTGTGAGACTCTAGTGATGCCCAGGTCCCGCCTCTGAGATAAAGGTATCAGACGGGTCTGAATGCTCTTTGGGTGGATGACACCTAAACGAACATCAGTACAAAGTCCCAATTTATTTCTAATATCAGAGATCAGACCTCTACTCTTGCCTGATGCGTCTAAAACAAAAAAGGGGGAACTATAGAGAGCTGCGGAATGCTATGCCTTAAAGATGGAGCTGGTTTCCACCTTCCACCTTCCCGATGGTGCGTGCTCTCTGTCACGAACAATTCCACATTTGGCTAAGGCTGAGGATCTGGCTTGCTTCCATGTATGTGGACCTATCTGCATTGCCCACGTGGCACGCCTGGGTTGGCTACCCAGCGGCTATTTAAGCTGTGGGCTGGCTTTCCCCAGGGTCCGAGGATTGTTCAAGGTTTCTGAATAAACTGCATTGAAAAAAAAAGGAAAAAAAAAAAAAAAAGACTGGATGTAATGTCCTCCTCTGTGGCCTGGAAAAGCTGCTCCCTCATAAGGGGGGTGGGGTGGGCAAAGAGACAGCCACTGATTTTATGTCAGAGACAGTCCCTGTTCTCCTTAGTAGGGAAGTCACTTGGATATTGAGCTGACATGGGCTACATCTGAGCAGGGGTTCTAGGTTATATCCGTGAATGGTTCTTGGTTAGAGTATCAGTCTCAGAAAAGACCCCTGTGTTCAGATATTTTGGTTCTGTTGCTCTCCTTGTGGAGCTCCTGTCCTCTCTAGGTTTTACTAACTCCCTTTTAGAGGAATGGACACAGAAATTGTGGTACATTTACACCATAGATACTACTCAGCAATTAAAAACAAGGAAATCATGAAATTTGCAGGCAAATGGTGGGATCTAGAAAAGATCATCCTGAGTGAGGTATCCCTGAAGCAGAAAGACACACACTGTATATACTCACTTATAAATGGATATGAGACCTACAATAAACATACTAAAATCTGTATACCTAAAGAAGCTAAGCAAGAAGGAGGACCCTGGGTAAGATGCTCAATCCTCACTCAGAAAGAAACGGGATGGACATTGGAAGAAGGGGAATCTTGTGGCAGACTATTTAAGTTAGACTGAATGCATTTTTGCATTATGTTATGGCTACAAGCCAATGGGAGTCAGGAGTGGAATGTGGTGATTTGAATAGAAATGGCCCATTGACTCATGTGTTTGAATGCTTGGCTCCTAAGAAGTGGCACTATTAGGAGGTGTGGCCTTGTTGGAGGAATTGTGTCACTGATGAGGCAAGCTTTGAGGTTTCATGTGCTCAAACTAGGCCTAGTGTAGCAGTCTCCTGCTGCTGCCTGGGCATCAAAATGTAGAACTCTCAGCTCCTTCTCCGCATCATGTCTGCCTGTTTTCTGCCATCCTTCGCACCATGATGATATAGACCAAACCTCGGAAATGTAAGATAGCCCCCGTTAAATGTTTTTATTTGTAAGAGATGATGTGGTCATAGTGTCTCCTCACAACAATAAAACCCTTTCTAAGACTCTATAGATTTATATGTCTATCTGTCTTTCTATCTTCTATTTATCTCTTCCTATTTCTGTCACCTCTATCTCTGTCTTCTCTATCTCTTGCTCTCCAAATCTTTCAGGACCCTAAGTTTGTCCACATAGTAATCTATGGATCAGCCATATATTTTAATAATTATAATTCAACCCTTGTACTTCTAATACCTGAATAAATGTTCTAGCCTTTGATTGAAATATAATCAATCTAATTTTGTCATTAAAAGCTGAACAGGTTTTCTGCTCTGTTCTTTTAAATCCTGCCATGTTTGTAATCAGATTGCTGCCTATTGTTGTTATAGCCATGAGTCTATAAATACAACTGCTACATTTCTGCCATCCAACATCCTTCACTTACAAGAATATAAGCAATCCAACCAGCAAATGAGCTAATGAAATGAATGGGCAGTTCATAAAAGATTATATTGCCGATATATGTGAAAACAAAGCTTAACTTCACTAGCTATGAATGAAATTAAAACAAAACTACATTCAGATTTCCTTACATGGTCGGAATGGCCATGTAAGAAAACAAGCAAATACTACTAGCAAGAATGTGGACAGAAGAGAGTCCTAATACACTTGCTGGTGAGAACACAAAGCAGTGTAGACATTATGGGAGTCAGGATGGAGGTTTGTGTAAAACCTAAAAGAAGCGCCATTGGATGGCTGAAAGGGAAACGTGTTAGATTGATAATAAGCCTGATGACCTGAGATCAATAGCTAGAACCCCTGTGGAGATGGAGCTGACTCAAACAAGTTGTGCTCTGACCTCCTCAGGAGCATAATGGCATGCATGCAACCACACACACACACACACAAAAAAAATGTAATAAAATGAGATTAAACTTATATTTACTGTGTAAACAGTAGGAATCCAAGTAAGCATGTCACAGAGGCACTTGCATATCAATGTTTATTACAGTACTAGTCACAATAATTAGGTTGTGAAGCAATGCTATTTATCCAAAACCAGAGGAATGTGTAATGAAAATGCAGTAGGTATATAGACACTGTTGAAAATTGTAAGCCCTAAAGAACAATGTTATGTTGGTTGCAGAAAATAAAATGGATTCAATGAGATGCATACTCATATTAAGTGAACTAAACCAACCTCAGAAACACAAGTAATGTATGCCTTTTTCACTTATGGTCCCCAGAATTTGTATGAATCATAAAGTCCTACATGTGTATAGGATGGAAAATGTAGAAGTAGAACTGTTTTTATCAGTGGTTCTCAAACTTCCTAATGCTGCAATCCTTTAATACAGTTCCTCATGTGGTGTGACCCCCAACCATAAAATCATTTTGTTGCTTCTTCAGAACTGTAATGTTGCTACTGTTATGAATTGTTTTATATATATATTATATTTAAAATATATGTCTGATATGTGGGATATCTGATTTGTGACTACTATGAAAAGGTCATTTGACCCTCAAAAAAGTCATGACCCACAGGTTGAGAACCGCTTGTCTAGGAGGTAAAGGGGACTAAAGACAGAGGGGTAAAAGCCAAAAAGGAAGGATTTTACAGTAGCCTCAGGTGACTTAAACTTTGAACCCTACTTCCTGTTGGTGAGATTATTTAAATGCATCTGTAGACAGACAGACTGCAGAAAGAAAAAGAAGATTGGTCTGGCCATGATTATTCATGGCAAAGGGGCACTTTTGCTACCCATGGATGGCCAAAAATACCTATGCAAGAAGATGGAGTGGGATGAAAATGACCAGTAGTCTGAAGGGAAAGATGGGAAGTATAGTCTTTCATCAAGAAACTATCATTCCTGTCTCTATAATGATATAATAAAAATTCATTACAGGGGGTTTATAGCAGTTTTTGTTGAGGAGGTTCTGTATCAGAGGGGACAGTTCTGGGTGCCTTGGAGGGGGGAATCCTCTGGTAATGTAGCAAGAAGAGTCTTTTTTTTTTTAAAAGATTTATCTATTATGTAAACAATGTTCTGTCTGCATGCACACCTGCATGCTAGAAGAGGCACCTGATCTTATTGTAGACCATTATGAGGTGGTCACTGGGAATTGAACTCAGGACCTCTGGAAGAGCAGTCAGTGCTCTTAACCTCTGGGTCTTCTCTCCAGCCCTACGAAGAAGAGTCTTAACTTGATCAACTGTGATAGATCAAGTGATTGCCATCCTGTATTACAGATGTGGAAAATAATTATTAGAAGACCGTAAGCCAATGATTTGGTTACAGAATACAACTGAGGGATTTTCTGAGAAAGGTCAGTGAGGAAGAGGAGCAGAAGTGTGAGAGATAGAGTGGATCAGGGTAACACACCAAAGGGAGTTAGCAGAAGTAGCAGGGAACGGCAAAGTATCAAAGAAAAGGAAAGAGGAAAAGAGAAGATAATTGTAAAGACTTGAATCTGGCCTGTGGTAAAAGGGATGAAAAGTTTCTCCACAGCAATTATAAAAGGTGTTTTTAGGATTTATTCAGGAAAAAAAAATGGAGGTTTGCAGAACGAGAGCTTTTGGGAGAGCTTCTGTGGATGAAAAGTAAAGCACTGAAAGACAGACTAAAACCATAAATATGAGAGGATAAGAAGAAGAAAAGGAGTGATCCAGGGGCGGAGCAATAGTGGGAAGGAATCAGAAGCTCATATACAGGGGGAGGCTTGTCCTTGAAGTTTTTTGTTTGGTCCCCCTCTCTAGACTCAATTTCAAGCCAGTCAGGGTTTGTTGGCCTGGAAACAGCATTCTTGCCGATGAGAGCACAAATCTCACTCCAACAGTCAGATCTAGTCCTTTTTAATTTTGGAGCAGTGCAGCAGTCAAGGAGTCGAGCTGGTCATGGAGGATGTTAAGCTGATATGAGTTGGTGAGACAGAGAGGTTAATTGATACAAAGAAGGCTTCAGGCCAGCTGTTTTGGTTCTTAGTCTCCTCAAAACTGTCCAGAGTGGCAAGAAGAGGGATGAGTTGGATGGCCCATGGCCCATTCGTATCCTTTTACAGGTCACTTGAACTGCTTTTAGAGTTTTTGGGGGCATCTGTCTCAGTAATTGCTTCAGTACTGACAGAGGGCAAAGAGGAGAGCAGCAGTTAAGTGTGCGTGAGAAGAGGGTCCATCCAAGGGGCCATGAAAAAGCTTAACAACTGGCAAAGATCCAGAACATAAATTAGGAGGTAATTGCTGTACAACGTCATGGGAAGCATTAAGAGACAACGTTACATAAGGAAAACTTTTACGCAAAGTTAACAAAGTTAAATGCAATTATACAACTGGCTGGACCATGAACTGTAATGAGCTGTTTGCCTAAATCAGACTCCGCCATATGTTGTTTTGAAGAGACACCATGACCATGATGACTCTTTTAAAAGAAAGCTTTAAAACTAGGGCTTACATACAATTTAGATGCTTCGTTCATTCTCATCATGGGGAGGAGCATGGTGGCAAGCAGGCAGATGTGATGCTGGCAAAGAAGCTGAGCATTCTACATCCAGATTTGCAGGAGGAAGAGAGAGCCACTAGGCCTGCTTTTCTGAAAACTTAAAGCCCAACCCCTAAAACACACTTCCTCCAACAAGGCCACACCTACTTCAACAATTTTTCTTATAAAAATTTTCATTTTTTTTAATTTTTCATCAATTACACTTTATTCATTCTGCATCCCCCCATAAGCCCCTCCCTCCTCCCCTCCCAATCCCACCCTCCCTCCTCCCTCTGCTTGCATGCCACTCTCCAAGTCCACTGATAGGGGAGGTTCTCCTCTCCTTTCTGATCTTAGTCTATCAGTTCACATCAAAAGTGGCTGCATTGTCCTCTACTATGGCCTGGTAAGGCTGCTCCCCCCCCCCCAGGGGGAGGTGATCAAAGAGCAGGCCAATCAGATTATGTCAGAGGCAGTCCCTCTTCCCATTACTATGTAACCCACTTGGACTCTGAACTGCCCTGGGCTACATCTGTGCAGGGGTTCTGGGTTATCTCTATGAATAGTCCTTGGTTGGAGTATGAGTCTCTGGGAAGTTCCCTGTGTTCAAATTTTCTTGTTCTGTTGCTCTCCTTGTGGAGAACCTGTCCTCTCCAGCTCTTACTATTTCCCAGTTCTTACCTAAAATTCCATTCACTCTGCCCAACAGTTGCCCATCAGGCTTAGCATCTGCTTTGATAGTCTGTAGGGCAGAGGCTTTCAGAGGCCCTCTGTGGTAGGTTCCTAGGTTGTTTCCTGTTTTCTTCTTCTTCTGATGCCCATCCTCTTTGCCTTTCCGGATGGGGATTGGACATTTTTGTTAGGGTCCTCTCTCTTGCTTAGTTTCTTTAGATGCACAGGTTTTAGTGGGTTTGTCCTATGTTGTATGACTATATGAGTGAGTATATACCATGTGTGTCTTTTTGCTTCTGGGACAACTCACTCAGGATGATCCTTTCCAGATCCCACCATTTACCTGCAAATTTCATGATTTCCTTATTTTTCATTGCTGAGTAATATTCCATTGTGTAGATGTACAACAATTTCTGCATCCATTCTTCAGTTGAGGGGCATCTGGGTTGTTTCCAGCTTCTGGCTATTACAAATAAAGCTGCTACAAACATGGTTGAGCAAATGTCCTTTTTTGTGTACTTGAGCCTCTTTTGGATATATGCCCAGTAGCGGTATGGCTGGATCTTGAGAAAGCGCTATTCCTAGTTGTCTGAGAGAACACCAGATTGATTTCCAGAGTGGTTGTACAAGTTTACATTCCCACCAGCAGTGCAGAAGGCTTCCCCTTTCTCCACAACCTCTCCAGCATGTGTTGTCACTTGAGTTTTTGATCTTGGCCATTCTCATGGGTGTAAGGTGAAATCTCAGGGTTGTTTTGATTTGCATTTCCCTAATGGCTAGTGAGGTTGAGCATTTCTTTAAGTGCTTCTCTGCCATTTGGTATTCCTCTACAGAGAATTCTCTGTTTAGCTCTGTTCCCCATTTTTTAAGTGGATTACTTGGTTTGCTGCTTTTCAGCTTCTTTAGTTCTTTATATATACTGGATATGAGTCCTCTGTCAGATAAAGGGTTGGTGAAGATTCTTTCCAAATCTGTAGGCGGTCGCTTTGTTTTGATGACGGTGTCCTTTGCTTTACAGAAGCTTTTCAGTTTCATGAGGTCCCATTTATTAATTGTTGCTCTTAGAGCCTGTGCTGTTGGTGTTCTGTTCAGGAAGTTTTCCCCTGTACCAATGAGTTCTAGGGTATTTCCCACTTTTTTTCAAGCCGATTTAATGTGTCTGGTTTTATGTTGAGGTCTTTGATCCACTTGGACTTTTGTTTTTGGAGTTTTGTGCAGGGTGACAAGTATGGATCTATTTTCATTTTTCTACATGTAGACATCCAGTTAGACCAGCACCATTTGTTGAAGATGCTATCTTTTTTCCATTGTATGGTTTTGGCATCTTTGTCAAAGATCAGGTGTCCATAAGTGTGTGGGTTTATTTCTGGGTCCTCTGTTTGGTTCCATTGATCCACCATTCTGTTTCTATGCCAGTACCATGCAGTTTTTAAAACTGTTGCTCTATAGTACAACTTAAGATCAGGGATGGAGATACCTCCGGAAGATCTTTTATTGTAGAGGATTGTTTTAGCAATTCTGGGTTTCTTGTTATTCCATACGAAGTTGAGAATTTTTCTTTCCAGGTCTGTAAAGAATTGTGCTGGTAATTTGATGGGCATTGCATTGAATCTGTAGATTGCTTTTGGTAAGATGGCCATTTTTACTATGTTAATCTTGCCAAGCCATGAGCATGGGAGATCTTTCCATCTTCCCATATCTTCTTCTAATTCTTTCTTCAGAGATTTGAAATTATTTTCATACAAGTCTTTGACTTCCTTGGTTAGGGTTACTCCGAGGTACCTTATGTCATTTGTGGCTATTGTGAAGGGTGTTGTTTCCCTAATTTCTTTCTCAGCCCTTTTGTCTTTTGTATACAGGAGGGCTACTGATTTTTTTGAGTTAATTTTGTATCTGGCCACTTTGCTGAAGGTGTTTATCAGCTGTAGGAGTTCCCTGGTAGAGTTTTTGGGGTCACTCGTATATACTATCATATCATCTTCAAATAGTGATAATTTGACTGCTTCCTTTCCAATTTGTATCCCCTTGATCTCCTTCAACTGTCTTATTGCTTTAGCAACGACTTTCAGCACTATGTTGAAGAGATATGGAGAGAGTGGGCAGCCTTGTCTTGTCCCTGATTTCAGTGGGATTGCTTTAAGTTTCTGTCCGTTCAGTTTGATGTTGGCTATAGGTTTGCTGTATATTGCCTTTACTATGTTTAGATGTGTGCCTTGTATCCCTGATCTCTCCAATACTTTGAACATGAATGGATGTTGGATTTTGTCAAATGCTTTTTCAGCATCTAGGGAGATTATCATGTGGTTTTTTTCTTTCAGTTTGTTAATATGGTGGATCACATTGATGGATTTCCATATATTGAACCACCTCTGCATACCTGGGATGAAGCCTACTTGGTCATAGTGGATAATATCTTTGATGTGTTCTTGGATTCGGTTTGCAAGTATTTTATTAAGTATTTTTGCATCAATGTTCATAAGGGAGATTGGTGGGAAATTCTCTTTCTTTGTTGAGTCTTTGTGAGGTTTGTGTACCAAGGTGACTGTGGCTTCATAGAATGAATTTGGTAATATTCTTTCTGTTTCTATTTTGTGGAATAGTTTGAAGAGAATTGGTGTTAGTTCTTCTTTGAAGGTCTGGTAGAATTCTGCGCTGAAGCCATCTGGTCCTGGGCTTTTTTTGGATGGGAGACTTTTGATGACTGCTTCTATTTCTTTGGGGGATATAGGACTATTTAGTTGATTTACCTGGTCCTGATTCAGCTTTGGTAAGTCAAATCGATCAAGAAAATTGTCCATTTCATTTAGATTTTCAAATTTTGTGGCATATAGACTTTTGAAGTAAGTCCTAATGATTGTTTGGATTTCCTCAGTGTCTGTAGTTATATCCCCCTTTTCATTTCTGATTTTGTTGATTTGGGTGGTGTCTCTCTGCCTTTTAGTTAGCCTGGCTAAGGGTTTGTCGATCTTGTTGATTTTCTCAAAGAACCAGCTCTTGGTTCCATTGATTCTTTGAATTGTTTTATTTGTTTCCAATTGATTGATTTCAGCCCTGAGTTTGATTATTTCCAGCCGTCTACTCCTTCTTGGAGTGTCTGCTTCTTCTTTTTCTAGGGTTTTTAAGTGAGCCATTAGGGTGCTTGAATGAGCCGTCTCAAATTTCTTCTTGAAGGCACTTAGTGGTATGAACTTTCCTCTTAGCACTGCTTTCATTGTGTCCCACAAGTTCGGGTATGTTGTGTCTTCATTTTCATTGATTTCTAGAAAGACTTTAATTTCTTTCTTTATTTCTTCCCTGACCCAACTGCCATTTAGTAACAAGTTGTTCAGTTTCCATGTGTGTGTAGGCTTTTTGTTATTTCTGTTATTGTTGAGGTCCAGCTTTATTCCATGGTGATCAGACAAGATACATGGGATTATTTCAATCTTCTTGTATCTGTTGAGGCTTGCTTTGTGACCCACTATATGGTCTATTTTGGAGAAGGTTCCATGAGGCTCTGGCTCCGGGCTGGCTCCTGGGGTGCCCGTGGAGCCCGAGTCTTTTCCAGGGGATGTCTGGGTGACCTAAGGCCGGTCCCAGTCGTTTCCTGTACCCTGGGGTTATCTCTCAACTGAAAATTCCAATCTCTGATAGTGTGGTGCGCATGGTTCAGTCTGGGACCGTGACCAGAGACACTGGCTTGTGGCTCTGGGCTGGGGCTGGGGCTTAAGGTCGGCAGCCAAGCGTCTGGCGGAACCGGGATCTCTTCCGCGGTTTAGCCGGGTGAGTTAAAAGCTGATTGAATCCCCCACTGTGGGGTATCCTCTCACCTGGGAAACACAATGACTGTGTTTTATGGCCGAGAGTTCTGATTACTGGTCACTGTGCTGATCCTGCTGCTGCTGCTCAGAATGAGAGTCCTCCCGGCGCCGCCATCTTGCCCCTCCCCTCGTGCACATTTTCTTTAACCATTCTTCAGTTGAGGTTGTTTCTAGTTTCTGGCTGTTGTTAGTAAAGCTGCTATTAAACATAGCTGAGCAACTGTTCTTGCGGTAGCATGAAGTGTCCTCTAGGTATATGCCCAGAATTGGTATAGTTGGGTGGACTGATGCCCAATTTCCCAAGAAACCATCATATTGATTTCCATAGTGGTTGTATAAGTTTTTACTTCCCACCAGGATACTCTGCATCCTCACCAGAATGAACTGTCATTTGAGGGTTTTTTTGTTGTTGTTGTTTTATTTTTTATCTTAGCTATTCTCGGGGGTGCAAGATGGAATCACAGAGTCAGAGTCGTTTTGATTTGCATTTCCCAGATGGCTAAGTGCTTCTCAGCCATTTGCAATTTCTCTGTAGGGAATTATATGTTTAGATCTGTACCCCATTTTTAAGTTAGATTATTTGGTTTGTTGAATTCTAGTTTCTTGGGTTCTTCATTTTGGAAATTAGCCTTTGGTCCAGCAGGGTATCTTTGCCCTTTTGACTGGAGTGGCCTATAATTGAGCACTGGGTATCTGTCCAGGTGGTGGCTGGGGGACATGAAAGCTGGGACAGGTGGTGGTGGGGTGTCAGCAGCTTGGGCCTTTTGTCTCCAAACTGAGGAAGTGGGAAAGTTCACCAGGCTGGTGGTTCTTTTACTGTTCTAGCTGGTATGGTTGAAGCTGGGGTGTTAGTGGCTTGGGTCTTTGGGCTCAGAACTAAGAAAGTCAGAATGCTTAGATGGCAGGTGGGGTTCTTTCCTGTTCTGGATGGCATATGCTACCTTAACAGGGTGTGTTCAAATAGTATCACTCTTTGGTGACTAAGCATTCAAATGTATGAGCCTATTGGGGCCATTCTCATTCAAACCACCACACTGCCAGAGCCTGTATAGTCTTTATATGCTTTAAATAAGAGCAGAGACAATGGCCCTAGGGCTCTCTGAGACTTGATTATGTTCTCAAAGCACTACAGGTGAACCGAGATTGGAAAGACTCTCTTTCACCTAAGTTATCTCCTCCTGAAAAATCTATAAGCCTGGGATATAACTTAATAGAATCATTTGTTGACTGTGCATATAAAAAACAACTAGCAAAGACTCCGCTTGCCATTCTGAATAGCTTTCTAGAGCTGTGAGTATGATGATAGATAGGGTGTCTGCCATCATCCTTTAATGAGGCAATCTGGGTGATTAGGGCATAGACATCAAAATTAGCCTTTGCTATAAGGAAGAATTGAATGTCAAGGTAAGGGGTATGATCAATTGAGCTAGCATGCTATTCCCATATAAGTAGGGTGGCAGGCTTAGGTACAAGGTTCTTCTGTTCACAGCAACAGTTTTTCTATGACTCAGTTTCTCCAACTAGCTAAAGCTTAACAAAGATAGAAACAATATCAGTTTTTTATATGACTCAGTTTCTCCAAATAGGTAAAGGTTAACAAAGTTAGTAAAAAGCCTGAATGGATCATTCTATCTTTAGGAATGTATAAACCTCAATGAAATATATGTTGTTTCAAAGTCTTTTTTCCCCACCAACCTTATTCATGATTGTGTCTTTATTTGTTATCTTTCCTTCTCAGGATAAAAATCATTTTACAAAAATCATTCTAATTCAAAATATCTTGGAGATGTGCTGTTGCCTTAATGTGGGGAAAATAAAATAGGCCATCTCATAACACATGATGATGGTAAAATCACATGGTGGGCCTTCCCTTAATAAAGATGGTGGTTGAGGAGTCACATGGCAGCCAAGATGGTGGCGAGCTGCATGGTTGTCATTTACGCCAATGTGTTCCGATCTGGTACTCACTATTTCCCTAATCAAAAGTTCAGTCCACATTACATACATGATATGCTTTCCCAAATTAGGGTTACCCGCACAAAGAATTTTTAGCTATTAACCTTTTCTGTTATAGATTTTAAGCTCACTTTTTCTTTGGAATTTTATGGCCTTTTAAAAAAAATCACACTTGCAGATGTTGATACAGCCCTTTTTAACCACACAGATTCTGAGATAAAGTTTACATTTTAGCAAAAGTCCTAGAGATATAAAAGAGGAAATATTTAGAAAACAAAACATCTGTGATTTCACTTTGTCATTTTTTAAACATTGCAAACAAAACCAAGGAAAAGAGCCCAGTACTTAGCTAGTTACAGAAATCCAAGAAAAGGAGTAGGAGATAAGCAGCAGGGATTCCTAGTGGGGATAGTTTACTGTTCAGCTGCTTTTAAGCACATAGTCTTTTCTTGTGCTGTCCTTTTCTCCTCTCTTTCTCTAACAGTGGCTAGTCTGACCAGGACAGAGACTTTGGAGGAAACATTCAAACAAACATGATTGGGTCTTGAGCAGGCCAGCCAAATTCCTACCATAAAGCAGAGCCAGCTTTTTCAATAGAGTGAAAACTTTTTTTTTTAATTTTTTTGCATTTGTGCAGCAAGAAATATTTTTTCAATAGGGCATTTGAATCTCTGTAGACTGCACCCAGTGATCTACAATCTATAACCAGTTTGTGTGTGTGTCTACAAATGGGGCAGATTACATTAAATGCTTTTACCTGTTGGCTGCTAAAGACACAAGCAGGATTTTTCAGTCTTGGAGAGGCAAAAACACAAGTAGACCAAAGGAATAAGGCAAAGAAGCATAAGGCAGAAACATTCTATGCTATTTCACTTAGGAATAGATACAAGTCTGGAAGCCCAGCAGAAATGACTGCAGGTATTTTGACTATGGGTGGAGTTGCAATCCAGAGCCAGGAGAAGGATACAAAGGAACTGTGAGTTATGTGGGGGAGGGGCCTAGGACCACAATACCATTCTCTTAGGGACTTATCTAAATCAGTTTAAGCATTAGAAATCTGGAGAAGAGGGAAGGGACTGGGAGGAGAGGAGGCAGAGGTAACTGAGGTCAGAATGTAACATTTGAGAGAATAAATATATAGATAAAGAGAGAGAGAGAGAAGTTTGAAATTAGGGCCAGCAGTGGCCATTTGTCCATTGTATATTAAAGCCAGAGTTGGACCAAGTGGTGAATAAGTGAACTTGATATGAGGTCTTACAAATGGAACTTTTTAGATTAGCCTGCTGCCAGACTAATGGTGTGTACTTTGGAACTGAAAATTTGGAGCCTGTGGTGGGGCCCAGGATCAAGGTAAAAACAGCGGTTAATACCCATTTGCTTAGAATATCCTCTAAGTTTCAAAATGACCAAAAGTCCCAGAAAGCAAGGGTTCCTCCCCAACCATTATAATTCAAGGATTAAGAAACTGCAGGACCAGTGGAAGGTTCTCTGAGCTTTTAGTGGAGCGAGTGCTAGGCCAGTGGAGAATTCCCAGATTTAGAATTCTCGGGCAAAGTTTCTTACAGCCAGTGAAAATTCTCCAGTGCCTTTCACCCAGCGGATTTTAAGACGGACAGAAGAAAGCTCCAATGAGCTGCCAGACCTAACCAAGGCGCCTCTGACTTAGGTCCAACTGATTACCTGTGGCCTCACACCTAGAAGGTGAGACAGTAAGTTGAGAGCAAAAGGGAGGAGACAGAAAAGGGAGGCAGAAAAGGTCTCCTCAAAGAAAGGGTGGTGCTGGGCCCTCAGAACCAGGGAGAGTAGGTGAGTGGGCTTGAGATGCTAGTGGGCTCAGTTTCCTATCCCGGGTATTCAGCAGCATGTTAGATTATTTGAAGCAGTTGTAGGGAGATGGACAGTGGAAAGAGAGGCTTGGTCTGACTTTAGGCCCAACCATGTCTATTCGTGGCAAAGGGGCACATTTTCCACTCACGTGTGCAGATGGCCATAATGCTGCTAGGCCAGTGGTTCTCAACCATCCTAACACTGAGACCCTTTAATACAGCTCCTCAAGTTGTGCTGGCCCTCAACCATAAAATTATTTTCGTTTCTACTTCATAATTGTAGTATTACTACAGCTATGAATTGAATAGTAAATATTTCTGTTTTCCAATGGTCTTAAGTGAGTCCTGTGAAAGAGGCTCAGAGCTTTTGGGTGACCAAGTTGTAGGTCAGTGGAGGATGCATGCAGCATATGAAAAATAGCTGTGCAAAGCCTTTTTGAAGGACTTTTTTAAAGTTCTCAAGTTATGCTATTTATTAATATATTCAGTTACTTTGGAGACTAGGATTTTAGACCCTGGTTTGTGAGTGAATGATCTATTGCTTATATTTTTAGTCTCATTCTTAATGAGATTTGGTTCTTCCTAATTCCCATTAGAATAATTTCTAGACTTTTCAGCCATGTGAACTATAATTCAGCCTCCATCCTTCACCAGTTCCTAAAAGGGTGAAACAAACGCCTGGCAACATAAGGTAACTGTCCCACATATTACTATAGCTTTCAGCTGATTCTGCTCAATCCTTTCATTGAATGAGAGTCTGAAGAACCGCTGGCTGCAGCAGAAGTAATTTGATTAGAGTAATGAGGAAATTTGTGGAAACGCCAGTAAGTGACTTCCAGGTCCCCAACTCAGTCCTCTTTACATCGATATCATACAGCTTCGATGATTCCCATTTCTAAAAGGTTCTTTTCTGACGAGGACTCAGAATTAGCTTGGAATGAACCATAAAGACTAGTGTAAAGCAATCCTGTTTCTCCTTCCCACCCTCCTGACCTTTACATTTCATGCTGAGTGATTTCCTGGATGGGAGCCCTACCATAGCAAATACATTTTTTTTTCTTCTTCTAAAAGTCATTAGTTTATACTGCCTTTTGAATTCATCATAGAGTCATAGGTTTAAAAGCCCCTTGAGGAATTGCTAAATGTCTCAGACATTTCAAAGATGTTCTGGGTCAAATTATTATTTAGAGAGAGGACATTTAAATTAGAGGTGAATAAAAGAGTTGAAAAATCAACTGATTTAGTTCCTGAAGTAAGTGGGGATGTCTCAATTATATGGAATAGCAGGTCAGGGCTCTCTGGAGATTATAAAGTGATATATGATTTCGGTGTCCCTGTAAATCAAACCTTTACAGATGACCTAATTTAGTTATAAAAATAATCACTGTAAAGGGCAGTATTCACCTTGCATTAGACGAAAGCAGAGGCTTTTCCAATTCATGACTTTACTTGATCCACTTAGAAAGTGGATGAATTCCCTCTTAATTGAGGTCTTATTTCCTCTTTCTCACTTTCTTTTCTTGCTTCAAGTGCTATTCAACATTCAACTGCTAGATTTTTTTTTGTAATGTCTATGATCTCAACTAGCCCCAGAATTGGTTCATTGTTCAGTACTGGACATAACTTTCTTCCTATTAAGTGGATCTTAAGTGCAATTATACAGCTATCTGTTACCACTGACATGTGAATGCTACTTATTAAACCTTCCAGAATATCATGGCATGCTAATAATTGTCATGGTTCATAGGTTGCATGTTGTAGTTGGGCAGAACTGTTTAATTGCTTCCCTTCCTAGGCAGCTCACATAGTATATTCTGGAGCCATGGAGGCTAGACCACACGAAGGAGGCTTTTAAGTCAGACTAAGCTTAAATCATCCCAGTTTTGTGTCTCATGTTGTGGTGTCTTCAGCGATAGAGGCTCATCCTAAACCCCTGAGAGGCAACCAAGGGCTGTACCAATACTCTATATTGTTTGGGGGATCATTTGGAGTACTCTGACGAGTTGTGCTTGGTATCTAATTTTTGTACAGGCTGATAGATGTAGGTTTAATTCCATTTTTTTTTTTTTTTGGTATGTGGACATCTAGTTTTCCCAGCATCATTTCTTGAAAATGCTTTCTTTCTTTCTTTTCCTTTTCTTCCTTTATTTTTAAACGAAAGGTATGCTTTATGGCTGTATGTCAAATATCAGATGGCTATAATTATGAGTGGTCATGTTTCAAGCAGTAGTCTTGTCGCCTACATGTCTGTTTATTACTCTAGATCTATAATATATATTGAAGTCTGGATTGGAATCTCCCCATTCTTATTATTTTCTAGGACTGCTTTATTATTTGAGATGTTTTCTGGTTCCATATGGATTTTAGGATAATTTTTCTATTTCTGTAAAAAATATCCCAGGTATTTTGAGTGTGATTGTGTTAAGTTTTTAAATTGCTTTTAGTATGGTGTTCATTTTCAAAATATTAATTCTACTCCATGAGCACAAGATACCTTTCTATTTTCTTGTGTTTTTCTTAATCTTTTTCCTCAGAGATTTGACACTTTCCCTGTGGAAGTTTTTCACTTCCTTCATTGCTTTATTCCACAATGTTTTATTATCTTTGATGCTATTGTAAATGGGAGTGCCCATAATCTCTTTCTCAATGTATTTACTGATGTTTGTAGGTTGATTTTGTACCTTGACATGTTGAAGAGGGTTTTCTGAAACTGTATTTTGTAGCCATGCTCTTGTTTCTAGAAATAATGACTCTAAGGTTTAAATATATTTATAAAAGCCTAGGCCAATATAGCTAGGCATGTTCTCTGACTTGCTCATAACTAATATCCCATTTTGCCTATTCTACTTTCTGCCACGTGGCTGGTTACCTCTGCTCAGCTTTCATGTATCTGTCCTCCTCAGTGTCCAGGGGAGAATCCATACTTCACTGTATCCCAGCATTGACACTTCTCTGAAATTTTTTATTTTTTTCTAGACTCTTTTTGTCATTTTTGGGGGGTGCTCTTATGTATAATATCGTATCATCTGCAAATAGGGATAATTTGACATCTTATTTGCCTAGTTGTGTCTGTTCAGTTTTTACCCCTTTCCTTATTTCTACAGCTTTGTGCTTCAGCACAATGTTAGAAGGAACAGAGGTAATGGGCAGCCCTGTCTTATTTCTGATTTTAATGGATTGCTTGAGATTTTCTATGATTAAGGTGATGTTGGCTGTGGGTTTGTCATTTACGGTTAGTTGTTTTATCATTTTGACATATGTTTTCTCCAATACTACTTTCTCTAGTACTTTTACTTTGAAACTATGTTGAATTTTTTTTACTGCCCTTTCTGTGTCTGCTGTGATGATGATATGATTTTTGTCTTTAATTTTACTTATGTGATTTATTATACTTATTGTCTTACATGTGTTGAGTTCAAACTTTCATTTTATGGATAAAGCCAACTTGAGTGTGGTGATGATCTTCTTGGTATTTTACTTGTTAGAATTTTATTCAGGAGTTTTGTATTTATGTTCATAATGAATGTTTGTGTGTTTGTGCTTAACTATTTTATTCTTTTTTATATATTCCTTTGAATAATGTTGTGGATATAAAAATAAAATCTTTAATAAAAGAAAATGGAAACAAAATTGAAACTCCAGCCCCAGAAGATAATATAGGACCTGTCATTAAAATGTGCTTCAAGAGTCTTTTCTAAGTGTATACTGTGTGTGTCTTTCTGCTTCTGAGATACCCCACTCAGGATGATCTTTTCTAGATCCCACCATTTCCCTGAAATTTTAATGATTTCCTTGTTTTTAACTGCTGAGTAGTATTCCATTGTGTAAATGTACCATAATTTCTGTATCCATTCCTCCCTTGAGGGACATCTGGATTGTTTCCAGGTTCTAGCTATTACTAATAAAGCTGCTACAAACATGGTTGAACAAATGTCCTTGTTGTATACTTGAGCATATTTTGGATATATACTCACTTATAAGTGGATATTAAACATATAATATAGGGTAAACATACAAAACTCTGTACACCTAAAGAAGCTGAGCTAGAAGGAGGACCCTGGGTAAGATGATCAGTCCTTACTCAAAAAGGTAAATGGGACAGACATTGGAAGAAGGAGAAAACAGGAAACAGGATAGAAGCCTACCACAGAGGGCATCTGAAAGACTCTACCCAGTAGTGTAGCAAAGCAGATACTGATACTCATAACCAAACTTTGGGCAGATGCAGGGAATCTTAGGAAAGAAGGGGGAGATAATAAGACCTGAAGAGGATAGGAACTCCACAAGGAGAGCAACAAAACCAAACTATCTGGGCATAGGTGTCTTTTCTGAGACTGCTACTCCAACCAAGAACCATACATGAATATAACCTAGAACCCCTGCTCAGATGTAGCCCATGGCAGCTTAGTATCCAAGAGGGTTCCCTAGTAAATTGAACAGGGACTGTCTCTGACATGAACTCAGTGGCTGGTTCTTTGATCACCTTCTCCTGTTGGGGGGCAGCCCTGCCAGGCCACAGAGAAAGACAGTGCAGCCAGTCCTGATGAGACCAGATAGGGTCAGATGGAAGAGGAGGAGGACCTCCTCTATCCATGAAGTTGGAGAGGGGCATGGGAGAAGATGAGGAAGAGAAGGTGGGGTTGGAAGGGAATGGGGGTAGGGGCTGAAGCTGGGATACAAAGTGAATAAACTATAATTAATATAAAAATTTAATTAAAAAATGAGCTTCAAGAGATAGCCAAGCTTTCCTGAGAAAAGGCAATTGAGAATGTTGTTGTATTCACCATACTGCCTGCAGAAAGGCTTGGAAATGAATAGCATGATAGTAATTATAAAATGCATGTTTTCTTAAAATCTGGGCTATGATCTTCAGATTGCACCAGCTGTACTCAAAGGAATGGAAGGAATTAGTTTCGAGCAGGCGACCGAAAACCAGACTCAGGTGACTCTGGAGAGGAAACAAAATCGTAAACCATTTAAACCACTCGACCGAAACACAAACAGCAGTGGGCTGCTGGGTGTTTACAATAGTCTTAACATTCGTTTCTTTAAGTGAGGAACAGCATTGACTTCATTTCCAAAAAGTGATAATTTACCAGAAACCATGTTTGCTTGCATGGCAACAGCCTTGGCAGTACTTAGAGGGATGGTAAACAAAGAGAGATGAACGAATTGGCCAAAGTGTCAACCCCAACCTATTTATTCGGTTTAATCAATCTCGTGACCCTTTCCACTTCCTCAACAAATAAAAGTACAAAAGTTGTTAGGTCAGTCATCTTTCTTAGGTTTTGTCTTAGGGGATTTATTTTGCTCCCATGCAAAGGAATGCGAAGTTAGCTTTTCCAATTTGTATTAATGCAGCTAACATTGTGAATCAAGTCCCTAAAACATCTGCTGAGACCATTCATTGGCTTTAAGATAAACTCTGAAGGAATTCAAATAAAGACTGTGTGTGTCCTCAAAGTTTCTCCCACGTAACAGGTGCAGTTTCACATTTGCCAACAAAATGCCTCTGCGCTGCGGGCTGAAACAATGCCATCACAGGAATACATATCTCTCAGAACTGTTAAGATTATAAAGCTTGTGCAGTGGATTAAGAGAACAGTAAAATAAGGAATAAACTAGCTATAAGATTTACACCACTAAAAGCTGCTGCTTTTAAAACAATTCCGTCAGCAGCTCTTTAGTTTCACTGATTTCCTTCTAATGACTACAGTCTTCCTGAATAGCTGTATATATGTTATTTTTAAATGATAACTCTGCCATATTAAAATAAATTTATTTGAAATTTTTATACACTGTGCAAACATATTTCTTTTGACCACAAATACTATTCATCACACACACACACACACACACACACACAAAAAAAAAAAACAAAAAACAAAAAACTTTACAATAGCAAAGTAAATTTGCTCAAGGGCTAGAGAGGTGGCTCGGTGTGTAAGAATGCTTGCTGGACGGTCATGAGGACCTGAATTCAAGTCCACACAACCTGCGTGACAAACTACATCTGGCTGTGCATGCATGTAATCTTAGCATTGTGTGTGTGAGAGAGAGAGGTGGGGGCAGGACTAGCCAGGAGAATCCCTGGGGATTGTTGCTTTCTAGCCTAGCTGCACTTACAGAAAGCAACCCTATCTCAAGAGAATAAAGCAAAGAGGATTAGAGCTGAACACCGTGTGCAGCAACATGTGCCTCCCCTTCCATGTGTAGACAACACACACACACCTAAGTGATAATATTTTTGTGGATAAAAATACTAATTTTTTAGAATTTAAAAAATTTTTCAAATTAAAATTCTAGATTATTTATAGTGATAATCTTAATCCTAATATTGTACCTCTCATGAGCTGAAGTTTTTGTGGGTGGGTTGGTAGTACCCTCCCTCCACTAGGAGTCCTTTCTTGTTGGAAGGTGGCATCTTCAGTCTCCATGACCCATGCTAATAGGGGTCTCAGCTAGAGTCACCCCCATATCCTTCCAGAGTTCTGCCCTGTTGTAGTCTCCAGCTTGTCTCAGAGATGCCCCCACCCATGGTTTCTTTTCTCTCTGCAAATCCTCTGTCCTCCTGTCCCCACTCTTCCCACATCTGATCCCCATCCTTTCTTGTGTTCATGTCCAGTTAACATGATGGGTCAATACAGTGGACTGCTCTATAAACTTAATGTTGAGTAAAGTTTAAGATGGTCGGGATTCTTGATAAAGCCTCTAATGTGAGGGAGAACAGGGAAATGAAAACATGGCAGGTCAAACATATGCACAACTTTTTCCTTCCTTATTGGTAGAGATTGAGAACAACACATTCTCCCCATCTGTCATGGAACATGATGAATCAGATTGTCTTGATTTGTCGCAAATGTGAATACACATCTGCTACAGCCGCAGTTACTTCCATCAGCTTGTAAGGCTGACTATATCACCCTCATCCTGAAATGGTACATCCAACTTGGAAGGTACATAAGATGAAGTGAATGGGTATCACTAACCCTGACGACTGCAGTGAAAGTTTTGGTTGTGTTGTATGGATATGTTTTTTGTTATGGTCCCAAGTGTGGGATGCAGAAATGCTTTGTCCATAGCTGATAGCAGCTTCATGAGAGGACGAATGATCTTTGTCAACAGGAAACTGTCTTTGTACAGGGGGAGTGGTTTTTGCCACCTGAATAAAATAATGGTGTATAAGTAGGATCCAACAGACAAAGAGAGAACACTGCACATTGCTTTGCTCCTAGAGAGAAAAGCTCCAGAGAAATCTTCATTCCACTTCTGCTGAAGTGTGTCTTTTCTTCTGTACCCTGCAGCTTCTGCTGAATCCTGTTGCTGCTGTGACTGGTCCATGCTGCTGCTTTTATGACTGCTGTTTTGCTATACTTCTGGATATCCTGACAGTGATGAGTGGAATCGCTCCTAGGAACTACATATAAAGAGCTCTACATTTCCTGTCCCTGCTAATCTTCTTTCTCTCCTACCTGTGGTCGGTTGTTTGAAGGGTGGTAGAGGTGTTTAGGAACCCAGTGATCATAACTAGCAGGAAGTAGCTAAAGAGAACTATGACCCCTCTCCCCACTAATTTTCTTTCTCTCCTACCTGGTCTTCTGGTATTGAAGGGAATTGGGATGGAGAAAGGAGAAAGAGACATAAGGAGCCCCAAATAAAGAAACAAAGCCTTGGTAATTTGACAGAGTTTTAAGAGATCCACTTGGCCTTTGATAGCATAAAATCATTTATTCTGCAGTCATAACAAGGTCATTTTCTCATCTGTGATATACTCATCTCACTTATGTACTTGTGATGAAAGAATGAGCAGGGAACATGTCTGCAGACGATCCCACACAATTAGTCAAATTTGGTCCACACTTTTGTACACCATGTGGCCTCTACTGACCTCCATCTTAGAGGAGGAAACAGGACCATTTAGGAGTGGAAATCAGGTCCAGTGTCAACACAGATTGATCAATCTTTTCTGGCAGTATTTATGAACTCCTACTGATAAATGGCTATTGGTGTGTTGTTTTTATTTGTTTGTTTGTTTGTTTTTGAGAGAAGGCTCTAAGGACTGGAAAGCAGTTTTGTTTTGTTTTAGCTGAGTGACACCACTGGAGATCTTGCTCTAAGAGATTTAGATCTGAATTGTCTTCCATAAAGGATGTGGCTGGAGGATCACTGTTTTTCTTGGCCACACTGCCATCTGCTTTCTACTTTCCAGTGTTTTATTTTTCTGGTTATAAACCTGAAAAGTCTATCTACCTGGTTGATACTGATTCTGAACATTCTAAAGGCCACACCAACCTATAGTTTAATTCAGGTTTCCTATAAATCTTCAATGTTAACCCAGGCATTTTCTTGCACTGATATTTGATCTCCTTCTGACATGAGCTTTTCTAGTTCTATGAACCTTTAGGAGTCAACCTTGGCTGAGAGAAAAGAATGGACAAAGACATTCTCAATAAAGCCAATGCTCCCTTCACACATGCATTTCTATTGCCTAAGTGGAGAGTGTACCCTCTAAACCAGCTCAGGTGATGCAAGAGAAATGATTGGTTCACTAGTCTTACAGGGTCAACTAATTCTAAATCATCCATCTCCACATACTTTCTGCCTCCTCCATCCAGTTTGTACAAAACAATTCTTACATTTACACCTCATTGAGTCTCTGTAATGTTCATTATGCTCAAGTTCTAGAAAGTGTTCTAATTATGCCGAAAGACCATCTGTGAACTCCCTCACTACCATTATGCTAAATCTAGAGTCAAGAACACATCCCCTCATTGTATAAATTATTTCCCTACTTCTAACTTGGGTTTATGTCCTTCATCCTAGCCATATGCTGCTACGGGATTGTTTTCTCACACATTAATTAGAACTTGAAGCATTTTACTACTCTCTGACCAAGGAATACATCCTCTTTCAGCCTATTCTAAAGAGAAAATAACACTAGTAATTGAGCAACACACAGGCAGAGACAGGAACAGATTTAAAGGAAGAAAGGCCCCATCCTGTGAGATTTTCGCTTCAGATATGGCATCTTTATAGTCTCCAGGAAAGGAAAGGATACTTTCTTCCCAGCAAGAACAGAGTAACACCTGCTGGGGGAAGAGGGTAATCTAGAGACTGTTGGTTCTTAAACACATATATCAAAATATTTGCATTTCTAGGTCTTCAAACATTACTTCTTTTCTATCACAGCCTAAAAGTCAACACAAAAGATTCATTTTTATCTCTTTCATAATTCCACCACCAAATAACTGAATTCTCAGCCAGATTTTACTGTCATTCCATCATTTAATTTCATGAATGGCAGTAATTTTACACATGATTTGAGGCCCTCCAGCTTTCATAGTCTTCACTGAACTGACTGCAACCTGACTAAATTACATCTTTCTCTTTCTTAAATGGCTTACATACAGATGAATAGTTTATCTAAATCCATGGAAACCATTGAATCTCTCATTGCTTTCCAAGTAATAGCTTGTTGTACAGTTCACTCATGTTTAGCAATGCTAGTCCACACGGATACACCATTTAAGGAACAATAGCCGTTTCTCTGCCTAGTCCTGAAGACTGCAGGAATCTAACAGAAGAGCAGTCGGTCTAATCACAAGACCCACCTTATGCTTATAATCTCAAGCCATTTCCTTTGTGAACTTTCTCTTTTTGATTTTTTTTTTCTAAAGTGAATCCCCAAAGGAAACACTTTGCAATCCAAGAAAGCAAAAGTGAAGAGGTGTGGAGAAGGAACAAAATGAAGAATGAGTTAATGAGCTCCATATCTGTGGGTCTCTGCTGGTAAGTTTGAAGTCTGACATTTCTGGATAGCTTCTGAGCTTGGTCTGTAACAGTGGACTCCCTTTCTCAGAGGCGTTCTCTCTTCACCTAATCTGGGGAACCCCAGATCTTGTAAGGAGCGACGCAAAGACCTCAGGGAAGGTTACAGACCAACCCTTTCCTGATAACACATGTGCTCAGCAAACACCAGCAGTTCCTGGAAATAACCCACCCTATGCTAAGGAGATTTTAGCTTTCAGCAAAATGACCTTCAGTTGTACCTGGAGATTTTCACCCACCCACGATAATGTATGTAATTGAGGTAATGTACCATTACATGTAAATAAAAATCTCTAGCATTTCTAGCCCCAGCTAAGGAAACACATTCACCTTCAAAACCCTTCCCACTGCCCAGGGTTTGTAAATCCTTGATTGAACACAAAATTAAAGTGTTGTGTGATTCCATCAACCTTCTACCATGACTGCCTAATATTTATTTATTTATTTATTTATTTATTTATTTATTTATTTATTTATTCTGGGGAACAGAGAGCTCCCCTCCTCTCTGGAAATTTGCTGAACTAGGCTTGGCTGCCAGCCAAGGAGGCTGGAACTTGCCCCACCATCCTGAGCTCTGTGCTGAGCTGTGACCTCCTGAACCCACCTTACAGCCCACCAGGCCTGCTCACCAAAGGGCTCAGCTTAGCCAAAGGGCTATAACACTTCAGTAGCATCTGACACTGAAAAACTCATTTAAAGAATTGTTACAGCTGGTGGAAAACTCATTTCCACCTCTCCAGGTAAGAGCTGGAATTTTGCCTTGCACGTGGGCCTAAAGCACCCTACCTTCCCTAGCCTTTCCTGAGAGAAACAGAACCTCAGATCTTGGGTTCTCTCTTTCCCTCATCTGGAAATGGACAGCAGTGTCCTGGACTACTGCCCAGCAAAGAACGATACTTATTCCGGTGGAGACTTATTGTCTAGGACACTCCTGGGAGCTGGTGAATGCTTCCTAGAGTTAGGCATAAGGTCAACAAAAACCCTGCATGGTTGTTATCACAGCAACAGGAAGGAACCAATACAGTGGCATTTGTTAGTACTTATTTCAGGGTACAATAAATAGGCAGAACTTTAAAACATTTTTTTCTTAATTTTATGCACATTAGTGTGAAGGTGTCAGACCCCTTAGAATTGGTGTTACAGAGAGTTGTGAGCTGCCATGTGGGTGCTGGGAATTGAACCCCAGTCTTTTGAAGGAGCGGACAGTGCTTTTAACCACTGAGCCATCTCTCCAGCTATCCTATTAGTGAGTAGGGGCATGGAAGGAGAAGAGGGAGAAAGGGTAGAATTGGGAAAGGATGAGGGAGGAAGGCTACAGCTGGGATACAAAGTGAATAAACTATAATAAAAAAAAATTAACAAAAGAGACTGCTTCAAGGTGGCCGTGACTTTGTTGGTTTACTTCTGTGTCTTGTATTCTTTTTCACTGGGCTTTATGTTTTATGCCAGTACCATTCTACGTTTGTCGCTATGGCTTCATAGAGTAGTTGGAGATCCGGCACCGTGACACCCTAAGCACTGATGTTTCTGCTTAGGATTGCTTTTCCTATTGAGGGTCCTCTGTATCATCACGTGGATTTACCCCCTATATCAGGAAAGAGTGCTGTTGGGATATTGATGAGAACTGTGTTGGATCTGAAGATCACTTTTAATAAAATAATAATCTCCAAACAAAAATAACAACAACAAAAACCCTGCACTGTGTTTTTGTGTGTTTGAGTGTGTGTGTTGGGGGGTTCTTTCCTTCATCACTATTAATCTTCACACATAGAGGCTGCATGTGAATATATCTGAATAGATTACTGTGTTTTGCCAGAAGCAAATAGGAAGTCTTCGAAGCACCTTCTGACCTAGGCACACAGGGAGTCCATCAAGGTCCCACTGAAATCAGGTGGACAAGATGGTTCTCATCTCGATGCCTCACAAGAACCAGCTTAAAATGTTGATTTGATCACTCTTACTTTGTAAATCTAGCATTTGGATCTTAATGTATGCAAATCACCTAACACATTCCTTAGCAAATCATACATAACCATTTTAAATTGTCTTCTACGCTCTTGTCAGGCCTCACATATGTGGAAATCCACTCCTTAAATAACTCACCGTCTATTCTCACAAAACTTCATGTCCACAAGTGTCTGTTCTTTCACAACTTCCTGACATCACATATGTTGTCTTCGTTGCCTGACATATGTTAAATTTTGACACATTTTCTACACAGCTTAAACTTAAAATGTCTTGACATTGCAGCCAAGCTCTCACACCTGATGTGTTTCTTCCTTCATCACCCTGGTGTCGCCTTCTAAAATGTCCTAGAAATCCCTTACTTATTTTTTTTAAACCTCAGCAAAATGATCACATGCATATGGATGATTCTTCATGTGTTTTAGCAGTTGTTCAACTTCAACTTCTTCATCTAATTCTATAGGTTGAATTGTGCCATTTATCACGTGACAGTGTTATTACCTACCACATACAGGAAACCTTGTGCTGCTAGGAGCATCACAAACCATATAATTTACATATCTCTATCTTTCGTACTGTTCCATTACTTGAGTGGTGAATCAATAAAAATGTGATTTTTGTATCTTTTAAAATATGGTAAATATTGAACCAGCTCTATGACAGGCTACTTTGTTGATATAAGACTATTTGAAAACAGATTAACACTGAGTTAAAATATGTTTTTATATACAACTATATGTTAGAGTATAATCTAATAATTTCATCAAATTATATATTTTATAAAATGTCAGTGAAAAATAGAGATAAATTCAAGCAGACACATAACAAGGCACTATCTAATTCCATTACAACCTTTAAAAATGAACACTAAAGTGCTTGAATAATAAAGCAGTAGAAAGAATTTTTTAAGACAATTCTTGAGAACTTAATTACACTTGTGAACTGATGTTTCCAGGAAAAAAGGACACACCCATATTAAATACACTACAGGCCTGATGTAGTGAGACCCATTGCAAAGAGCTGGAACACTCTAATGTTGAAATCCAGCTGTTCTACTAAGTCCCTCCATATTGTGTATTGTGTATGGAGGTGTTTTTTTGGTTGTTTGTTTTTGTTTTTGTTTTGTTTTGTTACAGGCTGTGCAATGCCCCAGAAGATTTCATCTTGGCAGCTTTCTAACAAAGTCCAATGACTCAATGTTAATCACATCTAAAAAATGGCTTCACAGTATCTATGCTTGAGTTTGACTAAATATCAGAGTGTTATAGCTTAGCCAGTGACATATCAAAGAAGCTGTTACAGGCTCTTTACTTTGTGTTCCATTATCACGTGGTTTCCTATCTGGTTCTCCTGCCCATGGTCTTCCATTTGTAAGGATTCTTGTATTGTTTCAGTTCTACTAGATAAAACAAGGTGAGTCCTTCATGTCAGAATCTTTTACCTCATCAGATCTTTAACATTACTGTCATGTTAGTTAACATTCATAGGCTCTAGAGGATTATGGTGTGGGCATTATCCACATTATTTAGGCCTGTCATAATGGTTCTCAAAGATTCACCACAGACTCCCCATAAAAAAAAAATCACCCAAATAAGATGCCCAGATTCTGGACATGATCTGTACCATAGACCTGTAAAGCTAGACAATCCCTCAATTGTATTTACAATATAAGAAAGGCACAGGAAAGGCGCTTAAGAAACTTGATCTTGGATCGTCCTCTAAAACCATGAGCCCCAAAATCTTTCTTTAAAAGTTATCTCAGACATTGTTTTTTCCCCCAGAGACTGTTTGCTAGTATTGGTTAAAAAAAAAAAAAAAAAAAAAAAACTTAATTGGACCTTTTTAAATGGGACATAAAATATGTGTTTAATACTGAATACAGGTATTAGGACATTTGTTTTAAAAACATAATTTTGGGGACATGATATTTTTAAAATCCCTCCCTTTTAGCTCTAAAATAAATAATAAATTGTTGTAGATTAATAGCTAATATGAAGGCTTGGAATTCAGTAGAGAACTGTGTTGTCATGTTCCTTATTCTGCTCCTCTCAATTTCCCTAGTCTTTCCCAGTCTCTAGTGTTCATTCCTCTACTGTCTACTTGTATGTCAATACTTTAGGATTTCACATATCAATGAAACCCTGCACTGTTACTAGTCTATTCCACTTAACATAGGCTTTACTTTAAGAGCAGTCTTAGGTTCACAGCAAAATTCAGTGGAATGTAGAGACTTGCTATCTATGTCCTGTCCCCACACATACACAGCCTAGACTCAATCAAATTTCCTCATTGGGTGATAAATTAGTGGCAGTTCTTGAGCATTCATTAGGACCTCATTATCACCCAGCATCTATAATAGACATTAGAGTTCACTATTGGTGTAGTAAATGCTATGGCCCTTGACAAATATGGCATGATTCCACTGTTACAGCACCGTACAAAATGGTTTCATTGACACAGAGATCTTCTGTGTTTATCCTAATCATTTCTTCCTCCCTCTTTACCCCTGGAACACATAAGACCTTGTGGAATCACTGCAAATATGAGTCTGAGAATGTTATATGCACATTTCCAAGAATGTAAGGCTACTCTGGCATGTACACAGGGGGCATGGGGTGAGGGTTGTCTCTTCAATTTACTAACAAGTTCTTGAACATTGCATAATATCTTACATTCTGGTAGAGTTTATTATCCTTTCACAAATGAAGCTGCTACAGACGCTAGGCACTTTTTTTTTTTAATGGATGTGTTCATTTCACTTGGATGACTACGGCAGAGTGTGATTTCTAGATAATATTACTTTTATAAGAAGTTATAGATTGTGTTTTACTTTGCCTCTTTTGTTTTTCAGTTCCTTAGGCAGTGAGTGAATTTTCACTTTATCCATTTGTTTTTGTGCCTTAACAAAGACCATTCACGGAGATAACCTAGAACTCCTGCACAGTTGTGGCCCATGCCAGCTCAGTCTCCAAGTAGGTTCCCGAGTAATTGGAATAGAGGCTGTCTCTGACATGAACTCATTGGGTGGGTAGCTTTTTGATCACCTACCCCTGATGGGGGAGCAGCCTCACCAGGCCACAGAGGAAGATAGTGTACACAGTCCTGATGAGACCTGATAGGCTAGGGTCAGAGGGAATGGGAGGAGGACCTCCCCTATCAGTGGACTGGGGGAGGGGCATAGGTGGAGAAGAGGGAATGGAGGGTAGGTTTGGGAGGGGAGGAGGGAGCTACAGTTAGGATACAAAGTGAATAAACTATAATACATTTTTTAAAATAAGTTTAAAAATGTATGGCTTTCCCTCCAGAGAACACTCTCCTCATGGTGAATCTTACCTCTCAGTTTTCTTTCTGAGACAGACTGGGGTGAGTCTTTTGTTACCAATTCCTGGTTCCACATGGTTAGTTACAGGTTTTCTTTCTTTCCTTCTTTTTCCTTCCTTCCTTCCTTTCTCATATTTTCTCTTCCTGTCACACTTACAATATATCAGCAAGGGGAGAGCCACCTGTGTCCTCAAATTTCCCTGACAAACCTCAGTGTCTTTGTTCATGCTTTTAGCTTTCCACATAGAATGTAATTAAGCAGTGTCTGCCAGAGAAAAGGGTGTTTTCTACACTGAAAGACTTGTTTTTCTTCCAGTTTATGTTAACACATCCCACATTTCCTTCCAAGTGTGCTCTAGCAGCACTCTTAGGACTAGATTCCACACACATTTTATGATGAACAGAATTGCTTAGGGAGTACAGACTTTCTCCGTGACTTCCAGATTTTTCAATATACTATTCATCACCCAAGTTGAACTTCACTTGCCACATTTGGTACCTTGCAGCGGCAGCTTCCTCCCCGAACTGTCCATATTTCCTCATTGTTCCCACTACACAGGTCACAGGCTTGATGGCTTGAAGCAAAACAAAGGTTTTGTTTTGTTTTGTTTTGGTTTGGTTTTCTTTAAGATTTCTGGGTCACAAGTCCTACATTAGGACCTTACATGTAAAATCAAGGTCCATAGAAGAGGATACAGGTCCCTAAGCTTCTTGGATGCTGTAGACCCTCTGGATCTTGAATTGTAGCTTCTTCCCCTGCCATCAAAGTACACTGTGTAATTTTTTTTTATATGCATACAACATATTAGTTGTTCCCCTACCTCTTCTTCACCCTCCCTTTCTCCCTCTTCCCACCCTTTTTATGACTCACGTCATCACTGTACTGTGAGGACAATCTCCTGGTTTCAGATCCTTTGATCTTATGACATCTGCCAAATCTCCCCTCCCAAATAAGGAAACATTTATGGATGACAGAATCTGAACACAAGCATCTTGGAGAGTAGAGGGGACATTCAATTCTCCCATAGGTGCCAAAGCTACAAGGACTCTTTAGGATGTCACCTGGACCCAGCCTCTGTTTTTCTTTTTTTTTTTTAATTTAATTTAATTTTTTATTTTTTTTTCAATGCGTTTATTCAGGAACCTTGAACAATCATCTGACCCTGGGGAAAGCCAGCCCACAGCTTAAATAGCCTCTGGGTAGCCAACCCAGGCGTGCCACGTGGGCAATGCAGATAGGTCCACATACATGGAAGCAAGCCAGATCCTCAGCCTTAGCCAAATGTGGAGTTGTTTGTGACAGAGAGCACTCACCATCGGGAAGGTGGAAGGCAGAAACCAGCTCCATCTTTAAGGCGTGGCATTACGCAGCTCTCTACAGTTCCCCCTTTTTGTTTTAGACGCATCAGGCAAGAGTAGAGGTCTGATCTCTGATATTAGAAATAAATTGGGAATTTGTACCGATGTTCATTTAGGTGTCATCCACCCAAAGAGCATCAGACCCATCCGATACCTTTTTCTCAGAGGCGGGACCTGAGGCATCAACCTGCATGCATTCAGACTTGCTCTTCTCTGGGTCAAAAGCGGCTGACCCTGAGTGAAGTGCTTAGCCTCGCATCCTGAGCTTAACATTTTAGCTCCCATGCTTGGGGAGACTGTCCTGCTTCAATGGCTGTAAAGGCCTGAATGGTCATGGCTGCATTATGCTGTTGTGAGACTCTAATCTTGCATATATACCACAGGCAAACCAAGGAGACCAACACCAGAAGGCCTGCTAAGGCTCCCATGCCCGCCCATTCCTTCAGATGATTCATGGCTGCAGCAATCCATGATGGTAATCCTGTGGCTAGTCCTGCATCCACTCTGGTAGAATTTACCATGACAATGGCCACTCTCAGCTGTTCCATCGTAGTATTGAATTCTCCAGTCCAATTACCTAAAATATAGCTAGACAATTGTTTAGACAGATTTGCAGCACAGGAAAAATTCTCATGTTGTATGCTAGTGACACAAAGTCCAGCATACTTTCATTGACAGCCAAGTTGAGCGATTTGCCATAGGGTATCAATTTGCTCCTGCATGAGGTCAGTCTTCTGATTGAACACCATCAAGCCTCCTTTTAGTTGAGCATTAATTCCTTTTTGTACATCTAAGGCATGAGCTACATTGGCTAAAAGATTATTCATGGTCTGAGCAGTCTGCACATTATGACTCATGGCTAATGCCGTGGTGGTAGCTCCAACAGCCGCCAATGAGATGGCAGTAACAATGGCAGCTGTAGTTCCAAGATCCCTTTTCTGTCTGAAGAGAGTCATAGCGTGAGGGGCATCAATGGGCACAGGCACCCAGTGAGGCGTGCGAGTAACCAGGGCCTACCTAAATTCACTAGCATTCCAGCATTGGGCAAAAAAGTAAGTATCATTACCACAATTACTTGGCTCTATTTGGCTAATAATGAATAAAAATGGGGGATATAAACAAACAGGTGTGGGCTTATAGGAAATATTATGAGAAGCCTTAACCCCCTCGTTGGAACATCCTGCATCAGTTCTAGAACTAGCAGTGGTGGTGTCCGAGGTCTGAGTAGGTTCAGGAGACCATTGCCCCCAGCGGCGAGACATACTCCATGTAAATTGACTATCTCTATGTTTTCCTCCACTTTTGAAAGTCATTTAAGGTTCTTAAATTATTTTTCCCGTTTTTTTAATTTTTCATCAATTACACTTTGTTCATTCTGCTTCCCCCATAAGCCCCTCCCTCCTCCCCTCCCAATCCCACTCTCCCTCCTCCCTTTGTATGCATGCCACTCCCCAAGTCCACTGATAGGGGAGGTTCTCCTCTCCTTTCTGATCTTAGTCTATCAGTTCACATCAAAAGTGGCTGCATTGTCCTCTACTATGGCCTGGTAAGGCTGCTCCCCGCCAGGGGGAGGTGATCAAAGAGCAGGCCAATCAGATTATGTCAGAGGCAGTCCCTCTTCACATTACTATGTAACCCACTTGGACTCTGAACTGCCCTGGGCTACATCTGTGCAGGGGTTCTAGGTTAGCTCAATGAATAGACCTTGGTTGGAGTATGAGTCTTTTGGAAGTTCCCTGTGTTCAAATTTTCTTGTTCTGTTGCTCTCCTTGTGGAGACCCTGTCCTCTCCAGCTCTATTTCCCAGTTCTTACATAAAATTCCATTCACTCTGCCCAACAGTTGCCCATCAGGCTCAGCATCTGCTTTGATAGTCTGTAGGGCAGAGGCTTTCAGAGGCCCTCTGTGGTAGGTTCCTAGGTTGTTTCCTGTTTTCTTCTTCTTCTGATGTCCATCCTCTTTGCCTTTCCGGATGGGGATTGGACATTTTTGTTAGGGTCCTCTCTCTTGCTTAGTTTCTTTAGATGCACAGGTTATAGTGGGTTTGTCCTATGTTGTATGTCTATATGAGTGAGTATATACCATGTGTGTCTTTTTGCTTCTGGGACAACTCACTCAGGATGATCCTTTCCAGATCCCACCATTTACTGCAAATTTCATGATTTCCTTATTTTTCATTGCTGAGTAATATTCCATTGTGTAGATGTACCACAATTTCTGCATCCATTCTTCAGTTGAGGGGCATCTGGGTTGTTTCCAGCTTCTGGCTATTACAAACAAAGCTGCTACAAACATGGTTGAGCAAATGTCCTTTTTGTGTACTTGAGCCTCTTTTGGATATATGCCTAGGAGTGGTATGGCTGGATCTTGGGGAAGCACTATTCCTAGTTGTCTGAGAATGTGCCAGATTGATTTCCAGAGTGGTTGTACAAGTTTACATTCCCACCAGCAGTGGAGAAGGGTTCCCCTTTCTCCACAACCTCTCCAGCATGTGTTGTCACTTGAGTTTTTGATCTTGGCCATTCTCATGGGTGTAAGGTGAAATCTCAGGGTTGTTTTGATTTGCATTTCCCTAATGGCTAGTGAGGTTGAGCATTTCTTTAAGTGCTTCTCTGCTATTCGGTATTCCTCTACAGAGAATTCTCTGTTTAGCTCTGTTCCCCATTTTTTAAGTGGATTACTTGGTTTGCTGCTTTTCAGCTTCCTTTGTTCTTTATATATACTGGATATGAGTCCTCTGTCAGATAAAGGGTTGGTGAAGATTCTTTCCCAATCTGTAGGCAGTCGCTTTGTTTTGGTGATGATCTCCTTTGCTTTGCAGAAGCTTTTCAGTTTCATGAGGTCCCATTTATTGATTGTTGCTCTTAGAGCCTGTGCTGTTGGTGTTTTGTTCAGGAAGTTTTCTCCTGTACCAATGAGTTCTAGGGTATTCCCTACTTTTTTTTTCTACCCGATTTAATGTGTCTGGTTTTATGTTGAGGTCTTTGATCCACTTGGACTTCAGTTTTGTGCAGGGTGACAAGTATGGATCTATTTTCATTTTTCTACATGTAGACATCCAGTTAGACCAGCACCATTTGTTGAAGATGCTATCTTTTTTCCATTGTATGGTTTTGGTGTCTTTGTCAAAGATCAGGTGTCCATAAGTGTGTGGGTTTATTTCTGGGTCCTCTGTTCGGTTCCATTGATCCACTATTCTGTTTCTATGCCAGTACCATGCAGTTTTTAAAACTGTTGCTCTATAGTACAACTTAAGATCAGGGATGGAGATACCTCCAGAAGATCTTTTATTGTAGAGGATTGTTTTAGCAAATCTGGGTTTCTTGTTATTCCATATGAAGTTGAGAATTTTTCTTTCCAGGTCTGTAAAGAATTGTGTTGGTAATTTGATGGGAATTGCATTGAATCTGTGTGGCAAGACGTGGCAATTAGGCTATTAAGTTGCCGAGCCTAAAAGATGGCGCCTGCCGGATGTAGTGACTGCTGATAAAGAAGTCCATATTTGGTCAAGGCGAGCGTGGCACTGGCCCATTGGCTGCCTGCTGCAGGTCTGATGAGTGAGCGTGGTTGGCTGTGATTGGCTGATGTTGTTGCCTATATAATTGGGAAGGGCCCGGGTTACAGGGGGAGAAGAAGCTTACAAAGGCCTGAATAAACTGCTTGAGGAAGAGCTGGTGGTTGCGTCTTTCTTGCTGGTCGAGGCAGGCACGACAAAGTGGTGGCCCGTACAGGGAACCTCCGCTATCTCCCCCACCGGAATGGCTCAGAATCTCAAGTAGTCAGGGAACGTCAACGTCAAGTCTAAAAAGGGCTTACAACCCCAGGAAATTGGGGAAGGTCCTTGATACATAGAGGCTATTTTAGGTTGCCAGGAAGTAGGCACTAATCGAGCCGATTCTGGCTCATACTTTAGGTTGCCAGGAAGCAGGGACTAGCCGAGCCGAATCTGGCTCAAAAGTGCAACCATGGGTGTGTCCTCTTCGCACCCAGTTTTTTAAAGCCCTGCGAGTGCTCCTCAACTCGAAGGGTTTGAAGGAAGAACGGTCAGTAGCAGAAAAGGGCAACTCTACTTCAGGTGAATCTGATAATGATTCTGAAGAGGAAGTAGAGAGATTAGTAAAGCAGATGGAAAGAACAAAGATATATCCTGACTTGGGCGAGTTTGAGAGCAAAGGGTCAGGAGAAGAGGAAGTGACATCTAGTGGAAAGAAAAAATCTAGTAAATTTAGTAAAGAAAAGGCAGAGAAGTCGCACGGGCTGGCTTCTGCCCCACCACCTTACCAGAGGAGGGTGGAAGACCCGTTATCTAGTCGTCAGCGGTCATTTTGCCCCGAAGTCTGGAAGGAGGTGCAATTATATTCTCTTGGCTTTCCTGTTTTTACGGATCAGGTAGGGAACAGATATCATGACCCAAGAGATTTCAAGGTTGTGAAGAGTCTAGCTGAATCTGTAAGAGCTTATGGCATAACAGCCTCCTTTACATTAGCACAGGTGGAAAGTTTAAACAGGTTCTGCATGACTCCTAGTGACTGGGCTGGATTGGCCAGGGCCTGTTTCTCACCAAGTTTGCTCAATTAGGTTGTGAATAGAAGTACCCAGGGTTATGTGTAACCTCAGTTCAATTTCATAATTTCACCAAAGCTGCTAACCTGTCTTAAGATCTTATCTCAACAGTTACTCAGCAATTGGTCTCAGGATTTTGAACACCTCCTTAGAGATTTGAGACTGGCCATTGTGACGGTGAATTCCACTCATGTAGATCCTTCTATTGCTGAGAGCCTGACATCCTGGATTTCTGCAACGTTTAGCCCCTGAAGGAAGGGGCGGGATTAAGGGTCTTGGCAACAATGAGGTGTTGTGCTTGAGTGTTGTGTGTGTGGTTTATGTGCCGTATGCAGCAATGTCAACATCATGCCAAAGCCATGATTACACAAGCCTTTGCAGTAGTAGAAGCCGGGCATTCCCCTCAAGTATGGCTCGCTGCCATAAAGTAAGCTTATCATCACACTCAGGGTGCGAGGCTAAGCACTGCACGGAGAGTTAGCCTGTGAGCGGTTAGGCAGCTCTCTGAGAGGTACGCTTGATTGCAAGAAGGTTTGTACCCTAGGCCCCTCCCCCTGGGAAAAAAGGTATGGGACAGGTCTGGGTCAGTTATTGGTGATGGGCCTGTGGCTGACCTCAGTACCTCGCCCCACACATATTGCACACCAGGGATCAAACCTCTACCTCTACCCGTTGTGTTCTGTTCTTTGCTTGCTTTAATAAAGAAGGGGGAACTGTGGCAAACCGTGGCTATTAGGCTATTAAGTTGCCGAGCCTAAAAGATGGTGCCTGCCAGATGTACTGACTGCTGATAAACAAGTCCATATTTGGTCAAGGCGAGCGTGGCACTGGCCCATTGGCTGCCTGTTGCAGGTCTGATGAGTGAGCATGGTTGGCTGTGATTGGCTGATGTGGTTGCCTATATAATTGGGAAGGGCCCGGGGTATGGGGGGGGGGGGAGAAGAAGCTTACAAAGGCCTGAATAAACTGCTTGAGGAAGAGCTGGTGATTGCATCTTCCTTGCTGGTCGAGGCGGTCATGACAAATCTGTAGATTGCTTTTGGTAAAATGGCCATTTTTACTATGTTAATCCTGCCAAGCCATGAGATCTTTCCATCTTCTCATATCTTCTAATTCTTTCTTCAGAGACTTGAAATTTTTTTCATACAAGTCTTTGACTTCCTTGGTTAGGGTTACTCCGAGGTACCTTATGTCATTTGTGGCTATTGTGAAGGGTGTTGTTTCCCTAATTTCTTTCTCAGCCCTTTTGTCTTTTGTATACAGGAGGGCTACTGATTTTTTTGAGTTAATTTTGTATCTGACCACTTTGCTGAAGGTGTTTATCAGCTGTAGGAGTTCCCTGGTAGAGTTTTTGGGGTCACTCACGTATACTATCATATCATCTGCAAATAGTGATAATTTGACTTCTTCCTTTCCAATTTGTATCCCCTTGATCTCCTTCAACTGTCTTATTGCTCTAGCAAGGACTTCCAGAACTATGTTGAAGAGATATGGAGAGACAAGCCTTGACTTGTCCCTGATTTCAGTTGGATTGCTTTAAGTTTCTCTCCGTTCAGTTTGATATTGGCTATAGGTTTGCTGTATATTGCCTTTACTATGTTTAGATGTGTGCCTTGTATCCCTGATCTCTCCAATACTTTAAACATGAATGGATGTTGGATTTTGTCAAATGCTTTTTCAGCATCTAGGGAGATTATCATGTGGTTTTTTTCTTTCAGTTTGTTAATATGGTGGATCACATTGATGGATTTCCGTATATTGAACCACCCCTGCATACCTGGGATGAAGTCTACTTGGTCATGGTGGATGATATCTTTGATGTGTTCATGTATTCGGTTTGGGAGTATTTTGTTGAGTATTTTTGCATCAATGTTCATAGGGGAGATTGGCCTGAAGCTCTCTTTTTTTGTTGGGTCTTTGTGAGGTTTAGGTACCAAGGTGACTGTGGCTTCATAGAATGAGTTTGGTAATGTTGTTTCTGTTTTGATTTTGTGAAATAGTTTGAAGAGAACTGGAGTTAGCTCTTTTTTGAATGTTTGGTAGAATTCTGCGCTGAAACCATCAGGTCCTGGGCTTTTTTTGGATGGGAGACTTTTCGATGACTGCTTCTATTTCCTTGGGGGATATAGGACTATTTAATTGATTTACCTGGTCCTGATTTATCTTTGGTAAGTGGAATCGATCAAAAAAATTTCCATTTCATTTAAATTTTCAAATTTTGTTGCATATAGACTTTTGAAGTAAGTCCTAATTATTGTTTGTATTTCCTCAGTGTCTGTAGTTATGTCCCCCTTTTCATTTCTGATTTTGTTGATTTGGGTTGTGTCTCTCTGCCTTTTACTTAGCTTGGCTAAGGGTTTGTTGATCTTGTTGATTTTCTCAAAGAACCAGCTCTTGGTTTCATTGATTCTTTGAATTGTTTTATTTGTTTCTGATTGATTGATTTCAGCCCTGAGTTTGATTATTTCCAGCCGTCTGCTCCTTCTTGGTGTGTCTGCTTCTTCTTTTTCTAGGGTTTTTAAGTGAGCCATTAAGTTGTTTGAATGCGCTGTCTCAAATTTCTTCTTGAAGGCACTTAGTGCTATGAACTTTCCTCATAGCACTGCTTTCATCGTGTCCCACAAGTTTGGGTATGTTGTGTCTTCTTTTTCATTGAGTTCTAGGAAGATTTTAATTTCTTTCTTTATTTCTTTCCTGACCCAGCTGTCTTTTATTAGCAAGTTGTTCAGTTTCCATGTATGTGTAGGCTTTTTGCTATTTCTGTTGTTACTGAGGTCCAGCTTTATTCCATGGTGATCTGACAGGATACAAGGGATTATTTCAATCTTCTTGTATCTGTTGAGGCTTGCTTTGTGACCAACTATGTGGTCTATTTTGGAGAAGGTTCCATGAGGTGCTAAGAAGAAGGTAGATTCTTTTGTGTTTGGGTGTAAGGTTCTGTCAATGTCTGTTAGGTCCATTTGATTCATGACCTCTGTTAGAGATATTGTTTCTTTGTTTAATTTCTGTTTAGTTGACCTGTCCTTTGTTGAGAGTGGGGTGTTGAAGTCTCCCACTATTAGTGTGTGTGGATGTATGTGTGGTTTAAGTTTTATCAATGTTTCTTTCACAAATGTGGGTGCCCTTGTATTTGGGGCATAGATGTTCAGGATTGTGATGTCTTCTTGGTGGAATTTTCCCTTGATGAGTATGAAGTGTCCTTCCCCATCTCTTTTGATTAATTTTGGTTGAAAGACTATTTTATCAGATAGTAGAATGGCTACTCCTGCTTGCTTCTTGTGTCCATTTGCTTGACACATCCCTTTACCCTCAGGTAATGACTATCTTTGTGACTTAGGTGTGTTTCTTGTATACAACAGATTCCTGGGTTTTGTTTACGCATCCATTCTGTTAGTCTGTGTCTTTTTATTGGAGAATTAAGTCCGTTGATATTGAGAGAGAGTAATGACCAGTGGCTGTTAGATCCTTTGAATTTGATGTTGGCTGTGGTCATATGGTTGTGTGCTTGGTTGCTTTTTGTTTTACTGTAGTGGGGTTATTTATTTCCTGTGTTTTCTTGAATGTAGCTAGCTTTCTTGGGTTGTATTTTCCCTTCCAGTGTCTTCTGTAATGCTGGATTTGTTTGTAGGTATTGTTGAAATTTGTTTTTGTCATTGAATATCTTGTTTTCTCCGTCTATGAGGCCTGAGAGTTTTGCAGGGTATAGTAGCCTGGGCTGACATCTATGTTCTCTTAGGGTCTGCATGATATCCGTCTGGCCCTTCTGGCTTTCATAGTCTCTGTTGAAAAGTCATGTGTGATTCTAATGGGTTTGCCATTATATGTTACTTGGCCTTTTTCTCTTGCAGCTTTTAGTATTTTTTCTTTGTTCTGTATACTTACGGTTTTGATTATTATGTGGCGGGAGGATTTTCTTTTCTGGTCTAATTTATTGGGTGTTCTGTAGGCCTCTTGTATTCTTATTGGCCTCTCCTTTAAGTTGGGGAAATTTTCTTCAATGATTTTGTTGAAAATATTTTCTGGGCCTTGGTGCAGGGAATCTTCTTTTTCTTCTATTCCTATTATTCTTAGGTTTTGTCTTTTTATGTTGTCTTGAATTTCTTGGACGGTCTGTGTCAGGAATTTTTTAGATTTAACATTTTCTTTGACAGATACATCTATTTGTTCCATTGTGTCTTCCACACCTGAGATTCTTTCTTCCATTTCTTGTAGCCTATTGGATATACTAACCTAGGTAGTTCCTGCTTTCTTCCCTAAGTTCTTTCTCTCCACAATTTCTTCCATTTGTGTTTTTTTTTTTAATTTTTCCAATTCTATCTTCAGGTCTTGAGCTATTTTGTTGGTTTCCTTCCCTTGTCTGACTGTATTTTAATGTTTTTCTGTCAATTCCTTCAGCTGTTTGTTTGAACAATCCACTGTTTCTTTTATTTCATTCAGTGATTTAAGCATTTCTTTCTAAAGGCCACAGACTGTTTGGCTGCTGCTTCCCGTATTTCTTCACGGATGGCCATAATCTCCTTGTCTTTAATTTCCTCCATTTCTTTATGGATAGCCATGATCTGTTTTTTATCTTCCTCTAATTCTTTTCGTATGCTATTTGTTTCCTCTGTTATCTTCTTCATGAGCATAGATGTTAGGTCATCTCCTTGAATTTCATTTATGCTGGGGTGTCTAGGGCTATTTGCCCCTGGATACCTGGGTTCTGGAGATGCCATATTGCTCTGGCTTTTGTTGCTTGAACTTTACCTCTACCCATTGTCCTCTACCCATTGGGCTATCTTAGTTGTTTGAATTTAGTTTCTGGTTGTTCCTGGACTCTTGTAGTAGAGAGAATCCCTTTGGCAGGAAGATAGTTTTTCCTGAAGGAAGCCTTCCCAGCTTTTTGGGTATAGTCACTGGATGTCCGGTGTTTTTCAGGGGTTGCTACAGCTCACCTCATGCATAGAGACCTGGGTAGTAACTGTGGTCCTGATTAGTCGAGAGGGCTCTCCTCTCACTGGGAGAAGTCCTGGAGACAGCTGCCCTCCTTCTGGGTTTATTGCTGTAAATTTAGTGATCAACTGCTGTAACCTGTGTGTCCCGTAGTTTGGTCGGTTTTGTTAGGGATAACTGGTTGCCCCTTGGAGCAGTATCTGGGGGTTGATCTCAGGATTCCCGGTCTTTTGTAGGTCTGAGGTTGGAGCTCTGTGCCCCAGAACCCAAGAGGTAATCTGTGGCGGGAGAGTACTGCTCTGGTGTCTTGGGGCACACAGTTCTGCCTGTAAGGTGTAGTTGGTACAAAGCAGGCCTCTGGGCTGGCGGAGTGTGAGCCCACCTGCTAGTCTGCAGGAGCTAAGTTTCCAATCACTCTGTGCTCCCTGTTTGGGCCCAGATCTGTGATGGCTGGGCGTACTCACCTGTTTGCGATCTGCGGGCTGCTAGACTTTCCCTAGGTGACCCCAGCAGCACGGTTTCTTCCTTCCCTGTGGGGTCCTCTCTGGACAGGGGTTCCCAGTCCCTGTTGTACTGGGGCGTGCAGCTTGTCTGTACCGCTGAGCTGAGTGCTCACCTCTCTGCGCGGCAGGAGCTCAGTTGTGTTGGCGGCGGGTACCTGCCGTCCTAGAGACCTTCCGGGGAAGGACTGGGTGACCCGTGATCAGACTGGCAACTTGGCTTCCCTGTGGGGTTTTCTTGCGACTGGGATTCCCAGTCTCAGGCACGCTTGTGCCCACGGATCAGCCTGGGAAAGTGATTGGGACATGCAAGCTTGCGGCTCCAGCCCAGAGACACAAAGCCCGCATTACCTAGGATTTCTTCCGGGTTCTGGCTGGGTAGCCATGAGTGGACCCAACCGATTCCCACGCTGTGGGAGCTTCCCCTCACCTGGGAAACATGTAGTTTCAGGGCCCAGAGTTCAGTCTCCTGGTCACTGCACGGAGAGTGCTGTCCTGCTTCTCAGACGGGGTGCTCTCCCTCTGGGCGCTGCAGTCTTGGCTCCCCCCCAGCCTCTGTTTTTCAACTGAGTGGAAAAGAAACATTCATTTCAACTAGTAGTTCTCAACCCGCTGTGATCCTTTAATATTCTTCCTCATGTGTGGTAACCCCAACCATAACATTGATTTTGCTGCTTCTTCATAATTGCAATTTTGCTACTGTTATAAATCATAATGCAAATATCTGATATGCAACCGCTATGAAAGGATTATTTGACGCCCAAAGGGATCATGATCCACAGGTTGAGAATTGCTGATGTAGGCTGCTGTTCAGTAGATTCCATCATATATCTTCAAGGTTTACAACACTGTAATTTTTGTCTGTTTAGCATTGTGTCTTTGGGGCCACTCATGCTGTGGGTTATACATAAAAAGTAAGGTAATTACTCTAGAGAATCGTATTAGTTTGTCCATTATCCCACATGGTTACTGTCTGTGACAAAATCAGCTGAACCCTACTTATTTAACAAAACCCCTAATACACTAAGTTTTAACTCTGGTCCTAAGGTAATGTGTGAGGTCTCTATAGACTAAGCCATACAGAACACCCAACATCTTATTTTTATGTTCCCGTACTTCAGCACTCCAGCCTCCTAGTCACCACTGTTTTATTGCTTATCATATATGTATATGTATATACATATACACATATGTATATGTGTATATATATGATCTCCTTTTACAGTCTACATGTGAAATCATATAACATTTTGCTTACTGCATCTGAATAACCAGCTTAGTGTTGTGTCTTATGGGTCCATTTATACTGTGGCAAGATAGCAAGATCTACTTACACACGACGACAGAACAATGTTTTGATGTGTGCACAGTGTTTCTTTAGCGCTTGCTATTCTGGCAGCATTTCTGTTGCTTCAATACCTTAGAAAATGAAGTGTGATAAATACTGGGATAGTGATGGTTTTGAAAAGGCCTTCATGGGAGGGTCTTTCATATCATTTGGATATGCACCCAGAAGAAATAATTGCTGAATGTTCTAGTTTAAGTCGTTTTGGAAAGTTCCTTCCTCATTTCTGTGGTGTCTACAATCCATAGTCTATCAACTGTGTACAAGTGTTCCCTCTCCCCCCAAACCTTCTCAACAATTTTATTTATTTTCTTTTTCAAAACAGTCCTTGTGTTGGAAGTAAGGTGGCATCTCATAACTTTAATTCATGCTTCTCTAATGCTGAGAACATTTCAGTTGATGATTTATGCCTTTGGAGAAGTGGAGACTTCTGTGGATACTTCTATTTCAGATATTGTCCTGTGTGTGTGTGTGTGGTGTGTGTGCGTGCGCGCGCTTTGTTCTCGCAGCTTGGATCATTATCAAGTTCAATGCTGAGGAGCAATCTTTCTATCTTCTCTAGATTTTTATTTTATTTTGGTTGGTCTAGAGTCTCTAGATATTTTCTTTGAATTCCTTCAGGTATAAATATGAGAAAAGGACATAGATTAACTCATAAAAAGGTAGGGTAAACTCTACCGATGCCTTACTACATACAGTGGAATGAAATATCCGTAGCTATGCTTTTTGAGAACCATGGAGACTTGGCTCCCACTGTAGATTAGGAATTCTTTCAACACTTGGAGAAGGAAGACAGCATTCACATTCTGCTGATGCTACAGAAGGTGCTGTCCACACACACAAAAAAAAAATGATTTCCAAGAGAGTGAGCTCTCTTCTAGTTCTCTTTATAAGTGTTTCAACTGTGAATAATTAAGAAAAAAATGCATTGCTTTCTCTACTGTGTACAGATCATGTTGTGTTTCAGCCCTAAAACTGTAGGAACTTTGCTTTGTTTCTGAATATAGCGGGAAAATTTTTGTTTCACTTTTCACTGAACCTAAAAGTGGGATTTCTTCAACTTCAGAGTCTCTCAGAGTCCTTGAAAAAATTTTCCCTCAGTACATAGCCACACAACTCCTTTTCATGGGGCTTATAATGGCCCAGAGAGCTTGTCGTTCCATTGACACTTAACCTCCCATCTTAACAGATAATTTATTTAGTAGCTATTTATTAGGCACATATGAAAAAGAAAAAAAAAGCCTTTGGTTTTTATTGTCATAGATCTTATGTTTCTATAATATACGCTTGAGGTAAACTTCTTATATACACACTTCAGAGTCTGTGTGTTAATACATATTTACAAACATAAACAATATAAATAAAATGTCCAGGAGAATTGGAATAAGTAGATTCTCAGATATTGAGGGAGAGGATGGAAGCAATTTATAGTCTTATCAAGAAGTTTGAAATGTTTTTACTTCAAGGAAGCTAACACTTAAGGGAGAAATCCATGAAGTTTTATACACAGACTGTTAACAGTAGAAATTAAGACCCGCATTACATTGTAAGTGAAGGAACTTTCGAAATTTTTGCAAAGAAGCCACCAAAGTTTGCATCCTCACTCTTTAAGAACAAAGCAATACTTTCAGTTTGCTTGTATATTGTACTTTAAAGGACAATGGGTAGGTTTTACTCTCTGATACAGCACTTCTGTAGATAATAAAGCTTTCCATAAAATTATTTTTTTCATCTATAAGAAAAACATTCTGAAAAATTATTAAATTTGAAGACATATCCTGAAATTTTGGTGAGTCTCTGTATCATTTAACATAACTGAAATCTGTGCTAATTTTCACTGCTTAATATTTTCTCTACTTTGAATTTACTTTTAATTTTCTGACATAATTAGCTATGAAAAACTGGAAATCAAAGGAAGAATGTATGTATTTTCTAAAATAAAACAATTCATCTTTTGTATAAAAAAGTAATGTGAACATACCGGATTTTTTTTCGTAAATTGAGGATACAATGAAAATATATTTTACATTTTAGTGACATTAAAATTAGGTCAGAGCTTTTAAAAAATGACTGAGAAATACAGCAAGGGTCTGGTTTAAGCCTGGGTTGAATAGACAAATTTCATTAAGCCTCTTAGTAGGGAATTGAAGCACAGTAGCATCGGGGAAGGGAAGAGAGTAAAACAGAGACATGAGAAAACCAATCTCTGGGCATGGTAGTCATTTGAGTAAATGTACAAAGAGTCTTATAACCTTCCCCTGGACAGTTCACACTGGGAGCGAGAAGGTGGCTGTAATGGCTATTCTTGGTTGTCAACGTGACTGCATCTGGAGCTAACTAATATCCAAGCAGCTAGATATACCTGTGAGACATTTTTAAATTTAGTTTTTATTTATTACAATTTATTCATTTTCTGTCCCAACTGTAGCCCCCTCCCTCATTCCCTCCCAATTCAGCTCTCCCTCCCTCTTTCTCCTCCCATGGTCCTCCCCAAATCCACTGATAATTAAGTCATTTGAAGTGGGAAGGCCAACCCTAAATTAGAATCTTTAGTGGTAGGTAGACCCACTTTAAATTTAGGCTACACTTTCTGGTGGCATTGTTTCAAAATTTTTATTTTTTATATTAATTACAGTTTATTAACTTTGTATCCCAGCTGTGGCCTCCTCCTTCACTCCCTCCCAATCCCACCCTCCCTGCCTCCCTCATCTCTTCTAAGGCCCCTCTCCAATTATCTTATTATTATAAAGCACATAGAAGAAGGAAGCTTTTTCTCTTTGCTGGATTGTCATCTCTAATCCTGGAAAGTCCATCCCTTCGCTGGCATTACAGCCTACTTCTTTGGTATTTCAGCATATATTGAAGACCAGCTGTAGACTGAACAACTACTGGATTCATGGACTTTCCATTGGTAGATGGCATTGTTGGAGTAAAGGGATCATAGCCTGCAAGCCACTGTAATAAATCCTCTTCGTATGTGTGTATACATACATTTATATATACGTTCATTGTTAACTGTTATAATTTATCATATATATGCAAATATATGCATATATACTTATTTGATCAGTTCAGTTCTTCTAGGGAACCCCAACTAATGCAGTGAGTAAACAATATTCACCACCTACTTTTCGTTTGTCAGAGTCTCACCCACAGACTGGTGCATTGGACTTTTGTTTCACAGTTCTTAGCTGCATTCAGTTATTTCTGAAGTCTTTCAACCGACAAGGGAGGCTCCGGAGCTGAAAATAAAAGCTGTGGTTGGCATGAGGCAAGATTCTACAGAATCTGGATGCAATGCATATTATATTGGTAAATTGTTACCTGCTGTTTCAGTGTTTTGAAAGTGGAATCCCGGAGGGAAGTGGGTCTTTCTATCCCAGGCTCCAGAGCATTCACTTCAAGTATTTGCAAAGTTCTTCTTTCTGGGACCGGCTGGCTGATCCCTACTTCTGGGCCAGGGAGAAGGAAAAACAGCAAGCAGCTAAAGGTGTAGAAAGCAATGTGTTCTTGAGATTAGCTAGAAGGAAATGACTTCCAATCGTGATTGCTGTGTTTAACTCATGATATAAAAGTCCCTGCTATGAGAAAGGGAAGCCAGAAGCTCAGCCCTGGGAAGCTCATCCCTAGAAACATAATTTGGGAACTTAAGTCTTACTTCCCATAGCTGGTTCTGCTGTATAGCTGCTTGGCCTGACTTAATGATGCCATTTATCTGATACTACTTGTTCCTCTATTTGGAAGCCTCACCCAAGGGGCATTATGGCCTGCTTTAAACTACCAAGAACTCCAACTGACTGCCACAACCATCAAGACTTCCACAGTCCATTTCTTTTTTAAAAATTATATTTATTATTTATTTATTATAATTTATTCACTTTGTATCCCTGCTGCAGCCCCCTCCCTCATCTACTCCCAGTCTCACCCTCCCTCTCTCTTCTCCCCCTATGCCCTTTCCCTAGTCCCCTTATAGAGGAGGACCTCCTCCCTTTCTATCTGACCCTAGCCTATCAGGTCTCATCAAGGCTGCTGCATCATCTTCCTCTGTTGCCTGGTAAGGCTTCATCCCCCAGGGGGAAATGATCAAAGAGCCTGCTACTGAGTTCATGTCAGAGACAGCCCCCATACCCCTTACTAAGGAATCTACTTGGAAACTGAGAAGGCTATGGGCTTTGATATCCTGATAGGTAGTCTTTCAGAGGCCCTCTGTGTATGGTTCCTGTTGTGTTCCTTATCTTCACCTACTTTCAATGTCTATCCTCTTTGCCCTTCTGAATGAGGATAAAGCATCTTCTTTAGGGTCCTCCTTGTTGTTTAGCTTCTTTAGGACTATAAATTTTAGTATGTTTATCCTATATTATATGATTAATATCCACTTAAAAGTGAATATATACCATATGTGTCTTTCTGCTTCTGGCTTACCTCACTCAACATGATCTTTTCTAGTTCCCACCATTTGCCTGCAAATTTCATGGTTTCCTTGTCTTTAATTCTTGAGTAATGTTCCATTGTGTGAATGTACCACACTATTTATCTGCTCTTCCACTGAGGGACATCTGGGTTGTTACCAGATTCTGTCTATTACTAATAAAGCTACTATGAACATAGTTGAGCAAATGTCCTTATTGAATGGTGAGGCATCTTTTGGGTATATGCCTAGGAGTGGTATAGCTGGATCTTGAGGAAGCTCTATTCCTAATTTTCTGAGAGAGCGCCAGATTGATTTCCAAACTGGCTGCACAAGTTTACATTCCTAACAGCAATGGAGGATGGTTCACCTTTCTCCACAACCTTTCCACCATGCATCAGCCCTTGAGTTTTTGATCTTAGCCATTCTGATGGGTGTAAGGTAGAAATTTAGGGTAGTTTTTATTTGCATTTCCGGAATGACTGAGGACATTGAGCGTTTCTTTAAGTGTTTCTCTGCCGTTTGATATTCCTCTGTTGAGAATTCTCTGTTTAGTTCTGTGCCCCATTTTTAATATAATTTTTATTTATTACAATTTATTCACTTTGTATCCCAGCTGTAGGCCCACCCTTCTCCCTTCCCAATCCATCCCTCCCTTCCTCCCTCATCTTCTTTCATGCCCCTTCTTCAGTCCACTGATAGTGGAGGACCTCCTTTCCTTCCATCTGACCCTAGCCTATCATGTCTCAACAGGACTGTCTTCCTCTGTGGCCTGGTAAGGCTACTCCCCCTTCATGAGGAGGTGATCAAAGAGCCATCTCCTGAGTTCATGACAGAGACAGCTCCTGTTCCCCTTACTAGGGAGCCCATTTGGAGACTGATTTGCCATGGGCTACCTAGAACCCCTATGCCCCATTTTTTTAATTGAACTAGTTGGTTTGTTGGAGTTTAACTTATTCAGTTCTTTATATATTCTGGGTATTAGCCCTCTGTCAGATGTAGGGTTGGTCAAGATCCTTTCCCACTCTGTAGGCTATTGTTTTTATCTGAGGACAGTTTGAGAATGTATTTAATCGAAGGTACGAGAATTACTCACAGCAGTTGAACATCAACCAACCTATAGGGTATTATGCAAATAGTTGGTTCAAGCCTTTACATATTTCTGCTGAATATTCTACCCTGGAAATATTTCATCTTTGGAACCAAGATTTCTGCTTAAACTTTTTACTCCTAAGTCTTTCAAGGCAGTTTCTTTTCAAATATACATGTACGGATCTGCAGATGGCCGAGATTTACATGGTAGACAGCACATGTGGAAATTTCAATGGAAAAATTATACAATGGTATAATTCATTCTTCATGAAATTTGTGTTAATTTACTCTGTACAAGTTAGGCATGAGAAGCGCTATGTAATTTTCTTTTCCGGGCTATAGATTAAACAGGGGTCTAAGACTTTATTACCCAAAATAGCAGGATATCCATAATTGCTCATTATGCAGTGTTCCAGCCCCCTCAGTGTTAATTAGGATAATACAGAAATATGTGCTCCTCTTGCTGTCATGGTACCATGGTTATCTTTGCTCCTTCTGTGAGGTGCCACAGTTGAATGCTAATCTTTTGCCCCTTGATTCTTGAAGGCCAGGCATTAAGTTAGCATTGCTGGGCCTTGCAAGGTGTTAGAGGCAGCCTCTACCTGCTCTCTCTTGTCTGTCACAGATACCTAGTCAGTTTTCACCATGGATATTGTGTTCAAGTTCCTACTATTGAAATACTTCTGACATCTGAAAGTACGAGAAGAAAATACGGTGCTTTGGTTTTGACCAGCTCTTTCCTGATCGTTCCTCTTTACCTGTTTAGCAATAATTTTTAATTTCTTCCTCCAACAACTGGACAGGATTCCCCTCTCATGTAGACTGTAAAAACAAGTTGTTAATTTCCTCCTACAAGTAAGAACGAATCAGGAATCATAAATTAATTGGAGGTCCTGATGCAGAGGCACTTCTATATTGTCCCTATAAAAAATTGTTAACGGTACATTCAGTGCTCAGCCTTAGTAACTCTCCCTGATTTTGATTTCTCAGTTTTCTTTCTTTCCGTAGCCCCATTCTCTTCTCTCAGTCACTTTCCTTTGTTTTACTATGTATTAGCTCTTTCACTAAAAGTTTCTTATTTTTCTGTCACAGTATGAGGTATAACAAAGGAGAGATTACTTAAGAAACAACTATGTGACTTATGTATTGTGAGAAATTTCTTTAAAAGAAACTGATGAATTTTCTTGAAATATAAACGAACATTTCTTTTTATTTGGCAACCTTTTGGTTCCATGCTCAGCGTATGTTTATGAGTTGGGTCTTCACACACACATTTGTGTGCATATGTCTGTATGTACCCACACCCATTGATACAGGCATTTATATGGATCTAATTTTGATTGCTAGATCAGCAAGCAGATGTAAATATACAGTCAAATTTTGGCCAGATGAGGTACCTGTTGATATTAATAAAATTCAAAATATTAAATGAGACATTTCAAAGTCATTGCGAAAGAAGTAAACAATTGCCAAAGACGGGGCCCAACCATTCATGGCAGTAAAACAAAAGCTTGAGTAATCATACAGCCAACAATGAAGGGAAAATAAGGGTTTCCACTGCAATTCTATTTTTCAGGATTAAAATCCGGGATGCTGGTTCATTAGCTTACATCTACTTTGCCTTGACTTTCACTAACACTGAAAGAGAGATTCCATCAGTCCATTTATATTTGATGATGATGGGACTAGTGGAAGAATGACTTAGAATATATTTACAGCAAGCAGCATGACTCTCTTTTTGGGAGATATGAGGAAAGGGGGTTAATTTTTTTGCTCACTTAAATACAGGGATCCTAGAAGCCTGTAGTCTTAGTTAAGAGTTAGACGGGAACTTAACCTTTACAGACAAGTTTTAACTACAAATAAGTGAGCTTGTTTCTGTTGGCATCTGGGGTTGTTCCATTATCAAGAAAGGAAAGACCTATTTTATGCTTTGAACAGATGATAGCGTCTGTCCTATCGAATATGTATTAGATAAAACTAGGCCAAAACTTACAAGAAGAAAATCAAACACCAGAGTGTAAAACCATAAAAGCAGCTTAAGAGGGAGTTTGGCCAGAGCTGTGGTTTTTTTAATTAATCATTAGAATTTAGAGGCATAAACCTTTTAATTCCAAAACAAGACACACATAAAAGAAATTCAGATAAAAATAATACATTCTCTTTACTTGGCATTTTAGCTTTAGAATGTTTTAACTGAAGACAACAGAACTTGAATTTAACCAATTTTAAGCTGCTCAGCTTGGTTTTGTTCACTTGCAGTTTCCATCTGAGAATAGGAGCTGCCAGAGAAGACCCATGAAGGCGGCCTGCATCAGTTTCCCATCTGGACCTCTGATAGCAGGCCAGCAGTCTCCAGGGAGACCTTGAGTTGGGGCACAGCCAGATTTGGGATTGTTTTGAATATTTAGTGTTAGGAAGAAACCAACATGAAGTTGAGTGAGATGGAGATTTTCTTTGGTCATGGAGATGACCAATGGTTACTAAGAGCACAGATATTGGAATCAAGCGCTTGTTGAGTAGGTAAAATCTTCATTTCTATACTTGGACTTTGGCAAATTTCAATCCTCCAATATTTAAGTTCAGTATATGGAGATATTGTAGATCTAAAAAAATAAATATATAATAATCAATAAGGACTCAATAATAGTATCTTTACAGTCACATCTAATTTTGAATGTCAGTGAGGTCAGGGTAACATAGGAAAGCAAGGTGACTTTGGGACTATAAGAAAAAGACTCTCTCAGCTGGAATCTGCTTGGTCTCCTGCCAATAAGAAATAAGGATTCCAGCGCAGTTATTAACCTCCATAGGCTGCAGTTTTCTACAAACCCCATTTACAGGGGAAGTTACATACTAAACCTGCAGTGAATTCTGGTTCACCTGCCAGATCATAACTCCAGCCAAGGCAGCTCCAGAGCCCCTCCCTTATCTCACCTATCCAAAGACAAGAATGTGTGTATGTGTGTGTGTGTGTGTGTGTGTGTGTGCATGAGCATGTGTGTGCATGCATGTATGTTTATGTGTGTCTGTGCATGTATGTGCACATATGTGGGTCTGCCCTTGCATGCATTTGTGCTTGTGTGTATGCATGTGAATGTGTGTGTATGTATGTGTTTGTGTGCATGTTTGTAAGGCTTCATAGCCACCTTTTGATGTGCAACTTAAGAACCACCCCAATGATATATATGTAGTTAATTGTGCAAGAATTAATTTTGACTCCCTTCTGAAGTACTCCCTAACCATACTTGGGTGTTGCACTTTCTTCCACTTGGTCTTGGAAAGCCTACACCCAGGCTCCCTAGTGTATCTTACTTTCTTCTGAGCACTTTCCTTCCTCTAACCCACAAGTCTAAGACCATATTAAAATAAGTTAAATAAAATCTCCAACTCTGCCTCATCATTACCCTGAAGCATCTTGAAATGTTTTCAGTGTGGAACAGGAGATCTGATTTGGCCTGAGCCCAGGTCACTAAGACACTACGGGGACTCTCAGGGTGCTGAGGATGGCAGTGCAGAGCTGTGTCTCTTTCCCACACCACAGGCTGACTGAGAGATCAGGTTAACCATTGTTTAAGAATTTAAAAATACATTGTCCAATAAATATTGTCAAAATAACAAGTAACAGGAAAAATTACCCTAAACAGAAATCTTTACATAAATATTATTTAATAATGAATATTTTTATATGTGTATGTATGCTACATACATATATTTAGTATATATATGACTATATATATATTTAAACTTGTACATATACATTTAATATGTAGTCATGTATACTACGTATATACATATATGTATACATACATGCATATATATATATATATGCATAGATATATGTGTGTGTGTGTTTGTTTGTCTTTGTTTGTGTGTAACCACCCCTTAATAAAACTCTTTGATCCAAACAATCAGCTTCTTTGCAACTTTGGTTTGCAATGAATGCCTTAAACATCTTTTTTTTCACTTCGCATGTTATACTTTTTGTTTCCTCTGGTGTGAAAACTTCATAGCTAGATGCAATCTTATTTAGTTCCCTTTTCTCTTGTTGTCTACCTTTAGGCTCTAATCAAACAGCCAGTGCTTGTTTCAATGATTTGAAGCTTTTTTTTTCCAGTTTTTATTCTTAGTTTCATAGTGTCGGGTCTTACATATAGGTTATGATACTTTCTGAATTGGAATTGTGAATGAAAAAAAAAAAAAACAAAAAACAAAAAACAAAGATTCACGTGGCTGTTTGAATAGAAATGGCCCCACATAGTCTCATGTATTTGAATGCATGGTCATTAGGGAGTGGTGCTACTTTAGAGGGATTAGAGGTGTGTTGGAGGAAGTGTGTCACACAGGAGGGGTTTTGGCCAAGACAGTCTTAGTGACTCTTCCTCTAGGCTGGCTACAGATCCAATGTAGAGCTCTCAGTTCCTTCCCCAGCCTCATCTGCCCTCATGTTGCCAAGCTCCTAGCCATGATGAGAATGAACTAAAGTCTTGAAACTCTAAACAAGTGCCAATTAAATGTTTTCTTTTCTTTTTAAATTTATTAAGTATTTTGTTATTTTTATGGATATTTTTAAGTTTAAATATTTTCTTTCCTTTTTAAATTTATCTATTAAGTATTTTATTATTTTTATGGATATTTTAAAAATTTTTATATTAGTTTATTTACTTTACATCCTGAGAGTGACCCCTCCATTCACTCCTCCCAACCTTCTTACTTCCCCTCCTTACACAATCCTTTTTATCCCAGAAAAATGTAGTCCCTCTTCCCCCATATTAACCTTGCCCAGAATATCAAGTCACATCAAGACTGAGCATATTTTCCCCTGAAGGCCAGGCAAGGCAGCCCTGCCAGGAGGAGGTTATCCAAAAGCAGGCAACAGACTCCATGTTAGAAACAGACCCCCTCCACTCAGCAGGTCCAACATATGAAGACCAAGCAGCCTATTGGTTACATGTGTGCAGAGGGGCCTGGGTCCAGATCATGCATTCTCTTTGGTTGACATCTCAGTCTCTGAAAGCTCCCATGTGACTGGGTTAGTTGTCCTCATTACCTAGTTGTTTTGCCTGAGACTTTCAGTATTGTGTTGAATAAGAGTGATAAAGTAGACATCTTTGTCTTCTTTGTGGATCTTAAGAGAATATTCTGAGATTTCTCTATTCAATATAATGTAGATTGTGTATAGTTTCTTTATTATGTTGTGAAATAGATTTCTTTAACACTAAATGAACTTATCATAAAACATTGAATTTTGTCAAATGCCTTCTCCTCATTTATTGGAATGATGTAAGATTTTTTGCTCATTGTACAATGAGATGGCCTCTACTTGATTTATTTGGTATTTTTTCAGTTTTTATATGTACTGTATAATGGTTCTATTGACTTCATGGACATGGTCATGTTGTGCTCTGCTTTCATTTGCTTCATGAAGTTCATTAAGGTTTTATTGATTTCTTTGTTGGATTATTGACCTTTCTGAACACAGTTTACAATTTCTATAGTATATAACTCAAAAGTGTTACTTGTTATTCATTTGCAGTTTATGCCATTATTGTTAAGGGAGATAACATATTTCAGTTTGAGAGTGGGTGTGCTATGGGAATAGCTCAGTCAGTAACTTATTTGCCACAAAAGACTGAGGACTTGAGAATCCATGTGAAAAAAATCAGGCATGCCTTGCTCACACGTGCAGGGAGCTAGAGAAAGGTTCACAGATCCCCGAGGATGGAGCTAGCCAGCCTGTCCTACTCAGTGTGTAGTCAGGCAGTGAGAGATCCTGTGTCAACAAAACAAGATGGTCATCTTCCAAGGAGAGTCATTGTCCTCTAAATTTCACACACATGAGCACATGCGTAGATCCGGAAATACACATGAGGATATTTCAAATTTTTAACATGTTAAGGCTTGTTTTATGGCTTACCAAATGAATCATCCTGAGCATTTTCCTGGAGAAGTGTCAGTCTGAAGCTGGTTAATGAAACAGCCTGAAAAATAAAATTGTATCTGCTTTTGTCGCTAGTAACAAAGTGTGACTACTTTTTGTTGATACATTGTCTAGAAGATCTATCTGTTGAAGAAATAGGAAGTTGCAATTCCACAGTACTATTGCAGGTCTTCCTTTCAGATATAATAGTAGTTGACATATAACTGGGTGCCCTAGCATTGAGTTCACATATAAGATAGATTCCTTTCTTGAATTGGTCTTTTAATTATTTTTGTGACCATCATTTTATAATTGAAAGTCTCTCTGAAGTAAACACAGCTACTTCTACTCAGTTAGGCTTCTGTCCGTACAGGACCTCTCTTACCTTCCCAGGTTCAGTGTATCAATGAATTTTATTCTATGACTCTCTGCCCATCTAAATAGCTTAGTTAGAAACTTCAATAAGTCGATATTCAAGGTTGTTTTCACAGTCAATCGTATGTTACTCTCAGTTTAACTTATTATCTTATTGTTTTTGTGTCTTTTTCTTTCTTGTTATTTTTTGTGCTTGTGTGGCTTTCTGTATGGGTAAAGTTTGATTTTTTTTCTTAATTTTTAAAAATTATTATGTTATTGCATATATATACTTGTTTTGAATGCATTTATGTTTGCACCATATATATATATATATATATACATATATACACACATACACACACACACACACACACACACATATATATATATATATATATATATATATATATATATATATATATATACCTAGTGTCTGCAGAGACCAGAAGAGGGTATCAGGTTCTGGTACTGGAGTTATGAGTAGCTGTGAAATGCCATGTGGATACTGAGAATGGAATCAGGGTCCTCTGAAAGCAACAAATTTTTCTTAACCATTTAGCTATCTCTCCAGCCCCAATTTATTTATTTATCTATTTGTTTGTTTCATCAGTCTGTTTGACTCCACATTTCTTGTTTTACCTTCATAAATACTTTAGTTCTATAAGTAGCACTTTCTTAAGCATTTCTTTTTTTCTTTTAATGCTATTCAGCACATAAATTCTTTTTTATTTAGGACTTTCAATATCTCATCCTTTTCAGTAGGGTTTCTGCTGAGAAGTATGCCCTTAGAGTCATAATGATTCCCTTATATAACACTTGATACTTTCCTATGGTTATTTTAAGAATTCTTTAAGTCAGGCTTAGACAGTTTGGCTGAGTAGAGTATGTTACAAAGAATCACCTTTCCTTGCTAAATTTGAAGAGAGCCCCTTAAGTTTTGTGGATTCTCTTGGGTTGGGCCACGTAAAGCTGTTCCTAAAACTATGGAAACATGAGCTGAGCTTCCTGGTTCTTGTTGGGCTAAGATTAAAATAAAAACAAAAATAAAGACATAACATTCTCTGTTTGTGGATTGATAGACTGTTCTTCTTGAATGCTACTTAGAACATCAGGTCACTGTGTTCTTATGTTTCCATGCAGTAAGGGTTTGGAAAGGGGAATAACACAACATGCTTTGGGCTCTTTTTCTGAGTTAATGCAGTGGTATAGAATTCCTGACAGCCTCATGAACTGCACTCAGAAATCCATGAGAGATTCAGGCTTCTTTACTAGCAAATATTTCAGTTGTCTATTTTGTTGGCTGGCCTGCTGAATCCCCTATGTAATCCTTTATTCTGTAGTTAATCAAAAATGGGAAAACAGAGCAGTAGATACCATGTGTTTCAGTTTCTTCTTTAAAATGTCAATTAGCCACAATTCTTTGCTACAACCCACTTGTCAACAAATATTCTAGTGGAGTAGCTGTTGGGTTTCATTTAGGTCCTCGATTTTTTTGCAAAGGTATGTGAAATAGGCATCTATGATAAATCATCTTTTTAATATTAACTTTTATTGTGGCTATGATTTGTCCAGGTTCCAGGAAGAGCATTCTTTGCCGGTTCCCAGGATTATATACTTGTATAGTCCCAAGGCCTTTTTTTTCTGGATAATTAGCCTGTAAGCTTTCTAAAACGCCATTTGTATATGTTAACAATACTTTCAGAGTGAACGATCTAACTTCAGTTTAACATTATGAACTGTAAAATACCTACTAATTATTTCTCATGGGAGAAGACGATGAAATCCAAGACCTGTTTAGTTTCTCTTCCTGGATGGAAAAAAATCAAAGAAATGAGAGATGTTGTTTTCTTTCTTTGCTTAAACATGTGACAAATAATAATAAATAAAAGAAAAAGTTCTAATGTGATATGATATATTATGTTGGCAACCCAAGTTGAAGCAATAGAAAGCTTTATATAACAAGCAAAAAAAATTAAAAAATTCTTAGACAATAATTAGAACACTTCTGAGGAGGGAAACTAGTTTCTCTGCTATAACAGCTGCAGTTTTAATAAACACAATGGAAAATAACATTGGGAAAGAATGAGTAGAAAGAGGTGGGTTTCTAAGAAGGTATTTGAGTGACAATGGAAAGAGTAAAGTGCAAGATAATAGGGGCCTTGTTGAGTGACTGAAGATTATTTTTGCTATTAATTGAGATTAAAAAATATGTAAATGGTGGGCACAGTCAGACAAGAAAGTCTGGCCTTTTAGACTATCATTTCTGTAGGTTTCTACCCCTCTACATTTGGCATGCAGATGGCATCCATCATTACCACTGTTGTTTAACTTTTATTGAAGATTGACGTTATGCTCGGCCTGCTGTGGAACATTTGAAAGGTATGCCTATCTGAACATTCTCCTCCCACATCCATCTGCTTCTTTCACTTTGTTATTATGATTTTTTCTTGGCACTTATAATTTGGTGAATGGTTTGTCATTAACTCAGTTAATTGGGCTTAAATGGTTTTAGAGGGTTGGAGTCTATGACAGCAGAGTATAGCCATGGTGGCAGGAACAGCTGAGAACTCACATTTTGGTCCACAAATAGGAGGCAGAGAGAGAGAGAGAAGTCTTTGAAACCTAAAGCTCACCCTCCAGTGACATACGTCAGACAAAAAGACCATACATCCTAATCCTTTCCAAATAGTTCCATTAGTAGATGACAAAGTATTTGCACATATGAGTCTATGTGGACCTTTCTTGTTGAAGCCATCACAACCAAATATATAATGGCATATTGCTATGGACTGTATGTTTATTTCTTTTACTGTTTAATTCATGGTTTGAAATTCTAATTCCCAATGTGATGGTTGTGAGAGGAAAGGCCTTTGGAACAAAATGAAACATGAGGCCATGAGGGTGGAGAGTAGAGACACATGATGAGTTTGGTGTCCTTACAGAGAGTAGAAGATACTAATGCATCACCCTTCCTCCCTCCCTCCTTCCTCACTTCTCCCTCTCTCTTTCCTGTTCAGCTTCCTCCCTTTCTACCAGATAATGATAACCCAAGAACACAGCTATCAGATAAACAGAGCTCATCATGTGATATGTTGACACTAGGGTTCAACACCTCCACAACCTCAAAAGTGAGAGAAAGAAATCAGTGATGCTTGTACAGCTGGAGTGTAAATTAATTAATTTTGTTAATTAGAAATACATCACTATTGACAGGAAAGGGAGATTGCACACACTGGCACTTCATTTTTCCTTCAGGAGAAACACCCATGGCTGTCCAAAGTTATTGAAAATGAGTTATATATTGAAAATATAAGTTTAGGCGTTGGGGCATTTGGGATTCTCAGTGGGTTGATTTTCATTTGAAACAAAACAGGGGAGCTTGTTACAAATTATGCAATCTACAGCTGGACAGAACAGGTAAAAGGTAAAGGGTAAGCATTTAGGTTACAAACTTAAAGCATTTTCTTTTGATAAAGAGAGATGACAATGCACAAACTCTCCTGGAAGTTAAACACGTATTGAGAGTTATTGGACACACCATATCACTTTTTCTACCCAGGCAAACAAGCTGAATTATGAGGAAGTTATTAGAAATATTTATGGCTGCTAGTACAATGGGAAGAGGTGTATATTTCATGTGAAAAAATAAAAATGAAAGTGTTATTGCACAGATTTTACAGAACTATTATTCCAGTTCTGCAGATGAAAGTGGCTAAGGCACGTAGATACAGAGCTTGAGGGATGGCTCAGTTTAGAGTACTTATTGGTCTTGCAGAAGACCAGTTTAACTTTCATCACTCACATGATGGCTCACAACCATATGATCTTCTAGAACTGAATAGCAAATGCATCTTCCAAGCCAGAGTTGTGTTTCTGACTGTGTGTTAAGCAGCTTCACTGGAAGAGTTACCTGGGTCTACAGAGCCTCCATCGTCGTACACTCTAGTTTCAGCTCCTCAGTTTTAAACACTTCGTGTTTATCTGTTGGGACTGGGGGTTGTACAACCAATGAGGACAGAATATCACCAAAATCTAAGTTAACCAGAAAGTAACTTTATTCACCATGGGAAGAAGCTTCTAGAACGAATAGTGCTTGGGAGCTAGACTGCAGCAGAAAGGAGACAGAGCAGGCCCCTTTTAAAGCAAAACAAATAAACAAACAAAAACAAAACAAAACATCTCTCCCCCCAAAAGAAAACCAAAAACCAAACCAAACCAAAACCAACAACAACATGAGCAGATGTCCTTGACGAAAGGTGAGGGCAGTGCTGAGCAGAGTGGGAGTGCAGGAATGCTTTCAAACAGGGAGCTGCCAGAGCTAGACCAGGAAGAAAAGCAGTCAGGGTTTCTGGCAGCCTTTGCACCCAGCAGATGTGGGGAGCGACATTGTGATAGCAGAGTGGGACAGACCAGGACTTGGGGTTTGTAGGATGGGCACATGGGAAATGCACCAGGACTCCCAGCATGGAGACGCCCTGGGCCTTTCACATCTACTCACTGACTGATGAGCGTTTGGATCTTTTCAGTTTTGGGCAATTGTTGGTACTGCCATGAATACCATTGTACAAGTACATCCGTGAATGTCTGTTTTCATTCTTTTCATTTATAGGACTACAAATTGTTGGACCCTATGATAATCCTATTCATAATTTTAGATACAAGAACAGATAAATTGCATTAGTGCTTATTTCAGTTACTTTTCTATTGTTGTGATAAGAAACTATTTTTTAAAAAAAAGACAACTTACACGAGAAAGGGGTTATTTGGAGCTTTCCAATTTCAGAGCACTAGAGTCCACGATCGACATAACGGGAAGCATGGAAACAGGCAGATAGGAATGCCATTGTGGTGATAGCTGAAGGATAATATCTTGAGACCCAACCACGAACAGAGTTAGCTAGCTGGCAATGACATTGGCTTTGAATCCTGAAAGTCTGCCACTAGTGATATACTTCCGTCAACAAGGCCAACTCTCCTAATCCTTTCTACAGAATGTCACTAACTGAGATCAGTCATCCAAACATATAAACCATGGGAGCCATCCTCATTCAAACCACCACAAAAGCATATCTTCTTGTTGTGTTCATAACATTTTTTTTTCAATGCAGTTTATTCAGGAACCTTGAACAATCATCTGACCCTGGGGAAAGCCAGCCCACAGCTTAAATAGCCTCTGGGTAGCCAGCCCCAGCATGCCACGTGGGCAATGCAGATAGGTCCACATACATGGAAGCAAGCCAGATCCTCAGCCTTAGCCAAATGTGGAGTTGTTTGTGACAGAGAGCACTCACCATCGGGAAGGTGGAAGGCAGAAACCAGCTCCATCTTTCAGGCGCGGCATTACGCAGCTCTCTACAGTTCCCCCTTTTTGTTTTAGACGCATCAGGCAAGAGTAGAGGTCTGATCTCTGATATTAGAAATAAATTGGGACTTTGTACTGATGTTCATTTAGGTATCATCCACCCAAAGAGCATCAGACCCGTCCGATACCTTTTTCTCAGAGGCTTTTAGTGATACAGTTGAGATTGAAAGTTTGAATAGACAGCAGATCGTTGGGTCTTGCTATTGACACTCTAGCTAGCACTTACTGACTTTAAAATCAAGTTTATGTCTTTTGTTGTTCATGAAACTATTCATTTTTCATGTTTTATATTTTCTGTTCCTTTTGTTTACTTTCCTCTCCCTCAAGTTGGCTAAGTTATTGCATTATGTCCAGTATACCAGTAATATCATCCAGTGAGTCTTGATTTTGTTGATCTTTTTGATATTTGCTTCTAGAATTTCACTTATTCCTTCTAATATGTTTTATTTATTGTCCCTATACTTTAAAAATTACATAAATGTGATATTTGTCATTGATTAATTTTCTCTGATGTTTCTATCATTTCTAATACTCTTTAATGTTTAAATTGATTGATCTTTCTTGATCAGAAACCACACTTCTTGGTTTTTAAGAACTTAGTTATATTTACCTTTTCATTTTCTTGATTGTCTATGTTTTGTTGTTAAAATGGATTAGACTTAGTCTGGTGGGGAGTTGATCTGGTGTTGTCTATTCAAACTTTAAATATCAACTGTAGCATTCAAAGATGGATAGATTATATCAAAACATGGTCCTTGGTTGGAGAATCAATCTCAGAAAAGACCCCTGTACCCTGATATATTTGGTCCTTGTGAAGCTCCTGTCCTCTCCAGGTTTTATTAACTCCCCCTTCTTTTATATGATTCCCTGCACTCTGCCCAAGGTTTGGTTATGAGTCTCAACATCTGCTTTGATATACTACTAGGTAGAGTCTTTCAGAAGCCCTCTATGGTAAGCTCCTGTCCTGTTTCTTGTTTTCTCCTATTTCCAATGTGCATCTCAGTTGTCTTTCTAAGTGAGGATTGATCATCTTACCCCATGGCAGCTCGGTATTCAAGTGGAATCCCTAGTAAAGGGACAGGGACTGTCTCTGACATGAACTCAGTGGCTGGCTCTTCAACCTCCCTCCACCCCCGAGGGAGGAGTAGCCTTGCTAGGCCACAGAGGAGAACATTGCATCCAGTCCTGATGAGACCTGATAAGCTAGGGTCAGATGGAAGGAGAGGACAACTTCCCCTATCAGTGAATTTAGAGAGGGGTATGGAAGGAGATGAGGGAGGGAGGGTGGAATTGGAAGGGAATGAAGGAGGGGGTTACAACTGGGATACAAAGTAAATAAAGTGTAATTAATATAAAAATAAAATTAAAAAAGAATTTTAAAAAGATGGATAGACTGTTATGTGTAAAAAGAAAAAAGAAAATATGTGTTTGTGCTTGGTCGAATGAGAATGTTCTCAAAGCTCACCTATCCTTATTGGACCACTGTGCATAAGAGATCACAGACACAATTAACATAAAGCACCTGGGATAATATGCACATTCATAAATTACTAGTGTACTGAGCCCAGTTTTCAGGAAGGTCTTCTTGCTCCTCTCCATGCTAATAAATATCAGACCATAAACCATTATATACATAAATTCCATTTTCTTCAAGCCACACCTAAGCTATGGGTCATGATGGGACTTTAAGCTCAAGTATTGTCATGTCTTCTATGTGCTAGAAACAAAGAAGAGAGAGAATTCACAAGATAAATTGTTCTCCTTTAACACAAGACCTCACTATGTAGCCCTGGCTGTCCAGGAACTTTCTGTGTAGACCACACTGGCCTTGAACTCAGAGAGTTCTATCTCTCTCTGTTCTCTGGAGTTGGGATTAAAGGCTGTGTGTACCATGTTTGGAAAAATATTTTTCTTATAATGTCAGATTCTTTGAATTCACTTCCTAAGACCAGATATTCCTCCATATTCCATTTTCTCATTTCCATAAAATATGTATCTTAACAAAAATGATTTCATTTTAAATCATGTTAAATATTTTGGGGCCTTTTTTATTCCCATAATTTCTTGTCACTAATGATCTCACCTGCAACCTCGATTCTCAGTATTAATGTGGAAATTTTAATTCATGTATTTCCCTCTTATGGCAACACAAATGATTCATTCTCTACTCTCTAACTGTGTGACATTTACGATAAGAATTTTCTTTAAAATAAACTGAGGTTTTTAAAGGCTTGCAGTGAGGTGTCAGCAGAGTGACTTATTACTCTTTCAATGTTACCCTTTGCTCAGCTTCCTGTAATTCTCTCCTTAATTGAAATGACGTTAATTATAGCTCTCTTTTTAAAGTGAAGAACATAATGAAATATGAATCCTGGCGTTGGCTGACTTATATGAATTCAGAAGTTAACTAGTGTGAAATCTGTAAATACTAAACAGGTTTCCAGTGTAACAAAATTGTAACAATGAACCATGGAACCAGGTGCACTTCAAAGACACCTAAATAAATACTGAGTGACAAATTGCTCAACATTTATTTATGCTTTGAGTAGCTTAATGAATGTTAGAAAGAAACAGGTTCTCATCCCACAAGCTACCTTCAAGAAGGATCCAAAACTGTATTGTTTAGCCCCAGAAATCCACAAAGGATAAATTGAAAGTATTTGCTTAGACTTCTGATTTCAAGTAATTATCATCAGATTTATTTTATTTCACATATGAATAATTGTTACTTAAAAAAAGTAGAAGAATTTGTTTCAAGTTTCATTATTTTCAAAAATGAAATCACAGACTCTATTATCCATATATTCCATTATTTGTTTGAGAATTATATGATGGGTATTACAACATACTGTGCTATTTTGTGTGAAAAAAAAGGTTGATAGACAATAAAAAACATTGAGCTTCATAACTTTTATTTCCTTTTTCATTTTTTTTATGTGTGTATGGGATTCATGTCTTTATAAATGTTTATTTGTTTGTAGGTGTGTACATATATGGGCACCTGTGTATACGTGTATGCAGAAACCTGAGGTTGATGTCAAGCATCATCCTTGGATCACTGAAACAGAATCTTCCAATTGAACCCATAGTTTGCTCATATTATTAGGTCACTAGCCAGCCTAATCTAGGGATCCCCTTCTGAGAACAGAATTACAGGTGAGTCACTAAGGTCATCCAGCACTTACTTATGTTTTTAAGGATCCCAACTCAGTCCTAATGCAAGTGCTTAAAAACGCTGAGCCATCTCCCCAGTCCCATATGTTTATCATTGGAAAAATATCTCTTCAACATATGTTGTTTAAATATAATCCTTTTGTTTATTTATCTATGCTTAATTGATTGACCAATTACTCATTTAGTTATTGCTATTGCTCAAATGTTCATAGATATGTAAAAGATAACTCGTAGCTTTTCATTGTGTACTGTCTTTGATATAATTATTCTGTTTAAGGATTCATTTATATTAAGGCACAGTAAGTTTTTCCAGGCTTATTCCGAATGCTTACCATCTCAGCCATAAACCTAAGCTGTGGGTTACTGATCCTTTTATGGGACAACAGGACTTAGGATCCAAAATCTGTGTAATGACAGGTGCAACATTGTTAGGTATTTTTAAAAGGTGCCTATAGTGTGTCTACTGGGTAGGTCACATGAATCTAATCTGAGTAAGCATTGCTCAAGCCCAGGCTTAGAAACATTTCATAAAATAAATACCTCGCATTCTTCAAAACTGCTAAGGTCATTCCAGGAAGAAAAGACTTGGGGAAGCATAGAAACAGTAAATAAAGGTAAGGTAGTCTTGAGTAATCCTAACACAGGAAAAAAAAATCAATAGTACATTACTATCTTAAGTAAAGTGTGATTAGTGATTACATGTAGAGCAAAAAGATGCCGTTTTCTAGTGAAATGGAGAAGAACTAATAAGTAGAAATTTCACATTTTATGTAATTTTCTGGAAGTCTACTATGACTGAGTAAATGCCAGGAGTGTGTGTGCGTGCGTTTGTGTGTGTGTCGTATACATGTGAGGATGTGTATGTATACCCTCATTAGTCCTCATGCAGAGGCCAGGTCAGGATATCCCGTGTTCTCCTCTATCACTCCCTACCTTCCTGAAGCAAGATATTGTGACAAGGTCTCAAAGCTCACATTTTGCTAGACTGCCTGGCCAGAGAGATTTGGGGATCCACTTGACTCTTGTCTCCAATGTTGGGGTTATAAGCAGTTGCAACCATAAAATCTTCTTCCATGTATACTGCAGTTCCTATTCACAGGTACAATTTAAAACCCCTACACTAGAATTCTGGCTTTGCTCACCTCAGATCCCAGGTCTCTTTGTAAAGAGAAGGTTGATGGTTCACCATGCACCCCACCCCCACCCTGCTACTCTCCACTGTTCTTGTGATACCTCCACTATTCTCACTAGCTGCTCTCTATTCTCACTTCCTTAGTCTGGGCTATGTTCAGTCTGTTTAGTTTTGCTTTCTTTCTTTCAGCTCTGGAGTCTTTCTAATCCCTCTGGATGCTCTCTCTCTCTCTCTCTCTCTCTCTCTCTCTCTCTCTCTCTCTCCTACCATTAAAAACATCCCCCATTGACCATGGGGTCATCATTTCAGTGAATTCTTTACTACCCCCTCACATACACTCCATTTTTGATATGTTTTAATTAGCGTTATTTTTAAAGGAAGAAAATCCCTGATCTCTCCAATAGTTTAAACATGAATGAGTGTTGCATTTTCTCAAATGCTTTTTTCAGCAACTAAGGAGATGATCATGCAGTTTTTTTCCATTTGTTTATATTGAGGATTACATTGATGAATTTCCATATAGTGAACCACTCCTGCATGCCTAGGTTGAAGCCTACTTGGTTATAGCAGATGATATCTTTGATGTGTTTTTTTATTTGGTTTGCAAGTATTTTATTGAGTATTTTTGTGTCAATGTTTGTGAGGGAAAAAGGGTTAAAATTCTCTTTCTTTATAGGGTGTTTGTACAGTTTAGGTATCAAGGTGACTGTGGCCTCATAGAATGAGTTTGGTAAAGTTACTTCTGTTTCTATTTTGTGGAATAGTTTGAAGAGTGTTGGTGTTAACTCTTTTTTGAAGTTCTGGTAAAATTCTGTGCTGAAACCACTGGCCCTGGGCTTTTTTAGTATGAGAGCCTTTTGATGACTTATTTTACTTCCTTAGGGGATATAGGACTATTTACCTCATTTACCTGATCTTGATTCAACTTTGGTAAGTGGAATCTATTAAGAAAATTGTCCATGTCATTTAGATTTTCAAATCTTGTAGCATATGGACTTTTGAAGTAAGACCTGATGATTCTGGGTAATACACAACAAGCCTATAGCCAACATCAAACTAAATGGAAAGAAACATAAATCAATCCCACTAAAATCAGGGACAAGGCAATGGGTGCACTCTCTCCATTTCTCTTCAACAGTACATGAAGTTCTTGCTAGAGCAATAAGACAAGTAAAGGAGATCAAGGGATACAAATTGGAAAGGAAGAAGTCAAAGTATCACTATTTGCAGATGACATAATAGTATACATGAGTGACCCCAAACTAGGGAACTCCTAAAGCTGATAAACGCTGTCAGCCAAATGGTTGGATACAAAATTAACTCAAAAAAAAATCATTAGCCCTCTAGTATATATATATATATATATAATGGGTTAAGAAAGTAATTAGAGAAATAGCACTCTTCCACAATAGTCACAAAAGACATAAAGTATCTTGATGTAACTCTAACCAAGCAAGTGAAAGACTTGTATGAAAAAAACAAACAACAACAACAACAACAACAAAACCCACAAAACTTCAAGTCTCTGAAGAAAGAAATTGAAGAAGATAACAGGAGATGGAAATATCCTCCATCTTCATAGATTGATAGGAATAACCTAGTAAAAATGCCTCTTTTACCAAAAGCAATTTACAGATTCAATGCAATTCTTATGAAAATATCAACACAATTATTTACAGAACTTGAAAGAATAATTCTAAACCTCAAATGGAAAAACAAAAAACCCAGACTACTTAAAACAATTAGTTACAATAAAAGATCATCTGGAGGTATCACCATCCCTGATTTTAAGCTGTACTATAGAGCAACAGTAATAAAAACTGCATAGTAAACAGACTGGGGGATCAATGGAATAGAAAAGAAGACCCAGAAATAAACCTACACACCTATGGATACTTGATTTTTGACAAAGAAGCCAAAACCCTATAGTGGAAAAAATACAGCATTTTCAACAAATGGTGCTGGTCTAACTGGTTGTCTATACGTAGAAAAATGCAAGTATATCCATATTTATCACCCTGCACAAAACTAAAATCCAAGAGGATCAAAGACGTCAACATAAAACCAAACACACTAAATTTGTTAGAAAAAAAGGTGGCGCATCTGAAAGACTCTAACTAGCAGTGTTTTCAAAGCAAAGACTCATGACTAAACCTTTGGCAGAGTACAGGGAATCATAAGAAAGAAGGGGAGTTAGTCTGATGGGGAGAGGATAGGAGCTCCACAAGGACCAAATATATCTGGGCACAGGGTCTTTTCTGAGACTGACATTCAACCAAGGACCATGTATGGATACAACCTAGAACCTCCACTCAGATGTAGCCTGTGGTAGCTCAGTAACCAATTGGTTTCCCAAAGTGAGGGGAACAGGGACTATTTCTAACAGGAACTCAATGACTGGCTCTTTGGTCTCCCCACCCCCGAAGGGAGGAGCAGTCCTGTTAGGTCACAGAGGAGGGCTTTGCAGCCAGTCCTGAAGATACCTGATAAAACAGGATCAGATGAATGGGGAGGAGGTCTCCCCTATCAGTGGACTTGGAAAGGGGCACGGTGGAGATGAGGGAGGGAGGGAGGGACTGGGAGGGAATGAGGGATCGGGACACGGCTGGGATACAGAGTTAATAAAATGTAACTGATAAAAAATAATAATAAAAAAAAGTAAAAAAAAAAAGGTGGGGAAGAGCCTAGAACTCATTGGCACAGAAGACAACTTCCTAAACAGAGCACCAATAACATAGGCTCTAAGATAAACAATCAATAAATATGACCTCATGAAATTAAAAAGCTTCTGTAAAGCAAAGGACACTGTCATCAGAAAAAAAACGACAGCCTATATACTTGGAAAGGATCTTCACCAATCCTATATCTGACAGAGGGCTAATATCCAGAATATATAAAGAACTCAAGCAATTAAAAAGCAAAAAATCAAGTAATCCAATTAAAAAATGAGGTACAGAGCTAAACAGAGAATTCTCAATTAAAGGAGTATCAAATGGCAGAGAAACACTTAAATACTCAACTTCCTTAATCATTAGGGAAATGCAAATCAAAATGACTCTGAGATTTCACCTTACACCCACCACAATGGCTAAGATCAAAAACTCAAGTGACAACACATGCTGGAGAGGATGTGGAGAAAGGGGAACCCTCCTCCACTGCTGGTGGGAATGTAGACTTATACAACCATGTTGGAAATCAATCTGGTGCTTTCTCAGAAAATTAGGAATAGTGCTACCTCAAGATCCAGCTATACCACTCTTAGGCATATATCAAAAATATGCTCAACTATACACAAAGGACATTTGCCCAACCATGCTCATAGCAGCTTTATTCATAATAGCCAGAATCTGGAAACAATCTAGATATCTCTCAACTGAAGAATAGATATAGAAATTGTAGTATATCTACACAATGGACTACTACTCAGCAATCAAAAACAAGGAATTCATGGAATTTGCAGGCAAATAGATGGAACTAGAAAGGATTACCTTGAGTGAGGTAACCCAGAAGCAAAAGACACTCTTGCTATATACTCACTTATAAGCAAATAATAGCCATATATTAAAGGACAAACATACTAAAATCTACAGACCCAAAGAAGCTAAATATCAAGGAGGACCCTAGGGAGTATGCTTAAATCTCATCCAGAAGGGCAACAGGAAAAACAAAGGAAGCAGTGAAAAAAAGGGAACAGGATGGGAGCCTACCACAGACGTCCTCTTAAAGACTCCACCCAGTGGGGGATCCAAGGAGATGCAGACACTCAAGACAACCAAACTTTGGGCAGAGCACAGGGAGCCTTATGCAAGAAGAAAGGGACAAAAGGACAGAGGCTCCACAAGGAGACCAAAAAAGCCAAAAAAAAAAAAAAAAAAAACAAAAAAAAAACAAAAAAACCTGGGCTCAGGAAGGCCTGCAGAGACTGATGCATTAAGCAAGGACCATGAATGGAGATGACCTAGAACCCACATTCAGATGTAGCCCATGGCAGCTCAGTCTTCTAGTGAGTTTCCTAATAAGAGGAGCAGGGGCTGCCTCTGACACAAACTCACTTCCTTGCTTTCTGATAAATTCCCTGCCGTGGGGTCGCCTTACTAGGCCACAGAGGAAGAGGATCCAGGAGTCCCGATGAGACTTGATAGGCTATGGCCAGACAGTAATGAAGGAGGACTGACCCTTTTCAGTGGGCTAGGAGAGGGAAATAGGGACAAAGAGGGAAGGTTGGGACCAGGATAAGAGGAGGGAGGGGGTTGCATTTTGGATAAAAAGTTAATAATTTGTAAAAAATAATAATAATAAAATAAAAATTAAGAAAAAGAAATTGATTTACAGTATGTTTGTCACATTTTTACTTATTCTTAAGGTTTTAATTATAAAGCTATAAAATTTAGAAATAGAGAAAAAACAAAAAAGAAAACAAAATAATATATGAAGAAAAACAAATGCAAAACTAGTAGCGCTTCCAAAAATTACCCAAAGCACGTATGCTCACTGACACATTCATTTCTACATATTTCAAAACAAGCATACCAGTAATCTTAATTTTCAATGAACAATGAATTCTGAAAATAGAAATGCAAAAATAAAATGGTTAGAGACTTCTTGTTCAGTTCTTTGGGATTCCAAGGGCAGAGGTTGGTTTTGCCCATCTCTGCCTTAAATTCTTAGAGGCTAGTCAGCTATAACTCTCTACAGCAGGACCTTTTAATGGTGACACAAATCACAGCAGAGATCTCAACACCCTCATTTCTCTATTATAAATTGGTCTACAGAACTAATGTCTCAATAGGGCCTCAGCCTTTCCAGTCATCTAGTGGCTTCCACAAAATCTCGAAAGAGCTTTCAAACTGACAAAGCTTGACCTACACATAATTCAAGGAAGACATGATCCATCACCAAATGTCTCAAAAGAGTTTAAGCATCGGGAAAGTGGAAGCACAAATAGTTGATAAACTTATCAAAGACCGGATGTGCTTGATAATTCAAACTAAAGTCCAAATATTCATTTTTCTTTTTCAGCAAATAGAGGAGGAAGCAGCCTATGCCAGCCAACGTGGAAAGAGAAGAAACCCATTGGGGTAAATGATTCCAGTGCTGGGAACATCTCTCCTTTCTCTCCATCCAAAGCCAGCGTCCTGCAGTTGTCACTCCCCTCAACCCATGTTTTGCACTCACTCTGTGGCTGCCCCATTGTTACTAAATTTGAGGTCAGACTCTATTCTTTAAGAAGCCAGACTGGCCACAGTCCTTGAAAAAAAAAAAAAAAAAACAAAACTGTAAAAGTAATCATAGAAAGCAATAAAAAGAAAACATATTTAGTGTGGTCATGAAATATGAGGCATAAAGAGATCCGGTGACCACCAGCCTGAGCCCATCCAGGATTATACACATCTAAACTGTTCTGGTCAAGGTGTGGACCTGCTGCCCGTTGACTCTTTGGGGTCTGGATTCCAGTCTCTCCAGTAAGGTGGTGTGGCAAGTTTTAGCACTGTATGAACTTCTTTCTGGGAGGCAAGCTGCATAAGTAGCCAACTGAAGCTTCGGAGGGAGAGCTTTATGAAACCAACAAGAGTAAGTTGCTTTCTTTATTCCTTCCAAAAGTAATTAACACTTAGACTATGAAAACATGGTTCTTATGCACGCCTATCTGGCACCAACAAATGTGTTCTAAACTTAATCCTACTGCAACTGATTATGGAATTTGTTTCAGTCTTAGGCATATGCTGCTTCAAGATTAAGTTGTTAAAACAGAAGTTAGGGAGTAAACCACCTGGCAGAGATGAAGTTATTTTTTTAAAGACACACACACACAAACACACACACACACTGGTTAGCTGCTGGTTTTGTTGCTGTTATTTACTTATTATTTATTTATTTATTTTTGTCAACTTGACATAGACTAGCTATCTGGGAGAAGAAATGCCCACAACAGAATGATTGATTGAAAGATTCTAAGAGCCAGAGGTGGTGATTGATTTCAAGGAAACAGTATTTTATGAACGAAACAGGGTCGTTGCACATAGGAACACACAGTGATTATAACAGCATAAGACCTGAAAGAGTTCAAGCTGGACAAATTCCAGGGTGGGAAGTGGGGTACATGAAGTGTGCCACTAACTGAGACATAATTAGCATTTGATGGCTGATGGGAGAGATAGTGTTAGTTTTCTTTCATGGTATAACTCTTGGTAGATTGATCACAGTCCAGGACAGGCCCTATACCAAGAATAGTTGGTTTGGGCAATACAAAGTTTAATAATAATAATGATTAGAAAAGAACTCAAAAATTGAGATGAGAGGCTGGTTCTGTGAAGTGTATGGGGGAGGGGCAAAGATGATCAAAATAAAACCACAAAGCATTGCAAAAATGTTATTATATTATTAAAAAGGATTAAAATTTAATAGACACATCTCAAAATAAAACAAAACATTTTATTAGAAAAATTACCTAATGATTCCAAAACCAAAATTTAAAAAGTACAATATTTACTCAATATATCTAAAAATTTTATCATGACTTGAAAATGTTTATTTATACTAGATAGTTATCAAGTTGCATGGTACAAAAGATATCTATCAAATGCTCACACACAGACACACATACATACACCACTAACAAGAAATTTCAAATATATGAGTTCTTAAATGTGTGAGAATATCTACATATGCCTTCAACCACATAGTTTTCACATTTTTTTTCAATTCCCGTTTAATGTTGCTTTATTATTTCTTCATATCTGGTGTTCAGATTAGTCCTGCTGTGGTTCATTTAAAGCCAGAAAAAAAATTGGCAAACAGCCAATTTTGGAAGCTTTCCACTTTCCTTTATAGACAGCACATCTAAAAACAAAGACAGATCACCAAGGAAGTACCATGATCTCCATTTTCCTACTCAGACCTGTCACCCAGAACCCCCTTTCAGACAGAATACAAAACAAACTGTTGAAAGCGCCTCATGTAGCCTTTTCTCATAGAGACCTTTATTTTTATATACCATATTAGGTTGCATGCTTGCTTATATGTTATTTTGTGTTACCATAGAATAACGCAAAGCAAGTCTTTACCCCAAATAATGGAGATGGAGTGTTCTTGGTATCTTATTTATTTTTCTTTTTCCTTGTTGTTCATTAGGCAATCTGCTCTGCTTTGAATGTTAGTGAAGCAGTTGGATGTGTCCTAAGCTGGACTACTCAAACATGTACATTAACACTGACTCTTGGAGAATCTTTCAATGGTATTATAACCATGTTTCCCCTGATTTGGGGAATAACTTGTGACATTAGGTTTGCACTGTTAAATAAACTAAATTAAACTTATAAATTATACCTAGACTCTGGGAGACTCTCTCAATATTATTATCTGTTAGAACGGATTACATAGCAAGAATAGGTTTATGGGACCAGCAGAGTATTAAAAAAATCCCATTTGAAACTCCCATATACCTTTCCAATTTCTAAGTAGGTGCTGGAGAAATCAGTAACTTTTCATCCAAGCAAGAAAATGTGTACAAGGCCTCTACACAGGGTTGGACCTCAATTCTGTTCACTCCGGAACTGTTGCCCTGAAGTCTTTGGTTATGGTACATATCCTTGCATTAATTCTGTAGACGCATTCTCTAAATACATGCTGATCATTACATTGGCAATACATCCTAGTTACCACCCAAGGTAAGTTCTTCTTTTCTCTTAGACTTTGTCATAGGACTGATAACAACAAAACAAGCACACAGAAAGTTCTTTTTCAAAGTTATGGGTCTGTGTGTCAACTTTCTCATATTTCTGATCCACTTTGGAATGCATGATTACTATGAGGGTTAACAGAATTAATCTTTAAATCAATGTGCATACATTAAAAGGTCTAGAATAACATGGTATCCAAAGCTTATATCCTAGCACTCAGTAGACTGAGTTTAGAGGATGGCAAGGTTGAAGCCAGCCTGGACTATGTAGTAAATGTGAGATCAAACTGCACTACATTGTGAAATTCTCTCCCAAAGACAAAAGTGTGTGTGTGTGTGTGTGTGTGTGTGTGTGTAGGCAAGAATGAGAGAGTGTGTGTGAGAGAGAAACAGAGAGATGGTGAAAGAGAAAGAAAATGAAGAAGAGAAAATAGAGGAAAGGAGAAAGTTAAAAGGATAAGCAAGCAGGAAGGAAGAAGGAAGGCCAGCTCTAATTCAAAGTGTTGATATTTATTCAATAATCATAAGTTAATAATAATACCAGAATAACAGACTGGAAAGGGACAGACACCCTTATTTTCCACACATACCTTTTGTGGGTCAGACACTGATAATCGCATATTTTCATGACTTATATGCTTATACTTCTAGTCATCATTTCTATTATTATAATCATGGGCTTTTAAATATTTTCTTCATTTTTTAGTACTAGAAAATAAATTATGTGACATCTATCTTCCAAAAATCGTTAATAAATATATTCTCGCTTCACAAATCCAAGTTTGACAGCTTGATATCTGGCCCAGCCAAATGAATCTTCCCAAATGTCCCCTGCGTACACCAGCCCCAATCCTCAGATATATTCCAGGTTCCACATTTAATACCAGGCATATTATTTTTTGATTATTCCCACAACCTATAGGCTTTGGACAGAAGGCACACCCAGATTAACCAACAGCTCTTCAACTGGGCTTAAGGCTCACTCCACAGGAAAGAAATCATGTCTGGTACTAGAAACCTATGCAAATACCTGGAGGCAGGGGAAGTGATGCCATAGATCTTAGAAGTGAACCTAACTGCCACACTACCAAGACAGCATAATTCCTAACATTATTCCTGCTTGTCTTTATTTCCACAAATAGATGTAGCTCTTCACTGCTCATCAAAGAAACTTCACTGCAGCAGACAGAGACCATTACAGAAACCATAACTGGTCAAAATGCAGACAAGAAGTGATTGCGGAGATTCTCACCCCCTAAACTTCAACACAACTCTGGCACCTAAGGTTTGGAGACATTGTCAAGACAGAAAGGCTAGAGGGGACAGAAAGACTTAAGAACTGGAGGACCAAGAAATCTGCTGTGAAATTGCATCTCCTGAAAAGGACAGGAAGCTTCACCCATAATACCCAATAATAGCTGCCTAACTAGGACCTGAGCAAGTACAACACCAACTGGCATGCTAAGATGGAAGGGGAAAATACCATGGTATTCCACACAGGGACAAAACACTAAAAGCAAAGAAGAAATATTTAGAGCTGGAGAAAGACTCTTCTATCTGGATGAACTCTTAATTGGTTATTCAATACTAGTTAGTATTTAACCTTGCAAACACAACAGTAAACATATACATAGACAACTATACATACATATACATGCATACATATACTAACAATTATTGATAAAAGTACTATTTTTAAAGGGAGCAAAGTATTACGGGATATGTGGAAGGGGCTGGAGAAAGAAAAGGGAAGGGCAAATAATATAATGGTGTTTTATTGATTTTCTTTAAAGAGAAAGAAACAGAAAAAGGAGAAACTTTAAAAATGAAACTATGACCTTTTATCAATAATACGTCTGATTTGAGACAACAATATGTTACAGTCATCAAGCTGGATACAGAATAACAAAGCAGCCAGAGTGTAAGATAAACAGATCTCACTGTATTTGAAAACAAGGACACACTTCCCAGTGCTGAGCATCCCTACCAAACCTTGTCTATCCAGCAGTCTGCAGCAAAGAACAGGAAACCTTTGGCAGAAGGTGAAATGGCTAAGTGGCTTTGTCCAGAATAGTGTCTGGGTTGATATGAGGAAACAACTGTTTAGACAATGACATAAGCACAATTTTCTAAGACTGAAATTTCAAGAGAAAGGAATTAGCTTTGCTAGTATTTAATACTGTCTCCTGTGGTCTCAACTAATCTGTTCTTGGGAAGGCACAGGAGGAAACGTATCTACAAGTTCAAGTCCACTGCTCTTCCCATCGTGGTCAGCAGTGTCCCTCTCCCTGACCATCACAGATATTTCTGCTACATAATTTTTTAATATTTTAAACAGTACAGTAATATTTAAATTATTGGATTATGATGAAATTGTTATTATTATTAATTACTACCTGTCTGGTGCCATTGCAGATTTCATATTCATCTATCCTTAAGTAATGCCACCTAAAAATTTATCATTTTTTATTTTCACCCAATAATAAATAACTGCAAAAAATCTACATGATATCAATGTTGACTAAAATAATACAAAATAGTATGATACCAAGTGTGGAAAACAGTGATTTTCCATACCAACGCATCTGAATGAGCGTCCCGCACACTCACACGTACAAACTACCTACACATGCACACAAACTTTCACAAATGTCGCCGCAAACGGAACAATGTACTTTGTAGCTATATCTGAGTTTGGATCTTGATATCTCTTTAATGTTTTACTAAGATTCATCTGAATTCCAAAATTATCGAACAAATGAATGTTACTTTTTAATTTTTTACTTTTTATTTAATATTATTATTGTCATTTATTACAATTTATTCCATTTGTATGCCGGCTGTGTTCCCCTTCCTTGTCTCCTCCCAGTTCTATCCTCCCTCCCTCTTTTCTCCTATGCCTCTCCCCTAGTCGACTGATAGGTGACGCCCTCCTCCCGTTCTATTTGACCCTAGCCTATCAGGTCATATCAGGACTGGCAGCATTGTCTTCCTCTGTGGCCTGACAAGGCTGCACCTCCCACCCCCCCACCCTGCAGGAGGAGGTATCAAAGAGCTTGCTGGCCTCTGAAAGACTCTTCTGATCAAAGTATCCCAGAGGCTGAGATCCATAGCCAAACTTTGGGTGGAGTGCAGAAAATCTTATGAAAGAAAGGGGAGATAGAAAGACCTGGAGGGGACAGGCGCTCCAAAAGGAGACCAAGAGAGCCATGAAAACTGAGCCTTGGGGGCCCTGAAGAGAATGATACCCCAACCCAAGGACAATCCAGGGAGAGGACCTAAAACTCCGGCTCAGATGTAGCTCATAGACTCAGTTCTCCAAGTGGAGTCCCTAGTAAAGGGATCAGGGATTTTCTCTGGCATGGATGTTACTTTCAAATATAGAGAATGAGTACATGGTTGAGGTTTATAGAGCTAATTAAGAAAACATACTCAAGATGACACTGAGAACCAATGGCAGGGTTTGGCAATGCTTTGTAACACAGGAGAAGTCAAGACAAGGGCATTTGTGTTTCTTATGCTCAGAACTTTGATTTGTTCTTTGCCTCAGTTTTTTTCTGGGCCAGTTGCTCTGCTGTGAAGTGGCGATCAGGAGGAAGAATAGCCCATTCACTTAATGATGATAAATCATCACTTTGGTTCTTACCTGGGAGGCTACGGTAACCTGGGTCTGCCTTTTGTGTGTGCCTGTGGGCAGCAGGCAAGAATTCTCGCGGTAGTTGGATCCTGGCTGGGCTCCCGTTTGGCGTGTGTCTGACATTGTCTGGGGAACACTTTGTGCCTGCTGAGGCACACTCCTCTCCCAGGGCCTACAGCTAAGAAAACAAAAGCTCCTGGTGCCAAGGCTGCCAGCCTTATCTGTAAATCACTTCTCCATTTTTGTCTCCTCAAGGGTACGCTGACCTTAGCACAGAGCTTGGGCAGGCAGCTCATCAATTTTTTACTGACAACTTAAAAGATCAAAGAGATTTGGCTTTCCTAGTTCTTGACTCTGCCAGGTTTTATAAGTGAGCATCATTTCAGCCTACTGGTCACTAGTACCCCCAAGAAAAAGTGTGTGTGTGTGTGTCAATATTCAGAGCTACCTGTAAATGATTTTTCATTTAAAATATAAGTAAGAGTTCTACTTGATTGATGGAGAAATCTTAACTTTAACAATGTTAGTGTATTTAAGCCTATCTGTATTTACCCATGTAAAAATATCAATAGAAAGATTGAGGAAGATAATAGGCCTTGGTTTCTAATTTTTACTTTTAGTGTTTTTTACACTTGCAAAGGAGGGCAATGAAGACTACAGAATAAAAGAATCACTCAAGCCCAGAGAGCTAGTTTGTGGTTAAATAGAGCAAATAACCTAACTCCGAACATTTAGTTATCACACACCAAATCCATCAGAAACAGCTGTCTTGTTCCTACACAGAGTGCTAGAGAATGTGATCCACACAGACCCTATCATATTAACAATCTAATCAGTTCAAAATCACGAGGCATGCTAATTAGGACCATCATCAAACCTGGACATTGATGGCAATTTTTATCATCTTTGCTATTTTTAAATTTGCTACCTTCGAGATGACTTGCGCTTTAGCACACACACTAGTCACCATGTCTGCAGTGCTGTGCCAGGAATGAGCTCTGTCCTGCCTGGTTATAGCTAAACTCAGGAAACAGTCTATATAACTAGTACTGCATATAACAGACTCCGGAGTCAGCAGGTGCAGGGCTTAGTTTAAAGCATTCATTGTTTTGTTTGGGGTTTTTTTTTTTTTGGTTTGTTTGTTTGTTTGATTTCTAAGAATTATTCTTAAGAAATCTGCAGTATGTTAGGGTAACAATTCACCGTAATTTTAGATAGGAATCAAAGTTTCTAAGAAACCTTGTGACCCTCTAAAGCAGAAGGTTCCTCTTCTTCGACAGTGTAGACTGCCTCCAGGTCACTGATGAGGAAGGAACATTTACCCCATAGGATTCCCAGAGAGGAAGCACAGTGGCTGCTTTAAAAATCTGCATGAATAACCAGATTGAGAATAATCAGCCACACCTGACCATACTAAGTGTTACATGAAAGACTCCAAGATGAACAGCTAAAGTGGAGGCATCTTGTACACCTCAGAGTTTCTTTGATTCCGTAAGATGCTCTTCCCATCTTGGACCTGCTGTGTGACACATGGCCCGAGTTACAGTTTAACTGCAGTAGGAATCTGCTAGGCTCATTAGGCCCCCAGCCAGCCGCCAGAGTTAATAACTAACACACCAAAGTGACTGTCCCTCACACAGACCTGTGCAGGGTTTTTGCCTGAGACAGGAAGTGATGAGACCCTTTTCAGGCTCATCATTTGCAGCACGGACTTTAGTGACAGCCATGGATATGTCTCGTTTCTCCAGATACCCCCTTCTGAATGCTCTCCTGAAGCTCTTCCAGAGTTTTCTGCTCTGACCTTCAGGGTACCTTATTTTGATTGTTCACGAATCACCAACTTGTTTCTCAACCGTGCTTGTCTCACATGGCCCTGGCACAGCCCTTCGACCCACAAACAGAAATGATTCTCTAATGGAAAAAATAAAAAATGAAGCTATTCAGAGACGTAAGGCTGTACTCTAACTCCGTGGGATTTTGAATAACTTTCAAAACTCAACAAAATGTCAAACCTCTTCTAAGGAATTAAAAAGCCCTACAGCCCTGAGAAAATGTTTCTAGGTTTGTAGGACAGCATTTAGGAGAGTCCCATCATGAGGCTCAGCTCACTGTTGACCATCAAAGAGAGACATCTCCTCTTTCTTTGAACTGGGAGTCCACGGCCTGACTACCCTTTTCCTGTTACATGCAACTGCTTAATGAAGTTGATATTCTGTAGTCAGAATCAGGATTAGGGGGAAACACAAAGCCTTGAGAATATACAGTAAAATAAAAACAGAACAGAGCAAACAAAACTATGTTGTGGTTCAGAATATTTTGGGTACCTGGTTGCGGTCAATGTGACTACAGGTATGAATCCTTATGTGTTATCCTTTTTTCTCCTCTGTCATAGTTGATTCCCTGTTCGCTGAAGTTCTTCTAAGCAAAAATTGCCTTATAAACATCTTTTAGTGCATTAACACATTGTGTTAATTAAGATGGGTGTGCAAGCAACTTGTATAATGATAGCCTGGATGAAGAGTTGGGAAGCTGTCCCTTGACTGTCTTTTTAGGGCTGTTTGTATGAACATCAGACAAGGACATGGGACAAAGCTATCCTGCCTGTGGCTCTTCACATAGAATTCTAACTACTTTGTGTCAGACCCTCCATGTGTGAGGCAGGAGTCCCTCGAGTCAGTTCCTTACCTTCCTTGATGACAGCAGTTATCCTGGAAGTGGGCTTGTCTCTTTTCTCCCCAGAGTCAAAAGATTTGCATTGTTCTTGTGTGCAGTTGGTCCCAACAACCCATACCTCTGTAATGCCTGTCCGAGATGGTATCAGGTCTCAAATTTAACTACACGTTGGCAAATAGTATCTAATTTAATATCTAGTCACGCCTATGAGTATTTGTGCATGATTTGCTTCACTTTTTTCTCAGAATACCGCATGAAGACGAGATGGGGAGATAATATTATTAAACTGATGAATCTGAGACTCACAAAATCAAATTCACACAGCTCAGATCCAAATTCCTGTTCTTGAATGATTTACCTCAGATAGAGAGACTTATGTTATTCTTGAGGTCAGAATGCTGCCAGTGCTCAGTGTTCATTGGTCACCTAGTGTAGGTCCATAGCATGACCCTAACTGCATCACACAAGGTTCCCCCATCCAGTAGAAAGCACCCAAGTGCATTTCTCTGAAAGGAGATGCTTTCCTATTGACTTTTCACCGAGGGTCCTAATACTGTTATGTCAGTATAAATCTATGCATGAAGCTCCCTTTCTAGTTCCACTGTTATGATACTGAACAAAGTTTTCACCTGGGGAGGAGGGTGGAAAAGTTTGTTATGAAGTTCCAGCTTGCCTCACTCACCCCTATGAATTCTTCCTTTTTTTTTTTTTTGTAATTTTTCTGAAAGAAATCAAAGTGAATGGAAAAGCAGAAAAGCATATATCTTGGTGAAGGGTTGGAACTATGGAAAGAAGCAAGAGAAAGATCTCATGACTTCTTGGCTATCTCTTCCCAGAAAAAAAAAATGATAATAATCTTTGAGCAATTTTACTATTGATTTCAGATTATTACCAGTAGATGGTGCTATCCATTAGAGAACATCCAGTCAGAACTAGCAGGTCTCCAGGGAGCCTATCCCTATGGAAATGGAAATGAGTTAGCACTATCCAAGGGAGAAATATTGAGTACTTGGCTCAGTAAAAAGGCACACCTGTGTGATTTAGAGCATAAAATTATTAGTTTTGACGTGACGTGGTGAAATCCCTACTTATGTCTATTGGAACAATTCTAGTGAGATATATCTAACGGAAATTCTAGGCAGCCTGATGAGCAATGAGTTTATACAGGAAAGGTTTGCATCCTCTTGACATCTATCTAGCTTGGCAAAGGTTGCATAAATGTTGTTTCTGACCTGTGCACTGCTTTCTCTGCTCCGATTCAACACCAGTTCTCACACTCGGTTCTCTCTGCTTTGGAAGTTCTCCTCTAAAACCACACACCTATGAAATGTATGTATTTTAATGATCTACCTCATATTTTAGAATTTTTCTTTTACAGCTGTGGGACAAAAAAAAAGGACTCCAGTTGTGGGAATGGGTATGGTATCTCAGGTATTTAATCTCAGCATTCAGGAGTCCGACACAAGCAGAACTCTGAATTCTTTGTTTTCCTATGGAGTTCCAGGCCAGCCCAGGTTACACAGTGAGAGCCTTTTTCAGAACAAGAATCCATTTACTCAATGTCATTACTGCTCATACTTGGCTTTGTGCTCAATACAGGTTTATTGACTGGTTGATTAGTGAATCACATTATACTGTGTTTCCTATATACTCAATCACCCACTCAAAACAAAGACTGTTCTGGCAGATGGGTGAAAAGGAAATTGCATTTGTCTTGGGGTCAAGTGATGATAACATGTTGCAGTACTGAATGCTGAAGCCAGTCAGGAAACCACTGACAAATTACAAGTGTAGGATGATGTATCTGCTGCTTCTAGGACAGTGTAGAGATCTAAGCATTGAAGGGGACCAGCAAGACAGCTTGAGGAAGGTGCCAGACTCTGAGATTAAATGAATCATCAGTGCTGTGGAGGAAATATTACCGGGGCTGTAAGTAAACGGAGAGATTGACAATTTTGAAAGTTCCTTGATGACGCAGTATATTTTTGGGTGGGACTATTTGGCATCTTGGGGTGATGCTGGGGAATGCCACCAAGAAAGCTCAGGTTACCCCAGGAGGTAATTTGAAAGCCTCAAGTTTTGTATTTGCAGTTTTAGAGACAGAGATGAGTAGTTTAAGCAAGCCAAGGAGAGGAGAACATCACCTTCCTGATGCCAGTCTTCCTTCCTCTTTTCAAAGTAATTATTGAGCAGACATATGAAGAACATGTGTTCAGTGGTGCACCAAATAATTATCCTCCTCAGAGGGATTGCTCCACTGAGATTTCTTTATGGCAGAGGGATTAACATATGGAGGAGATGACATCACTCTACAGGCTAAAACCAATAAATTGTGGTAGCTAGTTGGATGTAGGAATAACTGAGAAGCAAGAATAAATTCTAGTGATGTCCACAGTGTAGAGCAAAGAGAATGTACTATGTCAGTCTCCATGAAAAAAAGAAAAGAAAGGGCAAATTTGGAAAGACATTGGTAGAAAGAAGAGTTATTTTTTATTTGTAAAGTTGAGGTACAGGCCTGCAGCCATAGTTCAGTCAGTGAACTTCTCACCTGGTATGTATGAAGACCTAATCTGATGCCCCAAACCAATGTAAGAAAACTTTCATACTTAGTAATATGCCTTATAATCCCATTGATGGAGAATTGGATACAGTTTAGCCCCTGGCACTTACTTGTGGGAGGTTTTTGTGACTCCCAAAAGCAGCATGGTGTCGATCCCTGGAAGGTAAGGAGCGAGTCTGCTGAAACAGGACTCAGGAGCCAATGTTGGTTCAAACTTAAAGAGTCTGACACTGGGAAGTTTACTTTAGGTGTATGTAAGCACAACACATGTCTTTTCTTCCAGCCTTCCTCCCCACTCGTCCTGTTATTCCCGCCCCCAGCAAAGCAGGTAGGCGAGCTACAGATCTTCAATCTCTCCCCATCCGTCAAATGCTCCCCCATTCTAATTCCAGCTTTGCGGAAGACATTTTGGTGTTGCCTCTCCTCACTCTCTGTTCCCATTGCCAGAGGACTAAAAAGGTGCTGATGGGACACTCCCTCCTATACACCTGCTCCAGCACCTCACCCTTAGCCAAGCCCTCCTTCTAAGTGTCAGCCCCCGATCCCTGGAAACACATTTGACCACCCACAGTGGCCAGCCTAGCAGGAACCTAGAAGAATTCCATAACAGAAAACACAAAGCTACCTACCCACCCTTCTAAGAATTATAGATGGCAACAGATACGAAAGAACAAAACACACATCCAACAAAGACATTGTGATTCTTAATATCTATGAACTAAACACAAAGGCACCCAAATTCATCAAAAGAAAAAAAAAAAAACAGCAGCAGCAACAACAACAGCAACAAAAGACCACTGCTTAAATCACATATCGATCCTCACACATTGATAGTGGGAGAGTTCAATACCTCTCACAGACATGCACTAAACGGAGAAACGCTAGCCCTAACAGATGCTATAAACCAAATAGATGTGACAAATATTTACAAAACATTTCATCCAAACACAAAAGAATATACCTTCTTCTCAGCACTTCATGGAACTTTCTTTAAAATTGACCACATACTCAGACACAAAGAAAGTCTCAACAGATACAACAAAATTGAAATACCTGCATCCTACTAGACCACCATGGTTAAAGCTAGCTATCAACCATAACAGAAAGCCTATAAACTCATGGAAACTGAACAACTTACTACTGAAAGAAAAATAGGTACAAGAAGAAATTAAAATATTTTTAGAATTTATTGAAAATGAAACACAACATACTGAAACTTACGGGACTCAATGAAGGCGGTTCTAAAGTGCAAGTTAATGCCACAATCTCATAAATAACAGCACACCTGAAAGCTCTAAAACAAAAAGAAGAAATCACACCACCAAAAAGTAGATGAAAAGAAATAATCAAACTGAGGGCTAAAATTAATAAAATAGAAACAAATAATTTTAAGAATCAATGAAACTAAGAGTTGTTTGTTGTAGAAAATCAATATGATTGAAAAAGTGTTATCCAAATTAATTAAAAGATGAAAAAAGAAGACATAAGCTAACAAAATTAGAGATGAAAAAAACATAAGAACAGACATTGAGAAAATATAAAGAATTATAGGAACATGCTTTAAAAACTTGTACTCCACCAAATTGGAAAATCCAACAGAAATGAATAATTCCCTTGATACATAGCACTTACTAAAGTTAAATCAAGATCAGATAAACAACTTAAACATCCTTATAACACCAGGTGTAATAGCAGCAATAATTAAGTCTAGCAACCAAACCAAAATAAAATAAAACACTTCGCTCGGATTGGTTTAGTGCAAAATTCTACGAGATTTTTGAAGAAATGTTAACTCTGATATTGCTCAAATTATTCCTCAAAATAAAAACAGAAGGAACATCTTCAAATTCATTTTACAAAGCCACAGTTACCCTAAACTCTAAACCACAAAAAGATTCAACCAATAAAGAAAATTATAAACCAATTTTCTTAATGAACATAGATGCAAAGATTCTCAATAAAATACTGGTACCAAGTCTAAACCTCAAAAAGATCATCCACTGTGATCAAGTCTGCTTCATTCCATAGATGCAGTGATGTTTCAAGATGTATGTATCAATAAATGTAGTTCACTATACAAAGAAACTGAAAGAAAAAAACCTGACACAATAATTTATTTCATTGGATGCAGAAAAGGCCTTTGACAAAATCCAACACCCCTTCATGATGAAAGTCCTGGAGTGACTAGAGATACAAGGAACATGCCTAAAACTAATAAAGGCCGTTTACAGCAAGCACATAGCCAACATGACATTAGATGGAGAGAAACTCAAAGCAATTCCACTAAAATAAGAAACTAGACAAGAGGGAGAGGGAGAGGAGACAAGGTTGAACACTTTTTTCATAGCTACTCAGTATAATACTTGAAGTTTTAGCTATAGCAGTAAGAGAACTGAGGGAGATCAAGTGGATACAGATTGGAAAGGAAAAACTCATTGTATTTTCATTTGAGGATAATATGATAATATATATAAATGACCTTAAAATTTCATCAGGAAACTCCCAAAGCTTACAAACACCTAAAACAAAGTAGCTGTTTACAAAAGTAACTTTTAGTCATTGGTAGCCTTCTTATGTACACATGACAAACAGATTTGAAAATCAGGGAATCAACACATTTTACAATAGCCTCAAACAATAAAAAATAAATTGGGGTAACTCTAACCAAGCAAGTCAAAGGCTTATATGATAAACCAAACAACAACAAAAACATCTTGAGACCTATCCCATATGAAAAAGCCAACCACTGACACTGTTAATGACACTTTGCTATGACTGCAGACAGGAGCCTGCTGTCTTCTGAGAGGCTTCATCCAGCAGCTGATAGAAACAGGTGCAGAGACCCACAGCCAAACAGGAAGTCTTGTGGAAGAGTGCGAGGAAGGATTGAGGGATCTGGTCAAGAACCCCACAGAAGGACCTATAGAGTAAACTAACCCGGGGCCATGAGGGCTCACAGAGACTGAACCACTAACCAAAGAGTCCATGCATGGGCAGGACCTAGACTCTCTACACATATGTAGCAGATGTGCAACTTGGTCATGGTGTGGGTCCCCTAAAAATGGGAGTAGGGCCTGTCTCTAGCTCTGTTGCCTGCCTTTGGATCCCTTTCTTCTAAGTGGGCTGCCTTGTCTGGTATTAGTTCAAGAGAATACTTTTAGTCCTGCTATGACTTGAGGTGTCTGGGTGGGCTGGCACCCCTTGGGTGCCTCCCTTTTTCTGAGAAGAAGGAAAGGTGGAAATGGGGTGGGGGGCATGAGAGTGGAACTGGAAGGTGAGGAGGAGAAGGCTGCAATCAGGCACTGCAGTGATTAAATTAATTAATGAAAAACTGAGATAATGAAGAAAGAAATTGAAGAAAATATCTGAAGGTGGAAAGCTACCCCTGGCTCATGGAAAATAATATTAATATAGTAATAGTTTGCTGGAAATAATTACTTGCTAGAAATTCAGCAAACCTGAGCTTCTAGCACATTAGAAAGTCTCCTGCACCCACGCTAGTCTGCTTCCCTCTCTCTCAGGCAAGGCAGAAGTTCTCATAGGTTACAGTTCTCTACTTGTAAGAATCCCAGGCTGGCACTGTGTGCTGGTTAGTCTGTAGTTCTGGGATGTTGGGTGCGGCTCCTTCCTTTTGTCCCCTGAAAATATTGCCCAAGTGGGAGTCCTCTGTGGTGGTTCTACCCCTACAAATTTTTTTGGCACCCCACATTCTCTGAAATATCATTTGAAATACAGCTATATTGCTAGATTCCTCAGCTCCTGTGTGTGTGCTGCTGGTATAAAGATTTAGTACATGGGCCCACCAAGGTTTACTGCTTGACTCTTTCAGAGCAAAAAAATTAAGCCACGCGTAAGCCTACTTGAACCCAGTATAAAACAGCCATCGATGTGCAGAGGTATAAGCTTTCCCTGGATAATAGATGTGAAGGGACCACCCAAATGACTCCACATCACCTAGTGGAGTCCTAAAGCTTTGCACTAAATGATGGATGGGGAAGCCTTGAAAATACCTGAAATGCCTCCAAATATTTCACTCAAATCTTCCTGTCTCCTACCCATACTAAACTCTATTGAGCGACAGATGGGTCCAACTTTCAGGGATCCCCCCCCCCCAGTCCTGCCTTATTTTCAGATTGAATGATCTGAATCCTCTCATTCTGTTGCTTTTAAACTATAAATGCCATCTTTGTTAACCTTTTTTCATTTTATTCTTCGCTAATAAAAGTAGCCACACAGCCACTTGAACACCTTGCTTTTTTTTCTTTTTATATAGCACGTTTTTTTTGTTTGTTTTTAGTTTTTTATATAATTTTTATTTTTTATATTAATTAGAGGTTGTTTACTTTTTATCCCAGGTGTAGCCCCCTCCTTCATTCCCTCCCAATCCTACCCTCCCTCTGTCATCTCCTCCCTGTCCCTCTCTAAGTCCACTGATAGGGGAAGTCCTCACCCCCTTCCATCTGACCTAGTTTATCAGGCCTCATCAGGACTGGCTGCAATGTTCTCCTCTGTGGCCTAGCAAGGCTACTCCTTCCTCAGGGGTAGGGGTGGGGAGATCAAAGAGCCAGCCACTGAGTTTATGTCAGAGGCAGTCCCTGTTCCCCTTACTAGGATAACCCACTTGGATGCTGAGCTGCCATAGGCTACCTCTGAGCAGGGGTTCTAGGTTATATCCATGCTTGTTCCTTGGTTGGAGAATCAGTCTCAGAGAAGACTCCTGTGTCCAGATATATTTGGTCCTTGTGGAACTCCTGTCCTCTCCAGGTCTTACTAACTCCCCCTTCTTTCATATGATTCTCTGCACTCAGCCCAAGGTTTGGTTATGAGTTTCAACATCTGCTTTGATACACTGCTAGGTAGAGTCTTTCAGAGACTCTGGTAGGTTCCTGTCCTGTTTCTTGTTTTCTCCTACTTCCAATGTCCATCCCATTTGTCTTCCTAAGTGAGGGTGGATCATCTTACTCCGGAACCTCCTCCTTGTTTAGCTTCTTTAGGTGCACAGATTTTAGTATGTTTATCCTATCTTATAGGTCTTGTATCCACTTATAAGTGAGTATATACCGCGTGTGTCTTTCTGCTTCGGGGATACCTCACTCAGGATGATCTTTTCTAGATCGCACCACTTGCCTGCAAATTTCATGAGTTCCTTGATTTTAATTCCTGCGTAGTGTTCTATTGTGTAAGCTTTTTTTTTTCTCTGATGTGTGGCAAACCGAGTTCATCACTCCTAGATTATGCATTATCTAAAATCCTTAAAACATAGGCTCCCACCATCTGAGTTCTTGGCAGCTATATATTCACGTGTTCTTTACTCTGCTTCTAATGCTTTATTCCAGAGCGCTCTCAAAGATCTTATGAGAATAAACTTTATTGCCCCTTTTTCGATCAGCGTTTGATCCATGCCCCGTATAGCAATTGCTAGAAGATTCAGAGTTTTCCTTTTGGTAGCTCATCCGTCACTGTTTTCGGTTGAGTTGTTCTAACGTTCCATCTGTAGAAACTGAGTCTTTTATCCTAGCCCATTTCTCCAAATTCTTTCAGCCTCTACTTTCTATTTAGTTTTAAAGCCATTTGCACATTTCTGATGAAAAGAGTTTCACCTCTGGTCACCAGTTTTCTTTCTTGCTTTTCTCTTTTTGCTGCTTGTGTCAAAAGTCACAGTGTGCAACCCTTACACAGATTTATGCTTCCCAGAATTTCATAGACTATGAAGTGTAAGAGCGCTGGAAGATGTTCTCTGTACTGCATCGTAGCACAGTGAAGAACAGGTGAACATACAGTAGGCAGAAAGGAAAGATCTGGCTGTATGTGTGCTTCTGACCAGCAAGCCATTCATGTGATAATGAGGCCACTCTTGCAACAAGTACATAAGTACATTCATAAAGTACAGAGCCCTCATAGTGTAATTATCCGTGAAATTCCCTATTTTCTTGATACAGATGCAAAATAATTTCATTTCAACATAAATTTTGGAGGTGGCATTTCAAACCGTAGTAGACTACTATCAGAAGTATGAAAGAAAATTTCATAGAGATAAAATGATCAGTTCTTGAATAATGGAGAACCGGCAGAACAAAAGAGTAAAATAGACAAATTTGTAGCTATAACTGAAGATTTTAATGTTTGTAAAAGAAGCAAAGACACATTATTCATCAATTTCATTGTATTGAAATTCTACAGCTCTCTGTTAAACACTAATAAAATATACAGTAAATTTATAATTAATCAAGATTTTAAAAATTTTATATATGCATGTCTCCACTTGAGATCATGTCCACCATATTTGTGCACTTGCCTTGGATGCCAGAAGAGGGCATCAGGTACTCCAGACCTATAGAGACAGAAGTAAACTGCCATGGGATTGCTGAGCCAACTCTCTAAACTAGTTTTAATGAATAAAAGTTTATAGAGTTCAGTAGGTACATTAACCATACCCAAACATGTATGTATCCTTACTTCTTAGGTCATGTTACTTGACAAAGGGGAACTAAAGTTGCTAATCACCTGATCTTAGATTATCCTGTATTATTGGATGGGTCCAGTGCTGAAGTACTATTTTCAGAAAAGGACAAGCAAGGATGTCATCAAAAGTTAGGCTGAGGCAGACTGACGCTGGTCAGAAATCTGAAGGAACACACAATTCTTTACAGAACTTGAAAAAATAATTCTCAATTTCTTATGGAAAAAAAAAATACCCAACAGATTGCTAAAACAATCCTGTACTATAACAGATCGCCTATAGGTATCTCCATCCCTGATCTCAAGTTGTAGTGCAGAGCAATAGTAATACAAACTGCATAATACTGGCATAGAAACAGAATGGCGGATCAATGGAATTGAACAGAAGACCCAGAAATAAACCCACACAGCTATGGACACTTGATTTTTGATAAAGAAGCCAAAATTACCTAATCTTAAACAACTTCATATTAGTAATGGCAAAGTAGAGATAAAATGAACAATTTTTAGAAATAACTATATGAATTAAAGAGCATTTCAATAGAGGAGGAAAGTGAGAAATACTAATGCCCTATCTGAATATAGATGTATCAATTTCTACACCCCAATTTCTGAGCTCCATCACAACTTTATCATTCCATATTTCTAAGATTCTTTACAGAAGGATCCCTCTCCACCATCCAATGGAAATACAACTATGGTCTCACTTAAGAACATAGACTATAGTCAGATTTGTCAGAGGTTGGTCTGATGCTTGTATTTTGATGCTAATTACTCACCCTCGGCGTCTAGTTACTGCCCCGATACATCTATCCTTGTGTAAACCTGTGTACCTGATTGGGTTTAAAACCTGGGCAAGGCAGAATGGGGTAGGTGTGGCTAAAGTTTCCAGGCTTTGGGAACAGGAAAATCATGGGAAAGAGACAGACAGATGGGAAGAGAAGGGGAAGACACTATGATGGGTTAGCATGGAGAAGAAACCACTTAGGCTAGGAGGAAAGACTCCAGTAATGGTGTGGAAAGGCCCAGGGAAAGAATACAGGCAAGTATTTTTAAGATTATGTATGGAAGGTAGCCCAGATAAGGATGATTAAGGTGACAGCATTGGATGGGGGTGGTGGGGGGGTTAGATGATGAGGTTTTTGAGACAGTATAGGAGAAATGTCTGCCCAGCCCAAGGTAAATAAGGCAATTATAAAAATTAACAGGTTTCTATGTCTTATTAATTGTGATAGCGGGTTAAATAATACCACTGTGTTAATCATAGAGAAAATAATAAACATTATTTAGTTCAACATCCTTTTTATCGCCAACAACACAGATTTTTTTTTTTTTATTCTCAATCCAAGATCAACTCTTTCCTTGTAAATTCTAAAGGGTAATTTTCTTCATCTCTGTGTGTCTATTTTCTCATCTCTAAAAAAATAAAAGTGTAAGTAGTGCAATTGTGTGGCTGTAATATTGCAGTCAAGTATAAGACCATAAGTCTACAGTTGATAACTATTAATGTTCATTCAGTTTAGAATGACTGAAATAATTTTTATAGCTGAGAATGGGGTTTATGTCATTCTTTATTCAATCTTCTCTTTCTCTGTCCCTCCCTTATGTGTTTCTCTGTCTCCATTTTCACAGCTTTCTCTCTCTCTCTCTCTCCTTCAATACTAGTCAACCTTCATTTAAAAGGTGTTTCCAGGTATCATGAACATGTCTCCCTTAATGAAGCAGGTCAAGTTCCAGGGGCCTTATGAGATTCTCCAGGGGTTGGCTCTGGTCACTGTAAGCTCCATGGAGCTATGGAGAGGGCCAGATATGGATTTAAGGAATTCTGCCATTAGTAGGTCTGAATTCATTGCAACTAATGCAATACTCTTTTCTCTAACCATGCCAACATTTTCTTGACACCATGCATGACCTTCCCATTATTTCTCAACAAAAGCTGGCAAGCCCAACCTGGCTCAACTGCTGAGTGCATCCATGCTGAAATGAACAGCACATTCCAAAGAGATCCACAGCTGCCCAGCCCAGAAGAGAAGAAAGAAGGAGTGACCATAATCCTCTCAACTACTAATTTTGATATTCCACATTGAAAACCAGGGGTATGTATACACTAGAATCCAAGACAATCCCAACGAATGTGCCATGGTCTAAGATGCCATTCTCAACTGCCCCCATCAGAATTCACTCTCACAAAAAGAATCACAGATGTCCTCCTGATGGGACAAGACTCTACAGTCTTTGAAGTTTCTGCCAACAACACCAAAGAGAAAGCAGCATGCCATATGTTTGAGTAGGTTTAGTCACAACTCAGCCTGGTGTGAAATCAGTCTGGGATGATTGCTGCATGGCATAAGAAATGTGCAAGGAAACATTAAATGTAAGGAAATAAGAGTTTGTTTAATCTCAAAGGCTTTGACATTTCCTTCATGCTTTTGCTGAAAAATATTAAACTTATTTTTTTTTTTGTTAGGTGCCTTACTCTCTTATGAGTGCAAACTGAGGTTTATATTTTTCTTGACTAAAATGCCTCGTCTTTCCCCAAACCCTTTCTATCATGAATATGTAAAGAATGTTAATGAATAACCATTAAGACACACATCTTGTAAAATATCTTAATTGGGAGAGATGTATATATAATGCACACACTCAGAAGACAGTATGATAATTTTATAATGTGTAAAATGCTTGAAGATAAAATCACGATAAGTAATATTAGTGACTTTTCTCAGTATTGTAAACAAATTCTCAAATATACAAGTTAAGGGAAGAAGGGATGTTTTCACTGACAGTTTAGTGAGGATGATAGCCCTTAATGTAGGGAAAGCATGGTGATAGCAACATGAGGCAGGAACGTAAGGTCACATTTCCTTCACAGTCAGGGCATGGAGAGGAATCAGAAAGTGCGGCTAGGCTATGTAATCTCAGCCCAAGCACAGTGACCCAGCTCCTTCAGCAAGGCTCTATGTTCTAAACATCTAGGCATGCTTAACCTGTACTACATGGGCCGCATGATTCCTGGGATCGCTATGATTATAGCCTAACATGTTTGGGGACCGTAATATCATGTCATAATAGTAAACGGTTAGTCAATGGTTTTTAGTCTTCCTAATACTGTGACCCTTTGATACAGTTCTTCATGTTGTGGTTGCCCCCCACCATAAAATTATTTTCATTGTTACTTATAAATATAATTTTACTACTGTTATGAATAATGATTTAAACATTTTTTTTTCAGATAGTGGTTTGTCAAACGGGTCAAAACCCACACTTTGATAACCACTGGGTTAGATGTTGCTGAGACATTTCCCAACCTTCTAAAATAATAACTGGATACCAAGAGTCACACAAACTGATGGGAGACATTCACTTTTAAACCAAGAGAAACACATATAAATTTTGTTTATTGTGAGCCTCTGAACTCCATTGCTTTGGTATTTTATAAAATGGATAACAGGTTTCTGTGGAAGACTACAGTTCCCTAGTGTAGAACATTCCAAGGTACCAGCCTATCTAACTGTATGCAGCTGCCTGCTACTAAAATCTCTTTCTCCTCCTTCATCTTCTTTTTCATAGGCCTTAGTGACCACTATTGTACTCTCCTTCTATGATGCTAACACTCTTAGTTTTCTCATGAGTGGTAATATATATCATCAGTGCTCCAATGTCTTCTTATTTTGCTTACTATATTCTAGTTATTGTCACAGGGCCTAGAGTTTGGGTAGGATGGTGTAGAGAATTCACTTGCCCTCAAATAGCTCATATTCTAGCAAAGGGGATCTGACATTAAATGAATTGACAATTAGAAAGAAACTCAGTGTGTAGAAAATGTTCATGCCCCATGGGAGAAAAAAAAAAAAAAGAAGGTGGACAAAAGCATTCTCCCAGGTAAAGGATGTACCTAGTGCAACCTTAAATATATATATATATATATATATATATATATATATATATATATATATATATATGTGTGTGTGTGTGTGTGTGTGTGTGTGTGTCAGTCTGAAGATTGATGCTTCCATGAGTTAACACTATATTATAACCAGACCATTGCTCAAGTGTTTTCAAATGAAGCTAGATGAAAAGATACAGTACTTTAATATGTTTAAAATTCAGTTGTTCCAATGAACACAGACAATGATTGCGTTTGTTGTGCTCCTCAACAATAAGTGTTATATTGGGAATGTGGGAGAGAGTTAGCCCCAGTTACAAATTTGTTGATAATTAGTTAAAACTTGAGAAAATTTGTTGATAAGCCTACCGAAGCATAGAGAATAAATGCCACATTCTTTTTTCAAACATGGATCTGGCTATGAAATTCTAATTTTGTGTGATCAACTTGCAGTTTCAGAGAAGCCAGCAAAATGGAAAGTAGCTATTAGAAAGAGGATATCTGAAAGGAAAGAAGAAGAATAGAACACTGGTAATACAAAAGTTAAGAGTAGAATGCTATGGTGTAGTGCAAAGGTGGAGAAGAATGGAAATGGAGGTATGGAGGAGACAAAAGGATAAGAAGGGAGCGTTAACCAAAGTGAATGGTTACTAAAAAGACATGTATCTGAACTACCTTGTAACCAACATAAAAACTGTATTATATAAATTGCATGGAGATACTTGAAGGACTGTAAAACATACTTTTAGAAGCCATGGATTATTTAAAAACACCAATGCCAAAACTGACAGACTTGTCATGAGTTTTCAGAGAGTTCCCAGAATCCTGCAAAACAGTATAGGCTTTTGGTTTTCCTTTTAGTTGTCTGCCAGAAGTAGATGATAAATCCTTATTGCTAAAAATCCTACATGCCTTGTTTGCAATCAATCCAGAACCAAGCTAGAAGTGTCTTTGTTTCTGGCTAGCTTTCATAGTTCTGGGAGGCACTATGAAGGCTTCTAGGATGGCTGACAAAGGCAATAACACAGTTGCTTACAGCTCTGTGAACTGTGAGACCAACCACCAAAGTAAGTCGTGTGCACAAGTTTAATAGCAGTATTACTGTTATGAAAGGAACCAACCTCTCCCACTAAACAGGAAGAAGTTCATGCTTGGACTGTAAAGCTGGTCAAAGAACACGAAAGAGGTGATTGTAAGGGCTGTGGGGTGGTGGCAGTGGTATCTGATGCTATTCTCCAGGCAATTGGCATAGCATAAACTACCTTATAAGTATTTATGTATTGAAAACCAATGTTTTCAGCCTTGAATGTAGAACCCTCTTTCTAGTGAATAGTGATGACTAGAGACTCATCAGTTGTGCAAGGTGTTAAAAGACGCAGAAGTTTTTGGTTTCTTTGGAAACTCAGTTGTATCTGTGTTTTTGTTATGGTCCCAAGTGTGGAATGTGGGAATGTTTTTCCCCGTGGAAAACAGCTCCAGTGAAAAGACAAGTAATGTTTGTCAGCAGAAAACTACTATGCTAGGGGCATGGGTTTTATGAGCTGGAAAACATACTTGTGTAGATTTTAAGAAGGGATAAATAGAAGCCCACAGACAGTGAGACAACACTTTTTTGCATCACTGCACTTTACATCACTTTGCTGGTTTTCACAGAGAGAAATTCTCCAGAGAAACTTTTTGTGCTGCTTTTCTGGTTAGGAGGACTTGTGCCTTTGGGTAGAGTCTTGCCTCTTTTGCTGAGGGGTACCACTGCTGTTGCTGTGGCTTGCTTGCTTGCTTGCTTCTGATGCTGTGGCTTGCTGCTTTGCTGTTTGACTGGATTGAAGACTAAGATTGGTGTATACACAAAGAATCCATTGACCCTTACCAGCAGGAAGTAGATAAAAGAAGTCTTCAGCACCTTTACCTACTAATCTCTTAAAGTCTGAGAAGGAGGTAGTGGCGTTTAAGAACCTTATATAAAGTAGGTGTTTGAAAACTCTAAGTCTACAGCTGAGAATAAGTGATAAATGAGGGTTTAGCCCTAAATAAGACAGAAATTTATATCGTCTCCTCTAAACTTCAGGGAACATTGCAGCACATGTCTGACTACAGACAGGCATGGATAATGCTCAGTGAACCCTAGCTCTCCTTGTGAACGATTTGGTCTTGGTAAATTTAGGGCTTGAGATTTCATTGTCTTCAGTTTGGTAGTCAATGCTGACACTACCAGCCTCCAATGGACAATCTCAATCCAGTGGTTACTCATATGAGCCTGGTTAAAGTAATTTGTTTAAAAACCAATCCAAAAGTAGTGAATCTGAGAAAAACACTAATCAATAGGAAGAAGGGGAGTTGATAGGATTTGGAAAGAGCTATGAGACAGGGGGACAGGAGACAGAATAATCAGAATGTGTTGTATACACATATGAACTTGTCAAAGAAATAAATTAATTTACAGAATTTTAGCTGTTTGAGGTGACTCTTAACAGGCTTAAAAGCGCCTGCTTAATCACTGTTACAGTCAAATTCACCCACTGGTGTAAAATATTCGTGTGCATTGATCCATTTAGACATATATGTGAAGGTCATATTTTCCAACTGAGCTTCTTCAAGACATGTAACAACTATTTATTTCACTTTAATACATTGTTTCTGAAATGTCAGCAGTAATTTAGAGAAATTAGAACTGTGTGATGGAGGCTTTCCTTTGTTACGGTAGCAAAGGTAGCAAATGATTATCAGCTAATGCACTAACTCATTCGAAGAAATACAAAGCTCTTTGCGGTTCACTGAGAGAATGTATTCATTTTTGTCTTAGAAGGGAAACATGTCCAATGCACTGGAATCTGTGCCTACATATTGAAATTAATAGGCCAGCTGAGAAGGGGCTGTTGTTAGTTAAATGTCCAATGCACTGGAATCTGTGCCTACATATTGAAATTAATAGGCCAGCTGAGAAGGGGCTGTTGTTAGTTATTTTTCCAGTGATTACTAGTCTTACATTTGACCTAAATAAAAATGTTAAGGGTAACAAATTTGCTACCCTTTTTTGAAATTAGGTACATTTATTTGACAATAAAGGTCATCATTTTCAAAGTTAATCATCCATTTAAATTTGTACCAATTGCAGAGTGACCAGTGTGTACAACTCCTTAGTTGTACACAGTGTTTATCTATCTAATAAGCCAAGCACATCCACAGATGCTTTTTGTTCATGCGCAGCACACATGCCTATATGAGAGACTGACTGTGTGAGATTACCAAATCCTTATTAAGCCAAGTATGTTGATAGAAATAGAAATTTAGTGTGGTTCAATGTAACAGGTAGGCTGGTGGAAGTACTTGGGAATGCCAACCTCTACACACCGTTCATGAAAGTTTTTTGCTTTAGTGAAGCCACTTAAAATAAAATTGGATGTCAGAAGAAGAAGAAAACAGGAAACAACCTAGGAACCTGCTACAGAGGGCCTCTGAAAGCCAGAAGAAGAAAACAGGAAACAACCTAGGAACCTGCCACAGAGGGCCTCTGAAAGCCTCTGCCCTGCAGACTATCAAAGCAGATGCTGAGCCTGATGGCCAGCTGATGGGCAGAGTGAATGGAATTTTATGTAAGAAGTGGGAAATAGCAAGAGCTGGAGAGGACAGGAACTCCACAAGGAAAGCAACAGAACAAGAAAATTTGAATACAGGGAACTTCCCAGAGACTCATACTCCAACCAAGGACTATTCATGGAGATAACCTAGAACCCCTGCACAGATGTAGCCCATGGCAGTTTAGTGCCCAAGTGGGTTACATAGTGATGGGAAGAGGGACTGCCTCTGACATAAACTGATTGGCCTGCTCTTTGATCACCTCCCCCTGAGGGGGGAGCAGCCTTATCAGGCCACAGAAGAAGACAATGCAGCCATTCCTGATGTGATCTGATAGACTAAGATCAGAAGGAAGGAAAGGAGAACCTCCCCTATCAGTGGACTTGGGGAGGAGCATGATTGCAGAAAGGGGAGGAAGGGTGGGGTCGGGAGGAGAGGAGGGAGGGGCTTATGGGGGGATACAAAATGAATAAAGTGTAATTAATAATAATAATAAAAAGAAAGAAAAAAATAAAAAATAAATAAAATTAGAGAGGTTTGAAATGTACTCGCCTCTTTTCTTCATTGAAAGAAAATCCATTTTCCTGAAGTTTCAAGAGTACTTTCTAAACCTTCATAAAGAATGATTCTTTGAAGTAAAATATGCAATCAATAATTTTGGGGGAGAAAAATTATAGGCACACAATTACAAACACCTTTTAAAAAGTAGGGATAGGGAAAGACACAGATTGAATCACCTTAAGTAAATGATGACAGGTGTTTGAATTGAAATACATGTTTTACCCACATTGTTAAATATAATATGAATATGAAAATCAGTTAGGAAGAAAAAACCAGTTTCATATGATCAATTATACGTCATTAGGATTTGTTTTAGCATTTGTGTTGCTTGCTTAGTTTGTTACTTTAAAAAAATGATTTGTTCAATCTGGTACTTTCTCAAACAATTAGGAATAGTGCTTCCTCAAGATCCAGCTATACCACTCCTAGGCATATATCCAAAAGATGCTCAAGTACACAACAAGGACATTTGCTCAACCATGTTTGTAGCAGCTTTATTTGTAATAGCCAGAAGCTGGAAACAACCCAGATGTCCCTCAACAGAGGAAGGGAGACAGAAATTGTGGTACACAGTTTACACAATGGAATACTACTCAGCAATTAAAAACAAGGACATCATGAAATTTTGAGGTAAATGTTGGGATCTAGTAAAGATCATCCTGAGTGGGGTATCTCAGAAGCAGAAACACACACACGGTATATACTCACTTATAAGTGGATATTAGACATATAATATAGGATAAACCTGCTAAAATCTGTACACCTAAAGAAACTAGTCAAGAAGGAGGACCCTGGGTGAGAGGATAAAACCTTACTCAGAAAGTCAAATGGAAATTGGAAGAAGAAGAAAACAGGAAATAGGACAGGAGTCTACCATGAGGACCTCTGAAAGACTATACCCAGCAGTGTATCAAAGCAGATGCTGAGACTCATAGCCAAACTTTGGGCAGAGTGCTTGGAATCTTAGGAAAGAAGGGAGAGATAGTAAGACCTGGAGAGGACAGGAGCTCCACAAGGAAAACAACAGAATCAAAAAATTTGGGCACAGGGTTCTTTTCTGAAACTGATACTCCAACCAAGGGACCATTCATGGATATAACCTTGAACCCCTGCTCAGGTGTAGCTCATGACAGCTCAGTATCCAAGTGGGTTCCCTAGTAAGGGATTGTCTCTGACATGAACTCAGTGGCTGGCTTTTTGAGCACCTTCCCCTAAGGGGGAATAGCCTTGCCAGGCCATAGAGGAAGACAATGCAGCCAGTCCTGATGAGACCTGCTAGGCTAGGGTCAGATGGAAGGGGAGGAGGACCTCCTCTATCAGTGAACTTGGAGAAGGGCATGGAAGGAGATGAGGGAGGGTGGGATTGGGAAGGAATGAGGGAAGGAAGTTCAGCAGCAATCCATAGTGAATAAACTGTAATTAATATGAAAAATAAAAACTAAAAAAAAAAAACACACACAAAAAAAAATTTCTTTTTTTTTTTTTTTTTGTGTGTGTGTGTGTGTGCCTGGATGAATTATGCATGCCATGTGTGTAGAGTCAGTTTGTGAGCTGCCTAATGTGAGTGCTGGGAACTGAATTCATTTTCTCTGCAAGAGCAGAGTTTCTTCTTAACCACTGAGTCATGTCTCCAGCACAGGGTGGTTTAGTTTTTCTTTAAATCTTTGTTATGTTTGAGACAGGCTGTCACATGAAGCCCAGGTATTCTGAACTTGCTATGTAGAACAAGCTTGCCTTGAACTTCTGATCATCCAGCTTCTACCTCTTGAATGCTGATATTACATAAATAAGACATAAAATATCACCTATTGTTTTTTTCTTCATTCTCTTTTTTTATCACCTAGCCACTGTTTGTTTATTTCACATTTAAACCTTTGAATATTTATCATATTTATAATAATTAGTAATTTTCTCCTATGAAAAAGTTATGCTTTAACTTGACCTAAGTAAATGGGTCTAAGAAAATTCCAATATTGAATTAACAATCTGTCCTCCTCCACTCAGCTTATGTTCATCAGTACAACTTAATATGATAGCCCAGTTTTGTTATAATGAATAAAATTCATGAACCGAAGTGAAAATCAGTGAACCAGCAGATCAGGCAATCCACGAGCATATTGTTCTGACCTCTCCAGAGTACTCTCAGAACCTATTTGGCAAGATGAGTTCACTCTTCCTATTCATGCATAACAAGGGTCACTTAAACTTTAAGGAATTAAAGATTTCCTCTCAATTTAACCTTGGCTAAATCTGCTGTTGTTACCTGATCCAGAGCAAGGGAAGACATGTGAGTCTATATATGTTTGAACCTGGGGATGTGAGTCTGTGCCTGTGAAAGGTTGGGTTCTCTGGCAACGATAAGCTGCTTTTAAATGAAGCCAAGTTTCTTGTTCCCACATTCTATACCATCAAGATACTTGCAAACTGAAGACATTATGTTGACCTAGAATGAAAACTCATGTCCATTCTTTTAGCAGATAATTGTAACCTGCAATCCTTTTCTATGCTTTAAATGATTTGGATCTTAAAAGTTTGCACAAGGCTATCTTGGTCACACATAGTGAAATATAGCCTAAAATGTTGGGTCAAAAGTATTGATTGGTTATTTATTTTTTTAATTTTATTTTTTTCTTATCAGTTACATTTTATTAACTCTGTATCCCAGCCGTGTCCCGATATTGATTGGTTATTCAACACATATTTCAAGATAAATTCTAAAAATTTATATGATCTGCTGTTTAAAATATCTTGAGATAAAATTTGAGGAAGGAACTACAGTCCATATTAGGTGAAATATAAATCATGAAAGGTGAAGGAATGTTTGAGAAAATGGTTAGGATAGAGAAGATACACTAAGTCAGGCAAAAACACAGGGCCCAGAACTCTGTTTACCAGAATTATAAACAATATTAAACTAAGCATAGAGATGTACATCTTCTCTGTACATAATGGATAGTAGGTGTATTAGTCAGTTTTGTGTACAGCAACACAAAACTGAGACCTGAGATAGTCAACTTCCTAGAGAGGTCTTTTGACTCACTCACTGTTCAGAAGGCTGCATTCCATTGCTAGTTGTCTTATTTTGGCCTGTAGTAAGAAAGTACATCATGGTTGGAGTGTTGTGTAAAGGAAACTGCTTAACTCATGGTGACCAGGAAACATATAGAGAAAGGAGGAGGGTCAGACTATCAATTTCCCCTTCAGTTGCATACTATCATATGACTGAAAGGCGTACAAATGGACGTCACATCTTAAAAGTTTTCACCACTCCTTCAGAGGACCACAGGCAGAAGGACTATGCCTTTAAACGTCACCCTAGGGGACCAGTACATACACATATCAAAGCAGTAGTAAACACTAGCACCTCACAGGATTTACAGATAGAAATAAATTTAGCATGTGCCAGTCCCTGGATTCAATCTCTGTTACAGAAAATGAAAGCCCAGATGACAACAGTGTTGAAGTCATTTGGTGATGTGTACAGATGTCACTCACTGTTAATTCCTAAGGCTGAAGACCTGGATCAAAGGCAAAGCATTTCTGTGTAGAAGAGATGTCAGATAACAAGGCTATGTGCATCATCTGCCTTAGTAGTTGTGTCCCAGCACTGGTTTTTGTTTCCAATCTAAGCCATTTTAAGCCTTAAATGTACTGATTTTGGAAAGGTAAAGTCCCTGTCAGTAATGCCTTGCAGACATGATGGCAATGGAATTAAATTATAACATCTTAATATCATAAAGTATATATGGCTTACCATTTACTCAGGTAAACACATGCTTTAAAGTGAAAATGCTCTCACATCTTGAGAACTATTAAAACCCTAGTTCAAGATAGTGTGAATAACTGAGGCTCTAAATCATTGTCATGGCCTTGTTAAAATGAATACATATAAGGACATGATAGTAAGTGGAGTCAACTTCAGGTCAAGGTAAAACTGATTGTGTTATATCCATAGACATCCAAGAAATTAAATCATTGGTCTTCAGTTTGTGGTGTAAATGAAGATATTAGGGTACCGGAAGAAACTGATACAGGTTTCTTAGATTGTGGGGTCAAACATTTGAAATGGAGAGTGGAGAGGACAAAATAGAAATCTTGACTATGGACCCAGTCTTCACTGCAACACTAGATGATGCACCAGAATTGAGCATTTCTTTATCATGAGAATAGTCAAAAATCTTTCTTTTCAATGTTTTGAAATTTGAAATATAGTATTGGTCATCATAAAACACCATCATGTGACCCTCTCTCTGATATGAACCTGTTGACCAACCCCAACTCTAGCATGGTTTTTAGTCATGAATTTTGCTTGTTTTAGATTTTTCTTATATGAGATATGCTTTTTTTATTCTGTTTATAACTGACAGCACATACTGTCTCTATTTCTTTGCATATATTACTTCACTCAATGTTTTCATCTCTAGGTTCATCTCTGTTGCTGTAATTTACAGAATTTTATTGTTTTGTCCTTGAATAGTATTCCACTGTGCATATGTTTGGTATTTGGTATTTTGGTTATTGTGAATGATCCTACAATAAATGTGGGGGTATTGATGAATCATTTTCAGACTTATTTTATTGACTTTGAAAACTAACTAAGAATAAGACTGCATGATCTGTGGCTATCCTGTTTTTAATATTGGGTGAACCTCCACATTGTTTCCCCAGTGACTATATAAATTAATATTAGGTTTATTGTATCTCCACCAACAGTGTGCAAGAATCCCCATCTCTTCACACCCACGCCAACACCAATCATTGTTTGTAAAATAGCTATTTATATTGGAGTAAGGGGTTATCTCATTATACTTTCTTTGTTTTGATTGTGTCTTTAATTATTTTCTATATTTATGTATTTTTAAAATAATAATAAATTTTATTTCTGTCTATGCTAGCAACTCTTTCTGAGTATATTATTCTGAATATTTCACATATACATCAATATTTTCCCCTATTTTTCTTTATATCATTGGAATGTGGTTAGTCTCTTTTAAAGTATCATTATCCTCTTATCATTTAATGCCCTGCATTGTTATTGTTATCTATGCATAAAATAAGATGGTCCTGGTTGCATTTTTGGTTCTCCAAGGACAGCAATGTAACTGTTTGTCACAATTTGTTCTAGCAAATGATTCTGGAAGTGGCACTTAGTGATGAACCAGGAAGGCAAAATATGTGAGTTCTTTAACTGTCTGTTGCATTTCACTGATGTACCTAATACCGGGGCTTCAAGGATCAGTGAGAATGCTCCTGTGCTATTTTTAGTAGTTATTAGTTAGGTGACACCATGGCTTTTATAGGGCCCTGGAGTTTCCCTGTGAGTGTGCCAGCCTTCTATTTGGGTTCCACATAGTTGGACAGGCATGTAAGTTGGCAGTTGAGTTCAGGTGAAATGAACCACTATGTGGACAATTGGAATGGATGCCTAGAAATGTGCAGTTTAAGAATTCTTGTCTGCCTTAGAAAAGCAATGAGGTATACTTCCAGCTGATTTGAATTGTGTTTGATTTTTAAGATCAAACAAGAATAATCCATACAATTCTCAAAATAAGTATTTAGATAGTTTTCCTCCTGGCAGCATCATTGTTTGGATTTGACTATTCTTTGCCTTCACATATATAGCCATTAGAGCCCATCTGATGCTCTGAGAATTGCCAAGTTGAGAGTCTCTGCTGGAACAGGACTTTTGGAGTTGACGTGGTAAAGGCAGACATTCTACTAGCTCAGTCTAGATTGTGTTTCCCACCATTGTGGGAAGGCCACCATATCTGCTTTAAAAATGAGCTGTGAGCTGGGCTTGCATTTCTGCTTGAGTATCACCCTTACCAGAAACATGGAATCATCATCAAAGTCTTTATGTTAATCACATTCTTTGCTAAATAAAGAATGAAACCATTGCATTTTTCCTTACTTCTCTCATGAGGTGAGAAGGGAGTAGAATTTCTGAGATCTCACAGGGCCAGAGAACCTGAAGCCTGCTCATGGCTTTTCTCACTGTGGGATCTGAACACTTACAGGGTCTTATATGTCTTGCACTGTGCTGACCTGAGGAAATAAATCTTAACCTTCTAACTCAGATTGCAGCTAGTTTTATGAACTAAGTAGGTATTCTGGACATACTTCTACATGTTTTCAAGACTATGTTCTAGACTATGGATAAGTTTTAGCTGAGCTTTCAGAAGCAGAGAAACTGGGCTCAAGATTTATTTCTTTGCTCAGTTATATCAGCAAGTGATATTACTCTCAACAAAATCTACATTATGAAATGTCTATTTTGGTCATGTGTTTGTATTTGCTTTAAGGTTCTTTGCATGTATATTTTAAATTTGTTTGATTTTCAGGCATCCAGACTAATATAATTTTAATTATCATTCTCTTTTCTAAGTTTGGATTTAGTTTCTTGATTTTAGGTGCACAGCTCACATTGGAATAATTTTAATACTATCAGCCACACTCCACACCTCATTTTAATATAGTTAAAATACAACAGAGAACTCTCATCGCTTCTATATGTTGTCCTAAAATTGGAATGGAATTTGAAGCCAATTTCAGCACCTTGGCTAGAGCAATAGAATGAAAAACATTTGTAAATTTTGTGCAGTAAGCCTCTATTTAGCAATAAGTCTATGTCCAAAGGTGATTGATAAAGGAATATTGCAGTCAATTAACCCTTCAAAAATATTCACCAAACCCCTCAGAGAGCTTTGGGGCTAGATGAAACATTAAAGAGTACATAACCCAGATCCATACTCTCATTATGGATGAAGAATTTTGCTTATGTTTCCTATTGATAATTTATCCACAAAGTACAATTCTTCTTATTATAATAATAGATGTACCTATTAAAATATATTATTGGTGGCGTAATGAATTATTTAATCAATAATTTTAGAAAACAGCTCTGTACATCCTTTTTTCTATGTAAAATGAAATTACTAATATAAATATTGTATATATAAGATTTTTTATTTAGGAAATGAAAGTGGGAATTTTATGACACTGATTTTATTGTTGCATGTTTATTATTATTTTATAAAAGTGTCACAAAGTATATTATTAATGGCAGCTGATTAGTATGACTGCTGTCTCTTCATTTGTTATTTATTATTCTTTTATGAAAGTGTCACAAAGTACATTGTTTATGACAGTTGGTTAACATAACTAGCATCTATGACTGGCATACCTTCATTTGAATAGTACACACATTGTATCAAGTTTTATTATCCAATAACTGGTTCTACATTTATAGAAAGAACCTAAGTGCTTGCAGAGACACATCATAACCATACTTAAATGATTTTGGTTCACACCTGAAGAATGAAGTCATTTGAATGTACCTTCTAAGGCTACACACTATAATACTTTGATTTATTTATATAAGAATCAAACTGTTCAGAAAGGATTCAGAATGGTGGATGGTAAAGTGGTACCTTCCAGACAAATCCCTCTTCCTCTCTCTCCCCTTTGTTCTTTCTTTGCCTTACTTATAACACATTGATGTAAAACAGAGACTAGAAATATTGTGAAATGATAACAACAGGAAGATAAAATGGGTGTGCTGTGGGTCAAGTAATTTTGTTGTGTGTTTCTGCATACTTTTGTTTTCAGTAATTACTTTTAAAAGTTCAGTGAAACATGAAATGCTATATAGTACAGTTATAAACTATATAAAACTTATTCAGGATGAATTAATACATTCAAAGTCTCATAAATTTTGCATGGTTGTTGGACAGTTTCTCTAAGAATCAGCTATACACGAAAGAAAGCACTGCTGTTATAAGGGGTACAAATCTTAGTAGATATTTCAATGTTGATTTTTTTTAGGAAGAATAAATGCTTGGTAATTATTTGTAAAATATTTATTGGTTAAAATGCATAGTATAATTGTAAAAAAGTGAAATATAATAACAGGTTGCTTTGAAAATACTCAAAATATTAGACATAGCAGTAGTGGTAGCTAAAAAACACAAAACATTGATACTTGTCGAATTTCAAGTTTTCATAAAGGCTTAATTTTTATGTTTGTAATAGTTTATATAAGGCAAGCATTAACATCTTTGTGAAAACTGTACCTTTAAATTTTTTGTTTTGTTTTTAGACATTTTTATTTCTTCGCTTTGTATTATCAGGAGTGAATGAAATGAAAAATGCAATTGAGTCCCGTCATTATTGTCACTATGGAAATGGCTTTAAGAGAAACCTGGTCAGATGAGTATTCCCATTTTTCAGCTGGTCAATAGATGTTACTGATAAAACAGACAGGCCCAAAGAATCTGTCCAGAATGCTCAAGACATGGTGTATTATACAACCTTCCTGTTCTCGGGGAGAACACCTAGAACATAATTAAGTGTACTTCTTGATATCGTCAGACAAGACAAGCACAACGGCACTGCCCATGCCTCTGAGAACATTGGACCAAGCACCCTTGAAAAAAGTCTTGCCTCCTTCATCACGAGCGATCCCCCGCCAGCAGTCAGGCCTGTATACGTGATATCCGTTCCTTTGTGTCCTCATTGCATCATCATATGACGGCGAACGGTGTCTAAAGGATAGGAGGTCAAGGCCAGCAATAGCAGTGACAGAACCAGCAGTCATCCAGCTGATGAAGATGTGAGCATTCTTGGGATCTGGAAGCATTCCCTTTGCAGTGTCATAGATGCCGAACTAGGCAGCTCGGTAGATGATAGTGCCTTGTGCCAACACATTAAAGCCTCGGTGCACGCCTTTAATCCCATCAGATTTGGAGATCTTAACCAGGCAGTCACCGAGGCCTTCCAATTTCCTTTCAGCTCCAGCTTTTCCCACATCAGCTAGACCGGTACAGGCAAAATCAAGCGGGTACACAAAGCACAAGGCTGTGGCCCCAGCGGTACCACTGGATGCCAGGCTCCCTGCAAAGTAGCACAAAAACTGGGTCCTCTTGCCCACACCACCCAGAAAGATCTGTTTATATTTACCTTTGAAGGCAAAGTTAAGAGCCTGGGTTGGGAAGTATCTGATGATACTGGCCAGATTACCACGCCAGTAGGAAAGGTCTCCCTGCTCCTTGGGGATACGAGCCACATTGTCTCTGATGCCCTTGTATTGCTTATCTGCCATGAGTTGCTTGCTAGCATGCTGCACGTACAGCAGCAGCTTGACCTGCTCAAAGGGCACTACCGCTGTCTTGGAGATGGCCACGGTTACTCCACCTTGGCCACGGTTACTCCACCTGCCAAGAAGTCCTTGGTGAATGACACAGCTGCATCTGTCATGTTGAAAGAAAGAAATAAGAGACAGGCGACTGCGGGACTGGACTGGAAAGACAACTAGCTTTGACTCCCGGACTCTGGGCTGTGCCTTTAAGTTTTTAAAGAATATTAAAAGTATAAAAATTTATGCACAGTGGCTTTAGAATTGTTTGTTCTTTTGTTAGGTAATACTTCTCCTACAAACGTGATTAAAATCATGCAAATTTTTTTTTCAGAAATTGTTCGTATCCTTTCTTAATGCTAAGGCAAGTGAAAATGTTATCAAAAGGAAAATCTTATGAGCCAAGAATATGGTACCTGCAGCAATGGCAATGCATAGAAAGTATCTAACCAAAGATGAACTGATACATGGATGTATCATTGCCTCTTGGATGATAACGTGCCCAGTCACAGTATGTGTACCTTACTGAGCTGCCTATCTGCTCTTTGTATGTCTAAGGGCAGTTGTACTTAGGTGAACTAAACAGTTCTGAAAGCTTCTTGTACTGGTCATAATATCATTTTCTAATATTCCACATTACCTTACCTTAACATTATCATGGCTGTGGTGAAACACCACCATGAGATCATCTCGGGGAAGAAAGGGTTTATTTGGCTTCTACGTCAGAATTTTTCACTAAAGGAAGTCAGGACAGAAACTCAAACAGAGAATGAACCCGAGGGCAGGAGCTGATGCAGAGGTCATGGAGGAGAGCTGCTTACTGGCTTGCTCTTCATGGCTTTCTCAGCCTGCTTTCTTATAGATTTCAGGACCACCAGCATGGGAGTGCCCACTCTTGGCAGACTGGGTCATCACCCAACCCCAGATCACTAATTAAGAAGATGCCTTTCAAGCTTATCTGCCCAGTCCAATCTTCTGGAGGCATTTTCCCTCTCACATGACTGTCACATTGACACAAAACCTCCAGCATGAATGTCTTACATTGATGTTATTTTTTCTAGAGACAACAAGAGTTGGGCAGGTAATACTTTTCCATTCTCAGGATGTATAGGAAGCAATTAGAAATGCTTCTGTAGAGACGACTGATTGATACTATAAAATTTTTCTTAGTTGATTTACTAATATTTGGAATATTTGTTAAATTTCTGAAAAAAAAATTAAATGTAAAGCTGTGGGAGTAGCTTGCTGAAAGCTACAGACCTGTAAAGTAGAAAATGTAAACCATTGACTTTTAGCTGAAATAGTCTTTGGGAGGAACTTTTTAACTGATTATGTTAAATCTGGGTGGAGTCTAGATACAAATGCAAAGGCTGCTTTAACAGTCATTTGTAAAATCCAAAATTTACAGGGCCAGAGAGATGGCTCAGTAATGAACAAGCACTTGCTAATGTTGCAGAGGTTCCTAGGTTTGCCCCAGCACTGGGTGGTCTCTGTGTGCACCTACATGTATGTCGTGCACATACAGATAGTCAGGCACATATATAATAAAATAAAATCAATGTAAAGATAACTGAGTTTCAATATTCATAGATCTAAAGTGGAAATATTCCCCTTACTGTTGGCTATTACAGGCTCTGAGGTATAGTCGTATTTTAAAAACTTGCAGCAGATGTTGCCAGGGAAGGTTCAGAATTCTTTCATATTTGGAAGGATAACAATTGTTTTACAGTAACAACATGTTTTTCTCATGACTATTTGTGTCTATACAAGAAGAGCTGTATGTCTGCGGCTGGGTTAGAGTTGTAACAATGACAAGCCCTGTAGCTGCTTTCCCCAGGAGAGCAACACTGCCTTTTTCCTATATGTTATAGGCACATGTCCTGGTTCACAGTGCTTCTTCTCAGACAGACGATGGCAGTTATCATATATGCTTCTCAGTGTTCATGCTATATGCTCAGCCTATGTAAGATTTTCAAAAAATATATTAAAAATTAATAGTATAGGTAAACCAAATGAAAACTGGGGTACAGAGCTAAACAGAGGATTCTCAATAGAGGAATATCGAATGGCAGAAAAACACTTAAAGAAATGCTCAACTTAATTAGTCATCAGGGAAATGCAAATAAAAATAAACCCTGAGATTTTTACCTTACAGCCTTTAGAATGGCTAAGAGCAAAAACTCAAGTGACAATACATGCTGGAGAGGATGTGGAGAAAGGGGGACCCTACTCCACTGCTGGGGGAATGTAAACTTGTACAACCATTTTGGAAATTAATCTGGTGCTTTCTCAGAAAAGTAGGAACAGTGCTGCCTCAAGATCAAGCTATACCACTCTTAGGCATATATCCAAAATATGCTAAAGTATACAACAAGGACATTTGCTCAACCATGTTTGTAGCAGCTTTATTCATAATAGCCAGCATCTGGAAACAACCCATATGTCCCTTAATGTAGGAATGAATACAGAAATTGTGGTACATTTACACAATGGAATACTATGCAGGAATTAAAAACAAGGGAATCATGAAATGTGAAGGCAAATGGGGGGAAGCAGAAAAGATCATCCTAAGTTAGGTATCCCAGAAGCAGAAAGACATACATGGTATATACTCACTTATAAGTGGATATTAGAAATATAATATGGGATAAACATACTAAAATCTGTATACCTAAAGAAGCTAAGCAAGACGGAGGACCCTGGGTAAGATGATCAATTCTCATTCAGAAAGGCAAATGGGACAGACATCGGAGGAGGGATAAAAAAGGGAACAGGATAGGAGCTTACAACAGAGGGCCTCTTGAAGACTCTTCCCAGCAAGGTATCAAAGCAGATGCTGAGACTCATAGCCAAACTTTGGGCATAGTGCAGGGAATCTTATGAAAGAAGGAGGAGAAAGAAAGAACTGGAGGGGACAGGAGCTCCACAAGGAGAGGAACAGAACCAAAAAATCTGTGCACAGGGGTGTTTTCTGAGACTGATACTCCAACCAAGGACCATGCATGGAGATAACCTAGAACCCCTGCACAGATGTAGCCCATGGCAGTCCAGTGTCCAAGTGGTTTCCTTAGTAAGGGGAACAGAGGTTGTCTCTGACATGAATTCAGTGGCTTTGATCACTGTCTCCCCCATTGGGGGCAGGGGCAGCCTTGCCAGACCATAGAGGAAGACAATGCAGCCAGTCCTGATGAGACCTGATAGGCTAGGGTCAGATGGAAGGAGAGGAGGAACTCCACTATCAGGGGATGTGGGGAAGGGCATGGGAGGAGATGGAGGAGATGGGGATGAGAGGGAAGGGGGAAGGATGGTGGCCTTGGGAAGGGATGGGGGAGCGAGCTACAGCTGAGATACAAAGTGAATAAAAATAAATAAATTTTTAAAATATTAATATTAAACAATAAAATGAGGAGTTTGAAAACTATGTCAGTTTTTTGAGAGATGATTGGTTTAATCTTAAGATATTCTGAGTAGTTTGAAAGAAAATATATAAAAGTTAGAATCACTATTATTTTAAGGCCAGTGTAAACAGACATGAAGAGTGATGCCTTTTAATGACAGGATCAACACATAAATCATCACCTTTCTCTTTTGGAATCATTGCACATTATTATCTTTCTACTATAGACAGAAATTCTATTTATGAAGAAACTGGATTCTAGGGATATATGTATCCTTTATGGAAAGAAATTGTGTAACCAACTATGCTGGTTTCCATCACAGATTTCACACGTTGTCTTGTCGGTCTTCTTATGTCCTTTCTACCTTTCTGCCTGTGTCTGCATTCCTTATAATCACGACTTTGCATCTTCTGAATGTCCATGATATCATGCTGTCAACAAATCTATTCCTGATTTTCCTCTATTCAAAAACTTTTTAGGATATATATCATAGTCCCTAGGAGACAAAATCACATTCTGAAATGAGCACATATAGAATTAAATAAGTAGAATTATGTATTTCTTATTTCCAATGATGTGACTTTAAAAGTCTGAAGGCTTTACTTTTGAGAATTTAAATAGGAATATTCTTAACTCCCTATGATAGGTAAGAATAAAAAATAGAATCTGAAAGTGTATGTCACCCTTTAAAAAAGAATGTATCAACACTCTCAGGTCAAAACACTGGCACTGAAAAGTAGAGTTTATGTTTAAGGCCACACTGAGAGCAGAAGAGTCACGCATTTTCAACTATAAAATTCTTCTCAGTTCACAATCTCATGACTGTAAAAGGAAGGCATATTTGAGCATGTTGTGTTTGATTTGCTGACATAAACATATCCTAGTAATTGCTGCAGACATTAATCTGTACTCAAAGGCTCTGAAAAAGAAACAAGTGCTTCTTGAATTCATCAGTGTTCTAGTTTAGAACCCAAGACCATTTTGGCTCCATTGTTGCTAATGAGATGCTTCTATTCTCTATATAAAGTCTATTCTCCCTCTATCATTTGAAAAGTCTATTGATTCAAATGTTGATACAAATGTTTAGTAAGTACAGTAAGAAGATCAAGCAACACTAGTCATGATCTTTTCACACCGAAGGAGAAAAGGCAGTCTTTGGCAAGATGGTGTTCTAACTCCCAGTGGAGGCTGTGGTGTTGACATTATAAGAGCTCACCGGGCAGGTGGCCCCAGGGGAGCACCTGTACAGGTGCCCCTTCCAGATTCCACCTGGAACCACACCCTGCAAGGCAGGGAAGGAAGAAGGAGGATTCTGTGGCCTCTATAAGGTAACAAATCCCATGGGGCCAACATGAAAGAAGGGTGTGTTTTGGCCTTTTGCCCAAATGTAAGGAGGTGTTTTGACGTCTGGCAGAATCCTCATTAAAGAGCTGTTCCTGTGTCATATTCCCTGCAAAGAAGGATCCTGAGGGAACATTCCCTCCAGAGGTTCCTGAGATAGAGGCCTCAACCCAGTGGGACATCCATTTAAGGACTCTCTTGAAATGGGAAATCACCTTGAAGCACCCTTTCTGTGCTTTTTTAAATTTCAAACCATCAATCTGGAATAAAGGTGAAGTCAAGAGCCAAAGATAAATACATCTATTCTTTACCTGAAAAATTATTTAATTCTCCATTTCAAAATGGAGAAAACAGAAAGCTCCTAGAGTACTCAAACGCATGGCTTCTGCATTGTATGTGTCCTCACCCACTATCTGTCCAGTCCTCCAGGATTATCTAAAATGGTTCACACAAAAGACAATAATGCCAACAACACCTCAAGGAATATGAACTCTGTTTCCTGAAAGCCTTTTGTGTACATACACATGTGTATGTGTGTTGTGCCTTGTATGCATAAATGTTAACACGTATGTGGGCAGACATGAATATGTGTGGGTGGGTGTAGAGACGCAGATGATCTGAGCTATCTTTTTCAACTGCACTCCATTGTACTTATTGGGGCAAGATCTCTTCCCAAACCCAGAGATCTCAGTTTCCATACAGTCTACGGAGTCAATCTACTTTAAATGTATCCTTTGCATGCACTTTATCCAATTAGTGATACCGTCCCCATCATCTAATAAACTTTCCGTGTGAAATAGTTGTACATTTCTACTATAGGTTTTCATGTGGGCAGAAGTAATTGGAAAAGAAATTGTAAATTTTTTTCCTTTTAATTTCTCTGCCTTTTCATTAAGAGGCCCATTAATACTTTCAATGATTATTCACTGCTTGGTATTTTGCCACCATCTCATTCTCACACTAAATTTGTGAAATTTGAATTAGGTCTCTGTTAAACATGGTGAGATTTTGAGTCTCCAACTAGACAAGTTGTAGCAGTGACATTACAGATGAAGAGCCATTTCCACCTTCAAGGGTCACTGTACCAAAGGCCTGATGTATTCTGCAGCAGCCATAGTGCCACACGCTCATTTGGCTTCCATAAAACTTTCATTATGTATTAAAGCACAAAGAACATTTTATTGGGCCTCAATTAGTCTTCATGCTGTTACCAGAAAACTGGGCCTGTTTTATCATATTTCTCATATACATATTTCCATCATTTTCCTCTTTTCCTTTCTTCATTCCCACTCTTCCATGTATCCCCAGCCCCTGATCTCTCTCTGATTTATGTTCTTTTTTAAGTTGTTATATTACACATATGTATAAATGCATAGATGTGCAAATGTGACTTTCTCAGTCTGCTTGGTGGTGTTTGTATGTATATGATTTTAGGCTCGACTGCTTGGTATTAGATAAGCAATTATGGGGTTCATCTTTGAAAAAGATTTATTCTTCCTCCGTCTTGGTGGCTATTAGCTTTCTGTAATTCTTTATCTAGGGATAGGGCCCCAAGAGTGTTATCCCTTTCTCTGAAGCAGGTCTATCATTGGTGTTATTGTTCAAGTCCCTTTTAGCAATCATAATACAGAAGTATCATGAGTATAACTTCCCTGTCATTTCTTTCCAACCCCCTTTTCTTGAAGTTTCCTGTACTTACGGTGCTGCAGAAGTTGTATTGTAGTTTTTATCCACGGATTCTGGGAAATTGCTGATCAGTTTTTCTTTGAATTTTGGCCTCTTGTGGCACTCTTTAATGACCTTTGTCTGCTCCAAAAAGAAGCTTCTTTGATGAGGAAGAAGAGATACACTTATCTACAGCTCTAAGGAAAAGTGTTTAGAATCTAGTTAGTTGTTTGGTTTAATAGAGTGGTGTTAGGAGGTCCTTCTTAGGATAGATGATATCACTATCCCTTGAAAGTTGGGAAAGTTTCTAGTACAATGCCTGATTTCCCTTCTGTTAAACAGTACTTAGTCAAATTAGAGAGCTGTTGGCTACCACCAAGGTATAAGTTATGACATTGAACTTGGGGATATCATGCCATGCTGGCCATTGCTCTGGTTCATAGATGTTAGAGCTGGGCCGAATAATTGGTTACTTCTCTCCACAGAAGGCTTTAGTAGTATGAAAGCCAGACCTCAAGGAGAGGCTTTCAGGTTTGACCTAGCATGGATCCCTGAGTGCTGTGTCTGAAGTGCCTGATATCTTCATCAATAGGGATTCACCTTCAACCTCTGGGAGCCAATCAAGGACAACAGCAACAGTCTATTCCATTTGAGGAGTCTCTTTACTCCATTCCCCTTCATACCATTCATATCCTGTCATTTCCCTATCAAACACTCCCCAGCCTCTTGTCATTTACTTCTTGATTTCTGATGTTACCCTAGGTGTATACTCACATCGAAGGGTTTAGAGTTGGGAGCTAACTGATGAAAGAGAACATGCAGCATTTATATTTCAGAATATAGATTACTACACTCAGTGTAATATTTTCTTGTTCCACCTATTTACCTGCACATTTCATATTTCTTCACACAGCTTCAATACCTGCATTCATTATATTATTGTTCAAGTATTATTCAGAGAGAGAGATTCGGCCATAATTTTCTCCAAGACAGAGAAAATCAAATGACACTGCACAAAAACAAAATCTTGACACTGAGAAAGACTTTCTACCTATTCTTTCTAGATATTAATATTCTCACTGTGAATTATGGTCTATAATAGAGCACAGACTTGGGAAAAATGCTCTGTTTCCATGTGCATTTAGCTCTTCTCCTTGTTATTCCTTTTGGCATCTACAGGGCCACTTTGCTTCTCTCATTTGGGGCAATTATTTGTGAGGTGGAGATCAGAAAGTGTTTTATGATACACAACTTGCTTCTTAAGCTCATAAAGTTCATAACACACTGCTTTCTGTTGGGTTTGTTTGTATAAGCACTTCTTTATTACCATTTAAGAATCTGCTTTCTCATAAACATATTAAAATCGGTACACCTAACGAAGCTAAACAAGGAGGAGGACCCAGGGTAAGAAGATCAATCCTTACTTAGAAAGACAAATAGGATGGACATTGGATGTAAGAGGAAAACAAGAAGCAGGATAGGAGCCTACAATAGAGGGCCTCTGAAAGCCTCTACATAGCAGTGTATCAAAGCAGATGCTGAGACTCATAACCAAAATTTGGGCAGAGTGCAGGGGATTGTAAGAAAGAAGAGAGAGTTATTAAGACCTGGAGAGAACAGGAGCTCCACTAGGACCAAATATATCTAGGCACAGGGGCTTGTCTGAGACTGATTCTCCAACCAGGGACCATGCATAGATATAACCTAGAACCTCTGCTCGGACGTAGCTCATGGCAGCTCAGTATCCAAGTGGCTTCCCTAGTAAAGGGAACAGGGACTGTCTCTGGCATGAACTTTATGGCTAGATTTTTAACCTCCCCAGACCTCCGTGGGAGGAACAGCCCAGCCTAGCCACAGATGAGGACATTGCAGCCAGCCCTGGTGAGACCTGATAAGCTAGGTTAAGATAGAACGGGAGGAGGACCTTGCCTGTAAGTGGACTTGGAGAGGGGTAAAGAGGAGATGAGAGAGGGAGGGTGGGGTTGGGAGGGAATAAGAGAGGGGGCTACAGCTGGGAAACAAAGTAAATAAACTGTAATTAATATAAAAATATAAAAAAATAAAGTAAAAAAAATAATCTTCTTTCAATTACACTTTTTATTGAGATCCCAAACTTGATTCCTGTCCACATTGGAACACTCTCTTCTCCATAGCCAGATTTCTTGCTTTGATCAGACATGCTCAAGTTGTGCCTCTCATTTACAGCTACTGTGATTTTAAAACATGTTTCATTTTTTATATCCTCATTATACCCTGTCATGGGCTATATCTATTAAACAGTTCCTTCATTGTTAAAAATTGTACTTTTAAAAACTGATCTGGATATAAAAATATATTTTTATAATGTAAAATCTATAGCAGAAGTTGGTAAAATAAGAGTCAAAGGGCAATGAAATAAATTCTGTCATTTATTAGTCATAGATTCATTACAAAGCTGACTTATAATTAGAAATAGTTTCAATCACAAATAAATCATAGCATTTAAAATGCAAGTAGTAAATTGTGCTTGACATTTGTTGATATTCTGTGTAAGAATTAAAACTAAATGCTTATGTTCATCTAACAAAATGCAGATTTAAAGCATACTTAAAAACATAACTATGCCATATATTTGTATTTTAAGAACTAAATCTATTAGGTTTGTTCATAAATAATCAAAACGAGAAAAGTTGTGTGGATAGGGGTTGAGAGGAAAGAGGGTTGATATGGGAGGAGTTGGGGGTGTTGGTGAATATGATCAAAATACATTATATAAAATTTTCAGATAGTTAATATAATTAAAGAGAAAATCTTCAAATATAATTAAAAATCAACATTAGATTCAAATTGTCATGTAAAGTTAGGTTCAAGACTGTTGTTTCCATATTTGATCCTTTTGAACAGAGATTATTCAATAGTCTCATTTATATACCTGAAAAAAGGAAGCAATCAATTACACTAAATTACAGTAATACTAATCCAGCTATAAGTATATTACAAAATTAGTGCAAATAAAGAGAATTCTGGTTCCAACCCAGGGGGATAAATATCTACTGTTGGAAATCATTTGCACCACATGAAAGTGCTCATCACATTCAGAAAAAAACGGTTTTGTCACTTTGTCTTGTAAAATATTAGATGGTTTGCTCAAGATACAAAGTCAAACCAGAAAAGTCAGAGCACGCACTCAATAATGAAATTTCAGGTCTCTTAAATATCAGAAAAATTATGTTCTATATATAACTCAAATAAGTCAACATACATTTGCAAAAATGTGGCAATTCCTCCGATACCACCATTCATAAGTCCAAACAAGTCAACAATAGGATATAAATTCTGTACTCCAAGCTGAGACCTGGTTGCATTGAAATTATCTCAAAGGCTGTGACATATATGTGGCTGTTCTTTGTGCACAAAATGCACTGTGTTGAACCTGAGTATTTCCTCATCCATGCATCACAGGATAGAGCACTTAAACAGTGCAACATAATACCTGTTAGCTAATTTTGTCTTTCTATTTATTCAACTTCCAAAATAATTGCATTGTTTACTCAACTCCTGGTAGAGTATACAATCAATTCTAATGTTAAGTTTGCTATTCTAAAATAAGATTGATGCCAACAATCAGGGATATGGATTCTGGAATGTAAAAGGCACTCCTTTGAAGAGAAAGCTTTTGTAAGTTCTATTGTTGCATTGCTGTTATGAAAACACCCCAGCGGATACTAGTGCTTTGCTGGATAATAAACAAAATTGATTAGCAATAAAAATTATAACACAGATTCTTTGATTTCATGATCAAAATAAGGCACAGAACAAAAGCAAAAAAAAAAACAAAAAACAAAGAAACATCTTTGTTACAAAAATTACAGACAGTACACATTTCAGACATGGATTATGCAAAGTGACTTGTTGGGATAGAATGTGTGAGAGAAATAGCAATGGGCTCTCTGTAGGCAAAACAGGTGTGTGTCTATGACAGGTGCTTAATTCTGGGAAGAATAGGGTGGAAAGGAAACAAACTTGCCTGAACATGTCTTTAATCTAGAAAGGGATGAATCCTTGTTAGTATTTGCATTCAAGTTATGCACAGTATGAATATTAATATCTCTCTATTGGTAGAGGCAAAAGACTCTCACCAGGCTACACTAACACACAAAACTGGCCTACGGTGAACAATATTGTGACCCAAACAGCACTTATATATTGAGTATATATTGAGGAAAGTAATTTGTTCTTGTTCTGATTGTATATGTTTCTTTCTACATAAATCTGCATCTTTTATCCAAAGTAGAGAGATGGCTAGGTTGCGATAACATGTTGGACTAAGGCTGATGGAACCCACACTCAACTCAGAAGGTTGGTGGACTATCTAGTCTAGCTTCTGAATTCTTGGGTTGAGAAAACTAAGCCATCATACAAATGAGGTAGCTTTCTCAAGGTTAGCTTGTGTCCTGGTGTAGGTCTCAGGGCATATGCCACTGTGCCTTGTTCAACATGGATACTAAATATTCTATAAAGGTTTCGAGGGGATTGCTGAATGGACGATGACTAAGGATAAGACGATGTCAAAATTTCAATGACAGAATTCTGTGTAGTTTAGAAAAACTCACTGTTTTTGCTGTTGGTGATGATGTCTTGTTTTTTAAATGAAAGTCACTCAAAGAAGTTTGAACAATACTGCTCAAAGAAACAATGCCAGGTACCAGAAGAGATTAATAGATCACATAAAGTGTTAAAGTAGCTGTAGTTCTTTTGAATGCTATAATTTGTCATTGGTATTGATTCTTGTGAGTTTAGCATTGCTTAAGAGACACTTTGACAACATCACCATGGATGCTTAATTATTTGATCATCCCTGGATATAATATTGACACTATGGTTTCAGTAGTATCAATGAACAGGTCCCATAATCTGTGAACATTCACTAGCAAATATGTTTAAACAGAATTGAGGCTCATTCTAAAAACACCTTTCAGATAACAAAAACAAGCAGAAGAGGAAATAAAAGCAATAGGTTGATAATTTGACCAAAAATGATGTGCTGTTAAACTGGCTATCAGTAGAAAATTACATTTTAGTCGTGAAAAGCAACATAGGTAATTAGAAAACGTAATTTAAAGCATCAAACAAAGAGGGAAAGCCAGCTGCAGATATGGATATGTAAACAAGTCAGATATGAGTAAAAATAAGAGCAGAAACCTAACAGCACGGTTTATTTAAAATCACACCTTGCAAATTTAAGTGTGGAACCTAGAGGAACAGTGGCAGTGTCAGGAGGCAGGCAAAAGCTGCTGAGTTCTGGATGGTCAAGTCCATGTGCAAGAGGTCTCTGTGGACAGAGGTCCTGGCAGTACTCCATGATAGAAGAAGGACCACTAAGGCTGCTTGGGGACCCAGGTGAACTTCCAGCCTCCCTCTTGGTCTCGACGCACAAAGGCTTGTCCCTGGTGGAAAGAGTGAGTTTTCACATTGCAGTGAGGGCTCAGAGATGTGGAGAAGGCCACCTCTGTCTTGTTGGGTGACACATCTGCAGTGTGGTAAGGAAGAGTTTGCATGCCCACTGGAGGACTAGAAAGCCTAGGGAAACAGTGACAGTCTTGCTGGGGCATGGGGGTGGTGTGCGAGGCATGTGTTCTCTCACCTCCATAGTCAAGGCATAGATCTCTGGGGACAGTTGCATAGCCAGCTCTATTATGAAGAAACTGGGAGGACGTACTGGGGAATGTTTTGGGATGAGAGGTGACGGCACTGTAGTTAGCTGGTAGGGTGTCATCAATGGTGTTGAGGTCTTTCAACCCAAGGATTTGAAGAACCCAGGGGTCCACACAGGGCCCAGGCTGTTCTTCACACTTAGAAAACTCTGTGGAGAGGTTTCTCTTGGCAGTCTTGGACTGGGGAATCTCAGCAGGGTGTTGCCTGTGTTCTTTGGGTTTCCTCTTCTCTTTTCTGAGTCTTCCATACACTTTGGAAAACTCATCTGATGACAGCAATTTCTGGGAAAGCAATATTTGAAAACTGAACTTCCTTTGGATATTATTTACCCAGTTGTTTAGGAAAAAAAATGCCTAAATTTCTTTTATGTTCCCTCACAAGTAAAACTAACCTATTAGTTAGTATTTGTTGAGTAAATATCCTTAATAAATTATTACTTTATTTCTCATTCTTTACTCAGTCTTTAAAAGTTGAAGGAAGCAGATGACGTTTGTAAGATTCCAACTAAGAGAAGTAAAAGCTGATGCCAATATCCACTGTAACTTATTAAAAGTATTTATAAATTAATAAAATAGGACCATCATTTATAAACCATTGATTGAATGTTTTTTTTTTTCTCATTGGATGCAGATGCCTTTAAAATCATTAATAAATAAAGATAAAGACAAGCATAAGATTGATAGGCGGAGTACTGCTTAGCCTAGATTTAAATCTCATTCAACTGAATCTAGACAGAACTTCTGATTTAAATACTATTCACCACCTCCTACTTTTATTATATTAACTTTCAAAACACCCCCATAATATTAGTCTAAATTTGGAGACATGATATCAAGAGAGTTAAAATACCTAATTAATATCACTAATAGTGGGTGTGGCCTTGTTGGAAAAAGTGTGTCACTGTCAGTGTGGCCTTTGAGGTCTCAGATGATCAAGCTGGGCCTAGTATTGCAATCTCTTCCTGCTGCCTGGGAAACGAGATGCAGAACTTGGAAATATTTCTCCAGTCTGCCTGTCTGCTGTCATGCTTCCTTCCATGATGACAATGAACTAAATCGGAACTGTAAACCATCTCCAGTTAAATGTTTTCTTTTCTAAGAGTTGCCATGGTCATGGTGTCTATTCCCAGCAATAAAAGCCTAAGACAGACCCTAAGGAAGAACTTTAGCTAATGTCTGTCACATAATTGGAACTACTATTGTCTGAGGCGATTATTCTCTTTGTGTAATTTTTACATTTGATTTCTGCTCTCCTCAGTAATCTAATCAGTTCCTCTGATTAACTTTTGTCCCTAAACAACTCCCTTTGTGACGTCTAGCTAAAATATGAAGCTAGAAACTTCTGGGAAACAATGTGAAAATCCTGTTAAAGTCATATACTTCCTGAAGGTAAGGATCCATCTTATTAGGCTGCATGAAGACACCTTGTTCAGTAAACTTCATGTATTCATTCATGGGTGTTATACAGCGAATTCCTCTGTCAACTCACTGCCTTGAACTTGTAAAACAGATAATTACATACCTTGGCCTTTTCTTCCAGACATTTAACCAAAGTAGAATTCAGGTATTGTCTGAGGTGATTATTCTCTTCGTGTAGCCTAGCGAGTTCTTCCTCCTTCTGTACCAGAGTGTCCTGGAGCTGCAGGAAGCATTCAATGGTGAAGAGTGCTCCCCTCTATTGGTTTTGTAACATAATAATAACGCATTGCTCCCCAACCTTCTTAAACTTGACTATTCTTGTTTGTTTTATGAACAGAATTTCAAAGAGCCCTAGTCCTCTGAGTCCTAAATTAAATCTACACTCCCTAGCACTGATTGTTCAGTTTTGTGCACTGCATATTCCATTCATTACCAAGTATTTAAAGAGATCAGGTGACGCTCAAAATCGTAACCACAGGGAGTCAGGTGGGTATGAAGGAAAGTGAGCTGCACGGAACTGTTTAAACATAGGGAAGATGGTTTGAAGGCCTGACTGGACTCCTTCCTTGCATATTTATGAACATAAAAACAAGACATGTGACCTGGCTACCCTCAACCTCACACTGGTCTGCCTGTGTGTCCAATAAATACAACTGCTCTTCGGGAACAACCAAAACAAAACCTGAAGACAGAAGTGATCTTTGGGAAAATCTGTCACAATCCCTCCCCTCAGAGTTGAGCTATGTGTATTGTTCAGAACATTACTGTATTCCTCCCTTGGTCGTTGCTGCATCTCTTGGAGAAGGGCTGCAGAAATATTCCACAGACAAGGAAAAAGAATTTGGTGAATTGAGAGGTCAGTCAGGCTATAGGTGTTCTTAAAGCCTTTGCTTCTGTGAGCTTGTTCATCTAACTTTTAATCTTTTTGGACACACAATTATTGTTGTGTGTCACAACAAACACTGAGTCACTGCGAATTTAAAAGGAGACAAGATATAAAGCTTAAAAAAAAACAAGACAAAATAAAGAGAAACTCAGGGGAGAATGGGGAATGGACTCTCTGGAACTTGGCTAGTCTCAGTGTTCTCACTCCCTATCCATACCTGCTTATTTCTGTAGAGCTGAGATGAGAGCTGAGCCTCTTCCCATGAACAGGAGTCCAGGACAGGAAAATTTAAGCCACAGGATGAGTCTATGTGAAAATACAAAACAAGTGAACTATTTATAACTGTGTGATTAAAAACCCAATGAATGACTTCTAAAGTTTAACAGCTTTAATTACTCTTCTTCCATACAAGAAAAAAAATATGTTTAAAGATTTCAGAAGAAGGAAATAAGCAAGTATGCACACACTGCCTACAAAAGTGGCAAAAGAGATGCACTCTAAAGTGGGCTGAGCAGCTCCTGGGATGTGTATGTACTTTCTTGCTGGGTAACTTAATAAAGGCTATCTCTTCTGTTCCAGCTCTTCATAGCAATATTTATTGACCCTACCTTTCCACTTGGCACAATACTGCAGTTCCACTACCCCTGTCTAGTGTTTATCATATTTTATGATTTTTAACATTTGATAGCATTATGATTGGCACCACAATGAAATTCTTTATGGTCATGCTGCATTTCCTCCTCTCTCTGTCTTCTTGTGAAATTTGAAGAGCAGAATTTGTTCAGAATTATATTTCATTGTATGATAATGTCATCTATCATCTATCTATCTATCCATCTATCATCTATTTATTAGTGCTGGACATTAAAACTAGGACCTTGTACATGTAGAAGTGCTCCATGGCTAAACCAAATCCCCAGTTTACTTTAGTGGTACACAGTTTCTTTCTCTGAAATTATGAGGATTTCACTAAGTTACCTGATCTATTTCAAGTGTTTCTATCTGTATATTTTAATGCCTTTTAAAGTTGCATTTGTCTTTCATATTTTACAGCAAGCTATATTCATCAATCAAAGACTGTTTCTGGATGCTAAAATACCACAGTTTCACTCCCCCAGCCCTGGGCTTCATTCTCATTCTCGATCTGCTGGACTTAAAATGTTGTTGCTGAAGCATTTAGTATTAAATTAAAATGATAAGCAAGCAAATAAAAGTAAAACTTGATTTACATATTGAGAAACTCCATTTCTGCAATTGCTTATAGTAAAAAGAAAATACTGAACAACTTCCTCCATGATATATGTTTTTCATTCATTTTGGTTTTGCTCAGGCATCTTTTCGTTAACAGTCCCATCTCCAAAATACTTTGGAGCAGAATGAATGTGCAGGTGTTTAATTTTGGAATGCCTGAGAGTTTTACAGAAACCAAGCATTACTATGGAAATCTTTCTAATATGTGTAAGAGTAGTCATTAAGTTCCAGGCCAATGTGAGTGCTGTGTATAATTTCCATTAATGTTGGACATGTCACTGAAGTTGAAGTGTGAAAGGCAAGTGGTTGTTTCCGTGTATGAAATAGGGATCACGGAATTTATGCTATGAAATCTATATTGTTATTCATTCTTGATTTTTCTCTCAATGTCACAGAAATCTCACCAAATTACAAAATACGTCCTCCACCTGATACTTTGACTCCAAAAAATGTGCTACTAGAGTGCTGACTATGAAACTTTGTTACATATTTGTTACAGACCCAAAGTTACTCCTTGAGTTGGAATTCTCTAAGAATTACAAGGAAATAACACAAGTTCTCTAGCACACAAAAGTTTCATTTTGTTACTAGTTGATAAGTACAGAACAGCCAGCTTTGTGCTGTAAAATCCAGGAGTCTTAGTACTTATTGAAATTCTCTACAGTATCTCTTTTTCTGTAGATGTTTGGTCCTTGATGCTTCCAGTTACAGGGGCTGCAAAAAGGCCCTTTCTACCAGGAAAGCAGAAGAGTAGAACTTACCCTGTGCTTGTGCTGCTTGCTGGGACTCGGCGTTGTCCAGGAGACCAGCAGCCCAGAAAGAGACCCAAGTCTCCTTGGAAACGTCAACACTGGATTCTGACGTTGTAGTGGAATACGGGCAATTATAACTCTGGCCTCCTACAGAATACTGATCTTGGCAAGGCAGAATGGTGTTCTGCAAAATTCAGTATGACCGGGAAGTGGGAGAAGGCATGATGGCAGTTGGGAGAAAATGGGAAAAATGGAGAGACATTATATGTGGTAAAGCAGATAAACAACAAAAATGATAACTACGGGTCCAGATATATATTTGAATGGTGTGGTTATAATTACTACCAAAGAATAGGCTCTTTGAAGTACTCCTTACTCTCCTAAGACCTTTTCACTATTGGATGGACCAGGTTTGTAAACATTGGAGGAATATTTCCTATCTCAGTGCTTCACGGAAGTGGTAAACTACCCAGAGATTAAGTAAAAAGATCAGGTCTTATAATTAAAAAATATAAGAACTTTTTGTTTCTCTGTAATGAATACCTTGGTTTTATTTCTAATAACCTCGAAAGACAAAGATCACAGACTACACAGGGCTAAGTGAGCAGTGCCACATGGCATCATTTCAAGTGACCTCTTAATCTGGAAGTCAGAATCAGGTGTGTGCTTTACCTAACTGGGCATACGTGTACACGGAGATAATTACATACATTTTGCCCCCCAAATCAAGTCACTGGAACATAACAACAGTCCAGGTAATAGTCAGAAGCTGAGAAGAAATTCGGTGGGTTCTAGTTCCCTCCATCATTAAAGCTCAGTTCCCTTTCCAAGTTATATTGCCTCCAATGGTTGCTTGCTGTGCTTTCTCCACTGTGTTCTGATTCAGTGAACACCTTCCTGCCCCACCCTAATCACTCCTCATACCTCCAAAATATGGTATTTTCAAATGTCCACACAGGGACAGAGAGGCTGCCTTCCTAGCTTAAGCTGTCCAACAGCACATTCTTAATTATGTGTCAATGTTTAATCACGTAAAAGACATCCTTTGCAGCAGAGTCCAAACTTTAGCAAATTCTTTTTGACCACTACAAGTCTACATCCTCCTTAAAGACTTTCTTGGACATAACAAATTAAGAAAGGGGAAGAGCAGGCAGAAAGGAGGGCAAAGGAGGAGGAAAATAAGAATAAACGAGCAGATTTATTATCTTCGAGTCACTTGGGTAACACTTGGCTCCTGCTGCCAGTGAGTGAAAGTTTGGAGTATGCTTGGGCAGTGCTGCCTAAAGAAATTCAGCCAAAAGTTTATCAAGTGCTGTTTTCTTTTACTCTGAAAGTATGTTGGTAGACTCCTTTTATTATTGGAATAGGAGCTCAGCTATTATGCAATTGACACCTGAGAGGAAAAGAAACCCCAAACACGCACAAGCAGCTCAAATCTAAGTGTTTGCAAATATGTGCATAATCTAGAGGAGCAGGTGGAAGGAAAGAAAGCCTGAGCAGGGAGAGGGAAAGTGGGTGGGGTGAGGAGGCAAATATGCAGAGAGAGGGAACACAGAATAAAAAAGGGGTGCAGGGCAGCAAAAATGGCCTCTTCTAACTGGAAAATACAAAGGCATCTCCGAAGGAGGAATACATTCTAAATGCAAAATTTAGAATTGTCTTGCAGGACCCCAGCGGACTAGCTAAGGCCGGCTCCTCACTTACCATCTTTCAGAAGAAAGCGCTGCAGACACTGCGCCCACTCAGCTTTTTCTTAAAGCCAGACTTAGCTTTAAATGGGACTGCAGGGAGGAGCAAGGAAGCGAGTTCTAATCCACTGGAGTGCTCGCTCAGGGCTCCTGGCTGGTGCTGCTCTCTGAATTAGTGCGAGGCTGTCAAACAGGTGACAGTGCCTGGGGAGGCGCCCAGCCTAAGCCACAGCCAGTAGCTCCTGGGAGACACCAGCACTGGGATGTGAGACCCGCGGGTCCCCTTGCGGGGGCGGAGGCAGGACCCGAAGTTCCAAGCCTGTGCCTGTGCGAGTCTACCTGGCTTAAAGCGGCAGCCGGCGATGGGGACTTGGCTGCCCCGCTCACTCTGTGCCACGCGCCCAGCAGCCGGCAGGGCGGGGCCGGGCAGGGCGGACAGCCAGCCCCCGGAGGCATCTCAAGGCCAAACCTTGGTCTCTGTTCAGAGCTATAAAAGCCCTTCCAAGGGACCCTGCTGTGAGTGGCACTCTATGCGTTCCGTGGTCACAGGATAACAAGTGATGGTGATAATAGCGTCTACTTGATTTTTTTTTTCAAAGTTAATGGGTCTTATTTCACCCAGTTCTTGCAAGGTGTAAACGTGAGGACAAAAATCAAATCTAGAATGTACATTTTCCAACACGTGAATGCCACGTCTTGGACAATGGCCCGAACACAAGTACTCAATAAAATTTTGTTCAAAGAATGAGTGCTTTTCTCTGAGTTGGGCTGATGCACACCACAATGACATAAAACAAAACAAAACAACAACAATAAATACTGGGAAAAATGATGTCTTTCCGTATCTGGTGATGTATTTTATTTCCTTATCTTTTATTTCAGTCTCACTTGAATCTCTATGATGCTCAATGTAGGGATGAGAGAGAAGCAATGCCAGTTCATTCCAGGGTGTTCTAAGAGAAAGTGGTCCCCACTCTGCTCTTATAGTACAGAGGGAAAATCCCCAAATACATTTAGATCTTGAGAACCAATGACTTATTAAAGGCAAAGAGCCCTTAAAGATTTAGTCTGGTAAACAGCTAATCTCTTTAAAAAAACCTGCTCAGCAGCAGAGATAGAAACACAGGGGCTGGCTGGACTTGCTTTGGAAAGCTGGCACAGATGCGGTGTCCATGTGCTGCTCCTGGTTGCTGTTGATGCGGCGAAACGAGAAAAACCAGCCCCAACATACAAGCCTTAGGAAGACACATTATCTTTTCACTCTAAAAATGATACAAAGTAAGTAAATTAGCAAGTATGATAAAAGAAAAAGGAAAAAACAATTGGTTTTGCATTAAAATCTAAATAGATTCCAATTTCTGGTGGATTTTTTTGTTTTGGGGTTTTTTTTTTTGTTTTTTGGTTTTTTGGTTTGTTTGTTTTTTTGAGTTTCAACTACGTGGGTTGCATTATCAGGGTCTCTAAATACCAGTAACTCATTTGATAAATTAGAAGAGAAATGCTTATAAGAGATTTCAAATATGGAGCATATTTGCTAAGGATCAATAAATTCCCAGTTTGCTGATTGAAACTGTTATTTAAGAATTCTGCCTTAGATTATGTATAAATATCTATGGTTCTGTTGGACTAGCAAAATGGGAGATTTTTGATATCTATATGTAAGTTTTAAAATTCTTTGATGTGTTTTTAGCACATAAAAACACAGGTTGTTTAGCAGGTTGTTGACCACTTCAGCTCAGTAGATGTGGTAGGGTAACATGGTGAAAGAGAAACGCTGAACACTGGAGAGCTATCCACAGTTAAATGTAAATCAGGTCATAAATACTTGCTGAAATTAACACACAATGGAGATGGGCATGGTGATCAACAACTCTAATCCTAGCATTTGTGCTGCAGAGGCAGGCAGATCTCTGATGGCTTTTTCAAAAGCCATCTTGAAAAATCAGACCAGAGAAAATCATAGAACAACAACAAGACAAACAAACAACCAAACAAAAACTAAACCAAACCAACAAAGAAACAAATAAAATAAAAACCTCAAACCCAAAACCAAAATACCTATGATGGAAACACTTCAAATCCTTGGACTCTGTCATACCCATTATTTTCTTTAGATTCTCTGTTTAAGCATGAGCTTAAATACTTTTATTATTAAAACAAACAAACAAAACAACAAACACACTTAACCAAGTAAGCCATAATGTGAAATCCTTTGGCAGATGTATCCAAGTGTATGAAATTAAGGTTCATGTTTCTTCATGATGCATATCAACCTATGGAAATTCTTTTTTCTTATGCAAGTAATGGGAGCAATTGAAAATTGCCTTTGTATTGTGTGAGAAGAGATGGTGTTACACAGAAAGCTAATAACAGTTCAGTTGTTGAATCAGGATGAAAACTATAACAAAATGGAGGTAATTTGACCTGCACACAAACCAAGTCTACAGACAGCAAAAGGTAGTGTATGATCAGAGGTAGGGTGAAGATAAAAAATACATGGGCATATGGAATGGTCTTTCATTTCACCCCTGGAGAATGCTTTCTTCGATTTGCCCATTAGTGGATTCAGTAGCATATATAATAATGAAGCATTATTTTTCTTTGTAAACACAGCTCCTTCCCATAGCATAGACAGCTGAGTCTCCAAGTAATAAGAGGATCATATTTCTCCTTTTTCCTACAGATAGTGTTACATGTAGAAAAATTTCAGTGCAGCAGTTTTGTATCTTAACATTTGTATCAGGAGAGGTATGACATATTCGGTTTATGAGATACAGTTTTAAATGCACTCATCCAAAAGTGTATGCAGGAATCATTTATTTTAGTATGGACAGAGAGTTGCTTCCTACCTACCGCCTAGGTGTCATTGGAGATTTCTAATGGTTATGACATATATGATAAATTTCACAGTGATAAAAATTATTTCCACAGAAGCTGGACATGCAAAAAAAATGGTCAACATTTAATTCTGAAAGCAGAAATAAAAAAATTGAGAGGTGTGTGGTGGTAATTAGTTAGAAAAGAGAAATGTCTTAGATGAGGTCATGAGTGATATGTCTGATTTGGGACCAAATCAAAATGAATGTCTCTTTGTGGAAAGTGTGTGTGTGTCTGTGTTGGTTATGTCAGCCAGAATTTCTTTAATAGCTTTATGTCTACCACTATTTATTGATTAATAAAATGTTTGGTGATAATTAACTTATGCTCGATGTATTAATTAAACAATTATTTGATTAAAGCACATCACATACCATCATCATATTCAATTATCAGAAGAAGATCATTATAAGAGCATATCTTTCTGATATCAACTATGTACTTATGTGAGGTTGCTTGTAAATGGACACTGATCTGTACTCATTGTTCAGGGAAACGCTTCTGTACCTGGCAGCCTTTTGTCATAATTTAACACTTACACATAGGATGTGAGTCCAGTTAGAAGGAAGAGGGTTCACCTTGCAGTTGATAGAAATGGGAGTTCCCATTTCCTTCAGGTCCCACTTGGGCACAGAGACAATCAGTACCTCACCTCTCTTCCACTTACTATGTGAACAGTGGTGGGAAGCTTTGCTCCATGGCAAGTTATCTGTCTAAACTGAAATAAGAAAATGCCAATAGGACTCGGAAAGAACATTTAAAAAACATTGAATTCTACCTCGCATTGACACAGCCATTAGAGAGGACGCATTTCAACCGAAGCAAGGAGGATTCAGGACTAAAGAGGAAGCTCTGTGCCTCGGTGCTGGCCTGTTATGCGAGGCCCCAGAATCCCTCCCCAGCAGCAGTAACAAGATAAATAAACAAGTCGATAAATCAATACAGCTTTATTCCGCACACATTAACTCAGTGAAAAAAAAATGATAAAAGTGGTTATGATGATTAATATGTGTCAGGGATATGCTCATCTAAGTTTGATATAAAATAAAATTCTGCTTTGTGAAATCAATATTTTACCAGCTAGACTCCAGTGTCGACGGTGTTCAAGCCTCCCTGTGAGGGATGCCTGGCAGGCTAGATGACAGATAGCTGATGCAATATTAATAGCTTGGAAGGCGATTTGGCAGTGACTGCAGCATTTACATTTATTCAAAGTATACAAATAAGGAATTGGGTGCCTATTCCTATCAAGATTACTGGACTCATTCCATTCTAGCCTTTGGAATTACCTGAGAAACTAAAAACATTAATTATTCCACAAAATGTACACAACACCCTCCACATGAAAACATTCCTGTATTTCTTAATAACACAGCAAGTTCTGACAATTTCACCTTGGTCAAAACCACATCGAAGAAATGTGGGCCAATAAGTTTTCTGTTTTAAAACCACTTTTTAAAATGAATTAATTCAGTCTACATCTTAGTCCCCGGCCCCTCATTTCTCTCCCTCCAGTCTCACTCTCCCTTCCACATCCCCTCTCCCCTATTCCTCAGAAGAGTGGGGCCCCTCTACCCAGACATCTCAGCTCAACCATCCACATGAGGACTGAGTTCAAAATTTCTGTTTCTAGTCAAATTTTATTTTCCACATTTCGCTTATACTCTCTTTCTTGGAGGAAATAAAAATATAAAGTCAGTGTGTACCAATGGAAGAATTTTCATACTTTAACACCGTCTAAGAAAGTGTACGTAGTGTTTACTGCTGTGAAAATGAGATTGCTGAGCTCTAGAAATCACCACAGTGAGAACACGAAAACCCCACGAGTAGGTGCAAATCCAAGCTCTCTGTGACTTTGAACGGAGGGGAACATGAGAACAGAGCAGATTCTCTCTCTGTCTCTCTGTCTCTGCCTCTGTCTCCCTCCCTCTTTCCCTTCCTTCTTCCCCTTTCCTTCCCTTCTGTGTGTATGTATGCATGTGTATGTGTTTATTCTTCTTGATTTAGCTTTATGCAAGTGATACTTTTGACAGACACACACATTTCAATGACTCCATATCTGGGTAGAAGAGCAACAAGAGCCAATCTGTGGTGGGACAGGACTTTAATCCAAGCACTGGAGAAGCTGATGGGTGTCTCTGTGTTAGCCTGGTCTAAAAGAGATTTCCAGGGAAGCTGGGACTACAGGGAGAAACCCTGTCTTGAAAAACAAACAAACACAAAAAAGGAGCAATAAGAAACAGGCAAGTATTAGCACCTAAAATACCTTTTTTTCCTCATATAACTGAACTGGGAAAAAAAAAACAAAACCTCTAACTGCAAATTGCAGAAATTATACCATAAAAAATGTTTATTCTATGAATTCTCTAGTAATCATGAATATACATGTATGTGTATATATGTGTAACTTTATGTATTACGTGTATGGATCTGGAGCAATTAGTAAAGCCTGTGCTTCAAGATACAGATAAAGCAATCAGTTGTTAGAAATGAGCTCTGATTCTGTACTCCCAAGTACTTAATAAAGAACAACAGTCAGTGTAGATTTACTTGACTGGTAAGTCTGTACAAATGAAAGCAGAAAAAAACCCTCGGCCCACACTTTTTTGTTCTGTTGCTCTCCTTGTGGAGCTCCTGTCCCCTCCAGGCTTTCTATCTCCCCCTTCTTTCATAACATTCCCTGCACTCTGCCAAAAGTTTGGCCATAAGTCTCAGCATCTGTTTTGATATACTGCAGGGTAGAGTCTTTCAGAGGCCCTCTGTGCTAGGCTCCTGTCCTGTTCCCTGTTTTCTCTCTCTTCTCACGTCCATCCCATTTGCCTTTCTGAATGAGGATTGAGCATCTTACCCAGTGTCCTTCTTCTTGACTAGCTTCTTTAGATGTACAGATTTTAGTATGATTATATTATATTACATGTTTAATATCCACTTATAGGTGAGTATATACCATGTGTGTCTTTCTGCTTCTGGGATACCTCACTCTGGATGATATTTTCTAGTTCCCACCATTTGCCTGCAAATTTCATTTTTTTCTAGTTTTCAGTTGGTGAATAGTATTCCATTGTGTAAATGTACCACAATTTTTATATCCATTCCTCAATTGAGAGACATCTGGATTGTTTCTAGATTCTGGCTGCTATGAACATGGTTGAGCAACAATCCTTGTTATATTTCTTGGGCATATTTTAGATATATGCCTAGGAATGGAATAGCTAGATCTTGAGGAAGCACTATTCCTAATTGTCTGAGAAAGCACCAGATTGATTTCCAAAGTGGTTGTACAAGTTTACATTCCCACCAGCAATGGAGGAGGGTTCCCCTTTCTCCACATCCTCTCCAGCATGTGTTGTCACTTGAGTCTTTGATCTTAGCCATTCTAATGGGTGTAAGCTGAAATCTCAGGATTATTTAGATTTGTATTTCTCTGATGACTAAGGATGTTGAGCATTTCTTTAAGTGTTTCTCTGCCATTCGATATTCCTCTATTGAGAATTCTTTGTTTAGCTCTGTACTCATTTTTTAATTGATTACTTCATTTGTTGCTTTTTAAACTTCTTGAGTTCTTTATATATCCTGGATATTAGCCCTCTGTCAGATATAGGGTTGGTGAAAATCCTTTTTCAGTGTACAGATGTAGCTCATGGCAGCTCAGTCTCCATGTGGGCTCCCTAATAAGGGGAATAGGGGCTGTCTCTGACATGAACTCAGTGGCTGGCATTTTGATCACCTCCCCCTCAGGGGGCAGGGACAGCCTTACCAGGCAACAGAGGAAGACAATGCAGCTAGTCCTGATGAGACCTTATAGGCCGGGGTCAGATGAAAGGGGAGGAGGACCGACCCTATCAGTGAACTGGGGGAGGGGCATGGGAAGAGATGAGGATTGGGAGAGGATGAGGAAAGGGTCTACAGCTGGGATACAAAGTGAATAAATTGTAATAAATCAAAAAAATAATTAAAAAAATAAGCCAGCAGGGCTAGAGAGATGGCTCAGAGTTTGGGAATACTGCTTGCTCTTCCAGAGGTTCTGAGGTCAATTCCCAGCAACCACCTGGTGGCTCATGGCCATCTATGATATATCTGATGTCCTCTTTTGGTGTTCAGGTATACATGCAGGCAGAACATTGTATAGATAAATAAATAAGTATACAAACACATAAATAAATAAGAAGCCAGTAATAGTAGACAGATTTTTGTGAAAGAAAAATAAAAAGACAAAATTAAGAGAAAACAAACAAAATGTGCACAGAATTTCAGTAAACAATACACTTGGAATTAAAAAAGATAGCAATATTTTTTCTCTTCACTAACATCAGAGTTTGCGGACCAGTGGATATGTACTCTCCGCAGGAGAACTTAGAGAATTGCCTGTTCCCAAGGGGTGTGCTCTTGCCCCGTGATACTCGGGGTAACATGAATATAGTTCCATAATTCAGACATGCACACTAAGGATCCCATTCTACCTACACATAAACATTTTACATCAAGCTGTTGACTCACAATGCTCTCTCTTGAGCTGAAACACCCGACTACTTAAGGGATCTAAAGGTAGCTTTTGTTTCCACATCCATCTTGGGTACCTGTGATATAGCTGGTGTTTCAGCTCCAGAGAAGAGACGGGTTTGAGTATTGTTATATGCAAAGAAACATTCAAATGCTTCCTCAAAAATCAAACCTGGTTCTTTTTTTTTTTTTACATTTGGGCATATACACGTTTCAAGAACTTGAAACATCCACCATCCACGCTCTTCAAGCCAGGCAAGAAAAGGAAACCAACCAACGAGAAACTTGAACCCAACTAGTTAATGACTTTGTTCACACATCAAAACAAAAACAAAAACATATCATCCTTTGTTGTTGTTATTTTGGTGAGATATTTTGCATGCACGTGTGTATTTGCACAAGGTTGATATCAGGTAGCTTGGTCATCCATCAAGCTCATATAGTGAGGCATGGTTTCTTGCTGAACCCGAATTTGCTGCCTCTGGCTAGTCTATCCACCCAGCTTGCTCTATCATTCCCTACCGACCGGCCTTGCACTGAGATTGTAGGGAGGCCACTCAGCAGCTTTTACTTGAGAATTAGGGATCCAGACTTGGTCCACGTGCTCACACAGCAAATGTAATCCATACAGAATCACCTCTCCAGCCCCCAATAACATCTAAAGAGGCGGAATAATAAGTATGGTTTCCATAAATGACACTGTCACAGTGTGGATTGTTAATCCCGAGAAACAACACTGTGTTTGTTATGTTAAAATGTATGCAGGAATATTCTCATGAATATAAAGGTGTTAAATAGTAATGTTCAGCTGTGTTTATTGCAAGCTCTTGCTCAGGCTTTTGCAGTTTAGTGGGGCCCATTTTAAGTTTAAAGGCTGGGGACATTTTACTCTTTGTTTTACAGTAATTTAGAGATTCAAAATATGATTAATATATTTCTTTGATGATTCTTAGCATTGTAAGGAACATTTATCTAATATCCTGAATTAAAATACAGTATCAATAATATAGAAAGCACCATATTCTTGGAGGAGGAAAACAAATAATAAATTAACATGTATAAGTAAATAAGGAAATTCTATAACTATAACAAAACATACAGTGGACACAAACATGCACAAAGAAAAATAAGTGGTTGCCAGTGTGTAAAAATGTCAACCTTACCTCTTGAGATAGAAATCTGGGTGGCATGCAGAGGCTAGCTAGGGGGAATTGCTCTAGTTGGCAGCTCAGATATGAGCCTACAGCCTATATTCAACCCTCAATATACCTTTACCTCATTTGAAAACTAGCCTTGTACTCTGACTGAACATGCCCAATTTAAGTTAACAATGTCCATACAATTTAATGTCCAATAACAAAATGTAATCAATGCACATGTAACATGTAAGACTGTTTTATTAGTACTTTACCAAAGAATAGGAGTATTACAAATATTTATTTATACATTTTCAACAATATCTTGCAGTAATAAAGTAACTTGGAAAATTGTTAATGCATTCTATTATATTTGTTATAACCTAATAAATTATCTAAACTATTACATTGGAGAGAGAATTCATAATGCAGTCACTGCTTCCTCTCAATGAATATGTTCAGATTACTTCTATGCCTTTATTAATATAAACAATATATAATGTACTATTTATGTATATAAATCCATATATATTAGTGATATATTTGTTTACTTCCTAGACATATGTTTTCTTTATTATTATTATTTATTATAATTTATTCACTTTCCATCCAGCTGTGGGCCCCTACCTCATCTCCTCCTGATTTCCTTCCTCCCCACCATGTCTCTCTTCTAATCCACTGATAGGGAAGGTCCTTCTTCCCTACTATCTGACCCTACCCTATCAGGTCTAATTAGGACTGTTTGGATCCTCTTTCTCTGTGGCCTATTTAGGTCACCTAGACAGGGGGAGGTAATCAAGGAGTTGACAACTGAGTCCATGTTGGAGACAGCCTATGCTCTCCTTACTAGGGAACCCACAAAGAGACTGAGCAGCCCATGCGCTACCTCTGAGCAGGGGGTCTAGGTCCTCTTCATGCATGGTCCTTGCTTGATTCATTAGTCTCTGCAGGAACCCCTGAGCTCAGAATTTTTGGTTCTGTTAGTCTCCTGGTGGAGCTCCTGTCCCCTCCAGTAGACACATATATTTTAGGAGAATAGTTATAAAGTCTCAAAATATTATATATTGCCTTGTTCAGCTGAAATTTTAGGTAGCTACACACAATTATTTTCATTTTTTCAGAACATTTTATAATCTATGTAAAGTTTTTAAATATTTATTTTATGTAGTATGGTATATGTTTCCATGCATATATGTATATACATTTATACATATATGTGTATGATATATTTTCCTCTTAATTTCTAAGTGTGTTGTGGGTGCATTATTGTTAATAATGTTTAATATCTTTCATTTATGACTGCCTAAGGGTTGGGGATACAAATAAGCTGGTAGAGTGCTAGTATTCATGAAGTCTTGGGTTTCTTCTGCAGTGCCACAAACCCAAGAGTCCTGGCACATACTTGTCATCCCAATACCCCTTGGGAAACAGCAAGAGAATCAGTAGCTCAAAGTCAACCTCATCCACACAGTGAGGGAGGAAGGGAGGGAGAAGAGAAGAGAGGAAAAGAAAGAAAGAAAGAAAGAAAGAAAGAAAGAAAGAAAGAAAGAAAAGAAAGAAAGAAACAAAGAAAGAAAGAAACAAACAAAGAAAGAAAGAAAGAAGGAAAGGAAAAAAATGAAAGGACAAAAGGAAAGGAAAGAAGAAAAGAAAATGAAAGGAAAGAAAAGATTTGAAAGCTAAACAGAGTGCTGATGCTAATCCTTGCACTCAGCAGGCAGAGGCAGGTACATCTCTTGGAGTAATAAGTCAGGCCAGTTTACTAAGCAATTTCCTGATAATCAAGGCTACATAGTGAGATCCTATCTCAATAAACAAATAATCAAACAAAAATTACTAATTTCTTAAAAGTATGTCTTGTGTCTTTCATTAAAACTCAAACATTAACCGTACTTGATTTTTTTTCAAGTACTGTTTCAGTTATCTAGAATAAAATCAACCCGCAGGATAAAGGGAAATTCTTTCCCAAGTAACTGTTAAATTGTTCCTCTAACTTCCTGCTTCCACTGTCTCAGCCATCACTGAAATCTAACAGCAGGGCTGAAGAGGTGGTTCAATGTTGAAGAGCACTGCTCTTCCAGAGGATCCTGGTTCGGTTCCCAGCATCCACATGGCAGCTCACAACTCTCTGTAGCTCTAGTTCTGGGGGATCTGAGAGCCGCACACAGACATGCATGCAGGCAAAACACCAAAGCACACAAAATTTCCAAATGTGTCCATGATAGGAGTCATGGGCGAATATTCTGTTCACGCCTCTCCTCTTATGTCTTACTTTCTCACACATGTGTATTTTTTTAATTCTTTATTAATTACACTTTATATCCCCCCTATGGTTCCCTCCCTCCTCCCGTCCCAGTCCCTCCCTTCCTCCCCTATCTGCATGCATGCCCTCCCCAAGTCCACTGATAGGGGAGGTCTTCTTTTCCTTTCTTCTGATCCTAGTCTATCAGATCTCATCACGACTGGCTGCATTGTCTTCCTCTGTGGCCTGGTAAGGCTGCTCCCCTCTCAGGGGAAGGTGGTCAAAGAGCAGGCCAATCATTTCATGTCAGAGGCAGTCCCTGTTCCCATTACTATGGAACCCACTTGAACACTGAACTGCCATGGGCTACATCTGTGCAGGGGTTCTAGGTTATCTCTAGGCATGGTACTTGGTTGGAGAATGAGTCTCAGGAAAGACCCCTGTGCTCAGATTTTTTGGTTCTGTTGCTCTCCTTGTGGAGCTCCTGTCCTCTCCAGATCTTAATGTTTCCCACTTCTTTCATAAGATTCCATACACTCTGCCCAAAGGTTGCCCATAAGTCTCAGCATCTGCTTTGATAGTCTGCAAGGCAGAGCCTTTCTTAGGCCCTCTGTGTTATTTTACTCTCTCTTTCTCTCTCTGTGGTCCTTGATTGAGATTTTTGAGGGAGCCATTATATCCAATGTGGCTTTTCAAAGCTCTGTCGATTTATTTGTCTTTTGCGTATTTCCTCAGTTGTAAGCAGAATTTACAGTAATGGTTATAAACAATAACATGATATACATAATGGTTGTTAATATGTTGATAATCAGGTTCATCTTCATGAGATGATTATTTTACTTGAAGATCAAGTGCAACACGTGAAGTTCTTACAATAATTGTATTTCTGTCAAGTTGTTCATGTAATAATAAGCAGTTTTCCCTTCTATATTTATCTACTAAGTTTTTTATAAAAGGTCTGTGACTTTGTATCTCTTCACAAGGACACATTTATCAAAGGACAGCAGCCTCCCTCTGCTTCCAGACCATGTTTGCAACCCTGAGGTCTACCTGTGGTCATTAAATTTGCTTCTTCTCTGCTGCTGTTTTCTATTCCATTTACTTTTAGATTTTCAGTGCTGTCTTATTCTGTTTGTAAATTACAAACAGATATGCTTTTGCAAACTAAATTTAAGAACATAAATCCTTTTGGAAGATTATAGTTCACTCCTAAGTTCATTATTAGGGAAAGTGTTTACTATCTAGCATTGTATTTTAGGTTAGCGTTTGTATTTTTTTTTTTACAACTTTATCAGTGTTGCAAAAATTATAATATTTTTCATATCTATGAAAGTAAACTTTTCATTATCCCTACATCAAAAGAATTTGACTATATTTTCAACTAAGAATTTATATTTTCTTTGTAATTAGATATTGCTTATAATTCAAAATCATAAACATAATTGTCAATTTCTTGAGATTACTGAAATCATATATTCATTCATACATCTATGCTTTTAAATGGCAAATTGTAAAGTATTAATACTTTAAGCTATAGTTAACATAGTAGCAATTAATATGTTAAAAATCGTACTAATTTATCACATTAATAGTTGGCAATATTACATCAATGGAAAGTGTATACAGTACAGTAGAGACTTGTATCATTTTTAAAATTAATGAGCTATTTTAGTGCTCTCAGCATTACAGAAAAGTTGAGTGGGAAGTATGAAATTTTATGAGCTGATTCCTCATCGCTAATTCCCCTCTATCATCAGCAAACTCTAATAGGGAAAAAAAATTGTTAAAAATAGAAGACAAAATTGGAACATTACGAGAACTGCGTCCCATGTCCCATGGTTCACATTTAGGTACACTCTTTGTGCAGTACCGTCTTAAGTTTTGGCTGATGTGTCACGGCACAAGCTCACAAGTAAGTTATCTGCAGAGGTAGCTCCACTGCCAAACATCCATCTTGCTCTGTTCATGCTTCTCTTTCTCCTCATTTTTTATTTAAAATTTTAACTATCATGTTTTTCCTTTTTTTTTTTTTTGTATTTTTGCCCTTTTCACAAACCTAGTATTCATCGTCTTGTTAACTTGATATGGAGCATACTCTCTGTTAATTATTAACTTACATATTCAGTATTTATTTACTACTTCCAGTGCTCAAACTTAAGACTTATTTGTACTGATATTTGACTTAAATGGTATTAACATATATTTTATGTGCTTGCCAAGTATTAATAATCTATGATAATCTGTAGGTTATAGCTAATATTCTTGAATAATTGGTAATATCCAATTCAGTCTTCCCATGTCTACAAGGTAGGCAAAAATAGTTACAATAAAACACAGAGGAAGAAAACTTTCTGCCCAAATTGTGCAGATAATATAAAATGAAGCTAGCATTTTTTTGGAAATCAAGTAGAGACAATTTGGGTGAAGCTTGGGATGTTTTTACATAGTGGCTTTTATAGATTCAATATTTGCCTCGGGAATGTTTTCCACTCATTTTTCCTCCTTTCACCCAAATGTAATAACACATACACAATCCTTTCAATTCCCAATTTCTCAACTGGGGCCTCCAGATCTTTAAAATAGTCTTTGATTCTAATCTGAGAAACATTTATTCCTAGATTTTGATGAGATAATTTAGAAATTTTACTTCTAGATTATTATTCTGCCCAACACATTTCCATGTCACAAATTCAAATGAGACATAATTTTTTACATTACAAATCACATTAAAATGAAAAGTGATTATCATGAAAGATGTCTAGAGCACACAGAGTCCATTAGTGTGGTATTTCTAGAAAATGGTTTGGTGATGAGAATACTTACATATCAGTAAATATTCACCCACCTATTCTACTTGAAATTCATAGCTTAAGTGTTAGGACCAATGAAATGATGATGCACACATATTTTATAGGCGTTTATTAGATGGGGATGATGAGAGAGAGAGAAGAAGAGAGTGAGACAGGATGAAGAGGGAAGGGGGCACCCTGACAGAGAAAGGGGAGAGAGCAGGAGAGTGAGATAGTAAAAGGGAAAGAGGACAAGAGGGCTAGAGAGGGACTAAGTTGCGGGTTGAGCCTTTTATGGAGTAACTGAACCACGCCTGCCAGGTTTGGCTACCTGGCGGGCAACATATGATGACAGTATTGGCAATTCAGAAGCAGGCTCCACCAATGTTTACTTAATTAACAGCTGAGGTTGTTCCCTGAGTGACCATACAAGATTTGGTAAAATAATAATAATAATAATAACAATAACAAAATAACATTAACAATAACAACAACAGAGGAGTCTTCCCAATAGGCTCATTTACAGCAAAAACTATGCTCCAGACCCTGGCTGCTCCTCAGATGCTGTTGGCATTCCTGCACAGAAAACAAGAGGTCTGCAATGCACCACCCTGCCAGAGGATAGCTATTTCAAATGCAGCCCAAGGTGACATAGGTCCCATGGCTCCCTCAACAAGCCACACACTGCCTGTTGGGGCTTTTGGAAGTCAAAATGCTCCAATGCAGTTTTGTCCTCTGTGCTCAGCCATGGAGGCTCAACAAGCTCAAGAGCCACAGACCCTTACAGCCTTTGAGTTCCTTGGCCTGGCAGAGGATAAATGGCTCCTAAATTCAGCTACCTTCACCACCATTGCCAAGCCCAGGATAACATTGCAGCTCTGTCAGGTCCCACAGACATATTGCCAACTTCTGTCTTGGGAGACTTCAGATGCCTTCTCAGTTCTCTTCATATGCAGGAGACAAAGCCTTAAGCCTGAGTCCTAGAGTTGCAATTGTCAGGCCTAGACACAGTATGCCTTCTTGCCAGACTAAAGGAATAGGCCTCAGATGTATCCTTTTACCACCCCTTTAGCTAAAAGACAATAAATGTTCATAGCAGTCTCACCTATGTCTCATGGTAAATAACAAGAAACAAAGGCCCAAGACAAATGTTGTTTCAGGGTCTAAGAAAATGTTTTAAGGTTGGTAAATGCAAGTTATAAATGTTTGAGGGTCTAAGACGGTGTTTTAAAGTTGGTAAATGCAAATTATAAAGTTGCAAGGTCTACGGTGATTTAAGGTATCCTAAATAGGTAAAAATGCGTAATATTTCCTCCTGTTGCTGTGCTACTGTTATATTGACTTTCCAGAGCTTTGACCTATGTCAATAGAGCTCTAATTTATTAATCAAACTCTAATACAAAAACATTCCACTATACCACCCACTATCACAGTTCCAAGCTCAAAATTTTAAATCTCCTTTAAATCTCCATAATGTGTAATCATACTAAAGGTTAAGATCAAGTGAGCTTTTGTCTCTTCTACTTCATGAAAGTCTTCTGCCTTTTCAGAACTCACCTTAAAGAATGTTTATGCTATTAAAACAAATCTGTATGTCTACTATGTTTTTCCATAATGTATATTTCACTGCAAATTACAGTTATGATACTAACATGTCTAAAGTTTTATCTCCTTTATGGAACTTAAAAGTAATTCTTGTTAGCTGCAGGAAATCCACCTGAATGTACCTGTCAGGTCAATTGGGCTCCAGATAAGTACTGCACCTATTGCCTATCTCAGAGGATGGGATTCCTCCCTTTTTCCTGGTTTTGGGACTTCCCTTTCCTGGCTACTCGATTGCTACATTCCTACATCCAGCACCAGCTGAGTGGTGAGTCTTCCTTTCTGGTTGGCTCAAACTCTTCTTGCTGCTCTCACCAAACTACATCTAAATCGTTCATCTAGGACTGTCTTCTCCCTTGGGCAAGATTTCCTCTCTACCGGCATGCTTTCTCTCCCTCCCCCTCTCGCTTGTCTACAAAAATCCTAGCGCTAGGTAAACCATGTCTGCTATGGGCAACTGTGCTCTTGGTCTCTGGCCAATGCTGACGAGCTGTTGGAACACATTGTACCAATTTACTGAGTCAAACCTTGCTCTTGGGAGGCCTTGACAGGTCACTGACTCCTACCTGCCCAATGAGAACACTTCATTCATCCGTTCCTCCCAATTCTCGTCTGGGATGTCTTCTGGAGAATTTCAGATTTCTACACCTAGTGCCCGATTTAAGGGCCTCTAATATTGCACACCTCTATAACCAAACCTGGCCTCAATTTCCTTAGATGACAGATCCAAATAAAAGCCTTTTTAATTTACTGCCGGTGATTGGGTAAATGGAGGTTCCCTCAGGTAAATGGAGGTTCCCCATGTTCAAGTCTCTTTGATCCAAACCTTACACCTGTTTGCTCTTCCAAAAGTTCTGAATGTATACCTAAAGGAATTTTCTCCATAACCTACTTAAGTTTGTCTTCTGCATATAAATATGTCCCAGTATCCTGCCAGATCCATGGTGTTTCCTATATTCACAACAGCGCCAAAGCAGCTACAAGTGTTCCAGTCTGACCTCACAGACTTCCATCAAGCTGGACCTGCACTTTCCCTCCCAGCCATAGATGTTCTCACAGACCCTGGACAGAATCAAAACAGTTTTTCTTGGGCAGCATTACAACCCTTTGACCTCACTAAAGCGCCCCTAGTGTCAGCAGGAAGTAGCCATAAGAGAATCTCCACCTGTTATTCATATATTATAAACAGTAGGCTGGAATGCTGTGCTTCAGGCCCAGGACAAGTAGCCCCAGGTTCTCCTAGCATTCCTTAGTCCCTATCTGCTGCTGGGCATGGCTGGCAACTCCACCCTCTACCCTGAACTTTCCAGGGCAGGGGCTTCCCTTCCTTTGATCATGTAATCTGGACATTTTGTTGCCATTACTTTCTCTCTCTCTCTCTTACTCCCTTGCATGGCAACCAGGAGCTGCTTCCAATGAACCTAAGTTTATATATGTTAACTTGCCTTACATGAGAAGCAGCCCAAGCTCTTCATTTTTTTAATTATAAAAAAAAGGGAGGAATGTTAGTATTTAGGGCAGCCTGCTTCTAGGTTGCCTACCAATCTATGATGTCATCATGTGCACCTGCCATGTAGCCACACCTGGCAGGCATGGTTCAATTGCTCCATAAAAGGACCAACCTGCCACTTTGTTGCGCTCTTGTCCTCTTACTCTGCTGCTCTCCTGCTCTCTCCCCTTTCTCTGTTGGAGTGTCCCCTCCATTCCCCCTATCATGTCTCACTCTCTCCTTCTCTCTCATCTCCATCTAATAAACCTCTCTCATAAAAAGTCTGTGTGCAGCATCATTTCATTCGTCCTGACAACACCAAAAAACACTCAGAAATTGAAGTGTAAGTTCAATCAAAATGTTTATCATACTGCCAATTTGTAATGAAAATTTTATAGAAAGTTATTCAAGCTGAATGTCAATAGAATGAAACTAGAGCCCACAGACTGGGAAAAGATCTTCGTCCAACAGAGGGCTAATATTCCAAACATATGAAGAACTCAATAAATTAAACATCAAAAAACCAAATAATACAATTAAAAAATGGGGTGCAGAGCTAAACAGAGAGTTCACACTGGGACTATTGAATGGCAGGGAAACCTTAAAGAAATGCTCAACTTCCTTAGTTGTCATGGAAATGCAAATCAAAATGACTCTGAGATTCCATCTTACACCTATCAGAATGGCTAAGTTAAAAACTCAAGTGACAGCACACACTGGTAAGGTGGAGAAAGGAAAACACTCCTTTGCTGGTGGGAGTGCAAACATGGACAACTACTTTGGAAATCAGTTTGGTACGTTCTCAGAAAATTGGGAACAGGTCTACCTCAAGACCTAGCTACACCGCTTCTGGCACCTACCCAAAAGATACTCCACCTTGCAACAAGGACATTTGCTCAGCTGTGTTCATAATAGCTTCATTCGTAATAGCCAGAAGCTGAAAATAACCCATATGTACCTCAACAGGAGGATGGATAAAGAAATTGTGGTACATCTGGACAGTGGAATACTATTCAGTTATTAAAAACAAGGAAATCATGAAATTTGCAGGCAAGTGGATGGATCTATAAATAATCATCCTGAATGAAATAACACAGACTCAGAAGGGCACACATGGTATATACTCATTTATAAGTGGATATTAGCCATATAGTACAGGATAACCATACTACAATCCACAGACCTAAAGAAGCTAAATAACAAGGAGGACCCTAGGGAGGATATTAATGGCAAGTAGAAGGACAAGTAGAATAGATTCCGGAAGTGGTTGAAGAGAAGGAACAGGATTGGAACTTACCATAGATCTCCTCTGAAAGACTTTACCCAGCAGAGTATTGAAGCAGATGCTGAGGCTCACAGACAGATTTTTGGCAGAGTACAGGGAGTCTTTTGGAAAGGGAGGAGGATAGAAGGACCTGGAGGGGATAGGAGCTCCATAAGAAGACCGACAGAGTCAACAAAGCTGGGCCTACGAGGGCCTGTGGATACTGATGCATCAACCAGGGACCAGGTATGGAGAGGAACAAGGCCCCTTGCTCAGATGTAGCAAATAGGCAGTTCAGTCTCCATGTGGGGCCTCTAGTAAAGAGAGCAGGGGCTATGTCTGACATGGACTCTGGTGCATGCTCCTCGATCCCTCCTCACAGGTGCATTGACCTTGTGAGGCCACAGAGGAGGAAGATGCAAGCAGTCTAAAGACTTGATAGCCTGTGACCAGTTGGTAAGGGAGGAGGGCTTCCCCTTTATGAGGACTAGGGAATAGGGGAGGGGTGAAAAGAAGGGAGGGTGAGACCAGGAGGAGACTCCTAAGGTTGCTATGATCAAGATGTTAAGTGAATAAATTAAAAAGAAAGAACAACTTAAAAAAAGGAAAAATATTGAAAATCAATCAAGCTGAATGTCTTTTCTCCATTAATTAATTTATTTAATCACTTTACAGCTTGATTGTAGACCCCTCCCTTCTCTCCTCTCAGTTCCACCTGCACAGGTCCCTCCTCCTTTCCCTTCTCCCCAGAGAAGGCAAGATCCCATTTGGGTGCCAACCTACCCTGGCACATCAAGTCGCCAAGCTGGATGTCTTACTTAACACTTAATTTCATGAGATAATTTTGTTTATCCATTAAAAATAATATGCAAATCAGAGAAAAATAGACCATAGGTTTGAAAAGAAGCACCGATGCGCGTGGAGCAGGGACAGAGAGAAGAAGATGTCTTAATTAAGCTGGCATCTCAAAAAAAACTATTGAAGATTTTCAAATAAGCCAAGCTAGAAATATGTAGTCCTGAGAAGAGAAAAAATAAAAAGTTGTGTGATCTGGTTGTAAGTGTGAGATATTGTAATATTTTAAAATGCATTTGTCCATTACCAGTTCCCTGTAAGCACCATTTTATTTTATGCTTCTGTATATTTGACAAATGTTATATTCTTTTTAAAAATATTTCTTTTTTTAGATTAAAATTACATCATTTCTCCCTCCCCTTTTCTCTCTCCAAGACCTCCCATATAACTATCATTTCTCTGTTTCAAATTCATGGCTTCTTTTTTTAATTAATTGTTGTGATACAGACACACACACACACACAGACCCACACACACACCACTCCTAAATGCATAAATATGTCCTAGCATGTTACTTGTGTGTATGTTTTCAGGGCTGACATTTGGTATTGGAAAACGTTACACAAAGAGCGCCAGGTAACTAAAAATGCTGAGGGCATAATATTTTTCACAACAAAATAAGAGCTCATACTGAGACAACTTGAACCATGCTGCCCTCTATGGGATTTTGGCTGCTTTACAACTTTTTTTTTTCTTTTTCCTCCATCTATTTGTTACCTTTGGTTCTCATGTTCTCTTCCCTTCTCTCCATGTCTTTTTTTTTTTTTTTTTTTTTTGAAAGACCCAATCATGGGTTGCAGAATAAAATAAAAAGAGGCGAAACTTATTTGTAAGGTTGTATTTGAAGGCGGTGTGTACTAAAATGGGCATCATACTCATGTGCAGCACTCGTGTGTAGCTGAACTAGTGATGCTGCCCTCGGTGGAGTCTAACACAGAACACAAACGCTAGACCACAGTGAAACCTGAAGCTCACACACATGCACACAGGCACGGATTTGGATAAAATCAGTTCTCTAAAGCATATATTGGAATATAATCCTCAATTTTTGAAAAAGAAAAGAAAAGAAAAAGCAATACCCATGTGTGATTGGGTGCTCAGCTTTCAAAGGCTGCATGTTCTTGTGTCCCTATGTGGCCTTCCGTCTGGGAGATGGGTGCAGAGATAGTTTCATGACAGAGAGGCAGAAAGCATTTGAGACTGATGTGGTTTTTTGTTTGTTTGTTTCCATTAGTAGTGGAGATACGCTGAGCAGAACTCACTCACTCTCTTTTCACTGATTCTTTCTTTTTAAAGTTTTAGTGTAATTGCACAATTTCCCCATTCCTTCGGCCCATCCATGCACCTCTTCTTATCAAATTCATGGCCTCTGATCTTTTTTCTTTAATTGTTGTGGCACATATATTCAATAAAAAAAATAGAGAGAGACAAACTGTTTAGTTCCCACAATGTTGCTTGTATGTATGTGAGTTCAGACAGGACATTTGGCATTGGATAACCACTTGGATGGCTCTTCTCAGGGGAAGACTATTTCTCCTCTCAGAATTCCTTAGTGGCCTCTAGCTCTTTATGTAGGGTTGTAGCCCTGTAAGACTTCCACCTTTCCTGTAATCATGTCTGTTTGTGTCAACCTTCTTCATGTCCTGGTTATAGTTCTCAGGATTTCTAGTCCAATGGTATCTATCACTTCACAGATAGACTGATTTTGTTGGGTTCCAGGTGATATAATTTCTACTTGCTCCTTTCTGGGGTCTTCCTGGAAACATTTTTCTTCTTCCTTTTCCTCCTCTTCCCCCCCCTCTTCCTCCTCCTCTTCCACCTCCTCCTATTCCTCCTCCTCATCTTCACCCATCTCTTTTTCTTTTCAGTTTCCTCAAGTCCACCAACTGTTTGTTACATTACCCAAGGGTTCTTTGCAATCAATATGCCATTCGTCCCCTTTATATTCAGAACTTAGGTTTTCCAAATATACTGATTATATTTATTTATGTGTTAAGTTAATGGAAGCAGAATGGAGAGAGAACTAGAAATTTGAAGAAAGCTTTGTCTTAAAATGGAGCTGTCTCCTGTTAAAAACAACTGTGCATGCTACTAAGTCCTTCTGTGCCTTGATTTCTTTATCTCTAAAGAAACTATATTCCCAAATGATTTGCAAGTTTGTGATGAATAATAAAAAGAGATTATTTGTACAAATTCCTATGCTCATTTACTAGACCTTAATTCATAGTGTGAAAAGTAATTAAATGTTTAATGAAAAGCCAAATTTAACTATCTTACATTAAACCTATTAAAAGTTTATTGATTATTTTGTAATAGGCCAAGAAAAAATTTCATTTATGCTTTGCATTGTCCTTATAATCTCATTGAAAGTGTTAATATTAGGCAATATAATTTTAAAGTAGTTCAATGAATATTTTCTTCATAATTTATTATTGCCATATACTTAAATTGTTCAGCTGCTCCAAATTTTTTTCCTGGTCTTAATGTTCTGTCTCCTATGTTGTGCTTTCTTCCTATGACTGTAGGTCTACTGAGGATCCTAAAACAATATAGGCCATTGCCAATGCTATGGGTTGCTAACCACCTGAGACCTTATTGCTGAACAGACATATTCTGGTTGCTGAAAGGTTGATGGAAGAAATCTGACATCAACTGTCTTATTCCTTGTGGACCCTGCATGTCATACTTTCAACAGGCCTGACATCCACTGATGAATTCATGGCAATTCAGCTATCAGAACAACTAACCATTTGCTGAGTGAATACGAGGCTTGTTACACAGGAAGCAGGTAATGTTGGCCAAAATTCTGCAGCTGGTGAGTTCTTACACCCTTTCGTGGAAGCTGATTATTCTGGTAACTAAACATAATAGGTCTATAAAGTAGCTTTCTAATATAATGTTTATGTTCAGAGATCAGTGCTGTTGTTTGCTTTGATCAGAGATGCTTCCATTTGCAATGGCTAGCATTTACTGCAGAGATTCATAGCTGCTGAAAGTGAGAATGAACAGCATGGGATGCTGAGCTGTACATGGGACATAGAATCACCCCTCAAAGGCTTAGAGGATATCTTGAAAGAAGGTGAGGGGGAAAATGTCAGCAACAAAAAAGAGGGGGTAGGGTTTGGTCATCTGGGCATGGCATGGCTGCTGCACTATTTCACTCATTATATCAGTGTTTGCCTGCACAGGATTGGGCCCATCTCTGCCATGGAGCAGAGGGTGTACATAACACAGGTATATAAGCAGTTGTTGAGTGATGGGGGAGGGAGAGACATGTTATTCGGTGGTACAATCACCAGTAAAATGCCCATGAGCTTGCAAAGAATACCCTCTGTAAACTATCTTTATGGAACTCATTGAGTCACTCCTTCCCTTGGGGGGGGGAATGAAAGTAGAAGCAAAAATAGTTGGGAACAAGAAAAGGATAAAAAGATGGTAGTGCAAAAGAATGCAAGAGAGGATGAGTAAAATAGTAAAATATAGTATTATGTATTTATATATAATTAATGTAGCCTAATAAAAGTGAAACAAAATTTGTAGAGGAGGAAAGTGTGTGATGCTCCCAAGTGACTGGGAGAAACCTATGGCTCACTGAGGTGCTGAGGTGCATGTCTATGTAGCAATTATGATGCTAATAAGATACAAACTGCGTGAAGTCATATGTGAGGTAACACATACCAGATCGAGACTGTGAGAGAAAGTGAGATGGACACAAGACCTCCAGTCTCACAGAGCAGAGTGGTTGAGCTGATAATCTTTCCCCCTGCTCTCGCCCAGTCTCTTTCTTGGAAGTGGATCTTTCCTTAATAAATTTCCTTATATTGTTTATAGACCACCCCTATCTTCAGTGTCTCTAGATCAACTTTATGTTGCATGAAACAGAGGTTAAGATTCATCTTTGTCAACAAACAGGTCCACATTGTTTCAGGAAATTTCTTAGAAATCATCTGTATTCCACCGCTGTGTTACCATTCACATTAGTCGGGTGATCGTATCCTGAATGACTCTCTTTTGAATGCTCTATTCTGCTCTGTGTTTATGTTCCATAGTACCACGTTGTCATGATCACTGTATTTTTAAAACAATAAATTCTAGCTACTTTTCTGGCTAGTTTCATTTTCAATTCATTTATTTTTGCTGTCAGCTTTTCCAACCCATTCTGAGGTTTGGTTGGGAAGAAAATTAAAATTATATATTGTGTTTTTGAAAAAAAAAATCAGTGTCTTGAAAACCATATCTGATAATCATGGGTATAGTGTATCCGAGTGAAGCATTCTTAATAAGGTAGGTCACCATGGAGTCTGGGTTAGTAGTATTTTCTCACTACTATGACCTAAATCTAAGATAGAACATGTGATGGAGAAAATATTTATTTTGAATCACAGATTCAGATAATTCAGTCCATGCTCATTTGTTCCCTGAGATCAGACAAAACATCATGGCTAAGGACAATTTGACAGGCAAAGGCTGTTTAAATCAATGAAAAAGGAAGATAAGAGGAAGACAAGAAGAGGCCAGAGATACAATACCCTGGATAATACAAAAGACTTGACCTCAGTGACTCACTTTTATTTAGGTAGACCCCAAACCCTAAAGTTTCTGGAATTTGCCAAAATATTGCCACCTGGTTGGCTTAAACATTAACAAAGGAGTCTTAGGTAATCTTTCATGTTCAAACTAGACCAGAAATATAGTGGATCGGGAATGTCAGACTGCGACAAAAAACAAAGTTATACAACTTAGGACAAGGTTTGAACTTAGGAGGTAAGAATGACCCATACTTTAGGAGAAAGATGAAGAGTTTACTTGATCAGTTGAATTTTTCTCTGTAAAGTAGAAGATAATGAATTCATTGATAGACAAAGGTAGAGGCTTGTGAACAGCTAGGAAGGTCAAAATCTGCCAGAAAGAGAAGAAAAAGAGGAGACTGACCATCAGTGCCAAGAGTTCTGTCAAAAGGATAAGACACAGATTATGGAACTAAGTTTTACGATGTTGGGGCAGACAAACATAAGAAGACTGGTTTGTATGGATTTGTGTTGGAGGATATTTCTCGGAAGGATGAGATCTCAACTCAAAAATGAAAAGGGGAAAGACAGTAAGTTAGCTAAGTGCTAGGTGGACAAGGAAACTTGTCTTCAACTGACAATAGAAAAAGGTTGCAAAATGTATCCCAGAGCTGCTAACCACACACACACACACACACACACACACACACACACACACACACAACACTTCTTGGGTACAGTGCAGAACTCATTTAATCAATCATCCCTGGATAATTTTGTCAAGCCGAGAGCCTCTCATGAAGGACTAGTGAACCCAGGAATGTGTACAATGGCAGCAACAGCATCAGTACTAAGTACGTGGATCCCCATTGTGCCTTGTCGTCTCTGGACACCCACCTACTACCATGAATCTACTTTTCTAAGCATCCAGTCCTGGAACCAAGCAATGTAAGGTTTGTGAATGCAACATTTTTAACATTAAATCACCTCAACTTTTTAAATTTAACAATATTTCTAATGTATTTATAACATTCTTTTATAAACTTAGACATGTTTTAAGGTCTGAAATGTTAATTTAGTGGCATAGAGTTTGCCTAGACCATATGAGGCCATTTATTTGATAACCAGTACTGGAATAAAAACACCATATAGCATCTACCACACAAATACACACACACACACACACACACACACACACACACTAAAATATTCTTGAAGAAGGTGTTCCAAAATTCACTGATGCCCCTGTGGTTTTTCTTAAACTGATTGCCCATCACGACCACCAAAAATATTCAAATTTCTCATAAAACTAAAAGGAGATAAGGTTTGGGAACATGCTAAGAATAGTGAATTGCACACATTTAGCTCTCAATAAAGTTTAGCTGATTCATTGTTTACCTTCCTTTATGAAAGTCATGAACACTAAAGATAAGAAAGAAAATTAGATTTCTGTATCTTGCCATTTTAATGTGTGAGTTAATGGATATTTATCTCCATTACCCTATCATTTCGCCTCTCATCACACTGCTCAACTAATAACTGAACAATTTACATTAAAACATGTTGTTGCTGTTTTCATCCCTTGAGCCCCATGGACTGTGCCTGAGAGACCCAGGAATCTCCAATCACATATCTATAATGCCCTAGCATTCTCAGTTCTTTCTCGATTCAATTCATATATTTTATTATATGTGAAGTCATTTTGTCTAACGCATTTTGCCTGTTGCAATTTTGCCTGTTGTATGTTGTAAAACACACCCTCCTTATTTCCCTCACCTTTCACTGGTCTTTTGGCTGAAAATTAGCTCAGGTACGAGATATACTTTCACCAGGCAATATGAATTTTGCAACTGTATATCCGTGGCCCTTCAATACAATATTCTGTAAGTGTTACAATTAGAAGAGACTGAGAATTAAACAGTTTGGGAAATAACCTATTTCCCTTCCCTATTTTTTTTTTGTGTTTCCTACAATAATAGAATCACTTCGCCTTATAGTTTAATATTTAATATTTCTAAATAATATTTAATATTTCTGAAAGAGCAGAATATTATTCACAAAGTAATTCTCAAGAACAGTACACAGATAATGCCACATACTGAAGGAAAAAAGTTAACGAGACTGGCTCTGATTTGTGTCTTTGCAGGGAGACAGGTTTTGGAACTTTTCTCTAGAGCCAAAGAGTTCTTTGTGCATTCTGGAGGAAGGAAGGGACACCCAGTGCTACTTATTCTCTTTAAGGGCATTGTAGTGTGAATAGTTTCATGGCTGTCACTGTTGTTAGTCCTTGATAATGAATGAGGCCGGTTGGGAAATCAAGGTGTATACCTTGCTATAAGATGGGTATTGAGTGATGTGTGAACAGTAGGTGCTGAGCCAGGTGACATGGAAAAGACGCTAGTAAACGAAGGAGATTTTAACAAATGGCGCGGGGGGGGGGGGTGTTACTGGCTGGCTTTCATCACTGATTTTTATCAGAATGACAAATTCCTGTTTCAGAATGCTCATTTTTAGTATGTTTCTACTGCTTAACAGAATTTTAGGCATTGATTAACAAATCAACTCTTCTTCATCACCCTGTTTCGGAATCCTTGTTACGTGGAGAAGCCTCTTCTTTAGCCCTATTCCCTAAACCATTCCTTGCTTCTTCTGTACACCCATGAGTCTTCCCTCTTGTAGGTCGCCCTTCCATTTAAAACAAGCACGCAGCAGCTTTCAAACGCACTGATTTTCTTCTACTCTGGGTTTGCTTGACCCAAATCCAAGACCACAAGTGTGGTGGGGTGTTTTCTAAGCCAGGCGTGGAGAGACCTGAGTTTTATGATTTGATTTACCAGTGACCGATAGTATGCTTTGACATCGTCGTTCTCACTGGAGGGATGATTTTCCCAGTTGCTGACAGAACAAGTCTGAGAGTGAACTTTTAGCTGTCGCTTTTGCACTAGGTAGGCACTCTTGACACCCATGCGGGTTGATGCCCCAGGTCCCGCCTCTGAGAAAAAGGTATCGGACGGGTCTGATGCTCTTTGGGTGGATGACACCTAAACGAACATCGGTACAAAGTCCCATTTTATTTCTAATATCAGAGATCAGACCTCTACTCTTACCTGATGCATCTAAAACAAAAAGGGGGAACTGTAGAGAGCTGCAGAATGCTATGCCTTAAAGATGGAGCCGGTTTCTGCCTTCCACCTTCCCGATGGTGAGTGCTCTCTGTCACGAACAATTCCACATTTGGCTAAGGCTGAGGATCTGGCTTGCTTGCATGTATGTGGACCTATCTGCATTGCCCACGTGGCACGCCTGGGTTGGCTACCCAGAGGCTATTTAAGCTGTGGGCTGGCTTTCCCCAGGGTCCGAGGATTGTTCAAGGTTTCTGAATAAACTGCATTGAAAAAAAAAAAAATTCTCTCACAAATCCATCCTCAGTGAGTAGTTGCATCCTTCAGACACTAGAGGGGGCTTCCTGAAGACAGTTCTAATATCACCCAGACTGAAGCAGAGGACAACTCCGTTATCAGGGATCAACATTCTGATAAAGGAATGTAGGTCCACTTTGCACTTTTAAGTTCATATAAATAAAGTGAAGGTTGCAACCACTGTAGCAGCATTTCTTACTATGTATGACTTGCAGTGTGAAGCTCTGTTAATTTGCTTTAAATTAACTGAGCATGGGTGCACACACCCATGATCCTAGTACTAGAGAAATAGGGTCAGAGGTACTGTGAGTTCAATGACAGCCTCAACTACAGAGTAAGGCTATGACCCTGACTCAAACAACAACAACAACAAAACAAGCAAACAAACAAAAAACACAAAAAGAAAGAGGCCAATAAATCAATTTGCTCTAAATGCTGATCAGATCTAGAACATTCTATCTTCTGCCTAAAAAATTGTGAATGGAAAGCATTTTGTTTTTTTTGAAACCAAACCCAGAATATGTACAAATATGATAATAAGATTTAATATATTTTTTTAGGGTTTGAAATTTTATTCTGCTGTTGATTTGAAATCCATATTTTATTTTCATCTATTCATTCACTGCTGGACAGCTTGGCTGGTTCATAACTTGGCTCTTTCAAATAGTGTTGTGATAAAGACAGATATGCAGATTTCTCCGTTATGAAGGAAAAACATTTAGAAATGCTGGGCAGGATTCGTTTATGCAGTGGAGAAGAAGAACATATTATATGGTGGAAAAGCCAATAAAATACCCACTATACAATTTAGTATGAAAATCCTTAAAAATCTTACTCTTGAACAATCATGTGACCAGTAGAATCCAAAGTAACTTCCAAGTAGTCACTTAACCTTTGGCCAATATCTCTAGATTTCTGTTTTAAAATTGAAAATATGTAAATAATAATAACAATTATTCACCTTTCCTCTGGATTTATCTGTCTGTGAAATATATGAGTAAAAAAAAGGGTATGCAAATCAATAATCTCTCTCTGTTTATGTATGCATATATGTATGTATGAATGAATAAATGACTTTTGGGGGGTCTTTCTAATAACCTCCAATATAGGGCTCCACCAGTAACACATAATGGAGGTATAGACCCATCGAGGTGACTTACAAGTGAGATTCAATTATACTGAATTTTGAGTGGGTAGACTTGTAGACAGGTTCCAAGACCATTCAACTAGATACATATGATACATCATCTATGCTGCATTAGAGTTAATCCTGAAGGTAACATTTCATCTCTCTCATCTTTACCTTCCACAGCCCATCAGCTACAAAGTCTAAATTTCAAACCCACTCCCTATCTTCCAGTGTCCATAGTTAGCTGAACACTGGTGGAAGGTCCTGTTAGAACATCTTCTCTTTACTTTATATCACTGGATTGAGAGATTAAGATTTAATCTGTAGTAAACTACTGGATTTTAATACAAAATTAAAAATTAATAATATTAATTAAAACATATTTAAACTCCATGTTTAAAGGGCTAAACAATGAATTCTTCAAAAAGGAAAAATTACAATGGATATCATAAAACATTTGGAACTACAGAAAACAATGGCGTTTTCTTCAAAATTTGTTAGGAAGGAATAAATATATTAAAAGTGTTTTTTAGGTTTAAAAACACTGAGAAATGGGCTGGCGCTTTTGATCAGTAGCAGAGCACTTGGCTATCATGCAACCATCCTGACTTCCTGACAAATAAACATACGAACAGAATCCCCACAAAACCCTGGGGAACAAAAACTGCAAGTTGAACCTACTACACAATCTACAAAACTAGGAAAAAACTATTTAAAGTAAGAAAAAGAAAAAGTTGAGAAAGAATGGGAATTATTGTAACAAAGAGCCCTAAAAACATACTGAGCTTATCAGAAAATGTCTTTAATTAGTTTTCAATAAACCTACCCAATAGGCATAACTATAATTACCTGGCAAACGGAACAAAGAATGTTACAACGTCTGAGATACAGGGAGAACTATAAAATTACAGTTATTTTGGTAAAAATTATGAGGTGCTATGAGTTTATTATTATAAATAATTTTGAACATTTTCTTATTGGTATTTTAGAAATATCGATGTTTAAAATGTTAATGATGGACCTGGCTCAGCTCCTGATGGAGATGGCTCAGCTCTTAGGAACACCCCTGGCCCTGGCACAGCACCCAAATCCAATTTCCAGCATGGGTGCTGGACACCTCACAACTGCCCATGACTCCGATCTCAGGGGACCTGAAGCCCTCTTTGGCCCCCGTGAGCACAAATAGGCATCGCTCCCACCCCTCTACAACGATAGCTGCAGAATTCTGAGGCTACAACGATGTTGCCTTTGTCAGTGTGATGTCACTGTATCAGTGTCACCCATGGTTTAGAGAAGGGTTGGAAGGTGGAAGGATGCCCCGTGCCCTCTGACTCCAGCCATTTTCTTCATGCTTGGTCTCTCAGCCCCACGAAATGTTACCTTTTCTTACTGTGAAGAATTGTCCTTAGGGGCTGCTTTCAGATCGTTTTCCAGACACACCCCGCCCTGTTCTGAGGCCCGCCTTCCCCTCAGCAGCCCTCTCCCACAGACCCCCTGCCCGCAGTGCACTGATCAATCCCTTTGCACCGTGGACTCCCAGTGGAAGTCTGCCCCATCTGATCATCAGGCCTCCGGTCCTGTCAGCGATTCTGCTTTGCTGTGCGTCCTGACTCACTCCTCCATTCCAATTAGACAGGCAGCAAGCTCAGCATGTTCTGTGTACCAACAGCTGACTTCTAATATACTCCCAGTCACACTTCTTCTGACACCAGGGTTTTATTAACACATGCTGGTTTGGCGTTATTAACGTCTCTCTCTCCCTCTTCTGTCAGGAAGAGCCTTCTCAGTCAGTCCTCAGCATTTCTTGTTTCCAGCCCCTTCCTAACATGTCTCATCGGCGACACCATCTTGGTCATGAACCCATCACTAACCTGAAACATGGCATCTTCCATAGCCTCTTGTTTCCCCAGTCTGCACTGCTCATCACTGCTCAGTTTTTGTCAAGCGTCCTGCTCATCTGTTGGATCAAACAAACTCCTTCAGCGAGTCACTTTTTCTCACTGCAAAAATGCTACAAGGTTTTAAGAGCTCTCAAAATCTGTTCCCGGGATGTAATCAGGATCATTTCACATGTCTAATCTGTATCTCTTTACGTTCCTGATTACAATACTCACAATACTAAGTGAAATCTCATTGTACATTAAACACACTGAAAAGGGAAAGTAAAGACCTCCCACTATGACCTTGTAAATGAGCCTTCGGCTATGAAAACAAAATTACAGTTTGGGTCAATTAAGCTTTCTTTCATTAAGACCCATCAAAACAGAAATTTCGGAAAGGCTAAACAGAAAAATTAAGTTTATTAATGGGTAAATACGTTTACCCTCAGTTTTAAAAGAACTGTTGTTTGCTTAATGACAAGTCGCAAAAATACATATATATATATATTTTTTTTTTCAAGATGACAGTTTGTAATTAAAAGCAAACCTTTGGCCCTGGATGTTAGCCAGTCTCCTCCACAGTAGGTGGTGAAGACGCACAGCACAGCACAGCTTGTGTAACCCCTAAAGGATTGTTAAGGAAATTGCCTGTAACTCACAGTGGTCTACGGTTTCTGCGTTTCGGTTGTTTCTTAATTCACTTTAAGCCACATATCATCATGACAGTGTCTGTGACTCAGGAGCCCCAAGTCCCTTGCCACCCTCAATGGTTATTTAATATAATAGCAGAGATTGTGCAATTTGACAACGAAACTGGATCACAAGCTGAGATTTAACTTGTAGGTGACAGTGGGCCATGCTTAGTGGATACTTAACTTTTGAGTTGTTCTGCCCTAATTTTTGCATCGTCCGAAATTCTCAGATTGCTTCATAAGAGGCTTTAGGGTAACAGCAACAAAACCAAAACAAAAGTCTTAAGATTAGCATTATTTAAATAGCCAATTTTCTATTTCTATTTATTTTTACAGATTATTTAACTTATCTTTTAACTGCTGTTGTTGGTTTCTTCTGCATTTATGTCCACCTCTTTGGTCCCATATATGTCGTCAATGACAATTTTTCTTTCTAACTTTAATAATATATTCATGTGTATTAATTCAAAATAAAGTATATTAACATTTAAGTGATAGGAAATATATTCTTTTCTTAAGTCGGGAATTTTATTCCCCATAGTCTTACTGGGTTTTTAAAAAATTGCATTGCCAAATTCTGGTAGTAAAATTCAGCATTATTCTATGTTGTTATTTTTGGTGTTACTCCTTTAAACAAAGCTATGTTGATGAACTTGTTATGGCATATATGTAAGTTTGTCCAAAATATTCATCAGTGCTTTCTATTTATGTAAAATAAGTAAATTTAAAGCAATATATACATTTTCAAAATATAAGACATTTCTTGTATAGTCAATGACAACTAGAACAATTTTAGAAAGTTCTTATCCCCTTGTAACTTTTCCCCCTAAACATTGTTTGACAACTATTACCCATACAGAAACCCCAGACCGGCAAATACATACATTTAATTTCATATGTGGCACGCTTACCTTAAGATGAGATTTCTCAGCCAGAATCATACCCCGCTGTTTCTAACATTTGACTTCTCATCACTGTCTGGAACCCTCACTACTTCCTAAAAATGTGTTCTACTGGCTCATTCACAATTATATCACCAGTCCCCTCTGTGTGTAACAAGAGACCTTAACCGCAGAACTGGGAAATAAAAGCAAGAACTGTGCCAGGAGCAACAATGATGCCAGAAACCTGCTTTGCAATGATTGGCTAAATGGGTAAACCAGTTGAGTTTCATTCAGCACGCTGGACTCTTGAGTTAACCTACAAGCATATTTTTCTTTTCATTTTCTCTATTTTTTTTTTCCTTTTCTAAGGTCTTCTTTGATTTCATGCTGGCTTTTTAAATTGAGGATAAAGTTAATTCACTTAACAATGCCACAGCTGGAATTAAGTATGCCTCTTCTAGCGCTGAGCTGAGAGGCTGTGCTGCTTGGTTGTGTCTTATTGGACGCCCAACACCCTTGACGGCTGTTGCTGGCTGAGTGGTGCCTCTAGCGACAGGCAAGAAGTTAACTAATTATGAACATATGGTTTGGCAGGCACCTTGTTAGCTTGCCACTGCGTAGGTGTTTGGAAGCAGGAGAAGGGGAAACTCTGAGATAGAGGGTGCGGTTGAAAGTCCCACTGATAAGCCTGGGGGAGATTTGATTGATCCTAATCTATTCTTTTTGTCAGGAGTCAGCGTGCTTCTGGCAGCAACAGCTTGGTAATAACAGAGATTTGTGGCCCTTAAGCTCTTGTGGTGATAGCCGGCACGCGACCAGACCAGTCAACTGGCTGCTTAAAAGGCCTCGCATTAATTGGCCGTAGTGGTGAGAACAGAAATGAGATGTTAGGTCAAGGTACAACAACACATGGCCTACCTGAAATGGCTCACCATGATCGGCTGCACAGATGTCGTCCTTTATTGACATGATCCACAGCAGAGGAATAAGAGAAGCCTTGGGGAATGGACTGCAGGCAAGCGTGTAGTATGAGCAGCCAGCACAGCCTCTGCGTGCAAATTACCTTGAGGAAAGCACAGGTGTACACAGGACTGGAAGAAGGCTTACCAGGCTGCTTGTGGATTATCTGGTTGAAAAAAAAAATGGAGTGTTTGCACTTCATAGAAAAGAAAAACTTTTAAAAACTAAACACAGAGTTTGTAGGATCCTGTGACTGTTGCAATTATAGAAATTTACAACACACTCAGTGTTCAACTATCCTACAAAAAAGAATATTGCTCCATAATCTGTAAGTTTCCTGTACTTTTTATAGTACTTGTACTTTGCATGTTTTGTTATTTTTGTTTTGTAAATTATGTATAGGAATCATACAAAATAAAATATTTCCTCATATTTCCTTATAATCTGTGAATTTGTATAGACACATATATCTTTTATTTGGGGTGTTTCATTATTTTTGTTTTATATATATATATATATATATATTGTGTGTGTGCGTGCGCATGCATGCACGTGTGTCTGTGTGTGTGTATTTGTTTGTGTAGTGCTGGTGCTCTAGAAGGCCAGAGGCATCAGCTCTTCCTGGATTTGGAATTACAGTGGTTGTGAGCTTGCTGGACAGTTGTATGCTGGTTCTGGGAACAAACCTCTGACCCCTGCAAGAGCAGTATGTGCTTGTAAGGACCCAGCCTTTGCCCAGCTTCCTGGACTTCTGGTGTGTGAGCAAACATTTCAATGCGTGCTTGTTATACCATAAAAGTTTCTACTTAATATGAGCCACAATGGGCTTATTATTGTTTTTTCCCCCATTTGGCTTTTTGTCTACATTTTACACAATTTCTAAGACTACAGTTGTTTTCTCTTTTTTTATCCTTCTATTTTGTGTACAGTGGAATGAGGTTTCCTGGCTGTGTACACATGATTTTCTTGCTCAGCCTCATGAGTTCTGAGATTATAGAGCTGCAGTAGGCTTAAAAGAAAAATGTCTAAATAAAAAAAAAATATATGAAGTCTATGAAGACTTCATAGATCTGTAGAGATAAGTTAGGTCTGGGAATATTTGCTTTGCTTACATGTTTTGTCTTTTGTATGCTAATTTTTATGCTAATTATTCAGTGTTAGACTACAGAGATATTTTTTCCGTAGTACTGGTAATTATGTTAAACTCTTACATAGCCTCTGTCACTAAGTGGTCAGTCAGCACGCGATCACAATTCCAATGTTTAGATCTGACATCAGCTGGAAGGACCCTCACTCTAGGGACCTAGAGAACAAAAATCAATGAAAACCTCAGTGCTGACATTAGAATGGTCAGTTCAGACTTTCGAATTTAAAATGGTTACAATTAATTTCTTTAGCAGTCCAATCTTCATACCTTACTGAACACAAACACAAAAAAAATTGGGGGTAAGCGAAACCAGAAAAAAAGCACCAGGGAGCATGGATTTTGGAGCCAGGTGGATTTCAGACCAGGCTCCAAAGCTCAGCAGCCATGTGGCATTAGGCACAGCAACCTCTTGAGCTCTTCGTACTGTTTTTTTGAGGACCTGCCTGAGTACCGGACCTGCTTCAGCAGGTAGCACAATGACGAAATGAATTAGTGAGGATATCATTTACATGTTACATCTATGTTCAGAAGCCAAAATTGCCCAAGAGAGAAGAATTTAAGTTGCTAAGTGGGTCATCTAGGGTCTGCAGTGTGCTATGCTATCCGAACTGGAATTCTGTATTATCTTTTTGACCCTTTTCTGAATTTATCAACTTCCCTACTCACTCTAGTTAGTCACACCTAGCTTGTATCATATGTCTTGTTCTTCCTTCCTTACAGACTATAGTAATTCTTTATTATTTGAGAGTTATTTGCTAAGCAATGTTTATGGAGAAGTTCTACCTTGCACTGGCCATTTCCCTCATGAAGAATCTAAAAGTTAAGTTGTTCACCCAAGATCACAAAATTTGAAGTTATCAGCGCTTAAACTTATATGTGAGTCTTCACTTCTTAAAGTGTTTTCACACATGTCTGATTACTTTCTCACACCAACTTCGGAATTTTAGTTGAAGCTCATATGATATGAGCTTCAATTCATGAAGCGCTCATGAATTTTTCTATATGCATCGCTACCTAAGCAGGCTCTAGTGAATTAAAAGTACAAATTGTGTACATAAGTGATTGAAAAGTTGATATTTATTAAGAAGGTTAGTAGAAGATTATGTAAAACATAAATAATTGTGCCTCAGAAAATATGAAACTGATTTTATCTGTAAAGTGTTCATAGCCTTTCTGAGATTGCTCTGATTTATCTTCAATGCTAAAACTTCTATTTCCATCATTCACGGACCTTGGTAAATTTCTGTCATTCTCTGTCTTCTCAAAGCCTCATGATACTTCCATCTTTCCACAAATACAGTGATTTTGTTGTTCTTGATACTGGTCTTGTTCTTGTTTGTCTATCTGAAATATATACATTCTGCAAAACTCAGGTCTATTATTTTCTTGGGTAAAAAGCAATAATCATCTCCTTTTCTGTCTCTACTGGGCAATTTAAAGTATATTTTGACTCTAACTGCAAGTGCCCCTGTGTATGACTTCATGCAAATTATATCACTTAGCTAAGGGACAGAGAATACTCTAAGCACATTCCTTACTCCAACTCTGATATTAATTAGCTATAGGGCCTTGGCCAAGATGCTTAGCTTTTCAAAGTCTTAATCCCTGTCTCCATAGACTAAGAACATGATTAACTTTACTAAGTTTTTTTTAAGATAACAAAGTAAACAGAGTTCAAATTATATGAAGCACCTGTATTTAAAGTATGATGAGAATGGTGTCTGATTATATGTGTGTGTGTTTCAATTACTAAGCATGTATCTGAAGTCTTGTAAATGTAGAACAAATTCTTGAAAGAAAACTAGTTGAAAATACAAATACCAGCGTTTCATGTTTCCATAATCCACATGTGATATACACAATATGATCACAATGAATTCTCACAAAGTTGATTCAAAATGAGAAATCTTAGCAATAAGTGACCGCTGTTGAGGGAACTGAGGGATATAATCAATACAACAAAACAATTCAGTCATGGATGAGTACCATGACAGACATTCTTGCATCTAATGTTATCATTGTCAAAGCTTAGACTTTCTGATCTTGTGTGCAGAGCCATAGCTATCGAAACACTCACTAAGACTGACGTAAAGAATGACAGCAAGACTGACCACACTTCACACAGCTAAGCCTTGAGAAGTTGGAAGAATCCCTCCATTAAATAATAAATGCAAGCCTGGGAGATGGCTCAGCAGATAAGACCACTGCTCAACATGCATGAGAAACTTAATTTAAAAAAATAATAATAATAACAGAAAAGCAGCCTTTGTGTAAAATCACAGGTCTGGTCGAGCCCAGGGCTCTTCCCCTCTCTCCTCCCCCCTCCCCAGTACTGAGGAAGCACAGACAGAAGGACTGCTGTGGCCTTGTAAACCTGGCTCCAGGCTGGGATCGACATGTCTGAAGAGAAAAATAAGAAAAACCACTGATGTCGGGTGCTCTTCATCCTGGGCCTTGGCTCATGGAAATTCTCCCATCCCTGAGGCCCCTCATCCCTCGTAGGTTATCCAATCCTTCGTATCTGTCCTAAGAACATGTACACATGAGCAAAGTAAAATGAACTCATTACGTTGCACATTATGTATGCATGTGTGTGACAATAATTATTGAAAAAGAGATTTGAACCTGAGAGGTAGTTAAGTACACAGGAAGAGCTGATATGGAGAGGGTGGAGTGGGAATTACCTGAAAACAGAACTCGTGTATTAAATTCTCAAAAAAGATTAAAAATTAGACTAGGAAAAAGAGAGAATAAGGATTCCAAGAGGTAATGAAGTGCGACAGCTGAAATAGTCTTCTGGCTACTGCACAGGCACGCACACACACACATCACACCATACTACACCATACACATGCACACAAGCACACAAATGCACACACATGCATGCATATATACGCTCATACATACACACACATGCTCATATACATGCACACACACATGCACACACGCTCATACTCAGAATTAACTAAAAGAAAGAGCTGAACCTTGTGTAGAGGCGTATCTCAGCGTTCATGTGCTTATTAACACATAGGAGGCTCTGAGTTCAATTCCTTACACTGCCAAGCCCAGAACGAACAAACAAAGGAATGTAAGAGAACCCCTGAAGTTGTTTCTTCCTCGCTGATGTTCTCAACATACTATGGTAACAATTTTCCCCCAGAAGTATTTGGTCTGAAGCAATAAAGCCGTGTTTTCTTCCCCATTCTTCTTCCATTCTAAGGTCGGAATGTCTGAATGAAGCATGGTAGGGAGACAGACTGTTCCAGTAAGTGAACACGCCTTAGATTCACGCATCACGGCCAGAACACTATGGAGAAGTGTGTATCTATCCTGATCTAAAAGGTATGCTTCCGCTCTCAGGATTCTCCTTGTGTACCCAGTATGGAGCAGAGGCTGATGAGGGGAAGTCCTGTACCCCCAAGTCAACATGCCCCAGTGGAAACCTGCTTCAGCCACTCAGCCCCTACAGACACCTACTCATATTTCTCTACTGTGCTCAGTGTTGATCCCTTTATTCTCAGCCAAAGCTTTGTTGAAATTAAATAAACTGGGAGTTTAACTCAGTGGTAAAGAGTTTTCCACACATATCTCAGGCCCTGCATGAGGCCCTTAGTAACACATACACACACACACACACACACACACACAAATACACACACACACACACACACACACACACACGCACACCACAAAGAGGAATTCATTGCCAGGAGTCACCTACTTTACTTCTTAGCTCACAGTATGTACTTTAGAATATGTGATCATTTTCATTTCAATTCATAGCTATTTTATTTTCAAAGGACTTTGGATTCTAATTTTTAAAATCAATTTTGTTATTCTTTCAGTTTCTAAGGAAAGCAGTGGAGTTAAATGACTGGAAAAGTTGTGTGTTTGTAAGTGTGTACATATGTAGACATATGTGTATTCGTTAGCGAATATGAACAATGAAGTTATTGCCTTCTATTTTGATGGTCTGTCTCCACTTTCTTCATAAGATTATGATATTATATTTTTGTTTCTTTCACTTTTTCTTTTTGTTCATTGTCTTCAGGCTTTGTTGATTTAAGAGAATCACTTCATACAGAAAAATAAACACAAAAGTCAGCGTTGTCGGAAGACTACCGAATGCTGGTAGGGTTCTGTTTAGACTCAGTGAGCACCTGAATGGGTGTTGTGTTTCTTCACTTTGATTACAGTAAGGTTATTTTAATGTCTCAGACTCCTTGGGATTTTTTAACCTTAAGACAATGGACGCTTCAAGTACACATGCTTCTTCCCTTCATTATTTACCCAATTCTACTCTGCTCTCCCAAGAAATGTCAAGTAGCTCTCTGCCCTGATCAGTGCTGTCACACAGTAGAGAAACAGCAGACCTTATCTGAGGTTACGGCATCCCTGCAGAATGTGCTCCATCCTGTCGGCCTTCTGACTGTCCATGGCCACTACCCTGTCTAGTATCCGTGGCACATTGAATTTGATCATGTTAAGTAAAACCCCAAATCTATGCTTATATGTGTGTCTTAGGCATCTTGATGGCAATGACTATTGTCAACTCAATGTCTTCTCCTTCTTTATTCTGGTAAAACCCTTCTACTTTCGAATGTGATTTTATCAAAGCACCCTCACTTGCTGCAAAATTAAAAAAAAAACACACACTGCACTCTTTGTTTACTGTTTTCATCTCAAAATGCATGAATATGGAATAAAGGAAATAAAGGAAATTTCCAGCTTTCTAACTATCTTACTTTTTCCTTCCTTGCATTAGGTAGCTGTCCCTTAGCTGTGCCTGATGATATTGGCCTATTATTTCGGTCACTTGGTAGGCTGGGCCAGAAGAATTACAACTTTAAAGCCAGGGTGGTCAATGTAGCAAGACCCTGTATTAACATTAAAAAAAAACTTTAATAAAATCAAAACCATACCTCCTTTTCTGTCAGAATCTCTGAGGCGTTGACCTCTTTGAAACAGTTGTTCTTAGGGGCTTGCAATATTACTTCAGATTGATTGCCTGTCCCTCTCAACTGCACATATTTCTCGACTGCTTGTTCATTTGTTCATTGCCTAGCATTAAAACAAGTAGATGCATCATCAGAGAAGCTTCCCACAAAACATAGGAACTAATGGCACAGACCCACAATGGGACAATGTGCAGAGAGTGAGAGACCTTGGAACACACAATCCTAAGTGGGATGTTTCCACCAAATGCTTCCCCTTGTTGCTCAGGGAAATCTGCAGAAGAGGTTGCAGAAATATTGTAAGAACCAGTGAGCCCTTGCCTGTGTTCAAAGTCTACTTTTTAATTTAATTTTATTTTTCTTTACGCTTGCTCTACTTTGGCTTTTTCTTCTACAACTATCACACAACTGGGATAGAGTTGATACTGTATCAAATGCCCTTGGTGTTGCTAAATGTGGTAAAAATGTAAATATTTATCTTAATTTTTTTTTTCAAGAACATTAGTTTGGTAACTCTCATTGCTGCCTCCTTCTCCTGTCCGTACTTAAAACCCTGTGAAATTCTCTTCGTTGACTTGGTTCCATGCTCTTGAGGTTGGCATTTTCTACTGTAGGCACCGACTCACCTCCTGTTAACCTTTTCCCTTTATATCCACAGTTACTACGTTGTCTCCTGAGAAGCAGGTCCTTGACCCTCTGATTCTTTCCTTTCTTTGCCTGCTTCTAAAATTTATTCATCTTTGTTGTTGTTATAATCTTCTAGTTTTCTTATCTTTGTTCATGGATTCATTATCCAGGTTGGGTCAGATGAATACAAATGGTCTGTAGAGATATTTTTTTTCTAGTTCCTGACACAAAAACCTCCACCCTCATTGCATCTTCACGTAGACATTTTCAAAGCATTTGATATTTGGCATAAACAGTTGAACACATCAATCATCCAACCGCACCCCATCTCTAACGGGCATCTTTACTCTGTTCTTTGAATAAAGAACTGTTCCCCGGGGTCACAGTAAGTGCTTAAGAATCCAACAAGTGTGGACATCAGAACCCTTGACATCTTTTTCACCTTCTTGTTATCCCACAGTATTTATATTTAACCTCTTTTTTATGTTGTAGACAATTCCAAAAACCACCCTGTATTTTTTAATTTACAGTGGTCATATTCCAGTGCTGACCTCACTCAAACTGCCATGATCTATCTCCCAGTTACTGCCATAGATCTTCCGTTATTCCTTAAGATTATCTTCCAATCTCAATTCCAGAAGGCAGTCTTTTAGTGATGTACATTTAATCTCATGATTGATCCCTATTTAAATCCATTTAATATTTTGTGTTTTGTTTTTTTTTTCTCATAATGAAGGCCAAACAACTGAGGAAAATTTATGTTTAGTATGACTGGCAGTTTCTCTAGCTCTTGGTCCCGATTGTGCTTTTCTGTCTCTTAATCAGCTATATTAATCTTAGACACAACCTAGACAGCAAAACAACACATAGGCAGTCTCTGACCAGCAATTGTCCGCTGCCCCTGTAAGGTGAACTGTTTTATGATTAAATCTTGCAAGAAGGTTACTGCTACATTCTCCAGCAGTCTGTTCTTGAACTTCCACACAGTGATATGTGTAAGCACATCTCTGTGATGAAGTGTGCCATAGCTTAACCGCATTTTGACACGGGAGAATAATTAACAGAGCCCAAAGTAACAAATGTTACGATAGAGGCATTATAAAACTGCAAGCAGAACACTGTGAAGCCTGACGCCTTCCTGGGAACTTTGAGAAAGACACCACAGAGTAAACTCTGTCTGACAAGTTGAGAAGGGCAAATGAAATGTTAGGGGAGAAAGCCTAACAGGTATTAAATTTAGCCACACCTTTCAACCTGAAAAATATCTTACAAATCTGACATTTTCTGTCTTGGGTAAACAATGATCAACCACGCATCCTATGGCGAATAAACTCCGTGACAGCATACTGAAGTTCACATTATTCATCACCCCAAAGCTGAGCCCATTGGTACCTCTCCTGACAAACAGGATGTTGTCAGTAGGGTGACTTGCTTCCTGCTGAAAGGAGTATATCGGGTGTGCAAGGCACAAAGACATTGTCTTAAAAAGCCTATGATTTTGAACAAACTGTCACAGCAGGGAGATTTTAACATGCCCTCCCTAACAGGCACAACAGCCTGTGTTTGTAAACAGAGCCTTATTGCACTAGCTGAGAGAGACACAGAACAGTGTCAGCTCATTAATCGGGTGTCAGCTCCCTACTGGGAAGAAAGCTTAATGAGTCATCTCATCATAAAGAACCACGGCTCAGGGGAGGCAATGGCTTAGGCAAGGGGAAAGACTGGTCCAGCAATAACTATGGGAATAGAAAAGCTTGAGGCCCACCTGTTGGGATGAAGAGAAAGCAGCATTTGGGAACTGATGGTTTATCTGTATTCTGTTATTCATAGGGGAAATCTGAGTTTATGAGTTTTTAAGTGCATCAATTACCACTCTGTGTACCAAAGTCATTGGAAATATAATAAACTGCAATTACTTGGAACTCATTGTATATATAGATTTATGAAGTTTTTCTCCTTTCTTCCAAATATTTATATATTCCTGCCTTTCTACATAAAATCTTCTGTGAAAATGTACATGCTAATTACTACTTAGATTGAAAACTGAACTTGTCCCTACTATGCATTGTAGGCAATATGAAAAGGTTCTGGGTTAGGTTAAGTATGTGTTACAATGTCTCTAGACAATTTCAAAGTAACAAAACCACAGCTTTAAATGGGAGAAACAAAACATCTCTTTAGTTTTTTACTCAAATGTATCCCAAGGCCATAACATAGAAAGATTTTCCAGGGTTTTATGTGATCCTGGCCTTCTTGAGATATCAGCTCATAATTACAACAATATGTTCTACATGGCCATTCATAAAAGTTTTAATATTAAGCATGTTAGATTATGATTGGTTTTTTTCCTGATTATTTGTATTTTGTCTTTATTCCCAGCTTTGTTGTTGTAAATTACATTAAGAAAATGTATTTTAGGGGGCTGGAGAGGTAATCCAGTGGTTAAACATGTTCACTGCTGCTGCAGAGAACCCCAGTCTGGTTCCCAGCATCCACATTGCTCACAGCCATCTGTCACTCAGTCCCAGGGTATTCTGTCCCCTCCTCTGCCCTCTGAGGGCACTGCACACACAAAGCACATAGACATGCAAGCAGGCAAAAGACTCACACACATAAAATAAATGATGTATTAAAAACGTATTTTTAAAATTTATTTATTTTTTATATTAATCACAAGTTATTTACTTTGTATCCCAGCCGTAGCCCCCTCTCTTCTTCCTTCCCAATCCCACCCTCCTCCCCTCATCTTCTCCCTGTCCCTTTCTGAGTCCACTAATAGGGGAGGACCTCCTCCTCTTCCATCTGTCCCTAGCTTATCAAGTCTCTTCAGGCCTGGCTACAATGTCCTCTTCTGTGGTCTAGCAAGGCTGCTCCTTGCTTTTTTTTGGGGGGGTCAAAGAGCAGGTTCTGGCTATTACAAATAAAGCTGCTATGAACATGGTTGAGCAAATGTCCTTGTTGTGTACTTGAAATCAGCAAAATCAGAAATGAAAAGGGGCACATAACTACAGACAGTGAGGAAATCCAAACATTCATTAGGTCTTACTACAAAAGCCTATATGCCACAAAATTCAAAAATCAGAAAGAAATGGATAATTTTCTAGATAGAATCCATCTAACAAAATTAAGTCAAGATCAGGTAGAAAAATTGAATAGTCCTATATCCTCCAAATAGAAATAGAAGCAGGCATCAACAGTCTCCCTTCCAAAAAAGCCCTGGGCAAATAGATTCAGTGCAGAATTCTACTAGACCTTCAAAGAAGTGCTAACTCCAATTCTCTCCAAACTATTCCACAAAATAGAAACAGAAGGAACATTACCAAATTCATTCTATGAAGCCACCTTGATACCTAAACCACATAAAGACCCAACAAAAAAAGAGAACTTCAAACCTATCTCTCTTATGAACATTGATGCAAAAAAATACTCAATAAAATCCTTGCAAACCAAATCCAAGAACACATCAAGATATCATCCACCATGACCAAGTAGGCTTCATCCCAGGCATGCAAGGGTGGTTCAACATACGGAAATCCATCAATGTAATCCACCACATGAACAAACTAAAGGAGAAAAACCACACGATCATCTCCTTAGATCCCGAAAAAGCATTGGACAAAATCTAACACCCACTCATGTTTAAAGTCTTGGAAAGATCAGGGATACAAGGCACATACCTGAACATAGTAAAGGCAATATACAGCAAGCCTATAGCCAACATCAAACTCAATGGAGAGAAACTTAAATCAATCCCACTGAAATCAGGGACAAGACAAGGCTGCCCACTCTCTCCATATCTCTTCAACATAGTACTTGAAGTCCTAGCCAGAGCAATAAGACAACTAAAGGAGATCAAGGGGATACAAATCAGAAAGGAAGAGGTCAAAGTGTCACTATTCACAGATGATATGATAGTATACATGAGCGAGCCCATAAATTCAACCAGAGAACTCCTTCCTCCTTCAGCTGATAAACACCTTCAGCAAAGTGGCAGGATACAAAATCAACTAAAAAAAAAAAAAAAAAAAAAAAAAACAGAAGCCCTCCTGTATACCAAATACAAAAGGCCGAGAAAGTAATCAGGGAAACAACACCCTTCATAATAGCCACTAATAATAGCCACTAATAACATAAAATACCTTGGGGTGACTCTAACCAAGCAAGTGAAAGACCTGTTTGAAAAAAACTTTAAGTCTCTGAAGAAAGAAATTGAAGAAGATATCAGAAAATGGAAAGATCTCCCATGCTCATGGATTGGTAGGATTAACATTGTGAAAATGGACATCCTGCCGAAAGCAATCTACAGATTTAACGCAATTCCCATCAAAATACTAACTCAGTTCTTTACAGACCTTGAAAGAAAGATTCTCGGCTTCATATGGAGAAACAAAAAACCCAGAATCTCCAAAACAATCCTGTACAACAACAGATCATCTGGAGATATCTCCATCCCTGATCTCAAGCTGTACTACAGAGCAATAGTAATAAAAAATTGCATGGTATTGGCACAGAAACAGAAAGGAGGATCAATGGAACCGAACAGAAGACCCAGAAATAAACCTGAACACCTATGAATACTTGATTTTTGACAAAGAAGCCAAAACCATTCAATGGAAAAAAGACAGCATCTTCAACAAATGGTGCTGGTCCAACTGGATGTGTACATGAAGAAAAATGAAAATAGACCCATATTTATCACCCTGCACAAAACTAAAGTCCAAGTGGATCAAAGGACACTCTGCATAAGATTTGGCTATGGAATTTTTCATCTGCTCCTATCAGGTGCTAGATAAAGTCTCTCTGCTGATGATTAAGCTAGGTTCTGGTTCCAGAACAATTTGAAGGTAGGGCAAATTGTATGTCAAAGGTTTGTGGCTGGACTGGTATCCCAATTCCTCCACTTAAGATCTTGCCTAGTTACAGAAGACGGTCAGGTCAGGCTCCTGTCCCCCATTCCAAGAAGTCTGCTAGTAGATTCCATGTTGCTTTCATTGCACTAGGTTTTAAAATTTATTAATAAAAGAAATTTCAGTCATTTCTTCCAATATTTTCTCCCTCCCCGTCTACATTATCCCTGTTCCAAACCAAACCCCAAACCACTGGTGAAACCAATTCTATTTCTCCTTTCTAAGGAGACCCTTGCACTTCACCTTAAGCTCTCCTTGTTACTTAGCCTCTCTGGGTCTGTGGATGGTAACATAATTATCTTTAATATATAACTAATATTTTGTCCTTGTGGAGCTCTTGTCTTCTCTCATTCATACTAACTCCCCCCTTTATCATATGATTCCTTGCACTCTACCAAAGATTTGGTTATGATTCTCATCATCTGCTTTGATACATTGTTAGGTAGAGTCTTTCAGAGGCCCTCTGTGGTAGGCTCCTGTCCTGTTTTTTTGTCTTCTCCTACTTCCCATGTCCATCCCATTTGTGTTTCTAAGTGAGGACTGATCATCTTACCCCGGGTCCTCTTTCTTGTTTATCTTCTTTAGGTTCATATATTTTAGTATATTTATCCTATCTTATAGGACTATATAAGTGAGTATATACCATGTGTGTCTTTCTGCTCTTGGGAGACCTCAGTCAGGATGAGCTTTCTTAGATCCCACCATTTGCCTGCAAATTTCATGATTTCTTTGTTTTTAATTTATGAGTGTTTGTGTGTATGTGTGTGTGTGTGTGTGTGTGTGTGTGTGTACACTACCTGTGTATCAGTTACCTATAGATCTCCCAAGAAGGCATCATACGCCCTGTATCTGGAGTTATAGGTAGATGTGAGCTGTCTGACAGTGCTAGGAACTGAACTCAAGTCCTATGGAAGAGCAGTAAAGGCTCTTACCCACCAAGCAATCTTTCCAGCCCCTACATCGACACTTAAGAGAATAACTGTACTAGCTCTCAAACAGTGTGTCTTCCTCATGTCCCTTTATAACCGAACAGCCTCTGCGCCATGCACATACTCTACCAGGACACTATTTTGCTGTCATGATTATTTTTTTAATTTTTTTTAGATTTTTTTATTAATGAAATAGTGTATGTATTCTTTGTTGGCTTTTTTCTTCATTATTTTTATGTTTTATTTTTATCATTTGGGAATCAGAAGGTTCGCTTGCACTACAAATGTCTATAATGTGTTTACGTAATTATTTTTTATGTATCGGCTAATATAAGAACACCTGGTACAAATAGAATGGATAATAAGATAAATATATATCTAATACTTTAAAAAAATTCTGCAACACATTACAAAATGAATACAGCATTTCCCACTAGAGATATTTTTAAAATTCTATGTATATATCCTTGTCATCAATTAATATGGTTAATGTTTATAATTTTAGGCATTCCTATGGGTGTGAAATGGTAGCTCATTATGGCTTTACTTTTCATCTTCTTTTTTTAAATTCTTTATTAATTACACTTTATTCACTTTGTATCCCCCCTGTGGTTCCCTCCTTCTTCCAGTCCCAATCCCTCCCTTCCTCCACCCTCTGCATGCATCACTACTCACCTTCTAACCTTAAGATGAAGTGTCGATTCAAATCATTGTCCATTTTTTAAAAGGTACGCTCAGTCCCCATTTAGAAAGGCAAAGAGGATGGACATCAGAGGAGGGAGAAAACAGGGAACAGGACCACAATATCTGAGCCCAGTTTTCTTTTCTGAGACTGATACTCCAACCAACGACAAGGTGTGGCGATAAGCTAGAACCCCTGTACAGATGTAGCCCATGCCAACTCAGTCTCCAAGTGGGTTCCCTAATTAGGGGAACAGGGACTGTCTCTGACATAAACTCAGTGCCTGAATCTTTGATCACCTCCCTTTGATTGGGGAGCAGCCTTACAGGCCCACAGAGGAAGACAATATAGCCAACCCTGATAGCCAATCCCTGGATTTGGGGAGGGGCATGGGTAGAGATGAAGGAGGGAAGGATTGGGAGGGGACAGATGAGAGAGTTACAGCTGGGATATAAAGTGAACAAATGTAATTAATAAAAAATAAATTAAAAAGAAAACAACAAAAAAATTAAAGGTTAAATTACTTTAACTTATAATGATGAACAGGAAATAATTTTGCTCAAACTATAAAATACAAACTGCTTATAGACAAATCTGACAGAATATGGGAAAGACCCATTAGCTGAAATTAAAACACATTTCTGAATAATTAAAGGAGAAAAGTATAAATGGAGGGAGAAATGATATTAGCGCCTGGAGGCTCAGTGTTTAAGAAACAAATATCGCTGACAGTAATGGATGCTGTGATTTCAAATTCACAGGGAAATAAAAGGAATTAAACCATCTAAACCAGCCTCACTTTGAAGAATAAGGATAAGAAGCCAGCTTTCACTAACCCACCACAAATACTCATCAAAACAATACAACATTTAAGAAAGTGTTATGTTAAAAAACATTCACAGATCGCAATAAAGTGTTCGCAAGCTGTTTATGTGATAAGAGTTTGTGATCCTGGCCAGAAAAATGGCTTAGTGGATGAACTGTTTGCTGCCCAAGACTGTCCACCCGCGTTCTTTCCATGGAACCCACCATGGAAGGACAAAGCTGATTCCTGAAAATTGTCCTCTGAGTTACACACACATACCACACACAACCAAGAGTGCACGTGTGCAAGCACAGGCACACACACATTAATTAACACAAAGTGAAAATGAAAACAAAAAGTGTGTTCTGCACAAAGAATTCTCCGAGTCAAAACTGAGGGAACAAATACCCAGTGACATGTCAAGGCTGGGGCAATGGTGAAGTGATTAAAGTTTGCTGCCCTTGCGCAAGACCCAAGTTTGATTCACAGCACAAATGTTAGTCGGTTCATATCTTCCTGTAACTACTGCTCCAGGGGTTTGGAAGCTTTCTTCTGGCCTCCTCAAGTACTTCACTCAGGTGTACAAACACGCACATACACAAACACAAATACACATAACTTCAAGATTGTTAAACCTTCTTTCCCCTTTTTTTAAAATTATTTTTATTTTTATTAATTACAGTTTATTCACTTTGTATGCCCCCTGTACCTCCCTTCCTCCTCCTCTCCCAACCCCACCCTCCCTCTTCCCCACCTGTGTCCTTCTCCCAGTCCACTGATAAGGGAAGTCCTCCTCCCCTTCCCTCTGACCCTACTCTATCAGGTCTTATCAGGAATGGCTGCATTGTCTTTCTCTGTGGCCTGGTAAAGCTGGTCCCCCCTCAAGGGGAAGTGATCAAAGAGCAGGCTAATTAATTCATGTCAGAGACAGTCCCTGTCCCCATTACTGTGGAGGCCACTTAGATACTAAACTGCCATAGGCTACCTTTGTGGTGTTCTGTTCAAGAAGTTGTCTCCTGTGCCAAACAACCCAGATATCCATCAACGGAAGAACTGATACAGAAATTGTATTTTTACACAATGGAATACTACTCAGCAATCAAAAATGAGGAAATCATGAAATTTGCTGGCAAATGGTGGGATCTAGAAAAGATCATTCTGAGTGAAGTATCCCAGAAGGAAAAAGACACACATGGTATATACTAACTTATATGGACCTATAAGATATGATAAACATAATGAAATCTATCCACCTAAAGAAGATAAACAAGAAAGAGGACCCAGGGTAAGATGACCAATCCTCACTTAGAAAGACAAATGGGATGGACATTGGACATAGGAGAAAACAAGTAACAGGACAGGTGCCTACCACAGAGGGCCTCTGAAAGACTCTATCTAGCAGTGTATCAAAGCATATACTAAGACTCATAGTCAAACCTTCTGCAGAGTGCAGGGAATCATATGAAAGCAGGGGGAGTTAGTATGATGTGGAGAGGACAGGAGCTCCACAAGGACCAAATATATCTGAGCACAGGGATCTTTTCTGAGACTGACACTCCACCAAGAACCATGTATGGATATAACCTAGAATCTCTGCTCAGATATAGCCCATGGTAGCTCAGTAACCAATTGGTTTCGCATAGTAAGGAGAACAGGAACTATTTCTGACAAGAATTCAATGGCAGGCTCTTTGACCTCCCGACCCCTCAAGGGAGAAGCAATCTTGCTAGGCCACAGAGGAGGACTTTGAAGCCAGTCCTGAAGATACCTGATAAAACAGGGTCAGATGAAAGGGGAGGAGGTCCTCCCCAATCAGTGGACTTGGAAAGGGGCAGGGAGGAGATGAGGGAGGAAGGGTGTGATTGGGAGGGAATGAAAGAGGGGGAAACAGCTGAGATACAGAGTTAATAAAATGTAACTAATAATAAAAATAAAAATAAATAAAAAATAAAGATTTAAAAAGAGTATTTTTGCATGTATACTAATCACAATGGTAGTTTTCTTTTTGTTGTTGTTGTTTTTCTTATAATTTTCTGATTTCCCTATTGAGGTAATATTGACTTACTCTTACTATGAGTTGTGAAATACCTCTTCCTCTTCATTATTAAAAGAGAGTTTAAGTATTTTTTTGTACAATTCATACCACATAGGTTTGAGGTTTTGCTACTGAAAACTTTTAAGTTCAACACTCATTATTTTATTCAATAAAATCCCATTTAGCTTGTCTATTCCTTTCTCAGTCGATGTATTTATTTTATTTTTTTCAAGAACCTTCTTGGTTTTTACATTGTTTAGTTAATGTTAGCAATGTTGTAAATAATAAATTTAAGGGATCATGCTACTGTTATTGGAAAGGCAAATGACTTTTACATAACAATCCTACAGGGTTGTTCCGTTTCTCATCTTTATTACGGACGTCTTGGTACTTTCTACAGACGCAATCAAACTTTGCTAATGATTTATTCATTATTCATGATCTTCAAAACAAAATGTAATTCTCTGTGTGTGCTAACTTATGCACGTGCATCCTGGTCCCTACAGAGGCAAGAGGCATCAGATCACTTTGAACTGCAGTTCCAGTGGTTGTGAGCTGTCTGAAGAGGTCACTGGGAGCTGATCTTGGATCCTCTGACAGAGCACTAAGTGCGTTGAACTGCTGTTCTGTCTCCCAGGATCCAGTTCATAGTTTTAACACATCCCTTACTCCCCAGAAAGCTTTAATGGTTGCGTGTTACAATTTTACGGTGTTTCAAATCTGCTTATGTGGAGATAATTGTCTGACGTTGTTGCTGTACTAACAGAAAAGATCCAGTTGGTTGAAATGATTTTAAATAGGGTATGATAGTCTTTATCTTTGGAAATATTTTTTATCTTTTTTATTTTTTATTAATTACAGTTTATTCACTTTGTATCCCCCCATAAGCCCCTCTCTCCTCCCCTTCCAGCTCCACCCTCCCTCCCCCTTCTTCTTGCTCATCCCTCCCAAGTCCACTGATAGGGGAGGGCCTCCTCTCCTTCCTTCTGATCTTAGTCTATCAGATCCCATCAGGAATGGCTGCATTGTCATCTTCTGTGGCCTGGTAGGGCTGCTCTCCCCTCAGGGGGAGGTGATCAAAGAACAGGCCAATCAGATTATGTCAGAGGCAGTCCCTTTTCCCAATACTATGGAACCCACTTGGATACTACGCTTTCATGGACTACATCTGTGCAGGGGTTCTAGGTTATCTCCGTGCCTACTAAAACCCTGAACATCTAAAGAAACTAATCAAGACAGCAGACCCTGACTAAAACGCTCAATCCCCATCCCGAAAGGCAAAGAGGATAGACATCAGAAGAAGAAAACAGGAAACAACCTAGGAACCTGCCATAGAGGGCCTCTGAAAGGCTCTTCCCTAGAGACTATCAAAGCAGACACTGAGACTTAAGGCCAACTGATGGGCAAAGTGCATGGAATCTTAAGAAAGAAGTCGGAAATAGTAAGATCTGGAGAGGACAGGAACCCCACAAGAAGAGCAACAGAACCAGAAAATTTGAACACAGGGGTCTCCCCTGGGACTCATATTCCAACCAAGGAACATGCATGGAAATATTCTTTGCCTGAAATTTTACTGTTAATAATTGTAGCCAGCGAGCAGGCTTCAGATTAGTGATAGCAGGGGGTCTTCTTTCCTTTTATTCTTAGTTATTTTTTTAACCATTTTATATCTTAAAAAATTAAATGTGTGTGTGTATGTGTGTGTGTGTGTGCTCACATCACATGTTGAAGTGTCCATTGAGGCCAGAAGAGGCAATGAGATATCCCAGAGTTGGAGTTACAGGCAGTTATGAGCAAAGTAACATGGATGCTGGAAAATGAAGTCAGTTCGCTATAAGGGTAACACCATGTGGTTTCACCATTGAACCATCCTTTCTCTCCCTGCCTTCTTGTATCGAAAACTAGCTAATTGTAGTATTGTGTGGTTTGGTTTTTTTATACACTCTTAAAATATTTTCTAATTTTAGCCTTTTGGCAACATATTTTTAAAGATTTATTTATTTATTATGTACACAATGTGTGCTTGCATGTACACCAGATCGCCAGAAGAGGGTGCCAGATCTCGTTATAGATGGTTGTGAGCCACCATGTGTTTGCTGGGAATTGAACTCAGGACCTTTGGAAAGAACAGTCGGTGCTCTTAACCTCCGAGCCATCTCTCCAGTTCCTTGACAACATATTTAACACAATTATTAATACAGATAAGTTTAAATCAAACACTTGTATGTTTTTCAATCTATCCTATATTCCACCCTTTCGTTTCTCCATTTAGACTGAACAAAGGCATTTTTATTCCCTATTTTCTTTTTGTTGGCTTGTTCTCTACGCTTTATTGTGTTATTGTTTTGTTGGAGCTAATAGCACACACCTTTTAGTTATAACATTCTACTATTAATTGAGAATACCACCTCATAGATGAAGTAATGTTATAGCAATACAGTTTTGTGCACTTAAATTTTATCAATTTTCTTAAAAAGGGTGTTTAGTTAGTAATATTATAATTAGCTGAGCAGTTGATGTTTTGAGGTAGATCCAGGTTCTTGACACTTTCCAGTCTCTCCGAGATGCTCTCTTACAGCCTGCACAGTACTGCTCTGCTGGTATCTGTTGGGATTTTTATGTTATTTACAAAACAAAACAAAAATCTTTCACCTTAGCTTTTAAAAATATTAGCAGCAAACTACATTTTTCTTATCTTTGTGAGCTTTGGTGTGGATGGTGACTTGTGTACCTTAGGTTTAGAACATTGTGATTAAGAAGAATCCTCTAGATGTCTGTATAGGAGTCAAATATTTGACACTGAAATGTTGCTCTAGGATGTGCCTGCATCCAAGTGTATTGATAATTCTTAGGGAACAGATCATGCTGCTGATGTCACCTTCTGGACAGGTGGTATGTGCAAATGAAGCTGAAGCTTGAGTTAAAATATTTCAATCTGTCTCAGCATATCTTTTACCCATACAAAAATCCATAGCAGCCAAGTAGCTACTGAAAGAAATAATATAAATGTAAGGACTGACACATAGAACACTTCACGGTTTGAACATGTGTAGATTCATAGTACGTAGGTCCTGAGTTTACAAACTTTATTTCTACAGAAAGAAAAGTTTAAAAGAATCATTGACCCACACAAGTCACATCGGAGAACTGTAAACATTCTGACATCCGTTAGTGCCGTGTGTATTCAGTGTCTTGTTCAAGTTCTGTTTTGAAATTAAATATCTAGTAGTTATGACAGTTGGCATAGTTAATAAAATGTATCTATATAAACTATAATTACGGGCTACATTCCAATTAGGAATTTTCCGCGCCTTCATAAGCTGAGGAATGAAGAATAGAGATACAATTAATATGAAACTGTATTCAAGGTATGAAAGGAATGAGTAAATTCTATAATACTTTGGTACTTAACTTTGATCCCAGGTACTAAACAGTATTCTACTGGCTGTGTTCAAATGGTTGTATTATCAAGTAAAAAATATGAGTATCAAGTTTAATCATGAGGGACTTGGGAGTAATTTTGATGAAAAATATTAAAAAACACACTTTAAACAATTACATTTATTTATAGTAATTAATTTATTTATAGTAATCAGCAAATTTCTGAGTTCCCCACTATATGGTTAAGTCCATTTCAAGGGATGAATTATTGTAGTTATTCAGGAAAAGAGGCAGTTTCATTGAAGTAGTGCTAATATATATATATATATATATATATATATATAGAGAGAGAGAGAGAGAGAGAGAGAGAGAGAGAGAGAGAGATGGAAAACCTAGAGGGTTTGGTTCTTTTCTTCTACCTTGTGGGTCCTAGGGATAGAGTGCATATGGTCAGACCTAGAGACAAGCACCTTTACCCATACTCACTGAACCAGTTTGCCAGACTGGATTCTTTTAACTTTAACCATTAGAACTCAAATATAATTGCAAAGTAGAAGTTAGCAGGAGGAGAAAGAGAGAATCTTTGTGTAGAGAAGAATATAAATTTTCTATTTATATTTTACACATTAAAAAACTAGCATATTAAAGAGATTTTTTTGAAGTAAGACTGAGATGAAAGTAGTAAGAAATAGAGATTTTTGGTTAAAAAAATAAAAAAGAATGATGCAACGGCTTCTTCATATACCTGGGCTGTCTTATCATAGGGATGACTTTACTGACAGGCAGAAGAGACATTAGCATTAGATCCACTCAGTGATATATTTACACAACAATACTTATTAATACCTGGTAGAGCAATATTCCTGGAAATTAGTTCCCTGATACTTCTGGCCTGACATGTAGATAAAAAAAGAGGTAGGCATTCATAATTAGAATACATCATTGTGAAAAGAAAAGCTACTTCTGGCCATTCTAAGTGAGGAAAGAAGACTCTGGAGCTATGAAAATGGAGCAAAATCAATGGAATTTTTTGCCTCAGTTATGAATATAGAAACATTTAACAAATGACAAGTTTCATTGACATTTCATAAAATTCTGATAGTATTTACCTGCATTATAACTTCTCCCTTTTTCTCCTTTCCCCCAATTAGGCCCCTTTCTCTTCTAAAACGCTTTCCTTCTACTCTTTTTTTGTCTCTCCATCTCTCCTCCTCCTCCTCCTCTCTCTCTCTCTCTCTCTCTCTCTCTCTCTCTCTCTCTCTCTCTCTCTCTCATACACAAGCATACACATACTCCTAGACACACATTCCTAGATGAGCCAATCCAAGATATTTAGGTATTCAGTCTAGTCTATTTCACTTTATAACATGATATGCACCTCCATCCATTGATCTGAAAACATACTTCTGTTCTTCATTATAACCAAGCAGATCTAAAGGAATCCAAGCCCCGTACTACCAAGATAACTGCACATTCCAGCTTACTCCAGTGCTCTTGGCCACATCCACATTATGAAATTAGCCTGCATGTCCGTTGTACAGCGTGTTGGATGAGCCACACACTGCTGAGTTAGAGATCAGCACAGCTGGGCTCTTCACTGTTGCTGTACCTTCTGAGAACGAGGGGATGGGGAGGGTCACTCTAACCGCTCCTGTCAATCAGCTGAGTACAATTCCGCCCTGAGTGCATGTGGCTTTGGAGTCTCTGGGAAAGGTTTGAGTGTAGAGGTAGGGAAGAATGAGAGAAGAGGATTCCCTCTACACAGCCATTGGGAGTCTGTCATCCCTGCTAGGCGCAGACCTTCCAACGCAGTTGTTTTGAGATTACTGACACTCTGCCCATAAGTCCTCATCCATTGCTCTGTGAATAAGTCTGATGAACTAGCTGATTCACCAAGATACACTTTGGCGAAATTGTTCCTTGGTTTGATATAGGCATAAAAAGAGGAGTGGATGCCGCTCCTTGTTCAAGGAAAAAAAATTCAACAGCATGTCTATCAACAGAGGAATGAACAAAGAAACAAATTCTCTATCATCTCTCTCTCTCTCTCTCTCTCTCTCTCTCTCTCTCTCTCTTAGCACTACTTCAATGAAACTGCCTCTTTTTCTGAATAACTACAATAATTCATCCCTTGAAATGGACTTAACCATATAGTGGGGAACTCAGGAATTTGCTGATTACTATAAATAATAAGTGGCAACATGTAAGAATTTTTAGTTTTGCTGGATTATATTGGTTTTAAACTATAGTTTGAAAGATACATAGAGTATATTGCACATATTTAAGTTATATAGCAAGTTATGATAAGATGCATATATGCTAAGCTGGTGACTATATTTTACAATTTTGTGAGTCTTAATCATTCATGCTTTCTTACTGTGGGATCAAATGAGATATCCACCATTGCTAGAAGGTACAGTCAGTGTCCCATTTAGATTTTTTTTCATGAGAATGTTGGAGGTTGCTTCATTTACTCATATTTTCAGAGTGCATATGCATTCTTATTTCATGTGTGCTGCATTCTGTGTAGAACTTGCAAACACTTTAAAATTGTGATAATTTACATCCTGCACCTCGGCACTTTGCTTCTGGATGATATGAGCCTTAGAAGTTTTTGTTTAGGGGTTTTACTTTTGAAAGTTAATATGCTGGAATGTTAAATATATAGATGTACTTATGCTCATTCTTCATAAGATAAATGCATACGTTTATATTTCAACAAAACTCTGCTTTTTACATTCCAAACAAAATATAAGGTGCAATAGTGAGCAATACGCTTCAACGGGTTTTCAAAGATGAAGAGCTGATGGAGGAGCAGTTTAATATGTGTGGGGAACTGCATGGTGGTTTGGGTTGACGTCACACACAGAGGCAACATCTGGAAGGTTCTAGCTGATAGGAGTGCATTAGGGTGGACAAATTCGATGCAGTTAAATAAATGGCTTGAAATAATGGAAATCCTGACCAGCATCAACATGAGCGTAAATACAGCTTTGAATACCGTATATGTCGGACAGTTATACAGACAAAGGGACATAAGTAGATTATTGATAGGCTCTTTATTCAGTTAGCCAACATGCATAGTTAGCATGTCGGGGCACACAGGATGAGCTTTTTATAACCAGAAAGCCTAGATGTATAGGAAGACATTGGAAAGAGGGTCTTTGCAAAGTGAAGTCTCCCCAGAGAGTGGAAGGGACTGAGACACACTGCACCTCCAAAGCAAGGACTGACTGCAGTAAATACCTTATTAGAATTTGCTCTCTCGTATACTTCCATAGTCACTGAGTCACGACTTCCAAATCTAAGAGGATTAAGAAATCAGCTTTCCCCCTGATCCATGAACACCTGGCTGCCAAAATTTAGCTGAATTAATTTACTTACTTAATTAATTAATTAATTAACAGAACCTGAGCAACGTGGTGCACCATACTCAGGCAATGCATGCATTATGATGTTCCATGTAAAGCATCTTTACAAGAATGTTTCAACTTATGAGAAACGTTGTAAATTCTAATAAATTCCAGGGTTTCTGATAATGTATGTGTCTTTATCTCCCCAAACTACTGAGTTCTAAAATGCATTTTCCTTTAAGGTTTAGAGTAATGTATAGTAGAGAGATATAAAACTTTGTGCAGGGTAAGCAAAGACCAAATTCCACAGATGGTTACTTTTTATTTATTTATTTATTTATTATTTTTTATTTTTTTATCAGTTACATTTTATTAACTCTGTATCCCAGCCGTGTCCCGATCCCTCATTCCCTCCCAGTCCCTCCCTCCCTCCCTCATCTCCACCGTGCCCCTTTCCAAGTCCACTGATGGGGGGACCTCCTCCCCATTCATCTGATCCTGTTTTATCAGGTATCTTCAGGACTGGCTGCAAAGCCCTCCTCTGTGGCCTAACAGGACTGCTCCTCCCTTCGGGGGTGGGGAGACCAAAGAGCCAGTCATTGAGTTCCTGTTAGAAATAGTCCCTGTTCCCCTCACTTTGGGAAACCAATTGGTTACTGAGCTACCACAGGCTACATCTGAGTGGAGGTTCTTGGTTATATCCATACATGGTCCTTGGTTGAATGTCAGTCTCAGAAAAGACCCTGTGCCCAGATATATTTGGTCCTTGTGGAGCTCCTATCCTTTCCCCATCAGACTAAGTCCCCTTCTTTCTTATGATTCCCTGTACTCTGCCAAAGGTTTGGTCATGAGTCTTTGCTTTGAAAACACTGCTAGTTAGAGTCTTTCAGATGCACTCAGTAGACTCCTGTCATACGTTCAATGCACATCCCATCTGTCTTTCTAAACGAGGATTGATCATCTTAACCCATGTCCGCTCAATTGATTATCTTTTTTAGGTGTATAGATTTCATTATGTTTATCATATCTTATAGGTCTATATAAGTGAGTATATCCCATGTTTGTCTTTCTCCTTCTGGGATATTTCACTCAGAATGATCTTTTCTAGATCCCACCATTTGCCTGCAAATTTCATGATTTCCTCCTTTTTGATTGCTGAGTAGTATTCCATTGTATAAAAATACCACAATTTCTGTACCCATTCCACCGTTGATGGACATCTGGGTTGTTTCCAGGTTCTGGCTATTACAAATAGAGCTGCTATAAACATGGTTGAGCAAGTGTCCTTTTTGTGTACTTGAACAAACTTTGGGTATATACCTAGCAGTGGTATAGCTGGGTCTGGAGGAAGCACTATTCCTATTTGTCTTAGGAAGCGCCAGATAGCTTCCAGAGTGGTTGTACCAGTTTACATTCCCACCAGCAGTGGAGGAGGGTTCCCCTTTCTCCACAACATCTCCAGCATGTGTTATCACTTGAGTTTTTCATCTTGGCCATTCTGATGCATGTAAGGTGATATCTCAGGGTCGTTTTGATTTGCATTTCCCTGATGGCTAATGAGGATGAGCATTTCTTTAAGTGTTTTTCTGCCATTCGATATTCCTCTGTCGAGAATTCTCTGTTTAGCTCTGTTCCCCATTTTTTAATTGGATTACTTGGATTGTTGCTTTTCAATCCAAGTTCTTTGTATATACTGGATATTAGTCCTCTGTCAGATAAAGGGTTAGTGAAGATTCTTTCCCAATCTGTAGGCAGTCGTTTTGTTTTGATGACGGTATCCTTTGCTTTACAGAAACTTTTCAGTTTCATGAGGTCCCATTTATTGATTGTTGCTCTTAGAGCCTGTGCTGTTGGTGTTCTGTTCAGGAAGTTGTCTCCTGTGCCAATGAGTTCTAGGCTGTTCCCCACTTTTTTTTCCAATTGATTTAGGGTATCTGGTTTTATGTTGAGGTCCTTGATCCACTTTGACTTTAGTTTTGTGCAGGGTGATAAATATGGATCTATTTTCATTTTTCTGCATGTAGACATCCAGTTGGTCCAGCACCATTTGTTGAAGATGCTGTCTTTTTTCCATTGAATGGAATTGGCTTCTTTGTCCAATATCGAGTATTCATAGGTGTGTGGATTTATTTCTGGGTCTTCTATGCGGTTCCATTGATCCTCCTTTCTGTTTCTATGCCAATACCATGCAGTTTTTATTACTGTTGCCCTGTAGTACAGCTTGAGATCAGGAATGGAGATACCTCCAGATGATCTGTTGTCGTACAGGATCGTTTTGGAGATTCTGGGTTTTTTGTTTCTCCATATGAAGCTGAGAATCTTTTTTTCAAGGTCTGTAAAGAATTGAGTTGGTATTTTGATGGGAATTGCATTGAATCTGTAGATTGCTTTTGGCAGTATGGCCATTTTCACAATGTTAATCCTACCAATCCATGAGCACGGGAGATCTTTCCATCTTCTGATATCTTCTTCGATTTCTTTCTTCAGAGACTTGAAGTTTTTCTCAAACAGGTCTTTCACTTGCTTGGTTAGAGTCACACCAAGGTTCTTTATGTTATTAGTGGCTACTGTGAAGGGTGTTGTTTCCCTAATTTCTTTCTCAGCCTTTTTGTCTTTGGTATATAGGAGGGCTTCTGATTTTTTTGAGTTGATTTTGTATCCTGCCACTTTGCTGAAGGTGTTTATCAGCTGAAGGAGTTCTCTGGTTGAATTTTTGGGGTCACTCATGTATACTATCATATCACCACAGATGGTTACTATTGGGGGATAAAAAAATGTACACACATATATTTGGAAGGTTTGTGTAGGTTAACATAGATTTGTTAAGAGAATAATAACCATATGTATATTTTCATATTTGCTCATAACTCCTACAGAGAAGAGCTAATAATTATAAATATGCTTAAAAAAGAACTGTAAAACACCAACACAGTCATATTCAGAAATACTTGTAGGTTATATAATTTAAATATTCTAACATTTTGGGTTACAACAGAATGGAAGTAATTAACAATAAATAACAAAATGAGTTACGTGTCATTGCTTTTAGGATTCAGGAATAGAAATGGGCAGAGTGCTGTCAATTTGAATTATATTCATATTATTGTGAAGTTAATTTTTAGATGTAATTTAGAGGGCTGGAGAGACAGGCAAGCAGTTAAGGGCACTTGCAATTGTTGCAGAAGACTCAAATTTTATTCCAGAACCCATGTCAGCAGCTCTTAACTGCCTCTGACTCCAGCTTCAGGGGATCCAATTCCCTCTTCTGGACTCCTCAGGTACCTGCATTTACACAAGTCACATACCCATACACAGATATATACATATACACATAATTTAAAAATATTTTAAAAAGTGACAGAGAATGGACATCATGTTCTTGAAACAGTTGCTATAAACTAGGAGAACTGGAGTTTATTACTTTAATATCTCAGTTTTTCTCTCTTACAGAAAAATTGTCTCTGCAAACATTACCAAGATTTAAAGAAAAAGGATTATTGTAAAAATAAAAAAAAAAATACAGATCGAATGAGGTATTGCTGTGTAACCTGCACATCATAAAATAGACAGATGTGATTGTGACTCATGTTAGTGATGTAGTTTCATACTTTCCAGGGTTATATATAAATAGAAAACAATGTATTTGTAAATAAAACACAAGCTTCCCATGTTTGAAAAGATGCATGAGTTCCATTTACCTAAAACACATCAATGTTTTCTCTAAAACATGTATACCTGACTTAGCACTAGACATTAAAGTAAATGCAAGCATTATTCTGAAGCCTTTGGCTGTTCTGCCATGGGTACATCTTGAGAAGTTAGTTATATTACTTTCATGGCTAACAAACAAAAATATGGATGGAACTAGAAAAGATCATCCTGAGTGAGGTAACACAGACACAGAAAGACACACATGGTATATACTCACTTATAAGTGGATTTTAGTCCTATAGTACAGGATAGACTACAATGTATAGACCCCAAGAAGACAAGTACAGTGGGCATCTTAGGCTTCATATGGGCTCACTAGTTAGGGGAATGGGGGTTATCTCTGACATGGACTATGTTCTCTGCTTTTTTACCATTAGCCCTGATGGGACTTCCCTACCAGGCCACAGGGGAGGAAGACTGAACTCAGTCCTCATGTGAATAGATGAGCTGGGGTGTCTGGGTAGGGGTCTCCACTATTTTAAGGAATAAGGGAGAGGGGATAAAGGAGGGAGGATAATACAGGAAGGAGAAGAGAGATAGGCCTATGACCAAGATGCAAATTGAATTAATTAAAAGAAAAACAGAATAAAAAAAAGACTAGAGTTTTGTTACTGTTGTCCTTTTCTAGGCTGGAAAATCATGAGTCTTTTCTCAAGTGCTCATGTCTCTGAGCTTACTGTCGTTTTAGTCATAAAATTTTTATGAAGTTACCACATCTTAAATGTTATATTCCATGAGTTCTCTGTATGGAGGTCAGAAGTAATATAAATAAAATTCACTGTCATACTATTTTACATTGTTCCTCCAGAAACATTCTGGAAATTTTCATCTCCCTGGAAAATCTATCTCTCTGTTTTGTTTAGTTTAGTTTTGTTTTGTTTTGTTTATTATATAAAACTCCAAGTCCTTCTTCACAGACCATTTTGCCTTCCGTGTCTTCCTTAAGTAACAATAAGAATTTTGATTGGAGCGACCTCACAGAAAATGAACAATATGCACTAAGACCAAAAGCCACAGACCTTAGAAACAGAAAGATGAATTTTACCTGCACGCTTGAGAACAGGTTTGGCCCTTCTTGATTAGCTATCCACTACAGAGAATATTCTAAAGATCTTTGCTAGTAAAGACAAGTTCAAAAGATTGCGTTCATATAGAAGTAACAGTTGAGATTTCCTAGACACATTTGTTCCTAGTGTTATACACTTGCTAGTGAAGGTCATACAGATAGTCTTCTTGATCTAAATCTATACAACAGCTAGTGATACACCAGTGCCATCTCGGATAAGTTTCTGTACATCTTTTAGTATTTCTTGGGAAAAATTACACTGTGTGTATGTGGCACTCAATTCTTTTGCAAAAATGTAACATTCCTCATATATGTGTCCTGAGGTCAGTATTCCTCCCCCCCCAAAAAAAGAGTCTAATTATTGTAATCATTCATGGGAACAGGGGTGTTGGTAGGGACAAAGTTGACTTTTCTTATATTTTTGGTTGTGAGCCTTAAACAGCTTAGTCATTTCTCCAGCCCATAAGTTGAATTTTCTGTGAAAACATTTTAAATCATCTAAAACATATGGTCCTGAAAGCAGAGGTGATCCCTTTAAATCAACTTTCATTTTTACTCATTGAAGATTTTATCTCTTTGAACTTTCTCTTCATTATGTAAAATATGAAAGCAATGCCCTGACTGTTTTAATATGAGTAAGTCTAGTAAAATTATTTGCTTTACTTTCATGGTCAAGTAACAAAAAGACTACATGTAAGCAGATTTCTTGGTCCAGTTAATTTTTGTAAGTACCTTAACTTTAATCCTCTGAACATGAGAATATGCCAAATCTTAACATTAGACTTCACGTTAAAATAGACAGGAAAAAGACAGGTAGGTAAGTAGGTAGGGGGGTAGGTTAATAGACAGACAGACAGATAGATGATAAATAGATGAACAGATGATACATAGATGATAGATAATAGATTATAGATGATAGAAGGAAAGATAAATAACAGATAAATCTTACATAAATAGATTATAGATATAGATGGTAGATGGACAGACAGATAAATAGATACATAGATAGATACATAGATAGCTAGATAGACAGGTAGATGATGAAGTTGGCTCTTTAATTTCTCATGTTTAACTTAGACTTCTCTTAGTGTTTTCAAGCTAATATTAAGCTACATTTTACTTTTTCTCTCTAGTTTTCTATTTCATTAAAAGTATTTCCATTTAGAGCCATCTTCCTCTTAGCTATCCATCAGTTGAATGGTTTTTCACAATTCTTTTGAGACTCATACCCTTCACTAGTATAACTAGCTTAGATCAGTTTCTTTTCATTCCATAATTTAAAAATATTTCTGCACACACACACACACACACACACACACACACACACACACATATATATATATATATATATATATATATATATATATATATATATATATCTTATTTTAAGGGACAGACCAAATAATTATCTTAATGCAAGCTGCTATGCGAAAAGAAAAATCACATGCACAATGCATCTATGCCTATAACTTAAATTCACACCTTTCTGTATAGCTCTGGGTAATTGCCAGGGTGAGGTGCGGCTAGATTGTCATGTAGCCTCTGATGGCAGTCCTTATGCTGCAAAGTGTGTTTTCAGAAATAATTTCCTGCCACATTCCTGACTGCATTTGCAGGCTGAGTTGATCCCCTTCCCTGCTGTTCTGTGATCTGCCCCTGGGTTACTAACAGCCCCAACAGACAGACTGGCTGGTGCTACCTGCTGCTCAGACACAGATTAACTCACTACCAGCCAGATGGGCTAGCAACTTCACAAATTCCTCTCCTTTTGCTTTTGGCTCTTAGGAAAGTTAATGGACAGTGCTCTGGTGGAGAGAAAAACAACCTGACGGCCTGCAGTTTGGGCAGTAATCACCTGCACCCCACACAACTGCCCTTCCCATCTGCCCATCAGCAGCTGTTTGTGTGAAGAGAACGGGGAGGATTATTGCATTTGGTTTTCCTGTGTTGTCAGCCACAGACCTTTGCCTGCATTCGACAGCCAAACGCATGCTTCTATCACTCACCATACTTTCTATGCACACCTATTCTTAAATACTTCTCAAAATGTTTCTAGAATAAAAGAAAGTTTTGTGTGATTTTTCGTGTGTATTAAAACACCTGTTTCTTTTGGGTTGTAAGCCTCGCCAGTAACAGCGGGGCCATCTCTCCAGCTTCTTTTTCTAGGTGTGGAAATAAGAATCCTAAGAAACTGTGCTGACCTGGAAACATTATATATGTATCTTCTAATCTGAATCAGTTGTGACTCTAGCAACTCCTTTCTTAAGCATTCTGTGACACCATAAACAGAAGACAGAACTGATGAGACTTAAAATATTGTTATTAGATAGAGGCAGTTTAAACTGAAAGTCGGCAAACTGATAATTTCATTCATGAAAATGTTTACATCTCAGGTGTATAGCTTGAGGTGTGCACTGAACCCACTTTGATTTCTGTTCTTAAAAATAGCCTTGTAGTTAGTTCTTATAAGCAGAGTAATTGAAATAAAATAACTGCCTTGAAACTTAATAGCAACCATGTAATGATTTACTCTATTTCATGTCCTTGGTTAGAGCAAAACTTCTTCAATCTACTGACAAAATAATGCTCTATAAACTAAGATAATGAACATTTTAGCTTTATGGGTGTGCATTTTAAGGTTAGAAATAGTATAAGTGATTAAATACTTAGTAATTATGTTGCCTTCATTAAATATCTCATTCCTTTTGATTTAGAATCTCCTAGGGGAATATAAAGTTTAAATCCAGGTCTGAAGTATTACACAGGTAACCTGTTAGCTTGAATGCGTTTGAAGTGAAGTTATGACTTATAAAACTATTTCAAATTATTTTTTTAATGTTTTACTTTTATTTGAGCTATCTTAGATACTAACACTTTCTGTAAGTAACATTAATGTAAATTTATCATTGAATTCCATTGATCAAACATTTCATTATCAAACACTATGAATTTACCTGTTCCGCATATACTGTATGTGGTGTCATGTTTTTCTTTTCCAATTAAAGATGTTTGTTTGTATGTACATGAGGCATGTGTGTCTCTAAAAGAATATCTCTTCCCAATTATAAGGAGCTTTTAAAAAGTAAAGTGATCGGGTTAGCTAAGCTTTGTGTTTTCGAGAATGTACTCTGCTCTTCTTTCCAGGCTCTACCATCAAATTTTCAATAAAATGATGTGGAGCGCATCTTCATTGACTTTGTATACCGGCATGTGCCAGAACTTGGTGTTATTTATAAAAATTCGAATGCTTGATTCACATTGAAGGGTTAAGTGGAACTACATGAATTAAGACTGTAGTGTTTCCATCCAAGTTATGGCACTTGCTTGGATTATTAAAACACTCCTATGGTTGGCACATATAGGCCTGATAATGGAAAATATTATGGAGAGTGGTTGTTGATAACACTGATTTGGAGCAATACTGATTTATTTTTTGTTTAATATCTAAAAATAATCTATAACTTGTAGTTGTACTCATTCTCCTTTGCCCTTTCACAGTAAGAACAACTGTAAATCTTGGAGAGATGCAGCAAACAACTGAAGAAAAATCAAAGTGGTGGGAAGGAGGTGCTCCAGGCTGGCGAGAAGAATGTTGGTTCTCACATACCACAGAAAACATCTACCTACAGGTTTCCCAAACCTAATAAAGAGCCAGAGCCTCCTAGAAAAACAGACAAATAGCAAAGATACTATTAAAAACTGAAAACATCAATTCTTTAAATCAATGTGTATGATTTATTACAGTTTTGACTTTTGTTTAAAAGTCCCTGCATCTCTGGAATAAAGCCAACATTGTCATAACGGACGATCTTTTGGATACATTCCTGGATTTGGCCTAGATTTTATTTAATATTTTTATTTCTGTATTCACTGGCGATCCTAACCTGTGGCTTCCTTTCTTTGTAGTGTATTTACTGGTCTGGGTGTTAATTGTTGTTTTGTACGAGTTTGAAGGTGTATTTTCCTTCTATCTCTTAAAAAAAATTCTCAAAATATTGGTTTCAGGTTGACTTCTGCTACAAATCCATCTGGGAATTTTGCTTGTTTTGTTTGTATGTTCTTTCTGTTAGTTTAATTAAATTTTATTTTTATATTAATTACAGTTTATTCATTTTGTATCCCAAAATGAATAAAGCCATTTTGTAGCCCGCTCCTCAGTTCCCTCCCAATCCCACCCTCCTTCTCTCATCTCCTCCCATGCCCCTCTCCAAGTCCACTGGTAGGAGAGGACCTCCTCTTCCTCTATCTGACTCTAGCTTATCAGGTCTCATCAGGACTGTCTGCATTGTCTTCCTCTGTGGCCTGGCAAGGCTGCTCCCCGACTCAGGGGTGGGTCAAAGAGCCAGCCACTGAGTTCATGTCAGAGACAGTCCCTGTTCCCCTTACTATGGTACCCACTTGAATACTGAGCTCCCATGGGCTACATCTGAGTAATGGTTCTAGGTTATATCCATGAATGGTCCTTGGTTGGAGTATCAGTCTCAGAAAAGACCTCTTTGCCCAGATATTATGTTTCTGTTGCTCTCCTTATGGAGCTCTTGTCCTCTCCAGGTCTTACTACCTTCCCCTTCTTTCATAAGATTCCTGCACTCAGCCCAAAGTTTGGTTATGAATCCCAACATCTGCATTTATACACTGCTGGGTAGAGTCTTTCAGGGGCCCTCTATGGTAGGCTTCTGTCCAGTTTCCTGTTTTCTCCTTCTTCTAATGCCCATCTGATTTGTCTTTCTGAGTGATGATTGATCATCTTACCCAGGGTCCTCCTTCTTGCTTAGCTTCTTTAGGTGTACTTTAGATTTTAGTATGTTTATTCTATATTATATGTGTAGTATCCACTTATAAGTGAGTATATACCTTGTGTGTTTTTCTACTTTCTGCTTCTGGGACACTTCACTCGGGAGCATTGGTATCCCAGAAACAGAAAGACTTTTTTTTTTTTAATCAAAAAGCTTTTTATTCATGTTTTGTGTTATGTGTCTGTTCAGGATGTTATCAATTTTGGGGGTAAATTTGGTAGTTTGTATAAAGCTATAAACTCACCCATTTATTTCAGTTTTTCTAATTTACTGGAGGATAGGATTTTAAAATTTCAATTATAATATTTTGAATTTTGTTGGTGGCTGTTGTAATGTTTCACTGTTTATTTCTGAGTTGGATCATATCTTTCTTTCTTTCCATTAATTGGGCTAAGTGTTTTTCTGTCTCATTTATCTTCTCAAAAGATCAGTTAGATTCACTGATTCTTTGTGCAGGTTTTCTTGTTTCTGCTTCATTAATGTTTGCCTTGAGTTTTACTAATTTTTTGCTATTAGATTTGAGTTTGTTTCGTTGATGTGCTTTTTGTGAAATTGGGTGACCCAGAGTTTTCTGCATATCTGTTGAATACTGTGATATTTTCCTGATTAACTGACTCTTTAATTAGAACCAAGTGCCCTTCTTTGTCCCTTCTGATTAATCTTCATTTAATGTCTATTTTGTCAGAAAGTATGATGACAATACCTGTTTGTTTCTTAGTACTCTTTGCTTATAATTCTTTTTCATCCTTTATTTTAGGATAGAATACATCTCTTAAGCTAAACTGAGTTTCTTGTAGACAACAAAGAGATAGATTTAGTTTCTTAACCCAATCAATTCTCCTGTGTTTTGTGATTGAAGAGTTGATGTGATTAAGATTTAGAATTACCGAAGGGTGTGTAGATTGCAGCCACTTTGATGGCTTTGTGTTTTGGACCATTTGTGTTCTTCATTCTGTGTTTGTTTGTTTATTTTTTCTGGTTAAATTAGGGTTTTATTTTCTGAATCTCTTTACTGTGCTTATTTCTCTCTTCTGTTAAAAATACTGCTTCCAGTATTCTATTTAGAGGAATCCATTTTGCACATGTAATTTTTAGGCTGATATCATTGATATGATTGTAAGTGTTTCTTTTTCCTTTAAGTATGACAGATAGTCTTGATTAGCAGTCACAGTCTTATAGAACTTGGACTGTATCACTTCAGGCTTTTTGAATTTTCTGAGTTTCCATTGACAAATTAGGTGTTATCCCAATATATTTTCTTTATGTGTGGTCTATGTTTATTCTCTTACTGCTTTTTATAATTTTCTCTGTTCTATACATTTAGTGTTTTAACTGTGATATGCAAAATGGTGGCATTTTTGTTTTGTTTTGTTTTGGTTTTGGTTTTGTTTATTTTTGTTTTTATTTTTGGTCTTGTCTAGTTGGGGTTCTCTGTGTTGTATCTATATGGGTGTGCATTTCATTAGCTCAAGAATGTTTTCTTCTATGATCTTATTAAGCATATGGTCTATGCCATTGGCCTTTGTTTCTTCTCTCTCTTCCATGCTTGTTATAAGAAGATTTGGTCTTTTGATAGTGTCTCATATTTCTTGTATATTTCCCTATCCATTGCCTTTTAAAGATTTTTATTTTGTTTATCTTATCAAGGTCCTCAAATTTATCTTCATGACTTCATATACTATACTCTGTTTGATTCATTCTACTTGTAAGAATCTTCCCTGAGTTTTCTAATTAGGTTACTGAGTTTTCTAATTCCATCTTTATTTCAGCTTGTGTTCCTTTCAATGTGTCTATCTATTGAATTCACTTTTCAAATAATGAATTATCTTTATTCTTTCCTTTATTAAAATTTTTGGACATTATTATTCAAACATTTATTGATGCTCTATTACAGCTCAATGAAGTATTTGCCTGTATCTTCTTTAAATTCCTTGAATTCTTTGATGAAGTTTATGACTGTGTCCTGGGTTCGCCTAGGTAGTTCTCTTTAGAAAACACTTCTATGAGAGTAGCGGATTTGCTGGAGGACGTGTTATTTGGAGCAGTTACACAGTTTTTGTTTCTGCGATCTGCTCTCCTCATGTGGACTTCTTTCTTTGGTCAGGTATCTGATGTGATAATCTGGCATTTTTTAGATTAAGCCAGTACAGAATATGTATGACTGAGCTAGATCAGGTAAACTATGTAGATGAGCTATTTAACACCACCAAGGAAAGATGGCTCCCAAACCACAGTTTAAAGCTAGGCTAGGTAAAAGGAGTTCACCTAGAAGGAGGGCTTATGGATATAGATTTGAAACTAGGTCTTTAGATTGTAGTTGTCTGGAGAATGTGAAGACAAAGGGAAAAAGCAACTTACACTGGTAAGTTTATTTTCACACAAATGGGACTCACCCTTGGGCCTGGAGCTAGGCTTGTGTGTTTGAAGAAAACAGAGATGGTTCTTGGACAAGGTAAATAAAGTTAACAGATCCTTAGCCCAAGTAACCAAAAGAAGGGCACATTAGCAGAATACAATAAGTAGGGAAACATTACAATAGACACTAAAGAAATACAGAATATTATATGTGAAAATATTAAAAGCCTATACTATATTTTGCTTAAATAAATAAAAAAGTATGACTTTTTTTTTATTCATTTAGACCTAAACCAAAAAAAAAAAAAACCAAAAACCAAGAACCTAAATCTATAAAGAAGGAAGAGATTAGAATAGTAGTAAAAAGACTTCCAACTAAAAAAGTCCAAGCCTATCAGTGTCAGCATGTTCCTCTTGCCTCCCCTTCCCCCCCAACCTGGTTAGTTGGCTTTTGGTCTTCCTGTGGAGCTCTATCAACCAAGGACGATCATGAACTGGACCTGGAATCCCTACAAAGAGGTAGTACATGAGCAGCTTTGCTTCATGTGGGTTCCCTAGTAAGGGAAGTGGAGAGCACATATGACACAGACTCACTTCCCAGCTTCAGTCACATCTGCCTGACAATATTGCCTTGATGAGCCACAGGGAAGAGGACACACTCAGTCCTGATGCAGCTTGATGAGCTGGGGTAGATGGGAAAAGGAGCTTTCCTTTTCTGAGGAATAAAGGAGTAGGGGAGGAAAGGGGAACTGGAAGGGGAGAAGGGACGGGTCTAGAGCCAGAATGTATAGTGAATTTTTAAAAGTCCAAGCTTAGATGGACTCACAGAAGAATTCTATGAGACTTTCAAAGGACACAAGTCCTTCTTAAATTCTTCAAGAGAGAAACGAGAAACAGAAGAATCACTCCAACAATCATTCTATGATGCTCCTCTTACTCTCATAAATAAACCAGGTAAACTCAAGCACACACACACACACAGAGACGAAACAGAAAGAGAACAAATAAAATACCAAACACTACAGACTGATATCCAAATGAACCTAGATATCACAGTCCTAAATAAAATGCTAGAAACTGAATTCAAGCACAGGTCAAGACTGTCATTCAACAACAGTGAAGTTGAATTTATCCAGGCAATACAGGATTGTTTCAATATATGTGTCAATAAATATAATAAGTCATATACATGGACATAAAGATAAAAAATCACATGATCATCTCAATGGTGGAGAAAAAGACGTTAATAAAGTCAAACATTCTTTCCTGATAAAAGTACTTAAAGAAAGCAGTACTGAAAGAAATGCACCTCAACATAATAAAGGTAAATAATTTATGACAAAGACAAACCCACAACGCACATTGTCATGAATGAAGAAAACCTTGAATTCTTAAAACTAGGGAGAAGACATGCCAACCCACTATGGCCAATGTAGTGCTGAAAGTCCATTGTTGTCTAGAACAATATGGCAAGAAAGGAAAGTAAAGGAAAATGAATACTTAAGGAAAAAAGAAAACATTATATTTGTAAACATGATAGCATACATAAAATTCTACTGTAAAACTTCTAGAAACATTCAACAATGTTAGTAACATGGCAGGGTACAAAATCAACCTACAAAAATCAATTGCATTTCTGTGTACCTCAACAAATACATTGAGAAAGTGATTATAGGCACAACCCCTTTCATAGCATCAAACACAATAAAACCCTGAAATATGCTTAACTTAGGATGTGAAAACTCTACAATGAATTTTTCTAAGTCTTTGAAAAGAGATTTGAAAAGACACTAGAAAGCAAAAAGTCATACTGTAATCAGAGATTCATAACATTCATACTGTAAAAAAAGACCATTCTACCAAAAGCAGTCTACCTATTCAATGCAACAACAACCAAAATATATATACCATTCTTCATAGAAATAGAAAATATATTCTATAGGTCATATGGAACCAGAAAAGATTCTGAATAGCCAAAGCAATCCTGAGAAAAAAGAAGAATACTGGCAGATTTTTTTATTGAAAACTTCAAAATATATTTTAGAGCTAAAGTAATAAAACTAGTAAGACACTAACACAAAATCTACATATAGACCAAAGAAATAAAATATAATATCCTGGAGAAAAGAAAGCATTTTCAAAAAATGGTACTAGGAAAACTGAATATCCACATTCAGAAGAATTATAGTAGACTTATATCTGTCATCCGGCATAAAAATGAGTTTCAAGTTGATCAAGGAATTTAGTTTGAAATCCTAAACCCTAAAGAAGCTAGAAGAAAATATAAGCCTTAGCCTACAAAATAGAGGTGTAAAAAAGGAGTTGCTGAACATGACTCCATTGGCTAAAATTAAGGCCAACAATTGACAACAGTGACCTCATAAAACTAAATGACTTTTGTACAGCTAAGAAAACAATCAAACTTTCTTGATTTCTATGTTACAAGAAAACGTAGGGGAGAGAGTCATTGCCAATTATACATCTAACAGACAATTAATATCCAGAATATACAAAGAACTCAAAAAATAAAAGAAAACAAGTGTGTTTTTAAGTTTCAAATATTCTGAGGGACCACCCGGGAATGAGAAAAACAACTGTGATTATTTGAATTGAAGCCAGGTGCAGATAGCTCTTGAAGGGCGGGGTGAACTGTTCTGAGAAAAACCACAAACAATCAGCTGTAAACTATCTTCATGCTATTCTTGCTGACCAATCGATGTATAGAGCAAAAGTGGTCCGATTTTCAGGTATAAAAACCCTGTTCCTTGCATGTTCAGGGTCGTCTCCTGTCTTGGGAGGGGCGAGCCGATCGCTATTAGAGTAAACCTCTTACTTTTGCAAAGAGTTGTGGTCTGTGAGTGTTCCTGGGAAGGGTGCGATTCTGAGCTCCTGAGCAGTGAGACCCCAGGTCTTACAATTCAGATGAGAGTATGCAATATGGAATAGCCAGAGAAACCAGAAAAGTACAAAGGGATTGTAGGTTGGGGTGATGATGCTAGGAAGAGAAATACCAGAATACAGGTGATTTGAAGTGGGATAGAGAATAATAGGAAGGGGACTCCAGCTAAGTGGAGGGCAGGATGTCAAGACAGAAGAAGTAGAGGCAAAGTTGCCTGATAAGCCTCAATAAATCGTATTATTATATATTTACTTAAAATTATAGAGAATACACCTAATAACATATAAGTGTATGTACATCTTGAAGGAAGTTAAGTCATGTGGGCTGACAATGCGCCCACAAGAACCATATACTAACAAAAGCCCAGTACCAGACAAGTAACCCCCTCTCAGATGGTTAGTCAGGTTAGTCCTGGCGACTTCCAAAAACACATATAGATTATTGGTATAGGAGGCTGGCTACCAATCTGTAGGGCAAGTTGAATTTTTCTCATCTGTTTTTATCTGTCTCCCAGTGCTTTCCCCGCATTTCCGGTGATCTGTTACCTGAATCTTCAGAAGTTTGAAGATTCACGTCATTTGACATTCCACTAAAATTTTAATCCTAGAAACTGTGGCTTGACATATAGTTTCCACATTTGCTTCCGGGTGAAGTAGACAGGCTTTGTCTGCTTCCCATTTTCATTATTGCCTCCTGAGCATAAATCTAATGTAGATGCTACTCTAAAGTATTCTGATCTAACAGAATATATCTACCCCATAAAGATCACATCCTATCACAAAGCCACATACCAGCCCTAGGCTCCTTAACTATGATGTGTGCTCAGTCTCATCAGGTCTGATGAACTGAACATCAGACACTTCCTCTTCCACGTGCAGTTTCCTTAGTCGTGCATATCCTGTTGTCTTTCAGCTCCTGATATTCGTGGGGACCCAGAGCCAATCATACCTCCTGGCTCAGATGAGCTATTCCATCTGGGACTGATTTCCCTTACAATGTTCTGAAGCATTTGCAGCAAGAAGTGGTGGGTATGTTCCTCAGGTTCTCAACTTGCATGACGTTCAGACTGATAGCACACACTCTCAAATCCTACAGCATCAAAAACCAGGCTGTGAGAGACTTTCATTTCTTCTTTTCAAGTTCAGATCATTGTCGCTTCTGTGTTTATTATTATTCAGGTCTCCCTTTGCATGCTGAATAATAGATTTTTTCCTTTCTCTGTATTAAAGCTTAAACCTGGGGAGCATCTCCTATCAAATCTACCTTGCTCTTCCCCCTCTTCTGTCAAATTATTCCCCAAAGTTACGAGTCTTTGGATGCCAGAAAGATCTCCTTAGCACAGACCTATGCTGTACTCTCTTTCCATTGTGTTCTGAAAGCTGTATGGAGAAGCAAATCAATAGGTTCCTTTTGCCTTCCTTTTTCTTACTTTTTTGGTCTAATTAGAGGCTAATGTGGAAGACACCACCCATGTCCCTTCTCCACTAGTTCCTACCTTACCTGGAAAAGTTCTTCCTGAGATGGCAGTTAAGCCTCAGTTTTATGCCTATTTTTATACCTTCCGGGACTCGTACAGTCCCACACACATGGGCAAAGTAGTTGCATCAAGATGGCTCCAGAGATGCTGTACTTTGAGGTAGATCACCCTCAGTTTCATGATTCATCTGCCACTTCAGAGCCATGCAGGTTTGTTTTTTTTTTTTTGCTCCCAAAATCATTTTTCATCCTACTGGTCTCTATTTCAGCACAAATTTTGTTATGAGACAGTAAATGTGAATTCAGCCCAAGCATAACACAAATAAAAGTTCAAAAGGCAATTTTTACCTGAATCTACCATCCTTAGTGACACAAGCAGTTTACTACTGTTACTTACAAGACAATGGGGAGGAGTTACCACATGGATGTAAGTGACAGGAAAGGAGCTACATCACTGAAGGCCCTGTCAACATGCACGATGAAAAACTTACAATGAACATGCATTCCTGTAGCTTGAAACTCTCAAGCCAACTTGTAGGCAGCTCTACCAAAGGGTCAATGCAACCTCAAGATTTTTTTTTTTTAACATTTATGTAATGTCAGGGAGTGCTCTTGTGATTTTTGTAACAGTTTAAGTGTCCCTTGTCTTGCTAGTTTTGTGAGTTTCCTCAGCCATACAGGTTTCATTAGCTTCCTGAGTCTTCTGATCTAATCTATTCTCACCAGAAAGAAACATTTAAATACAGAGCAAATAGCTGAACAACCAAGGTCAGAAAATAGGTATATAAGCAATGTAAAAGATAGCCTTATAATATTTGTGTTTTTTATAAGATTGGTTATGGAAATAATCATATGTTCATAACTTTAAAAATCTCTTGAGTTTTTAATTACTCAAGTTATTTAGGTAATTTTTAGTAAGTTATTTAGGTAAATATTTAAATTAATAAAGCATATTAGAACACTTTTTACACTCTCCCCCAACACTGCCCCCTCTCTTTCTCTCTCTCAAAACCATTTGATCCAGTTTGTGATGGCTAATCACTCCTGCATGTGGGGCCTGAGTGCGTTCAACATACTAGATGTCACACCAAGAAAGAAAACTGACCTTCTCTCTCCCCATGGCTACCAAATACCAACAGCTCCTCATCTAGAGATGAGACTTCTTGTCCACCTCACCTTATCGGTGCTGGAATTTTGTTTAGCTTTGCTTGTACAGCTTTTGTGCATGCTGAAAAAACTGCTGTGAGTTTATATGGACATATTTCCTGCTGTTTATGGAAACATTTCATTGAGGTCATCTTCCTTCTCTGGCTCTTAAAATATTCCCACCTTTTCTTCAACTATCTCTGGGTTTGAAGGAAGGCTTGTGATAAAGACACCCCATTTAGGGCTCAACAGTCTTATCTGCTGCAAGTTGAGCAGTTTTATTGAATATAATTCATTTTCTTATAGAGCCCATGATTAATTTAGCAACAGGTACTTGAACTTGTTGACAGTGTCAGGTATGGGTGGACCTTAACTATAATCAAAAAGTCTTGGTTACTACCCTAAAATTCATGCTACGATTGCAGCAATGGACATATCTTGCTAGGCTGCAGATGAGAAAGCCCACAACATATGAAGGCCACATAGCCTCCCTCAGATGCAGATTTCTTAGACTGGTGTATTGAAGTTGGAGTAGCCATAAAAGCCTGAAAAAAATAGGAAATGACCAAAGGGTGGGTGGAATAAAAGCTAAAATTAAAGGGGGAACAAGTAAAAGGAAGGTACTATGAAGGCAGCAAGGTGGCTAATGAGAGGAAGTCTATGCAGGAAGTGGGAAGGAAGGCGAGAAGACAGGAGGCAGTAGGAGGAGGGATAACTACCTGTAAGGAAATTTGAAAAGGACATATGGAAACTTACTATCATACAAACTTTCCAAAAAAAAAGGAAAAGGTCTTTTTAAAAAGGTTAATTAGAAAACACTTTAAAATTTGTAAATATACATACACTATAACCCAATAGTAACATCCTTAGCTTTTTCACTCACAAAGATGAAAATATATATCTCCTAAATGATTATTCACAAATATGCACAGTAGCTTGATTTTCAGTAGCAAAAATATTTTGAAAAACACAAAATATCCAAGTAATCAACTGGTAATCAACAAGTGATCCACTGGTGCCATATTTATATGTAAAAAACCCTGTTCAGTGGTGGATGTGGCATCTAGTGGAACACACACAAAATGGAAGGAGGTGATATTAGCGAGGCACAATTTCAGTGGGGAAGGAAAATGAGAAATGAGACACAGGAGGAGCTGAAAGGGAAGATTGGGGGATTGAGCAAAACTGAGGGTGAAAGAAAAAAAATACTCATTTGCTTATGTATATATCAAGCATATAATGTTCTATAAGACAATTTAAAGGTATTTAAGATAATTTGAATGGTGGTACCCTACATGGTAGATAATACTAATCTCAGCAGCCGTGGATGATCAAATTCAAATCCCAGTGCCATGTGTGGGATCCTCTCTATGAGTTTCTGTTCAGGAAGGCCCAGAAGCACCCCAAACAACATAGACCATTAATGGTAATCTTGGTTACCCACCGGAACTAGATGGCTAACCTCTATTATTGAAAGTGCCATGTACCTTAGTTATAGTACATAGAGAAATCAAGTTGATCTTCAAGGGCAGCTCAATAATCACTAGTTATCAGTGACCTGATAGTTAAGGTACCCAGTGCCTGAAGTTGCTATGCAGACTGCTAGGAAAGGAAACCCATCTATACTCTTAAAGTCATGAATCCTGGAAGTTACAATATCAACTTGCCAGGCAAATAACAAAGTCTGATGAATGACTATTATTGGGGTGGCCATATGCTTTCTTATCGGATCCGACTGAAGAGGAGGGATTCATGCTTGGTGCTGTAACCTTAGTCAAAACAACATGACTGAGGAACTCATAGGCTCTAGTCAGGGATATTTGCTACTCTTGTTTAGATGAGTCAACAAGGCAACAAACTGCCTCTTAGATATTTATGTATGTTTCTATTCATGGAAGCTTTCCTTTGCAGTGAATAACAGTGAGTGCAGAGATTCATGGCAGCTCAAGGTGCTAAAAATCAGTGGTGACAGCTGAGAGCTCTGCCCTAATCAAGACATTTATACCACCTCCTCTAAGGCTGGGGAATACTGAAGAAGGGACAGGCAGTATGTAAGAGTTCAATGACAAAAAGAAGGGATGGGAAACAAGAATTTTCAGGCATCATGCAGCCATTGAAACACTGGTTTCCTACAATGGGATGTACTAGACTAGACCTTTCAATAGTCAGTCTTGGATAAAGGAGATTCGCTCACATGCCCATCTAGGAACCTATTGTCTATGGTGGTGCTGGAGGAGCAGGAGTAATTGCCTTTAGTTGTGTACCCATTGGTAATATCACCAGGCTCTAGTGGATAATTCCATATCCTCAGCCATGTGGATGTGCTGGTTAAAATCAGTCATGTGGAGAAAGGAAAACCCTCCTCCATTGCTGGTTGGAATGTAAACTTGTACAACCAGTCTGGAAATCAATTCTCAATTAGGAATAGCGTTTCCTCAGGATCTAGCTATACCACTCCTAGGCATATATCCAAAATATGCTCAAGTATACAACAAGGACATTTGTTCAATCATGCTCACAGCAGCTTTATTTGTAATAGCCAGAATCTGGAAACAACCTGTCCCTCAACAGAGGAATGGATACAAAAATTGTGGTACATCTTCACAATGAAATATGACTCAGCAATTAAAAACAAGGAAGTCATGAAATTTGCAGGCAAATGGTGGGAAATAGAAAAGATAATCCTGAGTGAGTTATCCTAGAAGCAGAAAGACACACATGGTATATACTCACTCATAAAGTGGATACTAGACATATAACATAGGACAAACATTAAAATCTGTACACCTAAAGAAGCTAAGCAAGAAGGAGGATCCTGGGTAAGGTGATCAATCCTCACTCAGAAAGACAAATTGGATGGTCATTGGAAAAAGGAGAAAAAAAGGAAACAGGACAAGAGTCTACCACAGAGGGCCTTTGAAAGACTCTACCCAGCAGTGTATCAAAGCAGATGCTGAGACTTGTAACCAAACTTTGGGCAGAGAGCAGGGAATCTAATGAAAGAAGAAAGAGATAGTCAGACCTGGAGAGGACAAGAGCTCCACAAGGAGAGCAACAGAACCACAATATCTGGGTCCAGGTTTCTTTTCAGAGACTGATACTCCAACCAAGGACCATTCATGGATATAACCAAGAACCCCTGCTCAGATGTAGCCCATGGCAGCTCAGTCTCTAAGTGGGTTCCCTAGTAAGGGGAACAGGGACTGTCTCTGACATGAACTCAGTGGCTGGCTCTTTGATCACCTCTCCCTTAGGGGAGAGCAGCCTTGCCAGGCCACAGAGGAGGACAATGCAGCCATTCCTAATGAGACCTGATAAGCTAGGGTCAGATGGAAGGGGAAGAGGACCTCCCATATCAGTGGATTTGGAAAGGGGCATAGGAAGAGATGAGAGAGGGAAGGTGGGATTGGAGGGAATGAGGGAGGGGACTACAGCTAGTATGCAAAGTGAATAAACTGTAATTAATATAAATTATCAAAATTTAATAAAAAAATCAGTCAGTCATGAATCAAAGACATGCATGTTGAAACAGACCTTCTAGGAAAGAGTTTGATTGGATGGAATGGAGATAAGAAAGCATGAACAGTAGAATTAATCACCATGCATTATATAGATATAGAAGATATAGACACAGTTATAGATATAATTTATATAATATATGTGTAATTTATATAATATATAAACACATATATATTTGAAGTCGTCAAAGAATAAATTTAGTTAACAACAAAAACGTTTAAAAATTGTGAAGTTCTAATATATGGCACTTTATAGATGGCTCCAAAACATCTTGGAGAAAAGAGCCAGACATCATAATACCTCCAAGATAATGTCATTCATATGGAGGTCCAGAAAGGCAAAACTAATCTAGAATGATGAAAATCAGATCAGTGGCTAACTGGGGTAGGCTGAGGGTAGCCAAGCTGTTAGCATCATGAAGAAACTTTTAGATGGAAGAACCATGGCTATATTACTGAAATGAGGTTTCTACCAAGTACACATGTAGTTGCTAATATTATATGCAGAATATACTTTATATTTATAATATATATATACATATGTATATATATGTTATTTATTTTAAAATTTCACAGAGAAGCAGCTACTCAAAAGGATTTTGTGTTTTCTTGGTGCCCAGGGCTGCGTCATCAAGGTTGTCCATGTCTCCTCCCTTCCCACTGTAATAAAGCTCTTCTTAGTCAGGTGCCAACCAGCCTAGCCAGTTCTCCACCCAGGGTGCTGAGCTCTTAATAAAACCAGAGGCTAAAAGGTGAGCACAAACTGCCCCACAACTGCTTACTCTGGAAAAAGTGGCCAGCAACCCTCCGGGGGTAATCCTCTTAAAGATGTAAATTTGCAGGAAACACTTTTTGTAGCTTTTATTCCCTGTTCAGACATTCCTGTAGTGTCTGTTAAATGTTTTTTTTTTTTTCTCATTCTGAGCTTTTGTTTTGTTTTATAATCCTTCTCAGTATGATGATGGATTTATAGGCTACTAAGGCGGGCAAGTCGATAGATTAATGAATTAGTTCATTCAATAAATAACAGACCTTATCAGTCCTGGAACACTGTGTAGGCCAAGGGCAGCACATAGACAAATAGGGCCCTTCATAGAGTGGAAAAAGAAAAGCGGATGGTGAAGCCGGTACATTATCTTACTGTTACCCCATTCTTCCCATTAGTTTACAAAGGAGAGAGGAGGGAAAGGTTTGGGTCTGGGAAAGAAGTATTAAGGCTAAAAATACTGGCTGAGAAAAGTAACATGGACAAGGTCAGACTCAGCATAGCAGAAAGACAGGACTGGGCACGGGAGTGGGTACCTGGGTTAAAAGCAAGATCTAGCTTTAATGAACAATTTAGCAAGTACTGATGTTTCGTGGAGCTAGAACAAAATGTACTTGCTTCATATCTGATTTTGGAAATGAAGAAAAGTAAAAGGTATTTTTTCTTTCTTTTTTGTTTTGTATTGGTCTCAATTTTTTATTTAATTTTTATAGTTTTACAATTTCATATCCTGATTGCAGCCCCCTCCCTCTTCTCCTCCTGAGGCCACCCTCTCTCCTTCTTTCCCCCTATCCAAAGATCCATGGTCTCCCAAAACAGAGCCTCTAGGTGAGGTCCAACTGTTATACAGGTGTTCCTGTGGGATATATTTCAACTCTAATAATAACCCACATTTTCAAGATGAATTTTTGGTAATCTGGTCGTGAACTTCAGTAATGATTTGATCTTTGAACTCAATTTTCATCTCATTTGACCAGTTAGAGTAACCTAATCCCAAGCTATAACTTGTCTGACCAAGTTTGATCAATCAGTTCCTACGTTGACCAGTGATGTGTTTACATAAGAAAGACAAAAAAAGAAAAATAACTGGTGTGCATCAAGGAACACATATCTGTGGGGCTAAGACATGGTTTCAGTTGTTAAAAGCACTTCCTGCTATTCTATAGGACCTGAGTTCAGTTCATAGCACCCACATTATATACTAACAACCACCTGTGAACTTCAGCTCCAGTGATCCAACACCTTCTTCGGGACCCCATGGGCCCTTCACTCACATGTGTGAACACACACAGAAAGGTATGTACACAGACACACAAATGAAATTTTAGTCTTAGAAAAGTACACACATTCACATCAATGTCTTTATTGGTTCACATGACCTCTCTGTAGTTTACATATTCAGAAAACCCATGCTTCTCATTAGGATGTGGAAAAATAAAAATACAGAAATTCTCTCTCTCTCACACACACACTGGTACATTCTGAGCACATGCTTTATATAAAACATTTAAAGAATAAAGCAAAAAAAAACCTTGTGTGAGTGACCTGTTCTTGCATCCACTTCTATATGTTTTTAACCTTCTGTGATACAGCTTCCTTCAAATAACTTACTAAGCAAGCAAGATGATGTTAGTCAAAACTCATTAGAAGCTGATAAAGATCTGAATGAAAGAGGTTTATTGGAGGTTATGATTAGGAACAATGCCTGTGTGGAAATGAGGGAAAGTTAGGCTGTGCTTCATTTATCACAGAGATGTCAGCCAAACCCTTGGGGAGCTCTGAAGCAAGAATCTCCCCCTTGAAGTTTGAAAAGGACACAAGGTTGTCCAGCTTTTGTAGCCCCATTTGGACTGTTGAGATAAGAAATGCTACCACAGAGAATGTAACTTTTATTGGGAGCATGTCCTTTCAGTGTAGGGAAAGTGCCAGAAAGAATAGCGGCGTTGGGCCATGGAGCTAGCAATGCTGGACTTATAGCAGGCAGGAGAGTGAATAAATCACTTTTGAAATCGAAGTCTGCCAGGCATAGCAGGATATCCGTTCTCATTGAACCCTTACTTGGGATCACATGCTTTCTATAATAATTTTATCCCTATCCATGTTTAGTTTCTCATATTTTTTGTTGCCTTCATTTATGAATAAATTATTGTATTGGTGCCCTGGTTAGATTTTTTTGTCAACGTGACACAAGCAGAGTTATCTGGCAAGAGGAACTTCAATTGAGAAAACACGTCCATAAGATTGGCCTGTAGGCAATCTGTGGAATATTGTCTTGATTAATAACTAATAGATGGAGGATCCAGCCTACTGTGGAGGTACCCCTCCTGGCCCCATGATGCTGAGCTGGATATGAAAGCAAGCCACAGTGATCAAGCCAGTAAGTGATGTCCCCCACGGCTTCTGCTTCAGTTCCTGTGCCCAGGTTCCTGCTTAATTTCTTGCCCTGACTTATCTGTGATAGACTGTGATGGGAAAGCCAAATAAATGTTTACTTTCCCAAGTTGCATTTGGCCATGGTTATTACCACAGCGGTAGAAAGCATACCGGGAGAGTTGGTAAGGGGAACTTTAAACCTGTTATTAGAGCAGAAGAAGAAAAAGCTGTTCTCAGCCTTATTTGGTGCTGTCATTCTTCCTAGAACTCAGCGCAATGTCACGTCATAAGTCACAGGACTTGAGATAGGTATACAATGATCACTACTTGACTTTGAAACAAATGTCTTAGTGTGTACCTAACCCCCAGACACCCACGACTCTCTGATATGTTAGAGCTCTGGGTTTGGGGGATTTATCTACTAATTCTGAAAACATATGCAGTTTTCCAAGTTGAGGTCTTCTAATATACACACTCTTCATTCTGATTAGTATGAGGGCTTGAGGCAGCGGAGCAATGAAATCTTTTCATGTTGGTCATGTAGTCTGTGCTCACTGACCTTTATTTTAATAAAAGATAGAGACCCTCAATCAAAATAGAAACATATAGTAAAATTGCCTTTATTCTTTCCATGTGTTTGAAAAATATATCCTGCATTTCTTGCTATAAATAGAAAAAAAATATATTCACCTTTAAACACCAACAGCATTTAAAACAGAGAGATAAAACTATAATTATTGTGCTGTCACAAAGATAACATACCTGATATCAGCTAAAATTTGCACCATTCTTCTGTGTTTTTTTGTTTTTTTTTTTTTTTACCTTCCTTGTTTCTCTTTTTCTGGAGACAAGAGCAGTGAAAAACACAGGACGATATTGGGAACTTTAGAGGGTTTTATATTATCTCTATGTAACTTTTATTCCTGAAAAAATAAAAAAAGCCTAAGCTTGAAATTTTTAAAATCACTTGTCACCATGAGATCTCTTTACCAGACACAAGAAGCAAATGGGAGTTTGTCCAGCCACCAGCATGATAATCCACAGAAAACCTTCACAAGATTGGTCCCATTAACTTTCAATCATAAAGGGAAGGGGGGCTCATGATGTTCCTGACCTCTTTTTGGACTTATCGACAGTTAAGAGCTGCTGGAGAAATACAGATATTTTACTTCCTCCTCTAAGTATGCCCTCAGTAGTGCTTCTATAAGTAATTACAATTGGTTCACACAACTACACTTGGGTGGGATTATTTCTCTGCTTCTGCTGTTGATACCCTGTCCGAAGTGAGCTGACATTTGTTCATGTTTTCTCAGAAAAAAAAAAAATCATACAATAGACACAGTAACACAGAACTACACATATTCTCATGTATGATATATGACCTTTCATTATAATGAAGTTGATATGACTGTTGGTATGTAGATATTAATTTATACTCAAGTGCATGTCTGCCAGTCCTTCAGCAATCTCTTCCTTTTCCATTGTACGTGGTTGATAGTCTTGGAGTCATCATTACTGTTCAATCTACAGTACACATTAAATATTAACACGAAATGTTGGGCTTGATGCTACACGATCATTTCTAGTATAAGTCTGGTCTCTCCCATGTTCGGTGGATTCTGACCTGTGCTGGTAGATATGTAACACATCACAAAGGTTCTCTTTCAGGCCTGAGAAATCGAATCCCACAGACTTCAGGAATGTTTCCTAGTGAATGCTCACACTAGAGTCAACCTTTAAAAATTTCTTGTAGCCAAGTAGCTGGTTTAGCCAGTATTATAATTCCTACCCAGAGGTAACTCACTCCCTTTGCTGAGTTGGGACTGGGCACAAAAGCACTCTGGCCTCAGTGCTTGGAAACGTGCCAGGGAGGGAAATAACCAAGCTCTGGGCTCCTGGCTAGATTTTTAGAGACTTGTTTCAAATGCCTCTTTTGCTCATACTCTTTTTTTTTTTATAACTTCCTCAAGAATCTTGTTTGCTTTTCTTTCCTTGCTTGCCTTTGTTTCTTTAACCTAATTTTACTCCCATTAAAACTTTGCCTTGCAAATTTCTGCCTTAGAGTTCTCTGAAGAATCTAAAATAAGGGATAAACATCCTGTATAGAAGGTAAGTAATTTCACCACAGGGCTTTTACTTTTTGGATAGCACTTTGATTAGCTTCAATTATTCTCTTCTTAGTTTATTTTGCACTGCTATGTATTATGCAAAGGAGAAAGATTTAATGCTCTTCTTTTTGAATATGAACTAACCTTGGATTGACTTTTACCAATAACCATAGCAAAGTAATGATTTTCATGTTATGTCAGGTGTTAAGTCAATGAGGTGATTTGACTTTCTGTCTTTTGTAATGCCAAACTCAGAGAACCCAAACTGATAAGAGTGCAATGTGTGAAATAGAACTAAAGTGCCTTGATCCCAGGTTGGATTGACACTCATGTTCATAGTCAACATACCTGCAGACTATAAAGCCCACATGATATTGTCACCTAGTTGAATCTTTAGTTAACTGCAGTTCTAAATGGTATCATGTGGATTAGAATTACCAGAGGAGTCAGAAAGCATTAAGAACAATCAAAAATTATTGTTCAAAGTCATTAAGTATGCACATATTTGTTAGGTAAGAATAATATGCAATTTGAGACCTCAAGGAAAAGATAGTTGAGTTGTTATAGATGAAGAGGTCCCTAGCTTCTGTAGGTGATATGCATGCTACAGAGGAGAAAAGCAGCCATCAAGTAGACCCAGTATGAACCCTACCAGCTATGTCATTGGCCTGTCTGCAAGATAGACCCATGGGTGCAATAGCAGCAAAAATGTTATGCGAACAATCAAATGTGGGGATCAGGAATGGGGAAAGGAGGGTGAGTGGAGATGGAGCCCACACAGAATCTTAGGAAGCAGACTCCAGAGACTAGACTCAAAGGTGCAGATATACCTTTATAATTGTTGAGTGTAACAGCCTTTAAATGACTGAAAGACCAATCAAACCACCCCATGCATCCTCAAGCACCAGTAACAATCCATCAGGTTGGTGCAGGAAATGTGAGAGAGGTGGGGGTGTGGTGGGGAGATCACTTTAGGATATTTCCATAAAGAAGGGGGAAGCAGTCACTGCCCTAGCCTAGACCCATTGTGAGATTTCACTAGTGTACTAGGAGTCCCTAGTGTTTCAGTACTGTGTGCGGTGGATCAGAATTTTTCGAGGTGTCATAGGAGTTGATGATGTTTCACTCGCCATTCCCTATGGGCCTCCAAAACGCTTACCTCGATATTCCCTCCCCACAATCAAACAGTTTTTGATTGGATTTAAGGCCCACTCCAGAGATGCAGCTCATACATGATACTCTTAATAAGGCCATTTAAACCAGAAAGGTCATGGGACTAAGAGAATATAGCACTAAAACAGCTCCTAATAACACATTACTATACCCATCATTGCATCCTCATCAGAGAAACTTCTTGAAGTAAATGGTGATTAACCAGACAGCATACAAAGAGTCAGGGATGCGATAGTGCTCAGTTCTATGCGGAATATCCTTGTCACATTCTTCTTCTTAAGGCCCAGGTATTTATTCAGAAGTGGGGGCAGAAGGATTTTAAGAGCCAAAGGTAGTGGAAAACATCGAGGAAATATTATTTCCCAGACACAGGAGGGAAGATGCCCAACTGGGCAGATGAACCTAGAGAATCCAGCAACATGCCTATGACCTGAACCTGTCCAGGCCACACAAAATCTCAGCATGGAAGAGGGGAAGTGGGCACGAGGTCCCACTTCTAGCCGAGAAACTATTCACAATTGATAGCTGCCGGAAGAGGAAGAATCACAAGGCTGAGAAGTTATCTAGGGAGGAGGATATCAGTACCTACCCCATGTTCTCCTTCTCCTTCCGGGTGTTCCACAGGCATTTCCTAGTGTCTGACTAGACCAACTGTAGTTCTATGCAGAAGCTTGTCCTTCTTCCCTACTGTCTTAGTTGGGGTTTCTATTGCTGTGAAGAGAAACCATGATCATGGTAACTCTTATAAAGGAAAGTGCTTAATTGGAGGCTTGTTTACATGTTCAGAGGTTTAATCCCTTCTCATCATGGTGGGAAGTATGGTGCCATGTAGGCAGACATGTTGCTGGAGAGGCATCTGAGAGTTCTAAATCTGGATTAGAGGGCAGCAGGAAGAGAGTGAAGCACTGGTCCTGGCTTGAGCATCTGAGACCTCAAAGTGCACTTAGTGACATATTTTATCCAACAAAGCTGCACTTACTCCTAGAAAAAATACCTCCTGATATCACCACACCCTATGGACCTATGGGAGCCGTTTTAATTGAAACCACCACACCTAGATAGCATTGCTTTCTCATATTCAATGTCAAGCCATCTTCATTTAGCTTCTCTAGTCTTTCTAACCATAGTGTGCAAACATTTGTCTTAACCCTAACACCAATACCCTAAGCTCAAGCTTGTGACAGTAGATTTGGTTTTTTCACAGCACTGAGAATTGGGGGATACAGAGGACAAACAATAGTGACCCCTTACAGAGTTCTGCACTGTTTTTTACCACTGGTAGCTATGGTAACATGGACTGGTGGACTTGAGGTGCTGATAATTGTGTAAAAGTATTCTAGGTGAGGGTATGAAGAGAAAAAATTGGCCTTTGGAATTTACTCATGACAAAATACAGAATGAAAGAAATAGACAACAGATGTAATCATTCTCTCTCTTTTTTTTTTTTTCAGAAGAATTCAGGAGAAAATTGATGATTTCTGGGCTAGAAATAAACATTTTTTTTTTCTTTTTACATGACTCTTCCAACACAAAAACCAATATCCAATATAGGTTAAGTCTAAGAGTCAAATATTCAAATCCAGGAATACACCAGTAGAAGATCGCCTGGAAGCCAGGTGTGGTAGTACACACCTTTAATCCCAGCATTCAGGGAAGCAGAGAAAGGTGGATCTCTGTGAGTTCCAGGCCAGCTTGGTATAAAAAGTTAGTCCAGGACTGCCAAGGCTACACAGAAAAATCCCATCTTAAAAAACAAAAATTAAAACAAAAAAAAAGATAACCTTGACCCTAATTATCCCTAAAGGGAAACCTGAATCATCAATCTAGTCCTGACAACAGTATGGTGGTCGCTAACAGCTAGACAGTAATATTCATCTTCTCTGATTTGATTAATATAATTACTGTTATTATTCTCTAGATACATATTATGTTTGCACCATGCAGCAAAAATGGACGGAGTGACTTCTCGTATAAGTAATTATTATTTTTTATTTTTTCTTGGTGATGGAGGGGCTTCATTTTCTACACTAGATAGCAAAATGTAACAGGGATATGCCTGAAGAGGTCACATGAGGATGTTGAATCCCCTGGAGAAGTACTTAGAGATGGTTTTTGGGTTACCCAATGTAGTCGGTTGGCCCCTAACTCAGTTCCTCTGGAAGAGCATGAATAACACCTCAGAACCACCTCACCAGTCCCCAAAGGAAAAATCTTAACACACATACAAGAAAAAGGAAAATGATAAATGATCAGATTAAGCTTCTTCTAATTTAAAAACCCGTAATGCTCCAAAATTTAAAAAGTTCATGACACAATCAGAAATTCCAAATAATTAAATTAATACATAAATAAGGGTCATAGGCACATATTTTCATAGAAGCCCAGGAGGAGGTCAAGGCATGCCTTGCGAAGTTCTCAGCTGTATAGCATGGGCTTCACAGACCAGCAATGCCACAAAGAAATGGCTTCTAGGAATCTTGTAGATATTAGGGCATAGCATGTTGCCTTTAGTCTTAGTTAAAAAGACATCTCAGTTATATAGATGTTGCTTCAGAGTAATGGAATATATTATAATTTGATAACACTGTAAATGCACAAGTTTTATAAAAGAACTGCATTAATTTGGAATAAAGAGACAGAAACAGTTCTAAATAGACTTTTGAAGCCTGCTGGCATTATATGCACAAAGCTAGCTGATCGAGTTGTCTAGCAAAAAATTCAAGATTGATTTTACTGTACAAAATGTAGTATAGCTAAGAGTCTCCCCTCAAGATTAGAGAAAAAAAGATGTATATTTACCTGAATTTCAGAACTGGTAAGAACCAATAACATTATGTGTTTCATTTCTTCCCTGTTTTCATGAAGACTTTTGCTGAAGTGACTCAGTCCATTTTTGCTGCATGGTTCACTGTCTGAGTAATTATTATTTTTTATATTTTGTTGTTGTTGGGGGGCTTCACTTTCTATACTAGAAAACAAAATATAACAGGTATGTCACATTCACGGAAGAAATCGAAGGCCAAAGGGAACCATTCTCAGTTGATTTACGTTACAACATTCTGGAGTTGACAGTTTGCTAAGAGAAGGGATAAATTTTCATGACCAAAGAACATACTATATATGACAGATTCTCTATGAAGATGGGATTAATGTGACTCAAATATGGAGAAAAGGATCACTCTTGTGGAAACCAGTGACGTTGAGAAATGAGAGATATGATTTCTTCAAACCATAGAGTTGTGGGGCAATTTGGTAAGCAACTAAAAATTACTGAAAGCAATAGGATTTGTAAACATAGAATCCAAGAGGACAAGATTAATTCTATGTGCAGGAAAGATTAACTCTGCCCACTTCCTTTTCTCTTTATTTACAACAGTGCTGAGTCTCAAATCCAGACAAAGACTACATACATCTTTAAGGAATTTTAGTCACCAACATATTAACACACTCAAAGTCTAGCCTTAAAAAAAATGTGATAAGTAATGTCAATTGTCAACTTGACAGGATCTAGAAAAATGCAGAAGACAATCCAGGCACCTGTGATGGACATTTTAGATTTGCTTTGCCTCCAGGAATGCCTATAAGGAAAGATCTCAGACATACCAGAAAGGACAGAGATATTATTCCACAGCCTTGAGTCTTCTTATCCATTTATTCTCTAAATTCCTTACACTGAGCCAATATAAACAGCTGGCTGCTGGCTTCTGCCAGCATGCCTTCCCTTTTTGAAGCCATGTCTTCTCCGTAAAATGGACTGGATCCCTTCAAACTGTAAGCCAGAACAAACTCTTTCTCCTGTTAGGTACTTTTGTTGATGTATGTTATCAGAGTAACAGAAAGTAACTAATACAAAGTCCTTTCAGAGGAAAAAACTATGTGTGATGACAGTACCCTGGGAAATAAGTGGCCAGTGAATTATTAACAAATTATTAACAAATGCCAACTTTTCCCACAAAGTATAAATATTTTTTAAAAGCAAGAGGAAAAATATTCATAACAAGCTGTAAAAAGGTTATGTCAGTCTCAGTGTGTCTTTAAAACACTTGTATGTAGAAACATAATTCTTGTCTCTGTACAAGTTTTGCCTGCTTTTCTGGTCCACTTCCCACGATTACATTCTGCTTTAAGTAATTTTTGACTCTGGGGATTTAGTTTACTTGTAAGCACGCAACAACATCTGCATTTTAAGAAATCTAATTGCTATGGCTGTTGGTACACACGAAAAGTCACAAGGAATAGCAAAATAGCACTTTAATTTAGTAATTTGAATGTAATATATTCAAGTGCAGAGGCCTCCTTCTGCCTCACAGTGAAAGGAAGCACTCAGTAAACACCGTCATAGTGGCAACACAGCATGGTGTGTAGAACTAGGTCTGGATTTGCATACTACTTGCCACAGACTTGATTTAGCATGATATCATTTACAAGTCATAGAAATAGGACCAACATTTATTAATGATTTTTGTCTTAGACCCCATAACAAAACTCATAATACTTTGAAATATAGCTTTGACATCAATGAGCACTAAATTTGCAATATAAAATTTAATTTCACCCTCAAACACGAGATTGCAATTTAATTACTGATTTCCTTTTTATAGAATTTGAGGACATAAATTTAATTTTCTTTAATTAAATTTTCACCCATAACCATATCATTAGTCAATTATCTCGGACAAAACCATCTATTCTCAATTCAGATAATAATGATAAAAGTCTCTATTACTTATCCAGTTGTGTTGGTGCTTAAGCTATTTCTTTATATAAAGAGAAGGCCTTGATGAATAGCAAGTAATAGGCAGTAGATTTTGGCAGTATATTATTAATTCAAACTGAAAAATTGATTAGAAAGACATAAGGCAATCTTAATGAAATGAATGGAGCTGTCTGTCTTCTCACAAACCCAAAGTCACAGCATGATCCCCTTTGTGTCCTCTTCATCTGGCACATCCCCAGTTCAAGGATGGCGGTGTAAACTAGGACCCTGAAACCTCAGCAGTAGCTGATCAAGAAAGGCTCTACTCCCTCTACTGTTGCATTTTGAGCACTCTGAAGCTTAACTGAGGAAAGCTTATTCAGTCACTTCCTTGTTCTAGAATTCACAACTGACTCAGCATAGGAGATTTTGAACTATCACAGGCTTCTGGCTCAATGCTGTCACTGGGTTTCAGAAAAGACATCAGTTTTCCTACCTTGCACTTCAGTTATACTTGTGCAACTTGAACATCAGTTTACAGCCTTGCCCATTGTAAGCTCTGGTGCTTGCTGACTGTGTCAATACAACTTTTTTAACCACAGTGATATCTTCCTAACTGTCCTATGAATACTCACTTTGTGGCAGCTCACTTTGTTTCCTGCTCCTGGCAGTGAAGGATGCAAAATAATATACCAGCTAAGAGCCACAGTAAATATCTCTAGTTTTCTCTACTAGTTAAAAGATACTTTTAAAAGTAATACCTCCATAAATTACACTATTTCTCATTATGAGAGCATAGAGTCATTAGCATAATAATAACAGACACATTTATTCTTACATTTCCATCAGCATTTCTTCAAATATCACCTGAAACTTTTTCATCATCCTATAGATAAACAGTGATGAAAACTAAAATTTTTGAGTTATAAAATTTTGAGGATATGAAGCTAATTTGTATTCTAGTTCTAACTTAGATATTATTGGTTTGGGTTGCAGATAAGAGTATAAAAACATCTATAACAGTGAAAGTATAATGCAATGTGAAGCTGCACAGCTTCTGGTCCAAATGGCCCCTCTACATGTATAGAAGTTCGTGAAGAGGTATAGACTTTGGATCTGATTAATTTCAACTTATTATTTTTCTTCATACATTTTAATAACATTTTTATTTTATTTTTAAAAACACTTCAGTGCATATTCTATCTTCTTAAGGAATGTGTCAAAAAGTTCTGTAGGCATATTTTACACCACTTCTTGATAGAATGTCTTAAAGCCCAATAGCCTTAGTGATATATGCAGCTAGAGAGATGGCTTCACAGTTAAGAACATAAAGGAATTTTCAAACAACACAAACTGGTGTCAAGATCCTATTGCTGAAGCAACAACTCACTGAATATGAAGAAGTTGAGTTGTTTCCTACCCAGACTGTCTTAGTCAGTGTAATATTGCTGTGAAGACACATCATGACTATGGAGATTCTTATAAGGAAAACATTTAATTGGAGCTTTCTTACAGTTCAGAGCTTTAGTCCATTTTCATCATGGCAGAAAGCAAGTCGGCACACAGGTAGACATGGTGCTGGGTAGGAACCTGAGACTTCTATGTCTGGATTGACAATCAACAGAAAGAAAGAGGCACTGGGCCTGGCTAGAGCATTTGAAACCCCAAAGCCCACCCCCCAGTGACACACTTCTTCCAACAACAAAGTCACACTTTCTTTTTTTTTTTTCTTTTTTTTTTTGAATGCTTTATTTTTTTTTATTTTATTTTTTTTTATCAGTTACATTTTATTAACTCTGTATCCCAGCCGTGTCCCGATCCCTCATTCCCTCCCAGTCCCTCCCTCCCTCCCTCATCTCCATCGTGCCCCTTTCCAAGTCCACTGATAGGGGGGACCTCCTCCCCATTCATCTGATCCTGTTTTATCAGGTATCTTCAGGACTGGCTGCAAAGCCCTCCTCTGTGGCCTAACAGGACTGCTCCTCCCTTCGGGGGTGGGGAGACCAAAGAGCCAGTCATCGAGTTCCTGTTAGAAATAGTCCCTGTTCCCCTCACTTTGGGAAACCAATTGGTTACTGAGCTACCACAGGCTACATCTGAGTGGAGGTTCTAGGTTATATCCATACATGGTCCTTGGTTGAATGTCAGTCTCAGAAAAGACCCTGTGCCCAGATATATTTGGTCCTTGTGGAGCTCCTATCCTTTCCCCATCAGACTAACTCCCCTTCTTTCTTATGATTCCCTGTACTCTGCCAAAGGTTTGGTCATGAGTCTTTGCTTTGAAAACACTGCTAGTTAGAGTCTTTCAGATGCACTCAGTAGACTCCTGTCATACGTTCAATGCACATCCCATCTGTCTTTCTAAACGAGGATTGATCATCTTAACCCATGTCCGCTCAATTGATTATCTTTTTTAGGTGTATAGATTTCATTATGTTTATCATATCTTATAGGTCTATATAAGTGAGTATATCCCATGTTTGTCTTTCTCCTTCTGGGATATTTCACTCAGAATGATCTTTTCTAGATCCCACCATTTGCCTGCAAATTTCATGATTTCCTCCTTTTTGATTGCTGAGTAGTATTCCATTGTATAAAAATACCACAATTTCTGTACCCATTCCACCGTTGATGGACATCTGGGTTGTTTCCAGGTTCTGGCTATTACAAATAGAGCTGCTATAAACATGGTTGAGCAAGTGTCCTTTTTGTGTACTTGAACAAACTTTGGGTATATACCTAGCAGTGGTATAGCTGGGTCTGGAGGAAGCACTATTCCTATTTGTCTTAGAAAGCGCCAGATAGCTTTCCAGAGTGGTTGTACCAGTTTACATTCCCACCAGCAGTGGAGCAGGGTTCCCCTTTCTCCACAACCTCTCCAGCATGTGTTATCGCTTGAGTTTTTCATCTTGGCCATTCTGATGGGTGTAAGGTGATATCTCAGTGTCGTTTTGATTTGCATTTCCCTGATGGCTAATGAGGATGAGCATTTCTTTAAGTGTTTTTCTGCCATTCGATATTCCTCTATCGAGAATTCTCTGTTTAGCTCTGTTCCCCATTTTTTAATTGGATTACTTGGATTGCTGCTTTTCAGCTTCTTTAGTTCTTTGTATATACTGGATATTAGTCCTCTGTCAGATAAAGGGTTAGTGAAGATTCTTTCCCAATCTGTAGGCAGTCGTTTTGTTTTGATGACGGTATCCTTTGCTTTACAGAAACTTTTCAGTTTCATGAGGTCCCATTTATTGATTGTTGCTCTTAGAGCCTGTGCTGTTGGTGTTCTGTTCAGGAAGTTGTCTCCTGTGCCAATGAGTTCTAGGCTGTTCCCCACTTTTTTTTCCAATTGATATCATCCACCATGACCAAGTAGGCTTCATCCCAGGCATGCAAGGGTGGTTCAACATACGGAAATCCATCAATGTAATCCACTACATAAACAAACTGAAGGAGAAAAACCACATAATCATCTCCTTAGACGCCGAAAAAGCATTTGACAAAGTCCAACACCCATTCATGTTTAAAGTCTTGGAGAGATCAGGGATACAAGGCACATACCTATACATAGTAAAGGCAATATATAGCAAGCCTATAGCTAACATCAAACTCAATGGAGAGAAACTTAAATCAATCCCACTGAAATCAGGGACAAGACAAGGCTGTCCATTGTCCCCATATCTCTTCAACATAGTACTTGAAGTCCTAGCCAGAGCAATAAGACAACTAAAGGAGATCAAGGGGATACAAATCGGAAAGGAAGAGGTCAAAGTGTCACTATTTGCAGATGATATGATAGTATACATGAGCGACCCCAAAAATTCAACCAGAGAACTCCTTCAGCTGATAAACACCTTCAGCAAAGTGGCAGGATACAAAATCAACTCAAAAAAAAAATCAGAAGCCCTCCTATATACCAAAGACAAAAAGGCTGAGAAAGAAATTAGGGAAACAACACCCTTCACAATAGCCACTAATAACATAAAGTACCTTGGTGTGACTCTAACCAAGCAAGTGAAAGACCTGTTTGAGAAAAACTTCAAGTCTCTGAAGAAAGAAATCGAAGAAGATATCAGAAGATGGAAAGATCTCCCGTGCTCATGGATTGGTAGGATTAACATTGTGAAAATGGCCATCCTGCCAAAAGCAATCTACAGATTCAATGCAATTCCCATCAAAATACCAACTCAATTCTTTACAGACCTTGAAAAAAAGATTCTCAGCTTCATATGGAGAAACAAAAAACCCAGAATCTCCAAAACGATCCTGTACGACAACAGATCATCTGGAGGTATCTCCATTCCTGATCTCAAGCTGTACTACAGGGCAACAGTAATAAAAACTGCATGGTATTGGCATAGAAACAGAAAGGAGGATCAAAGGAACCGCATAGAAGACCCAGAAATAGATCCACACACCTATGAATACTCGATATTTGACAAAGAAGCCAAATCCATTCAATGGAAAAAAGACAGCATCTTCAACAAATGGTGCTGGACCAACTGGATGTCTACATGCAGAAAAATGAAAATAGATCCATATTTATCACCCTGCACAAAACTAAAGTCAAAGTGGATCAAGGACCTCAACATAAAGTCACACTTTCTAATTTCTGTCAAATGCCTCCACTTTCTAAGGAAGAAGCTTTCAATTATATGAGGTCATTCCTATTCAGATTTGACATTCTGCTCCCAGGGCTCCAAAGACTTGTAACATATTGTAATGCAAGAAAATGCATTCAGACCAATTTTAAAAGTGTGCATATTCTATCACAGTCTCAACACTGTTTAAAAGGCTGAAATTTAAAGTCTCTCACACTCATGGCAATCTCTTAACTGTAATTCCCGTAAAATCAAAATAAAGCAACAGATCACCTTTTTACAGCCTACAGTGGCACAGGAGATAGATTACCATTCCAAAAGGGAGGAAAGGGATCAAATACAGGAACAAGCAAGACCTAAAACCAGCAGGGCAAGCGCCAAACTCTGCATCTCCGTGTCTGTTGTCAAAGAGCCCCTCAGATCTCCTCCTTTCAACTTTGTTGACTGCAACACGTCTTTCCATTGGGCTGCTCCCATACCTGGTCTGCAGCTTTTATTGGCAAATATTTCACCAGTCTAGCATTTCCAATATCTGGTTTCTCCAAAACAATCCAAGCTTTTCATTCCAAACTTCACACAATGACCTTTCTAAGGAATACCCTTGCCACATGCCTGGCCTCAGAGGCTTTCCTCAGTTATGAAGGGAGATTCCACAATGCCCTTTCTTGCAACCTTGACTCTAAAACCAGAACCACATAGCCAAAGCTTGCAAGTTCTTCATCTTACATGGGCTAAAACATGGTCCACTTGTTGAAATACATTTTCACTAGCTTTTTGGTTTTGATGATTTATTTCAGTGCCTAACCTTGGCTGTTTCGGGACTTGCTCTGTAAACCAGGCTGGCCTTAAAGGCAGAAATTGGCCTGTCTGCTTCTGCCTTCTGAGTGCTGGGATCAAAGGCATGCACCAATGAATGGCAGTTTCTGTTTTGTTTTGTTTTTAAGACTCAGTTAAGTTATGTGATGTTTTGCTAGAAGCTGTCCTGTGAGAGAGCAGGTGATGTTTAGCTGGAGGCTTGTGAGAGGGCACATGTTGTTTTGCTGTGAGCTGTCACATCGTGTGAGGGGTGTGACTTTTGGCTAGCTGAGAACATCCATGAGTAAACTGTGAGGAGAGAAGATATATAGAAGCCCACAGGGAGTGAGACGTTGCTTTGTGGATTGAAATCACTGCGCTGATCTTTGGACGTCCATGCTTGATTTTGCAAAAAGAAATGTTCCAGAGAACTTCTCTGGGCAATCTAACTGAGTCCTGTGCCTTTGGTTGACTCGTCGTGATCTTCTGAATTGTGCTGATTCATGTTGTTGCTTAGTGTTGGCCTTTGAACTGGACTGTGGTTATCTGAACAACAAAGAGTGGACTCCTACCAAGAAACTACTTCTAAAAAGGTCTACAACACCCTTTCCCTAATAACTTCTTTCTCCCATACCTCTGTCAGCGTGTGGAAGGGAGGTAGAAGGACTGAAGAACCTTAATTGAAGTAGGTCTAGTGAAAAATATAAGCCTGAACTCCACCATGCTGGGCTCTAAGCTTTTCTTTAATTTTTTTTCACAAGTTGAAAGGATTGTGTGTGGGCTGGGTGGATTCTTTTCCTGAAGCCTTGTCCTGTAAAACTAACTTTTATTTTTAATTTTTATCATAGTTTTTTTTAATATTAGTTATAGTTTATTAACTTTGTATCTCATGCCCTCATTCCATCCCATTCCCACCCTCCCTCCCTCCCTCATCTCCCTGCCCCTTTCCAAGTCCACTGATTGTGGAGGACCTCCTCCCCTTTCATCTGATCCTGTTTTATCAGGTATCTTCAGGACTGGCTGCAAAGTCCTCCTCTGTGGCCTAGCAGAGCTGCTCCTCCTTTGGGGGGTTGGGAGGTCAAAGAGCCAGCCATTAAGTTCATGTCAGAAATAGTCCCTGTTCCCCTTACTAGGGATAACCAATTGGTTACTGAGCTACCATGGGCTATGTCCAAACATGGGTTCTAGGTTATATCCATACATGGTCCTTTAACTTTTATTTGCCAGATGTAATCATCATCTTGGAGGTTTACTAAAGAAGCCCACCCTTCTTAGATCTTTCTGAATTCTGGCTAGCTGGTTCAACTCAGCTGTTCTGGCTCAAACTCCTCTCCAAGGTGACTGATTGAATCTGACTTCTCTCCACTTCTCTCTGAATTGCTCTGCTTGGAAAAGCTGCTCTGAACTCCATAAATTGAAATGCCCAAACTCAACTATACTCCAAACTCTATTGTACTCCTGTACAGTCTCAGTCTCCTGTACTGTCTGTCTACCTATACTGTCTATCTGTCTTCTCTCTTCTTCTTTACTGTCTTTCTGGTCTCTTAAGTTGCCTGTCTTTCCTCTCCTATTCTTAGAGTTGTTGAGCTTATCCTCTCTCTGAATCATTCTGTCAAATCCATCTCTGATTTGTCATATTCTCTGCCCCTCAAGTAAGTGTCCCTTTCAAACATGGCTGCTTCCTTCTACCAACTAACCTTATACCTACATTGTTAGGGATTAAAGGGCATGTCTGAATTCAAGACAGATCATACATACTTATGGCTTTGGATTTGATCTCTTGCCCGAACAGCCATGTTGCTGGTTTAAAATTTCTCTACACACCACTACCTTTATTCCATTTCTCATCAGGCTTTTCTTCATTCCATTTATCTCCATTACATTACATGGTATTCCCTTTCTCCTCAAACTGTACATTTTGTATTTTTCCTTGCTCAGCTTTCCTCTTTTTTATTTTTGTTCTGCATAAGACTTGTCACTAATAATTATATGATATAGTCAATGCTAGGCTATTTTCAAATCTCCTCTGCCAATGCTGTTAATCCGAAACTCTTCAGTTTAGCCTTGGGAAGATTTTTCAGACAAGGGCAAAAAGCAGACATGTTATTTACCAAAATATCACAAGAATGATCTCTAGACCACTGGCTAACATTTATCTTTTCTAAAACCTCTCAAACCAGGCTGTCATAATCTATATTGCTCCTTTAGGACTGTCTTCCTTGAATCTTTTAGTATGAAAGCACCACTTAAATTGTTCTACTGCTTTTCTAATCCAAATTCCCAAAGCCCAAATTCCACCAACAAGAAACATGGTCAGGTCTATAACTGCAATGTCTCTGTCAGTGGTACAAACTTCTATTTTAGTAAACATTCTGTGAAAATACACCATGACTATGGAAAGTCTTATAAGGAAAACATTTAATTGGGGCTTCCTTGGGTTTAGAAGTTTAGTCCATTGTCATCATGACAGGAAGCATGGCAGCACAGGCAGACGTGGTGTTGGAGAGGAAGCTGAGAGTTCTACATCTGGATTGGCAAGGGGCAGGAAAATAGGGGCACTGGGCCTGGCTCGAACATTTGAAACCCCAAAGCTCATCCCCAGTGAAAGACTTCCTCCAACAAAGCCATACCTCCTAATCTTTATCAAAAAACAGCCACTCCCTAATGAAGAAGCATCCAATTACATCAGCCTCTGAGGGCCATTCTTATTCAAACCCCCACAAAGACCCTTCACTGCTATGTGCTAGTGTCTTTGATACAGGAAAGTACTCACCATGCTACCGAAAGGGAAATGTAAACACCAACCTAGCCACAAACCTTTAAATCTACAGTGCTGACTGCTTGCAAGCTACACTGGTTCAACAGTAGCATGAAGCTTCTGAATATAGCCAACTAGTGTATGGCTTGATCTAACACACTGTTAGAGAGAGAGAGAGAACCTATACTCAACATGGCTTGGATGGCCAAGAACCTGAAACTAGGCAGGTCAGGGACCTAAGGGAAAGCCAAATACTATTATTTTAAGGAGAGACAGAAAGGGTGTGTATCTGGACGAGAGGGGATGGGGTGACATATGGGGAGAAATAGGGGGAGGGGAAATCTTAATTATACTATATAATATGGAAAATCTATTTTTAAATAAAATTTTGAATAAAAAAAAAGCTAAAAAGAAAAAGCACATGAAGATGACCTGAGTTTGATTCCCAGCTCCCAAATCAGCTGGTTTACAGCTAGGTATAACTGCAGCTTTAGGAGTCTAACACTCTCCTGGTCTCCAGAGGCATCTTCACAAACATGTACACACACACCCTCTCTCTCTCTCTCTGAAGTAAATGAAAAAATAAATGCAGCCTGCTTTAGGTATGCTAGTAATCCTGGCACTTTGTAAGTAGAAGCAAGAAACCAGAAAGATTTCAAGGCCAACTTCAGTTAGATACAGAGATCAGATGCAGCCTGTTTGTCTCAAAAATCAAATTCATCACCCTAATAGCAATCAATAAAGAGAGTATAGGGTGCAGTAAAATAACACTTTATGTTTACCAAAATAACTCACCTAAAGGATATTGAGATTTTTTTCCAACACCAGTTCTTCTTAGAGACAAAACCTGCATCTAAAGTACAGAAAGTAATCAGTTTTATAACATTCAGGTGACATTGTTAATAATATCTATAGTGGAATAATTTAAATATATATCAATTACAAATTTCATAAATGAACAATAACATCAGTATGCTATCACCAGAATAATGAACAGATACTAGAATTAATAAAACAAGGAACGGGTAGAATTTAAACATCAGATATTGACATGTTTGTATAGTCTAGATGAAGAATACCATGCAATTTAGAGTTAAAGCGGTCATATCCACATGTGTATATGCACATGATTGTACAAGGGGTAAATCATAAATCTGTCACTATTTGAATTTTTTAACTAAATATTATTTCAAATTTTAGGTTATAGGCTTTTCTTTTGTAATATTTTGCTATTATAAAATAACCTATTTAAGTTATTCCTAAATACACAATGAACTAAATCTCATTTAAATTACTAATCTAAGTTGATAAGTTTTCTCTTCCCTCTAAGAGTCCCCATCTTGGATTCCACCAAACAGCTCTCTTCTATTAACTACCTAGAGGTAGTGATTACAATCACCATTGTAATTTGCTTATCTCTATTAACAAGCACATCTTCCCATGTAAATTACACATAAAACTGGCATGTACATCATTCTTGGCTGAACTTTTGGGATAGCTACCTAGCCTGAGTGGTGAAGTGACAGTAAATTTGAGTTTCCTATTATCAGAATGATAAATATCACAAGGGTGAGAATTTTCACTAGGGACTTTCCCTAATTTCTGTGCTTCTGTCCTAAACTCCTGTCTTCAGACAACACTTGTTACCACACACAAATTCCAATTTCCACTTTGTAAATTGCTTTTAAGGGAGTCTATTGAAAATTCACTAGACCTGAGTTTCTTATACACTTGGTTCTCTTTTCTTGAAGGCTTTATTATTTATTAAATAATATGCTCCTTGTATGTTGTCAGGACAGCCCAGGATGGCCTTTGGCATCCCTAGGCCCACATGGCAGCCAAGGCTTCTGAGGTTGCTCAGATTCCCTAAGACTTAAGCAGTACTTTGCAGCAGTCATGAACATGCCAAGTCTTCTTTTTTTAATTCTTTTCTTTTCAGTGTGAACTATAAAATTTTGGTGTTCCTCTGATATACAGTTTGGTGTTCTTTCAGATATACACCTCTTATAAATGGATCTTTACTTGCAAACCCATGCGTCACAATACCGCTTATGCCTGTTTTGTGAAGAATACTTTCCTTTTAGTTTATCAAGTATGTAAGATCATCTGATGCACAGTAAAGATGTAACTTAACTAACATTTAATACTTTAGTCATACCCAAGCCCATTCCCAAACTGCACACTCATGCTAGAATTAAGAAAGAAGCCCTTCTTATGTGAAATCCTAGGCTGGGATTACTACTATGAAAACAACAACCTGAATATTTGTAAATGGTATTTACAAAAGCTTTTCAAAAATACAACATTTTATTTCCTTATTTGTGGTTATGGTGGGGATCTGGTGATGGTGGGAAAAGAGATAGATCTTGAGAAGTAAAATTTCTAGTTCATAATCATTACTGTTATGATTATCAGTTATTACTATGCATATAAGCATTCTTTTTGTGGGAAAGATTTACCATAAATGTTTAGGCAACAATTTTTATTTAGAAGAATAAGTATACTTGGATTTCTGCTTCATTTTGGATATTTCATCTTAAGACATATAAGTATTTCTAGAAATCTTCATGAAGCAGCCCAGGAAATTTCAATTATCTGCATTGTGACTGCACACTCTGAAATTCAAAGGAAGAAAAAAGAAACACCTTATAATCCTCATGCATCTACATAGCATGACAGAAAAGACAGAGCTGGAAATAAAATTGTGAGGCAGAGGAGAAAAAAGCAAGAGAACTGTGGGTAGAGAGGGATAAGAGAGAAGGGGGAAGGACAAAGGAGGGAGAAGACAGAGGAGAGGAGAGAGGAAAAGGGGGACAGAGGGAGGGGGAGAAAGGGAAAGAGAGAGAGAGTTTTAAAAGAAAATTGTGATCAGAAAAGAAAATCTGTCCACTAAAAGGCAAACAGATGGAAATCAAATGATTTAGACTGGATGGATGCCAGGCCGTCTTCACTTAGAGACTTCAAAGGACCTTATTCCTCTTTTGTACCTCAGGTAAACCACTGAAACTATTGGAAAGAGAAGCAAGAGCTTGAGATTGAGAAACTGGCAAGTCACCCACCCTTCTTTTCAAAAGTATGGTTTTTCTACATAAAATGTGTTTTGTTGCAATTTGCAAAACAGTCATTCCTTTAAATTAAATCATTGTTTATCAAGGGAAAGTTAATTGAAAAGCATGTATTTTTCTAGCTAAATGGAAGCCTGCATCATGCAGGCAATAAACATTCTTGCTTGAAAAGAATTCTTGTTCCTTCCCCTAAGACTGCCATGGGAATAAAGCAGGAAAAGAAAAGAAGAAAAAATCTCTCATACAGCTCCAAAGTTGTGTCTGGCATAGGAGCCAAATGGGATTTTGCAGCCTACAAGTTTCCTATTCACTCTAAATTTAGCCCCACAGACTCCCCATTTGGCTAACTGTGCTTCCCAAATAGAGTGCAAGGCATTTTGGGGGCGCTAATGTCATTTGGTCCCGTTGACAACCATAGCTAATCTTTGCCACTGGGCACTGGGCCAAGGCTCATTTCTTGATTCCTGGATGCCCACACAGTGGAAGATAAAAGCCAAAGGAAGATCTTGGTCTGCTGCACAGGTTCATGAAAGAAGGAAAGAAATATTTTCAAAGGCATATACCATGTGTAAGCCGGGACTCCAAGCAGGTGGTTTCACAGCAGAGAGAATATTCTAGAAGAAAAAGACACATAAAATGATATGTTCTTCTATAAAGGGCTGATTATGAAATTGTAGGGTACTCAGAAGTGTTACAAAGACAGGCTGAAAGTGTAAAGCAGTCATGATGGCAACCAACCCTTCTATTCATCCCACCCAACCTCCTCCCTAGAGGACAGCAACAGTTGTAGAAAAAATAATTATTTAAAAATAATCTGGCTTATGGGGGGCTACAAAGTGAATAAAGTGTAATTAATAAAATTAAATTAAATTTAAAAAATCTTACAAATTCTAGTGTCTCACAATATTTTTTTAATTTTATTTTATTTATATATTTAATTACAATTTATTCACTTTGTATCCCTGCTACAGCCCCCTCCCTTATCTCCTCCCAGTCCCACCCACCCTCCCTCTTCTCCCCCTATGCCCTTTCCCTAGCCCCCTTATAGGGGAGGTCCTCCTCCCCTTCTATCTAACCATAGCCTATCAGGTCTCATCAAGGCTGGCTACATCATCTTCCTCTGTGGTCTGGCAAGGCTGCACCCCCTAGGAGAGAGGTGATCAAAGAGCCAGCCACTGAGTTCATGTCATGGACAGCTCCTGTACCCCTTACTAGGTTGTCCATTTGCAAAGTGAGAAGCCAACAATATTCTTAAAAATTAGTCAGAACAAATTTCATTTTTCATGATCCTGATAATTTTAGTTTATATAAGCTTAGTGTTTTGCTTTTCTTTTTCCTATTGGAAACAATAATGAGAGACATGGAAATGGAAAGATAAGTCAAAGATACTTTAATATGTGTAATACAGAAGAAAGAAAGAGGGAGAAACACACACACACACACACACACACACACACACACACCCTCAACTGAGAGCAATCATCCTAAGGTGTAAAAAATTGATTCTTAAGATAACCTCACTCTTTTAAATTTAATATATATTATGTATTAAACATGCACCTTCAGATATCAAACAACTACCATAGTGGTTGCGCCTTCAGATGTTACACAACTGATATTCAATTATTTTGTGAGAGATAGGAGGTTTTTAGAAGCATGGAGGTTGAACCACTCTTGAACCTCTCTTACACTAGAAGAGAGAGGGAGAGAGAAAGAGACAGAGACAGACAGACAGACAGACAGACACACACACACACACACACACACACACACACACACACACACAGAGAGAGAGAGAGAGAGAGAGAGATCAGTTGCTGAGGTCCCATACTTTTCCTAAGGGGTGACGCTCTTTTGGGAGACAAAAGCAACAGTATTCAAATTGGGAAGAGCAGCATCAATGAGGAAGCAGAAAAAAATATGCTCCAATTTTCATCTGAATGTGTGATTGTGGTCAGGTTAACAATGCTGCTGAGCCCACACCTCTATAACATACACATATTACTCACTTGAATGAGCTCTTCTAACCTCACAGTTCTTTTTTTATCCTCTAGTTTTTTAATTTATTATTTATTACAATTCATTCACTTTGTATCCCAGCTGTGGCTCCCTCCCTTGTCTCCTCCCAGTCCCACTCTCCCTCCCTCTTCTTCCCCTATACCCCTCTTCCAGCCCTACAGTTCCTAAAGGAGAAAAAGGGAATAACATTCTTTGATGATACAAACAGTAATATGGGACCAACAACATCCCCTACCCTCAAAGCATGCCACCTTCACAATGTGAGAGTCTCCTCAGACTCAACACAGCTGCTGGATGATGGCTGGTAAAGATTCTGGGACTGTACAACAGGCCTCTGCTTTCACTGGCATGTTTCAGATAGGCCTTAGGATGAGAGTGGTGAAGCTCTATGTAGACAATGTACTTAGCATGTATGAGGTTCTAGGGGTGATCCCAGCACCAAAACAACAACATTTATTATTAATCATTATTATTATTGTTATTGTTATTAATTGATGGCACATGCCTTTAGTCCCTGCTCTCAGAAGACAGAGGTAGCAGGATCATGAGTTTGAGACCAGTCTGAAAAACAACCTGAGACAGTATCTCAAAAAAGAAAGGAAAAGAAAGGAAGACATTTAAGTCAAATAAGCTGAATCAATGCTCCAGTTGCTTCCCAGCTTCTTACCTCTTGAAGTGTATTCAGCAAGCCGGTTTTATTTGTTTATAGTGAACAATTATTTGGGCTTTAAAATTTTGTTATTGATAGGAGGTGACATACCACTGGTTTACTTACTTGAAGGATTATTTCTTATGCTATTATATCCTAATTTTTATTAATTTATTTGATTAAATCTGCTACATAAACCACAACTTAAGAACTTAAATATTTTATACTCAGTGATTTTTAGGATTGTAATGTTATTTTATCTATATATGTTTCATTTTCTTTAAATATAAAATGAAAACCACAAGCAGGATTTTAGGATTTATTTATTTATCTATCTATTTATTTATTTATTTATTTTTAGGCAAAGACAGTCAATGTCATTGATCTTATGTAAGAGGAGATCTCAGATTTTAGCCAGTGCTAATATTTAAAGCCGGGAGACTTAGTACACATTTACACACAATCCTGTTAAGTCATGTCGAATGTGTGGGAAATAGTTAAGTACAAAAAATGGTAGAGAGCTGCGTAATGCCGCGCCTTAAAGATGGAGCTGGTTTCTGCCTTCCACCTTCCCCATGGTGAGTGCTCTCTGTCACGAACAACTCCACATTTGGCTAAGGCCGAGGATCTGGCTTGCTTCCATGTGTGTGGACCTATCTGCATTGCCCACGTGGCACGCTGGGGTTGGCTACCCAGAGGCTATTTAAGCTGTGGGCTGGCTTTCCCCAGGGTCAGATGATTGTTCAATGTTCCTGAATAAACTGCATTGAAAAAAAAATGGTCTTCTATAAAGCAACGAACGGCCCAGGGCAGAACAGCATGGCATTAAAGCAATTTCCAGCTAGCTTCCTTATAATCTCAGCTTTTCCAACTTCCCTTGAGCAACTTTGTCCTTCAGGCTGGGCTGGGCATTGCTTGAGCTTCAGGGGATGATGGATCATCTTCTTGGCAGTGATTGTGTTGTGCAAACGAGTACAAGGCAATTTTGATCCCTCAGAGTAAAGGGCATCTAAGGGAATATTATAAAATGTTTCTAGTTTTTAAACAAAGATAAATGAAAATAATTGTTCTTCCTGTTTCACAGCATTCCTCTCTGAAAGAAAGTCCTGGGATTACTGGAGTCTGTGTGATTCCTGTGAGGCTAGATCAAAAAAGAGAAAATCCTTGGATAAGCAAGCACAGAAAGACAGCTAGAGGGAGGTCATCTAAGCATACAGTTACTGAACAAGTAGCTCTTAACTGTACTCTTGAAATTTTTAAATTTCAAAATTCTGATAGCTAAAAGCAGCTTAATTGATACACATACATATATATGTGCATATATATATATATATATATATATATATATGTATATATATATGGCTGCTTATTCTTCTAGTAGAGAGCTTACTTAACATAAACTCCCAGGGCTAGAGTTACTATTCATGGCTACTCTGCAAGCACATCTTAAAATCATTTTTCAATATGACTTCAAAATCCATTTACCCCTTAAAAGACAAAGACTGAACAGCAGTAAGGATAATCATAGTAACTTCTTGGGTAAAAAGCTATGTTAGAGGCAAATCCACATTTGGCCTGCCGGCTTACTTCACACTATAGCAGTATTTCTATATCTTAAAGAGACTCTCTTGTGCCGATTCATCCACACAGTAAGGTTGGAGGAACAGGTCTCCACACTATGAAGAACAGTCTATCTCTAGCTCTGCCAGGGCACCTTAATTACTGGAGCACTTTACTCAGGAATTACTACACCCAAGTTAAGGTGCCTCAATCACTATCACCCCAAGCTGCAGGACCACCTGTTACACCTATGGGAAGTATGCTCACTCTAGGAGTGAAAGCCTACTGCAAAGTGGGTCTGGTAATGTGGCTTTGGTCTTCGAAAAAGTCTGTATCCTCTCTGTCATTCAGTCATCACACAGGTCCATTAATCGTAAAAGAACTCTACTCAGTCACAGCCTTCTCTTACTGACAAAAGTCTCTAAGGTGCTCAGGGACACTGAAGTGCTAATGTGAGCCAGCTTGAGGCTCTCTGTACAGGTTAGGCCACCAGAAGGATGGGGAGGGACTGACAACTCCTTAGCTTCTCCCCATCAGCACTGTATACACTGGAACATTCCCTGAGTAAATCCTAGGCCCAAGCAATTCCATGTCAGCATTCTAGGTCATAATACAGTGAAGCTTTGTCCCCAAGCCAACCATCTTTAGTTCGAGTCGTGTCATTCTCACAAATGGCCTGTGTCCTCTTCATTGCAAAGATTTATTTTCATTTATGTGTGGGTGTCTGAATGTACATGCTGGGAACCAAACTCCAGTCCTCAGAAGAGCTGCGAGTACTCTTAACCCCTGGGCCATGTCTCCAGCCCCTGCTCATCATTTTGAAAGTCAACCTTTGAGGGTACAGTGTGTGCAGACCTGGCAGCATCGGGACAGCTCGTCTGATCCATTTTCCTCACCAAGCCCAAGAAAAGGGACTCTTCTTGGATCCTACAGTGAAAAGCCATACCTCTCTCATCAGGTGCTACAAGCCCTGACAAAATTAAACATTTATGTTCCAAGAATGCTGGAAAAGTCTCATCTGTTGAAAGAAACAACGGAAAAGGCCACCTTCCCATTCTTGTCCTCAAGACTACATCCTGAGTCATTTAACTTCAGCAAGAAGCAGTGGAGGAGTAGAGGCTCAACAGATAAGGACACCACAAAAGGAAAGAGGCAGCTGCTTGAACTGTTTCCTGTACTGTGGCATCATGGGAACTCTCCTATGTCTTTGACAGTAGGTGCAATGACTAGAGCCCATCTCATCTCTGGACCCAGTCCAGTTCTCTCTGATTCCTCAGGAAAGGGCCTAGGAATGCCACATTTCTCTTCTTGTTTGGGATTGCCATCAATTACTCCACCCTTTGAGGAATTCTTCTTTCCTAAAAATGACCCATGGAATGGAATGGAAAAGGCAGAAAGAGACTAAAAATTGATGTATCACCTATTAACTAAGATCATGAATTGTGACAAAGCTTTCTCTACCTGCCAAACCATCAAAATGGTACCTATGGTACTTTCCTCAGGAATAAAATTATTTTAAATTTCTAAACAAACAAACAAAAAAAATCTGTTGGGGGCTACTAATCACATATCCAGAAACAAAACTATAATAAATGAATCTAAACTCACAATATTGCTAAAATGACAAGGATATACCAGCTTTCTAAAATAAATTTCTTTGAGAGCCTATTAGATGGAATGGGGGCTTTAATAATGAGCTAAATTTAAAAACCTAGAAAACTTCCATAATATTTACTTATTCTAATGGTTGGGTAGACTTATCTTTTTTCTTTTTTACTAAAATATAATTGATCATTTTTTCTACTTTTCTTTCCTCTGTTCAACTCTTCCCACATATCCTCTTTGCTCTCTCACAAATTCATGGCCTGTTTTTAAAATTGTTATTAAAGAAATGCATCTTACATATGTAGCTACATTAATTCATAAATACAACCTGTTTAGTTAATTTAGTGTTACTTGAATATTTGTGATTTCAGAGCTGACCATTTGGTATTGGATAATTAGTTAAGGAACTCATTCCTGGGGAAAAAAAAATATTTCTCATGCTTCAACATTCCTTAGTTGCCTGTGGTTCTTTGTTTATGTGTGTGGCTTCATGAGATTTCCTTCACCACAATTGCATGCCTGCTGGTGTTATACTTCTACAGATATTGTTTAGGCAGCCATATATTGAGGTTTTGGGGGGTAAAATTTTGCTGTCGTTATTAGGAGACACAATAACACAGCAGATATTCTGGGCCTCTGGTTCTTACAATCTTTCTAACCTCCTGTGTTGTTTCTTGAACATAAAGTGTACAACTGTGCTGTAGATGTACTAGTTGGGGCTGGGCACCCCATAATAAGTTTTCCATGTATTTTGACTATTTATAATTTTCTATAATAGTTTCATGTTGCAAAGAGAAGTTTGTTTGATGAGAATGAGAGCTCTAACCTGGTTATTGTATAAGGTTACATATTTTGAGCGCAGTCAGGCATTGTGCTGGTCTAATAAAGTGGCAGTACTATGCTCTCCTCTACACTCCATGACCTCACTAGTTAGTTAGGTTCTTTCTGTTGTGTGGGCCCTCAGTTAGAGAGCTGTGTGTCAACACCAAGTATGAGTGTCACTATTGTACCCTTAGAGATATATATCTTGCTGGTCATTTTTGTGGTTCAAAGGCTTCTAAGCTTGGTAAAGTTATTGTTTGCTTTCATCCCTTGGCAGCATGTATGATACCTCTGCTATGGTATAAGCTGGTCCTCATGGAGTAGCCTTTCAAGTCAGATCCAACTTGGATCTTCTGAGTCTTATGTTCAAAAATATATGATATCTTCAATTTCTGGGAGGCAACCAGGACATCAGCAATACTGTTTGGAAACCTCTTGGACTGCTGTGCCTGGTTCCTAGAGAGGAGGTTTCCAGCCTGCCTGATTTTTGTTAAATAGTCCACAGCTCTTAGACAAACCACTGTCAGCCCAAGTGGGAAAACTTAATAAAATTATATATGTTTATGTATACACATAGATTTATTTGCATTTCATGTGACTTCTGGTAAGTAAACAATAATATGATTCCTTGTGTCTTTTCTAGGCATCCCTAGTGTTATTTTTTTCACCATTTGTTGTTTCTTCTGTATTAGCTTCCCTTCCCCCTCCTCATTTAACGGGGGTGTATGGAAACAGGTAACACTCATCCAGTTTTGGTAGGATTGCAAATTCATGCAGCCACTCTGTTAATCGTAGTGGAGAGCACACAAAACCTAAAAGTAAATGAACAGTGTAACCCAGGTAAACCTTGACATATGCCCAAAAGACCTGGCTTCCTACTCCACAGATACTTGCTTAGCCATATTCATTTTTTTTCTTTTTTTGCAATACCTGGGAAATGAAAGTAATATGAATATTCTGCAACTGATGAATTAATAATGAAAAATGTGGTATTTTATACACTACAGAATACCATTCAGCTGTAAAGAATATGAAATCATGATATTTGTAAATAAATGGATAGAACTCAAAAACATTACATTGAGTGAGGTAACTCAGAAAGACAAAGGCCGTTCTTTTTTATCTGTGATTTTCTAGTGCCAATTTTCAGATGTGAGTCTATAACTCTGAGAAATGACAGAAACTAGAAAAGTAAGAAGTAGACAGACAAGAGAACTTGAGAAAAGAATAGCATTATTCTCAGAGAGAAAGTGGGAAAAACAAAGGATATTTTAATCTTTATGAAAGCTTATGTTATTTCTTAGACACAAATAAAAATCTTTTCAATTCCACCACAGAGGACTTTGAAGTTAATGTGTTACTGTCTCCCTTTCCATATTTGATGACTTAATGCAGTTTCATTTCTCATCACTGGGCTTTCTTCAACTCCCCATTTAAAGATTGCTTATATGTATAGAGTTCTTATGATTACTTAAGACAGGCTCTCGTTTAACACAGGGTGCCCTCATATTGTCTATGTAGTTGAAGATTGGCTTGAGTTCCTGATAACCTAAGCTATACACCAGCCCCCTTATCATTTTGTTTTCAAGGTAGGTCTGCAATCTTTCTGGAATACAGGGATGCTTGAATTACCGTTAGCATATTGAAAGAGGGAAAATAATGGAGCTGCTGGTGATTAGAAACCTCAGTGCTGTTTGAAGAAAGTTCTGTGGCCTGATGGTTTAGTTTTGGTGATGAGTGCAATTAAATGAAAATGATGTGCATCCTTAGAGGAAGTTTACAAATCCAGACAGACGTTCAGGTAAGATGGCAGCGGAGGAGCAGTGCCAGTGGCTCATTTCAGTTACAGAAACTGTTTAGTATGCCTCCCACCCACCTACATCCCCCAAGCCTGAGAGGATGGACTGGCTTGTGATATCCAAGTAGATAGGTCTATTTCTCCTCTTCTTACTCTATACCCATAACCAAATTTCCCACATTCTTCTTGCCGGTGTTTTCTTTGTCTCTATTATTCCTGTATCCTCCCTCCTGTACTTCTCATCTAGCAACACCTAATATGAATTTCTAGTTCCACTGTGTTTGCTTAGTTCTTTTTTTATCATTTATATTCACAATAATTAACATATTAATATGTATATGCAGAACGAAGAGCTAAATAAAATAAGGAAATTAACTTTTTTTGAAAATGGAATTAAATAAAGAGACTTTTATTTTGGAAAATAAAAACTCAAACCAAAACGATGGAAATAAAAAACACAATCTATCAGATAAAAGGGTGAAAAGAAAGTTTTATCAATAGAATTGATTATATGAAAAATAAAATAATGTTTGAATACAAAATGAATGGATTGGATTATTTAGTCAAGATCAATGATAAATTTTTAAAAATATATAAATGGAAAACATAAAACTTGGGACAACATGAAAAACAAAATTTATAAATAATTTACATTGAATTACAGAGATTTTATGTGAAGAGCATAGAAAATGATTTTAAAGAAGCAAAAGAAATGTCTTCACCTAGGAAAAAAGACACCCTGAGCATACAACAAACACACAGAGCACCAAACAGAAAGGAACAGGAAAAAAAAAAAGTACAGTACTATATTATAGTTAAAACATTGCATGATACTCAAAATATGTGTACCAAAAGCTACAAGAGAGAACCAGCAAAAAGTTTTTAAAAATCATCTGCAATGATTAAGTTGACATCATCTCAGGCATATAGGAATGGCTGAGCATAAGTAAACAAATAAGTGTAATTTATCACATAAATGCATTCAAGGATAAGAATCACATGATGATATCAATTATATGCAGAAAAAGCCTGTGGCAAAATTCAACCTCTTTTCATCACCAAAACTCCAGAGAGATAAGAGATGCAGTGGTTGCATCTCAACCTTATAAAAGCTACATTTGACAAACACACAGCCATCATCAAGGTAAATATCTAGTATCTAAAAGACAAAGCAAAGCATTCACAGTAAGATTAGGAACAGGAGGATCATGACCATCTCTTTCCATTCTTACTCAATATAGTGTTTGATGTCCTGGCTAGAGCAATAACACGAGAAGTAAATAAATGTATAAAATAAAGGAAGAAGTCAAACTAGCCCTATTTCCAGATGGTACGATTATATAGAGAGACCATCAAGCTTCTATCAGGAACTTCTGTAGAGTTGATAACTACTTTCAGGGAAGTGTTTATTATAAAAATTAATATTCCAAAGTCAGCAGCTTTTATATATCTCAAATATAAACAAAAGAAAAATATCAAAGATCCAGTCCCATTCATCATAATTTTAAAGAGTTGGAATAAATTCTAAAAGATGAAAAGACCTATACCTAGGACACTCTAAAGCATTGAAACTAAAGAATACATCAGAAGACAGAAAGACCTCCCAACCTCATGGAAGTGTTGGTTATGCAAAAGTACCCAGCCTATCAAGATGAGTCCACAAATTCAGTGTAATATTCATCAGAATTCTAAGATTTTTTTTCACAGAAATTGAAAAACAATCACAAAATTTATAATGAAGCAGTAACACCCCCCAGATGCTGGTACTGAAGGGTCCGGGGTACTAGAACACAACTAGTGTGGAAGAACAAAGGGGACTAATGATGGCGATGTTTTAAGTGTGGAGGGCTAGGGTAGAGGAGGGGAGGAAAAGCAGGGTGAGGAAGGTTAGCTAAGGTTAAAGGCATTAAAAAAAACTCTATGGAATTCTACTGTTTGCTAATATATATTATAATCTATAATATTTGTATTTTTAAAAATATTAGTTTAAATGGAATTACTCTACACGTGGGATAATGCTCCTCCCAGAAACTACAGGATGATTTCAATTTGTGTGTTAATTGTTACAGAATTTCTCCCAAGCAATGTAAACTATTGCCACTGTTTTTATTTGCTCATAGTAAGATCCTATTAGTGAAAGAGACTGGACTACACAGAACCACAGAAATCAAGCTGGTGATGACCTGGAGGCTTCCTCCATGCTGGTTAGGTTTTACAATACTGTGAAGGCACAGGCTGTGAAATACTCAGGCTGCTTACAGGAAAAGGTCATAGCAGTCTTACCCAGCCGTGAACCCTCTGAGCTGCAACACTGACCAGCCTGGCAAGATACATCCCTGAGTGTAATAGTGGAATGAATGGTATAGGGATAACAAATTGCCTTAGTAGATCTGTTTGACTCTGCTAAAGGAAACTCGTGTCTAGTACTGTAAACATGGCCAAGGACTCATGGTCATGGAGCTCATAATTCCTAGCGAAGAGCCTACTACTGTAGAATGTATATAGTATAAAACTGTCATATTAATATGCATCTCCGTACAAAAAAGCTAGGGCAGCTCTCAGGTCTATTAGTCTCTCTCTCTCTCTCTCTCTCTCTGTGTGTGTGTGTGTGTGTGTGTGTGTGTGTGCAAACATGCACAGAGTGCAATGGTGTCTATAGCGATTCAGAACTGATCAAAGAGCAGAGAACACGTTTCTGTAGAGTGTTCAGCCACAAATGGGACGCCTGTATCACACATCCTCCCACTAGGCTCATGGAGCCTTGAGGAACAGGAGGAGGAAAGACTGTAAAACAGAAAGATGAGGGAGCTCTGAAGTGACACATTGACTCCTGGACCTGATGAAACTGCTGCACTCACAGTAGCTATGGTTGCCTGCACAACTGTGGTCAAGCCAATCAACATTTGGACACAGCTCGTAGGCTGGCTCAAGGGACTCCATCACTAGCTGGCAACCTGTTGAGAGTTGATGGCTGCTAGAGGCAGAAGAGTCGGTTTTCTTCAGCAGGTTAGCCTCTGGTATATGCCCGTTCTCCAGTGAATTGCCCCACACCTGTGTGCAAATGGGTAACACCAATTAGACTCAGTGTAACTATTTTAAAGGCATGAATTTGGAAGAGGGGTCCTGGTGGGGTTAAAGGAGGGGACTGAGAGGTGAATGTGATTGCCGCACGCACATTGCTTTCATGCACATACTGCTCAAAGAAAATGAAAACATTTTTTACTTATTTATTTATTGCTGGTGAGGAAAGTCTTTTATTAATGGTGACGAAACACACTTGGTAAGTACACAGAGAGAATGTCCCTCTGCCAAACAAAGGGCATACTCAGGAAGCTGAAATAAGACCCTCTTTGAGAGCTGATGATTTTAAGGGTCCTTGAGGAGATCTCCATTTCCAATTGAGGTTTGTCCATTGGAGCAATAACAAGGAGGCTTATAGATTCGCGAGTTTGAGATAAATAAGTACTGGTCTGGCCCTGAATGGGTTCAGGTGGAGAGGTTCTACTGGTAGGATTTTTTTAAAGCGTGTCATGCCTTAGTTTTAAGCCACAAGGCTGTTCTGAAGGGTAAGAAAACAAGCCAGCTACCATAAAATTACACGGTCTTTATTATGTAGTCCTGGCCTCCTTCCTATCTGTTTGACAATCATGAAAAATAAAGCTTGGTCCATCATCCTGCCCTCAGAGGTCACCCCTGTTGATGTTAGTGATTTTGGGGAGCAAACACTTCTAACTGCTTCCTAGCTGGCAAAGATGATGTAGGGGGCAGCTGTTAGCATGTCTCAGAGGAAGGCTGAACAGGGGGTCATAATAAACCACAATAGAGGGCAAAGAACAAGAACATGTAACATCCCAATGATGACAATATGTATCCTTGGAACATGCTATGTGATTGAGGCAGCATCTATAGCATTCAGAACAATGTTATCACAACTGTAATTCCTGTTGAATTAGTGTCTAGACTGGAGTTTCAGCCATACCTCAAGTATAGCTGCCAGGAAGGAAGATAAGAAGCCAGAGCTCCCTTTGGACTTCGTAGCCAGAGACAAGACTATTTCCTGCCTCTGGCCAAGTGCAAGAACAGAACTATTCACTTTTGGGGTGCCTGTTCCTAAGCTGTCTAGTTCACTTCTATCTCCTGACTCATCATTTTGGTCCCTGAAGAGGTAACCCTAACCAGCATCAGGGACTCTAAATGACAATCTATCTGACTTCTTTCAGGTGAGTGGGATGGTTGGGTTTAGTTCCACAACCTAGAACAAATACCTAGTACGGTCAATATAGCCAAGAACCCAGAGTTGAAAAGGCCTGAATCTACAGGCCTTAAGGGAGAATCTACAACTATTAGTCTTCTAATTCGACACTTTATCAAATTGCCTTGTAAATACTTAGCTGTGTGCCTATAGGTCTGTGTAACTCTCAGCTCTGGTCAGTGGACAGCAGTTAATAGAATGTCTGTTAAAAATGAGAAAATAAACATCAGTGCTAAACTAGATATCTATTTCACACTTTCTGCTCAGGATAGATCATGAAAGAGAGGGCAGACCTTTCAAGAACCAGAAGTTGGGAAGGAGTGCTATCAAGGGGCATTTATGAATGTAACGCGCGACGCACTTGTGAACTCACTTCAGCTGTACCTAATGGTATTAGACCTGCACAGGTGTATTCCCATCAACATGGAAAGGGAAAGGGCTCATGAAGCCTCATTGCTCCCCACAGGTTACAGAAAAGGAATCTCTCTTGCTCTCTCTGTCTCTCATTCTCTTTCCTAGTGGCACTATACAGAGCCAAAAGTACTGGTGTTTTCTGCTTGGATGCAAACCAATCATTTATCTGGACACTCCTGAAAAGACTTAATTTGCCCAACCAGTCAGTATTCTGCCACTGTTAAAGGGTCCCTAGCACAACAGATTTTCTTTTTAACTCACGTTTCTCCCCCTAAGCACCCCACACACCCCATCTCCAGCATTCCCAAGTAAGAACTGGCTGCCAACCCCTCCCCTGCAAAGCCTTTCCCCTTCATCAAGCCATTGTTTAATTGCTAGCTACCAACAGCTCGGAATCTCTAACCCAAGGCTCATATTTGCCCAAAATAAATAATAAGCAGGGGAGACAGACAACCGGTTTGTTTTGCCACCTTTCTTGACAGCATGAGGTAATGCTGACCTACTGAGCAAGTGCTCCAAATGTGTGACAGATATTCAGAGGACCTCAGTGGTGAGAGATGAGGAATGTCTCAGTGTAGCCTGGCAGCAGAGGCCAACCTAAGTCACACCCGGCTTTGGAACAGCCCAGTGAGGAGAATGATCAATGTTTTAATTCAGAGGAGGATTTAACCGCTCCTTCACAAGCCATCTAGATATTTGCTGTGCTTGGCACCAGAATGCGTCTTTTTCATCTCCAGAATCCCTCCACTATTCTGCACAATTCAGGAGAGTTTCAGGCTTATTCATCTGCAGTTTTTCTACTAGCTAACATTTCTTATTTTCTGGCAGTGTGTGTGTGCGTGTGTGTGCATGTGTCTGTGAGAAAGTCTGAAAATAAAAGTAGATTGAGGGGGATGAAAAAATAAGGAGGAGTTAATATGATTAAAACGCATCACTTTCGTGGATTAAATTGACAAAGATTAAATGAAAATAAATCACAGTAGCACACTTAAATTAATTACAAGGTATCAAGGCAGATTGGCAAATCGTATCCAGCTATAGCAACTGCTGATGGAATTTCTGTTTTGACAAAAAAAAAAAAAACAAAAAAAAAAAACAAAAAAAACAACTTCTTAAAATTCACATATATGCTGTGTTTGGTTGATATATGTTTTTGTAACTTGTCCTAAGGTTGATACTAGTTTTCTATTAGGAGTTTTGGGTTGCACAGGTCCTTTTTTGCTATAATGGGACAATCAGAATCACCGGGGTCTTAAAGTAAATAGAAAAGGCTGTTTCATTTCCCTGGTGGGAACTTCTGTTTGTGCTACTCAGAATAGAAAGCCTTCCAAGTAATTCAATAATTGCTTGTAGAATTTCAAGGCTATTCTGTACCTGTGTTTATTTAGGACACTATCATAAAATGTTTTATGTTGGGTAGCTTAGACATAGAAATTTATTTCATAGAGTTCTGAAAGTTGCAAAGTTCAGGTCCAAAGTGCCAACAGATTTGTTATTGTATGAGGGCCTTATTTCTCCACTGTTGCCTGTCTTTATTCTAAACTCACATGAGAGAAAAGGAAGGGGTATCTTTCTGGTTTGTTTAATGAGGAACACAATTCCATTCATAGGGATCTGCTTCTATAATGCAATCACCTCCCAACTACTATATCCACTAGTCTCATTATCATAAGAACAAGTAAGAGCTGGAGAGGACAGGGTCTCCACAAGGAGAGCAACAGAACCAGAAAATTTGAAAACAGGGAACCTCCCAGAGACTCATACTCCAACCAAGGACTATTCATAGAGATAACCCAGAACCCCTGCACAGATGTAGCCCAGGGCAGTTCAGAGTCCAATTGGGTTACATAGTAATGTGAAGAGGGACTGCCTCTGACATAATCTGATTGGCCTGCTCTTTGATCACCTCCCTTTGGGGGGGAGCAGCCTTACCAGGCCATAGTAGAGGACAATGCAGCCACTTTTGACATGAACTGATAGACTAATATCAGAAAGGAGAGGAGAACCTCCCCTATCAGTGGACTTGGGGAGTGGCATGCATGCAGAGGGAGGAGGGAGGTTGGGGTTGGGAGGGGAGGAGGGAGGGGCTTATGGGGGGATGCAGAATGAATAAAGTGTAATTGATGAAAAATAAAAAAAATAAAAAAATAAAAAAACGAGTTCCAAGCCATCTTAAGGCTACCTAGGGAGATCTTATCTCAAAACAATAAACAAATAAAATCTGATTAAGAAGATTAAAAAAAAAAGAACAAATATGTACAAACTCTCAGAGATCGTAAAGATTTTAGACTCTAGCATTCTGCCTACAGAGTTCATATAAATTTGTCCCAAGGAACTGTTCCAGCTGGCCTCGGTATACCTAAATAATTCTTGCTTTTAGCAGATCCTAAGCCTCCTATGTACACACACACACACACACACACACACACACGTGTGTATACATGTATGTATACATGAAAATATTTTTGGTACCAAGCACAATCAAGGCACTCTTAATATGGTGGATGTGTATATGTGCATGGTATTCTGTAGTAAGGTGACCAAATTCATTGGAGTCTATCATGTAAGGGCAAATGGAAATTAATACATCTGTTGGGGAATGTAATAAGTACATAATCTTCCAACATAAACATTAACTGTGTAATCAGAGTTGAGACTAACGCTTTTCCTAGAGCCACAGTCACATATAAAGCAGCAGGTATTTTGCTGATCTAGCTCAGTGAAGCTGCCACATTTACTAGAGCAGCGACATTGGAAATGGTCAGGTCTTTTAAGTTATGGATGTCTACTGTAATCTGTCACAGTGCATCTAGCATTTGGAAGAATCGAATAAAAGTAATTTGAATAAGACACCCTGAACATTCCAACATATACATAATTTGATATTCTTTGATAGCACTAATATCTTCAGATATTGTTACGATACTGTATGTTTTCTCTTTCACGATTTTGGCTATGTGGCAATGATGGGGAGAAATCAGTCTTTTATCTTTTCATACGATGAATGAGAGGAACGGTTCCTATGCACAGGTCAGGGAAGTGAGGGGGTAAGTCATGAACTGCATGAAAACAGAGGCATTCCCAAATTATAAAAAAAAAAGACCTTCATTTTATACACACTTAAAAACAAAAAGCATGCACACAGCCAAGTGAACAAAAGGAGGGTGGTAGAGAAGATTCTAATATAGACCTTAGCGCGATGGCTAGATCATTCAGATTAAAGAACGCACTTCCGTAGCGAGGGTAGAAAAACAATGCTAATATTCTGTACTATTTGCCAGCTTACTTTTCCTCGGAATAGTTGTTAAAGGCATGTTAATTTAAGGCACACAAAAAATGAGGATCTGAACCACAAAGTAAGGTTTAAAGCTCCCCAGTAATACAATGCATTTGGAACTTACAGGGTTTAGAGAGCTATCTCAGAGATTAAGATGATTGCTCGTGCAGAGAACACCAAACTGGGTTCCCTGAAACTATGTTGGAGATGTCTAGAACTGCAGCTGCAGGAGAACTGATAACCTCCTTTGGCTGCCACACGCACTCATCTGCACCCACATAAGCCCACACAGACACACAGACACACACATATACACATATTTTAAAATAATACCGCTAAAATAACTGTAGAAATTAAAAGCTATTAAAAGCAAATTTATCAACCCAAAAGAGTATATGTTGAAATTGAGAAAGATGTTTTAAATAACAAAATGAGTCAGCCAGTAAAATACTAAAACTGAATAGGGCTGAGCACTGAGAGTAATCAGTGCATACGCGTACTATATATAGATACAAGTATATACACAATTGTATATATGTATATATGCTTACATATGTAGATATACATAAATGTGTATACCTATACATACACATGTACATATATGTATATAAATATATGTATGTGTGCAAATATATGTATCTATACTAATACATATATATAAGTACATTTTTCAAAGAATATTTTATAAAAGTCAACTCAATAGCAATTAGAATTGAATGATAAATTATATTAAAACCCATTAGAGGTTAAATAAGTATTTTTACATGTGAGGTATAAACATTTTTAATTAATTTACTTATTTTTATTAATTACAGTTTATTCACTTTGTATTCCTACTGTAGCCCACTCCCTGGTCCCCTCCAAATCCAACCCCCCTCTCTCTTCTCCACCCATGCCCCTCTCCCAGTCCACTGATAGGAGAGGTCCTCCTTCCTTCCAAAAAAATAAAAATAAAATAAAATCTGGGCAGAGGGATCTTTTCTGAGACTGATACTCCAAACAAGGACCATTCATGGATATAACCTAATACCCCTGCACAGATGTAGCCCATGGCAGCTCAGTCTTCAAGTGGGTTCCCTAGTAATGAAAACAGGGACTGTCTCTGACATGAGCTCAGTGACCTGCTCTTTGATCACTTCTCCCTGAGGAGGGAACAGCCTTACCAGGCCACAGAGTAAGACAATGCAGCCACTCCTAATGAGACCTGAAAGACTAGGATCAGAGGTATAAACATTTTAAAATCAAGAAAAATAAACATAATTTGAAGAAAGTCTGAAATAATTATATTTGGAAGGAAAGAGAAAATATTAGAGTTTTGCATTTAAGATTCACACCATGAGAAAGAAAAAAAAAAGAATGAATCTTCAAATGAGGAGTGCAGGTGAGAAAAAGTCAAAAGTCAGACAATCTATAGCTAAGAAGCCAAGTGAGTGAATTTAAATAAGGTAATTTAAAAAGGAGAAAACTAAGGTAATTTAAAAACATCTCTGAAAATATAATGGATTCATAAAACATTTTTATGAAAACACATCTAACCAAGAAGTTAATATTCCAGAAGCACTGAAATACTTACAGTTTTAAGCATGAGGTACATGCAAAAGAATGTTTTCCATTCTAATTGTTTGTCCGTTTTATAGACACTAACAATACCACTTAAACATGAAATAATCTTCTAATGAAGACCCTAGAACCATGTGTGATGACTGTTTTATTGTCAGTTTGATTTGGTTGAATGAGTCCAAGGCGACTCAGAAAGCATGCCTCTCTTTCCAGGCATCATGGGGGATCATGAGGGTGCTGATGTAATCTCTGGCTTAGGTCACTGACTAGTTCAGATGTGAGCACACTGTCGGGAGGTGAGTAATGAAAAGCATGGCTGCACAAAGTGGACATATGAGGGGAATAAGTATGTGTAATCCCTGGAAACAAGGAGGGGGCCCCTGAGAGGGGAGAAATGCCCCTTTAAGAGAGAGGGTATAGGAAGTCACAAAACATGTGACATGGAAGTAGATAAATCTCACCAAAGCTGCGGATTCCAGGTCATTAGTTTGGGAATCTTGGGATTCCAGGAAAAGCTGGAAAAATGGAAGTTTCTGGGTCTAAAACTGATCCCCAGCAGAATCCAAGGCTTTACCTGTCCTCTCAAAAACGTACAACTTATGTAAGGTCTGAGCTTCTAATAAAGTGTTTCAAGGTCTGAGAAGGGGTTATAAGGTTGGTGATAAGAAAGTAAAAACATCTCTGAAAATATAATAGATTTATAAAACATTTTTTGTGAAAACACATCTAACCAAGAAGTTAATATTTGAGGTATATAAAAACTCTCCCCCCACTATGCTACTGTTTCTATATTAAGACTGTTCAGAGATTTAACATTAATCAGATTTTAAATTGTCTCCCAAGCCAATTTGTCTTTTTTTTGTAAAGTTGAAAAGATTCCTGTGAGCCTCAGGAGATCCACTGGAATCCACAGGTCATACTCCAGAGGAATAATGTCAGTCAATAGTCTGTTTCCACCTCTACCCATCCCTGAGGGTGGGATTCCTCCCTTTGTTTTGGGACTCCCCTCCCCCAGCTACCAAGACCATGAGCCTGAAAGTCCATAGGCCTACAAGTTGAACTCCTGAATGTTATCTTCTGTCCCTAATATATAAATATATAAATAATATACATATTATATTAATATATATTAAGTACATGCACATATATTTACATGTATATACAATATATACATATATACATAATATGTAATTACATGTATATATAATTATATACATATATACATTACACATATTAATTATAGACATAATAATATACATATATACATGTATATTATATATAGTTCAGTATCCTGTTTCCTCAAGAGCTGCATCCAGAACTCAGGAGCTTCAGCCTAAACCTCACAGACTGCATAAGTTGGACCTGTAGTTTTTTAGCCACAGATCAAATAAAACAGCCTGCTCTTGGGACTTGGCCAGCATTCCAGCTTTCTGGCCCTGCCCCCCAAATCAATGACCCCAGTGTCAACCAGAAGTAACCAGAGAATCTTCTCCTGTTATCCACTTATTATTAACAAAAGACTGGAATGTTATAGTCCCTACCTACTGCAGGGCATGGCTGCCATATCCTGCCCTTTAGCTGGGGGTGGGGCTTCTCTCCCAGAGGCCCTTCACTATATAATCCAGACATCTTGGTTCTACCATCACTTTTCACCCTTTCTCCACTTCGTCCTCTCTCTCCTTTCCTCCTCCCTTCTTTTGCTGGTCCCAATAAACCTTCGTTTATATAATATAGCTTTGTCTCGCCATTCTCATTTATTTAATCAATCAATCGTGGTTCTCTCTTAAAATAATAATAATAATGATGATGATGATAATTAGCTTTAAAACTACAGGCTCATGCAACTTATGTTTACCATACCACTAAATTAGATTGCATTTCTTGTTTACTTAGTTTTACTAAGGAGACCATTAAATTATTATTTGTTTTTATTTTTTTTTAACTTTTATTAGTTACAATTTATTCACTTTGTATCCCCCCATAAACCCCTCCCAATCCTACCCTCCCTTCCCTTTCTTCACGAATGCCCTTCCCCAAGTCCACTGATAGGGGAGGTCCCCCTCTCCTTCCTTCTGATCTTAGTCTATCAGATCTCATCAGGAGTGGCTGCATTGTCATTCTCTGTGGCCTGGTAAGGCTGCTCCCCCCTCAGGGGGAGGTGATCAAAGAACAGGCCAATCAGTTCATGTCAGAGGCAGTCCCTCTTCCCATTACTATGGACACTTGGACACTAAACTGCCATGGGCTACATCTGTGCAGGAGTTCTAGGTTATCTCCATGCATGGTACTTGGTTGGAGTATGAGACACTGGAAAGACCCCTGTATTCAAATTTCTGGTTCTGTTGCTCTCCTTGTGGGGATCCTGTCCTCTCCAGATCTTACTATTTCCCACTTCTTTCGTAAGATTCCCTGCTCTCTGCCCAACAGTTGGCCATAAGTCTCAGTGTCTGCTTTGATAGTCTGCAGGGCAGAGCCTTTCAGAGGCCCTCTGTGGCAGGTTCCTAGCTTGTTTCCTGTTTTCTTCTTCTGACGTCCATCCTCTTTGCCTTTTGGGATGGGGATTGAGCATTTTAGTCAGGGTCCTCCCTCTTGATTAGTTTCTTTAGATGTACAGATTTTAGTAGGTTTATCCTATATTATATGTCTATATGAGTGAGTATATACCATGTGTGTCTTTCTGCTTCTGGGACAGCTCACTCTGGATGATCCTTTCCAGTTCCCACCATTTACCTGCAAATTTCATGATTTCCTTATTTTTCATTGCTGAGTAATATTCCATTGTGTAGATGTACCACAATGGATACAGATCCATTCTTGAGTTGGGGGTCATCTGGATTGTTTCCAACTTCCCACTATTACAAATAAAGCTGCTTCAAAGGATACCGTCATCAAAACAAAACGAATGCCTACAGATTGGGAAAGAATCTTCACCAACCCTTTTTCTGACAGAGGACTCATTTCCAGAATATATAAAGAACTAAAGAAGCTGAAAAGCAACAAACCAAGTAATCCAATTAAAAAACGGGGAACAGAGCTAAACAGAGAATTCGCTGTAGAGGAATATCGAATGGCAGAGAAGCACTTAAAGAAATGCTCAACCTCATTAGCCATCAGGGAAATGCAAATCAAAACAACCCTGAGATTTCACCTTACACCCATGAGAATGGCCAAGATGAAAAACTCAAGTGACAACACATGCTGAAGAGGTTGTGGAGAAAGGGGAACCCTCCTCCACTGCTGGTGGGAATGTAAACTTGTACAACCACTCTGGAAATCAATCTGGCGCTTTCTCAGACAATTAGGAATAGCGCTTCCTCAAGATCCAGCCATATATTCAAAAGAGGCTCAAGTACACAATCAGGACATTTGCTCAACCATGTTTGTAGCTGTATTAAATTATTTTTAATTGTATTTTTAAAAAGCTATACCAACAAAATGGTCTAAACCAGTTAGGTAGTAAATACCTAGCTATTGTGGGCCACACAACAATTAAGTACCTAGCAATACATCTCATAGAATATATACCTGTCATGGAGTGGCACATAGCTATAAATTGTATTATTTGTGTTCAAACTGAATAACATAGGAGATAACATTTTAATTATACCTAAATTCCATAAAAGTATAAGAAGAAGCATAATCCCTTCATCAATAAATTTTGATCATCCATTATTTGACACAGAAAGGGCATACACTATAATTTAAACATGATATAGTAAATGTGTTATTTTTTTATGTATCAACCAAACTGGGCTTATGTATGTCCAAATAAATCATTAACAGTAAATACAACTCAATTCATTTCTCTTATTCCATGGGATTATGAAAGGAATGCTTTTATAAATGTTCTGTCATAAAAGTCATCTAGTCCATTAATTATGAATCCCTAAAAATCTCGGTTGAGGGTGAAGAAACAGTCCAGAATTCTCTTGTTAAAATCCTACAATGTCCTCATCCCATACTCTCTGGCCCTAGTCTATCAGGTATCATCAGGACTGTCTCAATCCTCTTTCTCTGTGGCCTAGTAAGGCCACCCTGTCAAGGGGAGATGATCAAAGAGCAGACAACCAAGTTCGTGCCAGAGACTGCCCCTGCTCCCCTTATTAGAAAATCCACATGGAGACTGATTTGCCCATGGGCTACATCTGAGCAGGGAGTCTAGGTCTTCTCCATGCATTATCCCTGGTTGATTCGTCAACCTCTGCAAGACCCCTGAGCCCAGAATTTTTGGCTCTGTTGCCTCCTGTCCCCTCCAAGTCTTTTTATCTCCCTCTTCTTTAATAAGATTCCCTGTACTCTACCCAAAGTTTTGTATGAATCTCAGCATCTGCTTCAACCCCCATTTGGGGAGAATCTATCAGAAGCCTTCTGTGTCTTCTCCTGCTTCTTATGTCTAGCCTGCTTGACCTTTTGAATGAGGATTGGGCATATTCCCTTCTTGTAGTTTAGCTTCTTTAGGACTATAGATTTTAGTATGTTTATCCTATATTATATGGCTAACACACACATAAAAGTGAATATATATCATGCGTGTCTTTCTGCTTCTGGGATACCACACTCAGGATGATCTTTTCTAGTTCCATACATTTGCCTGTAAATTTCATGATATCCTTGTTTTTAATTGCTGAGTGGTATTCCATTGTGTAAATGTACCACAATTTCTGTATCCATCCTTCAGTTGAAGGCCATCTAGGTTGTTTCCAGACTCTGGCTATTAAGAATAAAGCTTTAATGAATGTAGTTGAGCCAAATGTCCTTGTTGTATGGTTGAACATCTTTTGGATATATTCCCAGGAGTGGTATAACTGGATCTTATTATGAAAGGGACATACCAAGAGAAGAGGAAGGGAGAGTGGGACCAGGAGGAGAAGAGGGAGAGGGCTACAGCCGGGATACAAAGTGAATAAATTGTAATAAAAAAACATTAAAAATATATAATTATAAAAATATTTCTACAGTGGTGACCATCTAAGAAATGCATGTACACCATGGAAAATGTCTACCATAAGAAACAGATCAAGCTGCTCATTCTTCCCTGTGACCTTCACGTTCAGAAATTGCTTTTATTAATGTTTATTTCACTTACTAGTAGTCCTTCTTTTGTGCATGCTAATCATCACTCTCTGCCTTGCACCATTTGTGCATCACTCCCAGAGCCTGGAGGCACTCCAAGCTCAATGAAATCATGAAGAGATCATCACCACCCAACGCAATTTAATACCCTTATTCACCACCATGGCTGGCATCTTCTTTCCCTCTCTCCTTCACACCATTCAAATTTCGTTCTAAGACAAAATAAAGTTGGCATTGTACATGGGCAACCTTTCTTCCCTAGTCCCTGCCCTCTCCACTTTACCCCTGCTCCTCGCCCACCCCACCTCTCCCAGTGCGCTAAGAGGCTTGTGAGAGGAGATTAAGCTAATCCCATCCATCCACAAGCTCACTAAGCAGTTCCTGAGTAATGTCCAACATTCCGGCCAAGCAAAAGAGCTGAGGGTGAAAGGGGGAATTAATGCAATAGTCAGCACTCTACAGTAATAACTTCTTCACAAATTCTTTCCTTTTCAATAATGCCAGACAAAACAGGGAGAAAGTATGAAGTGCGTAGCGCGTACGGAGAAAGGAATATAGAAACCCGTTTCCTTCTTTTTCTCCACGGAGAAGAAATTATGAACCTAGAATGTTGGCAACGCCACACATTTTTAAGTAATTTAATCGACCCCTTTTCTTCACAGAACAGGAAAGAGTTTGTAAATAGCCAACATTTAAGTGGTTTTGGATTGGCTCGTTTGCTAATTAATACTTAAGAAAGTGAATTATAAAGACCAGGCAAGAGTAAGGCAGTGTGGAGGGGTCTGCCGGTGGCATATTGATGCCTGTGCAGGCAGCTTCAGTTCTGAGCAACCAGGAGAGCCTGACTGTCCTTCTTTCATCCTGGGAGACTTCATCAGTCCTCACACTTTTCTCATGTCTCTACCTTTGCTCACACGCCCAGTGTACTTAGGCTATAATAGAAGTGAGAAAGAATAGATACCACTTGAATGAGTGTTTTGGAGCCTCTTGGCTCTCACAGTAGTTAGATTCCATGTTTATTTTTTCCAAAAGACTGATTTGAAATGAATGTGAGTCTCCAAAGCTGAGGTAGGCAGAGGTAGTCAATGCCAGTGGCTGTGTAGGGGGTAAGAAATTTCTATTCAAATAAGGGTGAATGCAACTGGTGATGTTTTTTAAAAAATGTGGGAGGGGTTCAGGGAAAGTTTAGCTTTGGGGGTAAAATCCATGGTTTTTATTCTTAGCATTCATTATGCCAAGGAATTTCATGTTAAAACAAAATGAAGAAAAAGCTTAAAATAAGCGAAGAGAAAGATCTCCAGAGAACCAGATCAAAGGCTGAAGTTACACTGAAGGCAAAACGAATAGAAGTGTTAGCTGGTGTCTTCTGCAATAAGTAGGAGAGGGGATTAATTTACTCTGCAGCATTTAGCCAAAAGTGCTTCTGTATCCCCACCTCCAGCAAGCAAGCCAAAAATGCATTGTATTCAGAAAAGCATTTAAACTACAGTTATACAATGTCGGTTCTCCCAAACCTGGCAGTGGATGTTCTGCAAATAATCCCATCGTTTCCTAAGAAACTTAGGAAAGAAAACACCCAAATACTTAATTAGATTTTTATTTTGTATTTAAAACTACATATGCATTTTTAATTAGGCATAGTGAAAAAATTCAGACCATTGCAAATCATTATTTCCTTGTGATTCTTCCTAAAATAAAAATTATTCAGGTCTCATCAAATGTTTCCTGGGCAATTATTCTTGGTAAATCACTAACCTTGACATATAATTTCCTGAACTCAGGACATACAAGCGGACAAATGCTTTTGTATTATACTCAATTTTATAGTTATGTTTCTTGAATTTAAATATGCTATTACCTAATACAGGTGAAAAAAATAACCAATTCTAGCAGACAAAAGAAGGACTAGCTGAGTACCATAGAACAAAGACAGGCACTTTGCCTACTGCCCCCAGCTCCTCTGTAGTGAGCTGAACTCACAGATATGGAGGAGAAATAACGGGGAGGAAAGACTTTAGAAAGAGGAAGGATACTCAGGTTGTTTCCGGGGAAGAGCAGAGATCTCCCAGGAACTTCAAGGATACTTCTTTTAACTTCTTTCATGCTCTGATATTTCTCATGATATGGCTGGTAATTGCTCCAGCCTCACATAGAAGCGAGAGTCAGTATACCTAGGCCAATTCCACCCTGTTACCACAGCTCTAGACATCATGTTTTAGCAACGACCCAAATGGTAAGGCAGTGAAAGAGAAGGTGTAATGCGAAGACTGATGCCAATCACTTGTATTCCACCATACTCACCAGGCAGGCTTCTGCAGGCCCAGGCGAAGGACAAATGAAAGCAGCTTTCATTTATAAAAAGCAACAGAGGCAATTGTAACTCACAAGTAGAACAGTGTTGTCTACAGCAAAGGGAGGTTAATGATACCAGTTGTATGAGCTCTATAGTTAGTGAATTTAAGTCAATGAAGACTACACAATGCTGAGAGATTTATTTATGCCTTATTTAGGTTTGTTTATTTATTTCAAAAGCCACATTGCTCTTTTTCTTTGAATTTAGTGTGAGAGGAAGCAGTATCATATCACAAGGAGTGTTTCGATCATATTCCATGTAATACGCATGAAGAAACAATTTTTCTCTAGTTCCTTGTGAAATATTAACATTTGGTTAGGAGATTTGAAGAATTATAAACTACATATAGAAAAAACTATATATATATATTTGAAGAATTATGAAATATATATATATAAAACAACACAGCTTATCTTGAAATTTCACACAGTGCCCTCACCTCCAGAAGAAAAAAAAAAACCCTTGCAACTACTGACAAGTGTTACAAAGAAGTGCTGCTATGTCCTTTTATAGATCCCATGATACAGACATAACCTCCTGACCACGTAAACTTAAGTTGTATGGCTTCTGTGATGTTGATCTGTTTAGCAGATCTGGATCTAAGTCTAGTGGATGCCTCACTCTGACAGACTGTATCAGAGTATGACCTTGAGTGTTCCCCAGGGAGTATGGGAGAAGCACAACAGAGCTCTACTCAATCATCAGTGCTCCCAGAATGAT